>NC_091434.1:10000-1210000 GCF_964237555.1 Oryctolagus cuniculus
TGTTAATAAGGCCTTGGGCTGGCTCCCAGCCAGCCTGCACATTTGCTAGCCCACATTCTCACACACAAGGCCTGCCCATAGGGGGCACTGTTCTCAGAATGGCTTCTGCCCCTCCCAGCTTGTCCTGAACACGGGAATACTGTCCAGGCAGTTTTGTTTCCTTGGCAGAGATCTGACTGCTGTCCTGAATCTGGATTGGGAAGGCGGGGCTTCTGCTTGCGTCCTGGAGAACGGGCTGCTGGGGTTTGGGACCACCACGTTGAGCTCTTGACACTTCCTTGAGGGCAGCAGTTCAGTGAGTGATGCAAGCGGCCAGTTCCGTGTGTGCCTGTGGAATACCATGGAGGATGCTTGCCTGTGTTGTTGCTGTCAGGCCTGGGGTTAGAATTCAGAGAACTTCAGTCAACATGTTGGCTACAAACACACTGATTGCATTTAGAACGCAGGGACAGTTACAGGACACTTAGCACACACTAGAAAGCTGATTTAAAAGACACTCAGAGGGGCTGGTGCTGTGGCGTAGCAGGTAAAGCCACCACCTGCAGTGCTGGCATCCCATATGGGTGCCAGTTCGAGTCCCAGCTGCTCCACTTCCAATCCAGCTCTCTGCTATGGCCTGGGAAAGCAGTGGAAGATGGCCCAAGTCCTTGGGCCCTGCACCCACGTGGGAGACCCGGAGGGAGCTCCTGGCTCCTGGCTTCAGATCGGCCTAGCTCTGGCCGTTGAGACCATCTGGGGAGTGAACCAGCGAATCAAAGACCTCTCTCTCTCTCTCTCTCTCTGCCTCTGCCTCTCTGTAACGCTGCCTTTCAAACAAATATATAGATCTCAAAAATAAAAAAAAATAAAAAAAAACGACACCAGGAGCCAGAGTAAAGTTGCTGTCTTTTCACACAATTAAGTCAGTGCTCATTGGATGCAGACTGTGACAAGTTAAAGGGGCATAACTACAAAATAGCTCAAGGGCATACTTTAAAAAATTATTTAAAGCAAAGTAAGGAAAAAAGAGAAATAAGTATCTAAAATAATGTAAATCAAATAACAAAATATCACATTTAAATCCAACCATATTGGCCAGCGCCATGGCTCACTTGGCTAATCCTCCACCTGCTGCACCGGCACCCCAGGTTCTAGTCCCGGTTGGGGCTCCAGGTACTAGTCCCGGTTGGGGTGCCAGATTCTGTCCCAGTTGCTCCTCTTCCAGTCCAGCTCTCTGCTGTGGCCCAGGAGGGCAGTGGAGGATGGCCCAAGTGCTTGGGTCCCTGCACCCACATGGGACACCAGGAGGAAGCATCTGGCTCCTGGCTTCGGATCGGCGCAGTGCCAGCCGTAGCGGCCATTAGGGGAGTGAACCAACAGAAGGAAGACCTCTCTCTCTGTCTCTCTCTCTCTGTCTCTCTCATTGTCTAACTCTGCCTGCCCCTCCCCCCAAAAAACCATATCAATAATTCCATTAAATACAAATGAATTAATTTTCCAGTCAAAAGATGGTGGTTATCAGAGTGGATACAAAAGCAAGATCCAACTATAGGATATATAAAAAAGATACACATCACAACTATGTTAAAAGTAAAAGAATAGAAAACATGTACCGGGGCCGGCGCTGTGGCACAGTGGGTTAACGTCCTGGCCTGGGGTGCCGGCATCCAGATGGTCGCCAGTTCTAGTCCCGGCTGCTCCTCTTCTGTTCCAGCTCTCTGCTATGGCCTGGGAAAGCAGTAGAAGATGGCCTAAGTCCTTGGGCTCCTGCATCCACATGGAATACCCGGAAGAAGCTCCTGGCTCCTGGCTTCGGATCAGCATAGCTCCAGCCATCGCTGCCAACTGTGGAGTGAACCAGCAGATGGAAGACCTCTCTCTCTCTCTCTCTCTCTCTCTCTCTGTGAAACTCTGACTTTCGAATAAATAAATAAAATCTTTAAAAAAGAAAACATCTACCATGCAAATAGAAACCATAAGAGATCTAGATACTATGTTAATGTTAGATAAAATATACTTTACAACAAGTAGGCCACTGTTCCCAATGCCGGCACCTCATATTGGAGCACCAGTTCCAGTCCCAGCTGTTCTGCTTCCAGTTCAGCCCCCTGCTAATGTGCTTGGGAAAGCTGTGGAAGATGGTTCAAGAACTTGGACCCCTGCACCCATGTGGGAGACCCAGATGGAGTTCCTGGCTCCTAGCTTCAGTCTAGTGAAGCCCCAGCTACTGCAGCCATTTGGGGAGTGAATTAGCAGATAGAAGTTCTCTCTCTCTCTCTGCTTTTCAAATAAATAAAATAAATCTTAAAAAAAAAAAAAACAAGAAATATTACGGTGAATATAAGGATATTTCATGCGAAAAATGACAAAATGCATCACAGCTATCCAATAAAGTATAAGTACCTAACGACAGAGTTACAAAGAATATGGAGCAAAACTAACAGAACTGAAAGGATAAAGAGGAGCTGGGGGTGGATGCTGTGGCACAGTGGGTTGAGTTGCCCCTGGGGATGTGCCAGGGACCTGTCCTGCTCTGCTCCTGGGAAGGCTTGACTCAAGGACTCGGGCTCCCGCTTCCCACACGGAGACCCAGGTGGAGTTCCTGGCTCCTGGTTTCAGTGTAGCCCAGCCTGGAAGTTGTACACATGGGAGGAGTGAACCAGCAAAGAGAAGCTTGCTCTCTCTGCCTATCAAGTAAATACAGATACATAAAGTGTAACTGGATATTTTAATACTTCTTTATCTGTGATTCATGGAATAACTAGAGAAACACAATATGGACATGAAAGACATGAGCAACGCTATCAGCCAAGCTGACACAGCTGAGGTGGCCAGGACACTTCACGCAGCCACAAGGAAGCACATTTGATGCAAGGACTCAAAAAACATCTTGTAGAGGACATATCTTTTTCATAAAATAAATCTTGAAAACATAAAGAAAATCATACAAAATATGTCCTCATAACCATGCTAAATTAACTTAGAAATTGGCTGAGGAAAGAAATGTGGTAAATACTTACATATTTTTAAATACATATTTTTAAATAATCCACAAGTCAAAAAAGAAAATTGGAAAATATCTTGAACTTGATGAAAATGAAACACAAAGTATCAAAATATCTGGACCATAGTTAAAACAGCGTTTAGGGGTATATTTATAGTTTTAATTATAAAGAAAAAAGACCCATAATTTCAGTGAATTATATGCCATCAGAAGAAGCTAATAAAAGAAAAGGAAATCAAACCCAAAGTAACAGCAAGAAAAAAACACTAAAGATTAAAGAGGATACAAAAAAATAGAGAAAATGTAATATAATCAACATTTTGTTCTTTGCAAAGACCAAAAAATTTGGTAAACCTTTAGCTAAGCTGACCCAGTAAGAAAAAAGCTACAATCTACCAATGCAGACCTCAGATAAATGTGTAGATGATACAGAGTTAGATATAGATTACAAATTGATTGAGCAACTTTGTTACAGAAGATTGGACAAGCTAGATAAAATGGATAAATTCCTAGAAAGACTCAAATGATAAGAATGAATCAAAGGGCTGGTGCTGTGGCACAGTAGGTTAATCCTCTGCCTGAAGCGCTGGCATCCCACATGGGCACCAGTTTGAATCCCAGCTGCTTCTCTTCCTATCCAGCTCTCTGCTATGGCCTGGGAAAGCAGTGGAAGATGGTCCAAGTCCTTGGGCCCCCACACCGGTGTGGGAGACCCAGAAAAGCTCCTGGATCCTGGCTTTGGATGAGCCCCAGCTCCGGCCGTTGCAACCATTTGGAGAGTGAACCAGTAGATGGAAGACTTTTCTCTGTCTCTCCTTCTCTCTGTCTCTACCTCTCAAATAAATAAAATATTTTTTAAAAAGTGAATTGAAAATAAGTAGACAATTTGAATTGACCTATATCTTATACGGCAATTAATCTGGAATGTAAACATTCCCACAAAGTAAAACAAGACCAGCTGACACTGTTGGTGAACTCCATCACCCACCGGCACAAGACAGCAGTGTGGCCAGCACCACAAAACCCCTTTGAGACAGCAGAGAACGTGGAGACACTGAGATCTGCCCTATGATGCCAGCATCACTCTGGTATCAAAGCCAGACAAAGGTGTCACAGCAAATAAAATTGCAGACCAATTCTTCAACAAATGTGTACTGACACAAAAATACTTAGGAGGTGGAAGCTAGCATTATCTAAAATGACCAAGTAGAATTTATCCTAAGAATTCTAGTTGGTTTAATATCAGAAAAAAAACACAATACTGATAGAAAAAATGATGAGAACAATAGCACTATCTCAATTGATGAAGTTAAACTATTGACAAATCCAATTTTCATTCATCATAAAAATTATTAACATATTGATTAGAAAGAGGCTTTCCCCACATGATAAAAGATATCTTTGAGGGGCCGGCACTGTGCAGCCACTGTCTGCAGTGTCAGCCTCCAATATGTTCACTGGTTCGAGTCCCGGCTGCTCTGCTTCCAATCCCGCTCCCTGCTAATGCACCTGGGAAAGCAGCAGAGGATGGCCCAAGCACTTGGGCCCCTGCACCCACATGGGAGACCCAGAAGAAGCTCCTGGCTCTTGGCTTCAGCCTGGCACAGCCCCACCCATTGCAGCCATTTGGGGAGGGAACCAGCAGATGGAAGACCTCCCTCTCCTCTCTCTGTAACTCTGCCTCTCAAATAACTAAATAAATCACTTTAAACAATCTTTGAAAATCCTACAGTTGGCACAATGCTCCGCAGTGAAAGGCACTTCTGACTCCAAACCTTAGGAACAAGACAGATGCGGCTGCTTCAGTTGCTCCTGTTCAGCTGTTCTGAACGTGCGTCAGTGTGATGAGGCCAGGAGGAGGCAGAGACTACCAGGAGGAAGATTATGGGGTCGGCACTGTGGTGTAATGGGTTAAGCTGCTGCCCGTGACACCAGCATCTCATGTGGATGCCGGTTCAAGTTCCATATATATATATATGGTCACAAGACTAGAAATAAACAGAAAATACTGTTAGACCTAAAGGGAGAGATAGACTCCAATACAATCACCATGGGTGACTTCAACACCCCACTCTCATCAATGGACAGGTCACCCAGATAGGAAAAACTGAAAAGACACATCGGAGTTCAAACATGCTGCATATGCAGCCATTTCACCAGCAGCCAAAGCACACACATTCTTCTCGTCAGCACGTGGGAGTTTTCTAGGATAGACCACATATCGGGCCACAAATCAAGTGTCAGCAAATTCAAAAAGATTTAAATCACACCATGTATCTTCTCAGACCTTCCACAAAGGAATAAAAGTAGAAACCAACACAAGAAGAACAGTATAAAACTTGGAATTAAATACTTGGAAATTAAACAACATGCTATTGAGAAATCAAGTGAAAAAATTAAAAAGGGAATCAAAACTTTCTTGAAATACATAAAAATGAAAACATAACATACCAAAGCCTGTGGGACACAGCAACAGCAGTATTAAGAGGGAAGTTTACAGCATTCAGTGTTTACATTAAAAAAAGAGTGTCGGGCGGCGCCGGCCTGGCCTGGCCTGGCCTGGCCTGGCCTGGCCTGGCTGAGGGGAGGCAGCAGGCGGGCGCGATGGCGGAGGCCGGGCTGCAGGCGCCGCCGCCCCCGGGCACCCCAAGCCAGCATGAGAAGAGCCTGGGGCTTCTTACCACCAAGTTCGTGTCACTTCTGCAGGAGGCCAAGGACGGCATGCTTGACCTCAAGCTGGCAGCTGACACCCTAGCTGTGCACCAGAAGTGGTGGGTTTATGACATTACCAACGTGTTGGGAGGTATTGGGCTGACTGAGAAGAAATCCAAGAACAGCATCCAGTGGGAGGGCGTGGGGCCTGGCTGCAACACCCGGGAGGTTGCCAACAAGCTGATCGAGCTCAAGGCAGAGAGCGAGGAGCTGCAGCAGCGGGAGCAGGAGCTGGACCAGCACAAGGTGTGGGTGCAGCAGAGCATCCAGAACGTCACGGAGGACGTGCAGAACAGCTGCTTGAGGCCGGCGCCGCGGCTCAATAGGCTAATCCTCCGCCTAGCGGCGCCGGCACACCAGGTTCTAGTCCCGGTCGGGGCGCCGGATTCTGTCCCGGTTGCCCCTCTTCCAGGCCAGCCCTCTGCTGTGGCCAGGGAGTGCAGTGGAGGATGGCCCAGGTGCTTGGGCCCTGCACCCCATGGGAGACCAGGAAAAGCACCTGGCTCCTGGCTCCTGCCATCGGATCAGCGCGGTGCGCCGGCCGCAGCGCGCCGGCCGCGGCAGCCATTGGAGGGTGAACCAACGGCAAAGGAAGACCTTTCTCTCTGTCTCTCTCTCTCACTGTCCACTCTGCCTGTCAAAAAATAAAAAAAAAAAAAAAAAAAAAAAAAAAAAAAAAAAAAAAAGAACAGCTGCTTGGCCTACGTGACTCATGAGGACATCGGCAGATGCTTTGCTGGAGACACCCTCCTGGCCATCCGAGCCCCGTCGGGCACCAGCCTGGAGGTGCCCATCCCAGAGGGTCTCAATGGGCAGAAGAAGTACCAGATTCACTTGAAGAGTGTGAGTGGCCCCGTCGAGGTACTGCTAGTGAATAAGGAGGCGTGGAGCTCCCCACCCGGGGCTGTGCCCGTGCCACCACCTGAAGATCTGCTCCAGAGTCCACCTGCTCTTTCTACCCCTCCGCCTCTGCCCAAGCCTGCCCCAGCCCAGCCCCAGGAAGCCTCACGGCCAAGCAGTCCCCAGCTGACCACCCCTGTCCCTGTCTCGGGCAGCACCGACATTCAGGGGGTGGCCGACGTAGCAGCTGAGATCACAGTGAGTGGTGGCCCTGGAACTGAGAGCAAGGACAGTGGTGAGCTCAGCTCCCTCCCCCTGGGCCCGACGATGCTGGACACCCGGCCACTACAGTCTTCTGCCCTGCTGGACAGCAGCAGCAGCAGCAGCACCAGCAGTTCGTCCGCACTCAACCCTTCTACCTCCTTTGAGCCTATCAAGGCAGACCCCACAGGCGTTCTGGAACTCCCTAAAGAGCTGTCAGAGATCTTCGATCCCACACGAGAGTGCATGAGCTCAGAGCTGCTGGAGGAGTTGATGTCCTCAGAAGTGTTTGCCCCTCTCCTCCGTCTTTCTCCGCCCCCTGGAGACCACGATTACATCTACCACCTGGACGAGAGTGAAGGTGTCTGTGACCTCTTTGATGTGCCTGTTCTCAACCTCTGACTGACAAGGGACATGCTGTGTGTGGCTGGGACCCAGACTCTCTGACCTGGGGACCCCTCCCCCCACCCCTGCATAGCTTGAGAGCCACAGACGCCTGGCTTCCCAGCCCGCCCTCACTGCGGTTTTGGCCACAACTCCCACTCCTGTATTGGCACTTGTACTGTGCTACAGAGCGGGAGAAAGGGGCTCTGCCCCCTCCACCGTGGAGCCAAAGTGTTCACCTGTCCTTTCGCGGAGCCTTCCCGAGCCCAGGCTCCGCTGCCACCCAGTGGCACAGGCCTGCCTCCCCCTCCCCCAGGGCACCTTGTCCAGCCCCCCCCCCAGGAGGGAAGCAGGGGTGGAACTGGATACCAGCACCACTCCCAGCTTCCTCTGCTGCTTCCTGCCCTGACCCCCCAGCTCCTCATGGACCTCTTACGTGCCCCCTTCCTGCTGGGCCCCAAGCCCTGAGAACCTGCAGGTGAGGGTGGGGGGTGCTAACGAGAAGGAACAGAGGTCTCTTGCTAGGAGTCTGAGTGGGTAGGTCCCTGAGGATTGGCCCAACCTCCTGCTGTCCCATAGCCTCCCCTTCACTTCCATTTATTCGTTTGCCCTCATTTAGAGCCATTTGCAGAGATTTAGAAATATTTACAGTGACGAATGGATTCCTATATAAAGATTATTTTTATACTTTTTGCAGCAAAAGGAAATTGTAATATTTGTACAGTGTCCAAGTGAATAAAGACCATGCCACCAGCTCTCTGCTGTGGCCAGGGAGTGCAGTGGAGGGTGGCCCAAGTGCTTGGGCCCTGCACCCCATGGAAGACCAGGAGAAGCACCTGGCTCCTGCCATCGGATCAGCACGGTGCGCCGGCCGCAGCACGCCGGCCACGGCAGCCATTGGAGGGTGAACCAACAGCAAAGGAAGACCTTTCTCTCTGTCTCTCTCTCTCTCACTGTCCACTCTGCCTGTCAAAAAAATTTTTTAAAAAATTTTTAAAAAAAGAAAGAAAGAAATGAGATTGAAGCAGTAATCAAAATCTTCCATCAAGGAAAGGTCTGGGACCTGGCGGCTTTACTACTAAACTCTACAAAACATTCAAAGAGGAAGTAACTCCAACACTCTTCAAACTATTCCAAAGCATTGAACAGTATGGAACTCTGCCTTACAGTTTTCATGAGGTCATAATTACTTTGACACCAAAACCAAAGATATGACACAAAAAGAAAACCACATACCTAGATCCTAAATGAACATAGATGCAAAGATTCTCAACAAAAACTAGCAAACTGAATTCAAAACCACATAAAAAAGATGACACATCACAACCAAGCGGGAATCATCCCAGAAATGCAAGGGTCGTCCAACATTCGCAAATCAACAAATATCACAAATCATATCAATAGAATGAAGAACAAAAACTACGTGGTCATCTCAATAGATGCACAGAAAGCATTTGATAAAATTCAACTCACCTTCATGATGAAAACCCTCCACAAATTAGGTATAGAAGGAACACTCCTCAAAAGTATGAAGGCTGCCCATGACAAACCACCAGCCAGCGTCACACTGTAAGGGGAAGAGCTGAAAGCAGGTGGAGACCAGCATGTCCAGGTTCAGCACTCCTGTTCAGTACAGCACCGGAAGCTTTAGCAAGAGCAATTAGAGGAAAAGGGAACAAAGAGCAGCAAAAATGTAAAAGAAGAAGTCGAATTACCCATGTTTGCAGATGACACAATGCTGTACGTGGAGAAACCTAAACACTCCACCAAAAAGGTGCAGAATTGACAGACCAACTCAGTAAAGTGGAGGTTACAGAATAAATAAATATACAAAAAACAGTAGCTTTTTAGTAAGCTAATGATGAACTCACAGAAAGAGAAATTAATAAAGAAATCCTATTCACAACAGCCACAAACATAATAAAAAATTAGGAATAAATTTAACCAAAGAAGTGAAAGAAATCTACAATGAAAATTATCAAACATTGATGAAAGAAATAATCAAGGACACACAAAGAAATGGAAAGATATTCCTTGCTTATGGATTGGAAGAATCAATATCACTAAAATGCGAATCAAAATCACAATGAGAAATCACCTCACCCCTGCCAAACTGACCAAAATGTAAAACACAGAGTAACAAATGCTGGCCAGGATGTGGAGAAAGGGGACACTCACATGCTGCCGGTGGGAATGCAAACTAGTGCAGCCACTGTGGAAAACACTGTGGAGATTTCTTAAAAACTAGAAATAGTTCTTAGTTTTTTGCCATATGACCCCACAATCCCACTGCTGGGTGTTTACTCAGAGACTTGGTTGCAATGCATCAGAGAGATACCATACCTCCATGTTTACAGCAGCACTGTTCACACAGCCAAGATTTGGGACCACGCAAGTGTCCATCATCAGTGGATGGACACGGGAAATGTGGTATGTATACACAATAGAATATTATTCAGATATGAAAAAGAATGGAATCTCACCATTTGCAGGAAAATGGACACAACTAGAGGACACCACGTTCAGTGGAATAAGCCAGACCCAGAGAGACAAACACTGCATGTTCTCCCTCACAGGTGGGAGCTGATATTTAAAAATCCAACAAAAAAGAAATGACTGTATCAGTACTGCTGTAAAAATAGTTTTGTAAATCCTTTTTTATACCCTTGTCAAACCAATGGTTAAGAATGTTATACTAGTGTAGTTTTAATGATCTGCGATTACTTTAAAATTCACTGAATATGTGTGAAATGGTCATTTTTCCATTTAATTATTGTTTATAGCTGTTATCTATATTCCTCTAAACTGGGGACTTTTTGCTTTTTACCTGTTATACTTCTTATGCTGAGAAGTATTAAGCCTTTCTACTATAATGTAATTTTAAAATATGTTATCTCAAAAACTCAATAGAAAGGAAGAAGGAGCCGGTGCTGTGGATCACCAGGCTAATCCTCCGCCTGCAGTGCCGGCACCCCAAGTTCTAGTCCCAGTTGGGGAGCCGGATTCTGTCCCGGTTGCTCCTCTTCAAGTCCAGCTCTCTGCTGTGGCCTGGGAGTGCAGTGGAGGATGGCCCATGTGCTTGGGCCCTGCACCCGCATGGGAGACCAGAAGGAAGCACCTGGCTCTTGGCTTCGGGTCAGTGCAATGCACCAGCAGTAGCGGCCATTTGTTGGGTGAACCAACGGAAAAGGAAGACCTTTCTCTCTATCTCTCTCACTGTCCAACTCTGCCTGTCAAAAAAAAAAAAAAAAGGAAGAAGGAAAGAGGATAGGAGGGGGAGGAGGGGACTGGGAATATAATCATGTTCTTAGAATTGTATCTACAAATCACACTGAATATGCTAAAAGTTAATTAAAAATAAAATAATTTGAAAAAGTAAAAAAAAATCTCTCATCAGTGCCCTGAGGGTACATAGGGCCTGTATGGCAGCAGCCCATCACATCAACCATGATGGCATCAGCCCACGGCCATAGCCAGAGCTCGGCATGGTTCCATGTCATTGTATTGGATGAAACAGTTCATGCGCTGTGATCTTTATACCATGGAATACATCAATTATGATGCATGCATATTGCTTATATATGATTACACTGACATAATTTATAAACACATGACACGCATCAGGTGTCATTGTGTACTGATGGAGGAGTCATTTAGAACTTTTGTTGATTGATTTTTATTGAAAGGCAGAGAGACAGAGAAAGAAAGACAGAGAGAAATTTTCAATCCACTGGGTCATCCTCCAAATGCCTGCAACAGCCATGGCTGAGCCAGGCCAAAGCCAGGAGCTGAGAACTCCATCCTGGTCTCTACGTGGGTGTTGGGGACCCAAGTACTTGAGTCACCACCTGCTGCTGTCTCCCAGGGTTCACAGGTGGAAGATCTCTCCTCCTCCTCTTCCTCCTCCTCCTCCTCCTCCTCCTCTCTCTCTCTCTCTTTCTCTGTATCTCTCTCTCAGTCCCTCTGTCATTTAAATAAAATGAAAATAAATAAATTTAAAAATTTTAAATATTTAAAATTACCATAAATCTATGAACATGCGTTAGTATTTGGGCCAAAGAGGATGCACTGTGATCTGATAATGCCCTCTCTGCATCATCTGACCTTGGGCTACTTGGTTTGGGTTTTTTTTTTTTTCTTTTTTAAATTTTTTAAAATTTTTTCCTATTTTTTATTCTTTTTTGATAATTTTTTATAATATCATGTGTTTCATACACACAGATGTAGGGGCATAGTGATTCTTCCCTCCCTTCCTCCCACCGCGCTAACCACCATTACCTCCTTTACTTGTGCAATAATCTGCCCTGTTTATTTTATACTCATAACCCTAACTCTCCACTAAGTAAAGAATTCAACAAATAGTGAGAAAAAAACAAAAAGCACTGTTCCTTAACAGTACAGACAAGAGCTGTAAACAAATCTCAGAATGTCAACTCTGCTCACACACATTTCATTTTTGTTCTCTATTAGTTCCCACAGATCAGAGAGAATGTATGGGATTTGTCTTTATGGGAACTGGCTTATTTCACTGAGTATAATGGCTTACAATTGTAACTGTTTTATTGCAAAAGATGGGATCTCATTCTTCTTTTTGGCTGAGTAATATTCCAGTGTGTGTGCATATGTGTGTGTGTGTACACACATATACATCACATTTTATTCATCCAGTCTTCAGCTGATGGACAGCTGGGTTGATTCCATGTCTTTGGTGCTGTAAATGGAGCTGCAATAACGTGGGTAAAGATAGCTCTTCAGATGCTGATTTCATTTCCCTTGGGTAAATTCCCAGGAGTGGGATGGCTGGGTCTTGTGGCAGGACTATACTCAGTTTTCTGAGCAATCTCTACATGGTCTTTCACAGTGGCTGCACCAGTTTGCATTCCCACCAGCGGTGGATTAGGGCACCTTTTCCCCCACATCCTCGCCAGCATCTGTTGTTTGTTGATTTCTATATGAAGGCCATTCTAACCGGGGTGAGGTAAAACCTCAATGTGGTTTTGATTTGCATTTCCCTGATGGCTAGTGATCCTGAACATTTTTTCATATGTCTTTTAGCCATTTGGATTTCACCCTTTGAAAAATGTCTGTTTAAACGGGGCCATCAAAGAAGGAGGTACCTTTCTCTGAAGGGAGGAGAGAACTTCCACTTTGACTATGACCTTGTCTGAATAAGATCGAAGTCGGCGAACTCAAAAGGCTTCCATAGCCTTGGCAACTCATGACTAGAGCCTAGGGAGATTTCTGACACCATAAACAAGAGTGTGAAATTGTTAAGTCAACAACAGGAGTCACTGTGTACTTACTTCTCATGTGGGATCTGGCCTTAATGTGTTGTCCAATGTGAAGTAATGCTATACTAGTACTGAAACAGTATTTTACACTTTGTGTTTCTGTGTGGGTGCAAACTGATGAAATCTTTACTTAATATATACTAAATTGATCTTCTGTATATAAAGACAATTGAAAATGAATCTTGATGTGAATGGAATGGGAGAGGGAGCAGGAGATGGGAGAGGTGTGAGTGGGAGGGAAGTTATGGGGGGGAAACCCCTTGTAATCCATAATCTGTACTTTGGAAATTTATGTTTACTAAATAAAATATATATATATATATAGATATAAAGAAAAATGTCTGTTTAAGTCCTTTGCCCATCTCTTAACTGCGTTGTCTGTTTTGTTGTTGAGTTTCTTGAACTCTTTATAGATTCTGGATATTAATTCTTTATCAGTTGCATAGTTTGCAAATATTTTCTCCCATTCTGTCAGTTGCCTCTTCACTTTGCCTCCTTTCTACTTGCCTACTTTCTATTTCATTGCCATAGTAAATGATGTTTATTTTTTCTTTCAATCACAACCAAGACTGCATAGCCGTATATCTGCTGTCGCCTTTCACTATTGGTGTATAGAGTTTCTTCACATATTCTACATGCTAACATTTCAAAAATGTCTTTATTTTGGAGTTAGATTAGATTTCCAAAGGCAGGACAGAGAATTCCTGTGCTGGCTTCGATCAGGCCCCCCAGCGTTAACATCTCACCTGGCCCTGGAACACTTATCCAAACTAAGAGATGGACACTGGTGCGAGAGGTCTCCAAGCACAGACAGAACGCTCCTCCGCTCCAGGACCTGCCAGGGCCTGGACTGCCATCCCGTGTCTACTCCAGATTTGACATCTCCATGGTCTCTTCTTGTTTTCATGATCTCAACACCTGTGCAGAGCAGGGTCAGGTTTCCTGCAGTGGTCTTTCCATTTAGGGCACCTCAGGCTTTCTGCTGATTTCACTGGTGCAGATTCTGAGGAAGACGAGGTGCAGTGTCCCCAGCCAGGTCCGTGTTGAATTACTTTTTTGTGTCCTAAAATCTAGAGTCTCCTGTATTCAGCATAGAATTAGACACTGCTCTTTTTCATTCACTCAATCCATGTCTTTTTATTGAGTTCAGTCTATTTATCTTTAAGGTAATTATTGATAACTAAGGGCATACTAGTGCCATTCGTTAACTGCCTTTTGTATGCATTGTGGCTTTTAAAATCTTCCCTTTTCTCTCTGACTGCATTTATTTGATTGACTTATTTTTGGTAGCGATATGCTGTGATTCCCTTCTCATTTCCTTTTGTGTGTATTCTGTAGATTTTTCTTTAGAGGCACCATCGCAATTACATAAAGCACCTTAAATTGCAGTACTTTAAACATAACAATTTCACTTCAATTACATAAAATTCTATTACTTAAACCTTCATCCCTGATTTCAGTGATGTCACAAATGCACCTTAGCTGAGTCATGAGCACTGTGTCCCCTTAACACAGATTTCCAGTTACTATGACTTTCATTTAGATTCTATACACTGAAACTAGAGTAGGCCACTATGTGTGCATGTTCGGTCTTCAGCACACAGTCTCCTTTCCTGGGGTTCTAGGCCTCCCTCTGCACCTCACAGAACAGATCCACTGCTAACAGACCCCTTCCGCCTTTGCTTATCTGGGGAAGTCCCACTGTCTGGGCATCGTTGAAGGATTACTCCTGGGTACCGCACTCTGGGTTAAGTTTATTTTTCCCTTTCAGCACTTGGAATCCATGGCACCACCCATTCCCTTCTGACCTGCAAGCGTTCTGCTGCGAGATCTGTGATAACCCCACAGAAGCCCCTTCTCTGCTCTGAGCTGCTTTTCTCTCTCTGCCCCCGAGACCTCCTGGGGCGGACAGCTGAGCAGATGGTGATTTGCTGTGGCTCGCTGGGTGTGACTGGACGCTGCAGCTGGAATTCTTTGAAGTCCCTGATGCTGTGTGCTCAGCTCATCCCTGGATTTGAAAAGTCGTTGCCCGTGTCTCTTCACATAAGCTCTCCGCCCTTCTCTGCCTCTGAGCTTCCAGTGATGTGGACATCGGTCCACTCAGTGGATGTTTGTTTCTGCTTTATTTCATTTTGCTCCCTGATGACACGAATGACGTCTGCCTGAGGCCATGTGCTGCGGGCTCCCTCACCTGGATCCTTCAGTTTAGCCACTGAAATTCCCAGCTGCAGGTCTGCTTCGCTCTCTGCTCACGATTTCTGTCCCTGTGGACACTGTACTTTTGTTCAGTTTGCCGTGCGTTCTCTTTCAGGTCTTCAGTTATTAAACTACTTGGTCAGGTGGCTCACAGGTGGGTTCCAGACCCACGACCTTTCTCAGATACACGAATGCGTCACATACGTTTCACCTTGACTGTGCCAGGCCTCGGCATTTGTTTGAAGAGCAGGAGTTGTTAATCCTTTGATGCCCAGTTTGTCTTTCTCACTGGTGCTGTTTCTGTCCTGCCAATCATTGCCTGCTCACAGCCCAGGGTCCAGACCACAGTCTTTGCCAGTAAAGTTTTATTGGACCACAGCTGACCACTGGTCTGAGCAGCTTTTCTGCTTTGTGTTGAGTTCAGGGTCCAGGGGTCAGTCCTGCCCACAGAGAACTGTCAGCCCTGCCTTCCAGAAGTCAGCCTCTCCTGGCCTCTGTGGACGTCACAAGGATTCCGCCTGAGCTTTCAGGTAGAAGCGTCATAGTTTGTCTCAGAGGATCCCATGTGCAGTGTGAGGCGGGTGGGGAGCTGCACTCTTCCCACTTGGACACTCAAGATGCCGGGATGTGGCTCTGCACCTTTGTCCTCTCTGAGTACCTGGCATCTCTGACACAACCTGCTGATGGCCGTGGATCCACATCTGGACTCATACGTGGTCAGTCCACCCGTGCTGACCGTTGTGAGATGGGCTTGCCAGTCTCTCAAGAACAGCCCCTGGGCTCTGGTCTGGCTGCACTGAATCTGCTGTTTAACTTTGGGAACTGACTCTGGCCTCATTCCCCCACCCCACCCGCTGTTGGCTGGAATTTCTCTCACCGTGTTTTTACACCGTGTAGAATCTACCACCAGCACTCATGGCTTGCTGACTCTGTGAGTGGAATCCGCCTGGTGTTCCAGCCTTCCCTGGTCTTACCTTTCAGAGAGCACCTTGCAGCTCATCTGTCCGAGCCCCAGGGCAGCAAGGGTGCAGGCACTGTTAAGACTCAGGACCCGGATGTGGGTGTGTGAATTCCTGCAGAGAAAGAAGCCTGAAGCAGGAACCAGAGGAGCTCTGTGGGCCCAGGAGTCCACCCCAGAGCCCGCAGCCACAGGCCCGAAAGAAACTGCTCAGCCTGTTTTTGGTTGGCATTGTTTCTTCCTCCAGCCCTGGTGGGGAAGGCAGTCTTGGTGCTGACAGAGGTTCCAGGAGCCTTTGGGGGAAAATCTTTCTATTAAAATGCATATTCACGGCCGGCGCCGCGGCTCACTAGGCTAATCCTCCGCCTAGCGGCACTGGCACACCGGGTTCTAGTCCCGGTCGGGGCACCGGATTCTGTCCCAGTTGCCCCTCTTCCAGGCCAGCCCTCTGCTGTGGCCAGGGAGTGCAGTGGAGGATGGCCCAGGTGCTTGGGCCCTGCACCCCATGGGAGACCAGGAAAAGCACCTGGCTCCTGGCTCCTGCCATCGGATCAGCGCGGTGCGCCGGCCGCAGCGCGCTGGCCGCGGCGGCCATTGGAGGGTGAACCAACGGCAAAAGGAAGACCTTTCTCTCTGTCTCTCTCTCTCACTGTCCACTCTGCCTGTCAAAGAAAAATGCATATTCACATCAAAACCCAGAAATCCAGATGTCGTGGGCACAAACATCAGCTTAGCTGCAGAGGACAAGGCCAGGTCTGATGGCCAGGGCGGGGTGAGCGTCTGGCACAGCAGGTGAGACGCGGCTCGGGACACCCATATTCCAAGCCAGAGTGCCTGGGTTCAAGTCCCAGCTCCCTGCTAATGCACCCTGGGAGGCAGCAGTGATGGCTCAAGTACTTGGGTCCCTGCCACCCCTGTGGGAGGCCTGGATGGAGTCCCTAACTGCTAGTTAATCTAAATGGTAATTTTTATTTGATTCCAACTGTTATTACCAGAATATAGAAATACAACTAACTTTTTTTTAAATATTTATTTTATTTATTTGAAAGACAGAGTTACAGAGAGAGGTAGAGACAGAGAGAGAGGTTTTCTATCCGCTGGTTCATTCCCCAGATGGCCACAATGGCCAGAGCTGCACCAATCTGAAACCAGGATCCAGGAGCTTCTTCCGAGTATCGCACGTGGGTGCAGGGGCCCAAGTCTTTGGGCCATCTTCCACTGCTTCCCCAGGCCACAGCAGAGAGCTGGACTGGAATTGGAGCAGCTGGGACTAGAACCGGTGCCCATATGGGATGCTGACGCTCAGACCAGGGCTTTAACCCACTGCACCACAACGCCAGCCCCCAACTAACGTATACTGATCTCAGATCCTACAGTTTTGCCAAATCCATGTATTCGTTCTAGTAAGTTTTTTTTGAAGATTTGAGATTTTCTATGTACATGATGTCTCAGTCTGTTTTCTGTTGTTCCAACTGAATAGATACCAGAGACTATTCTATAAAGAATAAAACGTGGGCCGGCGCTGTGTCTCACTAGGCTAATCCTCCGCCTTGCGGTGCCGGCACACCGGGTTCTAGTCCCGGTCAGGGCACCGGATTCTTTCCTGGTTGCCCCTCTTCCAGGCCAGCTCTCTGCTGTGGCCAGGGAGTGCAGTGGAGGATGGCCCAAGTGCTTGGGCCCTGCACCCCATGGGAGACCAGGAGAAGCACCTGGCTCCTGCCATCGGATCAGCGCGGTGCGCCGGCCGCAGTGCGCCAGCCGTGGCGGCCGTTGGAGGGTGAACCAACAGCAAAGGAAGACCTTTCTCTCTATCTCTCTCTCTCTCTCTCTCACTGTCCACTCTGCCTGTTTAAAAAAAAAAAAAAAAGAATAAACCGTTTATTCAGCTCAGGGTTCTGGAGGCTGGGAAGTTCTTGATCAGGTGACCACAGCCGGAGAGGTCCTTCATGTTGGTGGGAGCATCCTGCAGAGTCTCCAGGCCACACAGGGCAGCAGGCCGCGAGACAGCGCCACAGTGCCAGCTCCCACCACCCTTCCTCTGCTGGTGAAATTGCCATGGAGTCCCATACCATGGGCGCCTCTGACCCTGACTACTTTGCAAGGCATCACCTGCACCACATGAATTACAGCAAAATTCACGTCATCTGCAAATGCAGACAGTTCACCACTTCCTGCTCCTTGTCCAATGCTTGGGTGTCAAACCCACTGGCTCTGGATGGTGAAGTGGGGACAAACCTTGACCACGACGTCCCCTCCGTGTTTGTGGTTAGGTCAGCTCTGCTGACCAGGCCGGAGAACTTGTGCACGGCTGCTCTTGAGGACTCTGGTTCTGTTTTCCAGTGACCCCTTTGTCTGGGGGGGTATCAGGCAAGGAAGGCTGGCCATCTTCAGTTCTCTGGGAGAGCCTGCCGGGGGTGTGTTTCTTACTTGAATATTGGTAGAAGCCCCTGGTGAAGCCATCTGGGCCTGGAGCAGACAGGGTATTATTTAAATTATGTATTTCTTCTGGAATGAATTTCAGTAGTTCATGTCTTTCAAAGACTCTGTGCATTTAATCTAAGTTGTTGAATGTATGCTGTTTGTATTATGTATTTATTATGCTTTTAAGATCTGTAAAGTTTGGGGCAATTAAGATGCCACATCCTACATCAAAGTGCCTGCTTTCAATCCCCAGCTCCAGCTCCAGGTACCAGCTTCCTGCTACTGTGTCCCTGCCACCCACGTGGGGACAGCGGGATGGGGTTCTGGGCTTCTGGCTTCAGCTCCTGGCCCAGCCCAGGCTGCAGCAAGCACACACAGTGTGAGCCCAGGCTGGCAGTTATCTCTCTGTATCTCTCTCTCTCTCTCTCTCTCATTCCCTTCTGTCTACCTGGAGAACCCCGACGGACACAGCTATGTCGCTGCCAGCTGCCAGGTGCACATGGAGACACTGTGTGCCCTGTCTCTTCAGGTAGAGCATTCCACAGAGGCCAGTCCTGGCCACGTCTGATGCTAAAATAGGAAACCCCGCGTTTGTGTAACCAGTGTCCACGTGCTCTCCGTATTTTTAACACACTTGTGCCGTCATTGTTAAAGTTTGTCTTCATCGGCACACAGTTGGGTCTACTTGTTTTATGCAGTGACCCTGACCAGTGGTGATGGGATCACCCAGTGCAGGGCTCTGCAGGCATGTCAGCTGGTCACTGCCTCCCCTGGGTGCTGTCCTCCCATGCAGGACTGGTCAGTATCAGGTGCAGGCCCTGATTGTCCCCAGGGCACTCTTCCTGGTGACCTTTGTCTGTGTTTGCCCACAGGCTCCCTGCTCCATCTCTCAACCCAGGCAGACCCCAGGCCCTGACTCGACTTCCCCTCCTGCACCCAGGCCTGGAATCCATTCCCAGGGAGGAGTGGCAACGGTGGCAACTGCTGGGAATCTCCCGGGATTGCTGCCTCTCATCACTCAACACCCAATATAGTAAAAACTACATTTCACACTTTTTTATTTCTTTAAGGAAAATCAGCTCCTTTTACTGCATTTTGGGGGAAGTGGAAGTCCTGAATTCATGCTGCTCTCCCTCGAGACAGCATGTGTCCAGCAGAAGAGACCCTGGAAGAAGACTGGCTTGGATGTTTCATCTCCTGGAAGGGCTTGGGAAAGGCACGACAGGCCAGCTAGGGCCAAGTGTGTCTGCCATGCCCACCCTGACTGGACTCCTGGCCAAGGGACCCTGTGTGTGTTCAGGGTGGTGACAGGCACAGGTCTCCCCAAATGGCAGACACAGCTACAGAAGAACGAACCCTGCCAGGAGCAATGAGCCTGGGCTTGAGGCCAGAACACCGGACTCCCAGGGTGAGCCCCAGGACCTGTCTGCCAGGGCCAGCACCGCAGGAGAACAGAGCCTTCCTCCCGCTGACCTCATCCACTCCATGGGACTGCGGCTTCCTGACCCGCGGGGCAGGGGAGGGACAAACCACCTCAGGTCAGGAAAGTGGAAGTACTGTCCAGATGCATCCCCAGGGGGAATGGTGACACCTGCTCCATGAGAAACCAGAGTCACCCGGAGCCCCCGCCCTGCTCCATGAGAAACCAGTCACCCAGAGCCCCTGCCCTGCCCCACAGTCACTCAGAGCCCCTGCCCTGCTCTACAGTCACCCAGAGCCCCACCCCTACCCCACAGTCACCCAGAGCCCCACCCCTACCCCACAGTCACCCAGAGCCCCTGCCCTGCTCCACAGTCACCCAGAGCCCGCACCCCTACCCCACAGTCACCCAGAGCCCCACCCCTACCCCACAGTCACCCAGAGCCCCCGCCCCACTCCACAGTCACCCAGAGCCCCCACCCCTACACCACAGTCACCCAGAGCCCCTGCCCTGCTCTACAGTCACCCAGAGCCCCCACCTCTACCCCACAGTCACCCAGAGCCCCCACCCCTACCCCACAGTCACCCAGAGCCCCTGCCCTGCCCCACAGTCACCCAGAGCCCCACCCCTGCCCCACAGTCACCCAGAGCTCCCACCCCTGCCCCACAGTCACCCAGAGCCCCCGCCCCGCTCCACAGTCACCCAGAGCCCCTGCCCCGCTCTACAATCACCCAGAGCCCCACCCCTACCCCACAGTCACCCAGAGCCCCTGCCCTGCTCCATGAGAAACCAGAGTCACCCAGAGCCCCCGCCCTGCTCCACAGTCACCCAGAGCCCTGCCCTGCTCTACAGTCACCCAGAGCCCCACCCCTATCCCACAGTCACCCAGAGCCCCTGCCCTGCTCCACAGTCACCCAGAGACCCTGTCTCACTCCATAGTCACCCAGAGCCCCCACCCCTACCCCACAGTCACCCAGAGCCCCTGCCCTGCTCCACAGTCACCCAGAGCCCCCACCCCTACCCCACAGTCACCCAGAGCCCCCACCCTGCTCCACAGTCACCCAGAGACCCTGTCTCACTCCATAGTTACCCAGAGACCCCACCCCCACTGCACAGTCACCCAGAGCCCCTGCCCCGCTCCACAGTCACACAGAGTCCCCACCCCTACCCCAGTCACCCAGAGCTCCACCCTGCTCTACAGTCACCCAGAGTCCCCACCCCTACCCCATAGTCACACAGAGCCCCCACCCCTGCTCCACAGTCACCCAGAGCTCCCACCCCTACCCCACAGTCACCCAGAGCCCCCACCCCTACCCCACAATCAACCAGGGCCCCCACCTCTAACCCACAGTCACCCAGAGCTCCACCCTGCTCACAGTCACCCAGAGCCTCCACCCCTACCCCATAGTCACCCAGAGCCCCCACCCCTGCCCCACAGTCACCCAGAGCCCCCACCCCTGCTCCAAAGTCATCTAGAGCCCCACCCCTACCCCACAGTCAACCAGGGCCCCCACCTCTACCCCACAGTCACCCAGAGCCCCCACCCCTGCCCCACAGTAACCCAGAGCCCCCACCCCTACTCCATAGTCACCCAGAGCCTCACCCCTGCCTCCTCTATGAGAATGGCAGTGACCTTGGTACAACCGCCTCGGCCAGTGCACTGAACACCTAGGACAGAGCCCACAGCCCTGTGATAAAGCGACGCAGATGGGTGGAGTCTGACTCACGGGACACCAGGCCCCACTCGCCACAGCCACCATGGAAAACAAACCCAGAGGGGCAGAGGAGGATCGCGGCACTGCCACAGAGGGTGTCAGCTCAGCCACAGGGAGGGGGAGGACAGGACCTGCGTGCCTTGCAGCCCGTCAACTGACCACTGCTGTCGGGAGCTCTCGGCCTCCAGACTTGGGGGCCTCTGGTCACAGAGCGTGACCCCCCTCAAACCAGTGCCCATCCAACTATGAAAGAGTGGGTGCAGAGCCACAGGGTGAGCTCAGACCCAAACCCAGGGTGGGCGGCTGACTTCCCAGCCCTTCCTTCAATCTAGCAAACCGAATTTCTATTTCACTCTGTTTCTCCAGCCTCTGGGAGACTAAAGGTGACAGCCAACCCCTCTCACAAGATCCCCACGCCCCATTCCCTCTTGGACCTAAACCACCAAGCCCACTGACCTCCAGCACCACAGGGCCCCACCTGCTTGCGTCCGGTGTGGGCAGCATCCTCAGCAACAGACATTCCAGGAGCGACTGGGTGCCGCACGCAGAGCGCTGAAATGCTGTCCCCTGCATGCAGGTCCCAGCCCAGGACACGCACACACACGTGCACACGCACACATGCACACAGGCAAGCACAAGCCTGGGACACAGAGCAGCATTCCACACACACCCACAGCAAGGATGTGCATACACACACGTGTGCACACACATGCACACGCATACATACACACACCTGGGACACTGAGCAGCATTCCACACACACCCACAGCAAGGATGTGCATACACACACGTGTGCACACACATGCACACGCATACACAAACACACCTGGGACACTGAGCAGCATTCCACACACACCCACAGCAAGGATGTGCATACACATACGTGTGCACACACATGCACATGCATACATACACACACCTGGGACACAGAGCAGCATTCCACACACACCCACAGCAAGGATGTGCATACACACACATGTGCACACACATGCACACGCATACACAAACACACCTGGGACACAGAGCAGCATTCCACACAAACCCACTGCCAGCCCAGGACCGCACACACACGTGTGCACACACATGCACATGCATACATACACACACCTGGGACACAGAGCAGCATTCCACACACACCCACTGCAGGATTACACGCAGGAGACCGGAATCACCCTAAACAGCCAACAAGGCCAGGAGAGCCAGGTGTGTGCTGGGGAGAAAGCAGCCGCCAGGTGTGGAGAGGCCAGGTGTGGGCCCTGCTCTCCCCAGCCGGCAGCGTGGGAGGAGGTGAAGGGTGGTGGCTGCCCTCTGTCCATCTGCCCTCTGTCTGTCTGCCCTCTGTCCGTCTGCCCTCTGTCCATCTACCCTCTGTCCATCTGCCGTCTGTCCACCTGCACTCTGTCCGTCTGCCCTCTGTCTGCCCTCTGTCCATCGTCTGTCCGCTGTCCTCTGTCCATCTGCCCTCTGTCCATCTGCCGTCTGTCTGCCCTCTGTCCGTCTGCCATCTGTCCGTCTGTTGTCTATCCGTCTGCCCTCTGTCCATCTGTCCATCTGTTGTCTGTCTGTCTGCTGTCTGTCCGTCTGCCGTCTGTCCGTCTGTTGTCTGTCCGTCTGCCCTCTGTCCGTCTGCTGTCTGTCTGTCTGCCCTCTGTCCGTCTGCCCTCTGTCTGTCTGCCATCTGTCTGCCCTCTGTCCGTCTGTCTGTCTGCCATCTGTCCGTCTGCCCTCTGTCCGTCTGTCTGCCATCTGTCTGCCGTCTGCCCTCTGTCCGTCTGTCGTCTGTCTGCCGTCTGTCCATCTGCCCTCTGTCCGTCTGCCATCTGTCTGTCTGCCGTCTGTCCGTCTGCCCTCTGTCCATCTGCCATCTGTCTGCTGTCTGTCGGGGGGAGACCAGGCTGCAAACGGCCTTGGTGCTTCTGACCTTTGCTAGTGTGTCTAGAAGGCTTGGCGTTCACTTCAGGGATCCCTGAACTTCCTGTTCTCATTTTGTTGAGAGGATGTTGTGCCTCCTGTGTCCACTCCAGGCCCCACTCTGCAGAGGCCACCACAGCCACTGCGTCCTTCCCAGAGGCCCTGCCCATGCCACAGATGAGCACGAGTGCCCAGTGGTGCCCAGTGGCACTGTGGCCCTGCTGGCAGGCTCACTGGCTCCATGCCTCCCAGAGGGCCTCGTGGTGGGCCTCACCTCAGTCCCTGTGTGCAGGGGCAAGTTCCCGGCATAGTGGGCCTCGCCCCTCTGGGTGACCCTCTGCCCCAGAAGTCCTCCTGCTGCAGCCAGGCCAAGGCGATGGAGAGGGTGAAGATGGCACTGTCATGTGTGTACACACTGACACGCGTTGTGTGCAGAAATGTGTGTTTAGCTCTCCCCCCTCCCACGGTGCCCCACAGACTCTGCAGCTGTGAACCCTGTTAGAAACCTCCATTTGCTTCAGGCCCTGGCTAGGCCAGGGTCAGCACTGCCCAGCCCTCTGCCCACCAGAACAGAAAGCTCACAGACACAAGGACAGCTTGAACATCACACGCTGGGTCCCTGCTCCCTACAGCCGGGCTGTGGATCCTCAGGGCTGTGAACTGGAGGAGGCCACAGCAGGACTGGCCCCAGGAATGGGTGGGGTCAGAGGGCGTAGTATCTGGCACCCAGGGGCCCACAGCTCCCTTCATCAGGTTGGAACTGGAAAGCAGCTGGGGGGGCGGGGCAGCATCCTGCCCCCAGGACTCAGGAAGATGCCCCCCTCCATCTCTCTCCGTCTCTCTCTCTCTTTCTCCCTCATTATCTCTCTCCATAACTCTCCCTCTCTCTTTCTTTCTCTCTCTCCCCATCTCTCTCTCCTTATCTCTCTCCATATCTCTCTCTCCCTCTCTCTCCTTATCTCTCTCTCCATCTCTCTTCTCTCTCTCCCTCTCTCTCTCCATCTCTCTCCCCATATCTCTCTTTCTCTCTCTCTCCATCTCTCTCCCCATATCTCTATCTCTATCTCTCCATCTCTCTCTCATCTCTCCCTCCATTTCTCTCTCCTTATCTCTCTCCCTCTCCCTCCCTCTCTCTCTCTCTCTCTCTCTCTCTCCCCCCCCCATATCTCCCTCTCCCTCTTCCCCACTCTCCCTCTGTCGCTCCCCCTCTTTATGGAGGAACGACACTAAACCCTGCCTAGGCTTCATATCCGAGTCACGGCACCATTATGTCGCTCCCCCTCTTCGTGGAGGAACGACACAGGACCCTGCGCTGTTCTTTCGTCTGCTCGGCCCTCCCCGGGTTTGCTGCTGGTTCTTCCCGGGTTGGCTACTATCCCTTCCACCTCCGTGGAAGGGCAGTTCCCCCTGGCCACATTCCCCACTTCCGCAGGGGAGCGGCACACCGCCGGCCGGTTCTCTGGGGGGCTGCACAGGTGTTCCTTCAGCTAGATGTTCCCCATAGATGTTCCTGGTGCATGCCGTCTCTCTCCTCCTTTATAGTCCTCCTCCGCCAATCCTAACTCGGCTGCCCACACGCCGAGTACGCTGCTCTCCTCCAATCAATAGCAAGTCCTACAGTTTATTAGTTGAACTGGAGGCAGCTGTGCGGAAGCTGTTTACTTCTCTCCCAGCGCCATATTGTGGGAGAGCAGATGCATAGAATAAGTCTTAATTCCAGTAACTCAGTCTAGTCCGGTTGCTCCCCACAGATCCCCCTTTCTTTTTATTTTTTGGCGTTGATACGCGCCTGTCTTCGGTGTCCCGCGGCACACACTCTGCTCTACTTGCTAGAGTTGCCACAGGCTCTTACAAGTCCTATCAATCAGGCAAACCGAATCCGGGTCCTCTCTTCGCCATGTTGTGAGGAGGTTTTTAGGCGCTGATGCGTGCCTGTGTTCGGTGCCCTGCAGCGCATGCTCTGGTCGAGCCTGCAGGGGCTTACAAGCCCTATCAGGCAAACCGAATCCAAGCCTTCTCATTGCCTTTTTGTGGGGAGGCCTTACTGATGTTAATTCGTGCCTGTCTTCGGTGACCTGTGGCGCATAAGCTGCTAGCCGCCGCAGGTGCTCATCGTGCTCATCGCCTCACTTAATCAGGCAGACCGAATCCAAGCTCTCACATTGCAGTGTTGTAGGGAGGCCTTTCTATTTCTCTATTTCTCTATCTCCGGGCATTCCTATTTCTCCCATTTTACTTCTATCTGCCAACATTCCCATTTCTCTCACTCCACTTCCAAACTTCTGTTTCTCTTATCCCCGCAGCTTCCCGCTGCCCGCCCCGAGGCTACTTCTCGGCGGCTTCCCGGCTGAGCCGCTTCAGCCCGCGCCTCTTTCATCTGCGCAGCTTCCCGGCTTTGCGCAGCTTGGCTTCGCGCGCTCCGCGGTCTCCACGCCCTTCGCGTCTGCACCACGGCCTCGCGCCAGCCCCGTTCCCTATCTATTCACGCCCCGTACTCTCTCTGCACGCGGCGGCTTCCGCGAGTAACACAGCGTAGCTTACGTGTCTGCCACTAGCATTCAATCTAAGTTCCCCGGGCTAGCCTGGCGAATTCAACCCAGCATACGTCTCCACCCCACGGTTTGGCTTCCCGTCCTTTGCTCCCCGGGCTAATCAGACGGATCCCAATCTGGCTTACGTTTCAGCTTCTGGTTTCAACTTTTCTCCCCCTATTCCCGGGCTAACTTGAGAACCCCAAAGTGGCTTTCGTGTCCGCCTTGGCCTGCCCCCCGCGGCTTCAATTTCCCT
This sequence comes from Oryctolagus cuniculus, assembly GCF_964237555.1. Taxonomy (NCBI): domain Eukaryota; kingdom Metazoa; phylum Chordata; class Mammalia; order Lagomorpha; family Leporidae; genus Oryctolagus; species Oryctolagus cuniculus. The sequence goes on from NC_091434.1 coordinate 35,880, forward strand.
AACATTTTTTTCTACCCGGTATGTTTCCCCAAGCTTTCCTCCAACAATACTCCTCCCTCATTTCTCCTGGCCTCTCCCCACAGTCCGCGTCCGAGTCTGTTTGTTCTAGCTTTCACTTTCGCTTTCGACCTTAGAGATTTCTCCCAGCTTCCCCCGTAGTCCGTAGTCCGTATCTGAGTCTATGCCTAGGCTTTCAATAGCTTCTTCCGGCACCCTTTTCGTCCGGCTTTTCCCTAGGCTGTTTGCTAGTCTCTCTCTCCGGTATTTTCCCAGTTCTTCCCGTTTCTTCCCTCTTAAGTTTGCTATCCGTTCTAGGTTTCCTATCCGAGTCACGGCACCATTATGTCGCTCCCCCTCTTTGTGGAGGAACGACACTAAACCCTGCCTAGGCTTCATATCCGAGTCACGGCACCATTATGTCGCTCCCCCTCTTCATGGAGGAACGACACAGGACCCTGCGCTGTTCTTTCGTCTGCTCGGCCTTCCCCGGGTTTGCTGCTGGTTCTTCCCGGGTTGGCTACTATCCCTTCCACCTCCGTGGAAGGGCAGTTCCCCCTGGCCACATTCCCCACTTCCGCAGGGGAGCGGCACACCGCCGGCCGGTTCTCTGGGGGGCTGCACAGGTGTTCCTTCAGCTAGATGTTCCCCATAGATGTTCCTGGTGCATGCCGTCTCTCTCCTCCTTTATAGTCCTCCTCCGCCAATCCTAACTCGGCTGCCCACACGCCGAGTACGCTGCTCTCCTCCAATCAATAGCAAGTCCTACAGTTTATTAGTTGAACTGGAGGCAGCTGTGCGGAAGCTGTTTACTTCTCTCCCAGCGCCATATTGTGGGAGAGCAGATGCATAGAATAAGTCTTAATTCCAGTAACTCAGTCTAGTCCGGTTGCTCCCCACACCCTCCCCCAGCACAGGCCCAAAGCCAGCCCAGAACCTGAGGGGGCCCAGCCACAGCTCAGCAGCGGCTGACGCTCACTCTCTGCTCCCGCTCCCTCCCTCGGAGCATCCACTTCCTCCCTGCCCCGTGGTATCCACGACGGCGTGGCTGCACTCCCAGGTGGACCATGGGCCTCTCGGCATCCACTCAGACGCGGCCAGAGGCAGACGGGGCCCACACAGGCCAGGTCGCACAGGCCAGGCCATCCTGAGGACCACCCGCGGCTCTCCTCCTGGCTCCCACAAGAGCAGCGTGAAGCAATGGACACGGAGCACCGCAGCGAGCGCCCAGCCCAGAACCGCGGACCGCACCGCCGCGACCTCCGCCAAGCCCGCCAGACGACGCCGAGAAAAAGCCACAGAGGAGACGTGAGGGCCCCCGCCCAGCCCGGCCCCTGCACGCGTAGGCTCACCGCACACCCACGACCAAGTCCGGCTTCTTCCTTTGCTCTTGAGTACAGCCACGCTGCTGGGGAAGCCCCCTGACGACCACTCCCTGAGTCAGCGCCAGGCGCCTCCTCCGTCAGATTCTGCAAAGTCGGAGTCGCGGGCGCCAGGGCCCGCCGTGCTCCGCCAGGGGGCGCGCGACCCACGCCCGCGCACACGCACACCCCCGCGCACACCCCCGCGGCGAGAAAAGGGCGTGACCCGCTCGGGATGGACGCTGGACAGATGGTGTCCGCCCTCGGGCCGCTAGCGAGCTCACCAGAACCCGCCCTCGGTGGTGAGACACCCCCCCCCAGCGAGGGTGTCCCGGATGAGGAGGTGGGCGCGTGGCAGGCAGCTCCCTTCCCTGCAGGGCCTGGACTCAGGTAGGCTGGCCGAGGGACAACATGCGTGAGTGGCCACAAGGAAGGGCAGAGGCAGGAGACCAGGAGAAGCAGAGCAGCCAACAGCCGGTCGCTAACGCTGGGCCCTGCCAGACCCGAGGCCAGATGTCCCCACACTTCAGCTTCGGGACCCTGGGAGCTCTGGCACTTCAACTTTTTTATTCCATTTTCTGTCAAAAACGAGGTACTGGCAGAATCAGGGGGTGTGCTGAGCGGGGGGGCCCTGCTGTGCCCGGGGTGCAGAGCTGAGCAGCCCCGTGGGGCAGCGTCCACAGCCTTCCTGAAACCCAGAGTCAGTCTTTGCCTCAGGTCTGGGGCCTGACAGAGGCCCGGCTGTGTGCCAGCCTTCATTCCACACTCGGCCCAGGCCACAGCCACCATCCAGCCGCTCCTGACCCGGGACCCTCTGTCATTCCCCAAGGACAGGCTGTGGTCCTCCCCTCCAGCTGCCCACCCAGCTCAGACACCACTCCCAAGGAGCCTGCTATGGACGCGAGTGGCTAAGCCCCCTGGTGTCCCCACCCACTTGGTCTGTGGAGCTGTTGCACACCCTCCTCTCACTGCCTGATTCTGCCCATCGCAGCCTGCCCACTGCCAGCCCCTCCTCAAAAGTGGTCAGCGAGAGGACCATGGCCAGCGTGAGGCCATGCTCAGTGTGAGCCCTGTGGTCAGTGAGACTGAGGGCAGGATGAGGCCATGGTCAAGGTGATGCCGTGGTCAGGGTGAGCTGTGGTCAGGGTGAGGCCATGGTCAAGGTGAGGCTGTGGTCAGGGTGAGCCGTGGTCAGGGTGAGGCCATGGTCAGGGCGAGGCCATGGTCAGGGTGAGGCCATGGTCAGGGTGACTGTGGCTCTCAGCATCGGGGCTCAGACTATATCTGACCCCAGCTTCCTGGGTCTCCACTCACAAGCAGGAGGAGTGGAAAGGCAGGCCTGGCTAAGCTGGGGTGTTTGCTGGGCCTGATGCACTGACGGCCTATTTTGATTTATGGTATTTTCAACTACAGCGAGGCTGACTTGGGAGGGCCCGGGTTTGGTGCTGAGAACGGCTGTAGGCTGGAGTGAGGCAGAGAGACCCAGCGCCAGGCACCCACCATATTGGTAACACTATCCCTCCTGTGCCCAGCCAGCCCCCACCATTGTGCTGACCCAAACAGCAGTCTGCACAACAGGTTCCCACGCGGCCTTGCCGCTGACCCCAGGGCACAGACCCCTCCCGAGCGGCCAGTGACACAGCCTGGACAGAGGGAGGCTCCCCGCCGCCCTCAGACCCCTGTCCGTCCAGGAGTGGCGCTAGAGCCAGATGGGGCCATCAGGGCCGCGGGCCAACAGGAGGCGGCTCGTCTTTCTGGAGTCTGAGCCGATGCCAAGCGCCCGTGTCTCTGAGTGAGTGGCAGGCGCCTGTTTAAAAGTGAGTGGCAGGCAAAGTCCAGGCACTCGCCCCAGAGACTGCCTGCCGAGGACACCCACAGTACGGACCTCTGGAGACCCACACAGCCACGGCGAAGTTACTGCAGAGGTGACTGCACCTGACCTTGCTGGAGAGACGACCTTGACCCGGCCCCCAGGTACGAGCATGTGTGGGAGAGGTTGGGCGTGGGACACAGCTAGGGTTTAAGTATACATATGTGAGAAGTCAGGCACAGCACACGGCCAGAGTACACGCATGTGTGGGAGAGGCCGGGCACGGCACACGGCCAGCGTTCAAGCACATGTGTGGGAGAGGTCGGGCACGGCACACGGCCAGGTCTGCCCACCTGCACTTTTTGGAGGAAGTCCACCTACTTTTCCCCAGCAGTTTCAGGTGAGAACGCCCTTTGGGTGGAGAGCCAGCTGTGTGTGAGCCCCACTCACCTCTGAACCCCCAGCTGGGGTCTCCGACTCTGCCCTGCCTCTGGTCTCCTCTCGTGCTGCTCTCACCTGCGTCTGGGCAGTAAGAGCTGCAGACCTCCCCCAGGGGACGGGGGCGGAGGACAGGCAAGACTCAGCTCTGAGTGACTCACCCCAGCCCCCTCCCTGGGGTGGGCGGCTCAGCCCAGCCCACTCGGATCCCGGTACCAGGACTGCTTCCCCCCGACTCAGGCGGCTGGAGTTGTCATTGACGGCAACACAGTGCAGCTGTGGGTGGGGTGGGGTGGCCAGTCCGTGCATGTGAGGAGAGTGTGCGGCCAGGAGAGAGGCCGGGCACCGGTGTCTGGGGTCTCTGGTTCTTCTCCAATGACCTCACACACGTGTTCTGACTGCTGCACCGCTCCCCAAGTCTCTCATCGCTCCCCAAGTCTCTCACCTGTGAGACCGGGTGTTACCTGTGGCCATGACAATGCCCGCCTGATGTCACCGAGAGCTTCCCAAAGATTCTTTGTGCCCTGGGCCACATTCTGGAATGTTCCCTCACTCACCTGAGCAGCTGTCTCCACCACCTTTGTCTCTTCACTGGAGGGAGGAGGCAGGAGGCAGGAGGCAGGAGTGGGCCCTGGGATCCAGCCAGCCCCAGCTGCATGGTCCCTCTGGGTGTGAAGGAAATTAGGGAACAGGCAGGAGAAAGGCACGCCGTGAGGGTTGCTGCTGCCCGCCAGCCGTGCAGATGCCCGTGTGCACACTGGCTCTAAGCTGAGATTGTAACAAGATGAGGTCATGTGATTTGGCTTCAGGAAAACCACTTGGCACCAAAACTCTGCCCAGTCCCAGCACTGTGTGGGCTCAAGCCCCAGGCCGGGACATCGGTGCACTGGAAAGTCATGGGGTCAGGGAACAGCAGGGCGCTCACCCGCATCGGCCCCAACAGCCAGGGAAGGCCGTGAGGGAGACTGCCCATGCTGCAGAAGTGGCTGCATGTCCACTCCTCTTCCAGAGGACCTGGCTCCTGCCGTGATCCCTGTCCTGGGACAAGCGGGGACAGCCACTCCCCGGGGACCCAGCCCCATGTGCCCCCTGGAAAGGCAGTGGAGTCAGTGTCAGCAGGCACAGGTTCCTGGGGAAGGCGCCACTCTCCCTCGTAGGGGAGGTGCTGAGCCGGCCAAGGGCCACACTGGGAGGTGCTGGGGTCCTGGGCTGAGCTGCAAGAGCCTGAGTCCAGCACCGAGCAGGGAAAGTGCCCACTGTACTCGGATTTTGTCAGTTGCATTGAGTGGCAGCCCAGGCTTTGTAGCACAGCCTGATGCCTGGCCACAGCCAGGCGTGCAGCATGTCCTGGGCAGTTCAGACCAGCTGGTGACCTCGATTAGATGAGCGACAGAGAGGCCCACTCAGGGCCGTCTGGTCAGCCCTGTGATGGGCAGCCCTGGCACAGTGCTGGGCCCTGAATTGCCACCAGCAGCTGTGCAGGTGCCAGGAGCCAGGAGCCATGGCTCATTAGCACTGAGGGCAGAGACGGGGTTAGCCAGTGACCAGGGACAGCAGCTCCCTGGGGTCCCCTCCCAGACCGTGTCTACCCAAGCAGGAATTCAAGCAAGGGAGCTGGCCCCTCCCACAGGTGTGGACAGGTGCAGACCTCTGCCTGTGCCTCTGTTGAGGAGGCCCACAGACCCCTGTGGTCAGCAGGAGGCAGAGGGGGCTTGTAGTGCTGGACTGGTCACCACTGGTCATCTCAGGGGCAACTCTAGTCATCTGGGTTTAAAAATGTAACTTCAGAAAATCCAGCTTTTTTAACCTTTATGTGTCCTGAAGACCATGCCGTGAGAGTCACTCGGGAGGCCAGCCTACCTCCCTCAGAGAAACCACAGCCCCCGAGGGACCCACCCAACCCTGCACCCCTCACAAGGCTTTGCTGCAGCCTCACTCACTCAGTTTGTGCAAGGCCAAGGCCCATCTGCTCTGGGTGTCCAGGGCTCCATCTGATGGATGCAGGAGGTCCCTACAGCCAGAGGGCAAAGGTCAGCTGATCAGGACTTGGCAGCTCCCCTTCTCCAGGGTGAGCCCAGGAATAAGCTCTGAGGGAGGGGACTCTCCATTCCCAAGTCCTCTTGTCCTGTGGCCATCAAGGCCCCAGAGGTGGCTCCAGGGGGCAGGGAGAAGGTTCAGACGGAGCAGGCGTTTTGGCCACTTGACAAGCACAACACGCAGGATGACAGTAGGAGGGGAGGGAAGCAGGTGGCCTGGTCCCTGACCGGGAGGATGGTGGCCGCCTCCCCCTTTTGTGCTGTGTTCAGCTCCTGCAGGCCTCCCATGACCCAATTCAGCCGGTCTCCTCTCTAATTCTTGCCCATTGGTGGTCATGCTCCCCGGCCCAGCTGGAGGATGGCACAGCGAGAAGTAAGTGCAGGGGCTGTCAGCGTACAACAGGCATCCTCTGTCCTTACCTTGGCAGGGCCAGCAGCCTAGGAGTCAGCTGGCTCGCACCATGAGCAGGGGGCTATGCACTGGCCCTGCAGAGTGCAGGAGGCTCCAAGGTGGGGCTCAGTGCGGAGTTTGTGTTGGGAGTCCCCCTCCTGCCCAGAAGCAGAGTCCTGCCAGGGAACAGGGAACAAGAAGAGAGGTGGCCACCGGTGTCCAGGACAAGGTGTGTTTGCTGTGCACACATAACACAAACAGAAGCCAGAAGCATGGCCATGAGCGAGGAGCAGAGGCTGGGTGGCCTCCATGGTGGTGACTCATCCACCCAGGCTGCCACTCCAGATTGCCGTGGCAACAGGGTGGCTTCTCCCGAGGCCTCTCTCCTTGGTTGTAGACACTGAGTCTTCCCGTGGCTGTCCTTTGTGTGCACATGCCATGTTCTCCCATGCCGTCCATGGCTGTCATCTGTGTGCACATGCCGTGTTCTCCCATGCCGTCCATGGCTGTCATCTGTGTGCACACGCCATGTTCTCCCATGCTGTCCATGGCTGTCATCTGTGTGCACCTGCTGTGTTCTCCCGTGTCCTCCCATGGCCGTCCCCTGTGTGCACCTGCTGTGTTCTCCCATGTCCTCCTGTCGTCTGTGCATGCACATGCCGTGTTCTCCTGTGGCCGACCCTCGTGGTATCTGTGTCCTGATCTCCCCTCCCAATGAGGGTGCAGTCTCACTGGGCCAGGGGCCACCCGAGGACCTCATCCAGCCCAAATCATCCTCAGGTTCCTGTCGCTGAGCACAGTCACACTGTGAAGCACCAGGGTGTGGGGCTCTGAGAATAGTCTTGTGAAGCTCAGGATGCCAGACAGACCAGACCAGGGCACCTGCTGAACAGGACAAAGGAGACGACACAGTCCTGGGTTTCTGGGGCTACCAAGATGAGAGCTCCTGAAATGCGCCGCCTCTGCCCTAGTGGAGATGCCCACTCGGGTCGCTGCAGCAACACTGCGCCGACACCAGTGTGCGTGGCCAGAGGCCTGATGGGGTTTGCCATCAGCTCTGCTTCCACCAGGACAAGAGACCTTTCCAGAAAGCAAGAGTGGGCCCCAAGCCAGAGATGACTGTGAAACAGTGCAACTCCCACAGTCCTCCACGGGCCCAGAACACAGAGACGCCCAGTCCACTGGGCCAGGACACAGAACGTCCAGCCCACGGGGCCAGAACACAGACGTCCAGCCCACGGGGCCAGAACACAGAGACGCCCAGTCCACTGGGCCAGGACACAGAACGTCCAGCCCACGGGGCCAGAACAGAGACGTCCAGCCCACGGGGCCAGAACACAGAGACGCCCAGTCCACTGGGCCAGGACACAGAACGTCCAGCCCACGGGGCCAGAACACAGACGTCCAGCCCACGGGGCCAGAACACAGAGACGTCCAGTCCACAGGGCCAGAACACAGAACATCCAGTCCACAGGGCCAGAACACAGAACGTCCAGCCCATGGGGCCAGAACAGAGACGTCCAGTCCACAGGGCCAGAACACGGGGCTGGACATGGGCTCGTCTACCCCACGGCCCCTCCAGAGGGCAGGCACAAGGGGACATCCACACCCATGGGCCCCTCCTAGGATGTGGACAATGTGCACGTTTGGTGGAGCTAGCCTCACTGTGGTCAGTGTACTGATTCATGTCTAAGCCGAAAAAAAATCAAAGTGCTTGAGTTCTTACACATTTTTCTTTTTCCAGAAAATGAGTAGAAAATCCACCTTGAAGCACCCTCGAAGACTAGTCTATGATGCAGGAAGGATAAAGATGTTTTGGGAGAGAAAAATTGAGCAGCATGAAAAGCAGCTACAGATTGAGGACATGAGGGTCCGGAGCAGCGCCCTGAACAAGTGAGGGGGACAGGGGCCCCCGACTCCACCTCTCTCAGAACCAGCTAGAGACCGTAGCTGGGCTGCTCAAACATCAAACGACCCAAACGACTCTGCATGAATGCCTGCTCCTCCACCACCCCCACACCTGCACCCTCACCCTACACCTGCACCTTAACCTGCACCCTCACCCTATGCCCACACCTGCACACTCACCCCACACCTGCACCCTCACCCCACACCTGCACCTAAACCTGTGCCCTCACCCCACTCCCACACCTGCACACTCACCCCACACCTCCACCCTCACCCCACACCTGCACACTCACCCCACACCTCCACCCTCACCCCACACCTGCACCTAAACCTGTGCCCTCACCCCACTCCCACACCTGCACACTCACCCCACACCTCCACCCTCACCCCACACCTGCACACTCACCCCACACCTCCACCCTCACCCCACACCTGCACCCTCACCCTATGCCCACATCCGCGCCTGTGCCCTCACCCCACTCCCACACCTGCACACTCACCTGTGCCCTCACCCCACACCTGCACCCTCACCCCACACCTGCACCTTAACCTGTGCCCTCACCCCACTCCCACACCTGCACACTCACCCCACACCTGCACCCTCACCCCACACCCACACCTGAACCCTCACCTATGCCTACATCCGCGCTGTGCCCTCACCCCACATCCCACGTCTCCACACTCACCTCATATCTGCTCACCTCACACCTCCACACTCACCCCACACCTGCACCTAAACCTGTGCCCTCACCCCACACCCACACCTGCACACTCACCTCACACCTGCACACTCACCCCACACCCACACCTGCACACTCACCCCACACCTCCACCCTCACCCCACACCTGCACCTTAACCTGTGCCCTCACCCCACTCCCACACTTGCACACTCACCCCACACCTCCACCCTCACCCTATGCCCACATCCGCGCCTGTGCCCTCACCCAACATCCCACGTCTCCACACTCACCTCATATCTGCTCACCCCACACCTCCACACTCACCCCACACCTGCACCTTAACCAGTGCCCTCACCCCACACCCACACCTGCACACTCACCCCACACCTCCACACTCACCCCACACCCACACTTGCACCCTCACCTATGCCTACATCCACGCCTGTGCCCTCACCCCACATCCCACGTCTCCACACTCACCTCATATCTGCTCACCTCACACCTCCACACTCACCCCACACCTGCACCTTAACCAGTGCCCTCACCCCACATCCCACACCTGCACACTCACCTCACACCTGCACACTTACCCCACACCCACACCTGCACCCTCATCCTATGCCCATACCTGCACCTGTGCCCTCACCTGCACACTCACCTCACACTCCACACTCACCCCACATCTCCACACTCACCTCATATCTGCTCACCCCACACCTGCACACTCACCCCACACCCACACCTGAACCCTCATCCTATGCCCATACCTGCACCCTTCATGACTCCTTCTCTTCCTCTCTTGAGGCCCCAGAATCGTCCAGATCATGCGTATCTGTCTTTGCTCTGTTTGGGTCACAGCTGCTGCCACTGAGTCACAGCGTGTGACCAGCTTCTGATGTGTGGATCCACCCGGACCTCTGCCGGGACTGAGGCCAGCAGCCAGGGATCCTGAGGGCTCTTCCTGGGGAACCTGCACAGACCCCAAATGAAACCCCTGCTCCGGGGACAGCTAGGCAGGCAGATTAGCACACAGTCTGCACCAAGAGACTGACTCCGCGACATCCAGAGACGTCACGCCTGGACAGGCTTCCAGCTCAGTGCCCCCAGGATACCAGCAGCTGCTGCCCTGGGAGCTCGGCTCTGACCTTGCTGGCTCTGGAGGCCAGCTGCTGGGCTGCCCTAGGCTCAGGACAGGCACTGTCCACTGTCAGGACATCTGTCCCCATAGGCAGGTGCGGGCAGCACTGCTGCCCCCTCCCACCCACCAGCACACCCAGGCCCTCTGTGGGGCCCACAGTATGGAGCCCAGCAGAGCAGGCAGCAGCCATGGGTGAGGAGCAGGGTCCCCACCCCAAGTTCTGGCCTCACTGACAGTGCAGTCGGCACTGTCCCCTCTGCCCATGAGGTCAGTCTAGACAAAAGCCAAGCAGGGGCCACACACCCCAGAGGGAGGGCTCAGCGCCCAGCCATAAGGTCACCTGTCCACTGCAGCAGGCTCTGACACATCCACAATGTAGAAGGTAAAAGCAGCCAGATGCCAAGTCACCGCCCAGTCTCTCTGAGGCCCAGAAGTTTCCAGAAGCATGTCCCAGGCCTTTTCCCTCATGGCAGGGGTGGGTGGGGTGCTGAAGGGGGCAGTGGCCCCTGCAGAGGCCTGACGGGCCAGGTGATGGGGCAGGAGCACCATGACGCCTACGTGGGCGATCTGAGGCCCCAGCCTGACCACTACTGGGCTCCCAGAAGGCTGATACCCAGGTCATCACCTTCCCACAGGCTCCGCCTGGAGTGGACCCAGATGCTGGAGAGAAGAAACAGGATGCTCCAGGAAGAGCCCAAGTGGCCGTCCCTGCTGTCTGTCATGCCCTCCCACAACCAGAGCAAGGCGGCACCCTGAGGCCCCCGGCAGGAGCTCCAGCAGCCCTCGGGGGTCTGAGAGCATCTGGCCCATGGGTCACCCGGTATGGAGAGGGCCATGCCCTGCGCTGACCGTGGCCATCCCTGACCAGACGCTTCCTTCTTGGCACAATAAAACCTGAGTCAATTGGACTGAATGTTGTGGCTGCATTTTCTTCCAGGTCTAAAGCGCACACATTGCAGATGCTCACCACAATCGTGGAACGCAACAAGAGCCTCAAGCGTTGCTCCCTCCAAGCACCTTCTGCTTGCAAATGTACTTCTTTAGTAATGATCTATTTGAAAAGTGGAGTGACGGGGTGGGGGAGGGGGCAGAGAGGGGGAGAGAGAGAGACTCTTCCATCTGCTGATTCACTCCCCAAATGGCCACAAGGGCTGGATCAGGCCAAAAGCCAGGAGCCAGGAACTCCCTCCAGGAGTGCAGGGGCCCAAGCACTTGGACCATCCTCTGCTGCCTTCCCAGCCTGTTAGCAGGGAGCTGCATGGAGGTTGAGCAGCCTCAAGTCAAACCAGCATCCATACAGGATGCCAGAGTCACAGGTGGAGACTTATCTGGCCATAATGCCGGCCCCCATTTGCAAATTTAAGCCCAATTTTATTTCACCTTTGGTCAAAAGATGAACATAGGTCCCAGCCTCAGCATAATGCCTTACACCATATAAAGATTTTGTGCTTTTTCAAAACTCTTTCAAATATCTCACTGGGTGCCCAGATATTAAAACATTAAACATCCCCATTTTTTGGTTGGAAAAGTTCATGTTTAGAGAGGCAGGCATTTCCCAAGACTGCAGAAACCATTACAGCCAGGGCCCCAGCAGAGTGCTCATGGCTGTGTCTGCAGGAGCCGGCTGCGGGCTCTCGTCTCCGCTGATGGGTAGGAGGCAGGGAAAGAGGACCCCTGTGCCCGGAGGAGGACTGGGCATCTCGGCAGCAGAGGTGACCTAGCACAGCACGTGCCCACTCTGATGCTGGTGCCAAGACTCCAGCACTCAGACCCCCCATGAGGACCCCCTTATCTCACAGTCCTCAGAACCGGCTGCCAGAGGCTGCCCCACGCCCCACACCATCCCTCCAGAATGCAACATTTCTGGGGGTCGGCTCGTTTTGTCTGGACCTTCTGGCCAGGTTGGCAAAGAAAAGGAGATGGACCCAGTCCACTGGTCACCAGGGCCAGGGACTTTGGGCCCGTGCCAAGTCCACAGAAACCCGCACAGTCCCCAGGGGCATCTCTGGAGCTGACCCCAGAACAGGTGGGCGAGCCCAAGGGCCAGAGGGAAGTCTGGGGCCTCACAGACAGCAGGGACGCCAGACTGCAGACAAGCAGACAGCAGCCTGGCGAGGCCCCAGCCCGCAAGTCCAAGCTGAGGACACCAGCTCAGGGCCACCTCATTGCCATCCATCACCACCAGCGACTCCGAAGAGTCCAGTGACAGAGGCGCTGGGTAATGAGGGATTAACAGCCCTAGAAATAGCTCTGGGAGAGAAGTCACCCGCACACCCCTGGGAAGCCCAGGCGGCTGAGTGACTTCTTCCGACAGCACACACAGGACACCGCCGCTGTCAACACCACCCTAACTGGCAGAGTCAAACTGCACTCTTGGGGTTGAAAGGGCACGGGCCTGCTGCAGAGTCTTCCACAGCTACCACACCCTCCACTGCCCCTCAGGCCTGTCACTCTCAGCGACGCAGGCACTTCCCAGGAGCAGAGGCGACTCCCCTCCCTCCTTAGTCCCTGGACAGAGCAGGGAGGACAGAAGAGGAGGAGCCAGGGAAGGGGGACAGGCCAGCAGGGGGAGGCGAAGGGGCCAGCGCCACCAGGACCCCCAGGACCCTGGCCGTCCTGTTCACCCCTTCCTTCTGTGGTTCACCGTGTGTGCTTATTCCTGGGACCCAGGCCCCAGGAGCCAGGCCGTGGGTATCCACTCTTGCTCCTACAGGTGAGAACTGAGGCCAAGTGGAGGAGGTGGCCGGGGCCCTGCAGCTGGACTAAAACAGGACTGCCCTCTTCTCCTGGCCTCTCTAGCACTTTGCAGAGACTGGAGCCTGTCAGAGCTTGTCAGAGTAGAGCCTCCACTCTGGAGGACGGAGACCAAAGGGAGGCAGGCTCTCCTCTCTGCCCCATGTCAGCACAAAGCCTGCCTACAGCAGTCTGCGCCAGTGCCTCTTGGGTCACCAAACACTGGGACAGTGCCTAGAGCAGCTTCTCCACGGGAGAGGACCCATCCACAGGAGAGGACCCCACACACACATGGGGAGAGGACCCCACACACAGGAGAGGACCCCACACATACAGGGAGAGAACCCACACACACACAGGAGAGGACCCCACCCACAGGAGAGGACCCCACACACGGGAGAGTACCCCACCCACACATGGGGAGCAGATCCCCCCCACCCACACGGGAGAGGACCCCACACACGGGAGAGGACCCCACACATAGGAGAGTACCCCACCCACACATGGGGAGCAGATCCCCCCACCCACACGGGAGAGGACCCCACACACACATGGGGAGAGGATCCCCCCACCCACAGGAGAGGACCCCACATATACAGGGAGAGAACCCGCACACACACGGGAGAGGATCCCACCCACAGGAGAGGACCCCACACACGGGAGAGGACCCCACACATACAGGGAGAGAACCCACACACACACGGGAGAGGACCCCACACATGGGGAAAGGACCCCACACATACAGGGAGAGAACCCCACACATACACGGGAGAAGACCCCACCCACAGGAGAGGACCCCACACACGGGAGAGGACCCCACATATACAGGGAGAGAACCCCACACACACACAGGAGAGGACTCCATCCACAGGAGAGGACCCCATCCACAGGAGAGGACCCCACACATACAGGGAGAGGACCCCACACATACAGGGAGAGAACCCACACACGGGAGAGGACCCCACCCACAGGAGAGGACCCCACACACGGGAGAGGACCCCACACATACAGGGAGAGAACCCCACACACACACAGGAGAGGACCCCACACATGGGGAGAGGACCCTATACACAGGGAGATGACTCCACACACAGAGGGAGAGGCCCCCACACATACAGGGAGAGAACCCCCCACACACACGGGAGAGGATCCCACCCACAGGAGAGGACCCCACACACACATGGGAGAGGACCCCACACATGGGGAGAGGACCCTATACACAGGGAGAGAACCCCACACACACACGGGAGAGGACCCCACACACGAGGAGAGGACCTCACAGACCCATGGGGAGAGGACCCTATACACAGGAAGATGACTCCATACACAGAGGGAGAGGACCCCACACATACAGGGAGAGAACCCACACATGGGAGAGGACCCCACACATACAGGGAGAGAACCCCACACACGAGGAGAGGACCTCACAGACAGGGAGAGAACCCCCACACACACACATACACACTCCTACCAAATTTTGACATATTCAGCACAGCGGGTGTTTCCATATAATTCTGAGGTCCGGAGTTACATTTCGTAGTGGGCCAGGGCCGGGAAGGCAGCCTGGGACTACCAGGACTGGGCCTCCCTGCACACTTGCACCCCACCTGTAAAAGAAGGGACGAGGGCAGTCGCCCCGTATCCAGACCCGTCCTAGGGCTCAGACGTCCCCAATTCCAGACACGCTGGACAGCGCATCCCAGGGGGCCTTGCCACCTGTCATCAAGCTTCTGCCAGGAAAACCAGAGTTCACCTCGGCAGACACAGGGACTGGAGGGGGCGCCACTGGGCTCGGACCTCAGCAGACATGGGAGACAGGAGGGGACCCCAGCAGACATGGGGGCGGGAGGGGCCTAGGCTGGGCTCCCACTAGGTTTCTGCCAAGACAGGCACAGGAGGAGCTGCCTGGCCCCAGAGCCTTCAGATGTGAAGATCACGGATTTGGGAAGGACGCACAGGTGTAGAAGTGGAAGGATGGCCAGAGGGTCTGACTCAGACCATGCCACGTGGAGGACATGGAGAGTGGGGACATGGGAGGGGGGACGTGGGCACAGGAGGACTCCCCGTGGGGAGCTGCAGGAAGAAGCAGTGATCTGAGTGATGAGTTTTATAAGCCTCAGGTCACCAAGCCCACTGTCCATGGAGAGACTGCAGGCAGACCCTCCCTCGAAGCCCCCAGAAGTACCCAGGCCCCTGCAGGCACCTTGGTCTCCACGTGTGGACTGAGACGCGTGGGGAGCAAACCCTGTGTCCCCAGCCAACCTAGACGGTACCGAAAGGAGCCCACTTGAGCTGACTTCACACAGAGGCAGGGGAGGCTGGGGAGCAGACAGAAAGCCAGGACAGGGACTGGCCACTGTGGCCATGTATGAGTCCTGCCAGCCTTCTGTGGTCACTGCAGGCCACGCTGAGCCTCACACGGGGCACGCAGGGTGGGCCTCGACCAGCAGGCTCACAGGTATAAGGCTCCCAGCATTGCCCTCACTGCTTCCCCCAGGCTGGAGGACAGAAACCAGCCATAGGTGGGATCCAAACAGCCATGTGGACTCGAGTTCCCCTGCAACCTGGCATCACGCGGGCACGAGGACTAGTTCTGCTGCATTGCATATGCCGTGGGTGTGGGTGGGCGTCTGCATGGATGGGCATGGGCCAGGACGTACCTCCGTGTGCACTGTCGAGGGTGCACCTTCCTGGGGCACCTGCCATGTGTGTGCACCGCTTCCTGTGGCGATGCGAGAGCTCTGAGAGGGTCCTGTGCACGGCTGCTTCAGAAACGCCAGACACGTGGGTGCGGGCGCAGCCCGGGGAGGTGACCGCTTGGACGCAGAGGGGAGGCCCCCCGCAGGCTCCCGCTGCAATGTCGGCCCTGGACGCAGAGGCGTAGTTCTGAAAGCACACACACGGTGGCGCTGGTGCGGCGCAGGGGACGCGGAGCCCGCGGCCATCCCCAGCTGAGGCCCAGAGCAGGTCCAGGTTTGCCGCCCTCCCATTGCGCCAGACCCGCGCTGAGCCTGACGCCACGCGCCGGCCCCGCCTCTCCTCCCGCACCAGCGCTGCTCCGAGGAGGTCCGCTGAGGCCCAGGATGCTAGAACGGAGGCCAGGCCTGGAGCTCCCCATGCACCCACGGAGCCTAAGCGGGGCTCTGTGGTTCCGGAGCCCGGGGCGGGGGGGGGCGCCTGTCCCTTAGGCGCCCTTGAGGAGACACAGGGCTCCTCCTGGGATGCGGCTGCAGACCACAGCTCTGCTGTCCCTGGAGCTCCCTCAGGGCCACCCCAGTGCTGTGGAGTGGTCACAGGCAGCACGCAGGCACGGGGTATGAAGGCCTCCTGGTGGACACACAGAGCCAGGGCCGCCCCGGTCCAGAGTGGATGCACAGAGCCAGGGTTGCCCCTGTAGAGAGTGGGCGTGCAGACCCATGGCCGCTCCAGTCCAGGTCAGCCAGGTCAGTGGGGTGGGAAGCCAAGAATCCAATGTCTCCACAACAATGACCTGACGTCAGGCCCCTTGCAGGGCATTTGGGACAGGGGTCACTGGTGGGCAGTGCTTGTCACAGCTCGGCAGGGAAGGGTCCTTTCCATTGTCCGCCCTGGGTCTCTCTGACCTCTCTGAACGTCTGTCCATTAAACAGCCCCAGTCTACGCCCACTGACAGCTCAGCTGCAGCTGTGAAAGACGACTCAGAACGGCCGCCTGAGACCCGGCCAGGAGGGGCTCGGTGAGGCCCCTCAGCAGGTGCAGCAGCCCCTGGTGCTCACAGCCCTCCCTCCCCAGGGGCTGCCGCTCAGCTTGATTTGCTGGGGTGCACACGCTGCATGCACTGTGGCCCGTTTCCCTGCTGTCACTGCTCTGGTGAGCTCCGGCTTCCCCAGTCACAGCACCAGGGGCAGGTGTGCCACGCCCCTGCTGCCCACTGGAGTGCCCTGGGCTGTGGGGATGGCAGGAGGCTGCTGGTCCTGCTCTCCCACTGCAAACGGCTATGGAAACAGACAGATACGGGATGACCTGGCAGATATTCGGACAGAGGGGACTGAGCCGTGCCCGCGGCTTCCTGCCTGGTGATGCCCCCATCCAGCCATCCTGCCATGGAGACGAGCCCAGGAGGAAGGAAGGCCTCCTTGAGGCAGGCAGAGACAGAGGCCTGGGCCAGGGCTGCCCGGAAATCTGCACCAAGGTCAGCAAAGGGAGAGGCCACGTGTGCGGCACCGGCCCCAGGAATGAGAGCCAGCCCTGGAGGGAAAGCCACTTGGGGACAAAAGGAAACAGAAACAGACCACGCCTCCTCCCTCCTTGGAGAAGAGACCCTCCCCATCCCACAAACCATGGCCACAAGGCAGGTGCACCAGTCACCCTGACACTCCCCCGCCCCACACTCTGCCTGCATCTGCTCGACTTGTGCTTGGCGTGGGAGCAGTACAAGCTGACAGAACTTCGGTGGGAAACACAATCTCACACTCATCGCTGGAAGTTGACACCTCTCTCTCACAGCCTCCAGGACCAGCACTGGTCATTAGCCCGGGACTGTACCATCAAGTGGCTCTACCCACTGAGGGCGGGAACCACACCGTGCTTCTTTAAAAAAAAAAAAAAAGATTTATTTACCTATTTGAAAGTCAGTTACACCAAGAGAGGAGAGGCAGAGAGAGAAAGAAAGAGAGAGGTCTTCCATCTGCTGGTTCACTCCCCAGATGCCACAACAGCCAGAACTGTGCCTATCCAAAGCCAGGAGCCAAGAGCTTTCTCCAGGTCTCCCATGTGGGTGCAGGGGCCCAAGGACTTGGGCCATCTTCTACTGCTTTCCCAGGCCACAGCAGAGAGCTGGATTGGAAGTGGAGCAGCCGGGACTAGAACCGGCGCCCATATGGGATGCCGGCACTTCAGGCCAGAGCGTTAACCTGCTGCGCCACAGCACCAGCCCCCACACCATGCTTCTAATCTCTGCACATTAGCAGGGAGCTGGATTGGAAGTGGAGCAGCCAAGACTTGAACCAGCGCCCACATGGGAAGGCAGCACCACAGGAGCGGCTCAACCCCCCGGCCCCATAGCCCCCATGGCCGTCCTTTAATGCCCTCCCTCCACTCAGCCATCCCTGCTCAGCCTAAGCAGTGCCTGTCGTGTTTATGGTTCCCTTGTCACTGTCTCCTGCTGCCAGGGACAACCACGTGGGTCCTGTGCAGGCTGAGCTCACTTCTGAGGTCAAGGTTGAGTCAAGGTCGAGTCTCCCCATTGTGGGGAGAACCGGCCACACACAGCAGCCCTGCTGGAGACTCTGTGGGCCCCTCGCCTGGGAGAGGCGCGAGCCCTCCTGCAGCACCGTGGCCTGGTGATGAAAATGTCGCTGCACACGCTACCGCCCCGCCCCGTGCCTGGCTCACAGCTCTGGCAGAACAGAGGCCTCTGGGGCTGCTGCAGCAGGCTGACCCAAGGGTGTCCAGGATGAGGGGTCAGGGATCTGACTTCCAAGCCCTGGCTTCCTGGAGAAACAGCAGGCAGGCTGTCCACGCCCCGCCTGTGTTAAGGATGCATCTGAGGCTGTGGCTCCCGGGGCAGTGGAGGAGATGGAGCTGGCCCTGGTGTCAGTGGGGGGCAAACGCTCCCCAGAATGTGACCACAGGATGGCCCCTCACCTCACCCAGCCTCACGTCCAGCACCGGCTGTGGACTCCACTTCGTGCTTCTGGAAGGGCGCTGGCTCGGTGACCGGTTCCAGCAGCGGCCACTGAGAGCCTCTCTCGTCTTCTCTCCCTCCTGCTCTCACTCCAGGCCTCTGCAGGGACTCCTTCTCACTGTCGCTCCCATGCCTCTGTGCCCCTGAAAGTCACTGCTGGGGAGCAGGGGATAGTGGGCCCTCAGGCAGGGTCTCTGGGCTGCAGAGGTGGACTCATGAAGCCCTGGGGGCCACAGGAGTGAGAGGAGAGGGGCTTCCCACCCTCTCTGGCCCCTCAGAGGGACCCCATGTGACTGGAGCTGGGGGTGGGGCCAGGAACTCAGGGATCCCATCGTAAGAGA
Organism: Oryctolagus cuniculus; assembly: GCF_964237555.1. Taxonomy (NCBI): domain Eukaryota; kingdom Metazoa; phylum Chordata; class Mammalia; order Lagomorpha; family Leporidae; genus Oryctolagus; species Oryctolagus cuniculus. Next base: position 54,379 of record NC_091434.1, read on the forward strand.
GCAGGGGGTGGGGATGGACACTCTGGGACCCCATCTGATGGGAGCCAGGGGCCTCCTGGCTCCGCCTCCTGAAGTCGATCTGCGGGTGGAAACAGAAATGACCTCTCATACCCACTGCCCACCCACGGCCCCAGAACCCAGCCTCTTGGCCTCAGCATTGCCACAAGCCAGGGCAGGCCTGGATGCTGATGAGAAAGGCAGGGGATGAGACAGGGACTTGCTGTCCCAGGGGTGGGCATTGGGTGCTCTGATGAGGCCTCACCCTCCAGGACACGGTTGGGTGGTGACAAGAGGGGTGCTATTACAGTAGGGGAGGGGCAATGCCGGTAGCTTGGGGCAGGTACCCTAACCCAAACCCTAAACCCTATCCCTGACCCAGGACAAGGGCCTTTGAGCCAGGGAGCAGCCATGGAACTGGAGGTTCCTTCCTGGGTCACCACGGCCCAGGTCACAGTCAGACTAGCAGTGGTCTGCAGGCTGACTGTCCGTGCTATGCCTGGCCCAAGGGGCAGAACCTTCTGCAGCCTCTGCCATCTCTCGGTGCCCACAGACCAGTGGGATTCCTGGGCTGCTGTCTTGAACCTCCTCCCTCACCTGCACTGCGCCAGTCCTGCCTCCAGGGCAGCCCCACAGGAAGAACCTTCTGAGAGCCACACTGGCCCCCAACTCAGGGCCCTGGGAGAGGCCGGCTTCTGTAGCCCCCTGGCAGACCCCAGGGGCTGGGTGGCTGGGCACAGCTGGACACAGCCCCTGCTGCCTGGGCCACCCTGCGACCCCTCCCTTTGGGAATGGAAGCTGGGGCCTTCTACTACGAAAATCCAAAGTTCAGTTGCCAGGGACCTGTGCACTGGACAGTGCCTCCTGAGGTGACATTCCCCAAGTGCCCCACATTCCCACGGGTGTCACCAGGCTTCCACCCTGCATGAGCGACGGGAGCACCTCAGGGGTCCGCAGCCACTCACACCAGCCGCCGTGCGGTAGGTCCTTCCTGCGGGAGAGGTGGGGGACAGCCTCTGCCGCCCCACCTGGACCCTCCGCAGGGGGACCTCCAGTTCTGTCCCTTCTCTCCCCGAGGGCAGGCGGTGGGATCCACTTCGTTTTATTGTACTTCTACATACAGAGAGAAAAGCACCGGAAACACACGTGTACAGGACCAGAAACAGGACGAACACACACAAAACCGGCACGCACATCGAGGCGGGGGCCCGGAGGCGGGGCCGGCCGGGGCGGCCGGGGCGGCCGGGGCGGCCGGGGCGGCTCGGGGCGGCCGGGGCGGCTCGGGGCGCGGCCGTACCCTAGGCCGGCTGCTGGAAGATGCTGAAGTTGAGTCTGCACATGCACATGAGCCAGAAGATGCAGACGGTCATGGACACCCAGATCCAGAAGTCCTCGGACGGCTCTGCGCGGGGCCGGCGGTGCACGCTGCAGGCGTGCGGCTCGTCCTCGGCGTGGGGCCCACAGCCCGGCTGGCCCGGCCTGGCCCGGTGCCGCCGCCGGCAGTAGCTGTAGGCCGCGAGGCCGCCGCTGTGCGGACCGCCGGCCGCGTGCTCGGGGCCCTGGCGCTGCACCACCTCCAGGGCCGACACGGGGATGGCGATGGAGCCGCTGCTGACCGCCACAGGGCTGCGCGCCTCGCTGCCCAGCGTCGTCGGGGCGCCTCCGTCTTCCTTCCCGGCGCCCGCGGCGAAGCTGAAGGGGAAGGTGACGTAGCACGCCTCGCCGGGGGGCGCCGTGCCCAGCACGCCCAACGCCGACAGCGGGAAGGTGACCGCGCCCTCGCCGTCGGCCGAGAGCCCGACCACGTAGGACACCGCCGGCAGCGGGGCCCCGGCAGCCGCCAGCCCCGCGCTGAGCGACAGCGGGCCCTGGCCCTTGGCCACGCCCACGGGGCGGGGCGCGCCGCCGTGGCCGCCGAAGACGAAGCCGCGCAGCTCGAAGGTGGGCTCGACGTCGCCGAGGCACAGGCCCTCGGCGTGGAAGACCGGGTCCCCGACGTCCACGGGGATGCCGCCGCCCTCGGGCGCCGCGCCGCCGGGCCCGAACAGGCGCAGGGTGCCCCTGCCAAGGGCAGCCGGGCGCTCGCCGGCCGCGGGCCGGCCGCCGTCCACCAGGGAGAAGGGCAGCGAGACGACGCGGGCGCCCTCGTGCGGGCACTCGCCGCCGTCCGCCGCGGCGCCGTCGAGGAAGTCGGTCTCGGCGAGGCCGCCGGGGTCGTGGCCGCCGGCGCAGCAGCCGGCCGCGTGCCCGGCCCTGGCCGCCGGCCCCCAGGCCAGCTCGGGCGCCGTCTGCAGGAAGCAGAGCTGCAGCTCACAGGCCTCGCAGCGGTCGCCGAAGCGGACCTCGGGGCACTGGCTGAGGTGGTCGCCGTAGCACCGCCTCAGGATGTGCAGCACCAGCTTGCTGAGGAAGATCCACACGTTGAGGGGGCTCACCTGGCAGTCGCCGCGGGGGCCCGGCGGCCCCGGGGGGCACATCCGGCACCGCTGGCCCCACACGCGCATCTTGACCAGCCCCTGGCGGCTGCCCGCGTCCCACCACAGGTGGAAGAGGATGTGCACGTGCGCCGAGCGCCAGACCCACAGGCAGCGGCTGCACTGGAGCCTGCGGGGAGAGAGGGCCGTGAGCCGCGGCCGGGCAGGACGCAGCTCCAGCCCGGGAACAGCCGGGTGCCGGCCGGCGCAGCCGCAGCGCTCGGAGCTGCCTCGCTCTGGGCCAGGCCCTGCAGCTTGAAGACCTGAGACGCAGACACGCGCACAGCAGGGCAGCACCAGGGTGCACCCCGGCCGGAGGCCTGGGAGCCACGCGCCCCCACATTCTGCTGTCTGCAGTGTGGACTCCCTGAGTGCCAGGGCAGGAGGGGGAGCCGACTCAGGGCCTCCCGGCTGGGCCTGGCCAGGTGATGAGAAATTTGGGAAATTTAAGGGGGTGCTGGTGTGAGGGATGCCCCCTGCAGCTAAGTGCAGGCTCGGGGGACCCTGGACAAGCCCCCTGGATTCTGAACAGTGCACCTCATATGTGAGCTGGAGAGTTGGGCACCACACCCCTGGCTGAAAGAAGCGCCCAGCTCCTGGCCCCCAGGATGGACTCTCCTCCAAGGTCCTTGGGTTGGGGTGGGCAGATTAAGCCACTACCTGAGACACCCACATCCCGTATCGGAGCACCTGGAATCTCCGCCTCTGCTTCCGATTCAGCTTCCTGCCAATGGACCTCGGTGACGAAGGTGCTGGCTTCCCTTGCCACCCACGTGGGAGACCCGGATGGAGTTCAGCCTGGCTAGCCCTGGCTGTTGTGGCCGTTCGAAGGCTGAACCATTGGATGGGAGAAGTTCTGTCTCTCCCCACCCCCATCAGTCTGCCCTTCATCTAAATAAAAATGAGTAAACTTTTTAAAAAGACGGGGCGGGGGGGCAGATGAAGGGCCACTCATTGCTGCCCTCAGTGACCCTGTCTTTGCGCTGCCCATGGGACTTTCCAGACGATGGAACTGCTTTAGACCCTGCGCGGCCGAGGAGCCTACAGAGCGCATGGACGTGGAGCTGAACTTCTAACTCTGCTTAAGTCTGATTAGCGATCAGAAGCCACAGGTGCCTGGTGGCCCTGGCTGGAGACATGGGTGTCGTGGTCCCCGTCGTCTGGGTGACCAGAGCCACCTGCATGCGCTACATGGCAGCACTTGGCTGTGGGGCCAGGCAGGGGCTTCTCGGTCTTCTCAGACCCAGCACCTGGAAGAGCCAGGGCTCCACCACACACTGGCCCCCAGATCCGGTGCTCGGGAGCTATGTGGTCAGAGGCAGAGAGCAGGACAACCGGTCAGCATGCCGAGGGGCCGACGGAGCTGCTAGAGCTGCCCCCTGGCTGGCGCCATGAGCCAGGGATGCACGCTGGGGAGGTTCATGGTGGTGATGAAGTATGAGGCTCCCTGGGGACCCTCTGCCACAGCCTCCCCAAGCAGGACTGCCCGGCTGGCTGGTTGCTCAGGCCTGAGCACCGCACCTGCGCATTCCAGGCCCTGCCTGGACACCATGGCAACACCACGGGAACAGCGCAGGCCAGGGGAGCGCCCACCCCCCTGGCAGCCATGATGTCAGCACTGTCGGGTCTCAGCTCTGGCACCGCCCGGCCCCACCCACCTGATGGGGGACAAGTCCAGGCGGGGTGGATGCCCGCTGCCAGCCCCACAGCACCCACTCCAGGGCCACTCGGGCCCGGTCTCAGAGCCTAGAAAGGCGCCTTCAGCCTCCCCTCACCCACAGGGGGCTCCCCCCCGCCTGCCCTTGGCCGCACCTTGAAAGCCCCTTCAGCCGATACTGGAAGCTGCTGCCGTCCAGGGGCCCCGCGGCCAGGCTCTCCTGGGGGAGCAGGACCCAGGCGTCTCGGGGCTTCCTCTCGCTCATCAGCTGGGCGAAGGTGCTCACCCACACGTCCGCCCCAGCCGCGTCCATGCTGCGCGTGTCTGCACTGCGGGCTGACAGCCGCACTCGTTCAGGGGCTCCCAGGAAGCCTCGGTCCCGCGCTGGCCAATCAGCTGCCTTGACAACAGCACGGTCTCCGTGGCAACCGGTTTGTCTCAGAGACATGGAAGCAGAGAGGAAAAATACAATGAAATCGCCTGTGACCCCAGCACCCAGAGGTCACGGTCGCGACGAGCTGGGTGTGCTGATGTCTGTGTGGCTGCCGTGTACATGGGCGTGTATGCTTGCACAGCCACTGTCACAGACCAGAGATCATGTGACACGCATGCATCGCCTGCAGCTGCTCTCTTCCCTGCACGACGCGTGAGCAGTGTCCCGTGAGCGTCTCTCCAAGGGTCTGGTATTTTCCAGCGGACTGCCAACCCTGAACTGGAACAGCATGGCACTAAATTCTAAGACACCGACATAAAAATGCCTAGAACATACATGCCAGCCTCACACCTCCCAGGCAAAGAACCAGCCCGCAGCTGTCCCTGCTGCCGCCAGCCTCAGGCCCCTCCACCACTGCGCTGCCCCCAGCCAGGCCGAGCCCCGCTTGTGGCTGCACGGCCTGAGCCGCAGCCTCAGCAGCCCTGCTCACAGCTTGCGGAAACAGCATGTCTGGCTTCTCCCTCCCTCCCAAGACTCAGGGAACAGCGAGAGAAAGCTAGTGCAGAAAGCAGGCCAGCCTTGGCCGTCCAGGATGGCAGGGCTGCACGCACGGCCAACCCACAGCTGTCAGTGAAGGACTCAAGCCGAGGCGGCCTCTGGTGACCGTGGCTGGGCAGCTTCTCCAGGACGAGGGCCATGTTGAGGCTGGGGTGCAGAGGTGGCCCCAGGAGCCCTGAGCATGGGCACCTGGCTCAGGGCAGCCACCATGGAGAGGAGCTTGTGGGCAGCTGCTCTGGCTGCTGGAGAAGCTCATGCTGACAAGAATAGACACCCCCAAGGGCCATTTCAGGGGACCCCCGGGAGACACCCCACACACATGGAACCAGAGCCTTGTAGCCTCTGTGGGCCCCTGGAAGCTGTCCCTTCCAGTCACTGGGGCGGGCTGCCCTGCTCACGCCTGCCCAGCTCTCTGGGGGCCTGCAGATGATGTCCCAGGTCTCAGGGACATGCCCCTGGACGGGCTCAGTGCCTCTCCCATGCCACACGTGGTCGCTCAGCTCACTTTGCCCTGCTCACAGCTGCACAGCCCACCTGCCCAGCTCTCTGGGCCCAGCTGCAGGTGCAGGGCCTGCAGACGACCGTCCAAGGTCTTGGGGATGTGCCCTTTCCATGCCACACGTGGTCACTCAGCTCACTCCGCCCTGCCCCGTCTGCACCTGGCTGGCTACCCATCTGTCCTCTACTTGTGGGCAGGGTGCTTGGTCCTTCTGGTTTTGTTTTCTTGTTTTTAAATTATTTTTATTTTGTTTATTTGAAAGACGGGCTGGGGGGCAGGGAGAGATCTTCCTCCTGCTGGTTCATTCCCTAGATGGCTGCAATGGCTGGGGTTGGGCCAGACGGAAGCCAGAAGCCTGAAACCCAACCGAGTCTCCCACATGGGTGCAGTGGCCCAAAAATTCAAGCCATCCCCTGCCGCTCTCTCAGGTGCACTAGCAGTGGAGCAGCCAGGACTGGAACCAGCAGTCGGGTGAGGTGACAGCACCACAGTGCCAGCCCAGCTTCGGGCCTCCGGGGCTGGCAGCCACCCGCTCTTCCTGAACCAGAGGACGGCAGGTGCTCTCCTGCACACAGGCACCTGCTGGGCTCTTGGCTGCCCTGGGCTTCTCTCCTGCCTCTGCCCTGGACACTGAGCGGCCTCTCACTCCTCCGCCGGCTCACCAGTTCTCTCCCTTCTCCAGCTCGCCGCTGATCCTGAAAAGAGCGTGCTGCTTTATTTTGCATATCTGAACGTGCTCTGACTTTCAGATACGTGCTGTCTTTCTGTGACAGACAGAGGAGGAACTACGGGACGTGCTTCTGGGAAACATCCTTGACACAGGGCTGCCGGGCAGGGCCTACTCTTCTCACTCCACTTTCACATTCTTCTGTTTATCAACGTAGAGATGATGGTCGGTGCTCCAGCAGCCCTTGTGGACCACGAGGTGACCAGGGCATAGAGACCGTGGCAGGAATGGGGGGGTCCTTTGTCAGCACTCCACTTCCGGGTTTCTGTTCAGATGAGAAAGGAACCGCCCCCTCCCATACATGCACACAAAATACACACTACACATAATACACATGAACTCACATATGTGCAAGTCACGCACTACACACAGAAACACATACACATATAAAATACACAATACATATAAAATATACACACAACACAGTACACAAACTACACATCTATGTGTGCACATACACACCTACACACACAAATGTACAACACACACATGTGCACAGTACATATAAAAACATACAGCACAGTACAGACTACACACCTACACATGTACACACACTCACACAACACGCACAGTACATATGAAATACAGCACAGTACAAGAATGCACATGTATGCGTGTGCATACATACCTACACATGCATTAACATACACCACACTTGCATGGTTCGTGTAAAAACATACAGCACAGTACAGACTACACACCTACACATACAAATGTACAACACACACATGTGCATAGTACATACAAAAACATACAGCACAGTACACAGACTACACAGCTGCACGGGCACATACACACCTACGCATACACAAACACACACTGGGAATTTGCACAGGTGAAAGGCAGGGTCTGGCGTTCAGGCACAGTGGGTGAAGCTGCCCTCTGTGGCACCGTAGCAGGATTTGTGTCCCGAGAGGAGACACCAAGGCCCCTAACAGGAAGTAGTCTATGCCGGCAGAAGGCCCAGGTGGAATTTCTTACCAAAATCCTGAGCCCCGAACAAAGAAGGGTTTTCCTTTACATATGGTTTTAGCCTCCTTGTCTCCCTTCCAGGGACTGGGAGTTCTAACCTTACATGGCGGCCACAGGATGGATACACGATAGGTATTTTCACACACGCACTGAGCCCACAAGCAGGGCCTGAGACGGTTGCATCCGAGCAGAGAGGGCACAGCTGGAGCACAGGCAGCAGAACACAGCCATGTTTCATGCCCAGGACGGACACCTCTGTCTGACCTTGGGAGGCCCCCACGACAGCTTCAACCACGTCAGTCAGAAACAAGTCTGATTAAAGACAGAGGCCTCAGCCGCAACACCAGCGTCCCATGTGGGCCCAGTTCAATCCCAGCTGTTCTGCTTCCGATCCAGCTCCCTGGGACAGCCGCAGATGGCCAGAGTGCTTGGCCCCTGTCTCCCATAGGGGCGACCCGGACGGAGCTCCTGGCTTCCTCTTGAAGTCGCTGTGGCCATTGGAGGAGGGAACCACAGGATGGAAGATTTTCTTTCTGTTTGCCTTTCAAATAACTCTTTAAAAAAAAAAAAAAAGAAACTAATTACATTCTAGAAAGTTTAGAAAAAAATAGTGGGAGGGATAAAACTGTCTGTGTACCCGTGTGTAGTAAATTGGAAATAGCTCATGAAATTTGTTTCAAGTTAGCTCTTAAATTGGGCAGATAAATGAGGCTCTCTTTTCTCACTTCTGGGAAATGTTTCAAAACCAAGATAGAACAGAAAGTTTTTATTTGCAGACACTATTAACCGTTTCCTGTCCCAACCCAGGAGCCAGCTGTGACTCAGGCTGCCTGGGCCAAGGCGCCACGGGCCACCTGCCGCATTGGAGGAAACCCGGCTGGGAGCAGGGAGAGCCCCTCCCCCACCTTCCCCCTGTGAGCAGTGTCCGGGTCACATCCTGCAGCTCACAGAGATCCTCTTCTCACATTCCAGGGAGGAGCCCCGGCCTCCTGGCCACTTCCAGCCCCGAATGGCTGAGCCGAGTGGCTCCTCTGTGGTCGGCAGGACAGAGGGGTCCCAGGCTTACCCAGGGGAACCCAGAGCAAACACGGCTGTTCACACTCCTAGCAGCCAGCTCACAACCATCAGGCACTGGCACCCTCCCAGAGGGGCTGCAGGGCGTGGCTAAGTAACGGGGCCCCACTGTGGACTCAGTGCCTCTGCGGGGGCACAGCCATGGAGGGATGCACACGGGGCACCCCGAATCTGCACAGCAGGGAGACGAAGCCCTGGGATGGCAGCAGGACCCTCGGTGCTCACATACACCTGGGAGCCCCCCGTGTGCTGTCCCTCAGTTGTGTAAAGCTAGCTCAGACCAGGGCTGAGCAAACTGCGGGGACGGCCGGGAGCAATGTTCCACTGCAGCAGCCCCACTGTGACCTCACAGTTCCCAGTCACCCCACGGTCGGAACACGCCTCCCTCCTGCTTCTAGCAGGTTCCCTCTCAGACCCTGGATTGCACATGGCTGCCCAGGCCCAGGCCCAGGTGTGTGGAAGGGGTGTGCTCCTAGCAAGAGCGGGGCAGGGCAGAAAGCAGTGGCAAGTGGAGGTCAGAGTCTGCCTCTGGGGCTCCTGAGGTCTCCCCCAGAGGCAGGGAGGGGCAGGGAGGCCCTCATCCCTCCCAGGACCAGGAGCGGTGGGGCTGCTGCAGGGAGGCAGGGCTCCGCGCACACTGGGGACCAGGAGCCTGGTGGGGATTGTGTCTGGCGTGGGAATCGGCAGCCATGCAGGAGATGGCGTGACTGTGCTGGGGACTGCGTGAGCAGGCAGCAGTGTGTACCTGCGCTGCTCAGGGGTCTGGATGAGAGGATGGGGTGCAGCCCTGCCTCAGGCCTGAGCCCTGGAACCTGCTATTCCTGCCTCCTGCTCTGGACTCGGGGGCCCTGCTCACCCCCTCCCTGCCCTGCTTCCCACAGGCTCACCCTCCCAAACCCGCCTGCCCTCATTAGCCCCAGAGACCACCATGTCTCTGCCCTGTCCCAGCCCCAGCCTAGCTCCATGCTGAGTCCACTCCAGAACTGCTTCCCCCACTGCCAGGAGCCTCCAGCAGGGGCAGGGAAGAGGGAGGAGAGGGGGCTGGGAGGGCAGAAAGGGTCCAGCATCTCCCATCCCTGGCTGACCCCCCCCCCCAGCTGCCACTGTGCACTGTGCAGTAGGTGCACCTGCAGGGAGGCGGGTGTGGATCTCAGAGTGGACACCAGAGAAAGGCAAGGCCCACGTGGCTCTTGTGCCCTTCAGGTTAACTCCTGAGAAAAGGAACAGGGACACTGGCAGGGGGCGCGCGGTGGGGGGAGAGGGGAGGGGGAGCAGGGAGAGGGAACAGGGGAGGGGGGAGGGGAGCAGGACACTGTAGGAAGTGGAGGGACAGCTCTGGGGACCTGAGCCGTCTTGGACAGGGACATCTGGCCAGGCACCAACTCCCGTATTTGGTCCTCCAGCGGTGGCTGCGCTGGGCCCCAGCTCGGAACCGAAGGCGCCCGGTCCTCGCACCGGCAGCTCCGGCGTCAGGAGCAGGGGGCAGGGAGTCCACACCTGAGGCCGGGACAGCCAGGAGGGACCCGCGGGCCGCACAGCCGCCAGCCCCAAGCGAGGCCCACGCATCTCCCGGCCGCCCCCGGACCCCGCGGCCGAGCCCGGGGCGGCGGGCGCGCTGGGGGATGGGGAGCGCCTGCGCCTCGGCCGCCGCCTCCTCGCTGCGCCGCCTTTGATGCGCTTTTTCCACCGTGCTCCGCGCGCTTTAATCTTTTCCCTTCGCGCCCGCCCGGCGGCCGCTGCCGGTTTCCAGCTGCGTCTCAGGGGCCACGGGGTGCGGCGCCCCGCCTGCCATCACTAATATCAGCAGTTTCAGTTTTCCTGTTTTCCACTCAGGGGAGACGGGGGCTCGGCCCCGCGCCCCGGACCCCCGCCGCCAGGAAGGGGAGGGGACCGGCAGGGGGCGGTGAGGCCGTGCCAGGGGCTGCCCACGTGCCTCCCCCTGACTGGTGGCTGTGGGGGTGGTATAGGCCCATCCTGAACCAGCCCCCAGCTGTGGGATTCAGGATGGGAGAGGGATTGAGCCCACCCCGACTCTAGATCCCCACCCTCAACCCCCAAACTGAACCCAACAAGAAACCCTTCCCATCCCCCATCCTCAGCAACTCAAGTGGGAAACCTGAGAAACCACAGGCAAGAGACAGAGACACGAACTCCCTGGGGAGGGGTCTGAGCTGGACATGGGTGCACACACAGGGGTGCACACACACACAGAGGGGTCGGGCAGCTGGGCCCACTTATCTCCCTGGCTTCTTTCCCTCCCCCACCTTCCCTCCCTCCTCATCTCTGGTGCTCCACACCCTGTAACTCTTTTTTTTTTTTTTTTTTTTAAGATTTATTTAATTGAAAGGCAGAGTTACAAAAGCAGAGGCAGAGAGAGAGACAGAGAGAGGTCTTCCATCCTCTGATTCACTCCCCAATTGGCCACGATGGCTGGAGCTGTGCCAATCTGAAGCCAGAAGCCAGGAGCTTCTTCTGGGCCTCCCATACAGGTGCAGGGGCCCAAGCACTTGGACCATCTTCCACTTTGTCCCAGGCCATAGCAGAGAGCTGGATTGGAAGTGAAGCAGCCAGGATTTGAACCGGTGCCCATATGGGATGGCAGCACTGCAGGAGGTGGCTTTACCCACTACGCCACAGCCCCCGCCCCAGCCCTGTCACTCTTGTGGAGGTGGAGGAAGAAGGGGCGGGACCCGGGGCAGGTCCCCTTCCTCCAACCTGGGACGGTTTCCTTTCACCACCACTCCTGCCTGAGCCGCGGAGGAGAGCACGGTGGCGGCGGGCGCGGCCAGCGCTCTGGGCATGCGGGTCCCCTGGGCACCCTGGTCGCTGCTCTGGGCCATGCTACAGCTGAGCTGGTGGCCAGGATGGCTCCTAGGTATGTGTGACCAGCGAAGGGACCTCCTGTCCTTGGTTCCTGGTGGTGGGGAGGGAACTGTGCTGTGTGGCTCTGGGCAGTGAAGCCCCTCTCTGGGCGCTGGCAGGACCCCTGTCCTATCAGGGCTGGCCAGTGTCCTTCTCTGGTGAGCGATGAGGTCAGGCCAGCCAGAGGCCAGAGCACTGCGGCCCCGCGCCTGGCACCCAGGCCTCACGGTTCTCCTGGGGTGGGGCCTTGGCTTTGCTGGTCATGGGTCGGAGGAGGCAGTGACGGTTTCCTCGTGTGTCAGAAGTGGACACAGCCCAGTGGAGGCTGTGCTGCCCGGCAGGTGGGCCTGGACTCTGTCTACAGTGGGGGGCCCTTCTTTCTGGGTGGCCCGGCCCCCATCCTCTGTGCCCGCCAGCCTGCGTGTGGGGACACTGAGGCCTCAGGGAGCAGGTCGTCCCTGGCTGCAGTCACGCATCCATCCCTCTGGGCCTCCCTGCACACAGGGACGTGACAGCCCCTGGAAGACCGGCAAGGTGACCACCCTAGGACCCCCTGAGCCTTGCCTGGTGCTCCTCCTGGGGCCTCGAAGTCCCTTAGTCGTGTCTGCCACAGCTCCTGTCTGTTGCTGGTGGCTGGGGACCATTTGATGACTGCTGTGGCCGGGGCCCTGCCTTTCCTCCCCAGCACGGCCTCTGTGACGTGCCTCAGTTTCTCCACTTCACCCCCGGTGCACGTCTGCTCCACACCACACCTTCCCTCCTAACTTGTTCGTCCTCAGCATCCGGGGATGTGTTTCCTGGGGATGTGTTTCCTGGGCCAGCTCCGGGCCTGGGCAGAACACAGGCCATATAGTAGCCCTGCCCGGGGCTCCAGGCCGGCTGCCCTCCAAGCCCTCGGTGCGGTTCTGTCATCCCCAGCGTGGGCACAACGGCGCGTGCCTGGCGGGGATGGAAATTTCATCACGTCATCTGTGAAACTGTCCAGCACTGCTGTAACACATATTTTTAAAGTCAGGCTTTTTTTTTTCACTTTATGATTTTGAAACGATAATACGGAAAAGCTTAAAAACACAACCACGGGCATCCTTCTAACAGGAGTGTCCGCTGACCACAGTGGCCAGTGTGCTTTGGGTACCAGTTGCCCGGAGCTGCCGCCACCAAGCTCCACAGGCCAGGCAGCTCACCAGGCAGACGGGCGTCCACAGGACCAGCTGCTTCCCCGCTCTGCCAGTGGCTGTGTCCCAGGCTCACTCCAGCTGTGGTGTCGCTGGTCACTGAGTGTCCTTGGTTGCTAGCAGCGACTCCAGACCTCTGCTCTGACCTTTGGGTGTGTGGGTTTGTGTCCAGGATTTCTACAGGAACGCCGGTCGCGTTGGGTTAGGGCCACCATGCCCTAGTGGAAGAGCCCTCATCCCCCGGCTCATTCCCCAAACTGCCACAAGGGCCAGGGCTGGGTCCAGGCCAGAGCTGGGAGCCAGGAGCTCCAGGTGTGAGTGCAAGGACAAACCACTTGAGCCCTCACCTGCTGCCTCCCAGGGTGACCATTAGCAAGAAATTTACATCAGAAGTGGATGAGTCAGGACTTGAACTCAGAACCCTATGGGATGAGGGCAGCTTAAAAGCTTAGCCAAAAGTGATCTCACCTTCACTAACCCCCTGCAGTGAGCCTGTTCCTCACCAGGTCACACGGAGGCCCTGAGGGTTAGGAGCTCAAGGGGACATAGCTCTGCCCACCCACCCCCAACCTGGCCAGTGCTGCAAGAGCCACCTCCCCGCACACTCCAGCCAGGTCTTCTGCACGGAGAGCCGAACTCATGCTGTCAGCATCACCCTGGGCGGCTGCCTGGCGTCAAACTCGCTGGTCGCCCAGGACAGCCTCAGTGGCCTGGTCGAGGGCCAGTCACGTCCCTGGGAAGCTGTGTGCTCCCCGGGCCCCTCTGACTTCCTGTCTCTGTATTGGGCTTGTCAGGGGCCCCCTTCTGTGATGGGGTGAGGGACAGGTCTTGCCAAAGTAAAGTGTCGGGTGCAGCCATGAACAGCATTGTCATGAGGTCAGCTCCGGGCCATGGCACACGATGCTCACGGCCTATTCCATGGCCAGCCAGGGCCCTCTCCCCCAAGAACTCAAGGAAAGCTGTGGAGTCCACAGCCAGGGAGGCCCAGCCTGACCCAGGAGCCAACCTTCTTATCGAGCCCAGGAAGGCTTCCTGGGAGAGGCAGCCTGTCTCCATCTGACTTCTGTCGCTCTAACTGAATACCACAAACTGGGTAAGATTTGTTCAGCTCATGGCCCTGGAACTGGGGGTCCAAGGTCACGGTGCTGCATTAGCTGAGCTTCCTGCTGGTGGGGAGTGCAGAGTCCCAGGCAGCGTGCGTAGCGCATGGCACGTGGTGAGCAGAGCCAGGCTGCCTGTGGGAGCTGCTGTTAAGCTTCCTAGGAGACAGCAAGGAGCAGGCCATGCTGCCTCAGCTTCCCCACGCAGGTCTTCCCTGGAGGACAATGGCTTGGGCTCCTTGCATAGTGGTCCAGCCCCACCCCCACCCACCCAGCCCCGAGAGCCCAGGGTCCTAGTCCTTAGCCTAGTGGGTGAGGAGCAGTGAGCCGAAGCTCCTCACCAACAAATAGCAACAGAGATCCCCCATATTTTTTTTAAAAGATTTATTTATTTATTTGAAAGGCAGAGTTACAGAGAGGCAGATTCAGAGAGAGAATCTTCCATCCACTGGTTCACTCCCCTAATGGCTACAATAGCAAGAGCTGAGCTGATCCAAAGCCAGGAGCCTGGAGCCTCTTCCAGCTCTCCCAGGTTAGGTGCAGGGATCTAAGGACTTGGGCTGCCTTCTGCTACTTTCCCAGGAGCATTAGCAGGGAGCTGGATTAGAAGTGGAGCAGCCGGGACTTGAACCAGCATCCATATGGGCTGCTGGCTCTGCAGGTGGTGGCCTTACCCACTACGCCCTGCCCCCCCCCCAAATTTTTTTAAACATGTTTGAATGGCAGAGTTACAGATATAGAGAGACAGAGATCTTCCATCCACTGGTTCACACTGCAAATGGCCCACTGGGGCTGGGCCAGGCCAAAGCCAGGAGCCTGGAACTCCATTCGGGTCTCCCACATGGATAACAGGAGCCCAAGCACTCTGGCCTCCTCTACTGCTCTCACAGGCCATTAGCAGGGAGCTGGACCAGAAGTGGAGCAGCCAGGACTTGAACCATTGCTCTTATGGGATGCTGGTGCCTCAGGCAGCAGCTTAATCGCTGTGCCACAACTCTGGCCTCTGAAACCAAGGTCCCTCCATCGAGTTTTACAAATAAACATTTAGTTTTTTTGTTTATTTATTTATTTGAAAGGCAGAGTGACTGGGGGGGGGGGATTGGTATCTTCCATCCACTGGTTCACTCCCAAATGGCCTTGATAATGGGCTGGGCCAGGCCAGAGCCAGGAGCCAGGAACCCCATCCCGGTCTCCCACGTGGGTGGCAGGGGCTCAAGCACTTGGGCCACCTGCTGCCTCCCAGAAGCATTAGCAGGGAGCTGAATCAGAAGCAGAGGAGGGGCTGGTGCTGTGGCCTAGAGAGTAAAGCCACTGCCTCAGTGCTGGCATCCCATATGGGTGCCGGTTCAAGTCCCGGCTGCTCCAGTTCCGATCCAGCTCTCTGCTGTGACCTGAGAAAGCAGTAGAGGATGGACCAATTCCTTGGGCCCCTGCACCCATGTAGGAGACCCAGAAGAAACTCCTGGCTCCTGGCTTCAGATCGGCGCATCTCCAGCCTTTGCAGCCAATTGGAGAGTGAACCAGTGGATGGAAGACCTCTCTCTCTCTCTCTCTCTCTCTCTCTGCCTCTCCTTCTTTCCCTGTGTAACTCTGACTTTCAAATAAGTAAAATCTTAAAAAAAAAAAAAAAAGCAAGAAGCAGAGGAGCCAGGACTTGAACCTGGCACTCCAATATAGGGTGCTGTGTCACAAGTGGAGGCCTAGCCAGCTGTGCCACAACATCCCCAGCACTGAAATTGCTAATTGTACAAGAATGGAGTCCTGGGGCCGGCCCTGTGGGGGAGCGGGTAAAGCCGCCTGCAGTGCCAGCATCCCATATGGGCACCGGTTCAAGTCCTGGCTGCTCCACTTCCAATCCAGCTAATGTGCCTGGGAAAGCAGTAGAAGATGGCCCAAGTCCTTGGGCCCCTGCACCCAATGTGGGAGACCCAGAAGAGGTTCCAGGTTCCTGGCTTCAGATTGGTGCAGCTCCCACCATTGCGGCCAATTGGAGAATGAACCAGTGAATGGAGGATTCCCCCCCACCCCACCGCCTTCCTCTCCCTCTTCCCCTCTCCCTCTCTGGAACTCTGACTTTCAAATAAGTAAATAAATCTTACAAATAACAGTGGAGTCCTGGACACTCATCCTCAGGGTAAGGCAGATCCTTGCCCCTGTGCCTTGTAGTTGACTCAAAGGCCCCTGCAGACAGATGCCAAGGGTGGCACTTGTCCCTCCCTTGCCTGACCCACAGCCACATAGCAGCCCCAGCACAAGAGATGAAGACTCTGAGGGGCCGCTGAGCTGCCCAGGGCCTCGCTCCGTGCTGTGTCCACCCAATCCTACCTCATCCTGGCGAGGGTTCCTGCCTGTGCCCTACCCCACCCCCGACCCCCCGCAGCACTCTTGGCCTTGTCCCCGGAGCCTGGTGCATTTTTCCTGACCACAGGTGCTCTGATGTGGCTCGTAGGGGCACTAGCCATGGCAGGGACCCAGGGCCAGGCCAGGCCCAGAGCAGGGTGGGATCCCCAGAGCCAGGCCTTGGGACCATGTTCCAGGGCCAAGTCCATCACGCGCTGATTGCTGAAGAACTGTGTGAACACAATGGAGCTCACCACCAGGGCAGGCCCTGGCAGGAGGCACTGGCCAGTGTGGTTTGGACTTGCAGCTCTGGAAGAATGAGGGGTCCTGCAGTCCCGAATATGCGTGTCGCCCTGAGAGGCTGTGGCCCTGTCAGAGGGGAACCCCACCTGCACTGGCCATGTGACCTTCAGACCCAGCTGGCCCCCAGCCATGTGTGTGGGAGTGGCACCTGGCGTGAGCAGCCGCTGTCCACAGCCAGGGTTGTAGGGAGGGAGGGGGAGGGGGCTGGAAGTCCAGCTGGCACATGAGGGAGGACAGGCCCACTCTGTCCCTGGGCAGGCTGTGGCTGATGTCTCAGTGCCTCCTCGGCCCTTCCAAACCCCTGACTTCCTTCTTAGAGGGTTTGTTTCAGACCTGTCCGGTGGGGACAGAGGGGTGGCTCAGTCCCACCACACAGACCACCTGGGTATTACCGGCCTCCAAAGCTGGTTATACTGGGGTAGGCCCTAGGCCATCCTGACAGAAAAAACTGGGGTCAATGTGGCCACTTCCTCAGAGCCACCAGGGCTCGGTGAGCCACAACCTGAGAGGCAGAGGGACTCCCAGCCATGGCAACCACAGTGTCACGTGTGTCACTCCACATGGTGTGGAGAGCCAGGCCCAGCCACGGCTGTCACATGGGATGGAGCCACATAAAAACAGTGCATGCATGGCCAGGAAGAACATGAGTGTGAGGGGAACAGTGTGACCTGGACCGTGAGAGGGGAATGGTGTGAGGGGGACGGTGTGATGTGAACAGTCAGGAACAGTGTGAGGGGATGGTATGAGAGGAACAGTCAGAGAGGAACAGTGTGAGGGGGGTGGTATGAGGGGAACAGTGAGAGAGGAACAGTGTGAGGGGGTGGTGTGATGTGAACAATTAGATAGGAACAGTGTGGAGGGACAGTGTGAGAGGGACAGTGTGAGGGGAACAGGGAGAGAGGAACAGTGTGAGGGGGTGGTGTGATGTGAACAATTAGATAGGAACAGTGTGGAGGGACAGTGTGAGAGGGACAGTGTGAGGGGAACAGGGAGAGAGGAACAGTGTGGAGGGACAGTGTGAGGGGAACAGGGAGAGAGGAACAGTGTGAGGGGGTGGTGTGATGTGAACAATTAGATAGGAACATGTGGAGGGACAGTGTGAGAGGGACAGTGTGAGGGGAACAGGGAGAGAGGAACAGTGTGAGGGGGTGGTGTGATGTGAACAATTGGATAGGAACAGTGTGGAGGGACAGTGTGAGAGGGACAGTGTGAGGGGAACAGGGAGAGAGGAACAGTGTGGAGGGACAGTGTGAGGGGAACAGGGAGAGAGGAACAGTGTGAGGGGGTGGTGTGATGTGAACAATTGGATAGGAACAGTGTGGAGGGACAATGTGGAGGGACAGTGTGAGGGGACAGGGAGAGAGGAACAGTGTGAGGGGGTGGTGTGATGTGAACAATTGGATAGGAACAGTGGGAGGGGAACGGTGTGGGAGCAGTGAGAGAGGAACAGTGTGAGGGGGATGATGTGAGGGGGACAGTGTGAGGGGAACAGTGTGACCTGGACAGTGAGAGGAGAACAGTGTGAGGAGACGGTCTGAGGGGAGCAGGGAGAGGGCAACAGCGTCAGGAGGACAGAGGGGAACAGTGCGAGAGGAAGAGCAGCACATGAAACTCCAGGTGGTGGCCGCTCAGCCACAGGCTAGGTCAGCACCACGGGGCTGGCGCCGTCCTGGGGGAGCCAGTGGCATGGGCTGTGTAGATTCTAGGCTCACTGGGTGGCACCTCCAGCAGGAGGGGCAGGCGGAAGCCGAAAGCCTAGGGGCCAGGGCTCTCTGTGCTCTGCTCGGGGCCTGGCTCCCTGAGTCCCTGGCTCAGGCCACCTGGACGCAGCCCGGGGTGCTGACGGCCGAGCTGTGCTTCTTGCCTCGGAGCCTCCTCTCCCCAGTGTGAAACAGAGACCTGGCCACAGTCTCGCAGGGAAGCTGTCCCAGATAGAGGGTCCTTCCCAGGAGGAAAAGCCCAGGAGCCTTGGCCTCCAGTCCCTGTGCGGCCATCAGAGGAGTGCGCTGGGGGAGGGCTCCCAGTACACCTTATGGGCCCCACAGGAGGGACAGTCCCTCCTTCCTGTGACAGGGTGGCTGTGAGAGGCACGAGTGTGCTGTCACCACGCCAGCCCTTGGCAGAAATAGCCAGAGTTCCCGAGTCCTGGCGGCTGTGCCGCCTCGCCCTCAGCCACAGAAGGAGCCTGGCCCTGTGGTCTCTGGGGGCTCCCTGCTGTGGACTCCGGCCCCAGAGTCTTGCTGGAATCTGTGGGGGCTCCACACTGTCCACCTCCTGGGGCCCTCCCCCCATAGAGGACAGGACCAGGCCCCACCACCTGAGGCCAGGGGCCTGGGACGGCCAGAGCTGGACCTGAGCCTGGGAGGTCTTGGGCTGTGTTCCTGGGCCCTCTCGCAGCTCTGGCAGCCTGGGGTTACCTGGGGAAGGGTGAAGCCCTCAGGGGAAGAAATGGGGACAGGGCTCAGAGCCATGGGGGGCCCTGCCCTAGGGGTGTAGCAGGAGGCACTGCTGCCCAGGGCCGTCCTGTCCGAGGGTGTGGGGGTGCAGCAAGGGTCTTGCTGACTGCCCACACACCTCCTTACCCTGCTGTTCTCCCCACCCCCCAGACGCCCAGGACAGGCCCTGGAGCCCCCTCACCTTCTCCCCAGCCCAGGCCACAGTGCCTGAGGGGGCCAACGTCACCTTCACCTGCAGCTTCTCCAACATATCCGAGCACTTCGTGCTCAACTGGTACCGCCTGAGCCCCAGCAACCAGAGGGACAAGCTGGCTGCCTTCCCCGAGGACCGCAGCCGGCAGCCACAGGACAGCCGCTTCCGCATCACCCGGCTGCCGGACGGGAGCAGCTTCCACATGAGCGGCATCGGCGTCCGGCGCAACGACAGTGGCATCTACCTCTGCGGGGCCATCTCCCTGTACCCCCTGATGCAGATCAAGGAGAGCCCCCAGGTGGAGCTCACGGTGACAGGTGGGGCCTCAGGGACGGGGGAGGACCGTGCTGGGTGGGTGACCCCACCAGGTGTCCTCCAGGCCACTGTCGCACCCCAGCCCCTCCCCTGGAAGCATCTCACCCACTTGACTTTGGGGGGCACAGAGCTAGAGGGGTCTGGGGAGCTCACTGTGGGAGCCCCTGAGCCCCTGACCCTGACCCCTGTCCTTTGTGCCCCTTCAGAAAGACTACTGGAGCCATCCACAGCACAGCCCAGTCCCTCACCCAGGCCGCCAGGCCAGCTCCAAGGCCTGCTCATTGGGGTCCCCAGTGTCCTGGTAGGCGTCCTGCTGCTGCTGCTGCTGGCCTGGGTTCTGGTGGCCATGTGCCCCAGAACAACACAAGGTAATGCATGTCATAGCCCCGTCTACAGCTCTGCCACCAACCATCCAGCAACCCAGAATCTGGGGTTTTTCAGGGACCCCAGCCATGTCCCCCACACACCCTGGCCACCCTCGGGTCCTGGGGACATGCCCTCACCTCCCTCACCCTGACCACCCTGGGGGCCTCATCTGCGGTCCTGGACAGTATATCGCCCAAGTCACTGACCCGGGCGGCATCCCTGAGTGGGAAGCAGGCCCTGCCTAAGCTCCTAGAGCCCTGCCCCAAGGGTCCATGCCCTGGTGTCCTCTGCGGGACCCTCCCCAGGCCACACACTGCCAGCTCCCCGTCATGTTCTCTAGGCGGCCATCTGTTGGGGTCTTCTGCCTCTGACCAGCTGCCCTGGGCTGCATGTAATCCACTTGGGTGGGAGGAGAGCACCCTGTTGACTGCCAGCCTCACCTCTGAGTGTCCTTGACCCTGTGCTTGTGCCCGCCTGCTGGGCCAGGGAGGGGGGGCACGAGCAGCAGTGCATGGGAAGGCCTTGCACAGCCCGTGTGCACTTGCTGCATGCTGTGCCCCAGGGGCGTGCGGACACATCTGTACACTGAGGTGGACAGTTTGTGATCCAAGCTGGGGCTCCAGTCACTACATGGGCAGGTGGGCGTGGCACCCTTCTATGACCCCACAGCCTCCCAAGGGGCTGCAAGCCCAGCCCCCACTGCTGAAGGCCCTACTTGCCCCATGTCTGCCCTGATTCCACATGTATTTCTCTGCAGAGGCTGAAGGACCCAAAAGCCAGGACCAGCCCCTGGTGAGTCTCCCCCTTTCCTCTGCCTCACAGGAGAGAAAAGCGGGCCCCAACTGCAGAGCCAAGTCCTGCTGCCCGGGTGGCCTGCAGCCTCCCAGAAGGTGGCCTGCCTCCTCTTGGGTGTGCACACTTTGGAGCCTAAACCAGCAAGAACAGGGACAGGGACATTTAGGTGGGGAGGGGGGGACAGGGAACAGCCAGCGAGGAGGGTGTTGCTTCCTGCTCGCAGAGCAATACCCACTCTGTGTGAGAGCCGCAGACCCCAGGGTGGTGTCCCAATCCTGTACGTGGTCTGTGTGGGGTGGAGGCCCCTTCCCAAGCTGGCTGAGGGGCATCTCCCCTGTGGTGACCATTCCCTCCTCTTCCTGCAGGAGAAGCCTTTGGCCCTGCCAGGCTCCACCATGGACTACGGGGAGCTGGACTTCCAGTGGCGAGAGAAGACCCCAGAGCCCCCAGCTACCTCTGTCCCTGAACAGACTGAATATGCCACCATCGTCTTCCCCGACGGGCTGGGCACCTCATCTCCTGGCCGCAGGGGCTCCACTGACTGCTTGCGGGGTCCACGGCCTCTGAGGTCTGAGGACGGACACTGCTCTTGGCCCCTCTGACCAGCTCCCTCCTTCACCAGCATCCTGCTGAGAGCCCAGGGTCAGCTCCTGCCGCGAGAGGAGCATGTGGGGCACAGGGCTCGGGGCTGCCAGAGCCGAGCTGCCCCGGGAGACTGCTCTGCACCTGTGCCAGGCCGCTCTGAGGCTCAGTGAGCCAGGGCAGCAGGCAGGCAGACGTCAGCTGGGAAAAGCCTGAGCCGGGCCCTCCTGTGCCACTGCTGCTGTGCTTGTCCAGGAGCCCCAGTGGCCGTGGTCCTTGTGGCAGGATGCTGGCTGGACTCTGCCTTGTGGCAGTCTTGGAATCACTCCCAGGGCAGGGACACAGGGCTGGGAAGCTCCGAGTAGACCAGGGAGCACCAGGCTGACCCCTACAGGAGTCCCTCCACCCCCACTCGGCCCTTTGTACAGCAGGGGAATTGAGGCAACAGAGGAGACCCTGAGGGTCTGCAGCTGGCGGCCATTCGCAACACACATACGGAGGACCCCAGGGCCCCGCTGTCAGAGCCGGGCTTTGGACCGTCATGGCTGTGCTGTAGAGTTCTGGGGGGGGGGGGCAGGAGGCTAATGTTCCCCCCACCCCCAGCTTATCCAGGGCGTCGAGCTCCCATGGCAATGGGTGAACTCAGGGCCTTTCAAGCAGCTGCCCCACAGCCTGGCCCAGACCACACCAGGCTCCTGTGCCATCAGGGGCAGGGCGATCAGAGTCCAGGCTCCCTGGCCAGTGGGAACCTTGGTGGGCAGGCCCAGGAGCCACTCTCTGGTTCTATTACATTATTATTAAATAACAGATGGCTACTATTGGTGACGTCTATGTGGCCAGGCCTCACAGGAGGTGGCCCCTGAAGAAAGACCCTTGCCCCACCTCTGTCCCTCTTTCCCCCATAGCCCTGTGACTGAGCTGGGGAGCCCCTCAGACAGGGGTGGTCCCTGAGGCTGGCCATTGAGGCAGCCGAGGGGGCTGCTCCAGGCTGTGCACGAGGCCTGGGTGCCACGGGCAGGGCCACAGTGTGTGTGGGTGCCTCGCAGGCACAGAGAGGGGAACGTGGTCCTCAGCACACACCCCTGGGCTTCATCTGCTGACAGCAATGGCAGGTGGATACCCTGCTCCGAGGGCAGCAAGCTGGCCCAAGGTCCTTGGGAATCACAGCTGCCCACTGGCCCCTGCCGCACTGAGCTCCCTGGGACTGCCACCTGGGGCCCAGTCCTGGGAGAAGGGAGGAGGGAGCAAGGCCAGGAGGATGATGACGGTGGTGTGGCTGTGATGTGAGGTGCGCACAGCTCAGTGGCAGAGAGCACCCAGCCGTGCCAGCCGGTCAGGGATGAGCAGAGAACTTTACAGTGGCAGTGTGAGATCAATGCCCAAGGCATCAGCTTGAGAACTGGACAGAGCCTGCCAGGGTCACGGGGCCTTGAGCTTACAGACACGGTGGTTCTACCTGCCTAACCAACAAATCTCACGTGGGCCCCACAAACCCCCCATCCCGGAGCTGTGGCCGTCAGAGGGAGCAATAGCCAGGCTGTAGGGAGCACGCAGCAGGGCGGGGCCGGGACCAAGACGGGGGTTTGGAAGGGCACTTGGGTGGAGTCACAGCACTCATTACACCTGCTGCGCCCCCATGCACAGCCAGAAGGAAGAGGAGGACAGACAGGAGCTCACCCTGATGGCATGGCTGTGGCAGGTCCAGGTCGAGGGCAATCACAGAAGAGACTTAGGTACCCAGCTCCTCAAGTCAGAAAGCAGAAGGCTTGGGTGGCAGAGAACCATTGCCTCCAACCGACGAAGCTGTTCTCACTGCCACGGAGAACTGCCTCCCACACAGAAGGAGCCACTGCCTGGGCAGGGCCAGGATCCGAGTGCAGAAGGAAAGTGGACAGGATGGTAAAACTGTGTACACACATGTGTGTATGAGCACATACGGGTATACAGTGTGGACCTACATGTGCGCGCTGTGACATGTGTATGTGGCTGTATGTGTGTGTCTTGCACAGGCGTGTGCTGCATGTGTATGTGTGTGCAGTGTGCAGGCATATGTATGCATGTGTAACACGAATATGCACCTGTGAGTATACAAGGGGTATTCAAGTGGTGCGTTATCTTTTAATTCCATTTTCCACAATTTTTTGTTTTTCTAAAGATTTATTTATTTATTTTGAAAGTCAGGGTTACAGAGAGAGAGAGGAGAGACAGAGATCTTCCATCTGCTGGTTCACTCCCGAGATGGCTGCGACAGCCAGGGCTGAGCCAGACCAAAGCCAGGAGCCAGGAACTTCTTCCAGGTCTCCCATGTGGGTGCAGGGGCCCAGGCACTCGGGCCATCCTCCACTGCTTTCCCAGACCATTAGCAGGGAGCTGGATCAGAAGTGGAGCAGCCAGACTTGAAACAGCGTCGATGTGGGATGCCGGTGTCACAGGCGGTGGTGGCTTTACCCGCTGTGCCACAAACTGTTTGAAGTTCCCTTCCACATATATTTCTAAAGCAATGAGATTTTCAACTCCACTCATAAAAAAAAAAAAAAAAAAGCACAAATTAAAGTCAGACAGCAGTGGTCTGACAGTGGCCTGAGGACCAAGGCTGTTGGCAAGGGGCAGCAGACCTGGAGGGGACGGCCCCATCAGGCCCTGGAAGGAACCCTACCCCAGGGCCAGGGGTTCACCAGCTGGCCCTGAGTAGGAGGAGGAGGGAGCTCTGCAGGGCACAGGTGCAGTGAGTCCTGGACGAGCCCGGCAGCGGGGGGGGGGGGGGGGGGTACAGGACAGTCGTGGTCCCAGAGGAAGGAGGTTAGGAGCAACTTGAGCACCAAAATACCAGAATTTAAAGAAGAAAAAAAAAAAGCCAAGCCGGGGGAGGAGGAAGCGGTCTGCCGGGCTGGCGTCCGGGGCTGGGGGTGGGGGTGGGCGCCAGCCCAGGGGGCGCCGTCAGCACTTTGCACGCCTTCCGGGAACACACTCATTGTTTCCGTCCCTCCGGGGCCCATGTCCCATGTGTCAGCGCTGCCAGCCCCACCCACAACCCTGCCTCAACCCAGCTGCTGAGCTGCAGCTCCTCAGTGGCCCTGGTGTGGCCAGCCTGGACATGGGGGAGCGAGCCTCCGGGCTGAGCCACAGCGGGGGGGACCCAGAGCATGAGCCCCCAGCCCAGCCTGAGCCCTGCCTTGAGGTGTTTGGACAGGGACACTGTCCCACCACACCCTCTGCCCACTCCTTCCTGGGCATCGCAGGTGGGCAGGGACTGGACACAGGCAGGGGGCCCGTGCCCAGCACTGCTGGATGGAGTGGGAGCCCTGGCTGGGATCCTGACACAGTACCCAGGGTCGGCAAGTCACTCAGTCCATACCAGGGCAGAGAGAACCATTGATCAGGCCACGTGGAATCAGTGTGCAGTATAGACAGAACCCCCTTGTCTGCAGGAAGTTAGAGGTGCAGTGTAGACAGACCCCTCCTTGTCTGCAGGGAGTTAGAGGTGCAGTGTAGACAGAACCCCCTTGTCTGCAGGAAGTCAGTGTGCAGTGTAGACAGAACCCCCTTGTCTATAGGGAGTCAGTGTGCAGTGTAGACAGACCCCCCTTGTCTGCAGGGAGTTAGTGTGCAGTGTAGACAGACCCCTCCTTGTCTGCAGAGAGTCAGTGTGCAGTGCAGACAGAACCCCCTTTGTCTACAGGGAGTCAGTGTGCAGTGTAGACAGACCCCTCCTTGTCTATAGGGAGTCAGTGTGCAGTGTGGACAGAACCCCCTTGTCTATAGGGAATCAGTGTGCAGTGTAGACAGACCCCTCCTTGTCTGCAGGGAGTTAGAGGTGTAGTGTAGACAGACCACCCTTGTCTTCAG
The DNA here is from genome assembly GCF_964237555.1 of Oryctolagus cuniculus. Taxonomy (NCBI): domain Eukaryota; kingdom Metazoa; phylum Chordata; class Mammalia; order Lagomorpha; family Leporidae; genus Oryctolagus; species Oryctolagus cuniculus. Next base: position 79,103 of record NC_091434.1, read on the forward strand.
GGAGTTAGAGATGCAGTGTAGACAGACCCCCCCTTGTCTGCAGGGAGTTAGAGGTGCAGTGTAGACAGACCCCCCTTGTCTGCAGAGGTGCAGTGTAGACAGAACCCCTTGTCTGCAGAGAGTCAGTGTGCAGTGTAGACAGACCCCTCCTTGTCTGCAGGGAGTCAGTGTACAGTGCAGACAGAACCCCCTTTGTCTACAGGGAGTCAGTGTGCAGTGTAGACAGAACCCCTTTGTCTACAGGGAGTCAGTGTGCAGTGTGGACAGAACCCCTTGTCTGTTGGGAGTTAGAGGTGCAGTGTAGACAGACCCCCTTGTCTACAGAGAGTCAGTGTGCAGTATAGACAGAACCCCTCCTTGTCTACAGGGAGTCAGTGTGCAGTGTAGACAGAACCCCTTGTCTGCAGGGAGTTAGAGGTGCAGTGTAGACAACCCCTTGTCTACAGGGAGTTAGAGGTGCAGTGTAGACAGAACCACCCTTGTCTGCAGGGAGCCAGTGTGCAGTGTAGATATACACCCCCAGCCCATGGTGTCTAGGCGGACTCGAGCCTGGGAGAAGTAGGGATTGGAGGGTCCACTGCAGGCCCCTCTGGCCTCCCCGACTGGCTCTCACACAGTCGCTCTGCCCCTGTGGTGCACCCCGATGCTTCCCCACAGCCTCTGTCCTTGGGCAGCCCCCTCAGCCCGTGTCAAGCCAGCTTCTCTAGCAACACACTGGCTGGGGAGGGGAAATTTGGTGGGGGTCCAAGGCCCTCCCCATTTGGTGGAAAGAAACACCCACCTGGACTCTCACCTGTTTATTCAGCATTTGTGAGCCAGGGTGTGAGAAAGAAGACTCGCCGCAGCCATCCCCGGGCCCGGGCTCTCTGAGGTCCCAACGCCCGCTCAGGCAGCCTCAGAAGGAAGCCGGCCATCACCCAGGGTCAGCTGGTCCCCAGCCCGGCCACCCCCACGGCTGCCATGAGAGCCGCCCCAGCCCTGCCAGAGCTCCCTCCCCCTCTCCCAGGGTTCTGTCCATGCTGGGGTGACCCCGGCCTCCCACAGCCTGCGTCGGCCATCAGGAGGACTGGCAGGTCCCGGAAGGCTTGTCCGTGCAGCTGGGCGGCTGGCGGCCGGGGGGAATGTTCTCCAGGACTTCGTCCAGCGAGAACAAGCAGAAGGAGAGCTCCTCGTAAGAGGCCCTGGCCCCACTCTCGAACAGGCAGGCGAAGGCCGGGGCTCCCGCAAGGACAGGCCCGAGGGACGCCAGGTCCGAGTAGCCGCTAGGGCCCTCGTAGATCACCCAGGGCACCGTCCAACTGCGGGGGTCCAGGGGGGTGCGGCTCAGGCGGACCCCCATGTGGAGCCGAGCCCTGCGCCCCGTGGGGTGTGAGTACAGCAGCCAGGCAGGCCTCTGAGGGGACACCGCAGAGGCTGCAGGGAGCCCCCCAGGCCCCACCGCTGGGCCAGATTGTCCCAGCCCAGCACTCCGGGCCTGCGGGAGGCAGGAGGGCCCGCAGGGCACCTGGGGTTCACAGGGGCCTCCAGCACCAGCCTCTGGGGCTTCCTGGAATCCAGGACAGAGGTGCACACAGTGAGGGAGGCTCCTGGTGCCTGTGGACGCTCCGTCACCCTGGGGTCTGCTGGGGGGTGGGGCTGGGAAGCCCACGATGCTGCCCTGGCAGCCCCGGGCCGTCTCGGCAAGGGCAGGCACCAGCTCCCCAGCCAGGAAGGAGCTGCCCCCGTCGGTGCTCAGGGCCTGCACACGGCTGCCCAGGGGGCTCCGGGCATTGCAGTAGAGGAGGCTGTCCCCCAGTGCGGCCAGCTGGCACTCGCCCGAGCGCAGGTTGGGCACGAGGCCCCCGTGGCGCCAGGTGCTGCCGTGGTCGTCACTGTAAAAGGCGAAGGAGTGGGGGCTGGTCCGGCAGATCTTCCCAAAGCACTCGCGACGGTCCACATGGTAGGTGTAGGCAGGCACCAGCAGGCGGCCTGAGTGCAGCTGGACACCATGGCCTGGGCCCACTGCGAAGGTGGCCCAGTCTACAGAGGGCAGAGGTGGAGGTGGGGGTGGAGATGGGGGCACAGGAGGGCAGCGAGGGCACATGCCTGGGATTAGGGCAGCGGGCAGGCAGGCCGCCCCTCCACACTCCACTCTGAGGCCTTCCTGGCTGGACAAGCCTCCCATGGGCATTGCAGGAGCCCAGGAGCCCACTGAGCCAGGCTCTTGCCAGCCCAGAATCAGGGTACCTGGTATGAGTGATGCCCAGATGGACGGAGCAGCAGAGGGCGGAGCCTCAGAGGGGAGGTGCTACAGCCCTCCAAAGTGTCAGAGCTCTGGGGGAGGGGGCAGCAGCAGGGGAGGGAAGCCTGGGGCTTGGGCCAGGCCTGGGCAGGAGTGCTGGGTTTGGGGGAGGGGATGACCTCTACAGATAAAGACCTGAGAGCCTGTGGTTCAGCTGTGGCCGCTGCTCCTGCCCTGCCCCAGGCGGCCAGAGGGTGAGGAAGGGATGCTAATGTTGGCTGGGACTGAGAAGCCCGGGGGTGATGGACAGTGCCAGAAAAGGGTGGACTGGTAGGGCCTCCCACACATGTGGACTGAGGGACCCCCGCTGCCTACCCTGCACAGCGTCGCCAATGGCCTCCTCGGTGAGGTCCCGGGCGCTGCTCCAGGTGAAACCGGCGTCGCGGCTGGTCACACAGCAGAGGCGGGCGGCGTTCCTGCCTGTAGTAATCTGAACGGCCTCGGACGTGTGGCCCAGCACGGCAATGAAGAAGAGGAAGATGGTGCCGGTGCTGGTGTCGTGCACGGGGCAGGGGTTCATGGAGCGGTGGCCTTGCAGGGCTGCAGCATCCAGCACACACAGGGCACCCCACTGCAGATGGGGGGGGCTGTGCTCAGGACTCCCAGACCAAGGCACCCTGCCAGCCACCCTCAGTCTCCCTGCATGCTGCCCTCTCCTGGAGCCCCTGCCCACCCTATCGCTCACCCGCACAGAGCCCCTGGCCAGCGTGCCCCTCCTCAGCACCAGGCGGTGGGCATGGGAGTCATCCGGGCTGAGCCGCTGCTCCGCGAAGGCCAGCAGGGTGGGCCCAGGGGGCACGGGGAGCAGTGCAGGCACGCGGTAGGTCAGGCCGGTCCGCTCCCGCTGGAACAGCACGGTCCGGGTGGGGACACGAGGGGGCTCCATGCTCTGCTGATCACAGCAGGCTGCAGGGAGCTGCATTGAGGATGGGGCACGACAGGTACAGCCATCCCCCATCCCGGCCAGCACCCAGGCCCCTCCCTGTGCGTGCCTCGGGGACAGCCCTGTCTGCAGTTCCTTCACCCCAGGGAAGCCACTCCCCACACTGACTTTTCCCCTAGTGCTTGTGGAGCCAGCCCCTCCTGTCAGCACACGGAGACACACACAGGGACACACATGGACAGACAGACACACACACAGGGACAGACAGACACACACAGGGACATACAGAGACACATGAGGACACATGAACACACAGCAACACACAGGGACACACACAGACATGCAGGGACACACAGGGACACACACATGGACACACAGAGACATAGACAGACACACAGGGACACATGAACACACAGCAACACACAGGGACACACAGAGGGACACACACAGACATGCAGGGACACACACGGAGACACACACACACAGACACACATGGGCAGACACACACAGACACACAGGGACACATGAACACACAGGGACACATGGATACGCAGGGACACATGAACACACAGGAACACGCACACAGACACACAGGGACACACAGCAACACACAGGGACACACAGACACAGAGGGGCACACACAAACATTCAGGGACACACATGGAGACACACACAGATGGACACATAGGGACACACAGGAGCAGACATACAAAGACACACACAGACACACAGGGACACATGAACACACAGGGACACACAGACAGAGGGACACACACAGAGACACACAGGGACACACAGAGGGACACATACAGGCATGCAGGGACACATGAACACACAGGGACACACACAGACACACAAGGACACACTGGGAACCTTTGGCCAACCCAAAGTAGGGGGAGGGGTGGGGTGGGAATGGACCCCAAGTGGCTCCCAGGTGTGCCCTGAGTCCCAGGGGTGCGCATGCCAGACTCCTAGAGGGACCCCGAGGGCCACAGGGCCACAACCACTCCCCACCGAGCCCTCCCAGCGAGAGGAGCCACACGGCTGGTGAGTGTGGACTGCAGCTGGAGACAGCAGCAATGGAAGGGAGATGAGAGGCCCCCAGGAGCCAGGGCACATGCAGGACAGAAGCTGGGGCTGGAGGCCAGGTGGGCTTCCTGGAGGTGGGGGGGGGGGGAGGAGTATGGCAGAAGCTGCACATCACTCAAGGTCGGGAGAGCAGGTGTGGGAAAAGCCCTCCCTCCCACGGCCACCCTCAACCCTGTCCCTCAGCCACTTCCCAAACCTGGTGTTCAGTACAGCACCAGCAGGGCTCCTTCAGGGGACACGTGTGACCCCCCTCTTCTAGCAGCTGCTCCCTGACCTTGCATACCCACCTGCAGGGCCCTTACCTGGGCACCTGAGCAGCACAGGAAACGGACACCCCCTGCCCAGCACGGGCCCAAGACAGCCTCAGCCCTGTGAGTGGGCCCCAAGTGAGCCCCCAGCACAGAGCAGTGCCAGGTGGAGGCGTCTGGGGCGAGGTCAGCTTGCCAAGGCCACCCCGCCAGCCTGCTCAGCTCAGCCAGCCCAGCAGGTGCAGGGCCCTATCTGGTTTACAGAGGCGGATCCAGGCCGTGAGAGGGTGCCCAGTCCGGCACATAGAGGGGGAAAGATGCCACAGACGAGGAGGACCAGAGCAGTCGGGCCCACAGCCAGCCACCCCGGCCAGGCCACAGCCAGGCCATACACAGAGAGAAACAGGAGGAGGCAGCAGAACCCCACAGAGCCACTGAAGCACATGGAGACAGCTGGGCCCCGTGTGCTGCAGCGTGGTGTGAAGGGATGGACACTCACCTGAGGAGAGAGCCTGGTACACGCTCGGCCGCCAGCCCCGCAGCCTCGTCCTCTGCCCCTGCCCACCTCAGCCAGCCCCGCAGCTGCGGCACAGCTCCGGGCCAGGGCAGCATGCGGGCGCTCCCTCGGCCCAGTCCGCTCCGGGCTTCTGTGAGCGGCTTGCTGTCTCCTAGCAGCCCCTGCTCAGCACTCAAAGGGTGATTGTGTCCGAGCGAGAAGCAGGTGTGGGGTGCCACGTGTCCCTCCAGGCTGAGCGGGCACAACTGACACATTCTGCCCACCCTTGGCTGGCTCCCCAAAGCCCAGGCCCACACTGGCAGCCATCCTCTCTCAGCACAGAGGGACAGCTGAGGTCTCAGAGGGACAGGGCTGCCCCACACTCAGGGCCTCCTGGCTGGGGCCCGGCCCAGGCATCCCCAGGACCTGGAGCTCCTGGGAGCCCCTGTTCCTCACAGGAGGAAGTGGGAGCCCTGATGACCAGCACTGCACAGCTCAGCCAATGCAGCAGGTGCAGGCCTTGGACTGGACCAGGACAGCTGGATTCCAGCACTCACCAGAGCCCACCCACCCACCTAGGGACATCGGTCACGGGGTCAGGGGAGGACTGAGGCCCAGGAGGAGACCTAGAGGAGTTGTAGAGGTCAGCCCTCAGCTCCATGGGGGATAACCACAGACTGACCCCAAGCCTGCCCTGTGTGGGCTCTGTCCTGGAGCAAAGGGCCAGCCCAGGTCACCCTCAAAGCCCCCAAGTCACCTTCTGTGGTTGGTGCCTGTCTGGATCCCTGGGCAGTTCTAACCCCCCAGGGTGCATCTCCAGTCTGCGCCACCAGTGTCCTGGCTCAGGCAAGGACTCAGCACCACACCCCCTCTGCCAGCAGGGGTGCCCCCACCCAGGGCCGTGTGCAGAGCAGGGGTGCCCCCACCCAGGGCCGTGTGCAGAGCAGGGGTGCCCCCACCCAGGGCCGTGTGCAGAGCAGGGGTGCCCTCACCCAGGGCCGTGTGCAGAGCAAGGCTGTGCCAGAGCACCAGTGCAGCCCAGAGCAGGGGCCAGGGTGCTGGTAGGCATGGGGTGGGTACTGGGCTGTGTCAGACACAGGTCCCCCTCTGCAGTGACACCCTCACACTGGGAGGAGAGGGTCAGCCACAAGGGCTGCGCTGGGCAGGGGCCTAGCTGTGGAGTGGCCATGATCGGCCTCTGAGAGCCAGCACCACATCCCCCATCTGTGCCCCCAGGGCCCCTCAGCCCCACTCACCCTGCCTGTCCTCCTCCCGTCTCTGAGGTGGCCTCAGTGACAACTGCCCAGGCCAGGGTCTTGGAGGAGGCCCCGGTCTCCTGCACTGCCAGTAAGATGAGGGTCCGAGCATCCTCCCGCCCCTCCCACACTGCAGGGACTTGGGGACTTCAAGGGAAGATGGGCTCTGAGAATGTTAAGGGTCACGGGGCGCCCTGCAGTCAGGACACAAGCTGCCTGCATCCAGGTTCTCAGAGGGGACGGAGCGGGGGACTGGCAGGGGGGCTCTGTGGCCCCACAGCCACTTCCATTCACAGCCCTGGGAGGGGAGCCCAGGCTGTGTTCCGGGCGCCCCGGGCACCACTGCACAGCCCGCTGCTGGCCTGCGGGGAAGAGGCAGGCAGGAGGGGCCGTCGGTCTCCCTGGGCCACTCCGTATCCTGTCTGCTCTGGCTTAGAATGCCTGCGAGCCTTTCATTTTGTCTTGATTATGCTCATGTTTAAATCGTTTGTCTCTTTCACTTCTTTTCTCCCTACTTATTTCTGAAAATCTCTGAGACCAAAAAAAAAATTTCAAATGTTGGGTGTGGGATGACCACAAAAACCACGAGGTGGCAGCCACCGGCTGAGGACGGAGCTGCCGTGGGAGGAGGACTGGTCCAGGTGGCCAGGAGGCCCCTAGGGCACCTACCAGGCCCACAGTTCCCCCCGGAAAACTCCGTCACAGCTGGGCAAGCCAGAGCCGTGCACCAAGGACAAAAGGAACCCTGAGGGTGTCGTGGCACAGCAGGGCCCTGCCCAGACCCTAACGCTCCCTCACCAGCTTGCAGGTTTTTCTTTGCTCTCAGGAGAAACGAAATGGGATCCCCAACTCCTAACACACGCAAAGAGTTTCTCTGCCAGACTCTGGTCCATTCCCAGGCACGAGAGGCAGACGGACAGACACCCATACGCTCACAACAGGGCTGGGCCACGTCAGAGCCAGGAGCCGGGAACTCCATCCAGGTCTCCCACGTGCTGGCAGGGGCTCAACCAGTTGAGCCATCACTGCTGCCTCCCTGAGGGCTCCGGGGCAGGAAGTTGGCGTCGGGCACGGGAGCTGGGAGGAGGGTGGAGAGTCAGCCGGCAAGGCCCTCAGAGCTCCGACTGTCTGGCCGTCTGTTTTCCTCTGCCTATTTTGAATCTGCAACTTTTTTCTTCTATTAAGATAACGGAAAATTTGCTCACAGACAGACGAGCACAGACGTAAAGTAAAACTGCTAAGGTGACAGTGAACAGCCCAAACTCGTTGTGGTCCACATACCATCTCTGCAGATTGTGTGCATGTGAACGAGAAAGTCCCGAGAAGCAGGAGCAGGCGGCTGCGGGGCAGGCAGTGTGGCTGGGAGCTGGCGCCTGTGTGGACCGGCACTCGCCAGGGACAGGGCGCACAGCCAGGCTTCCGACAGAGGCTCCAGGACCCTGGCCAGCCCGGACCTGGCACAGCTTCTCCTGCAGGACGCCCGAGAGCGGTGACTCATCATCAAAGGACCCTCCCCCACTTGCCAGTGGACACCTCAGCTTCTGTCCCAGGGAGGAAGTACAGCTGGGCCTGCACCCGCCGCTGGTGCTTCCGACACCCCTGCTGTCCACCTGCCTGTGCCCCTCCACTCCCCTCAAAGCTTCGGGATCTCCTGCACCTGCACATACACTCTGGGACCTGAGGTCTGGCCTTTGCTTGCTCCCTGCCCCACTCTGGCCGACACACACAGTGTGGTGACAATCTTGGTGCCCTTGCTGACTGGTGTGACTCCAGCATCCCTTACAGGCACTGGTTTGAGTCCTGGCCGCTCCACTTCCAATCCAGCTCTCTGCTAATGCGCCAGGGAAAAGTACTGGAGGATGGCTCAAGCGCTTGGGCCCCTGCTCCATGTGGGAGACCCTGATGGAGCTCCTGGCTTCCACCTGGCCCAGCCCTGGCTGTTGCAGGGAACCAGTGAGCTCTCTCTCTCTTTCTGTGCATGTGTGTGTGTGTGTTTGTATCCCTCTCCCCGTAACTTTGTCTTTCAAATAAATCTTTTTTAAAAATCTTGTATGTGAGAACATCAGCGAGGAGCTTCCTCGTCAGCTGCTGAACTCTAATGGCTCGTGACCCACAGCTTGAATTCTCAGAGCATTTGCAACCAGACTCACGCCCCAGGCAGGTGGCTTCTGCTAACGTAGAGACCGCGGCCTGAGCACTCATTTCCCAAGCAGCATTGGGGACCGAGGGAGGCCAGGACCCACTCACAGAGGTGACCAGAGCAGGACGATGGCGTGGGGCTGTGTGGGCTTTTATGCCTTCTACTCACAACATCGTGCCTTTTTTTTTTTTTAAGATTTATTTATTTATTTATTTGAAAGTCAGAGTTACAGAGAGGCAGAGAGAGAGGTCTTCCGTCCAATGGTTCACTCCCCAAATGGCTGAAACAGTTGGAGCTGTACCGATCCAAAGCCAGGAGTTTCCTCCGGTCTCCCACGTGGGTGCAGGGGCCCAAGAACTTGGGCCATCTTCTGCTTCCCCAGGCCATAGCAGAGAGCTGGATCAAAAGTGGGGCAGCCAGGACTCGAACCGGCGCCCATACGGGATGGCAGCACTGCAGGCGGCAGCTTTACCCGCTCTGCCATAGCACCGGCCCCAGCATCGTGGCTTTTTACTCCCATGACTCTGCTGGAGTTCAGGAATTTCTCCCTGGGCCCCGCCAGCCACAGCTGCGGCGTGTAGCATGCTTTGGCGAGCAGGGCACTGCTTCCCCTCCCCGCCCGATTCCTCAGAAATTCACTCCGTGTTCACAAGTGTTTTCATTGTTGCTTTTTGACCACAATGTGATTGCTTGAGCTCGGGAGAGGGCCTGTTCTCTTTCTAAGGAGCGGTGTATGGAAACCTGGGCTGCTTTAGTATATGTGCTGTCGAAGCGAGCACAGCCTGGCCTGCTTTAGACACTTCCTGTCATTGAAGGGGCATCCACTCCCCGCAGGCCACACACCCCGCAGACCCGGCGCCGCGGCAGAATCTGATGTTGCCCTGCATCACGTTTCCAGCGGAAAGAGGTTTCTAAATTGGGGTTGTTGTATGGTAAGGCACTTTCATCAAGCTCATTTTGCAAACAAATTGGTTTTACTTTAATTATCTTTGGTAAAAATCAGTATGACGGTAGAGAGAAAAATTGCTTCTTAAACAGATAACGCTCCTGCTCGCAGGCAGAGGCCGTCTGTCGTTGCTGTTTTATTCTCTCCCGGGCTACGCTGGCTGCCTAGCGCGGGGCCCCTCACTCCAGTCCCGTCCCAGTCACTGCACACAGGAGCTGCTCCCTGAGCCCAAGCCGAAGCCAGACAACCCGGGGTTAACACCTGGCCTGCGCCCCACACAAAGGTCACCACGCTCCCCCAGCCGTGACCAGCGACATTTACACAGGGATCAGGACCGGAAGGCACCCTCGGAGCCAGGTTCCCTGTCCCCTAGGGACTGTCACTGCTCTCTGCTCTGTTTGTGCCCCCCTTCTCACCCAGGCTGAGTGGAGGGGTAGCTCCCATGAACGTGAGAGAACCTGACCCAGGGACCCCGCAGGCACCCAGGGAGCAGCTTTGCCAGCACCCACCCCACACCCTGGTCCCTTCCTATGACACTAACTCAGCCCAGCCCTAGATAACTCATTGGTTAAGTTGAAAATGCCTGCTTTGTTGCTGATACTGCTTGATCTCTCTGGACAATGCCCTCCGGGGAGCCGAGGCCCCATTGCAAAGAATAAACCAGCAGCCTCAGTGGTTACAGTGAGTCCTGCCCGGGTCCCCCGGTCGCTCGATGCTCATGTCACCTTCAAGCCTAGGTCCTTGGCTCAGAACGCCCACGCTGAATCGGACTTGTTCTCTCATTCATTTCGTTTTGTGTTTTTCTCATGAAAGTTTGTACGCATTACCTGTGAGAGCCTTGGGAAAGTGCAACTCCTTACAATTTAGTGCTTGCCCAGTGCTGAGGTAACAGCCACTGCCCACTGCACAGCAGGACGGAGCTCAACAAGGACCACACTGTAGCCTGAGGAGCACTCCTGCCCAAGTGACCGGAAGCGTTTTCCCCCTGACTCCTGGTAGCCGTGCACTTCCGCTGGATGTGGGACCAGACCAGCAACTGGGACAGCACATGTCCAATCTGGCTCTGAGAGACAATCAAAACCTAACTGCTGGCTTCCAAGAAAACATTTTTTTTTTTTGACAGGCAGAGTGGACAGTGAGAGAGAGAGACAGAGAGAAAGGTCTTCCTTTGGCCGTTGGTTCACCCTCCAATGGCCGCCGCAGCCGGCACGCTGCAGCTGGCGCACCGCGCTGATCTGATGGCAGGAGCCAGGTGCTTCTGGTCTCCCATGGGGTGCAGAGCCCAAGCCCTTGGGCCATCCTCCACTGCCTTCCCGGGCCACAGCAGAGAGCTGGCCTGGAAGAGGGGCAATCGGGAAAGAATCCGGCGCCCCAACCAGGACTAGAACCCAGTGTGCCGGCGCCGCAAGGCGGAGGATTAGCCTAGTGAGCCGCGGCGCTGGCCAAGAAAACATTTTTTTAAAGATTCATTTATTTATTTGAAAGTCGGAGTTATAGAGAGAGACAGAGAGATCTTCCATCCACGGGTTCCCTCCCTGGATGACTGCATCAGCAGGAGCAGGGGCCCACGGAGCCAGGAGCTTCCTCCAGGTCTCCCACGTGGGTGCAGGGACCCAAGCACTTGGGCCACCCTCCGCTGCTTTCCCAGGCCACAGCAGGGAGCTGCTTCATAAGTGGAGCAGCCAGGACTCCCGCTGCACCCACAAGGGATGCTGACGCTGCTACGCCACAACACCAGCCCCCAGAGAAAATATTTTGATCAAAAAAGGAAATGTAGGCCGGTGCCACGGCTCAATAGGCTAATCCTCCACCTAGTGGCACCAGTACACTGGGTTCTAATCCTGATCGGGGCGCCGGATTCTGTCCTGGTTGCCCCTCTTCCAGGCCAGCTCTCTGCTGTGGCCCCGGGAAGGCAGTGGAGGATGGCCCAAGTCCTTGGGCCCTGCACCCCATGGGAGACCAGGAGAAGTACCTGGCTCCTGCCATCGGATCAGCGCAGTGCACCGGCAGCAGCGCACCGGCCGCGGCGGCCATTGGAGGGTGAACCAACGGCCAAAGGAAGACCTTTCTCTCTGTCTCTCTCTCTCACTGTCCACTCTGCTTGTCAAAAAAAAAAAAAAAAAAAAAAAAAAGGAAATGTAAAAGTTGTCAAAATCAAAATGGATGGGGCCAGCGCTGTGGTGTAGTGGTTAAAGCTGACACCTGCAGTGCCGGCATCCCATTTGGGCGCCAGTTCTAGTCCCGGCTGCTCCACTTTCGATCCAGCTCTCTGCTATGGCCTGGGAAAGCAATGGAAGATAGCCAAGTCCTTGGGCCCCTGAATCCACGTGGGAGACCCTGAGGAAGCTCCTGGCTCCTGGCTTTGGATCAGCCAGCACCAGCCATTGTACCCATCTGGAGAGAGAACCAGCAGATAGAAGACCTCTCTCTCTCTCTCTTTCTCTTTCTTTCTCTCTCTCTCTTCCCTCCCTCCCTGTCTCTCCCTCCCTCCCTCTCTGTAACTCTGCCTTTCAAATAAATAAATCTTTTTTAAAAAATGGAGCCACATGTGCCAATCCAAACAAAAATATGAATATAACTGGGAGGTTGTGAAGGCAAGGTTCTATCGTGACTTCCTGAGAGTGACCATCACGAGAGGGCCAGGGCCACAGCTGGCAGGACAATCACTCCTGCGAGACCCTTGGACAGAAGCCTCTTTGTCACGAGTCTTCCTGTGCCAGGATTGTTGCAACCGAAATCTCCCTGCGCCCCAGCCTCTGCAGATGCTGGAGGTTCGTCGTGCACATGCACGGCTGTCACCAAGCTCGGCTACTCCCAGTCGGTCCCGTTGCTCTCGGGAGAATCTCTCTGGTTTTCATTAGCTTGACAACCACGGCACGAATGCTGCCACGGCCTTACACAGAAACCGCCTCAGACCAAGGTCACCTGCCTTTCGTCCTGCGCTCTCGGTTACTGCTGCAGACATGCAGCGCTCCTCTCTCCGTCAGAACCTCCCCTGGCCTCAGCCTCTCCGAATGTGCTTGCAGCTGCCCGGGCTGCTTTCCCCAACTAACACCGCGGCTCCTCGGAGGACCTCTGGTGGCTACGGAGGCTGACAACATAGAAACCTGCGTTTCCACCTTCTCTTGAACAACCGGAAAGTCTTCCTCCCAGTCCCTGCGCACAGGGCACACCCAGCCCCACCCCTCAAGGCCATGTCCAGGGCCCCTGGGCACAGCTGAGGCTTTGCCCGCTGTGTACAGGCAGGTGAGGGAGATGTCCTTGATGGGATCTCCCATCCTGGAGTTCTGAGTCCTACCTCAGTCAGCGCTGGCCGCACACAAGGCAGCAAGTGCAGCCACCCTGTGTCCCGGCTCCATCGCTGCGCAGGGCTGCAACATCTTCCGCAACCCTTCCGAGCGGACAACTTGAGCAGGTTTTTTCCAATATTCTCTATTACAGACTGCGTTCATTTTTACATTGTAAGACACACCCAACCCCCCAGGCAGCACCGAATGACACAATCCTGGCTGAGCTCCGCGCCCTCCCTTGCTGAGCAGCTTAGGGCAGGCTCTGGGTCTGCAGACAACACCGGGCAGGGGTGCCAGTGCAGTGGCTGCGTCCCACCCACACCCAACCCGAGTTGGCCCGGCTCTGTCCTGCAGGGCTCACACGCCGGAGCAGAGAGCCGGCCGTGTGTCCTGTGAGACGGCTACTCAGAGGGTAGCAACGCTGACAGCTCCGAGTCTTGCCTTGACTGGGGGTCACTTTTTCCATCGCTTGACCCGGATTCTTTTCCATGGCCTTCCGCCCCTCTGCTCCCCCTCCCTGCTTTCCCATGGTTCTCTCTAGGCTGAGCAGGTGACCCCGGGGCCTCTGGACTCTGGGTCAATGTTCATCCTCTTCTGCACTGTCCCAATTCTGTTTCTAGAAGCCATGTTTTCAATTTCCAAATATTGTCTTCTATTCTCCAGTTTGTTCTGAGAGCCCCTTACAATCCCTACATTTAATTCACATGCTAAGCTGGCGTCCGAGGGAGCTGCTGTCCCTCAGCCTCCGTGTGCAGACACAGACACACTGGCAATGAAGCGGCTGTGAGGACCCTCCCAGGCTGGGTACACAGGCCCAGGCTGACCCACGGGCTGAGCGTTGAGTGGGCACTGCTGGGCGCCCACGGTGCACCCCACTCTGCCCAGGAGTGGGGGACCAAGGCTTCCTGTGTGAGGTCTCTGCGCAGCCCCCCCAGGAAGGACAAAGAGGGAGGGCTGCCCAGAGGTGCACCTGCTGGACTCCATCCAACCCGGTGTCCACGACAACCTGGAGCCTCTGAGCTTGGAAGGCTCACTCTTGCAGGGCGGTGTCGAGGGCACTGAGCGGTAAGTGGTTCTGACCCTTCAGTCGGAGCAGCTCTGTGGGAAACAGAGGCTCTGCCAGTGGGAGGCTGACCGCCCCCACCCCCGACACACGGTGCCAGCTCCCCGGGGCCTGTATTCAGGCGCAGCCCTGGCCAGGGGGGAGGTGCCCACTGCAGGAAATTGGCGAGAGTCTGAGCTCCTGCAGGCATGGCTGCCCCAGCTCTCTCCCAGCTCAACCACACTCCCTCCCAAGCCGTGTCTGTGGCCAGCAGGGTCGGGGTCCCAGACCTAGGGCCCCCTCCGAGAAGAGTGAGCCTCTTCTCCTGTCCCTCATCTTCACCCCGCCCAGTGGTGTTCGGGGAGGCCTGGGAGAGGGGCGCGGGTGTGCGGCGGCCCCTTAACCGCGCCAGCGCCCGCTACTCTTCCAGGAGGGGGATGGCCTTGCGGGGCTTCTCCGGGAACTGCAGGGCGTACAGATGCGCCATGTACTGGAGCTCCGGCATCACCATCCTCCGGCACATGCGCAGCGTGGCGTTGTCCAGCCCGGGCCTGAGGTTGTAGCCCAGGATGTCGGCCTCGCCCGACTGGAAGGGGCGCAGGAGCCGGTCGGTGATCTGCGCCTGGTTCTGCGGAGCGCCATCCTGCAGGCACAGCTCGGTGAGCTCCTGGCGCCGCGCGCGCAGCCTGGCCACGTCGGAGCGCAGGCGGCGCGGGCCCAGCTCGGCGTGCAGCCGCGCCCACAGCGTACGGTTAAAGTGGTCGTACAGGCGCCAGTCGAGCGCGCACCAGCGCCGGGCCAGCTCGCGGCTCTCGGGCGGCAGGTGCGCCACGGTGCGCGCGCTGCGCGAGTTGAGCCTGAAGGCCACCACGTCGTCCAGGCTCCAGCGCAGCAGGTGCCGCAGCAGCACCATGGACTCGTCGAAGTGCTCCGCGATGAGCATGAGCTGGAAGCGCTGCTCCACGTCGGCGATGCGCGCGCGCACGTAGCCCTCGTCGGGCGGCGCGTTGTGGTCGAAGCCCAGGTCGAACCACATGTTGTTGCGCGCGTACGCGTTGCTCACCACCAGGCTGTCGTTGTAGAAGCGCTCGGGCGACTCCAGGAACGCCTGCAGCGTCTTGACGTGGCGGAAGGCGGGCACGTAGCCCTTGTAGTAGGTGAAGGAGGACTCCAGCTGGTAGCCCGGGTCTCTGAGGATGGAGAAGTAGAAGGTGTCCTCCGGCATGACCTTCTGCACCTGGGGGAGACGACGGGAGACCCTCAGAGCACCTGCGAGCAGAGCCCCGCCCCCACACGCAGCTGTGCCCACAGCGCTTCTCACACACGCGCACACACACACGCAGAGTCCCGCCCACTTATTCTGCACCCAGAGCCCTGCCCCCACACATACCTGTGCCCAGAGCCTCTTCCCCATACACATATCTGCACCAACACCTAGAGCCCCTCCCACACACACATCTGCCCACAGCCCTTCACACACACACACACACCCCTGCACCCAGAGCCCCGCCCACACACAATTCTGTGCCCAGAGCCCCCTCATGCACCTGTGCCCAGAGCCCCGCCCACAAATATGCACCTGTGCTGAGCCCCTCTCACAAACACCTGTGTGCAGAACCTCCCCCCCCCCCACCAGCCTGCAGAGCCCCTCCCACACAGGTGCCCTCCACAGCTCCTTGGAGCAGAGCCAAAGCCACATGCAAGCCATGGAGTGTCCAGAGCAAAGGCTGGGAGAGTGGTGAGCATAGGGGTGGCAGGACGGGGGGAGCCCTCCTGTGGCAGCCGTGGCTGGCCCAGAGGCCTCTGTGTGGGATGCAGAGGGCACCCATGGGTCCCTGGGACCGGGAGCTTCCATCACACTCATCTGCCCTGGCTGTGATCAGCCCATTTCACAGATGAGGAAACTGATCCTTGTAGTAGTCACACATTCCCCAGGGCCCCTGGTATCCTTGGAGGGGCCACATTTATGGTGCCTACTGGGGCCGAGGGTCAGAGAATGGTGATATCCAGAGGCAGGCCACCCGCTGCCCTGTACCTCATCACCCGCCTCCCCCCACCTGGCCTCCCTGTGGCTGGCCCAGGCCACCCTGCTCCCTGCCAGGCATTATCCATGGGGCTCCCAGACTGACTCACACACTCACACTAGCCACGCCCTCCCTTCTCATCTCCTCTTGGAAGAAGAGGCAGGAAAGGAGGTGGCCTCGGGCTGGGACCTGAGTACAGGAGGGAGCTGTGGAGAGTGCATCATCTCGCAAGCAGACACGGAAGCACACGCATGCCAGGCTGGGCAGGGCTGGCTGTGTTCAGGAACCAGAGGGAGGTCCCCAGAGCAGCCACAGGCAGCCTGGAGAAGTGTCCGCCATGGCCTCACACCTGCTCTCGTCTGTCCAGGCTGAACCCCCAAAGTCCCACGGTCGCATCTGCAAGCCCGGGGCCCCGCACCTCGGGGAGGTTAAACCTCAGGTGGTTGCACATGATGTTGAAGCGCCGCGGCGTGCCGGTGCTGCCCTCCTCCGCACCCTCCACGTAGCGCGCCAGGAAGAGCCAGGGGTAGCCCAGGTGGACGCGGCCGCCGGCAGGCAGCGCGGTGGACAGGTTGTGCTTCTCAGCAAAGCGGTACAGGATGTTGAGGACGGTGCTGCTGGCCGTCTTGTGGGTCTTGAGGAACATGACGTTGGTGACCGGAGGACCCTCAGCCTGGCCACTGAGCAGGCTGGGAGGGGGCACGGGCCACAGTCAGCAAGGACCCCAAAACCCCAAGGAACCCCAACATGAGAGCCCCAACCAGGAACCCCCAGCCCCATCACCTGAAAACCCCCTAAGCCTGGACCCTGGGAGCTTCCCCTGGAGGCTGGGTGTCCCCACATGTGCCACAGGCTCAGCCCCCAGCCCCTACTCCCGTCTGGCTCCCCAGACCCCTGCATGATACGGGCCCTGTGGCCTTAATCACACACCAGCATTTCTTGCCTGACCTTTCATGAAGGGACAAAGGTGGGCCTCCATAGCCGAGGCCTGCCCAGCACAGGGCCCATCCCTACACCCGTCCACAGCACCCCCCAGCCACCTTGGAGCAGCAGCCAATGCAGGTGACCGGGGTGGTGGGTCAGGGCAAGAGGAGAAGGACGTGACCCAGAGACCCAACCAGTGGGGCCACACAATGGGAAGGCCATGCCCTGGCCAAGGCCCTGAGTTGGGGCACGGTGGGCTGCAGGCATGGCTGTGAATGGCCACCTGTGTGGAATGTGGTGGGAGATGCCCCAGATCTGACCTTTAACCTCCCAGACACCAGTGGGCCCGGCCCACCTCTGCTGGGAGGAACCAGGGGGCCTTCCAGAGCCACTCATCTAGTGGCGGCCTGGCTCCCTGCACCTAGTGACCTCTGCATGCATCGGCTGTGCCCAGCACCAGCCCCTGGCCCAGGCACAGCCCTGCTTTCCTGAAGCCGTCCCCAGAGCACTGGGGACACACTGGGCTCCCCACGAGGAAGGGCCCGCCCGCCTCCCCTCTCCCACAGGGGAGACAACCTGGAAGGCAAGCAGCCCTGTCCCTGTGGTGTGACAAGGGACTTACGGCAGGAGCAGCTCCATGTCCATGTGCAGGAAGCCCACCAGCAGGAACACGGCCAGGACCAGGAGGAGGAGCACAACCTGCAGGGACCTGGGGGCAGGTGAGTCATCAGTGACCCTCAGGACCTCCTGGAGCCGCCTCCAGGCCTTGGACTGGGGAGACCTGGGCTGGCCTAACTCAGCCCCACCCTTGCCATCCACTTTGTTCAGAACTGGGGGCAGGGGGATGGGGACTGAGGCACATAAACCTGAGGGGCCAGGGACCCTCTGGGAGACAGATCGGGTAGGGTACAGAGGGGTGGCTGAGGGGCAGGGACTGTGTCGTCCCAGACTCCATGCTGGAGGACGGCCCTGTGTGATGGCTCCTGGAGGGGGGTGCAGGTGCTTAGGGTTGGGGAGCGCGGCTGGGCAGGTCACCCTTCAGGGGTTTGCTTCCACTTCCCACCCCATCCCTCCCAAAGGGGGGACACAGAAAAGATGCCACCCAGAACCCAGGACGAGCCCTCACCAGGTGCTGTTCATGCTGACCCCTCAGCTGGTGCGGATGTGAAGGTTATATTCCTGCTGCTCCGGCCGCCCCACCTGAGGTCTCGGCTGTACCAAGACAGAGGCAAGTGCCAGGGACAAGGATCACCCCACACACACCTGAGAAGGGAGGAGCCCACAGCAGGGGCCGGGCCTGGTCCCAGGAACTCTGCAGGTGGGGCGCAGGCAGCAGCACCTGAACTCGGGGTTCAGATCAGGCGGGGACTCCCAGCCCTCCTGTCCCTGGACAAAGATCACGTCGACACATGGCAGCAGAGGGGCCCCACCAGTAGCCAGGCCTGCCTGCCACTAGCCAAGGCCCTCTCACTGAGCAAAGATCACACGGGAGGGGCCAGGGCCCTCTTCGCTGGGATCTGTGCCACCCCGGAGGCCACCGTGCACTTCGGCAGAGGGGGACCTGAGAGAGGGAGAGGAAGCCCCTCCAGTCTTGGCGAAAGGGGGCTGTCCCAAGTTTCTGTCTCCAGACCAAGTCAGTTCCCCCAGCCATCGGGCTTCCCCAGGACATCATGGTCACCACAGATACAAGGGGCCTCTGACCACCCTCTGCAGCCTGGGCGTGACCACTCTAGCCTCCCACTCACCTTGCCCACTTCTGCCTCAGCCCAGCCTCAACCCACACCCACTGCTCTCGCTGCTGGTTCTTGCAGGTCTAAGCCCAGCACAACGAGGATGCTGGTGGCTCCCAGGCACAGATGGCTACCGAGCTCCAGACATCACACTCACATCTGGATCAGCAGCAAGGGAGAAGCAACGAGGCCAGACACAAATGAGAATCCCCAGAGCAAACGCCACTTGCGTCTTGTTGGCCAGAACTCGGTCGCCTGCTCACATTCCCCCATTGTCTCTGTGGTGGGAGAAGGGGGTGGGCACGGGCGCCCTGACGCACACCCAGGAGAACATGGGGATGGGGATGGGGATGTGGCTGAGCCCGGGTCTGCCCGGCCTCCCCCGTGAGGCAGAGGCTCCTCTGAAGGAAACAGGCCTGGGGCCTCCCCCTCGCAGGCGAGGACCACCTGGAGGCCTCCATCAGTCCTGACGCTGGGGGAGGCCAGGCTTAAGACAGAACCAGGAAGCTGCACCGACTCAGTGTCCACAGCCAAGGAGCACTGGGACCACGAAGCAGGACACAGCCACCCTGGCCGGCCCCCAGCCCCAGCGTCCCCGGCTGTGCACCCCAGAGCCTCGGGTGGTCCTTAGCAGTCTGGCAGCAAAAACGAAGCATGGGTGTGCCTCACAGTGTATTGGGTCATTTGGCCCACTGTGTGTTCCGGTGAGAGCTTCCAGCACCTCCGTCCTACCCGGACCCCTCTTGAGATGGGTGTGAGTCCAGGGAGGCTGGGTCTTCCCCGTTCCTCACAAGGGCCCTGGTCAGGACTGTGATAGCCACCAGGAGGGGCTGTACCCAGCTCTGAGCTCCCTCGCCCTCGCCACACCCAGCACGCATCGGACCACAATGCTGGTGGCTCAGTGGGTGACTAACTAGCTGGAGTCCCAGCTGTCAGAGGCCCAGAGCAGACACAGGTACACTCACCTCACTCTGATAACAACTTGGCTCCTGGACCCAGAGCCGCAGAGGACTGTGCCCTGTGGGTGCCCCAACCACTCCCGGTGCCCCTGTGGCACTCCCAGAGAGGCCTCATATCTGCTCTCCCAGGGAGGTCCCACCCCACGTCCTCCCCCACTTGGAGGAGCAGGAGGATTGCAAGGAAAGGGGTCTATCGGCTGCAGTCCCACAGCAGGGCTGTGCCTGGAGGGGCGGGGCTTTCGGATGGGCATTTGATGCCAAGAAAGCTTCTGAGTGGGAAGAAATGGAGGCAAAGAGGGGTGGAGGGACAGGGCAGGGAGCCCCACGTGAGGTCAGGCACGGTCACAGCTGGACTCCAGGAGCTCACTGTCTGCAGAGGACACCGGGGGGAGCTTCCTGTGTGCGCTGGGCTTTAACGCTGGGCTTTACAGGGTGCACAGGAGCACGGGATTCCAGCAAGGGGAAGCCAGAGCAAGAACTCTGCCAATGCCTGGGAGAGGGCAGTTGATGGGCAGGTGGCTGGGGCCGGGGAGGTGGGGGCGGGACAGCAGCCAGGCAGACGTCTGTAACCAGGATTGGATCAGCACCAGCAGGCTGCCGGGGGGAGATGAGGGTCCCTGTGTTCCCCAGCTGTCTGCTCCTTGGGCTGGGCCCGAGCAAGAGCCCTCACACTCCTGTGCCCTGGGGGAAGGGGTGATTTCTGTAGAGAGGGTCTTGAAATTTCGTATAAGTGGATTTTAAAGCTCAAATGGGTGACGATGAGGAGCCCGGCTCTCCCAGACACTGGAGCTGACAGAAAGTCACCTCTACAGGAGAGGACACATGGCCAGCGGGACGAGAAAGGCCCAGCGAGCAGAGCGGGCAGGGCCAGCTCCGGCTTGCCGCTCAGCCCAGGCCACGGTGCACTGCACACCAGCCACGGTTTACAAAGTGAAGCCGCCAGCGAGTTGGCGAGGAGAGCTGAGGCCAAAGTTCTAAGCAAACGGTCAGAGTCAGGGCTGTGCCCAGTAGTCTCCAGGAGGGAGCCCATGCTTGTAAACAGAAGACACGTCTGCCGCTCTGGGTGTGAACTCTGGGTGGGACTGGCTCGCACGACAGGCGTGTGGTGCCGGCCGCCCCTCCCTGCCGCCTCGTGGGGTCTCTGTGACCGAGTATGTGCCCTGCCCTGCCACTGCCCAGTGATTGCCATGTGTCCCCTTGTGCAAAACACATGACGAGCTCTGCCCCTGGGGTCTCTATGGACAGTGCGGATGAAACTTGAAGCCCAGAGCCGCGCTAACCAGTGGGAACACTGCCCCTGCCCACGTGGCCGTCCCTGGAGCATCAGCATCCTTCCATGGGGGGCTGGAATTGCCTGTGGGGCAGCAGAACATCTCCTGGGGAGGCAGCACTCTCGTGGGGAGGGGATCTCTCCCAAGGACCGGGGCAGAAAACTCGGATGGACGCCAGGACCCTGTGAGTCTGCAACGGGAGGGAAATGGACATCACCAGGCTGGGACACCAGGGCCACTCATCTTTCATCAGACCATGGAGGTTGGGCTCTCGGTGGGAGTTTCCAGGGGTTCATTCTGACTTGCACCGGGCTGCTGTGCGAGCTCGGGAGGCACCCACTGCCCTGTGCGGCCTCCTCACCACAAGGGTGGCAGAACCGGGGCCGGATCCAGTTCCCAGGACCTTTGGTTGAACGGCGTCACATAGCAGTTTCTGGGCTGTGGGCCCCAGCTGTGGGGCCTCACGGTCGAGTGGGGAGGGTGTGGCTGAGGCAGCGCCTGTTGGGTGCTGTGGGCAAGGTGGGGTCTAAACCCCTAATCCAGGCCCTTGCCTTTCACCTGGAACAGCATTCTAAGTAAGGCACACACTGATAAAGTTTATTTAAAAGGTGAGGAAAACACACACATGGGTGGGCATTGCTCAGGAATAGAGGGGCCAGGAAGGGAAAAGATGGGGGGGGGGGCAGAGAAAGAGCAAAGGAGAGCCCCTCCCAGGTGCCAGCCTCTTTTGAGGTTGGAGAAGGGGTGGTTAGGTGGTGCCTCCCCCAGGGCCCAGGTAAAGGGAGACATCCTAGAAAAGGCTTATTTGACTGACAGGTAGGCTGATAGGATTACATAGGGTGAGTCAGCTGTGGCTTCCACCCTGTGGCCCTAATCTAGCCCCCTGCCTTACCCACCCGCGTCTCTGCCCCCCATCCTGTGTTCCCCAGTGCGGGCATCCCTCCAACAGCAAGGGTAAGTCAGATCCCAGCTGTCCCTCAGCCCACAGGGCTGCCATGACCTGGCCCAGCAAGGCTCTGCTCAGGGTCTCTGCCCAGTGGCCACCTGAGCCTCACTCCCTCCCCACCCCACCCATACCTCCTGGCCTACACCTCTCCCAGCAGACAAGGCTAGAGCCTCCCCCACAACAGCTGTCTCTGCAAAAGTCGGCTTGCCTGGGGACTGCGACTGATAGCTTCTCACTGCTCACACAGTCCCTCCTTCCACCGCTGTGGCCCCATCCCAGTGATGCCCCTCCCCCCACTTCCTGCTGCAGTCCCACACCCAAGGCTCAGCGACCACATGGAGGGGGCTCCCAGCGGCCACAGTGGGACGAGGGGCTTCAGCCGCTAGACAATGGCAGCAGCACATCAGATCCGCTCAGCTGCAGCCAGGGGGAGAGGACCACGTTGGCCCCCCAGTGGTCAGGGTCCAGGCTGGAGGTGCCTGTGTCCAGGGGAGGAGGGACAAAGAGGCGCCACTTGAGTCACCAGCTCCAGCTGACAGTTGGCCCCTGCTGCTGACCCTTTACCAGGTGTGGGCCTTTTACAGCTCCATATAGTTAGGGCTTAACTGACTGATAAGGCTACTCATCTGCCACTCCTCCCTGCATACCAAGCCCTCCCTCTACCCTTCTCCTGGCCGGCAGGGCCCCACAACCTAGAGGCAGGGACCAGCCCACCTGGGGGTCCTGGGCCCCCCCAAAGCTGTGTCTGAGGATGGCCCCTCCCTGCCCAGCACACCCCTCCCTGCCTGAGGATGCTCCAGACCCTGCCGGCCCAGCCCAGCTGGCTCTCATCTGTACAAGGGCAAACCCAGATTCAAAAGGCTTTTCATGAAGTTTGGCTCCCGATGCAGATGGAGAGCTCTCGTCTTTCCCTTTCCTTAGCCGTTGCTGACCTGGGAAAACCTGTCGTGAGCTCTTTCTCCAACTGGGAGAGGGGTGTAAACCTCCAAGAAGCTTAACAAGTCCCGGGGACAGCTGCTCCCCAGCGAGTGTGGCCGGGGACAGCTGCTCCCCAGGGAGCGTGGCCGTGAGGGCAGGAGCCGGGCGGCAACGCCATGTCTTGTAAATGTGGGAGCAGTTGTTTTCCTTTCCATTAACTCAGTGAGCTGCACGGGTGGACGAAGGATGAACCCCAGGTGACAGATGGAGCCTGGAGTCTTCCTCTGCCCCCAAGGACTAGTGGTGTCCCCAGCACATCCTCCCCAGGCAGTTCCGGCTCCTGGGCATTTCTGCCTAAGAGGGCAGCCACACCCCACTGTCCTCGCCCAGCAAACAGAGCCAGGCCCTGCCCCCCACCCCCATCACCAGCCCCTCGGCTTCTGAGTCCCAGGCCACAGCATCTGCCTGGAGCCCAGGACCATGATGCTGCCCAGGTGCCACAGGGGACCTCAAACTTGGGCTGCCAAGGCCATGAGTGTGGTCTGCCAAAGCCAGCTGGAGCCAGTGAAGGGGGCAGGGCATCAAGCCTACAGGGCTCCAACCCTTGGCCAGTGCTGGGGTTCCCCGCCTCTCCCCAACACCCACAGGGCCCCAGGAGAAGCCTAGGAGGGATGACTTTTCCCAGGAGGCACTTGAAACCTGCTTGCTGTCCCCTTCACAGGCCTCTTCCCCGGGCAGCCATGAAGGTGTGGGGGCCCAAGTCCCCTATGGCCCTGTTGTAACTGAAGCCGGCTGAGCACCAGCCTGACACCTCCTTCCTCCCACGGCCCATGGTGTCAGGAAAACAGGAAACTCACCGAACTTCCAATTTGGCCCTTCCAGGAGTTTCTATGACAAACCCTGCCCAGACCGAGAGAGATGTCCAGGTGAGGAAGGAGTGGGGCAGGGGTCAAGCCACTCACAGGACCGGGCTTGGGAGGAACAAGCAACCCTCGCTGTGGGCCAACACCCAGCTCCCTCTCCCTGCCTGTCCAGAGGAGCTGCTTGCCACCCCACGGCCTCTGGCCAGGGTCACGGCAGCTGGCAGCCTAGGCTTCATGTCCACCAGCACGGAGGAGCCCCCAGGGGTGGGCCGGGGCCCCAGAGCCTGTCTCCAAGGACAGTACCAGTCACACCCAAACAGCATGGTTGTGGGGATAGGACCCAGCTGACTTCCACAGGGCCAGCTGACCAGGTCCACGGCCGGAGCAGCCCTCTGGGCTTCTCTTCCCAAGTGCTTCCTTCAGTCGTGGTTGACCCAGGAATGGACACAAACTCCAGAGTCATTGGCCCTGGCCACCTGCACACACGTGCCATGGAGCACACCTGAGCCTCAGTCAGACGGGTCCTGCTGGACCTGGTCCACGACCAGGGCAGATGTCAGGGTCCCAGGCCCACTGCAGATGCAGCCTGGCTCTCACAGACACTGGCACTCAGAGCACAGGGAGCAGGCAAGATGGGCTCTGTGCCTCATGAAAGGGCCCCCACCCTCCAGCCCTTCCTGTGCTGCCCATATGTGGCCACAATGATGGCACCAGCAGAGCCAGCCAACACTGGAGCCACGCAGCCTGGCAAGACAGGCAGGCACTCAGGGCTGCCTACCACGGTCCTTCCACAGCCACGGAAGCAGCACCTCAGGAGGCCCCACCACCCTGGACCCAGGCAGCAGCCGGAGCCTGGTAAGGAGACCCAGCCCTCAGTTGCCACAAGCCAGGAACCCACAGCGCGTGGCCCTCCCCAGGCCGCAGGCTCCCAGCTCCGGGTCTCCCCACTGGCCTCTGCCCCAGGAAGCTCCTCCCCCCGGCTCGCTGCTGTCCCCTCTGTGTGCCCGGGGCTGGTGGCTCTGCCAAGAAAACAAGTGTGCCGGGCCACACAGGAGCCTGCAGCACTGGCACAATTCTAGGAAAACAAACAAGAGGCTGGGGCGGTTGGGCTGCTTGGGGCTGTGGGAGGTGACTCAGCAGAGCAGGGCTTTGTGCCCCTTCCTCCCAGGAGCCTTGGCTGACTCCATGTGCTCGGAGGCACCTGGGACTGGGCAGCCTGTGTCGGAAGTGCAGCCGGGCATCCAGACGCGGGAAACCTGTGACAGTCCACTGGGCTGGCCCTGGAGCCTCTCCACAACAGGGACAACATCCACGGGCGTGGGCAGGGGGGTGACCAGGTGGTCCAGGCCGGGAGGCCACGAGGTGGGAGGTCAGAGGTCCCCAGTGGGGGCCTCCACAAGCCACATCCTAAAAGCAGTCGGACACAGTGGCGACCGTGGGCGCACAGGCAGGCAGTGGGCCCAGGAGCCAGGAGGAAGGCTCCAGCCGGCCCTGGAATTTTCCCCAAACTGGACGGTGAGCCAGGGACATGAAACGTGAAGTATTCGTGACCACACCCACCAGGGAAGGGAACCCGGGCTGCTGTGCGGGCAGGAAGCAGCCCCAGGCTCAGCCACTACCACTGCCAGACCTGGTGGGGACCCTCCAAGGCAGCTCAGCTCCGCCCCAACCCTAGCGCACTCTCAAACGCACACAAGTCTCAAGGCATCACACCAGTGTCCCCACACAGGTAAGATGCAGGACTTGGGCCCGGTGCCCCCTGCCCATCCAGCAGGCAACCAGACCCCCACGCAGTCTCAAGGCCTCTCTCACGGAACCCCACAGGCCCCAAAATCCTTGGGCCAGACCAGCAGAGAGGGCGTCGGGAGGGATGCTGCACAGCCGAGACGAGGCTGACA
This sequence comes from Oryctolagus cuniculus, assembly GCF_964237555.1. Lineage (NCBI taxonomy): Eukaryota > Metazoa > Chordata > Mammalia > Lagomorpha > Leporidae > Oryctolagus > Oryctolagus cuniculus. Next base: position 104,307 of record NC_091434.1, read on the forward strand.
CACTGGCCTTAGGAGGTAAAGCCCCCGAATCCAGGGCGACTTCCTGCTACAGACACACACAGAACGCCTCCTTCTGCCGCCAAGGACCAGAACACCGGCATCCGAGGCGCTGGCCTTACCTCTGCGAGCCGCCCAGCACGAACAGCATGCTGGCCTCAGGGCCTCCGGCCACGCCAACAGGCACCACCACCCTGGGCCCTGCCTGCTCCAGGATCCCCGGGGCAGAGGCGGAAGGCAGGTGTGGCCACTGTGCGAGTGTGAACTTAAATCCCCTCCGCTCACCTGCCAGCTCAGGTGCGAGGCCACGCCTCCCTCCCAGGCTTAACTGTTCTGTCAAGAAGAACCGGACCTTCCCTCCTCCATCACCACGCAGGGCCCTGGCCGCCGAGAGGTGCGTCCTGTGCCCGGGAGGACGCTGCCCACTGCAGACCGGCACAAAGCACCCGCGCCACAGCAAGGACCACATTCCAGAGGTTTCTTCTCACTCTTCTTAAGGTTGCTCCACGTGAGGTGGAAACAGGACCGTTTTTCAAATTCTGGAATGGAAAAGGAGTTTCCAAAGAGGATGTTTAAACACAAAATAAATACAAATATTAGCCTTAACTGCATAAAAGTTCATTTCTTTCTTCAGAAAATATACAAATGCGACTCTAAGACAAATGACCAACAGTCTGAACCCAACTTAAGTCCACATAGACAAAAGCTTTCTGCAAATCTGCAAGAAAAATACAAGTACCACAGAACAACGGGAAAGCAGCCTGGTGACCCTGCCCAGGCCCGGCTAGCCCTGTGCAGGCCGCCTGGCCGACCTGGGCCTGCCCCGTGGCTGCCCTCACAAGACACCCCTCTGCACCCAAGTCCCACATTGGCCTGAGCCCTGAGCAGTTTCCTGTTCTGCTCAGTGACTCACAGGGTTGGGCACATGGCCAGGGAGGGGCTTGGAAGAGGAGACATGCCATGGATGCCTTCCCCACCCCAGGGATCAGCCCTTGGCATCACAGCCCCCGTCCAGCTTGCCCGGAACGTCCAGTGCCAGCCAGAGGCCCTGGGGTCCTGGACTCTGGCTGGACACTGCAGACCCCTCTTCTGGGCCCCAGGGCTGGCAGCAGCCCCAGGGGCTCCACCCAGGCACTCAGAGACCCCACATTCCACTGCCCAGGGAAGGCAGAGGGCGTGCCCCACCCAACAGGAAACTCCGCTGCACCTCTAGCTCTCTGTCCAACACCACAGGCTCAGTCCTGAAACAGAACAGATGTCCCCGTGTCAGCTCGGTCCACCCACAGCACAGGTGGTAGGGCCAGGGGTAATCCGCACCTAAGGCCAAAAGCACCCGGGCTGGACTTCAGCTCCCTGGATCTGGAGCAGGAAGAAAAGCTGAGGTGGGCAGAACACACAATGCAATGTGATCCAAGCCCCTGGCCAGCCAGAATGGTCCTGTGCTCAGAGGGAGGTGGCCACCTGTGACAGGTGGTGTCTGAGCCTGCAAGAGACAGAGGTCTGCTGGGTGGATGGCAGCTGTGGAGCGGTGCACACACCCCTGCCTGCAGAGCCCCAGCACAGAGGGCCAGCTGGAGGTCTCCCCCCGATCCCCGCCAGCTCCGGGTGCCCAGGGCTCTGCCTCCATTCACACAGCCCCATCCCTGTGCCAGGCATGGAACCTGGCCCTGTCAGGAGGGATGGGTCTTAGCCAGACCAAGACCAGCAGGGGGGCAGCCAGGGAAGGGGGCACCAGCCATGTTTGTTTCTCCAGCTGGCACTGTCTGGCTGGCCAGGGGGCCCAGAGCAGTGTGGACAAAGGGTCCATTCTTGGGTCTGAGTTTCAGATCCCAGGGGTGGGGGTACAGGGGAAACTTCCTGTCCCCAGCAGGTGGATGGTGCCTGCCACTGGCTCTCCGCTTTTAGCCAAATGAACGCCTGCACCCGCCATCACCACAGACATCCGATCAGCCTGCATGCCATCTGCCCCTCTGACCAACGGCTCCACAGCCACAGAACCCGGAAAGTGGCTGCAGGAACTACCCGGGAACAAACGACATCACCTGACTTCCAGGCCACGTCCCACAGAACAACTGTTTGCACACAGGCTGGCCCAGGGCCAGCAGGGCTCAGGGCTACTCCAGCTCCACAGATGCCACAGCCAGGAGCCCAGGGACGACCACACACCTGCCACAGGCACCTGGTGGCAGACAAGCTCACTTGGTTTCAGCCACACCCCAGCCATCTCCAGGCTCACCTGCTCCTGCGGGCTCAGGGTCCTGGGCAATCAGCAACAGGCAGGCCCTAGGGAGAGCCGCATGCCAAGGGACCCGAGTCACCTGGGAAGCAGGATGGACCTGGAGAACCCAGAACAGTGTGGGACAGCCACCCCCAGGTCCATGTGCTGGGCCAGGTGGGCAAATCCCTAGCGTGGTGGTCTCTGGGCCCCCTCAGACACCCCCAAATCCTGACAGCTTCCCTGCCCCCCGCCACACTTCCCCAGGCTGAGCCCACCAGGCCCACATCCTCTCCCTGCCTCGTCCAGGCAGCTCCCACCCCAGCAACAGCAGCCACCTCTCTGCCCCATTATACAACATCTTCTCATGTTGCAGCTTCTGCTAATCCAAGGGCCGCCCTCAGAGACGCAGGCTCAGAGTCGCAGGGCAGGGTGGCGTGGCCATTGCTAATGTGCATGAGGCTGCAGCCTGTAAGGCTCTAGATGCCTGGCCAGGCGCACCTGACCCTGTCTTGTGGCCACCAGGAAACCGTGTCCCCATGGGCACTGAGGCAGGTGACCTGCCGTGAACAAATTTGTCACCCCAGACAGAAGGGCATGGTGGCTACCTGGGAGCCACAGGGCTTCTCAGAGGTCCCTGCTGGTACTAGCAGAACTTTCTGGATGTGAGAAAGGCCCGCCCCTGTAGGCTCTTCCTTGGGAGGCTTTGCTGGCTGTGGCATAGTCCACTGACTCCAAGGTGTGCTGTTATTTGCAGAATAACAGCCAGGGAGGGGGGTAAGAAGCCACACGTAGCTCCTCCCCCATTTTGAACAAACAAGAAGTGAGCCATCGCACTGCCAGGGACAGACCTCGGCCTGTGAGCTCAGGAACCCGAGCTGTGATCAGCAGGGCAGGGGAGCCCCAGCAGGAAGTGCCTGGCGTGTTGCTGCACCCATCACAACAGCAGCCGCGCAGGGCAGGCACAGTCAGCGCTGCCTCCTCCTGGGATGGAAGCCCACACACCAGAGGCCGGGAGGAGGCCCGCTCTCCTGGGACCAAGGGCAGAAGATGGACAGGACTCTTCCTCACTCTTGCCAGGAGCTCAACAGCCAGGGGCCAGTGTGTGTGCTCCCAGCAGAGGAAGGCCAGGCAGCTGGCCAGCAGGGCTCAGCCTCTGTGGGATGCTGTGGGAGCCCAGGATGCACCCTGCTGTCACTCTGGCCTCATGGCGACCACAGGGATCATGGCCAAGGGCAGGGGGCCGCACCCAGCAGGACAGTACACCCGGGTCTGACAACAGAGGGACCCATCCAGGGAAGAGGGACAGTGGTAATGGCCACAGGTCTGCCCAGAAGACCCAGCCAGGGAAGGGAGACAGCGGTCACAGCCACAGAACTGCTCACAGGGACGAAGTCAGGTGCGGGGACAGTAGCCATGGCCAGAGGAAACTGAGTAAGCCCTCAGACCCACTCGCCCCCTGCTCCAGTGGCAGCCTCACAGCAGGGGGCAGCCTGGAGGAGGCAGCTCAGGTATCCAGACCCACTGACCCTGCTGGGCCAGCATGAGGGGCTTCAAGTTGACCCTGACCCTTGCCCTCTGGTCATGATGAGGACCCACGAGGACCCCGCCTGTCCACAGCCAGAGGCCCTCTTGGGGCAGCAGGGGCAGTAGTGCACCTCGTCCTCAAAGACCCCTCCAGGGACCTCGTTCGGGCCCAGGAGCCGGTAGCTCAAGGGCTACCCCTCCTCCAGGGGTGAGCTCAGCTCCCACCATGATAGAGCAGACAGAGGGACAGGGTGGGGGCTGGGGGACAGGTCTCCCTCCTGACAGCTGGGGTCAGGCCCTAGGTCACAGATGGCACCACATCCAGGCTTCGAGGAACTGTGCCACACAGCACCCCACACCTGGCCATCACAAGACAACTTTTCTAGTGACGGCAGCGAGAACACTGTGGTCAATTCACATTTTTACTGGAAATTCGTAAGAGCCAGAAAGAGAAAGCGCACGTTCATCCTCTCAGATTGCCCAGGGGCCACAGTGGACAGGGCAGCCAGCGAGGACGCCTGAGGCGGTGTGGCCAACATCCTGGTGGGCACACAGGGCAGACGGCTGCCCACCCACTTGGCCTGTCCAGAAGGCAGGACCGGGGTACCGGGGAAGCCTCTCGGGATGGCACAGCAGCCCTCGGAGAGAGCCAGGATCCTAGGCCCCTCCAACTCCTGGCAGCAGGGCAGGGGCTCCCATCAGGCCTGGGTGGGCAGCACCTTGTAGGGGTTCAGGATGCCCTTGGGGTCCAGCAGGGCCTTAAGCTGCCGCATCAGCTGCACAGCGGCGGGCGGCTTGCTGTAGCCGAGGACGTCCTTCTTCTTGAAGCCCAGGCCATGCTCGGCGCTCACGCTGCCCCTCTGCTCAGCCGTCCACGCGTACACGTAGGGCTCCAGGGAGCTCAGGAGCGAGGCACTGAAGGCCTCTGCCGTCACGTTGAGGTGCAGGTTGCCATCTCCTGAGGGGCAAGGACACACGCGTCAGGCTGGGTGGGACCCGAGACCCCCAGCAGGCCCCTCTTCTGGAAGGGGGCTGTGCCCCTCCCCATGGTCTGGGCAATCAGGCCCTGGGTGACAGGCGTGCCACCGGTGACTGTGACCCCCCATCACCACCAGACGCTTTGCTGCCCCTGCCTTCCCTCCCAAACCAACCTCCCCACTGCCCCTTTGAGCTCCCTCCAGCCACACGGCCACCTCCAAGGCGATTGGCCCACAGTTCTCACCTCCCAGTGCCTCTGTCCTGACCTGCAGCCTGAGATGTACCACACTGAAGACTCTCCAAAGCATCTCCACCCCGTGGACACCTCCAGGACCACCTGGCCAGCGCCCACCACGAAGAAACTCAGGCCCCCCAGCCACCTCCTCTCTGGCCCTGGCCCCCGAGCTGAGGCCCCAAGGCCCTGGCTCACACCCCACAAGCACCGCCTCTCTCAGGGACCCACGAGAGCCAGCTGGACTCCAGCCTGTGGAGAGTCAGGGCAGGGCCAGCCTGGCCAGGGGTGGGGAGAGGGTGAGGACGTGGCAGAGACGAAGTGGCCGCAGACAACTGCAGGCACAGGGGCCTGGGAGCCGCGTTCGGGGGGCAGATTTCCGCAGCTCCGCGGAGTCAGCAAGGCCACACAGCTGGGCAGAGCGAGGACCTCGCCCATCCCAAGCAAGAGCGCACAGCCCGAGGGGTTGCACAGATGGAGCTTGCAGGGAGGGCCCCCGAAGCCAGAGCAGGGACAGGGAGCAGACTCTAGGATGAGAAGCAGACACGAAGCCCTAGGCTCTCCCTGTCCATGTCCCGCCCCCACCCCATCTACCAGGAGGGACAAAGGCTGGTCACCAAAGGCAAACCCAGACCCCGGTCACAGCTGCGATGCCCAGCCCAGTCTGCCTTCGACTGTCAGGCTGTAGCCGCCCAGAGAGCGGGGTCTGAAGATGCACTTCTCCGAGTCACTGCCACCTTTGTGGGAGCCCCCAGCTCTCAGGCAGCCGCCCAAGAGGTGCGCCTGTCCTTGGCCTCCTGTTCTTTTGGGACTGGGGCTGTCCCAGCTAAGAGAACTACGTTTCCTCCCCATAAGAGCAAACCCAGGCCAGCGTGGTGCAGCAGCTAAAGCTGCTACCTGTGACACAAGCATCACATATGGGCGCTGGTTCAAGTCCCAGCTGCTTCATGTCCGACCCGGCTCCTCGCTAATGCACCTGGGAAGGCAGCAGAAGATGGCCCAAGTACCTCTGCCACTCTGTAACTCTGCCTTTCAACTAAATAAATAATTTATTTAAAAAACAAAAAGAGCAAACCTAAGGGGCAATGCTGCCTTCCCGAGGGCCTCTGATCCAGGCTAGGACACTGCAGGGATCCCTGTTCATCCCAGGGTGGAGGGGCTGTGGAAGGAGACGCATTCTGAGGACTATCCTGCCATCCATGGCCACCACGTGGCCCAAACAGGCTGCACCCAAGGACTTCCCCCTGCCTCCGTGGGTCCCAAGGACACTGGGCTGAGAGTGATAGGGTTAAAGAGGGCTGCAGGCCAGCCCCTGGACCAGCAAACCACTGCCAGCCGAGCCTCAAACAGTGCACACAGGCAAAAACACCAAAGCGCAAGCTGAGGCTGAAAGTTCCACACACGAGAAACAAGCCCAGGAAGGCTTTTGAAGGCAAAGGTGTTCTACATTTAAGGAAATGAGATTAAAAAATACAAAAGAGATAATACAATATTAAAAACTGGCCATGCAAACTTTTTTAATATCTAAATCAATATTCTTGAAAGATAACATCACTGACATGTAGAATCACTGAGCAGGCACAGAGCAAACAGACATTAGTGGACTGAGGGCAAATCAAACAAAATCTCCTAGCACCACAGAGTCAGCTGATGACAGCAGGCCAGAGGCCGGGAGCCCCAGCCACAGAGCAGAGGGAGCTGCAGGTGAAAGTGGACACCCTTCCCCAGGCCACCAGCGGGGGGCAGAGTGGAGGCTGGCACTGTTGAAATCGCTGGGGAAAAATGCTTGTGGCAGGGCTTGCATCATTGTACTGAGGCTTAAACCCGTATCCCACGTGAGTTAAACCCATATCCCACGTCAGTTAAACCCATATCCCACGTGAGCTAAACCCAGATCCCACGTGAGTTAAACCCGGATCCCATGTCAGTTAAACCATATCCCACATGAGCTAAACCCAGATCCCACGTGAGTTAAACCCGGATCCCATGTCAGTTAAACCCGGATCCCATGTCAGTTAAACCCGTATCCCACGTGAGTTAAACCCGGATCCCACGTGAGTTAAACCCGTATCCAGCGTGAGTTAAACCCGGATCCCATGTCAGTTAAACCCGGATCCCATGTCAGTTACACCTGGATCCCACGTGAGTTAAACCCGGATCCCACGTCAGTTAAACCCAGATCCCACGTGAGTTTAACCCGGATCCCATGTCAGTTAAACCTGGATTCCACGTGAGTTAAACCCGGATCCCACGTCAGTTAAACCCAGATCCCACGTGAGTTAAACCCGGATCCCATGTCAGTTAAACCTGGATCCCATGTCAGTTAAACCTGGATCCCACGTGAGTTAAACCCGGATCCCACATGAGTTAAACCCGGATCCCACGTGAGCTAAACCCGGATCCCACGTGAGCTAAACCCAGATCCCATGTCAGTTAAACCCGTATTCCAGGTCAGTTAAACCCGTATTCCAGGTCAAGTCCCAGCTGCTCCACTTGCAATGCGCCTGGGAAAGCAGCAGATGCTGGTGCAACTGCTTCGACCCCTGTCACCCACGTGGGACTCCCAGATGGAGTTTCAGGCTCCTGGCTTCAACCTGGCACAGCCCTGGATGTTGTGGCCATTTAGGGAGTGTCCCAGCAAATGGAAGATCTCTCTCCTGTCTCTCCCTCTCTCTGTAACTCTACCTTTCAAATAAATAATCAAATGCATCTTTAAAACAACAAGAGCTTTGTAAGAATAAGGACATTTTCAGACAGCAAAATCTGAGCATGGGGCCACCACCTTCCACACTAGGAAACCCCCAGGCTGGGGTTCAGGCAGCTGCTGTACGTCCAGCAGAAGATGGTGATGGTTGTAGGTGCCTGAACAACAGGCAGAGCTAAGGTACAGCCCACAGCAGGGACCAGCCCAGGGACAGACACGGTCACAGGCCTGTGGCCCTTGCTTTGTGTACTGGTCAGGCAGGGGTCACCAGAGAGGGAGAACCAACAGGATGGGCACGACACAGCTAGAGCTGCAGAGACAGGCAGAGAAAGACCAACCACTGGCTGTGACGCAGAGGCTCCCGGGACTGTGGCAGCCAGTTCAGACCTGGGGATAGCACAACAGGTGGGAGATGCTGCCGCTGGAGGCCAAGGGCAGAATCCTCTGAGCTGCCACAGCCTTCACTGATGGGGCGAGGCCCAACACATCAGGGACCATAAGCCTTGCTCAAAGTCAGCTGACTGCCAGCGAAAGTCACCCCTAAAAATACCCCACACTGGGGCTGGTGTTTTGGTGCTTGCAACACTGGATCCCTCACTGGGACATCAGTTCAAGTCCCAGCTCCTCTACTTCCAAGCCAGCTCCCTGCTAATGCACCTGGGAAGGCAGTGGAAGATGCCACCCACATGGGAGACCAGGATGGAGCGCCAGGCTCCTGCGTCAGCCTGGCCCAGCCCTGGCTGCTGTCATCTGAGGAATGAACCAAAAGACGCAAAATCAATCAACCAGTCTCTCTCTCTCTCTCTCTCGCTTGCTCTCCACATTACTTTCTCTGTCACTCTGCCTTTCAAACAAACAACTCTTTAAGAAGAATCGTCACAGCCACATCCAGATGAGCGTCTGACCAACGGGAACTCAGCTGAGTCACCTTCACAGTTCCCACACCTCCTGTGCCGGGAGCATGTTCTGAGACCAGCACCAAAGAACAGGACCACTCCCCGCTGGGTAAAGGGAGAGAAATTAGGTGAGAGATACATCGGACAGAAGGTCCTAGTTAGAGAAAGAGGAACGCATGAATTGGAAATAATGCAACCATCTGCAGAGCGAACCAGCAGATAGAGAATCATTCTCTTTGTCTCTCCCTCTCTCTCTGTAAATTTGCCTTTCAAATAAATAATTTTTTAAATAAAAAAGAATAAACCTAAAAATGTTAAAGAAAATAATGAAACAGAAATTAAACACACATACAACAGAAAGGACCAACAAAACCAAGCACTGGAAGACCTGCATTGTGGCGCAGTAGCCTCCGCTTGCAACATCGGCATCCTTGTGGGCACCAGTTCAAGACCCGGCTGCTCCATTTCCAATCCAGCTGCCTGCTAATGCTCCTCTGAAAGCAGCGGAAGATGGCCCAAGTGCTTGGGCCCCTGCACCCACGTGGGAGACCTGGAGGAAGCTCCTGGCTCCTGGCTTCCTTCCGCCCCACCCCTAGCCATTGCAGTCATTCAGGGAATGACCCAGCAGATGGAAGATCTCTCTCTCTCTCTGCCTCCTCCTCTCTCTGTAACTCTGTCTTTTAAGTAAGTAAATAAATCTTAAAAAAAAAAAAAAAAAAAAAAAAAAAAAAAAAAAGGGGGCCGGCGCTATGGCTTAGCAGGTAAAGCTGCCGCCTGCGGTGTTAGCATCCCATACGGGCACCAGTTTGAGTCCCGGCTGCTCCACTTTCAATCCAGCTCTCTGCTCTGGCCTGGGAAAACAGAGGAGGATAGCCCAAGTCCTTGGGCCCCTGTACCCACATGGGAGACCCGGAAGAAGCTCCTGATTCCTAGCTTCAGATCGGCGTAGCTCTGGCCGTTGCAGACAATTGGGAAGTAAACCGGTAGATGGAAGACTCTCCTCTCCCCTCTCCCCTCTCCCCTCTCCCCTCTCCCCTCTCCCCTCTCCCCTCTCCCCTCTCCCCTCTCCCCTCTCCCCTTCTCCCCTCTCCCCTCTCCCTCTCCCTCTCCTCTGTATAACTCTTTCAAATAAATAAAAAAAAATCTTTTAAAAAAAAGCACTGGTCTTTGAAAAGATTGTAAAATTGATAAACACCTGGAAAATGTGACCAAGAGTGAGAAAAAAAATCAAAGAAACAGGGGCCAGCGCTGTGGCACAGTGGGTTAACACCCTGGCCTAAAGCACCAACATCCCATATGGGCACCAGTTCGAGAACTGGCTGCTCCACTTACAATCCAGCTCTCTGCTATGACCTGGGAAAGCAGTAGAAGATGCGCAAGTCCTTGGGCCCCTACACCCACGTGGGAGACCCAGAAGAATCTCCTGGCACCTGGCTTCTGATCGGCACAGCTCCGGCCGTTGCGGCCAATTGGGGAGTGAACCATCAGATGGAAGACCTCTCTCTCTCTGCCTCTCCTCTCTCTGTGTAACTCTTGCTTTCAAATAAATAAATAAATCTTAAAAAGAAAAAGAACAAAGAAACAGAATCAGGAATTTAATTAAAAGGGGCCATCCCTACAAATGGGAGATGCAAAGAAAATGAAAAATTATAAGACACATTGTGTCGATAAATTAAAAGTTGTAGAACTGACAAACTTTAGGAAAAAAATGTACCAAAGCCAGTTCATAAGACAGGGAAAATTTAAATAGTCCTACAACTATTAAAAAAATTATACTGGGGGTGGGGGCTGGCACTGTGGCGCAGTGGGTTAACACCCTGGCCTGAAGCGCCAGCATTCCATATGGGCACCGGTTCAAGACCCAGCTGCTCCACTTCCAATCCAGCTCTCTGTTATGGCCTGGGAAAGCAGTAGAAGATGGCCCAAGCCCTTGGGCCCCTGCACCCACGTAGGAGACCCGGAAGAAGCTCCTGGCTCCTGGCTTCAGATCAGCGCAGCTCCGGCACTGTGGCCAACTGGGGAGTGAACCAGCAGATGGAAGATCTCTCTCTCTCTCTCTCTCTCTCCTCTCTCCTCTCTCCTCACTCTCTCTGTAATTCTTTCAAGTAAAATAAATCAATATTTTTAAAAAAAATTATACTGTGGGGCTGCCACTGTGGCATAGTGGGTTAAGCATCTACCTGCAGCACTGGCATCCCATATGGGTGCCAGTTTGAGTCCAGGCTGCTCCACTTCCGATCCAGCTCTCTGCTGTGGCCTGGGAAAGCAGTGGAAGATGGCCCAAGTCCTTGGGCCCCCGCACCCTCGTGGGAGACCTGGAAGAAGCTCTTGGCTCCTGGCTTCACATTGGCTCAGCTCCAGCTCATGTGGTCATTTGGGGAGTGAACCAGTGGATGGAAGATCTCTCTCTCTCCCCCTCTCTCTCTGCCTCTCTGTAACTCTACCTTTCAAATAGATCATTAAAAAAAAAAAAGAAGAAGTAACTTTTGGTGTCATCGGAGTTCTCAGTCTTCCGTTAGGACTTTTGCCTTCTCTGTGGGTTTAAGAATCCTCATCCTGCTCCGAGGGCACAGGGATGGCGTCCCAGTCACGCCCTCACACGAGTGTTCTTCCTGGCACAGGGTGAGTGACCTTTAACCATGTAACGCAGCTGCCCTGAGGCACAACACTCCAAAGTCACAAAAGCTGTGCTGCCACAGTGGGACTGGCTTCCAGCCCTCAGTCCTGCCCAAGCCACAGACCAGGCCACTGTCACTCCTCTCTCGGGGGTCTTGTTTCCAAGCCAATTCTTTCCTTCATTTTTATAATGAAGCTACCATCTGCCATCTGTCAATCTCCCAAAAGTGTCCTCCCAAGCCTTGGCAACATTGGCCACAGCACTCACTGTCCCTGAGCCTGGCTCTTTCTGTACTTGAGAGCCACGGCCACGTCACTTCGTGTCCCAAGCCTGGCTCTGTGCACACAACAGCCACGGCCACATCACTTCCTGTCTCAAGCTGGGCTCTGTGCACACGAGGGCCATGTCCTTGTCACTTCCTGTCCCAAGCCTGGCTCTGTGCACACACAGCCATGACCACGTCACTTCCTGTCCCAAGCCTGCTCTGAGCATGCACACAGGGGCCACGGCCATGTCACTTCCTGTCCCAAGCCTGGCTCTGGGCTTCGAGGGCCAGCACCCTCACCTCTGCATCCCCACGAAGCTCCCGGGACACCCACCAGCCGGGTGGCGTGCTCTGCTGTTCACGCCGCACCAGAACTACCCTGTGTGGGGCTCTTCTCCCAGCCCTGCTGTGGCCAGGGGCATCCTGTGGGCTCTGTGCTCACTCACCCAGGTGGCCGTAGCCCACCACATTCTTGGCGTTTGGACCAAGCCGGGCACGCACGTCAATCACAATGTCGTAGAGCCGCTCCACGGGCAGCGAGAGGTCGTACTTGTACACGTAGCCATCGCAGCTGAGCGCTTCTGTAATCCTCTCTCTCAGAGCCCAGAGTGTCTACAGTGAGGAGAGAATGAGACAGTCAGAACACGGCGCCCTGGACCCCGCCTCCCCGGTGGCCTCGCAGAACAGCCAGGGCCAGGGTGTGGAAGGCGCTGGTGGGGCATGGCTCTGCAGTTAGCCTGGTTCTTCTTGGCTCTGGCTCCTCACTGTAGAAATCTCTCAGGCCACAGGCCACTCTGCCCTCAACCTTTGTGTCAGCCCTCCAGAGACCCCATCAGCTGAGGAACCTCACAGTGAAATTCCTGCAAGATCCCAGAAAAGTCCCCTTTTTTTGTTCTTAACACACCCATAGTGCCACACTCACACCTAGGAAATGAACAGTGATTCTCCCACACAGGACCCAATGTCCCCAGCTCTCTCTTTAGCCTTTGCAGCAGGTTGGGTCAGTGGCCACTGAGGGCTCCTATCGCCATGGCACCACACAGAGCCACCCCTTCTACTCCTCCCAGTGGCCTCCACATCTGCTCACCCTCCAGCCCAACCTTCAGTCATTCTGGAAGGTTCCAGAACACACAGGGACACAGCCCTCAGGGCCTTTGCACACCGGCACCCAGTGTCCACGGAGCCCGCCTCCACCGCCAGCCTGCCTGTCCAAACGCCCCGTTAGGACATCCGCCAGGCCCTCCCTGCCACTGTGCTCCCAAGGCACACTCGGACTCCTGAGGTTTGATGAGCCTGCCAAGCACGGTCATTGCTGTCACCCACTGGCAGCCCACCTGGTCCCCAGGGTGCAGAGACACCCAGCATCTATTTGGTGACAGAATGAACTGGTGGAAGAAGGACAGGCAGTGTCAGCCCCACCAGGGTCACATCGCAGAGGTGACCCTGTGTGGGCCTGAGCCCCAACATAGCACACGCATGAGGTCCACACACTCCAGGGCGGGATAGGTGGGTCTCTGAGCACAGTGCACACATGAAGTCCACATACTCCAGGGCGGGGTAGGTGGGCATGAGCCCCAACACAGCACATGCATGAGGTCTACACACTCCAGGGTGGGGTAGGTGGGTCTCTGAACATAGCACACACGTGAAGTCCACACACTCCAGGGTGGGGTAGGTGGGTCTCTGAACATAGCACACACGTGAAGTCCGCAGACTCAGGCACAGTCCATCTTCTACCCCAAGCGTCCACAGAAAAGCCCACCCACAACCAACCTCACGAGGGCACAGGACTTCTCTCAGCAGAGCCCCCCCCCCCCGCCAGGTAGCAACTGTCTCCACATAGCCGTGCACATGGATCAAATGCAGGGAGCGCCACACATGACCAACGCTGGGTTTCACCCTCTTGCAGAAGAGAACCAAGTACTCAGCACTCAGGCACGTAGCTCACAGGTCCCAGCACTCACGGCCTCCAGGGCCTCCTTGGGGAGCTCCCAGGGCTGGGGCTCAGAGATGATGCCAGCCAGAGCAGCAGGCCCTCAAACACAGCCGCGAGGGAAGCGGGGAGCAGACGCTGCCCGGCTGTCTCCTGTGCTGCGAGCCAGCTCTGGGTGTTAACTTTGGACCAGGACCACGGAGGTGGCCTCCAGGGAATGGCACACTGCGCAGAGGAGCACAGCTTCCCACAGGGCCACCACACCACTGCCCCCCTCCCCACTCAGCAGGCACCGCGTCTGCTCAAGGAGGTCCTCACCAGCCTGGCAGGCCGGCTCGCCACGTGCCAAGAGAACAGACGAAGCCCTAAGCCTTTGCTCTCGTGGCCACAGGGGTCTGGCACTGTTGGTGACTGCAACAGAGCTGACCGAAAGGAGAGCCAGAGCACACAAGGGCCTCTCAGTTGGTGGACAGTGACACTTACACCCCGTCCCCTGTGGCATTTCCCATGCCAGCTCCAGGGAGACACCAGGACACAGCCTGGACTCAGCCAACACCCTGGCCTTGGGGAGCAGTCACCGTCACCCATAGCAGCGAGGTCCCAGCAACAGAGGATGGTGGGAGAAGCTGAGACAGGAAGCCGCTGCTCACACGATGGCTGAGGCAGGCAAATGCCCCTCAGCAGGGCAGGCGTGCAGAAAAAGCCCTAGCACAAGGCAATGTTTGTGACTGCTACCAACACAAAAGTGAGTTCCAAAGAAAAAGATTCAATAACAAAGAAGGAAAACAGTCAGTGAACCAGAAGCCGAGGCACCAAGCCAGACAAAGCCTTCAGCTACACACACACACACACACACACACACACACGCACGCACACACACACACTCCCCTGCTGCCTCCTACCCCCTAGTGGCCACTGTACACACTGCAGACAGAATAAGACAGGAATCCCCGAGAGTAGAGGCTGCCCACTACCCACACCAAAAAGGTGACCGGTAGCTGCCCACTGCCCATGCTCCAGGGAAGGCAACCGATGGCTGTCCATTTTGGCCTCCTGTGAAGGTCAGTGCCTTCTCAGCTAGAAACTTCTCCCCCAGAGACTGGCACTGTGATGTAGATGGTAAAGCCACCACCTGGATGCTGGCATCCCATATGGGCACTAGTTCGGGTCCTGGCTGCTCTACTTCCAATTCAGCTCTCTGCTATGGCCTGTGAAAGCATTTGAAGATGGCCCAAGTACTTGGACCCCTGCACTCATGTGGGAGACCCCAGATGAAGCTCCAGGGTCCTGGCATTGGCCTAGCCCAGCTCTGGCCATTGTGGTTATATGGGGAATGAACCAGCAGATGGAAGATCTCTCTCTGTCTTCCTCTCTCTCTCTCTCTCTGTAACTCTGCCTTTTTTTAATTATCTACGTTTTCACCACTCTTTTTATTTTTTTATATGACAGAGTTAGACAGTGAGTGAGTGAGAGAGAGAGAGAGACAAAGGTCTTCCTTCTGTTGGTTCACCCCACAAATGGCCACTACGGCCGGTGCTGTGCTGATCTGAAGCCAGGAGCCAGGTGCTTCCTCCTGGTCTCCCACATGGGTGCAGGCACCCAAGCACTTGGGCCATCCTCCACTGCCTTCCTGGGCCACAGCAGAGAGCTGGACTGGAAGAGGAGCAACCAGGACTAGAACCCAGTGCCCACATGGGATGCCAGCGCCGCAGGCAGAGGATTAACCAACTGAGCCACGGCGCCGGCCCCTACTCTGCCTTTCAAATAAATAAATCTAAAAAATAAATTCCAGGCTGGCATTGTGGCGCAGCAGGTTAAGCTGCCTCCTGCAGTGCCAGCTTCCCACAGGGGTGCTGGGTCAAGTCCCAGCTGCTCCACTTCCAATCTAGTTCCCTGAAAAAGCAGCAGAAAAATGGCCCACGTGCTTAGGCCCCTGCACCCACGTGGGAGACCCAGATGAAGATCCAGGCTCCTGGCTTCGGATCTGCCCAGCTCTAGCCATTGTGGCCGTCTGGGAAGTAAAGCAGCACATGGAAGGTTGCTCTCTCTCTGCCTCTGCTTCTCCCTCTTTGTAACTCTGACTTTGAAACAAACACATAAATCTTTAAGAAACATTCCCCCCAAGGCTCACATGGCTCCTGACCACCGACCCACACCCTTGCAGTCCTCTGCCTCCCCCTCCTCCACACAGGTCTGCGGGAGCTGTGCTGACCTGGGCTGCGCTGCAGGCTCAGTGCCAGCCATGCAGATCCGCTCCCTACAGCTGGGGATTGGGGATGTGGAAGGTAAGAGCTTTTAGATACTGAAGGAAATTATCTCAACGCTGAGAGCACGTCTTCCTTCCCAAGGAGCTGGGTCCTCTCAGCCCACGTAGCCGACGCACACACCGTTCACATTTGCCAACACCCAGGTGAGGCCGAAGAACGAGAAGAAAGAAGGGGCCATGCAGCCCAGAGCACCTGGGCCTTCCTCTGGTCAGTGGCCATGGTTCCGTCAGTCACCAGGCCGGAGCCCAGCACGTGTTCCAGGAAGTGGCCCAGCTTCTCGGCATCGTGTCCTGCACCGGAGCCGGCGGTCTCGACCAAGACGTAGAATGGACTGTCTGGGAGGAGTGGGAAAGGTGGACGAGCAGTGGTTAGGCGGCCAGGGGTGGAAGCAGAGCTGCCAACAGAGGTCCAGGTGCCCACAGGGTAGGTGCCTCTCTGAGGGTTCCAGAGTAAGTCTTCTGGGGCTGGGGCTGCGACACAGTGGGGGACGCCACACCCCATGGCACAGTGCCAGTCAGTCCCAGCTCCTCTGCTTCCAATCTAGCTCCCTGCTAATGTGCCTGGGAGGCAGGCTGGGCCCCTGCCACCCACGTGGGAGACTCAGATGGACTCCTGCATTCAGCCTAGCCCAGCCCTGGATGCTGTGGCCATTAGGAGAATAAACGAAGATATCTCTCCTCTTTCTGTGTCTCTCCCTCTCTGTCACTCTGCCTTTGAAATAAATAAGTAAATCTTTAAAAAAATAGTAAGTCTTCAATTGCAAGAGAAATCACATTTCCAAGAAAACACTCAACAGTCTTGAGGGTGACTCCAAAAAGCCCCTCCCTCCACCCTCACTTTCACTGCTGGTGCCCAGGACAGGTGTGGCCAGCAGCTGGGCCTCTGGGGCTTCTCTCCCAGCAGACCCCAGGGCCATGGCAGAGGCCGCCAGACAAGGGTATAGGCTGCGATGGCCCCAAACACTGGCTATGAAAAGTCATGCTCTCTATCACAAGGGTCTATTTTTTGAATTTGAAAAAAATGGAAATATGCACTACCCATTGAGGAAAATTTTAAACTTGCATTTCTTAAAGCTACTGTGAATTTTTTACATTTACTTCAGTCAATAAATGAGAATTTATAGAGTGGCACTGTCCTGTCTCTGAACATTACATTAAGGTTTCTTTTAGAAAAATCTAACAAGTGCATCCTAAAAGAGAGAACACAAGGGGCCGGCGCTGTGGCACCCTGGCCTGAAGCACCAGCATCCCATATGGGTGCCGGTTCAAGTCCCGGCTGCTCCACTTCCAATCCAGCTCTCTGCTGTGGCCTGGGAAAGCAGCAGAAGATGGCTCAAGTCCTTGGGCCCCTGCACCCACGTGGGAGACCCAGAAGCTCCTGGCTCCTGGCTTCGGATCAGCACAGCTCCAGCCACTGCAGCCAACTGGGGAGTGCACCATCAGATGGAAGACCTCTCTCTCACCCCCTCTCTCTGCCTGCCTATCTCTCTGTATAACTCTGACTTTCAAATAAATAAATAAATCTTTAAAAAAAAAAAAGAAAGAAAGAAAGAGAAAACACAAGTGTTTTCCAGACTGGCGGTTTTCCGTGCAGATGTGGAGACACTCCCCTGGGTCACACAGAACAGGTTTTCAGAATATTATTGGCTCTTTCTCCCATTACAGAAGTAAAACATGATAATAAAAAGATTTGGAACGCAAGGGAGACTCTCCCATAATATTTCAGCCCAGTTCCTTTCTCTCTCTGCCACGCCAGGGGACTTGAGTAACCACAAGGTTGCCATAGGGGCAGCTTTACCAGGGCCAGCAGCCTCCCTGTGTGGCACCAGGGTCCTCCATCCTCCCAGGGACCCTCC
Organism: Oryctolagus cuniculus; assembly: GCF_964237555.1. Classification (NCBI taxonomy): domain Eukaryota; kingdom Metazoa; phylum Chordata; class Mammalia; order Lagomorpha; family Leporidae; genus Oryctolagus; species Oryctolagus cuniculus. Next base: position 121,793 of record NC_091434.1, read on the forward strand.
CACTGCCCAGGAACTGCCCCCCAGAACCTCTGAGAGGGTCCATGTGTCTGACATACACACGAAGGAGCAGGGGCTGCAGGGGTTCCTACCTCGTACCGGGCTGGCCAGGCCAAGGTGCTGCCCAACCAGCTTCATGCACTGAGCATCCATGAACTCGAAGGCAGACAGGATCTCGCCCAGCATCCCCCTGCAGGTGCTGAGGGTCTGCAAGACCTCAGCAAAGCCTGGGCAGCCTGCAAAGGGCCAGTGTGTCAGATGATGCCCAGGAAAGGACAATGGGACCCAGAGCCCTGCCCACAGCCCCAGACTCCCCTGCAAAGAAAATGCAGACCTAATGTGGGCGGGTGAACTCAGCAGCCATGGGGAGCAGTGACAGTGACCAATGGCCGTCCACCCCCCAGGAAAGTGACCAATGGTTGCCCACTGCCAGGGCCCCAAGGGAGGCAATCGATGTGTCTCAGCCAGCGTTTCCACCCCTCCTCCACATCAACAGCGAAAAGGCCCAGAGAAGCAGGCCCCAGCCTCGCTGTCAGAGCAGCTACACCCCCACACCGACAAGCTGGAGGAACCTACCCAGGAATGCCACATTCACAGCCTTGGGCTTGGGTGGACACAAGATGGACACAGTGGTGATGACCCCCAGCGTGCCTTCTGACCCAATGAAGAGCTGCTTCAGGTCGTAGCCCGTGTTGTCCTTCCTCAGGGTGGTCAGGCAGTCCAGGACAGTGCCGTCCACCAGCACCTGGCAGGGGAGTCACTGGCTCTGTGCATGGGCAGGCTGCCCCAGAGGAGACCAGCTGTGTCCACTCTCACCTCTCAGGGCTCCCGAAGGAAGGGCCCACCACAAGCCCCCACCCCTACGTTGGTTCAGGATGGAGTAGGCCCAGGAGTGGAGCCAGCCTGAAGTTGCCCAAAAAGGCTAAAGAAAGAACTTCAAGACCCCTCTCCCTGACACCCCCACACACATCCACCCAACCAGGACCTGGCCAGCTGCTCCAGAAAAGCCAGCAGAAGTAGGGAGCACACCTGAGTGTGGGGGAGGGTTGCAGGGGCATACCTGGGAGGGCTCATAGAAGACACCTTGGGGGGAGGCAGGGGTACACGGGGCGGGAGGGGAAGACATCAGAGAACCTCAGTGCCCCAGGATCCCCCCCCTCTGGCCCCACGCACAGAGGGCCCTGCTCCCGCGCTGCAAGCTGTCTGCATCCTGCAGCTGGGCTTACTGACGGAGCAGTTAACAACAGATCAGCAGCGGCTCGGAAACAGCACTGGTGCAACCTGGCTTCTATCTCCTCTGTCCACTTGAGCAAACGAGACAGGGGCTCTGCCCTTTAGAAACCGTGAGACGTTAGGACTGACACTGTGGCATAGCAGGTTAGGCTGCCACCTGCAACACAGGAATCTCATATGGGCGCCAGTTCAAGCCCAGCTGCTCCACTCTTGATCCAACTCCTTGTTAATGCTCCTGGGAAAGCAGCAAAGGATGCCCCAAGCCTTAGGGCCCCTCCACCCACGTGGGAGACCTGGATGAGGCTCCTGGCTCCTGGCTTCAGCCTGGCCCTGCCCTGGGCATTGTGGCCATCCAGCAGATGGAAGATCTCTTTTTCTGTCTCTCCCTCTCTCTCTGTAATCTTCCTTTCAAATAAATAAATAAATCTTTTAAAAAAAGAAAGGAAATCAATCAAATCAAATAAACAAGAAACTGAGAGGTGGCACTGAGGGCTGGTGAGGGGTCAGGGAGCTGGCAATGGTGCGATTCTGCAGAGTAGGCCCTGGGTGTTTCCAGTGGACCTGGCTCAGGCAGTGTCACTGTGTGCCAAAGTGTCCCCTTGTCCTGGGAAGCCAGAGCAGGCCGCCTGAGTACAGCGGTGTGCCCAACCCACACGTCCCGAGGGGCTCTCCCACCAGGTGGCCTCAGGCACCGAGATCACCCCGGGACTGAAGCCAGGACCCTCCGGTGCAGGCTCTGCTCACAACTAGCGCCTCTGCTCACCACTTCCAGGCCCAGCACGGTCCCACGCAGCGAGCCGTAACGCAGAAACCGCAGGCCGCCTGCGTTGGTTGCCACATTCCCCCCGATGTGGCAGCTGCCCTTGGCTCCCAAGTCCAGTGGCATGATGAAGTCTCGAGCCTCCACGTACTGGCTCAGCTCCTCCAGGACGCAGCCCGCCTGGCACACCAGGATCCCTGCGGGAGCAGCCACGGCCACCAGGGCCCATCTGAGCAAGAACCTGCCCTGCCTGCAAACCACCCAGAAGAAACGTCGTGCCACACAGCCACGGCCAAGGGAAAGAGGTGTTCTCTGTCACCCTGCCCCAGGGCAAAACACCAGGCCTGAAGTTACTGCTACAGCTATGCTGAGGGAGAAGAAAAACTGGTGAGGCAGAAATAAAGAACACACGAGTGCATGCACACACAGAACAGAGAAGACCGCTATGAAGCGGCAGCTCTCAACTGGGCGGTTCTGCCCCCAACCCCAGGCACTGTCTCAATGTCTGGACACTCCGGCCTCGGGTGGGTGGTAGCCAGGGGCCCCAACCACAGCAGTGGGGAGCCTGCCCCGAGGCAGAGGCCGGGTCACATACAGGACCTCGTGCACCTCCAGGAGGGGCACCAGGGCCATGAAGAGTCAGCAGGCCGTGGTGGCGCTGCCCCCAGCCCCTCCTCTCCATCGCTCCCAGCACGTCTGGGGCATGCGGACTCACCAGACACGCCGTGGAAACTGATGATCTGGTTCATGAGGGCAGTGGACAGGATGACCTCATCAAAGACGGGGACACTGCCCCCCACCATGCCCGTGTTGCCCCCCTGTGGGTTCACAGCCAGGTTCCTCTCGTGGCAGTGCCTAGACGTATGCAGAAGGCGTCAGGCCCTCGCCTGCACTCCCACACCACTACCCTCAGGGGACTCCCACAGGGTTGTGCTGTCCCCCAAAACCTAATTTCCTTTATTGGTCTTCCCGCCACCCGCCCAGCTGCCCCTGTCCACACCTCGACAAGGGGTGCTGAGGGAGGCCAGATGCCTGGCTCAGAACTGCACAAGGTCAGGACAGGGGTTGGTGCAGCAGCCAAGACGCCTCTTGGAACACGTACATCCCATCTCAAAGTGCCTGGTCCTACGCCCAGCTCCACCCTGACTCTAGCTCCTGCTTGCATGCCCTGGGAGGCAGCTCGAGTCCCTGCCACCCATGTGGGAGACGCGGGTGGAGTTCCAGGCTCCTGGTTTCGCATGGTTCAGCTCTGACTGTCGTGGGCGTTCAGGGAGTGAGCCTGAGGATGGAAACGCTCTGTCTCTGTTGCTTTCCCTACTTTCAACTAAACAGAAATAAATAATTTCTAAATAAAATAAAGTTGTGCACAAGGAGACAGAACCTGACACCTTCCCCAAGTCAGGAATGAGGCCCCAACTCTGAGGGAAGGACCCACAAACCCCACTGCCCCCACTGCTCCTCAGGCGTTGGTCCCCAGCCCTCGGTCCCCAGCCCTCAGTGCTGTCACGACAGGCTTTGAGGGGACAGCACCTACAGAGGACACAGACACGGCAGTAGGGCAGGTCCCATGACTCCCGTTACCTGAGGATGCGGGACACCTCCTCTGTCGTCCGCGGCCTCAGCAGCACCTTGCTGCTGCCTGACAGGAAAAGTCCTCGTTAGCAACAGGCCCACAAACACCCAAGTGCAAGAGTGAGACGTCAAAACCAGGTCCCTGGGGCCGACCCTGTGGCACAGTGGGTTAACACCCTGGCCTGAAGCGCCAGCATCCCATATGGGCGCCGGTTCTAGTCCTGGCTGCTCCTCTTCTGATCCAGCTCTCTTCTATGGTCTGGGAAAGCAGTGCAAGATGGCCCAAGTGCTTGGGCCCCTGCACCCACGTGGGAGACCCGGAGGAGGCTCCTGGCTCCTGGCTTCAGGTCGGTGCAGCTCCAGCCACTGCAGCCAATTGGGGAGTGAACCACTGGATGGACCAGGTCCCCAGGGAGTGAACCATCGGATGGACCAGGTCCCCAGGGCTGGTGTTGTGGCGTAGGGGGTAAAGCCACACCTTTGACTCCAGCATCCTACATGGGCACTGGTTCCAATCCCGGCTGTTCCACTTCCAAGCCAGCTCCCTGTTGATGCGCCCGGGAAAGCAGCAGATGGCCCAAGTGCTTGGGTTCCTGAATACATGTGGGAGACCCAGAAGAAGCTCTTGGCTCCAGGCTTTGGTCTGACCCAGCCCTAGCTGTTGTGGCCATCTGGGGGAGTGAACCAGCCAGTGAAAGATCTCTGTCTCTCCCTCTCTTTCTCTGTAACTATGCCTTTCAAATAAATACAAATCTTTTATTTATTTTTTTATTTTATTTATTTATTTTTTTGACAGGCAGAGTGGATAGTGAGAGAGAGAGACAGAGAGAAAGGTCTTCCTTTGCCGTTGGTTCACCCCCCAATGGCTGCTGAGGCCGGCGCGCTGCAGCCAGCGCACCGTGCTGATCCGAAGCCAGGAGCCAGGTGCTCCTCCTGGTCTCCCATGGGGTGCAGGGCCCAAGCACTTGGGCCATCCTCCACTGCCTTCCCAGGCCACAGCAGAGAGCTGGCCTGGAAGAGGAGCAACCAGGAAAGAATCTGGCACCCCGACTGGGACTAGAACCCGGTGTGCCGGCGCCGCAAGGCACAAATCTTAAAAAAAAGAAAAAAAAAAGGCCTCAAATAAATACAAATCTTAAAAAAAAAAAAAAAAAAAAAAAAGGCCGGCGCCACAGCTCAATAGGCGAATCCTCCACCTTGCGGCGCTGGCACACCAGGTTCTAGTCCCAGTCAGGGCGCCGGATTCTGTTCCGGTTGCCCCTCTTCCAGGCCAGCTCTCTGCTGTGGCCAGGGAGTGCAGTGGAGGATGGCCCAAGTGCTTGGGCCCTGCACCCCATGGGAGACCAGGAGAAGTACCTGGCTCCTGGCTTCGGATCAGCACAGTGTGCCGGCCACAGCACGCCGGCCACGGCGGCCATTGGAGGGTGAACCAACGGCAAAGGAAGACCTTTCTCTCTGTCTCTCTCTCTCACTGTCCACTCTGCCTGTAAAAAAAAAAAAAAAAAAGTGCCCTGGCCAGCAGGACACAGCATTTGGTAGTTGGTGCCTGGGCCCTGGGGGCAGCTGTGCACTGACCAACTGGCACTGGAGATGCCCCGTCTTCCCACTCAGTAGTGGTGGGGTTGACTAGGATGCCAGTGAGCCCATGTCTGCCAAGCTTCTCGATGCAGTTACTATGTCTCCCTCTGAGACTAGCTAAGTCTCCCACCCCACATAAAGGTGCATTTCAACTAAATCCGACAGGGGCCTCAACCTTCAACTCTTGAGCAGACACTAGGCTGAGCCCTCACCAGGCTCAGGGTGGCAGCAAGGGCAGGAGGCCCCGTCACACAGGCACACGTAGAGCACACAGCTCTCCTGCAAAGATACTGCCCACAGACGGGAGCCTCAGGGAGGAGTCTGGGGAATGGCCAGTCCCTGCCTAGGCAGGTCAGAGGTTCAGTGGGACCTAATCATAGCTCCCTCCCAACTCCTGGAAACCCAGGGAGAGGCCTCTTGCCCACCAGACAGCAGCCACATAGCCTCTGGGCCGGCTGGGAGCACAGAGCCCACGCCCTCCTCCACCATCCTCAGCTCAGCATCCCTGACTGGACCCATCTTCACCTTGAAGGGGTGGGCACTAAGTTGTGTCTGCCTAGAGCCACCCAGGCAGCAACACTGAGCAAGGACTGGGGCCTACCTGAGCCTGGGCGGACATCTATTGCCCTGGCCTCCAAGAACAAGCACATAACCCATGGGCTCCATGCCCAGCAATGGGCTCCCACGAGGCCAGCATCACCCCAGGCCCTGGCTTAGTGTGCAGGGTGGGGTAGGCACCCCTGCACAGTGAGAACAGCCCGGTGACTCCCAGGGGCCCTGGTCCCAACATCCAAGCCTAGAGCCCAGTTCAGCTTGCTCGGGACTTTGTGCCACTTTTACAAGCACTGTGTTTCAGATTGTGTGTCTGGAGCCACAGTTTCCAAAGACCTTGCAGACTGTGGTGCACCCTGCTCCCCACAGTAGCTGAGCCAGCTCAACCGCCGGGCCTGCGCCATTTTGTAGTAAACTGTTAGCGACTGCTCCTCTTCTCTCTCTCACTACCACAGCAAGAACACCAAGCTGACTTTTTAAACTGTGCAGCAGCTGGGTTATAATATCTCCCAATCACTTCAGAGAGGACGTGGGGCACTGTCATCCCTAAGAGGGATTGTGGGACCTGAGAGCTGAGAAATACCTGGTGTGTGCAGACTCGTGTGCCAGTGGGGAGACTGTGGGAGAGAGGGGACGGTGGCAGCCACTCCCAACCTTGCATCCTACCCTAGTGAGCTATAGGGGCCCCCAAGAGGTACAACCACCTCCTGAGCCCCAGAACTGAGAATGTGTCCATTTTGGAAAAGGGTTATACGGTTGCAAGTTAAGGCTCTGGAGAGGAGGTCATCCTGGATCAGGACCGGAGCCCTTGTGAGAGAGATGGAGAAGGGGAGGCATGTGGAAATGGAGAGAGGAGTGACTGACCTCAAGCCCAGGAATGCCTGTGCCCAGCTAAGGCTGGAAGGGTCAGGAAGGCCCCTCCCTGATTTCAGGCTTTTGGCCTCCAGGACTGAGAGAATAAACTGCTGCTTGAAACCCGTGCTCAAGGCCACCAGCTAACAGGAGCGAAGCTGTCGCACGCCCCCTCGCTGGAGCGGATGTCACACCTGCAGGTCCCATGCTCAGAACACTGCCACCCGGCCCCAGCGCATCTGCAGGCGCGCTCACGGGACTCCAGGCCCTCTCCCACCCACTACTCCGGTCCCAGCAGACCCCTTCACCTCGGACCATCCTCAGCCAGTCCACGTTGAAAGCCTGCAGCTCGTCTGGGTCTGTGACCACCCTGCCTGGGACGATGCGTTCAAAGGCGGCCAGGTCCTGCTCAGACACCGCCGAGAACGGCAGCCGCTGCACGGCGTAGCGCTGGGGGGTCAGCGTCACCTCAGGGGCGCCCGAGGCGGAGCAGCAGCCCCTGCCCGCCTCGTGAGGGCTGCGGGGACGCGGGCTCCGCTCCCGGGGGGTCCCGCGCACGCGGGCTGCCAGCCAGCATGGTGGAGAGGCCCGGAGGAGCCGCGCGGGCCAGCGGGACGCCAGGCAGGGCACCATCCTCCTGTCCTAGGAGAGGGAGGAAGCGGATGCGAGTCTGGAAAGGCGCAGGCCGGGGAGGCGCCAGGCACAGCACCCACGGCCCTCGGCCAAGGTCCAGGGCGCTCGCGGAGCACTGCGGGTTCCAGCTCAGCGCTCACGCCGCCTCCTTCGGAGCGAAGCGGGGGGCTGAGGCCCGCACGTGCTGCGTCGCCCCACCGCGGCGCTTTGTTGTACCACAGGCGGGGACACCCGCCCGCGCCCACCGGGGGTCTCGGGAGAAGGTGAAATGCGGGGGCCGCGGCGGCACCAGCCTCCGGTCAGACCGGGAGGAGCAGCCCGAGGGCTCGGCCGGACGCTCGCTCAGAGCCCGGGGGCTCGGCTGGACGCCCCACCTCCAGGGTTGTGCACAGGGCAAGTGCCAGCCACGACTACATCCCAGCCCCGCAGGTCACACAGCAGGGCTCAGACTGGTCCCGGTGTGGCCGCCGCAGGGCAGCGGGGCTCACGTCCCTCGAGGGGGTTAGGTGCGTCCCTCCCCCCAGACTCGTCCTCGAGGGGCCCTCGGGCGCGCGCAAGGCCCGCACGACCGCGTGACGAGCCGCGGGCAGCATTGCCAAGGCTCGCTGCCCCCATGACCGCGCCCCGCGCTCTCCGCCCCAGCCCCCACAGCCCAGGCCGCAGCCCAGCGCCCCGAAGGCCGCGCGCACGCACCACGTCCGCGTCCCCGAAACGGCCCCCGCGCCGCCAAGCCCGTTATCTGCGCCTGCGCCCTGGTACCCTGCCCCCGCCCACTCGGGCTCGGCCACGCCCTCCGGGCTGGGCCCCGCCCCAGGCCCCCGTCTCCCAGGAAGTTGCGCTAGCGCTGCCCCGCGGGGTCCTAGCGCACCCTGCTTCCGCACCCTCCCGGAGACCCAGCTCCGCTGTGGTCCACCCCGACTGGACGTGGAGGATATATGTCCACTTCGTGTCCTACTGCAGAGACGCACAGGGCCTCTGGCTTCCCCAGGGCTCCGTGGCCGCGTGTAGGCCGTTCGCACTGCTGGAGGCGGCAGCTTACGCTCTGCTCAAATCCGCTGTTTATCTACACCCAGTTCCCTCCAGCATGGCTGTCCTTGGCGGCAGTTAAGTGGGGCTGACCCCTAAGCACGGGCCCCTCATCCCACAGGGCTGAGCAACCCCAGAGCCCCCCCCCTCCCCAGCACGTGAGCACGGCCCTGCACGGGCAGACATCAACTTTGCTCACCTGCCTGGGGTGTTCTGGGCTGGACAGCTGGCACTGGGACCCTGACACCCATGCAAGTCCTGGAGAGCAGCCCTCACTCCAGGGGCAGTGTCCTGCGTCCCAGCACCCACAGGTCCTTCCTGCAGGCTCAGGGACCACCCTGATACCACAACAAAGTGGCAGCCGCGTTTTCCTGTGGACATTCCCAGACCCGTGGCCAACACCACTCTGCCCCACTTCCTGCCCCTGTGAAGGTTCCAAGAAGCCAGATGAAGCAGGTGCCACGGCCACGCCTTCCCCACAAACGTGCAGAAATACTGTGTCCACAGGTTTAAATGGAAAGCTGGAAACGAAACAGAGAATTTTATTGTTTCCATTCTACTCCAAAAATAGAACCACAGCCTTGCAAGGCCACCAAAATCCCACACAAAAGGCCAGCTGTGCTGCCACCTTGCTGATCCTGTGGTTAAAAGCCATTGTTAGAATAATTTCTTTATCCTCAGTTTTGTCTTTAAATTCACCCCTGCCCTCAGCCTCCTGCGCATACAACGCTCCGCCGGCCCAGACAGGCAGTCCCGAGCAGACTGTCTGCAAAGTCACCATCAGAGCACTCTGGGCACCACACTGTCATCTCGCACCTGCTTCCCAAAACGATGCACTCCCAAATGTTTGTTCCAAAAAATACTTTATTTATTAAACAATATATCCATAATCTATAACATGATCCAAAAATACAGATATACATCTTTACATTATTTAATAAAAAGATTTACAATATTATCTTTCCTTTACAAAGGGAACACAGGTAACAATTCCTTGAAAATAAAAGGTAACATTCATGTCGCAGCTGCATCGTCTTTTTGGATGACTTGAGGGTAGGGACTCCCCAGACCTCTCTCCACAGGGGACGCTGTCCTCAGACTTCCCAGGTAACGAAGACCGGCCCTGGTCACTAGAAACGCAGGAAGGCCCAGAGACCTGACACCCACCGTGTACATCCCTCCTGGCACTGATCCCATGAAGACTGAGCCCCGAGCCTCAGATGCAGCAGCCCCTCGGCTCCACGGCCGTGCAGGCGCCGCTCCCTAGACGGCGTCACTGCTCAAGCAGCCCCTGCCAACGGCTACTGGGGAGAGGCCAGGAAGCAAAGTGTGGTGTGGCTGCCTGGAACGGGCCTGAGACACAACTGGCTGCTGCCCCCGCCCCCCCCCCCCCAGCCCAGCAAACCCTCTGGCAGTCATTGGTCCACAGGGCTGCTTCTAGGGAAGCCCCAGGCAGACTGGAAGACACTGAACCCTGTGGCCTGGCACCTACATGGGGAGGGACAGCCAGCCGCTGTGTGGACAGTCTCCCAGGCTCAGATTCCGGGGCTGGGCTTACCATTTTTTTCTAACATAGCACCTGGAGGCTTTTCAGACTACTCACTGACCGCGCGGCACTGAAGACAGAGCTGCGCCTCTTCCCTTCCAGGTAAAGCCCACAGCCAGCAGAGGGACCCCTCACACAGGAGACAGGTCTGGGAAGGGCTGAGGGGGGTCTGTCCCAAGACCACGCCCAGGTCACGCAGGGACAAAGGCGGCAGGCCGTGGGGAGGATGCTCACTTAGACGGCATGAGCAGCGGGGCTCCTGTGCTCCCAGGGCAGCGGAGCCGGCCGTGGCATGAGGTGCTCTCCACCCAGACAGCCATTCCTGAGTGTCTCCCCATGGGCTGGCAGCACTGACCGCCAGGAAAGTCTCTACCCACACTCCGTGCAGGGGATCGTGGCGACGTTATTCTAACTGCAAAGTAAACACTAAAACAGATGAACACAGAAACTTAAAAAAGTCACAAGCAGGATGGTGGCTGGTGGCACCGTCGTGTGCGAGAACAGCTGCAGGCGCAGGGGCCAGTCACCCTCCTGGGGAAGCCTCACCCACACACACCCTTTCTCTCCAGTGGTGAAATAGGTATGCAGTGTTCAAAGGTGACGCGCAAACATTACAGAAGCTTAGCAGCTAAAGTATCCCCCGGCATCGCCTCCTTACAAATGCCCTGTACTTACCCACCCCTCCATGAAACACCACCAAAGATGGAGGCAGGAAAGGCTTCCTCAACTCACTCCTCGCCATCTTTACATTTCTATGCTAATAAAAAGCTCAGTGATTAAATAAAAACACCTCCCTGGGCTCCAGGCCTGGCTGAGACGAGGACCATGCGAGGCTACAGGAGGAGCTGGGCAGATGCTCCTTCCTGGGGGTCCTATGCCTCTCCGGTGCTCGGTATTGATGCCTGGGGAGGGGCCCGTGCCAGCAGCCACCCCACCTGCAGGCACCTGAGGCCCAGTGGCTTCCTGCAAAGGTCAGGCACCAGAACCATCCTCCTGGCCCTGAGCAGGCACTGAGCTCACATCCCCTTGTGGGAAGGGGCACCGCTGGGGAGCACAGCCTCCCAAGATCCTCTCTGTATACTTTCCCTTCCAGGTCAAAGGTTAGGAAATGGGAGAACAAACTGCCTCCTCCTGAGAAACAGGAACTCCACACCTCAGCCCCACCTCCCGGGCCCGCTCTGTGCAGCAGACACTGCTCCCCCCATCCTTGGGATTCCCCTGGGCCACACGTGCATCTCAACAGGCCAAGTGGATGCATTTACCCCAATGACAACCAAAAAGACGGCTCAACTTCCGGTTTGGTGAATGCTGACTAAACAAAAGTACACTGGTTTCCTAGCTTCACTCTAGAACTGCTACTGTGGCACAAGAGCTTCACAATCAAGTCACATCATTGTAGTCCCCTTGGACATAGCTCATCTAGCAACAGGCTCACTTCACAGACACACACCCCACGATCTTCATGCTAGAACAATAATTTCATCTTCACAGTAAAAACATCAGGAATTTCCAGAGAAACGAACGCCAGCCCCACTGTTTGGCCACCTCTAGTCAGTGCTGGTCATGGTGGCCCTCAGCCTGGTGGTCAGAGACGATCGTTCCAGAAGGTCCATCCCAGCTGAGGCAGTGCACGGTGAGGCAGAGGGACCTCTCCCAGGCTTGTCAGCAGTGTCCTCAGCAAGAGTCCGGGTCACCCATGTCAGGGTCAGAACACAGCACGGAGGGCAACCCAGCCACCACTGCACTGCACCCCACACAGCTGATGGACAGGTGTGCTTACCGTGGCCCCTTGCTGTGAGAACAGTCCTAGGTGGCTAGGACGTGTCCACCCCGCCCACCCACCCCACCCCACCCCGCCCCGCCCACCTGCACCACACACCCTGCCTGGCAGCCCTGGCTCTCACACACCCGAGTCCCCTCGGGTCCCATTCAGAGACCACCGTGCTCAGTGCTGGGCAAGTCTGTATAAAAAGTCAAGAGATTCCAGTCGCACGGCAGGCCCTGTAAGACTGCTCCTCTGTGTATACAGGTGGCGCTTTCTTGTTTGCATTTGGAAGGATCCAGAACCACAACTGGCCAGCTGAGTTACTAAAGTATCAGTGGGAACAAGGTAGCTTTAAAATGAAAGAAAATATTGCAACATGAGTGAAGGATATATCAACTTCTCTTCCATCCACTGCCAGACCACAGCCTCTCCCTCACTTCTTCTTCCTCTTCTCCTGAACGCACCGTGGACAAAACCTGTGATGACAAAGGCAATGGTCAACCTTTTTGCATCGTTTCCCAGCAGCACAGGGGATGCCCGGACGCCATCCCCAGGGTCTCCCAAGGCTGCTGGTCTCTGGGGAGACACAGCCAGAAGCAAAAAGCAGAAAAGCAGCAGAGGTTCAGCTGCTCTGTCCAGCCCGTCCAGGAGCGTTCCTCCTGACCTCTGCTCCAGTCCGTCACAGGGTCACTGGTACCCACTGTGGAAAGGACACCCACTGCCTGGCTCATGGAGGCAGCGGCTCTGAGAGCTGGAGATGCTGGGGACCAAGTGGGCAGTGCGGACATCTCAGGCCCCTGGCACGGCAGCTCCGGCCCTGGAATCCACAGGTTTCTGAAGAGCGTCCTGAAGATTCTGAGTTGAACAAGTTCTGGGCCTGAAACGCAGGCAGCTCGGACACTCCTGGACCAGAGCAGCTGTTCACATCGCAAGCAGCATCCCAGGTGCCCATGCAGGAGGTCCCCACCCACCAGCGTGGGCCTGAGCTTGCCTGGGCCTCCGGCTAACAGGAGCCGAATGGCAATGAGGGACCAGGACCGGCACACACAGCAATCACACCAAACAGGAGAGAAGCTTGCACACCTGGGATCGAGGCAAAGGCCACAAAGAACCCCGCATCCCCACTGCTGCTCTGTGTGTCCTGCTCGGAGCAGCAAAGCTCCCACAGTCAGACACGCAGTGGCAAGCGCCACTCTTCCCAGAGCCTACACAACTCTTCCACCTGGAAGCAGAGTAACAACTCAAGCTACACCAGACTGGAATCACAAGTCTCCCTGCTCCGCACCTCAGCCCCAGGCCCGCCTCAGCCAACAGCCACCATCCCCTCAGAAGCAGGGCCCCCCCTGCGGTGTCAGCCCTCACAGTGCCTCCGCCAGGTGTGGGGCACGGCCAGGTCGCCAGCAGAGTGCACCAGGAGCCCTGAGGCACACACGTCCCCTCGCCCTGTCTCTCCTCACTCTCCCTGTCCCCACTCCAAAGATTTGAGGAAAAGCGGCTCTCACTGACTACCACCCTGGTCTGCGGCAGTTTCTAGCAGTGCACAGGATGAGCAAACAGGCAGCCCCGACAAAGGCCGTGTGCACCTGGGAGGGCAGTATTTGTCTCAGCCTGAGAACATACTGGGCAGCAACACCAGGCTTTATCCAAGCAAAATCTTAGGATCCATAACGTGGACAGCTGCTGCTGGCAGTCCACCGCAGGACCCAGAAACGCAGCAGCTCCCAAGCCCTTGCTCCTCCCCACTCAAACAGTGCAGGAGCAGCGGAGCACAGCAGCCGCGGCACTGGGCAGCGCACTGAACCCCCACCCTCTTCTTCAGAACCTCCCTGGGGAACAAGAAGCCCTCAGCCACTGTCTGCCTCATCAGAGCCAGGAGAGCTGCTCGCAGGTACGCAACAAAACACAAACACAAGAGACACACGGGTCCCTGGGCAGGCTGGGCCTCACCCAGGAAGTGGGACAGCACCGGGCAGCCGGGGAGACGACGCAGCCATACTGACCATTTGCCCTTGGGCTTCGTGGTGAGATCCACGCAGGCGAAGTGGAACCACTCAATCGGACACTGCAGAGGAAAGGAGAGCCTTGGTCAGCACTGAGTTCTGTCACACATGTCCCCAACACTGCCTGGACGGCCCACTCACATCCGGGTTGTCGCAGCCAATCATCTCCCCGTAGGACACCTGATGGCACAAGCAGTACGTGGGCTCATTCGGGTCCACAGGCATGTCCAGCACGTCGGAGGGGTGCACAGACAGGATGGTGTCAGCAAACTCGGATCTGCAGGAGACAGACGTGCGGTCATGGTGCAGGTCCCAGGTCCCCCAGCCCCTAACCAAGGAGGAAAATCTGTAACGTGCTTTAAGCTGCTAGTATTAGCAAACCTTGTCCACATTTGTCACTGTCACTTGAAAACGGACAACAGCCCTTGGGCCTGTCACTGAGGACGCAAAGGGACCTTCAGCTCGTGCCTACTCTTCCTGAGTCAAATGCTTCCAGTAAAACCTCAAGCATCCTGTGACCAGGCAACGCTCTGAAGAACTATCAGTAAGAAAAGAAGGAAGCTAGCAGTGTAGCCCAACAGTGCAGCCACCACGTGACACCAGCATCTCTTCTTAGAGTGCCAGTTTGAGTCCTGGCTATTCCACCTCCAATCCAACTCCTTACAAACAAGCCTGGGAAGGTAGCAGAAGATGGCCCGAGTGCTTTTGGTCCCTTCCACCCACCAAGTAGACCTCCAGGCTCCTGGCTTCTGCCTGCCCGAATGTGGCTATTAGAGCTATCTGGGGAGTGATCCAGCAAATGCAGGATCGATCTTTCTCTCTCTCAGTCATTCTGCCTTTCAAATAAATAAATAAAACTTAAAAATAAATAAGGATGTGAACAAACTGTCAGCTAAAAGGATTCATATCATTAACCACAGAAATGCAGAAACAGCAGCAATGTGCAGATGAGGGAATGCATCCCCTCAAATGCCAGCTGAGGACATGGGGCATGGCGGGACATGATGTACTGAGCGGCTATGAGGTCCACAGACTCCCCAGTATATGGGACCAGTCCTGCTCTAGAGATGTGAACCCACCTTCCTGTCTGTCCCTCACCCCAACAGGGCTGGCCTGCGCCTGTGCAGGAAGGCCCCTAGGTGCCCCTCTGCTGCAGGCCAGCCAAGGTAAGCAGAGGAGCCCCCCCCCCCTCAGATAGCTAACATCTGAGACAGCAGTCTGCACCCCACCCCCACGGGCTCCCCTGCACCTGGCAGACGTGCCTTCACAGACACCACTCATTCTGTGCAGCCACGTCTTCACTCGGGAGACCCAGCAGTTCCCTCACCGCCTCCACCCAGAGCTCTCAACCCCAGGAGCCACGACTGCTGTGACAGGAGGGGTCAGTGCAACCATGTATCGCCCTGCCACTCACTCACCCGTGGCTCCCTGCGGGTCTGACAGCAGCCTGGTCGGAACCCACCCTGCCCAAGCCTGCTGCTCCTCAGGTCAGGTGCAGACTTGCAGTTGTTCCAAAAGGCTGCGTTCATGGGAGAATTTATTCTACATTTCAGTATTTTTCAAATAACTTGCAAACTGCAGGGTCAACACACAGATTTTCTCATCATCAGAGGGAGAAAGACGTCTTCCCTACCGTACCCCCAAATCAAGAGCACATAACACTGCTACACAAAATGTGGCTGCAGGTGTAATCAGGGAGAGAAGTGAAGAGGAGTCCGTTCCAGAGGGGACCCTCCCTGTGCTCCTCTGCAAGCCTCAGGCCTTGCTCAACGAGGCACCGCCCACTACGCCACTCTCCAACACTCATGCTGCCTGGGAGGGCTCTCGGCCAGCCAGCGTCTCTTGGCTTTGTGGGCAATCTCCCTCTTCCTCTCCTCTCTCCCCTCCTCCTCTCTCTGGGAACAGACAGGACTTTCTTTTATATTTTTATCTGTAAATGTCACAAAGACATGTCCAAATTCTGGAGCTCTGCCAGCTACGGAGCAACACTCACACGTGGCCGGCCTGTCTTCTCTGCCACATCCTCTCCACCGTCTCAGAAAACACACGCAGTGTGCTCTGGGAGTGCTGCCATGTCCTCTGCATCAATTCTACTTGAGCTGCTGTGTTGTGTCCACAAAACTCATCCCTGTTTTTGCATCCCACTGAGCTGCCACCTGACCTGTGATGGTCAGAGTCAGCTGACCCAGTGGCAGAGGGAGAGGATGGAGGAGCAAAGCCACTGTGAAGGCCTCAGGGCACAGCTGCATCCCAGCCCTCCCCAGACACACCTGGAGGAGCCCGTGAGGTGAGTGTGATTGCCCACTCCCAAGGGAAGCTAGCAGGAGGTCATGGAGTCCCCCTCCTCAGGCAGGCAGTGGCAGCTCGCTGGCTGGTGATGGACATGCAGGCTCCCCTCACCACAGTGCCAGAGCCCTCCTGCCTGATGGCCCCCAGGTGCCTGACACCCGCGTCTTCCTCAGCACTTAGCCCCCAGCAGGTGCCTGGCTGCTTGTCCAAGTTTTGGGCTTCCAGGGACTGCAGGACAAAGTGTCCCCTCAGTGTGCACGCGCAGGTCCTGTGCACATGCAGGACCCACAGACATCAATGGTGCAGGGTCAGACTCTGCCCTCAGGGTTACAGATGTGCACGGATCAGCTTTTGTGAAGTCTGCACCACTCCTCTCCAAGGAAGTCTCTGGCCCAGCCAGGACAGCAAGCGAACCAGAGGACGGAGCATGCCAGCCAGGGAGCAGCACACACCGAAAACCTAGCAGTGCCAAGGAAACCACCATGTGGAAGGGACACGGACAAATGCAGGATGCTGCAGACCCCAGCAGGGCAGGCACAGCCTCCGGGACTGCTCTTCATGGAACGTTTCTCAGGGCATTCCCACTGACCCACACAAGATTTCAGAGCTGGCCACAGCACACCACACTTGCACTGGCCTCTAGGGCTTAGTCCACAACACAGAATGGGGCAGGACAGTGCCACTGCTCAGGGCACCGAGGGGTGACAGATCCACACACAAACAGGAGGTACTGGTGTACCAGCCACAGGAGCTGCCATATGACCAGCCGTGAGCACCGCCAGGGCCAGTCTAGCAGTCAGGCCCAGAAAGCAGCACCCAGCCCCAGCTTTTGCCACTGGTCAACATTGGCGTGAGGGCTGTGGTTCTGGGAAGCTGCCTTGGGCCAATCCTGAGCCCTTCCTAAGGTCCCTGGGGCATGGGAGGTCCTGGAAGGCCCTCAGCAGGAAGCCCCAACCACAGAGGGATGCTGGGGTTGCAATAACCACCACACAAACTCACGATGAGGTGACAGAACCTGTGGTCGGGGGGCAGTACAGCTGCCCTGAGCCTAGTGGGGTTGGCCACTGTAGGGCCTACACTGACCTCACACAGCCAATGACACTTCAGGACCCACAGGCCCACGGCCACGGCCCCTCAGAATATTCACCTCAAGGCACTCACCTCACAGCCCTCACATCTCTTACCTCACAGCTCTCACCTCACAGCCCTCACATCATAGCTCTCACCTCACCTCACAGCCCTCACCTCACAGTGCTCACCTCACCTCACAGTGCTCACCTCACCCCACAGCGCTCACCTCACCCCACAGCGCTCACCTCACCTCACCGTGCTCACCTCACAGCTATCACCTCACCACCCTCACATCATAGCTCTCACCTCACCTCACAGCCCTCACCTCACAGCGCTCACCTCACCTCACCTCACAGCCCTCACCTCACCTCACAGCGCTCACCTCACCTCACCCCACAGTGCTCACCTCACCTCACCTCACAGCCCTCAGCTCACCCCAAAGTGCTCACCTCACCCCACAGCGCTCACCTCACCCCACAGTGCTCACCTCACTTCACCCCACAGTGCTCACCTCACCCCACAGCGCTCACCTCACAGCCCTCACCTCACAGCTATCACCTCACAGCCATCAACTCACAGCCCTCACCTCACAGCCATCACCTCACAGCTATCACCTCACAGCCATCATCTCACAGCCCTCACCTCACAGCCATCACCTCACAGCTATCACCTCACAGCCATCATCTCACAGCCCTCACCTCACAGCCATCATCTCACAGCTATCACCTCACAGCTATCACCTCACAGCCATCACCTCACCACCCTCACCCCACAGTGCTCACCTCACAGCCCTCACCTCACCCCAGAGCGCTCACCTCACCTCACCTCACAGCGCTCACCTCACCTCACCCCACAGTGCTCACCTCACCCCAAAGTGCTCACCTCACCCCACAGCGCTCACCTCACCTCACAGCCCTCACCTCACAGTGCTCACCTCACTTCACCCCACAGTGCTCACCTCACCTCACAGCGCTCACCTCACCCCAGAGCGCTCACCTCACCTCACCTCACAGTGCTCACCTCACCCCACAGCGCTCACCTCACCCCAGTGCTCAGCTCACCGCCCTCACCTCACCCCACAGTGCTCACCTCACCTCACAGCCCTCACCTCACCTCACCTCACAGCCCTCACCTCACCTCACCCCACCCCACAGCGCTCACCTCACCTCACCTCACCTCACTGCCCTCACCTCACCTCACAGCCCTCACCTCACCTCACCTCACAGTGCTCACCTCACCCCACAGTGCTCACCTCACCTCACAGCCCTCACCTCACCTCACCCCACAGCGCTCACCTCACCTCACAGCCCTCACCTCACCTCACCCCACAGCGCTCACCTCACCGCCCTCACCTCACCCCACAGCGCTCACCTCACCCCACAGCGCTCACCTCACCTCACCTCATAGCCCTCACCTCACCTCACAGCCCTCACCTCACCTCACCCCACAGCGCTCACCTCACAGCCCTCACCTCACCCCAGAGCGCTCACCTCACCTCACCTCACAGCGCTCACCTCACCTCACCTCACAGTGCTCACCTCACCCCACAGTGCTCACCTCACCCCAAAGTGCTCACCTCACCCCACAGCGCTCACCTCACCTCACAGCCCTCACCTCACAGTGCTCACCTCACTTCACCCCACAGTGCTCACCTCACCCCACAGCGCTCACCTCACCTCACAGCCCTCACCTCACCCCAGAGCGCTCACCTCACCTCACCTCACAGCGCTCACCTCACCTCACCTCACAGTGCTCACCTCACCCCACAGTGCTCACCTCACCCCAAAGTGCTCACCTCACCCCACAGCGCTCACCTCACCTCACAGCCCTCACCTCACAGTGCTCACCTCACTTCACCCCACAGTGCTCACCTCACCGCACAGCGCTCACCTCACCTCACAGCCCTCACCTCACCCCAGAGCGCTCACCTCACCTCACCTCACAGCGCTCACCTCACCTCACCTCACAGTGCTCACCTCACCCCACAGCGCTCACCTCACCCCAGTGCTCAGCTCACCGCCCTCACCTCACCCCACAGTGCTCACCTCACCTCACAGCCCTCACCTCACCTCACCTCACAGCCCTCACCTCACCTCACCCCACCCCACAGCGCTCACCTCACCTCACCTCACCTCACTGCCCTCACCTCACCTCACAGCCCTCACCTCACCTCACCCCACAGTGTTCACCTCACCTCACCCCACAGCCCTCACCTCACCTCACAGTGCTCACCTCACCTCACCTCACAGTGCTCACCTCACTGCCCTCACCTCACCTCACAGTGCTCACCTCACCCCACAGCACTCACCTCACCCCACCCCACAGCGCTCACCTCACCTCACCTCACCTCACTGCCCTCACCTCACCTCACAGCCCTCACCTCACCTCACCCCACAGTGTTCACCTCACCTCACCCCACAGCCCTCACCTCACCTCACAGTGCTCACCTCACCTCACCTCACAGTGCTCACCTCACTGCCCTCACCTCACCTCACAGTGCTCACCTCACCTCACAGCCCTCACCTCACCTCACCCCACAGCGCTCACCTCACCTCACCTCACCTCACTGCCCTCACCTCACCTCACAGCCCTCACCTCACCTCACCTCACAGTGCTCACCTCACTGCCCTCACCTCACCTCACAGTGCTCACCTCACCCCACAGCACTCACCTCACCTCACCCCACAGCGCTCACCTCACTATACCTCATAGCCCTCACCTCACGGTGCTCTCCTCAGATATTCACCTCAGAGCATTTACCAGGGGCAGGGAGCAGTGCTTCAGGGACTAAAAGGGCACAAAAGCTTCTGCAGCCTCCCAGTGTCCTGGAGCTGGGCCTGCTGGGGCACAGCCAGCTCCTCCTCCAGACCTCTGCCCAACATGGCCACAGCACAGGAAGCACCAACCACAGCCATTCTGGGAAGGCAGTGTGGAGGCACCTCGGTGCCAGTTCACAGCCAGGGTCTCCCCTTGCCACACCAGCAGCTGGGCCCATCAGGAGGAGCAGCCCTGTCCTGGCCCAGGTCAGTCTGGCAGGACAGAGACAGAGCACTGGTTCCAGGGCGAACGTACCTTCACTCTACACCTCTTTTCTGTCTAAAATCAGAAAGGTAATGTGGAAATCATAAGACAGAAAAAGGCAGAAAGACATGGCACATAATCAAGAAAAAACCTGGCTAACAGAAGCAGAAGCAGTGTCAGACAAATAAACTAATTATGCGTTAAAATACAAGTAAAATAAATGTTTTAAAAACCAAAATTTGTAAAAAGGGAAAAAAAAAAGAAGAATCAAATGGAAATTCTAGGACTGAAAACTGAAACAGGTCAAACTGTTGTCTATGATCTCACCTACCTGGAAATGACACAGTCTAACACCTCACATGACAAAGTCATTGAGAACGGGACCCTCCATCAGGCAGACCTCGAAGCAGGTTTGATGGACCAGGATTTGATGTCCTACCAAAAGTACAGACCTCAGCCTAACGCACCACACTTTCCAAGTGCAAAGACTGAGCTGGAATCGCACTGAGCACACAGGGAGGAGCCTTGCCTAAATGTTCAATGAAGATGCCCTCTGACCACACTATGTCTTACCAGTAAAATCCAGCACCTCAGGTCCTTAAAAAAAATTTAAGATAAAAAGAAATGGAGGAAAACCTACATCTATATTAGAAGAAACTTATAGGACTTACTGAATAAAAAGGAAAACAAAAAGACTTCTGGCCCTAACATAACAAAGGAAACTAAACTTGCCCTTCTTCTGTCAATAACCAGAAAGCTGAGGGATCACTCTTCAGATGCTGGACAAAAGGCAGCACAGGAGTGTGGCCCTCAGAGGGGTCAGGCAGATGAGACCTGCACTGACTCCGAGTTTTGCCCAGAGGCAACCCCCACACATACTGCAGAGAAAAACTGAGGTCAGCTTGGGTGCCTTGATGAACTACAGAGAAAAAAAAAAATCAAAATCCAAGGAGAATAAAGGTGCTGGAATTGGGGGCAGAGTCCTGGAATGCAGAACATCCTAAAACTCTCTAAGAGATGCCTTTGAATTTAGAGCTAAAAACTAAGTTATTTGTGCCCAGGGTAAGAAGCCATGAGGCTAGAGAGAGAATAAAGGGAAGCTGTAAGCTGAGCAACCCCCAGACCCTACATGCAGACTGAAGACACCCAAGTCCCAAAGCCACAGGAAGAGGGGTCCTAATATACTCACAAGAGACCCCAGGATGTGCACACCTCAGCTGCAGGCTTATCCTCTCCTAGAACCAACTAAGAAGCTGGCAAAAGGCAGCCCACAGTTCTGCTGGACACTACTCATCTGCACATGTCCCACAGATGTCTGACTGAACCTGCAGAGGTAAGGGTCACAACAAAGGCAACACAGCTGTGAGCCTCGGTGTTCACTGTCCAACCTGAGAGGAAAAGCGTTTCGCAACAAGCATAAGTGAGCCTGCCAAGGATCAGGCTCACAGACAAGTAATTAAACGGACTGAAAACTACAAATATGAAAAGAGACTCAACACTCAATAAACAAAGAAAATAAAATGTAGATATGCAACAACCACTAATACAGCCCAGTAGCAGCAGAACCACCAACCATGAAAAGGATGGAAAACATGGCACCTGAGACAAATAAAAATCCATCAATAGAAACAGACCTGGAAATGACAATGATAGAATGAAAAAAAAAAACAGGATGAGCCAGCGCTGTGGCGCAGTAGGTTAATCCTCCGCCTGCAGCGCTGGCATCCCATATGGGTGCCGGTTCGAGTCCCAGCTGCTCCACTTCCAGTCCAGCTCTCTGAGGTGGCCTGGGAAAGCAGTGAAAGATGACCCAAGTCCTTGGACCCTGCACCCACGTGGGAGACCAGAAGGAAGTGCCTGGCTGCTGGCTTCAGATCAGCTCAGCTCCAGCTGTTGCGGTCATTTGGAGAGTGAACTGACAGAAGGAAGACCTTTCACTCTGTCTCTCCCTCTCACTATCTGTAACTCTAACTCTCAAATAAAATCTTGAAAAAAAAAAAAAAAAAGGATGAAAAAAGAATTGTGCGTTTTTGAGAAGCAGACAGAGAGAACTCCTATTTGCTAGTTCATCTCTAAATCACTCACAACAACCCTGGCTGAGCTGAACATAGGAGCCAGGAACTCCAACCAGGTATCTCACATAGGTGACAGAGACCTAAGTACTTGAGCCATCAGCCGCTGCCTCCTACGGTCTGCATTTTCAGGAGCAGAGCTGAGAACTGAACCCAAGCACTCCAAGGTGGAACACAGGCATCTTAACCACTAGGCCAAACAACCACTATGACAGGGTTTTTTAAAAGCAAATTATAGGGGCCCACACCATGGTGCAGTAGGTTAATTCTCTGCCTGCGGCGCCAGCATCCCACATCGGCACCGGTTCTAGTCCTGGCTGCTCCTCTTCCAATCCAGCTCTCTGCTGTGGCCTGGGAAAGCAGTAGAAGATGGCCCAAGTCCTTGGGCCCTTGCACTCACGTGGGAGACCTGGAAGAAGCGCCTGGCTCCTGGCTTCAGATTGGGTCAGCTCCGGCCATTGCAGCCATTTGGGGAGTAAACCAACGGAAGGAAGACCTCTCTCTCTGTCTCTACCTCTCTCTGTAACTCTTTCAAATAAAGAAAATAAATCTTTAAAAATAAGATTAAATTTGACACTGCAATAGAATATGCTTAAATATGAAAGTGACTACTCAAACCAAGGCATAGAGAGAAAAAAACTGATAAAAAGAAAAAAAAAAAAAAAAAAAAAACCGGCCGGCGCCGCGGTTCAATAGGCTAATCCTCCACCTTGCGGCGCCGGCACACTGGGTTCTAGTCCCGGTCGGGGTGCTGGATTCTGTCCCGGTTGCCCCTCTTCCAGGCCAGCTCTCTGCCGTGGCCCGGGAAGGCAGTGGAGGATGGCCCAAGTGCTTGGGCCCTGCACCCCATGGGAGACCAGGAGAAGCACCTGGCTCCTGCCATCGGATCAGCGCGGTGTGCTGGCCGCAGCGGCCATTGGAGGGTGAAGCAACGGCAAAAGGAAGACCTTTCTGTCTCTCTCTCTCACTGTCCACTCTGCCTGTCAAAAAAAAAAAAAAAAAAAAAAAAAAAAGAACAGCCTCAGAGTAAATTATTAAGCTAACACATGGGCAACAGGAGTCCCTAAGAAGGAGAGCAGAAAATAGATCTGAAGAACTAGCTAAGATTTTCCCAACAGTTCAGAGAGGCTTACCAAGGCCCAAGCAGTGTAGCAACAAATGAAATCAAGGCACACCACAATCCAGATGCCAACAAGTAGCAATGAAGAGAAAGAAAAAGAAAAAAAAAATCCATTGATACCAAGAGCGACGATAACTAATCACAATCAACGTTAAGACAAAACAGTATCTTCAGTGACATAAAGAAACCAAAGGTCAACCTAAAATTCTATATACAGCAAAAAATATCCTGCAAAAATACATGTGAAATGAAGATATTTTCAGGAAAACAAAAGCTGAGAGTTTGTCCCCATCAGACCAGTGCTGTGGTCACAGGAAGTCCCTCAGGCAGAGGAGAAATGACACCAGACAGAAAGGTAACAAACATAGGCAGGGGTAGGGGACATCCAGCCCGTGGGCCAAAAAAGGCCCGTGAAATCATTTGGTCTGGCCCTGCCAAGGCAACCACAGACAGGACTCAAAATCCAGTATATCTATAGCAGACTAATTTTTAGGTTGGTCATTTTGTATGGCCCGCCAATGATGTTATAAATATCCAAATGGCCCCTGGCAGAAAAACTGTTCCCGAACCCTAACACAGAGAAACACAGGCCACCAGAAATGCTAGACCCGTTGGGGACTCTGCAGTGAGAACTCAGTCACCACGTGGTACACAGAGCTCTTGGGCTTACTCCTCCTCTGAAATTCTGTGTACTTTGGCTAACATCTCGCACCCCTACCCTCTGCCTGTCCAGCTTCTGCTACCTGCCATTCTACTCGCTATTTTGGTAAATTCAGCTTTTTCAGATTCCACAAATAATCAGATTTTAAAATATATTTAAGCGGGCCGGCGCCGCAGCTCACTAGGCTAATCCTCCACCTTGTGGCGCCGGCACACCGCGTTCTAGTCCCGGTCGGGGCGCCAGATTCTGTCCCAGTTGCCCCTCTTCCAGGCCAGTTCTCTGCTGTGGCCAGGGAGTACAGTGGAGGATGGCCCAAGTACTTGGGCCCTGCACCCCATGGGAGACCAGCATAAGTACCTGGCTCCTGCCATCGGATCAGCGCGGTGCGCCGGCCGCGGTGGCCATTGGAGGGTGAACCAACGGCAAAAGGAAGACCTTTCTCTCTCTCTCTCTCACTGTCCACTCTGCCTGTCAAATATATATATATATATATATATATATATATATATATATATATATTTAAGCAATCAATGGTCTACACCTAAAATAATAAAACACATTGTGAGGTCTGAGCCAGGGACTGTGGTGTAGCAGTCTAAGTCACCACTTGCAATACTCACATCCCATACTGCAGTGCCAGCTGGAGTCCTGGCTACTCTGCATCTGACCCACCTTCCTGTTAATGGAGAACCTAGGAAGCAGCAGGTGATGGCTCAAGTACTTGGGCCTCTGCCATCTGTGTGAAAGACCCGGATGGAGCTCCTGGCTTCTGGATTGAGTCTGGCCCAACCCTGGCTGTTGTGAGCATTTGGGAAGTGAACCAGCACACAGAAGATAGCTTGCTCTTTTTCTCTATATATGTGTCTCTCCCTTCACTTTACCTTTCAACTAGATAAAAAAAAAATTTTTTTAAATATATCGAAGATGGAATTGGGTAGCATTTGAAATTCATCCTAGTAAGGTAATGAAGCAATGTACACACTAGAACAACCCTTAAGACACAAAACAAAGAAATACAGCTATGAAGACAACAGTAGGAAAAAATGGCCTTCTGAAAAACAAACTTTGGTAATTCTAAAAGTCAGGAAAAGAAAAAAGAACAGATGGGACAAACAAAAATAACAGCAAGACAGTAAACCTGAATCCATCCCCAGAAGTGTTAACAAGGGTTTCAGACGCTGGCATCCCAGATCAGTGCACCCAGGTTCAATGCCCAGCTCTGGCTCCTATCTCCAGCTTCCCCTGGTGTAGACCCTGGGAGGCAGCAGTGATGGCCCAAATAACTGGATTCCTACCATCCACATGGGTGAACTACACTGAGTTCCCAGCTCCAAGTTTCAGCCTCAGAGCTCCAGTCATTAGGATCATACGAGGAGTGAGCCAGATCATCAGAGCACACGCATACACAGTCTCACTCTCTCAACCTAAATGTGACAGGTCCAATTACTGCAATGAATGGGTGGAGACAGTCAGACTAGATAAAAAACAGGACTCAACTATTTACTGCCTACACGAAACCAAGTACATACAAAACACAAACATATTAAAATAAAGAGGATAAAAAAATTAAGACATACAGTGCAAAAATTCATCACAAGACAGCTGGACAGCCCACATTAATACTAATATCAGACCACAGACACTTAAACATAGTATAAGGAATAAAGAGAGACACTTCATCATGATAAAGTAATTTAAAATTTAAAAAAACCCTGAATGTGTATGCACCGAATAACAGAGCTTCAAAATACACAGAAAGCAAAAACTGAAAACCAGACAGAAATGAAGGGAGAGCAGAGAAACCCATAACTAGGATTGGCGCTCTTAACGCTACTCTCTCAGTAATTGGCAGAGTGAATAACAACCACAGCACAAGGACACAGAAGACTTGAAAACACATCCAGCAATTCATGTCACTGATACACAGGCAAATACTACTCACCTCACTGTCATGAGGCAACACACCTCCAATACACACAACTACACACCTGACATGTGGGAACACACCCTCCACACACAGTCAGCTGCCACCTCACTGATACATGGGAACACACCTCCAACACCCAACCGCTCACCTCACGTCTTGTGGCAACACACCTACAACACACACTACCACCCACCTGACATGTGGGAATACTCCCTCTACACACAGTCAGCCACCCACCTGACACATGGGAACACACACACACACACACAGAGTCAACTGCTCACCTCACTGACACATGGGGACATACCTCCAACACACATAACCACTCAATGACATGTGGGAACACACCCTCCACAGTCAGCCACCCACCTCACTGACACATGGGAACTGCTCACAGTTCACACACAAAGTCAACTGCTCACCTCACTGACATGCAAAAACACACCTACAACACACACAACCACCTACCTGACATGTGGGAACACACCCTCCACACAGTCAGCCACTCACCTCACTGACACACAGGACAACACACACAGCCAACCGCTCACCTCACCGACACACGGGAACATACCACCAACAGAGTCAACCGCTCACCTCACCGACATGCAAAAACACACCTCCAACAAACATGGTCAGCTACCTACTACCTCACAGACACATGGGAACACACCTCCAACATACAGTGAGCTACTTGTCTCTCTGACATGCAGAAACACACCTCCAACAGACATATCACTGTAAGTGCACACAGAACATTCAGAAGGACAAAGGATACATTGGGCCATAGTGTGAATCTCAACCGAGTTTACAGAATTTCAATTATAAAATTTTCTCTGGCCACAACAGAATTAAACTACAAATTAAAAGAAATTTTATCTTGAAAATCCCAAATTATTTGTGAATTGAGACACACACTTCTATTAAGTTTTAGATCAAGAAAATTCGTGAAAAAAATTTTAAATGGTAGAATAAAATGAAAACAATTGTATCAAAATTTGTGAATACAACTCAAACAGTACTTAGAAAAAGAAAGGTATAAAAATCCAATAATCCAAGTTGCTTCCATCTTAAAACTAAAGAAAAAGAAAAGTGAATCCAAGTCATGGAGACGGAAAGACACAATAATAAAGCAGAAGTAAATTCAAATAGAAAACAACGGTCAATGAAACTAAAGGCTAGTTCTTGGAAAAGATCAATACAAAATTTGACAAGTCAAAAATTACTAATAGCAAGACTAGGGCTCTCATTACAGACCCCACACATCAGAGCGACAATAACAATATTACAAAGACAAACTTTGCATGAAACATAAACTCCCTGAGAGGCACAGGTTACCTACTGCTGACTCAGGAAGAAACAGAAAACCTTTTAAACACTTCCATAACTTAACAAACTGTATACTTACAGATGAGAACTTCTTAGTGTAAACTAACAAAGTTAACTTAAAACATTAAAAAAAAAAAACCGTAAGAGATCACGTAGGAAATAAACTGTAAAGAAACAAGAGGAAAATACACACTACGGAAGTCTGGATCATGTTTATTTGGGGGCAAAGACTGTGTTTTGTTTTTTCTGAGGGGGGAGGCAAGAGAGACAGGGAATGGGGTAGAGCTCCTTTCTTCTGGTTCACTCCCCTAACACCTGGAACAGCCAGGACGAGGCTGGGGCCAACGCTGGGTGCGGGGAACTCGATGCGGGTCTCCCCCGAGGGTGGCAGGGACCCTCCAGGGGAAGCATCAGTAGGAAGCTGGAATCAGGAGTCAGAGCCAAGATCTGAATACACACATTCCAAAATGGGACGCTGACATCTCCACCAGCATCCAGCCAGCCAGGCAAAGTGCCAGTCCCAGCTACGGTTCTGACACACAGAAGGGTCTCTGGCAGCAAAGTCAGTCACTGGAGGGGACAGTCGTGAGGCTGACCACTGTACAGTAATTCTTTGTAAACAGCTTTGCTTTGTGAGGTTTTCTCTGTGTATTACTTTACAATCCAAAAGTGTTATGTTTTAAAATTTTTTTTTTTTTTTTTTAAGACTTACTCACTGATTTGAAAGGCAGAGTGACAGGAGAGACAATGTTCCATTTGCTGGTTCATTCCCCAAACGCCTACAACAGTCAGGGCTGGGCCAGGCTAAAGCCAGGAGCCCAGAGCTCCAATCCGGGTCTCCCACGTGAGTGGCAGGGACACAAGCACTTGGACCATCTTCCACAGCCTTCCCAGGCACATTAGCAGGAAGCTGGGTCGGAAGCAGAGCAGTCAGGAGTCAAACTGGCCCTGTGATATGGGATGCAGACATCCCAAATAGGAGTTTAATCCACTGTGCTGCAAGGCCCACTCCTTGGAAGTCTAAACACTGGTTTCAAAAACCTCGACTACCCCTTTGTCAAGAACTCGAGAGAATCACGCCCACAGAAGCCACAGGCAGGTGATCATTCCCCTCAGTCTAAGCACCGCCTCCAGGAAGCAGTGCCACAAGACCTGTAGGGGAGGATGTCAGCGGGAGAATGCTCAAAAAAAATACCTTGAAGAAGTTCAAGTTAAATGCCACATATATTTAATAGGCCGGCGCCACGGCTCACTAGGCTAATCCTCCGCCTTGCGGCGCCGACACACCGGGTTCTAGTCCCGGTTGGGGCGCCGGATTCTGTCCCGGTTGCCCCTCTTCCAGGCCAGCTCTCTGCTGTGGCCAGCGAGTGCAGTGGAGGATGGCCCAGGTGCTTGGGCCCTGCACCCCATGGGAGACCAGGAGAAGCACCTGGCTCCTGGCTCCTGGCTCCTGCCATCGGATCAGTGCGGTGCGCCGGCCGCAGCGCGCCGGCCGCGGCGGCCGCGGCGGCCATTGGAGGGTGAACCAACGGCAAAAGGAAGACCTTTCTCTCTGTCTCTCTCTCTCACTGTCCACTCTGCCTGTCAAAAAAAAAAAAAAAATGCCACATATATTTAATAAACACAAACAATTTAACAATGAACATATGCAAAATATATATTTATATATAAAATAACCAACAGATAAATAAAAATCTAGCTAGTTAGAAGGCGACTTAGATTGCTCTCTGTCAACAAACACTTAATATGTGCTCATCACCTGGGTGGCAGCACACACAGTGGCTAAGAGCAGGTCCTGGGCTAAGAGTGCAGTGTGCAAACCCAGCTCCACCACACAGCGGCTCTCAGACCTGGGGCAGGCTCTCTGTGCTACTGGGAGTCACCAGGTACCGGCAACCCTCGGAGGTGCTGCAGGTTCGGTCCCGACCACTGCAAAAAAGTGAATGTCGCCGTAAAGCGAGTCACACAGTTCGTGTCCCAGTCTACAGGGCTGTTGGCACTACACTGCCGTCTCGAAGTATAAGACAGCATCATGTCTAACAACCGTGCATACTGAATCAAAAAATACTGCTAAAAATACTTTATTGATAAAATATGCTATGATTGAGCTGCTGGAAAAACAGCACCGATAGACTTTGCAGACTCCGAGTGCCACCAAGCTCGCTCTGCAAAATCGGGGCAACTGCCCTGCGAGGCCCCCGCGAGGCCCCCGCCACCCTTCCTACGCCTCTCCTGCAAAGGGAGACGCCTCTTACCCTCCTTTGTGCTTCTTCTTCTTGGGAGTGTCTTCTTCCGAGGTCCTCCTGCCACGGCCCCGGGAGCCTCTCTTTTCTTTCTGACCCCGACCTTCTGAAAACAACAAGGACCCCAATTACTTTCACAGAATCCACTAAAGTGAGATTTGCTGTAACGATCCTAAAGCACTCATTACACAGAATCCTTCAAGGGTCCATAGTGACCATAGTAAAATGAAAAATGAAGAAAAACGAACAGACTTGCTTTTTAACCCCCGTCCCGCAGAGCTCTCGAAGTCGCTGCCCTCCATCTTGTCCTTCAGGTCTGCTTCAAAGCGTGCCAGGTCCGCGTCCAGCCGTCGGATGTGCTTGTCCACCTGCGAGAGGAGCTCCAAGCCTTATGCACAGCACACCCATGGTGCTCACCAACGCACAAGGAGCCCCATGGGGTGGGGGAGACTCTTCCAGGCCTCTGAGTTGTCAACTAAAAACAGCTCTGCTGGACAAGGCCCACTGTCTCCAAGTTCACACAAGGGTCTTTTTCCTGCACAGCTGCACACCTCAACAGAATAAATCCCAACTGGGGAAAAAGCATGAGTGCAGGCAATGATGAGAAGCAGGCGTGAAAGGCAATGGGGGAAGGGGTGGCGCAGCAGATGCTGAGCCCTGATCTAAAATTCCGAAGAACAGAAAACCAAAACGAGAAAAGAAAACAAAGACTTCACACTTCAGGTACAGAAGCCCAGAGAGACATGATGAGTACTGTATTGCTTCTGGAGGGGAAGCTCCTGCTGACCACTTAGAAGGCTTGACTCGGGTACCGGACCACAGCCCACGGGCACAGCCCCGCCTGCTCACACAGCAGGGACAAAGTGGGACTGACTCGGGTACCAGACCACAGCACACGGGCACAGCCCCGCCTGCTCACACAGCAGGGACAAAGTGGGACTGACTCGGGTACCGGACCACAGCACACGGGCACAGCCCCGCCTGCTCACACAGCAAGGACAAAGTGAGACTGACCAGGGCACTGGACCACAGCAGACGGGCACAGCCCCGCCTGCTCACACAGCAAGGACAAAGTGAGACTGACCAGGGCACTGGACCACAGCACACGGGCACAGCCCTGCCTGCTCACACAGCAGGGACAAAGTGGGACTGACTCGGGTACCGGACCACAGCACACGGGCACAGCCCCACCTGCTCAGACAGCAGGGACAAAATGGGACTGACTCGAACATCGGACCACAGCACACGGGCACAGCCCCGCCTTCTCTGCTCACTCAACAGGGAGAAAGTGAGACTGTCCAGGGCACTGGACCACAGCACACGGGCACAGCCCCGCCTGCTCTGCTCACTCAACAGGGAGAAAGTGAGACTGACCAGGGCACTGGACCACAGCATGTGGGCATAGCCCCGCCTGCTCACACAGCAGGGACAAAGTGAGACTGACCAGGGCACTGGACCACGGCACATGGGCACAGCCCCGCCTGCTCAGACAGCAGGGACAAAGCAGGACTGACCGGGGCACTGGACCACGGCACATGGGCACAGCCCCCCGCCTGCTCACACAGCAGGGACAAAGCAGGACTGACCGGGGCACTGGACCACGGCACATGGGCACAGCCCCACCTGCTCAGACAGCAGGGACAAAGTGGGACTGACTCGAACACTGGACCACAGCACACGGGCACAGCCCCGCCTGCTCTGCTCACTCAACAGGGAGAAAGTGAGACTGACCAGGGCACTGGACCACAGCACACGGGCACAGCCCCGCCTGCTTACACAACAGGGAGAAAGTGAGACTGACCAGGGCACTGGACCACAGCACACGGGCGCAGCCCCACCTGCTTACACAGCAGGGACAAAGTGGGACTGACCAGGGCACTGGACCACGGCACATGGGCACAGCCCCCCGCCTGCTCAGACAGCAGGGAGAAAGGGGACTGTCTCAGAGGCAACTGATCCAACCTAATTTTCCAGAAACCATTCTGCTCACTCGGCAGACTCAGCAGTTCAGGCATCAAAGCCCCACACAGAGGGAGTAAGCTCTACTTCTCGAGCATCCTGCAATCTTCTGGGCAACAGTGCAGCCACCAAATGAGCCCGGAGGGGACACAGGACTAGCGCAGACTCGACCTAGAGCTGACAGAACAAGAGCTGAAACATGGAAGAGGGGCCAGCGTGTGGCGCAGTGGGTGAAGCCACCACCTGAGGTGCCAGCATCCCATATGGGTACCGGTTTGAGTCCCAGCTGCTCCAATTCTCATCCAGCTCTCTGCTATGACCTGGGAAAGCAGTAGAAGATGGCTCAAGTCCTTGGGCCCCTGCACCCATGGGAGACCCAGAAGAAGCTCCTGGCTCCTGGCATTGGACTGGCCCAGCTGCGGCCATTGCGGCCATCTGGGGAGTGAACCAGCGGTTGAAAGACCTCTCTCTCTCTCTCTCTCTCTCTCTCTCTCTGCCTCTCTGTAATTCTGCCTTTCAAATAAATAAATAAATCTTTAAAATAAAATGGATATAAAAGAAATGTTCTCAAAATCAAATGAACAAATGAGACCAGCAGCCAGGACAACAGGGAGGTCCCAGGGAAGGACGCCCCATGTGTCCTCCCCTACGGTGCAATGCAGCCAAGCCAGACCCCCAGGTGGGCTGCGCCGCAGGCCTTCTGCTCACCATCTCATAGGTCTGCATGGCCAGCTGCACCTTGTCGTCGCTGTACTCCTTGCACTTGCTGTAGGCACTCTGGATCTTCTGCAGGTGCGCGACACGCTGGTCGGCAGACAGCGTCTTCACTGTGGAGATGTACTCTGCAGCCAGGATGTCAATCTCTGCCTTCTTATCTGAGGGAGAAACGGCCAAAGGTTGGCCCCGCCCACAGAGCCACCACAGGCACATGGGGAAGCTGGCCCCGCCCATGATGCCACCACAGGCGCAGGCCAGCAAAAAAGGCTATCAGGACCAAGTGTAGCCGAGAGGAAGACTGACCAGACCCCAGCTGCTGGCAGGAGTACAACCACCATGCACAAAACACCTGGTACTGTGTGGGAGTGCAGGACGTGCCCAGGACAGACCAGTGTCTTATGGTGGCCTCTCTGACCCTAAGTACTCTGTCTGGATAATAAACTATGGGGTCACCCTACCTATGACCCAGCATGCAGATAACACCCTCAAGAAATACAAGTGCTTGGGCTTGGGGCCGGCGCCGTGGTTGACTTGGTTAATCCTCTGCCTGCAGCGCCGGCAACCCATATGGGTGCCAGGTTCTAGTTCCCGTTGCTCCTCTTCCAGTCTAGCTCTCTGTTGTGGCCTGGGAGATCAGTGGAGGACGGACCAAGTGCTTGGGCCCTGCACCCGCATGGAAGACCAGGAGGGGGCACCTGGTTCCAGATCGGCATAGCTCCGGCTGGAGCGGTCATTTAGGGGATGAACCAACGGAAGGAAGACCTTTCTCTCTGTCTCCCTCTCTCACTGTCTAACTCTGTCAAATAAAAAATAAAAATAAACAAATAAATAAATTTTTTAAAAAAGTGCTTGAGCTCCAGATTCAAAGGAGAAAACATCCATTAACAAGTGACAGTGAAGGATGCCTGCAGTGCCGCATCCCATTTGGGTGCCAGTTCAAGTCCCGGCTGCTCCACTTCCAATCCAGCTCTCAAGATGGCCCAGGTCCTTGGGCCCATGCACCCATGTGGGAGACCTAGAAGAATCTCCTGGCTTCGGACCAGAGCAGCTCTGGCCATTGCAGTCATCTGGGGAGTGAATCAGTGAATGGAAACCCCCCGTCCCTCTCTCTCTCTCTAACTCTGCCTTTCAAATAAATAAATCTTTAAAAAAAGAAAGGATGCGGTCTCACAACAGAATACGCTATGCAGCAAGAGCACAGACCACAGCTACACAGTATATTTTGTTTGCAACAAAATAAACTTGTTTTTTAATTCCATTTTTCTGTACTTTCTGAAGCACCTCACACTTCCTAAAAGACTTCCCTCTTACCTGGTAGGACACTGCACCCAAACGCAAACACAGCTATGTCAATCTTGCAAAACACAGGCCTGATGCAATATCAAGGCACAGCTCATGAACCTAAAACCTCGAAGATAAAGAGCATCCCCTGGGCTATGGTGTTGTGGGTGAAGTTGCCATCTGCAGTGCTGGCATCCCATTTGGGTGCCAGTTCGAGTCCTGGCTACCACACTTCCAAACCAGCTCTCTGTTGTGGCCTGGGAGGGAAGTAGAAGATGGCACAAGTCCTTGGGCCCCTGCACCCGTATGGGAGACTCCGGGTAGGCTCCTGGCTTCTGGCTTCGAATTGGCACAGCTCTGGCCATTGTGGACATCTGGGGAGTGAACCAGTGAATGGAAAACCTCTCTCTCTCTGCCTCTCTGTAGCCCTGCCTTTCAAATAAATAAATAAATAAATCTTTTAAAAAAGAGCATCCCCTTGGGGTCAGCGCTGTGGCGTAGCGGGTTAAAGCCCTGGCCTGAAGTGCCGGCATCCCATATGGGTGCCGGTTTGAGTCCTGGCTGCTCCTCTTCTGATCTAGCTCTCTGCTATGGCCTGAGAAAGCATGTAGAAGATGACCCAAGTCCTTGGGTCCCTACACCCGCGTGGGAGACCCAGAGGAGGCTCTTGGCTCCTGGCTTCAGATCAGCAGAGCTCTGGCCATTGCAGCCATCTGAGGAGTGAACTAGCAGATGGAAGACCCCTCTCTCCTCTCTGTCTCTGCCTCTCTCTGCAATTCTTTCAAATAAATAAAATAAATCTTAAAAAAAAAAAAAAAAAAAAAAAAAAAAAAAAAAGAGCATCCCCAAAGCTTCTGAACTGGGAGGAAAAAAAAAAAAGAAGATACAATAAATATGAGGGATTAAGAACACAAACAGTGGGCTGGTGCTGTGGCGCAGCGGGTAAACACCCTGGCCTGAAGCACCAGAATCCCATATGGGCACCAGTTCTAGTCACGGCTGCTCCGCTATGGCCTGGAAAGCAGTAGAGGATGGCCCAAGTCCTTGGGCCCCTGCACTAGCATGTGAGACCCAGAAGAAGCTCCTGGCTCCTGGCTTTAGATCAGCATAGCTCTGGCCGTTGCAGCCACTTGAGAAGTGAACCAGCAGATGGAAGACTCTCTCTCTCTCTGCCTCTGCTTCTCTCTTTCAAATAAATAAATAAACCTTAAAAAAAAAAAAAAAAGAAATGATCCTCTAGAATTATCAAGCTATCAATCAAATACAAGGTAAGAGGAGCAGGCCATCTGGCACGGTAGATAAATTACCGGCGCTGTGGCGCAGTAGGTTAATCCTCTGCCTGTGGCG
Organism: Oryctolagus cuniculus; assembly: GCF_964237555.1. Taxonomy (NCBI): domain Eukaryota; kingdom Metazoa; phylum Chordata; class Mammalia; order Lagomorpha; family Leporidae; genus Oryctolagus; species Oryctolagus cuniculus. Next base: position 156,344 of record NC_091434.1, read on the forward strand.
CTGGCAACCCATATGGGTGCCAGTTCTAGTCCCGGCTGCTCCTCTTCACATCCAGCTCTCTGCTGTGGCCTGGGAAAGCAGGAGAAGATGGCCAAGTCCTTGGGCCCCTGCACTCGCATGTGAGACCTGGAAGAAGTGCCTGGCTCCCAGCTTTGGATCGGCGCAGCTCCGGCCGTTGCAGCCATTTGGGGAGTGAGCCAGCAGACAGAAGACCTTTCTCTCTGTCTCTCCCTCTCACTGTCTGTAACTCCACCTCTCAAATAAATAAAAAATCTTTTAAAAAAATTAGGCCGGCACCGCGGCTCACTAGGCTAATCCTCTACCTTGTGGCGCCGGCACACCGGGTTCTAGTCCCGGTCGGGGCGCCGGATTCTGTCCTGGTTGTCCCTCTTCCAGGCCAGCTCTCTGCTGTGGCCAGGGAGTGCAGTGGAGGATGGCCCAAGTACTTGGGCCCTGCACCCCATGGGAGACCAGGAAAAGCACCTGGCTCCTGCCATCGGATCAGCGCGGTGCGCCGGCCGCAGCGCGCCGGCCGCTGCGGCCATTGGAGGGTGAACCAACGGCAAAGGAAGACCTTTCTCTCTGTCTCTCTCTCTCACTGTCCACTCTGCCTGTCAAAAAATAAAAAAATAAATAAAACAAAAATAAAAATTACCACTTGGGTCACTCACCTGGATTTTATTTTTTTTAATATTTATTTATTTATGTGAGAAGTAGAGTTACAGAGAGAGGCAGAGACAGCAAGAGAGGTCTTCCACCACTGGTTCACCCTCCAGATGGCCGCAACGACCGGAGCTGAGCCGACCTGAAGCCAGGAGCCAAGAGCTTCTTCTGGGTCTCACACGCAAGTGCAGGGGCCAAAGGACTTGGGCCACCTTCTACTGCTTTCCCAGGCTATTGGGCCACAGCAGAGAGCTGGATCGGAAGAAGAGCAGCAGAGACTTGAACTGGTGCTCACATGGGATTCTAGCACCTCAGGCGGAGGTTTAGCCCACTCTGCCACAGCGCCAGCCCCCACCTGGTTCTGAGTTCTAGCGGCACTGCTGATTCCAACTCATGTGCTTCCCGGGAGGCAGCAGGTGATGACTCAAGTTCTTGGGTCCCCACCACCCATGCAGGAGACCTGGATGGAGGTCCTAACTCCTGTCTTTAGCCTGGCCCAGCCCTGGCTGTTGTGGGCATTTGAGGAGTGAACCAGCAGATGGAAGATCTTACTAACTCTCAAATACTTTTTTAAGAAACGTGAGGCTAGAAAGACCATGTTTCAGACACACAACACTGCAGGAAGCTTACCTTCCCAGGGGCCTTTCCTCAGAAAGCCGCCAGAGGCACCCAAACAAGGCAGCAGGTGAGAAAAGGGGGCATTCAAGATCCAGAGGCCAGGGCCTACGGTGCAGGGGTGAGTGAAGAGCCCTGGCAGGGCAGCAGCCCTGCAAGCAAGCAGGATAGGCCGTCCCCGGGAAGGCACAGGTGGCAGCAGCAGACAAGCGGGGGGCAGGAGCACACTGAGGCACTCCTGGGGGGGCGGGGTGGCACACACAGCAGTCGGCAAGTAGAGTCACTCCACAAGGGTCCCAGAGGCAGAGCAAGGCATGGCTCCGTTTACCAGCAGCTGCCCCGGAGGGTACACTGTCGCTGGCCTTTATTTATTTATTTATTTATTGGACAGGCAGAGGGGACAGTGAGAGAGAGAGAGACAGAGAGAAAGGTCTTCCCTTTTTTACCTTGGTACACCCCCTCTCCCTGACCACCAAGAGCCCGCACTCACCTTCTGTCCTCTGGTCCAGCTCCCGCATCAGCTGGAAGTTCCTCTGCAGCTCACAGGGGAGGTTCTCGATGCCTGGAACACACACAGGGAGTAGAGCACCTGGAGCAACGCAGGCCCCAAGGCTCCAGCCCGCTCTGCCCCATCAAATGAGCCTTAACCAGGGACGGGCGCCAAGCAGCTGGACAGGGAAGCTGGGGAGGACCTCAGAAGGGGCCCAGCGCAGGGCACAGGTCCCTGGGTCTCCTCTCCAAACCCCACCCTCCTCCCCACTCTGCACCAGCCCTGGAGAACCCGGTCCCTGCTCCCAAATCCAGCATACGGGTCAGTGCAGGATGGATGGACAATGGACAAGCAGTCTGCGTGCCTCAACACCGCTCTCACTGGCCACAGGGGCTACTAAGCCTCAGAGACATGGCCAGGCATGAGCAACTCAACTGAATTTTACCCAAGTGGCCCTGCTCCCCCATCCTCTGTAAGGTCACCTCGGGTCCAGGCCACAGCTCCTGCAGGGCCCCAGAGCTGCCAGGACCACCCGCTTAAAACTAAATCTAATCTCAGGACTGGTGCAGTAGACCAGCATCCACCTGTGGCCCCGGCATCCCATATGGGTGCCAGTTGGAGTCCTGGCTGCTCCACTTCCGATCCAGCTCCCTGCTGTGGCCTGGGAAAGCAGTGGAAGATGGCCCAAGTGCTTGGGCCCCTGCACCGCGTGAGACACAGAAGCTCCTGGCTCCTGGCTTTCGATCAGCTCAGCTCTGGCCATTGTGGCTATCTGGGGAGTGAACCAGTGGATGGAAGACCTCTCTCTGTGTAACTTTGACTCTCAAGTAAATAAGCAAATCTAAATAAATAAATACATAGGAAGATACATAAATAAATAAACCTAATCTCACAAACGAGCCTCCACGCTCGGGCCAGCCCTTCCCCAACCGGGGAGCCAGCACCCAGGCACGGCCAGCAGACAAGGGTAAACGAACACGACCCGGTGCCCCTTGGCGAGGCCCGGTAGCCTCCAGCTGAACCCTCCCTCACTTCCGGGGATCCTGAGCAGCCGGCCTGGGTGCTCCACGCGGCCTCTCCTGCACAGCCCAGTCCAGGCAGACCCCCCCAAGGGGCCACACGTGGACCCCCAAGGAGCAGGATGACTCTGAGCAAGGCCGGGGCCTCATCTCATTAGAACCATCCCCAGGGCTCGGGAGGACCCAGGGTCGTCCCTCAACACGCAGCACACAGCCCGCACCGCGGCCACGGAAGCGCAAGCTAACGCCGGGCGCGCGCCGGCCCTAGGCCAGCCACAGGCGGCGGACACGACCTGCGCGGCGGGGCGAGGTCCAGCAGGGAGGACGGGACCGTGGCCACGGCCGCGGGGCGGGACGTGGGCAAGGGCGGGGCGGGGGCCACTGTGGGCGGGGCCGGGGCTTTGAAGGCGGGGCCAGTGCCGCAGGCCCCGCCCCGCCGTGACGCACCTGGAATTGGCGCGGCCACGGCGGCGGGACCCCGCGCCGCGCCCCCCGCGCCCGCCCCTCCCTCGCGGTCCGGCCCCGCCTCAGCCGCGCGCCCCCCGTCGCCGGCGCCTAAGGCCGCCCCCGCCGCCCTCTTGAGCCCCCGAGGTCCGCGCGCGGGGCCCGGCGTGCGGGGAGCTGCGGCAGCGGAGGCCCCGCGCGGGCGGCGGGCGCGACGGCGGCGGGTGGCGCTTACTGTCCAGGTAGTGCTCCAAGTACATGGCGGTCGCCATCTTCGTCCGCGGCCGCGCTCGGGGTCTGCGCGGGCGGGCGGCGCGCAGGGCGGGGCATGCGGCGCGGGGCGGGGCTGCGGCGTCGGCGCGCTCACTATTCATGAGCCGCGCGCGTTGATTGGCCGCGCCGGAGGCGGGGCGCTGTCTTGACACGCCCCCCGGCTTCCGGCCGTTGCGGAACTAGCGGCGCGGGTCACAGACGCCGCTGTGTCGTGTGGCTGGTGCGGCTGCTGCGGTCGCGGCGGGACAGGAGCGGCACCCAGCCCCGAGGAACCGGGACCCAGGGGCCTTCGTGCCGCGGCGCCCCGTGTGCGTGTCCGGCCTGTACGTGGCTCTCTCCCCTCAGGCCTCGTCCCTTAGCTGCTGCGGCCGTGGCCCGTGCCCGGACTCCGCCGCCGCCGAGCGCGCCCGGCCGTGCGGACACGGAGGAGCGGGACGCCCTCGAACGAACGGGGAAGGGGCCGTTAGGTCGTTTAGGTGGGGGGTTTCAGGGAGAAGGCGGCGAGGCCCGAGAGCTCTCCTGCGGATCACGCGACTGCACCAGCCCCATGGGTGCCCGGGGGGCTTCCTGGAGGAGGCGTGCCCCTTCTAAGCCCGCTCCGGTCTGCAGCTGAGCTAGGTGGAGAGAGCGTGGCCCCAGAACCCCTCCCCGCACCCGACCTCGACATTCCGGGATGTGTACAGAGTGGCACCGCCAGACGTGCGGAGCGGTACTTTCCGTAGTAAAACGTCGAGAGAGACGCTCCATCTTCCAGTTGGCCCGCCCGCCCCCGGGACCACCGCTGCCTTCCAGGGTGCGCGGAGGTGGAGTTTGAAGGACAGCTGGGACTGCAGCGCCGGCACTCTGGGGACGCCTGCCCTCTGCATGGACTTCTCAAACCCTCATCCAGTACCGAAAAATGGAAACATTTCGTATTGCAAGCTTACACTCAGAAAAGTTCCTGCTGGGGCTTGTTTAACTCCCTGGAGTGGAACACCATGGCTGTCTTGTTCACCCTTGAGCTGACCGAATGTTAGCAGTCTGGGGGCGTCCTTCCTGGCCCTGTTAATGAGAAAATTGCAGGCCACCCACTCTAGCTGGCTGGGTTTTGTTTGTTTCCCGTATATCTGAGAGGCAGAGAGCTCCCCCATCTGCTGGTTCTCTCCCTCAAATGCCTCGGACTGACAGGGCCGGGGTGGAGCAGCTGAGTCCAAACCCAGATCTGCCGTGTGGGAGGCACTGCCTCCTGAGGTCTGCATTAGTAGGAAGCTGGATTCAAGAGCCACAGGGGGGAGTCCAGCCCAGGCACTCCAGCCTGAGGTGCAGGCGGAGGATTAACCAAGTGAGCCACGGCGCCGGGTTCTAGTCCCGGTGGCTCCTCTTCCAGTCCAGCTTTCTGCTGTGGCCGGGGAAGGCAGTGGAGGATGGCCCCCCAAGTGCTTGGGCCCTGCACCCGCATGGGAGACCAAGAAGAGGCACCTGGTTCCTGGCTTCAGATCGGCGTAGCTCTGGCCGTTGTGGCCATTTGGGGGGTGAACCATCAAATGGAAGACCTTTCTGTCTCTCACTGTCTGCACTCTTGTCAGATAAATAAATAAAAAATCTAAAAAAAAACCTTAATGAGCGCCTTAACCCCTAAAATGCTTGCTCTCAAATTAGTAGACTACTTTGTCAAGTTTGAAGTTGTACTGAAAATTGGAGCTCAGGGTTTCCCTGCATGGGAGCCTGTGTTACAGTTAAAACAGTGCTGACACATTATTTCTAGCCAGGTCTGGAGTTCACATCAGGGCCAATGCATTGAACATGCTGTGGGTTCAATCTGCCCCCCATTACAACATCGGAAGCAAGTCCCACTGCCCGGGACGGCCCCTGTGCTGCTCCTGTCGCCTCTCCTCTGGAATATCCCATAGTACTGGCTTCTCCTGCGCCTTTTGGTGGCTTCATAGCTCACTTCTTTTCCGTTGGAAATTGCTCCACCGTCCCAGTGCACCACAGTTACCCACACACACACCTGCTGAGGGCCAGCTCAGTTGCTTCCAGTTTGGGCCACTGTGAATAGGACCACTGCTCATTCATGGGAAGCATTGTTTTGGCCTTGGCAGTGAGGGTGGGACACATGGACAAGACTTGGTGTGGACCCCGCTTTCAACTCATCTTGGTTAGAACGAGGAGCCCCACGGCTGGATTGTGGGCTAAGAACACGTTGAGTTTTGTAAAAACCTAATATTTAAGACAATAACTGCAGAACTGCCTTTCAAAATATCTGTGCCATTTTGCATTCCCACCACTGTGGCTCCACGTCCTCAGCAGCGTCTCCTGATGATGTCCTACTGGGCACATTCTCATCTGAATTTCTTCTTTGGTGAGGTATCTTCAGGTCTTATGCCCATTTTTAAACTGGTGTGTTCACTTTAACACTTTTTAATTTTATTTATTTATCTGAAAGATAGAGATCTTCATCTGCTGCTTTACTCCCAGAATGCCCACAACAGCTGGGACTAGACCAGGCTGAAGCTGGGAACCCAGAACTCAATGCCCACAACAGCTGGGACTAGACCAGGCTGAAGCTGGGAACCCAGAACTCAATGCCCACAACAGCTGGGACTAGACCAGGCTGAAGCTGGGAACCCAGAACTCAATGCCCACAACAGCTGGGACTAGACCAGGCTGAAGCTGGGAACCCAGAACTCAGGCTGAGTCTCCCACATGGGTGGCAGGGACCCAAGGACATGAGCCATCACTGCTGCCTCCCAGGGTGCACATGGGCAGGAAGCTGCCTTCAGAGCTGAGTGGGGCCTTGAACACAGGTGAACCCAGGCATTCAGAGTGTCCAGCTACTGCACCAAATACCCCAGGATGTTCCTTTATTGTTGAGTCACATTGGCCAATTTTTCTATTACATCCTTACATTTTTTAAAGATTTATTTTGGGGGGCCAGTGCTGTGGCATAGTGAGTTAAGCCGCAAGTTGCAGTGCCAGCATCCCATATGGGTACCGATGTGAGTCCCAGCTGCTCCACTTCCAATCCAGTTCTCTGCTGTTGGCCTGGGAAAGCAGTAGAAGATGGCCCAAGTCCTTGGGCCCCTGCACCCGCGCGGGAGACCCAAAGGAAGCTCCTGGCTTCTGATTTTGGATTGGCGCAGCTCCGGCTGTTGCAGCCATCTGGGGAGTGAACCATCGGATGGAAGACCTCTCTCTCTCTCTCTGCCTCTGCCTCTCTGTAACTCTGCCTTTCAAATAAATCTTTAACAAAAAGATTTATTACTTTTTATTTATTTTGAAAGCCAAAGTTACAGAAAGAGGTAGAAATGGAGAGAGAGGGAGGTCTTCCATCTGCTGGCTCACTCCCCAGATGGCCAGAACGACCAGGGCCTGGCTCGACTGAAGCCAGCAGCCAGGAGTTTCCTCCGGGTCTCCCACGTCGGTGCAGGGGCCCAAGGACGTGGGCCATCTTCCACTGCTTTCCCAGGCACATTAGCAGGGAGCTGGATCGGAAGTAGCTTAGCCAGGACTCGGAAGCAGCACCCACTGGATGTCAGCACTGCAGGCTGGGGTTTAGCCTGCTGCGCCACAGCACTGGCCCCTGACATCCACTCTGCATCCACAACTGGCTTTCACTGATTCCACTGACTCCTGCTTACCAGATATATTTCATTGTGCTGGTGTATGAAGCTTTGACAGACTCCTTATCAATGTTCACTATTTCACATGTTTCTGACTTTTTTTTAAGATATTTATTTGAAAGTCAGTTACAGGGGCCAGTGCTGTGGTGTAGTGGGTAAGGCTGCTGCCTGCAGTGCCGGCATCCCACGTGGACACTGCCTCAAGTCCTGGCTGCTCCACTTCTGATCCAGCTCTCTGCTATAGCCTGGGAAAGCAGCAGAAGACGGCCCAAGTCCTTGGGCCCCTGCACCCACATGGGAGACCCGGAAGAAGCTCCTGGCTCCTGGCTTCAGATCAGCACAGCTCCCACCATTGTGGCCATTTGGGGAGTGAACCTGCAGATGGAAGACCTCTCTCTCTCTGCCTCTCTGTAACTCTGCCTTTCGAAGGACATAAACAAACCTTTAAAAAAAAAAGTTACAAAGAAAAAGGGACAGAGATCTTCCATCCACTGGTTCATTCCCCAGATGGCCACGACAGCTAGGGCTGGGCCAGGCCGAAGCCAGGATCCAGGAGCTTCATCCAGGTCTCCCGCAGTGGTGACAGAAGCCCAGGTACTTGAGCCATCCTCTGCCGCTTTTCCCAGGCCACGAGCATGGAGCTGGATTGGAAGTGGAGCAGCCAAGACTTGAACTGGCACTCATATGGGATGCTGGAATCACAGTGGTAGCTTTACCTGCTACACCACAATGCCGGCCTGTTTCTAACTTGTTAAGATTGATTGATTGATTTGAGAGGCAAGGAGAGAGATCTTCCACTGGTTCACTCCCCAAATGCCTACAACAGCAAGAACTGGGCCAGGCTGAAGCCAGAAGCCAGAAACTCCATCCTGGTCTCCCATGTGGGTGGCAGGGACCCAACTACTTAAGCCATCCCACCCCCCCAGCCCCCCACCCCCGCACATTACCAGGAAGCTGGGTCACAAGCTCAAAGCAGCTGGGAACCAAACCAGAGTTCTGGCAAACGGAACTTGGAAAGATCTCGTCCCAGATACAAGTTGGTCTTTCACTCACTCACAGTCCGTTCAATCCCTGTTTGAGAACTTTCCTGAGACAGGCAACCCTCTCTTTCCCTGCTGGACACTCAGAGCAGGTGTCTCGGCCTTGGCACAGCACATGTTCTAGGCCCTGCACGAATTGGTAAGGGACTGTCTTGGGCTTTGTAGGATGTTTAGCAGTGCCCTGGCATCCGCCCTCCAGACGCTGTTGGCCAGACATCACCAAGTGCCACTGCTTCAGGAAAGACAGTGACCCTAACCCAGCAGTTTAGGAAAGAGTTTTACCCAACCGCAACCCAGCGATTTAGGAGAGAGTAGTTTTTATCTGCGTAAAAGCTCCAACGAGCAGGGTCTGGAGGCAGCCATGCCGCATGGGGTCCCTGGGGCGGCTGGAGTATGTGGGAGAGCGTGGAGACAGCGAGGCCGTCTAAAGGGGCTGCTCCCATCTCTGGCAGTAACACAGTAGCCCGGCCACATCCACCTGCAAGGAAGCCTGGGAAACACACCAGCACACAGTGGTATGTTCAGCAGTCTGTTTTTGAGTGGGTGCTGTGGACTGAAATGTTCACCCCAACATGACCGTAGCTGCAAATGGGACCTTTAGGAGGTATTTAAGGTTAAATGAGGGGCTGGTGCTGTGGTGTAGAGGGTAAAGCTGCCACCTGCAGTGCCTGCGTCCCACATGGGCGCCTGTTCGAGTCCTGGTCACTCCACTTGCGATCCAGCTCTGGATCTGGATCTGGATGCTGTGGCCTGGGAAAGCAGCAGATGACTCAAGTCCTTGGGCCCTTCTACTGGCTTGTGGGAGACCAAGAAGAAGCTCCTGGGCTCCTGGCTTTGGATTGGCGCAGATCCAGCCATTGCAGCCCATTTGGGAAGTGACCAGCAGATGGAAGACCTCTCTCTCTGCCTCTCTGTAACTCTGCCTTTCATATAAATTAAATAAATAAAGCAAAGAAAGGTTAAATGAGGCTACAAAAGGGCCTAATACAATAGGACTCTTGCTCATATAATAAGAGAAAGTGGGGCAGGCGTTGTGGTAGAGCAGGTTAAGCACTGCTTGGGATGCCGGTGTCCATATCTGAGTGCCTGATCAAGTCCTGGCTGCTCTGCTTCCAACCCAGCTCCCTGCTTAGTGCACGCCTGGGAGGCAGCAGATGATGGCTCCAGCACTTGGGCCCTGCCACCTGTGTGGGAGACCCAGATGGAGCTCCAGACCCCTAGCCTCAGTCTGCCCCAGCCCCAACTGTTGTAGGCATTTGGAGAAGTGAACCAGCAGAAGGAAGATCTCTGTCTCTCTCTCTAACTACCTTTCAAATAAATATATAAGTAAATCTTTAAAAAAAAAAAAAGAAAAAAGAAAAGAAAAGAAAAGAAAAGGAGACTCCATTAGCCCACACCAGGAAGCAGCTCTGCCGGCACCTTGGCCTCCAGCGTCCAGAACCGAGAACATACATTTCCGTCACACCAGCTACCCATCCATGGCAGCACCGGCACACTAACAGTGAACGACTTGGATGAACGCTAGAGGAGCCTGAAACTTCCTGCAGCACAGTAGGAGGCAGGGACTGGTCAAAGGGATTTACTCTCCTGTTTCCAATGGAAAGTCTCAAACCAGAGAGAATCCAATGAACCCCTGTGCCCATCTGCCAAGTTTAGCCAACTCTGGGTCCCCTCCTACTTCCCCTGACGCAGCCCGCACCTGTGTGGAAGTGGGCAGAACCCCTCAGTGTCATCTGTAGGCCGCCGTGGGTGGGAGACGAGCCCCTCACTCCCACTGCACCGGGGCGAGCTGGGCTGGAGAGAAGGTCTGAGACGTGACCATCAGAGGAGCACAAGCAGGGGCTGAGACGTGACCATCAGAGGAGCACAGGCAGAGGCTGGATGCCTTGCAGACTCTGCTGTGCCCCCGTGAGGTCGGGACCCGGGATCGCAGAGGAAGAGCCAAGGGCGTTGTTAGGACCGTGGAGCAGTGGCCCAGGACCTGGCTGCCGGACTCGGGACCCCGTGCCTCAGAGGTAACGAGCTAGGCCACAGCTGGTACTGCTCGCGCTGATGCCACGTTGGGAGAGATGAAACAAAAGTGCTTCTTGTATCTCAAAAACAAACCCCAGTGTGCCTGGGCCAGTGGAGCCATTCCTGCCGTCCAGAGTACTCCCCTACCCTGCACGCAGGCCCTCACCATAGGCCCCCAGGAAGGCTCTGTGTGTACAGGCCCGAGGCGCCGTGCCCATCGCCCTCACCTGCCCGGACGCACAGGCCCGAGGCGCCGTGCCCATGGCCCTCACCTGCCCGGACGCACAGGCCTGAGGCCTTGTGCTACCCACCTGCCTTCCAGACCCTGCCCACTGCTGCAGGTTCTCTTCCTCACAACCCTTCGTCCTGAAGACAGTAAGATTGGTGTTTTATTTAAAGTTTTACTTGTTTATTTTTATTTATTTGAAAGGCAGAGCAACAGAGAATGGACTTTCTATCTGCTGATTTAGTCCCCAGACGTCCACACAGTCAGGGCTGCACCAGGCCAAAGCGCAGAATTTCCACCCAGGTCTCCCACCAGGGGGCAGGAGTCCAGGCACTTGAGCCATCACCTGCAGCCTCCCAAGGTGCAGTTAGCAGGAAGCTGGATGGGAAACAGATGGGACTCGACCCCGAGCACCCTGCTGTGGGGTGCAGGTGTCCCAAGCCCCCGGATGGACATTTCACAGGCGATGCGGACTTGTGGCTCCTCACCTGGGAGACAGCACCAAGCACCTTCCTCGGCGCTCAGCGGCTTGTGCTGTGCTCAGAGGGTCCCAGACTCAGGGCTTCTTGGGGGCGAGCTGCAAACCCCGTGCTTTCTTTCGCTCCCTGTTTTCATGTTGGGGGGGCAGGGAGGGCTGGTGCAGCTGCTTCTGCCTGAACGGGGGAGCCTGTCAGCCTGGGAGGCCCCGTGGCCACGGGGCACGCGTGCGACGCCCCCACGACAACCTCGCCCCGGCACGCGGAGCTGTCATGGAAATGGAAGCTGCTCAAGGTGTTGGGTAGGAAGTCAGTTATGAGCTTCTGTGTGTGTGACATGAAGGCCTAGAGAGAAGACATCTGTGTCCAGCACATGCTGCATCTCAAGGTCGTCCCGATGGTGTTTCAGGGGCAGCCCGTATTCACATCCTGCCCTGCCCTGCCCCCTTCTACCTGATAACCTGCCAGGTGGAGGTCCCCACCCCTTCTGCCTGACAAATCTTCCACAATCTCCCAGGTGCAGCCCAGTATCTGCATCTCAAACACCCTGCTCCCTTCCTCCTGTCCGATAACATTTGCATCCATAAAGTCCTTTGTTTCAGACCTACAAGAGAGAAGTTTTTCTATTACATCCCAAAAGCCCTTTGTTCCAAGAGGAGCAGAGGTGGGGAAGCAAGACCAATCTCCTTAAAAACCCCCAGCCTCGACTGGACGGCGCGCTCAGCCCTCTGCCTCGCTGCTGAGCCGCCCACCTGCCTGGCCTGGTGTAATCTTTCCACTCAATCATGTAACCTTGCCCCCCCCCCCCATCCGAGCGATGGCACTCTCCCAGGTCCTGTCTGGAGAGGTGCCCATCCATCCTTACGGATGTCCCTGCCCTAATAAACCTTGCTATTTTACCTCTCACTACTCTCTGTCTCACGCCTGAATTATTTCTTGCGCGAAGACCAGAACCCTGCCATTTCTCCGGTAACAAAGGTACCCTGACAAAGTGACTGCATTACAAGGGGCCACAGGCGACCCGCCCAGCGGGGGACCGGATGTCCCCGACAGTCGCCCTCAGGCGGGGCCGCGGGCTGTGAGGCGCGCCGAGCCCACCGTGGACGCCGCCCGCCCGCCCCTGCCCCGGGTCGCGGGGGTGTTGTAAGAGGGCCCCGGGACGGGGACGGGGTTCGCGCCCGCCGACCGCCACGTCTCGCAGCCCCGTGCTATTCAACCCCGCGCCCGAGCCCGGGCCCACGCTCCGGTCCACGGGCGGCTGACGCCCGCGCAAGACCGGAACGCAGCCCAAAGCGCGGGTGAGGACGCCGACTCCGCCCGCGCTCGCCCTAGCCGCGCCCCCGGCAGTCCCTGTCGGTCACTACTGACGTCAGAGGTCCCCGCCAATCGCGGCCCGCGCCGCCGACGCCGGAAGCCCCCAGCCAATCGCCGCTCGCGACGCGACGCCGGGCCGCGGTGCGACAGTGATGCGCTGCGCGGTGGCGGGAAGGACAATGGCTGGCAGACGCGGGGCCCTGATCGTGCTGGAGGGCGTGGATCGGGCGGGCAAGAGCACGCAGAGCCGCAAGCTGGTGGCCGCGCTGCGCGCCGCGGGCCACCGCGCCGAGCTGCTGCGCTTCCCGGGTGGGTGCGCGCCGCCTCGCGGTCCGGCGGCCCTGACAGCCGCGGCACCGCGCTGCTCGGTGGATCTGCGCTTGGCGTGCAGAAACCCGCACGCCTGTAAGTGCGCGGTCCGGACGCGTGGGACCGTCGCCGCCCCGCGCCCAGAAGCCGCCTGCAGCGCTGGGGTCCGCGTCTCGTCCCTGTGGGGCTGGGTTCGGGTGGCCGTCCGCCCTTGGAAGGGTCTGGGGGCGCGTTTTCGAAGCAGAGCGTTGGCCCGGGCGATGCTTAGGAAGACACTGGATGTTTAGTCAGGGGAAGGCTTCGGGCGTCACAGGCTGGGTGCGGAAGGGCTTCCTTGGGTATTTATTATTCTAATCTTGGAGCCAACTTGGCTGCAAGTTTTAGAAATACCTCCTTCGAGTCCCTGCTGTCCACGTGGCGCGCCCTTTTCTGAGAAAAACTGCTTTGGCATCGGGGGAAAGCCCCAGTCTGCGTAGAAATTTTCATACAGCAAGGCTCGGAAGAGGTTCGGCCCAGAGCACACGCTAACCCAAACGGAAAGCCTGACCCCTTGTGTGTTTCTCTTGTAGAAAGATCAACTGAAATCGGCAAACTGCTGAGTTCCTACCTGGAAAAGAAAAGTGAAGTGGAGGATCACTCGGTGCACCTGCTGTTTTCTGCAAACCGCTGGGAACAAGTGTAAAAACAGCAACCCCTGCCGTCCCTTCCCCACGCACGGCTTCCCACCGGTGAAGGGGCGGGGGCTGCCAGCAGGGCTGTTCCAGTTAGTCCTCAGTTCCAGAGAGGGCTCAAGACCCCTCCTGGAACTCATAGCCTTACCTCTGTTCCAGTATGTAGAGAAATTAACCAAAAAGTAGAATGCCTGCACACACACCCCCCATCTCCCTACTTACATAGCGTGTGGCCATTGCATTAACTGAAGCGTGCGGTTTACATGCAGCTTTCCTCAATGCGTGTGTTCACTGAGCGCCTCTGGCGTGCCCGTTCAGATATTTTAATTTCCATTCACATATACACAGATATCACACAGTTGAAGTTGTTTTTTTTTTTTTAATTTCTCTGTGTATGGCTTTTTGAAAATTAATTTATAAGGCAGAGTTATAGAGAGGCAGAAAAAGACAGATCTTCCATCTGTTGGTTCACTTCCTAGATGGCCAGAGCGGTGCCGATCCAAAACAAGGAGCCAGGAGCTTCTGGGTCTCCCATATGGGTGCAGGGGCCCAAGAACTTGGGGCATCTTCCACTGCTTTCCCAGGCCATAGCAGAGAGCTGGATCAGAAGTGGAGCAGTTGGTTCTCGAACCTGCATCCGTATGGGATGCCGGCACTATAGACAGTGGCTTTACCTGTTAATACCATAGTGCCAGGCCCTGGTTTTTGTTGTTGTTTATTAAATTTAAGGTTTAGTCGGCGCCGCGGCTCAGTAGGCTAAGCCTCTGCCTTGCAGCGCCAGCACACCGGGTTCTAGTCCCGGTCGGGGTGCCGGATTCTGTCCCAGTTGCCCCTCTTCCAGGCCAGCTCTCTGCTGTGGCCAGGGAAGGCAGTGGAGGATGGCCCAAGTGCTTGGGCCCTGCACCCCATGGGAGACCAGGAGAAGCACCTGGCTCCTGCCTTCGGATCAGCACGATGCGCCGGCCGCAGCGGCCATTGGAGGGTGAACCAATGGCAAAAGGAAGACCTTTCTCTCTGTCTCTCTCTCACTGTCCACTCTGCCTGTCAAAAAAAAAAAAATTTAAGATTTATTTTATTTATTTGGAAGGCGGACTTACAGAGAGAGCTTCCTTCCATTGGTTCACTTCCCAAATGGCTGCAGTGGCTGGGGCTGTGCCAGATAGGAGCCAGGCATTTCATCCATCTTCTGCATGGATGCAGGGGCCCAAGCACTTGGGCCGTCCTCCGCTGGTTTCCCAGGTGCCTTAGCAGGGAGCCAGATGGGAGGCAGAGCAGCTGGGGAACAAGCCAGCACCCAGATGGGATGGCAGCGTGGCAGCTGGTAGCTTAACCTGTATGCGTGTGTGTGTGTGTGTGTTTCACACATCGAGTATTTGGTTCCTCGTAGCTGTGGCAGGTGTCGTTGATCCTTTTTATGGCTGCAGTGTTCTCCCAAAGTCTCACACTGACTGAGCCAGTTTGCTGGTAGACCTGAGGGCTTCTCCTGGTTTCTACTTACACAAGCCTCTTACTCTCCTCCGTGTTGCTTTATGCTTTGCTTGGAATGGCTTTCCCCACTCCGAGTTAGAGATGACAATGAGACCATTTTTGTGATCTTTTAACATATCTGGAATTTATGGTGGTGATTGATCCAATTTTGCCTTTTGTGGGTTTGTAGAAAAGTAGTGTAAACACTTATGTCTAATTAGGGGTAGCGATGTCTAGCGAGCAGGGCTAATGCTGTCTCTGAAAGCACCAGACTCCGCGCCTGTGTTCATTCCCCCCCATGTCTTCATGGTTCGGTTCGGGTGTTTTGTTTGTTTAATTTTATTTTATTTCTTTGAAAGGCAGAGTTTGAGAGAGAGAGGGAGATCTTCTATCCACTGGTTCATGTCCCAAATGACCATCTGGGCCAGGCTGAAGCCAGGAGCTTGAGCTAAGTCTCCTATATGGGTGGCAGGGACCCAAGCACTTGGGCCATTTTCCACTGCTTTCCCAGGTGCATTAGCAGGGAGCTGGATTGGAAGCAGAGCAGCCGGGATTGAACTGGCACCATATGGGAGGCTGGTGTCACAGGCAGCAGTTTAACCCGCTATGCCACAGCGCCAGCCCAGGGGTTAATTTCTTAGATGCTGTTCTGCTGTCTGGATGGATCAGTTTATTTAGCCGTTCACCTACTGAAAGATGTCCTGGTTGCGTCCAAATGTTGGCAGTTATGAATAAAGCCGTTACAGACATGCACGTGTTGGCAGTTATGAATAAAGCCGTCAGAGCCGGCGCCGCGGCTCACTAGGCTAATCCTCCGCCTAGCGGCGCCGGCACACTGGGTTCTAGTCCCGGTCGGGGCGCCGGATTCTGTCCCGGTTGCCCCTCTTCCAGGCCAGCCCTCTGCTGTGGCCAGGGAGTGCAGTGGAGGATGGCCCAGGTGCTTGGGCCCTGCACCCCATGGGAGACCAGGAAAAGCACCTGGCTCCTGGCTCCTGCCATCGGATCAGCGCGGTGCGCCGGCCGCAGCGCGCCGGCCGCGGCGGCCATTGGAGGGTGAACCAACGGCAAAGGAAGACCTTTCTCTCTGTCTCTCTCTCTCACTGTCCACTCTGCCTGTCAAAAAATAAAAAAATTAAAAAAAATAAATAAATAAATAAATAAAAAATGAATAAAGCCGTCAGAGACATGCACGTGCAAGCTTTTGTGCAGACTTGAATTTGTATCTCCTGGGGTCAATCCCAAGGACCTGGGGTCAATCCCAAGGAAGAGAATTGCTGGCTCGGTTAGTTTTGTGAGAAACTGCCAAAATGCCTTCCCAGGTGCCTGCCATTTTGCATTCCCACAGCAGCAGGGGAAGCTGCTGTCGCCGCACATACTTGGTGCATCTGGCGTGGGGTTTCTCATTTTTGGCTTCCTGATAAGTGTGGCCGTGTCTGATTTGCATTCCCCTGAGGAGCTGAAGTGGAGCTTCTCTCACAAACTTGGCATCTTTGAGTCTTTGGCAAGCTGTCGGTTAAGGTCTTTGGTCCGTTCTGTTTTTTAGATTTATTTTGAAAGAGTAACAGAGACAGGGAGAGACAGTTCTTCATTTCTGGTTCACGCCCTAGAAACAGCCAACTCTGGATCAGGTTAAAGTCAGGAGCCAGGAGCTCCATCCAGGTCTCCAGTGTGGGTGGCAGGGATCCAAGTACTTGGGACATCATCCACTGCCTTCCCAGGGGTGTTAGCAGGGAGCTGGATCAGAAGTAGAGCAGCCAGAATTGGAACCTGCTCTGCTATGTGGTATGCAGCATAACGAGTGGTGGCTTAACCCACTGCACCACAGCGCTGGGCCCTTTTGGCCTCTTATTTTATTTTTTTTTAATCCCTTTTTAAATCTGCCTGCTTGCTATTGTGTTTTAAGAGTTCTTTGTATTTTGGATAACATTTTATCGGATGTCTGTGATGCGTATTTCTCCCAGTTTGTGTTGACTGCAGAATTTTTGTTCTCCTGAAGCCCAGCTGACCAGTTCATGGGTTGTGTCTGCTGTCGTGTCTGCACAGTCATTGCCACACTCAGGGTCATCTTGCCTTTCTCCCTCATTACTATCAGCAGCTTTGCAGTTCCGTGATCCATTTTGAGTTAGCTTTGTGCCTGCGTCCGTTTCTCTGCATGTGGCTGTCCGCTGGTTGAAGACTTGCTGCACTGTCAGAGGCAGGTTTCTGGATTTATGTGGGTGTCCCTGCATTTGGAGGTCCCTGGTGACATCAGCTGGGAGAGGTGAACTTGACCTTGCTTCCAGGCCTTCAGCAGTGCTTCTCAAGGCCCCTCTTGGAGCCGTGGAGATGGGGTGGGCCTGTGGCATTTGATGGAGACTGTCCTTGGCATCCCGTCCATCCTCATCAGGGCAGCCCCGACACATGGATACATCACCTGCTGGCTGTGCCGTGCCTTCTGCACAGGCAGCGGAGAGGCCTCCTGTCCCCGTTCCGGTGTTTCTGGGACGCTGGGCTTTCTCATCAGCATGTGCTGTTGTCCAGCGGGGCTGCCTTTTCCATGCTCAGAGCTTTTCTGAACAGGCGTTAAGGTCACAAGTCCTGTGTCCCGTGGGGCTTCTGGGTGCCTGTCAGGATCACCATGTACAGAAGACAGTTCAGGGCCTCTGCGCCAGGGCAGGGTCCAGGAGTGTTCCTGTCTTCCAGGCCGTTCATTAAGGAGAAGCTGAGCCAGGGTGTGACCCTCGTCGTGGACAGATACGCATTTTCTGGTGTCGCCTTCACGAGCGCCAAGGAGGTGAGTGCTGCCTCGGCACCCCAGGTGCGGGGCCTGTGCCACCACACACATCAGCTTCTTCCCCCTAATTCCTTTTAAAATGAAAAGTAGGTCCCACTAAGCTTCGTTCTCTTAAGTGTCGCTGTCTTTGTTAGAATTTTTCCCTGGAGTGGTGTAAGCAGCCGGACGTGGGCCTCCCCAGACCCGACCTGGTCCTGTTCCTGCAGCTAAAGCTGGCGGAGGCTGCCTCGCGGGGAGAGTTTGGCTGCGAGCGGTACGAGAGCAGGGCCTTCCAGGAGCGGGCACTGCAGGGTTTCCACCAGCTCATGAGGGACCCGAGTCTCAACTGGAAGGTGAGCGGCTGAGCCGGCAGCGCCCTGCGCCTTGCGTCTGCTCTGACCGTCCGGCTTCGGTGAGGTGCTGAGGAACAGGCGCCCTGCACTGACAGCCCAGCCCTGCCCCCAGGGCCTCCAGCCAGGGCAGACTCCCAGCTGCTCCACACTTGGCTCTGCCTTTGCCCCCGAGGGCAGCGCTTGTGCTGAGGTCGTGTGGTCCAGGGTCGGAGTTCAACCATTCCCAGGCCAGTTCTTGGAGCTCCTGGACGCCTTTGCCAATTCCCTCCTGCCTGCCCATCTCGCCCTTGGTGGCTCCAGGCACAGGTGTCCCCAACCCCCTCACCTAGATGGAAGTGCCACAGCAGGACTTCCCTGTGCAGGACAAGGCTGTGTGTGGTGTCCTCTGGCCTCAGTGCACATGTTCACCCCAGTCCCAGACTGGATGCCGAAGCTGGCCCCTCCTTGAGCCTCTGCGACTTCTCTGCTGCACACTGGTCCCTGTGCGCCTCTCCACACAGCCAGAGAGGTCCTGGTCGGGCACTGCCTGCAGTGTCCAGTTTGCATTTGCCCACCCAGCTCCTCCACCAAAGCCAGGGGTGGTCTCGGTGCCACCCACCCTGCTTCACTGGTCCCTTGCCTGTGACATGGAAGGGTTTACCCTGACGTTGCACTCTTGGTTCCGACAGCAGAGGGCGGATAGCGATGTCCTTGAGCTGTGCTCTCCCTTGGCTGCAAGCAGCCCCAAGAGCCCCCTGCAGCGTCTGGGCATGGGCCCTGCACACTGCCACTAGGACGTGTGTGTGGGGATCGCGTTCTTGGTGCTTTCCGGGAGCTGTTCCAGAGGCTGCTGTCACAGAGGCCGCAGATTCCCGGCCAGCCCTGGCGGCACAGGGGCTCCCTGGAAATGCCGTTGCTTCTGTCCCATCCCCTGACCCCAGCGGAGAAGCCCCTGTGTGCTGACCCCGTGACCTTTCTCAGGTGCACACGCCAGGGCACAGAGTGGCTTGGTCCTGCCCACAGCTTCCTTCCGCCCCTGCAGTCACGAGTGGGTGGGAACCAGGACAGTTAAAGGTGCTGCAGTGCCCACGGCGGGGAAGCAGCTGACGTGGACGCCCGTGCTCGTGCTG
Organism: Oryctolagus cuniculus; assembly: GCF_964237555.1. Lineage (NCBI taxonomy): Eukaryota > Metazoa > Chordata > Mammalia > Lagomorpha > Leporidae > Oryctolagus > Oryctolagus cuniculus. The sequence continues at coordinate 175,180 of NC_091434.1, forward strand.
CCTCGGGCCAGTGGCAGGCGAGGGGGCAGCGCCACTGTACCGCGGGCACTTGATCAGATGGGGGCGGGCTCCCTGTGGCAGATTCGGGTTCTGCAGGCCCCACCAGTGCTGAGCACTGTTAACGGTCATCTCTTCCTCCTGGATCTTGGGAACAGATGGTGGATGCTTCCAAAAGCATTGAAGACGTCCACGAGGAAATCCGTGCTCTCTCCGAGGACGCCATCCTCAGTGCCGCACAGAGGCCGCTGGGAGAGCTGTGGAAGTGAGCCCAGGCCATCGCTGGAGAGGAAACTGGAGGGCTCCCGTTCCCATGGCCAAGGCCCGCCCCGCCTGTCCTGTCGGGCCACTGCAGGAAGTGGCAGTCCTCCTGAATTTCTTCGAATAAAAACTGACATCAGTGTGCTTGTGGGAGGCCTCACCTTCTTAGCCAGCAGTGGGCTCAACCCCATTCACTGAGTGAAAAGGGCCCTATTTCAGGGCCAGGACTTCCTGGTGAAGGGTCTCCACTGTGGACTTTGGCTCCTATGTCCTCACCTCACCTCACAGGGCAGCCATGCGGGCAGTGTGAGTGGCCTAAGGAGCTGCATTGTTAATTTTTTTTTTTTTTTTGAAAGAGTTAGAGCGTGAGAGAGAACCTCCATCCACTGGTTCACTCCCTGGTCAAAACAGCATGGGCTGGGCTGGGCCAAAGCTAGGAGCTTCTGGGTCTCCCATATGGGTGCAGGGCCCAAATACTTGGACCATCCTCCACTGTTTTCCCAGGTGCATTAGGAGGAAGCTGGATTGGAAGTGGAGCAGCTGGGACGTGCACTGGCACTCATGGGATGCGAGTTGCAGGCAGAGGCTTAACCCACTATGCCAAAGGCCAGTCCCAAGGACCTGTATTCTAGATGCAGCTATGCTGATGGGCCTATGGTCATATCCTGGGAGGAGGGGCCCTACCAGGGGGCCCCCAGAGGGAAGGGTGTGATGTTTCAGCAAACAGCTCCTGCAGTGGGCATCCAGTAAGCACCTTGGCCTGGGAGAGTCCTGGAGCACCAGTGAGGACATCAGAGTTGAGCTGGGAGCTGCTGTGTTGCCAGCTGTGAGGGTGGCGGGTGCAGGGCCCCAGGCACAGACAACGCCCCAGAAAGGGGCCTTGCTGGCAGTGTGACGCGAGCAGCATGGCAGCCTGCAGGGCGTGAGAAGCCATGATGGATTTTTGGGCCACTCCATCTAGGGCCCAGCAGGGTTTCCCTCGTTTTGTTTTTTAAGAGATTTATTTATTTATTTGGAAGGCAGAGTTACACAGAGAGAGGTCTTCCATCTGCTGCATGGATCCAAGGCCAGGAGCCAGGAGTTTCCTCTGGGTCTCCTATGCAGGTGCAGGGGCCCAAAGACTTGGGCCATGTTCCACTGCTTTCCCAGGCCACAGCATAGAGCTGGATCAGAAGTGGAGCAGCCAGGACTCGTACCGGTGCCCACATGGGACACCGGCACTGCAGGTGGCGGCTTTACCTGCTATACCACAGCGCAGGCCTCAGGGTTTCCCTCTTTAGCCTGTATCTGGGAGGCAGGTGTTTACCCAGGGCTGCCCCACCTGAATTTCATGGGACAGAGGAGGCAACCAGTCTTCGTCACCTCCCCCTTCTTCCAGCCAGGTCAGTTCCAGCTGCCCAGGGGACACTTTTGCAGCCTCCTCTGGTGCCTGCTTCTTTCAGGGTCAAGTGTTCACCCAGCCCAACAGCAGAGACAGATGCCGGGGCTCCCAGGAGCCAGGCGGGAACCAGGGCAGGTGGAACCTGCCGAAGGCTGGGAATGAGCCAGCCGAGGAGCTCAGACGTTCACTCCTTTTCTTCTGGAGACTGTTCAACTAATTGCAGGAAAAATCAACAGACATACAAACCGTTTTCTACTGAAATGTTATTATTCGCCATTGAGCACAGCAAACTACACTACTGAGAAGGACAACATCCTCTTCAGAGCCTCGTGAGCAAGAGAGAGCTCCCCTTTGGTCCACGCTGGAGACCCTGAGGAGCAGAGGGCGACCGACCCCACCTCCCTCCTGCCCCACCCGCTGCAGCTGAGGGAGGCTGGGAGGAAAAGTGAAAGAAGAGAAAATAAATTAGGTTAGTGCTTGGAGCTAGGGAGTCCTCTGCTGCCTCACTGGGCCGGGCGGAGCTGACAGCCACAGCGGATGTCCCCAGAGACGAGCCGAGCTCCAGCCCCACTGCATGGGCAGCAGCAGCCCAGCCATCAGCTGCCAGCTCCCACCCCATCTGCACTTCCGAAAGCAGCTCTCCCAGCAGACGCAGGCAGCGTGGCACCCACGGGGCCCACAGCATGGGGTAAAAGGGCAGGTGCTGAAAGAGGCACCCAAGTGGGTCTGGAACCACAGCTGGAATCCATGAGCACTTTGGCTGCAGAACATCAAAACCTCAGTGACCAGAGAGGCCCCTGCAGGCGAATGCCACTCCCCTGTCCCTGTCACAGCATGGCTACCAAGCAGCAAGGGGTGCTGGGAAGCTGGGTGTGGCAGCTGGAGACACCTGGGATAGGCTGCCAGTGGCCGGGCCACCACGCGGTCCTGGCAGGCAGCCGGCGCTGCACTTTCCACACAGCTGGTCTGGGCACCTTCCTCTCCGAAGCAAGGAGGAACTCTGCTGTGACTCCACCTGATCTCCCGCGAGGTGACCCTGATACACCACACTGGGCAGAGGCCATGGCTGAGGGGACATGGCCCCAGAGCTTGCCTGCCCAGCAGCAGCCTGTCCACGGGCACCGGGCCACAGCGCAGCCACTGCTGTCCCTCACATGCCAACCTGTAGGGCTGCCACGACTGACTCGTGTCTGTTGAACAACTTCAAACAGGGCTTTAATTCCAAACCAACCACAGACCCAGGCACCAGGCGGCAGCAGCACTGAAGCCAACGAAGACGGCCAGACTGGCAGGGCTGCGGGGGGCTGCAGCAGTTCCAGGCCCAGCTGCACCAGGCTGTGTGGCAGCTCTTCCTGTGGACGTGCGCGCTGCACGGCGGGCAGTCTGACTCCAAGAAGGCAGGTCTCAGGGCGGCAGTCCTCGGCCCACTGGCAGAGTGGGGTGGCCCAGGGCACAGGCACTCAGCGGGCGGGCAGGCTAATGGCGCCCGGCGAGGCCTGCCGAAGCCGTTTCCCAATGCAGGATCTTCAAAGGGACAAGATTTCAAAGTCCTCATCTTCTGAGTCAAAGAATCTTTCTAGTCGCTCTACATCAGAAGACTCTAGAAGGAACAAGATAGAGGGTCAGCGAGGTCGACCCTCAGGGTAAGGAGGCGCTCAGCCAGCCCGCACTGGGGTTGGAGCAGCCACGGGGGAGGGAGAGACCTGAGGAGGCAGAGAGGAATCAACAGCCTAGTTAAGGAGAAGGCGCGGCCGGCGTGCGGCAGAGCTGGTTGGCAGGTATCGCTATGGGTGTGTCGAGTCCTGGCTACTTTGCTTGCGATCCAGCTCCCTGCTAATGGCCTGGGAAAAGCAGAAGAGGGCCCAAGTCGCCAAGATGGCCCCTGGACCCACATGGGAGACCCAGATGAAGCTCCTGACTCTGGCCTGGCCCAGCCCTGGCCCTGGCTGTTGCAGCCACTTGGGGAGCAATCGGAATCCCTCTTTCAAAATAAACAAACACCTCTTAAAAAGAAAGGGCACACAAAGAGAGCAGGACCCAGACACTGCTTGCAGAGGACAAGGACCAGGGAGGGGACCCCACTACCCCCAGACAGGGCTGCCCACGCCTAGCAGGCCTCTGCCTGGAGCCTTCCCGGCTGGCACCTGACACTCGGCTGGGCGTGCTTTTGGGCCCACCTCCTCATCTCCTGCAGAGTCCGAGGACGCTGACAGCACGGCCAGCCCCACGGTGCCCACAGTGCCCTGGGCAGGGGAGGAGACACTGCAAGGCTGAGCCTGGGGTCCATGGATGCGCTGCAGGCCTCACAGAAGCAGGCAGCGCCCAGGGAACTGCATACTCACCTAGGGACAGGTTCAGGACATCGGGACAGGCCAGGTGAGGAGGCTGCTGCTCCACCAGCTCAAACATGGGCAGGGCACCTCCCAGCAAGGACAGCTGTGGGCAAGACAAGGCTGTCACAGGCCACCCACCCATCATTTTGTCCCCACCCCTAGAGAGACCAGACAGCCACGGCCCTAGAGGAAGCACTGTTGCTATCCCATGGCACTAGGTGACAGCCATGGCAGGAGCCCAGTTTGCCAACTGGCGTGCGGAACAGGCCTGACTGGCTGGCAGTGCAGCAGCCAGCAGAGGGCTCAGGGCAGCTGGTGTCAGTGGAGGAAGCCCCCAGGAGCAAGCTCCACTCAGCACCTCCTGTGTCCACACAGGATGGGGGTGCACCAGAATCCCCGATGACATGAGTGCCCGGTACGCACACCCAGGTCCCTCACGTGAGCACCATGGGACCCCTGGCCTTGGCCCTGTCTACCCGCTGCCGGTTCCCCAGGAGGCTCTGCGCTGCTGTGCGAGGGGCAGCTACAGACCTTCCTGACTTGCTGGCACCAGTCATTGAAGTCTTCCTCTGTCTTGCAGAAGAACCCCTGCAAGAAAATGACGATGTCACTGAAAGAAAGCCCTGTGGTGAACAGCAGCGGCAGCCAGCAAGGCCCCAGTGCAGCTGCAGCCGGCACCCGGCCTGGATTTCCCTACACAATGCGACGTCGGGTGCGCTTTCCAAGCCTCCCTGACTCCCACAGACGAAGCAGTCACCAGTCTGCTCCACAGCCACGTGTGGAGGCCGGATTCCAGGTGCGACCACACACCCCACGGTGAGCCGCTGACCCACACACGTGCTCGCCCACGTGCCTCCCTTCAGTGAGGTGAGCAACTCAAAAGCAGGTTCACCTGGGCTGTGCGTGTGAGAAGCGTGTGCACTCCGGGACTGAGCTGTGTCCAAGAGACTCTCTGGTTTTAGGACCCGACTTCTCTTTTTTTTTTTTTTTTTTTTTTTTTGGACAGGCAGAGTGGACAGTGTGAGAGAGAGAGAGAGAGAGAAAGAGAGGTCTTCCTTCTGTTGGTTCACCCCCAATGGCCACTGTGGCTGGTGCACTGCGCTGATCTGAAGGCAGGAGCCAGGTGCTTCTCCTGGTCTCCCATGGGGTGCAGGGCCCAAGCACTTGGGCCATCCTCCACTGCACTCCTGGGCCACAGCAGAGAGCTGGCCTGGAAGAGGGGCAACCGGGACAGAATCCGGCGCCCCGACCGGGACTAGAACCCGGTGTGCTGGCACCGCAGGCAGAGGATTAGCCTAGTGAGCCGCGGCGCCAGCCCCTTCGATTCTTAATAATGGAACTGAGAGGATCCCTGAGGTACAGCTGTTGCATCTCCAGGCTGTCACTCTTCCCAGTTTTTCCTCTGGGTAGAGAAGGGGTAAAGGGTGGTCCTTCCCCACTGGGTCACTTTAGGGTGGGCAGCAAGACTTCACTGAGAGGTGGTGAGAGGAGCAGGACTAACAGTCACACTCACACACTCCCATCAGCAACGCCTACACACGCACCCACTCACACACACTCCCATCAGCAACGCCTACACACGTACCCACTCACACACACACACTCCTATTAGCACACGCCTACACATGCACCCACATTCACATGCACATGGCTCTGCTGTCAGAAGGCTGGAGAGGACCTGAGTGGTCAGATGACACAGGGACCTGTTGTGCCTTTAGACCAAACGTGCACAGATACTGACTCCAAAATGCTAAAAAAAAAATTTAAAAATCCAAGGCGCCCGTCCTCATTCCATACAGGATCTGGTACAAAACGCCCCGCACGTGCCCGGTGGCCCTTGGGTCAGACGCACCACAGCGATGGACGGGTCAAGCTCCCCGATGCTCATCCTGCAGGGCGGGTGTTGGCAGTGGAAGCTCTCGTCAGGAATGAAGCAGAGGTCCGTCAGCTCCACGGCCGGCTGCGTTGTGTGGGGGTCCAGGTAGATGAGCTCCTCACCTGGGCGACACAGCAGCGGTCAGCGGGCAGCCACCCCAAGCCAGGCTGAGGCACGGGAGCAGGCAGAGGCCGCCCTTCAGAGCCTGGTCTGGACTCACCCACGTAGCCGATGAAGTAGTGGGCGCTATTGGGCTTCCCTCCGATCACCCCCAGCGACTGGGGCATCCTGAAACAGAGCTGTGGGAGAGAGGCGAGGCGCTGTGCACACGGGACAGCGCACACAGATGCATGGCCAGCCGGCCGGGCGCCCAACAGGCCAGAGCAGGAGGACAGAGATGACGGGGTCCTACAAAGTCCAAGCCCAGGAGGGACAGCACAGAACAGTCCACAGGCTCAAGAGCAGAGGCTGGGAGACCCCCTCACGGAAAAGCAGGCGAGTGACAGGGAAGGAGCCACCAGCTAGGGCCAGAGAATGAGATGGATACAGTCTGACGCGATGAGTTGGGTGGGGAGGAGCAGAGAACAAAACAGAGCTGAGGCCCCCAGCAGGCTCTGAGAGCAGTCAGAGGGCTGGAGGCCGGGGCTGAGACCACTCTCAGCTCCTACAGTGATGGCCTCGAACATGACTTCCTGGTTACGGCCCTGAGCTCACTGAAGGAAGGAGTGGGGATGTGCTCACCAGGGATCTCAGTGGTCCTCGGGCCCCCCCCCCAGCCCTGCCCACAGCCCCCTCCCACAGGCCGACTCTCCAAAGGGACAAGGACCCGGGAAGGAGAGCACGCCTTGAACACCAGGACCCTCCAAGTAAGTTCTCAAGTCACCCTAAGTGTAGGATCCCACACTTGCAAACAAAACGAGGAGGAGGCCCCTCTCACCTTAAGGGGCAGGTGATGTGGTCCTGGCAGATGTGGCTGCCAGCCCCCAGACTGGCCACTCACCTTCAGGGTCTCCACGTAGGCCTCGTTGATGTCAGTGAGCCCCAGGCGCAGTGGGATGAGAAGCACCAGGGGTCTCCAGGGCGACCTGTTGGTGACCTCGGTGCTGGCAGGGAACCCATTGCAGTGCCAGTCGGCACCTGCAGGCGGGGTGGCGGCTCCTGCGCAGGGATGGCTGCTCCTGCACAGTCTCCCTGCGGGGGAAGAGCTCACAGGCCAAGGAACCAGAAAAAAGTGCTCCCGAAGAAGCAGAAAAAGTGAGCTAAAAAGCCAAGTGCTTAAAAAGCAACTCAAATTTGGAAAACAGAAGTATAAAAAGGATAATGTTTTATAATTCTGCCACCCACAGAGAAACGTTGCCTGTGCATATTCAGTTTGAAACTTTATTGTGAAATGGAGCACACCCACAAAACAGCCAAGAGCTCCTGGCCCGCCAGTTGCCTGCCTGGCCACACACAGCTCACCACGCCCGGACACTGCTCAGCAGGAAGGCACCAGCACTAATTCCTCCTCCTTTCCTTGCACTAACTGGCAGAGCGACTCCAGCGTGGGGAACACACACCTCCCACTCAAGGTGGGGACACACAGCGGGAGCCTGGAGCATCGGAGATGGCACAAACATGGGACAACTGAAAGGATTGACAGGGGCTGGCATTTGCCTAGCAGTTAAGACACCAGCTGGGATGCCGCAATGCCCAGATTCGAGTCCTGGCCCTGGCTCCTCACTCCAGCTTCCTGCTGGGAGGCAGTGGTGATGGCTCAAATGTCTAGGTTCCTGCCTCACACAAGGAAGACACAGGTTGAATTCCCAGCTCCTGGCTTTGACCTGGCTCAGCCCTGGCTGTTGTAGGCATTTGGGGAGTGAAACAGCAGGCAGGAGCTGTCTATCTAATTCATTAAAGAATGAGAGTAACCATTAATACACTGCATTAAAAAGAATCCATGAATCCGTGAACCCTGAAAAACCTTTTCCAATACGGAGGGGGAAGGGGGCCCTTCTCAACAATACCAATCCATAAACATGGAGGAAGATGAGGCAGAAACCACCAAGTTCAGATCCATATGTAAGAGACGATCCACATAAAACTCATGCATATTAACGATCACTCCCTGCTCAGTAAACGAGACCAGAGTACAGACTTCAGCTTCCCCAGGTGACCCAATGGAGCTCACTGACCCCAAGACAGGCGACAGCTGCTACTCTTGAGCCAGAAGACCCACATCCAACTATCACGAAACAGACGCAAATCAAGGGGGCAGCACCCCATTGAAGAATCAGGTCAAGCTGATGCTATGGAAGACCAGAGAGGGAGGAAGAACTTTTTGGACTAAAGGACAGTAGAGATGTGGCCACTACCTACACCCAATGTTGGGCCCTTGATCCAACCAGCAAGCCAGCCCCCAAGGTGGTTCCTGGACAGTGGGGGCATCGGGCTGAGTCACAGGACGTTTGGGTAGGACTGAAACCTGTGCAGACAGCTCAGAACACTTAGGGAAGAAGGTGTCTTAGCTTTCTCCTCAGACTCCACCTAATTATTTTTAAACAAGTTACAGAGACAGAGGGAGAGACAGACAGACCGACCTTCCATCCACTGGTTCACTCCCCAAATGGCAACAGTGGCCAGGGCTGGGCCAGCCTGAAGCCAGGAGCCAGGAGCTTCTTCCGCAGCTCCCACATGGGTGCAGGGGCCCAAGGACGTGGGCCATCTTCTACCGCTTTCCCAGGCCACAGCAGAGAGCTGGACTGGAAGCGGATCAACTGGGACTCCAACCAGCACCAGGTGGGATGCAGGCAGCCTAGCCCGCTGCGCCTCAGCACTGGGCCCGACTTTCTATTTCCCAGGAAGTGCCAGTTCCTGAAGTTGTCAGCGGAGCACTTGCTCTGAGCAGCGGCGCACTCTGCCATCAGAAGCTGGCCTCTTACTGTGTCATCTTGGTCTGCTACGTGTCCTCTCTACAAGCACAGGTCTGGCTTTCTGTCTGTCTTGGTGGGAAAGTTCCAGGTGATGACATGGTCCTAGCCGAGGCCCCTCCGCCATCTCAGGTGGCAGGGCCTGTGGCCCTCGCACCTGAGCTCTCATCAGTTCACATGTGGTCTTCCAAGCCCTAGGAGTTTTAACATTTTTTCGTTTGGAAGACAGAGAGACAGAGATCTTCCATCTGTTGGTTCACTCCCCAAATGCCTACAAAAGCTGCGCCCAGGCAGGCTGAAGCCAGGAGCCTGGAACTTAACCCAGATCTTCCAGGTGGGGCAAGCACCACACTCAGGGTGACCTCAGCCAGACGCTACTTCAGACGTGGGTTTGAGACAGGGACACAGGTACTGTAATGCAGGATACAGTGCCGTTTAAGAGGGCAGGTTCTGATAGTGGTCTTCTCCCCACTACTCAACAGTGACAACAGCCACACAGATGTCTGCCGTGCCCTGCCCCTGGAAGCCAGGACGGCCTGGCAAAGGCAGCTCAGTGCCGGCACCAGCACCATCATCAGGATGTCTCACCACTACCCAGGGCTTCTCTCCCAGGCCTTTGGAACATCCTGACGCGCACAGCGGCTCTCGGCCCTGCGCACTGCCGTCACACCTTGCACAGGGTGAGTTCCAGCTCCCTGACTCCGGCTGCCCTCTCTCCCGACTGTCCCTGCATGGCATCTAACAGACCCCCACGTGCCATCTATCCCAGGTTCAACTCCTCCCCCGTCTGCGGCGGCTGTGAGGGCCGGACCTCCCGACAGGAGAGACCGTGGGGCCCGCATGGCCATCTCTGCTGGCCTTCAACAGGCATTCCTGCAGTCTGAGTGTGGTCCCCTCTCACTGGTTCTTCCACAAGCAGTTGAGGGACAAGAGCCCTGGCCTGGCCAAGGTGCCTTCTCCCCAGGCTGCCCACTGGGCAAGTCCTGGCAGCTCATTTCCTGTCTATATGGAGGCCCTCTGCATCTCCCCACACCCACACCCACACCACGCACACTGGGCTGTCAGTCTGCGTGTCCTTGCAAGCTGTTCTGGTTCATTGGATTCCTCCTAGCTCAGACATCGGATCCCCTCCCACCCCCACGACGGGCAGTGACACCTCTGCTGGGAAGTGACTGACCCTAGTCATGACCAGGGCTCCCACATTCCCTGGGAGCTGTTACAAATGCTGACTCAGCAGCCAGCGCTGTGCCACAGCTGGTTAAGCCATGGGAGTGCCACTTCCATCCAGCTCCTTACCAATGCACCTGGGAGGCAGGAGATGGCCCAAGTACTAGAGGTCTCTGCCACCCACGTGGGAGACTTGGATGGAGCTCCTAGCTCTGGGTGTTGTGGCCATTTGGCAAGTGAACCTGTCGATGGAAGGCGTGGTGTGTGTGTTTGTGGTTCTGCCTTTCAAATAAATTAATCTTTTTAAGAACTGCAGACTTGGGTCCTGCCCTCTAGGACCCAAACCATCTCCTTCTGATAAGCCCTTAATTCATGTGCTCAACATAGTTCCAGCACTGCCTCTCTGGACAACTGAGACCCCAGATGAGACTGAAGCCAGACAGAGTCCACATAAAGATAGTCACAGGCCGGCGCCGCGGCTCACTAGGCTAATCCTCCGCCTTGCGGCGCCGGCACCCCGGATTCTAGTCCCAGTCGGGGCGCCAGATTCTGTTCCGGTTGCCCCTTTTCTAGGCCAGCTCTCTGCTGTGGCCAGGCAGTGCAGTGGAGGATGGCCCAAGTGCTTGGGCCCTGCACCCCATGGGAGACCAGGAGAAGCACCTGGCTCCTGCCATTGGATTAGCGCGGTGTGCTGGCCGCAGCACGCCGGCCACAGCGGCCATTGGAGGGTGAACCAAAAGCAAAGGAAGACCTTTTTCTCTGTCTCTCTCTCTCCACTCTGCCTGTCCAAAAAAAAAAAAAAAAGATAGTCACAAAGCCCCTGGGGCCCTCACCATGCCACACAAATCCAGTGTGATGGGCATTCCGAAAACAGCCTGACCCTTGCCCTCCCTGGCCATCGCACTGTGGCAACCAGCCTCCCTTGTGAGGTTAGGACACCGTGTCCCGTGTCAGAGCGCCTGGGTTCAAGTCCCACCTCCACTTCTTATTCTAGCTTCCTGCAAATACACACTCTGGAAGACAGATGGGCATGGGAGACCCAGATGGAATTCCCGGACCCTGGCTTCAGCCTGGGGAGTGAACAAGGAGACGGGCAATCTGTCTCTGTCTCTCTGCCTTTCAAATAATAAAATAAATACAAATTCTAGATGGTGAGTATGGTTAAGGATGATGGAGGAGAAGCAATCGAGGGACTAGAGTGTGCAAAGAGTGTACTAGAGTGTACGAGTGGACAGAGCAGCTAGCTAACGAGACAGTTACGACACCATTAAGTTTTTGAAAAGCACAGATACTGAAAGTATGTCAAATCTTAGTGTTTTATTTAAAAAACTATTTTACTTATTTGAAAACATTTATTTTATTTATTTATTTATTTATAACAACAGAGAAAGAGATCTTCCATCTGCAGGTTCACTCCCCAAATGGCCGCAATAGCCAGGGCTGGGCCAGGTGGAAGCCAGGAGCCTGGAGCTCCCTCTGGGACTCCCGTGAGGGTGGCAGGGGTTTAAGTACTTAAGCCATCACCTGTTTTCCCAGGCCCATTAGCAAGGAGCTGGACTGGAAGCAGAACAGCCAGGAGGCACACCAGTGCTCTGATATGGGTCACTGGCACTCGGCAGCGAGCTTACCCTTAACCTGCTGCACCACAACACGAGCACCAATATGTATTCTTTCTGAATGGCAAAGGCAGTGAGGGAAAAGGCAGAGGAAGAAACACACAGCTTTCTATCAACACCCCAAGCTGAGCACAGAGTGCTGCTGGGATCAAGGTCGCATCTCCTCCCTCCTGACCCTACAGCTGCATCCCAGAATGACCTGGGGGTGAAGAGGTCCTGTCACTGCAGGGAAGTGACCAGATGTGGCCCAATGTGCACAGTGCAACCTCCCCAGTGAGGCTCCTCTGTGGGCTCAGGCAGGAAAGTGGGCACAACGCCACCCCTACTCCCCGCCCCCCCAATTCCCACCGTGCGCACTGAAGCCCCAGGTACTCACTGATCTCCTCCATCACCACGGTGTTGTCCATGGCGATGTGGACTGCCAGGGAACTCCACGTGTCGAAGACGGCCAGCTTCCTAGGCAGAGCAGGAGAGACACGCCGTGAGCCTCCACCACCACAGATGCTGCGTCCCGGCCCAGGGTTCAGGCTGCTCAGGGTGAGAGGAAGTCAAGGGGCACGAACGCCACGGAAGGGAGAAGCGGAGGCTGGTGCCTCTCTTGCTCACTTAGGCCCAGGGTCCCTTCTGCTGCAGCTCAGCTGCCATTTCCGAAACACAGCGCACGGCAAGAGCCCCTCGGGCAGCACAAAGACAAACACGTGCCCAGGCCCCAGATGCTGCAGCTCTCACCAATTCTGAGGCTGCCCTAGCCCAGTCTCACTGTGCACCCTGACGCCAGCACCCCTCTGCTCTGTGCTCGCCCCAATGCCACCAAACACGGAACAGACAATGGCGTTCTCACGGAGACCTACTGGGGAGCAAAACGGTAAATGACAGTGGGAAGGAAGGGCAGATTCTTTTTTTTTTAAAGCTATCATTTATTAAATGTTTATTATTATGTTTTGTTTTGTTTTTTTTTACAGGCAGAGTGGACAGTGAGAGAGAGAGACAGAGAGAAAGGTCTTCTTTTTTTGCTGTTGGTTCACCCTCCAATGGCCGCTGCGGTCGGTGCACCGCGCTGATCCGAAGCCAGGAGCCAGGTGCTTATCCTGGTCTCCCATGGGGTGCAGGGCCCAAGCACTTGGGCCATCCTCCACTGCACTCCTGGGCCATAGCAGAGAGCTGGCCTGGAAGAGGGGCAACCGGGACAGAATCCGGCGCCCCGACGGGGACTAGAACCCGGTGTGCCGGCGCCGCTAGGTGGAGGATTAGCCTAGTGAGCCGTGGCGCCGGCCGGAAGGGCAGATTCTGCAGAGGTGTCGGGAGCCCGACAGACTGTGGGATGCAGCAGACAGAGAGGCACAGCGCCAGAGAAGGCCGAGGCAGCAGGGGCGTGGTCTGTCTGGGGATAGAAGCACACAGCAAACAGGAGAGCAGCCTGCTCCTCCCTTCCAGTCCTACTGCAATGCTGACAGACAGCAGCCCTCTGGAGGCCGACACCCAGGGGAAGGCGCCACTCACAGAGCAGCTGCCAGGAGGGCCCTGACAGCGCATGGGCAGGGCTTGGCAAGTAACGCAGGTGCACACTACAGGAAGGTCCCAGGCAAAGGGATACCAGGGGGATGCAGCCAGGGAACTGTGTCAGCTGGGAAGGCCCTGGCCGTTCAGAGCACGGGCATGCTGGCTGCTATTTACAAAAGCAACCTCAGAATGGCCAAGAGAGAAGAGACCCAGAAGGCATGAGGGGAACCCTGGTCAGCATCCGGATGTATTTTGGGTAGAAAGAAACAAAGGAGTCTGGAGTGACCCTAGATTGGGCCTCAGTGCCTCCAGGAACAGCATGGTCATTCCCCACAGAGCAGCAGGCTGGCTCGGGGTGGGGTAGGGGCCGTGATCTAGAGCAAGGCACTCATTTTATTGGAAAACAAATTCTGCTTCCCACGACCGCTGACACGGCCACCTGAGGACCCTCTCGAGGGCCCTCCAGTTAAGAGGAAAGGGCCTCTTCCTTCCCTTGGCAACAAAGACAGGACGGGGTGGCCCCAGGGAATGGGGCAGGGCTGGGCTGGTACGTACTTGAGGACCTGGGCGACAGTGTTGGGCCCATACCACTGGCCTACTGACTTGCCCTCGCCGACGCCCATTTGTGCTGCGGAAGACAGATCCAGGTGAGCGGCACACCCTCCCTCCCATCCTGACCACCATCCCGTGCCCTGTGCCCTCGGCAAACACTTTGCAGGAGGCCTGGACAGGCCAGCCCACCCTCCAGGAGATGCCAGGACGCTCCCTCCAGGAGGGAGGCAGGAAAGGTCGAAGCTTCTCAGGTCTGCTCTTCACTGAGGAAGCACCCTCTGTTTCTCTCTCAGGCCTGTACTGTTAACCCCTTCCCTAGCTGAGCACAGACAGCTCAGAGCTGGGCCTGTATGACAAAGGCCACCTGAGCACCCACGTTCAGACAAGGCACACAGGAACAAGAACCTCTGAGGTGGAGTCCAGTTCTCACAGGCTCTGCAATGGACAGCAGCCACTGCAGGCCGTAAGGGCACAGGGCCAGGGCAAGGCCTGGGATCTGATCTCCTGCTGCATCTCACAGCCCCCGCCCCCACTCGAGCCCATGCATCTCACAGCCCCTACTCCCCACTCAGCCCATGCATCTCAAGCCCCGGCCCCCACTCAGCCCATGCATCTCACAGTCCCTGCCCCCACTCCAGCCCATGCATCTCACAGCCCCCCTGCCCCCCACTCAGCCCATGCATCTCACAGTCCCCGCCCCCACTCCAGCCCATGCATCTCACAGCCCCCCTGCCCCCCACTCAAGCCCATGCATCGCACAGCCCCCACCCTCACTCGAGCCCATGCATCTCACAGCCCCCACCCCCACTCCAGCCCATGCATCTCACAGCCCCCGCCCCCACTCCAGCCCATGCATCTCACAGCCCCCGCCCCCACTCCAGCCCATGCATCTCACAGCCCCCGGCCCCACTCGAGCCCATGCATCTCACAGCCCCCGCCCCCACTCCAGCCCATGCATCTCACAGCCCCCGCCCCCACTCCAGCCCATGCATCTCACAGCCCCCCACCCCCACTCGAGCCCATGCATCTCACAGCCCCCGCCCCCACTCGAGCCCATGCATCTCACAGCCCTGCCCCCACTCCAGCCCATGCATCTCACAGCCCCCCACCCCCACTCGAGCCCATGCATCTCACAGCCCCCGCCCCCACTCGAGCCCATGCATCTCACAGCCTTGCCCCCACTCCAGCCCATGCATCTCACAGCCTTGCCCCCACTCCAGCCCATGCATCTCACAGCCCTGCCCCCACTCGAGCCCATGCATCTCATAACCCCCACACACACTCGAGCCCATGCATCTCACAGCCCCCCCCCACACACTTGAGCCCATGCATCTCACAGCCCCCGCCCATACTTGAGCCCAGAAGAGCTCTCTGTGGAGCTCGGGACACCCTCCCAGACCTATCTGATGAATGGAGTAGTAGCTGTCCTTCCTGTCCATGAAGGCATGCAGGACACTCAAGTAGCTGTCTGGTTGCCTCTTCTGCTGTGTCCACCGCCAATCTAACAGACACAGACACAGGTCAGCTTCACCACCAACAGGAGAAACACAGAGACGCAGGTGGCATCCAGACCCCGCAGACGCCAGCTCTGCACACGCACGCCAATGCTGACACCCCGGAGTCTTAGGTTAACGGCGGATGGATCGAGGGTGGAGACTTGACACATGAACGGCTCTGGAGGCACCTGGGGTTTAAGAAACTGAGGCAGCCTCAGCAGGCCACACTCATGAGGACACCATGCAACTGTCCCTGCACCAGTGACAAGGCCACCCCGTGTGGCACTGTGAACCTCCAAACTGTACGCTAACATAATTGCATCTAGTAAAGTCAGCAATCAACCCAGTGCATGATCACTCCAGAAAACCCCAAATGCTAGCTTGTGCTTTACCTGGACTCTTATTTATTTATTTATTTGACAGGCAGAGTGGACAGTGAGAGAGAGAGACAGAGAGAAAGGTCTTCCTTTGCCATTGGTTCACCCTCCAATGGCCGCCACGGCCGGCGCTGATCTGAAGGCAGGAGCCAGGTGCTTCTCCTGGTCTCCCATGGGGTGCAGGGCCCAAGCACTTGGGCCATCCTCCACTGCACTCCCGGGCCATAGCAGAGAGCTGGCCTGGAAGAGGGGCAACCGGGACAGAATCCAGTGCCCTGACCGGGACTAGAACCCGGTGTGCCGGCGCCGCAAGGTGGAGGATTAGCCTGTTGAGCCACGGCGCCGGCCCTCTGGGCTCTTTTTTAAAATCCCCTTTCCCCATAGTCCTCTCTGCTCCTAACATGGCTGTGAGCTCCCCACTCCGGCCACACTCACCTCGGCCTAAGTGCCGACACACCAGGGCTTGGGCGAAGATCATCTGGCCACACCGCAGCATGCAGCCCCAGCCCGTGTCTGAAGTGGGGCCAGTTCCCCCTGTTGTGGACAAGGAGGAGGACTCGTGGTCAGAGTGGCTGCACAGCACAGGCAAGGACACCCTCACCCATCCGCTCTGCCTGTGGCCACACGCTGCCCAGGGTGACCTGTCCTGACAGCCCTCTCAAACACAGGCGAGGTGGCACGTGCAGCAGAGGTGTGGCGTCTCAGTGCTGGGCTGACACCTCAGGCTCTTCACGTGCACTGTGTGACAAGGTGTTTGGGAGACAGCATGGAGGCTGCCAGCAGGAGCTCCAGGGATGCCACCACAGGCCTGTCACAGAGAAGGATGACAAAGGGCACCACGTGGTGGGGGAGGCAGGCGGCAGCGCCACACCAAGGTTGGGGAGCAGGGACTCAGGGTCAGACCATGAGGGCTGCAGTCCAGGCCTACCCTTCACCCACCTCCCCGCCTCCAGCAGCTTCTCCCATACACACTGGGGGACAGCGCAGCCTCCTGGGGCACAACGGGCAGCCGGGCAGCAGCGCTCCCGCGGCCCATCCCTGGCCCATCCCTGCACGACACTGACAAGAGGAAGGCTGCTCTCCAGCACCGGTCTCCTGCCCAGTGCCTGGCACAGTCCTTGAGGACCAGGACCGAACAGAGGGCAGGCACCAAGCAGATGTGCAGGAAGGATCTGTGGAATTCCCAGAGCGACTGTGACAAGTCACCGCACCGAGTGTCACGTGTGGGAGTGCGCACCTGCCTGTGCTGCATCTGGTGTGTGCATCACTTCCCCCTTGCACCCAAAGAACGCATGAAGCCCCGTTCAGAACGGCACCACGTTCATAAGAATGGTGCCTCTTCAGGGGCACCACAACCTGGCCACCAGTGCAACATCAGCCTCGTCCCTAACCTCTGTTCTCAACTGTCCGAGCACAGTCCACACCCTGCATCCACTTCAGGGCACAGAAGGAGGCACTCGCTCTGAATGGAACGTGCTTTTGTGGGACATAAAAACACATCACATCCACTTTACCTCTCAAATCTCCCACTGCTAAACATGGAATGCACCAGAAAGGTGAAGCACACAGAGCAATGGCTTCCACACATTCTGGACCTGGAGTGAGAGACACAGCGGGGACAGGACCCAGCACACTCACTCAGATCCACAAACCGGAACTCAGTCTCCTGCAGCAACATGCTATCTTTCTACGGCTAATGCGCCGTCACAATCTGTTCTGTCCTGCGTTCTTTAAAAGCTGGCTGGAGGGCCAGAGTTGTGGTAGGCTAAGCTGCCACTTGCAACACCAGCATCCCATATCAGAGTGCTGTGTCGAGCCCGGCTGCTCCAATTCTGACCCAGTTCCCTGCTAACACGCCTGAAAAGACAGAGGAAGACAACTCTGAGCACTCAGACCCCTGCCACATGTGTGGGATACCAGGATACAGTTCCTGGCCCAGACCTAGCTGCTGTGGCCATTTAGGGAATGAACCAGCAGATGGAAGATCTCCCTCTCTCTCTCTGTGGCTCTACCTTTCAAATAAATAAATACATCCATCTGTAAAAATAAAATAAACCGCTGGTTGTGCCCTGACGTGACTTCGACACTCAGGACAAGTGGTGACCTGAGTGGCGTCAGAAGCCTGCACTGACACGTCAGACCTGCCATCCCTGGGTCCTCAGCTGCCTCACATCTCCAGGGTTGCCTAAGGGCTGTGCAAAGCACTGGCCCAGAGCACGAGTAAGCTTTCTCCTCCTTAGAACGTCGCAGCACAAACGGGGCACTCACCAATGGCTGGGAAGTTCTTCCTGTATGTGAACCAGAGTCTAGACGCCACATCGGACAAGATCTCGTTCTTTTCTAGAGGTTATTTAAGAGAAGAACACACAGGGGAGCCATGAGTCTGCAGGCCACATCACACAGGTCAGTCGCAACCATCAGGATCACAGCCCCTGCCTGCGGCACGACTCATACCTGTGAGAAGGCTGTACTTTCTACCCAGTATCCACACGGGCTCCGAGGTCTCGGGGAAATCCTCAAACTCGGCAAACCGGAGAGTGTCGTAGGTCAGAGTGGCTGTTGAGAGCAGAAACACACATCTATCAGGCTTCTGGGATTTCATAAGATATAGCAAAGAGGCCCTTGATAGCATTTCTATACCAAAATAAAAACGCTCGTCAATTCCTTTTTCTTCACTACTTGAAAGGCAGAATGAAAAAGAGGGGGGAGACAGAAAGAGCTCTCCCTTCTGCCGGCTGTGATGCTTGGGGCTGGGCCAGGACAAAGCCAAGAGCCCAGGCTCATCGGCAGGGCAGCAGCCAGGACTTGAACCGGCCCTCCACAGGTGACACTGGCGTCAGAGGTGGTGGCTTATCCAGCTGCACAACACCACCCCTACACGTGTCACGCCGTGTGTCCGGTGCTACCACAGCCACCGCCGTCAGGACAACGACACGTGCAGGAGCCAGCAGCGAATGTGAGGCTGAGGAAATCAGCTGGGGCCAGCCTGAGTAGAATGTACATTTAAAAACAAAAAAAGAAAACTGACCCAAACAATTGTTTTAGACTTAAAATGTTTAAAGCCTAGAGGACAGAGTGACATGAAACCACACCTTTGGTCTTCGTGGGCCAGGGCGGCCACAGGAAAACCAGAGCGTGGAGTCAGCCATCCCGGACACCTCAGCTCAGCCAGCGGCACGTGCTGTACTGGGGGCAGCCTCTTCAGGGGCACAAGTACTAGGCTCCTGGTCCCCTCCTTGGATAGCACAGTGAGCTGCAGGGGGTGGGCGCGTGCGACTCCTGAATGGGGAGTGACCCCAGACATGAAGCCCCCTGCAAAGTCCTCCAATGTGCCTGATGCCAAGATATCATGCCTGGAACCTGTGTGCAGGGTGACGCCACTCCTGGAGGGGGACATGTGGCCACACCCCGTTCCCAGGTTGGCTGGTCAGGAGCCATAGTATCCACGAGCTGTGCTGACAAGGCCTTTGGGCTGGTTCTGTCTGCTGCAAGAAGGGATCCAGAGGCCCAACACCCTCCTGTGCACAGAACTGTGCCTGAGGAAGCCTGTGTTCTACACCGTTTCCCAACAAAAGCTTCTGGCAGGAGGCAGGGCCGAGATGCACACAGCTCACTCTGAGTTGGCATCAGGGTTGTTGTTGTTGTGTGTGTGTGTGTTTTTTTTTTTAAGGTTATTGCGGTAACCTCAGTGTTTTTTTTTTTTCTTTTTTAAAAATTTACTTGAGGGGCTGGCACTGTGGCACACCAGGTTAAAGCCCTGGCCTGAAGCGCTGGCATCCCATTTGGACGCCAGTTCTAGTCCCGGCTGTTCCTCTTCTGATCCAGCTCTCTGCTGTGGCCCAGGAAAGCAGTAGAAGATGGCCCAAGTGCTCTGGCCCCTGCACCCGCATGGGAGACCTGGAAGAAGCTCCTGGCTCCTGGCTCTTGATCAGTCAACTCCGGCTGTTGTGGCCATCTGGGAAGTGAACCAGCGGATGGAAGACCTCTCTGTCCGTCTCTACCTCTCTCTGTAGCTCCATCTTTCAAATAAATAAAAATAAATCTTAAAAAAAAAAATTATTTGAGCCAGCGCCGCGGCTCACTAGGCTAATCCTCCGCCTGCAACACCGGCACACTGGGTTCTAGTCTCGGTTGGGGTGCTGGATTCTGTCCCGGTTGCTCCTCTTCCAGTCCAGCTCTCTGCTGTGGCCCGGGAGGGCAGTGGAGGATGGCCCAAGTGCTTGGGCCCTGCACCTGCATGGGAGACCAAGAGAAGCATCTGGCTCCCGGCTTTGGATCAACGCGGTGCGCTGGCCGCAGCGGCCATTGGAGGGTGAACCAAGGTAAAAAAAAAAAAAAAAAAAAAGGAAGACCTTTCTCTCTGTCTCTCACTGTCCACTCTGCCAGTCAAAAAAAAAAAAAAAAAAAAAAAAAAAAAAAAAAAAAATTGAGGGGCTGATGCTGTGGTGTAGGGGGTAAAGCTGCCGCCTACCGTACCGGCATCCCATATGGGTGCCAGTTCAAGACCTGGCTGCTCCACTTTCGATCCAGCTCCCTGCTAATGGCCTGGGAAAGCAGTGGAAGATGCCCCAAGTCCTTGGGCCCCTGCGCCTGTGTGGGAGACCCAGAAGAGGCTCCTGGCTCCTGGCTTCGGTTCAGCTCAGCTCCAGCCATTGCAGTCATTTGGGAAGTGAACCAGCAGATGGAAGACCTCTCTCTCTCTGCCTCTCTCTCTGTAACTCTGCCTTTCAAATAAATAAATAAATCTCTAATGCATGGAACAGCAGGGCTAGGCCAGACTGAAGCCAGGAAACCAGAACTGAACCCAGGTCTCCCACATGGGTAAAGGAACCCAAGTACTGGAGCCATCACCTGGTGCCCTGAGGGTGAGCATTAGCAGGAAGATGGAGGAGAAAGACTCAGAGCAAGCACTCCGATACCGATGCCACGTCCCAAGTCACCGCGGCACCAGACGCCTAGCCGGACTCAGCTTGGGAGAGCAGCCCCGCCTCTCAGTGACAATGGCAAACACTAACACCACGAAAGCACGAAGTCACCTGAAGTCCCCTCCCCTGCCAACACCTCCTGAAGTCCTTACCCTCAGACCCACTGCAGACGAGACCACATCTGCGGTTTCCTCATCTCTACCTTGTTTTTCTAAGAAAACATAAAATAAAATGAAGATTTTATTTATTTGAAAGGCAGAGTGACAGAGTGAGGGAGCAACAAAGAAACCTGTCAAATGCTGGTCTGCTCCCCAAGTGGTTGGCGAAAGTCAGGGCTGGGCCAGGCTGAAGCCAGGAGCCAGGAGCTCCATCCAGGCCTCCCACAGGGTGGCAGGGGCCCATCACCCACTGCCTCCCAGGAGCGTCAGCAGAAACTGGATCAGCAACGAGCAGCTGGCTCTGATGCGGGATGCCAGCATCACAGACAGCAGCTAAGCCCACTGTGCCAACATGGGCCCCGTCTTCACCTTTCTGACAATGAGATCATCACTGCATATGTATCCTACCAACACACATGGGTGCTATCAGCAACAGGTGCACCCTGTCACGGACTGCTGGCATAAGCCCACTCGTGCTCGACGTCACAGACCGTGGCACAAACATGCCTGCCACGTGTGTTCACTGTCTCACTGCCAATGAGTGTCTCTGCCAACACGTGTTCACTGTCCCACTGCTGGCACAAGTGTCCCCGCCATGCATGTGTTCACTATCATACTGCCAGCACAAGTGTCCCCGCCACACACGTGTTTACTCTCATACTACCAGCACAAGTGTCTCTGCCACACATGTGTTCACTGTCACGGACTGCCAGCATGAGTGTCCCCACCACATCCATGTTCACTGTCGCTGCCAGCACAAGTGTCCCTGCCACACACGTGTTCACTGTCGTAGACTGCTGGCATGAGTGTCCCTGCCACATGCGTGTTCAGTCAGACTGCCGGCACCAGCGTCCCCACCACACACATGTTCCCTGTCACAGACTGCCAGCACGAGTGTCCCCGCCACACATGAGTTCACTGTCACACTACCGGCGCAAGTGTCCCCACCACACACGTGTTCACTGTCACAGACTGCCGGCATGTGTCCCTGCCACATGCGTGTTCACTGTGATGGACTGCCGGCACCAGCGTCCCCATCACACACCATGCTCACTGTCACAGAATGCCGGCATGAGCATGCCTGCCACGTGTGTGTTCACTGCTATGGACTGTCGGTACAAATTTCCCAGCCACATGCGTGTTCACTGTCACAGACTGCCGGCACCAGCATCCCTGCCACCAGCGTTTACTACCATGGACTGCCGGCATCCGCGTCTCTGCTATGTTTCTATGCCATGCACAATCCTTCAGGGAAAAACGGGCAGGGGCCATCAGGATTCATATCCCAGCTCAGGCACTCACTGTAGGTTCCTAGGCCACTTAATTCACGTCTAACCACAGCCCATCCCACATCCATAAGCTGGGCTAATAACAGGGCAGCCTTGTGTGTGGCTGTGAGGCCTCCCACACACATGTGGGGCTCCGGACTCAGCTGGCGTCATGGAGTCACAGACACACAAGCCTCACCACGCCCAGCAGCACGAGAAGAACTAGCGAATCCACAAGCACAGTGCTCGGCTTCCTGAGAGGTGTGAGGGCAGTACTGGGGGACAGCAGGGACCACACCAGCAGCGCTGCCCTTCCCTGTCCAGGCTTTCAAGGACCATGTCAGCCACGCTGATCTCACGTAAGCTTCCTGTCCCCCAGTGAACTGACCTGCAATGGGCTCACGCTCAGGCCTCCCTCTAGAAGCTGCAAACATCCACCTCTCCAGAGACTTCAACCTCTAGGCTGTGTTCAACGCGTACACTCAGACCAGAAAGTTCTCAGGGCAGGAGCTGCAAACACCCCCATCCTACTCCAACTCAAAGACTGCAGGGCAGGCACTTTAATCCTGTTGGCACTGGAACCTTCTATTGAGATCTGAGATACCCCCAAAGACCCAGCTTTGAGCTAAAAATGCAATATCTATTAAATCCTGGAGAGTTGACGAGCGCATGGGATAAGCCTCTCTGCAGAGCATTCCAGGATGCATCGGTGGTGCACTGGAACTGGAGGAGGGGGACTGAGCTTCCATGGTATCCAGCCTCCAGTACTGAAAATATAAATAACAGGGCCGGCGCCGCGGCTCACTTGGCTAATCCTCCGCATGCGGCGCCGGCACACCGGGTTCTAGTCCCAGTTGGGGTGCCGGATGCTCCTCTTCCAGTCCAGCTCTCTGCTGTGGTGTGGGAGTGCAGTGGAGGATGGCCCAAGTGCTTGGGCCCTGCACCCGCATGGGAGACCAGGAGGAAGCACCTGGCTCCTGGCTTCGAATCAGTGCGGCGCCCCGGCCGCTGCGGGCACTTTGGGGGTGAACCAACGGAAAAGGAAGGCCTTTCTCTCTGTCTCTCTCTCACTGTCTAACTCTGCCTGTCAAAAAGAAAAAAAAAATATATATATACACACACACACACACACACATAAACAACAAAGGAAGGGGCCAAGCAGATGAAGCAGAGATGGAAGAAGGCGCACTCTGGAAAGAGGGTGACAGCCAGGCCTACTTCCTGGTTTATCAGCACACTTTACAGGCAAGGAAGCCGACTTCAGAGGGAACAACACCAACACTCCTGCTGCAACCACGACAATTATGGGCTGGGTGGCCTCATGAGCTGGCAGCCAGCAAGCAGACCAGTGGGGCAAGATGACCACGAGTCCCTGGGGAGGCTGCCACGCTCCCTGCCCGCAGCCCAGCTTCCGTGCTCTTCCCGGCTGGGATGCGCCCAGGCCCCTCCCAGAACCTCCCCTGTGCAGGATGTGAGCCACACCACAGTGTCCCCTTTTCTAGACACCTGGATGACACCACAAGGGGGGCATCCGTGTGTCACACTGGCCGGCACAAGCCCCACAGCAAGCAGTCAGAGGTCTGAGCCACTACCAGCCGGCTGGGAACCTCTCTGTGCCTCAGCTCTGTCACACTCTGCCCCCCTCACAGGACTGGGTAAGGGGGAAACAGGAGCGCCTTCTCCAGTCCCTGACGCTGAGACAGGCACACACACAGCATCCAATTCTGTCCCCAGACTGGCTGCAGTCCCAAGCACAATATAAACTGAACAAAATATGTGAATTTCTTTACCAGAACTGAATGCAGAAGCCTTCGTGGCTGGCTCCCGGGGCCCTCCGCACGCAGGCTGCAGGACAGGCATGGTGGACCCCAGGGAGCACAGGAAGGCCCTCACATCTGAGTCCTCGTCGAACTGCAGTGGTGTGAGGAGCAGGAGCCAAACAGCTCCACTACACTATCAACAAGAAATAAGCAAGAGCTACGCTGCCTGCAGGAGATCTGCACGGACTTGATAGGAACCACCCATGGCCCGCACACACCCTCCTGAGGCCTTACCAGCCCCACACTGACCCCCAAAAGTGCACATAAACTGCAGGCTGAAGAGGCCCGCAGAGACTCCCTGAACAGCCTCTCCTGAGCGGCAGAGGGAGAGCTCCAGGTTGACCTTCCCGCGAGACAGTTCTCCCAGCCCACTCTGTACCTGCCCGACGCCGGGGCCTGACACCAAGGCCCCACGACGACAGGGCCCTGAGCTCGCCCGATGATGGGGCCCTGTCCCTGCCCAACGCCAAGGCCCTGCTCGCCCTTCAAGACCTACATTCACCAGCCCAGAGCTACCACCCGTGTGAATGCTGTGAGAAGCCACCCTCCGGGGCTAAGACAAGTGAGGAGCACCGGAGGTACTCTGGGAACCCAGGGTGGTCGGTTTGCCTGGTGTGCTGTGTGAATTAGAATGCATAATGAAGCCCTTATTGGAACCAACACAGCCTTGGTGTCGTTACTACGCTCGCAATAAGAGGTTCTGCACCGTGTGATGGCAGCCCCCAGCGGACCCCGCCTCACCTGCACACCCTCCCAGCCGCCACTGCAGCACCATGCACAGATCCTGGGCTCCCGACCACTCCCTTCTGACGTCTGTGGAGAATGACAGCCCACGTGTGCACTGAGTGACACACATCTGAACCTCACCAGGCCCACAGATGGGCAAGGTGGCCAGCTCTGCCAGCGGCATAAGGGCCCAGGAAAAGAACAAATCCCGCGTGGAAAGCTCAGTCACTGACAACTGCACGGGCTGGCCGTCACCAACTCCACTCGCCAGGTTTGCCAGCCACTCACAGGTGAGCCCCACTCGGGCATTCTCCATGGAAGGGCTTGCCTTTCTCACAACCCTGGCTGTGACTCAGCCCAGCACCCTCACGCCGTGACCCCAGCACCTCACATGGACCTCAGAACCCTCACACGGCAACCTCAGCACCCCCACGTGACCTTAGCACCCTCACCTGTGACCTCAGCACTTGCATGTGTGACTTCAGCACCCTTGCGCTATGACCTCAGCACCCGCACGTGTGACCTCAGCACCCTCAAGCTGTGACCTCAGCACCCGCATGTGTGACCTCAGCACCCCCACGTGACCTCAGCACCCTCACCCGTGACCTCAGCACCCTCAAGCTGTGACCTCAGCACCCTCACGCCATGACTTCAGCACCCTCACATGGACCTCAGCACCCTCACGTGTGACCTCAGCAACCCGCACGTGTGACCTCAGCACCCTCACGTGTGACCTCAGCACCCTCACACCATGACCTCAGCACTCTCGCGCTGTGATCTCAGCACCTTCACACATGACCTCGCACCTCACATGTGACCTCAGCACCCTCACATGTGACCTCAGCACCCGCACGTGTGACCTCAACACCCTCAAATGTGACCTCGCACCTCACATGTGATCTCAGCACCCTTGCGCCGTGACCTCAGCACCCTCAGTGACCTCGCACCTCACATGTGACCTCAGCACCCTCAGTGACCTCGCACCTCACATGTGACCTCAGCACCCTCACCCGTGACCTCAGCACCCTCACCCGTGACCTCAGCACCTGCACGTGTGACCTCAGCACCTCACATGTGACCTCAGCACCCTCACCTGTGACCTCAGCACCCTTGCACCATGACCTCAGCACCCTCAGTGACCTCAACACCCTCAAATGTGACCTCAGCACCCTTGCGCCGTGACCTCAGCACCCTCAGTGACCTCGCACCTCACATGTGACCTCAGCACCCTCAGTGACCTCGCACCTCACATGTGACCTCAGCACCCTCACCCGTGACCTCAGCACCCTCACCCGTGACCTCAGCACCTGCACGTGTGACCTCAGCACCTCACATGTGACCTCAGCACCTCACATGTGACCTCAGCACCCTCACCCGTGACCTCAGCACCCTCACCTATGACCTCAGCACCCGCACATGTGACCTCAACACCCTCAAATGTGACCTCAGCACCCTCAAATGTGACCTCAGCACCCTTGCACCATGACCTCAGCACCCTCAGTGACCTCAACACCCTCAAATGTGACCTCAACACCCTCAAATGTGACCTCAGCACCCTTGCACCGTGACCTCAGCACCCTCACCTGTGACCTCAGCACCCTCAAATGCGACCTCAGTACCCTTGCGCCGTGACCTCAGCACCCTCACGCACCACAGCAGGCCATTTACGAAGTGGTCCACAGAGCTGCTGGGATAAGAAGTGTGCCTCAGGGCCAGGGTTGTGGCGTAGCAGGTAAAGCTTCTATCTGCGATGCCAGCTTCCCACATGAGTGCCCGTTCACGTCCCAGCTGCTCCACTTCGGATCCAATGGCCTGGGAAAAGCGGTGAAAGATGGCCAAGTGCTTGGGCCCCTGCCACCCACACCCCTCCCACCTCCATAGGAGACCTGGGTGGAGCTCCTGGCGTCAGACTGGCCCAGCCCTGGCCATCGTGGCCATCTGGGGAGTGACCAACAGATGGAAACTGTCACTATGCCTTTCAAATAAGTAAATAAATCTTTAAGAAAAAAAGGAAGAGAGAAAGCAAGCAAGCAAGCGAGCGAGCTGTGCCTCAAAATGAGTGCCAGTCTCCAGGGGATGATTTTATTTTGAAAAGAAGATATGACTAAATACTGTTAATGCAGCAGGCAGAAAAAAGCTCAGGCTGAGTTTTACCAGGCTCTCTCCACTTAGCTCCAATTACACTAATTAACCAGGAAGAAACACAAAAACCATAAGCAGCAAATCTCTCTTAGAGCTGACTGTAAAGTATCTCATCTTGAAAATACTTCCCTGAACACCTACATATTCTGAAAGATTAAACTTGATAAATAAACTCAACAGAAAGCCTCTCCTTTTCCCGTAGAAAGCTCTCATGTTTACGGTAACAACATGAATATGGTTATTTCTTCTATTCCCAAAGAGTATATATGAAGACACTGGCTCAACGGCTCAGCTCAGAAAGAAAGGGAGGAAGACGAGAGACAAAGCAAGCAGCCCAGGTCCCAGCTCCATCAGACGCACAGGGGACACGGCCCCAGCAAGCACCACACACAGGACGTCCACCCTAAAACCACTGCTCACAGGATGTCCACCCTAAAACCAGTGCTCCTTCTTAGGCATCGCAGTGTACACCCTTTACCTCACACACAAACTCTACGAACTGAAATTTTTTTTTTAAAGATTTATTTATTTATTTACTTGGAAAGTGGAGTTACAGAGACGTAGAGAGAGAGAGAGAGAGAGAGAGAGAGAGAGAGGTCTTCCATCTGCTGGTTCACTCCCTAAATGGCCACAATGGCTGAAGCTGGTCCGATCTGAAACCAGGAGCCAGGCGCTTCTCCCAGGTCTCCCATGCAGGTGCAGGGGCCCAAGGACTTGGGCCATCTTCTACTGCTTTCTCAGGCCATCAGCAGAGAGCTGCATCAAAAGTGGAGCAGCCAGGTCTCAAACTGGCACCCATATGGGATGCTGGCACTGCAGATGGCAGCTTTACCTGCTGTGCCACAGTGCCAGCCCCTGAAATTCTTGATTTTTCTTTGAAAGGCAGAGAGAGAGAGACAAGAGAAAGACGAGTCTTCCACCTGCTGGTTCGCTTCTCAGCTGCCCACAACACAGGGCCGGGCCAGGCTGAAGCCCTGCGTACGGAGCTCCAGCGAGCTCTCGCACAGGAGTGGAGGGCTGCCTCCCAGGACGTGCCTAGCAGGGAGCTGGAGTGGAAGTGGAGTCTGGACGCGAACCCAGTGCTCTGGTGTGGGATGCGGGTGTCGGAAGCGGTGTCTTAACCCCTGTGCCGAAGGCCCAGCCTGCAAATCCTCGCAGCAGGTGTCTGCGTGAGTTGCTGACTCAAGTGGTGGTCCCTTGACTGCCAACCTCCAGCCAGACATGAGACAGAGCTTGTCCTCAAGGAATGGGCAGAGTGGCCGCTGCGGTGCTGGCCCTGCCAGTTCCTGCAGCCAGGAGCAGTGGGGAGAGCAAAAGCTAACCAGGGTCCACCTGCTTCTCCTAACCAGTCCCAGCCCCTGCGACCTCCCACCCATCTCCAGCCCAGGCAGTTTCCCTCAGCTCCATTTGGTCCCTGGGCATCGCGGCACAACACCCAACTCAGAGGGCTGCCCGCCCAGGAGGCCTCACCGGCCTCTTGGCGCCACGCTTAACCCCTCCCTTGCCTCCCACATCCACCCCTGGGGCCCAAGCTTCAGAGCCTGTCCAGAATTCACGCCGACCTAGACCTGCGCCACCCCCTTGCCTCCCCACGGTCTCCTTGCCCCTGTCCCGGCCTCCGCAGTCGGCTCAGCACACACCGGAGCGAGTCGGCTGATCGGGCTCCCTGCACAAACCTCCCCAGGGGTCGCCATCCTGCTCCGAGCGAACGCCCATGTCCTCACGAGGGCCTGTCTCACTCGCCCTCGGCCCCCCTGCACGTCCTGCACAGCCGCGGGTCCCAGCCGGAACACAACCTCGGGGCACGTGTCCCCCACCAGCTGCTGCTAACCAGGCCTCCCGTCCAGGACGTCAGCTGCGCCAGAACCAGGGTCTTCCATCCCCTCACTCCTCTAAGTCAGAGGGTCTGGGGCCGTGCCCTAGTAATGGATGCGGTTTCCGGGGAAGCTCGGCCGCCACACGGGCACTGCCGGAGGCCTCCGCGCGCCGCACGCTAACACCTCCTCTGTTCCTGCAAGCGGCAGTGTCACCCCCGCGCACGTGAGGACGTCCCAAAGGGGGGCCCCGTTCCTCCCCGCGCTCAGCTCCGACCTGCGGGGCGACCACGTCGGACGCTCACTGTCCACACGCAAACCGCACAGGGAGGACGCGCGGGCCACGACTCGCCGGGAAGCGGGGCTCCCCCCACCCCGACCCGCGTCAGCCGCGCGCCGCGCCGGGACCTTCCCCGGCCACCGTCGCGGCAGCGCGTTCGGGCAGGGACAGCCGCCCGGGCCTTCCGCGCCTGCAGGGATCCTAGGACGCAAAGAAGCTGCTGTCAGTGCGGAAGCCTGCAAACGGTGCGGGGCCGGCCGAGAGCTCCGAGACGCGTCGCCAGCAACGGCGAAGGCATCGTCCCCTCCCGAGGGAAACGCGGCAAACGCGGCCTCGCGCCGCCAGCAAGCTCGGACCCCGCCGCACGCACCCGCACAACACACAACCCGGCGAGCTGGACAGGCACCCAGAGGAGCTCCCGGCCTCCGGCCTGCCGGTCACTTTGCAGTCTCGGCGCGAAGGCCCAGCCGTGCCGCCCGGAGCGCCCGCCCCCAGGCCTTCGACTTCGGGCCGCAAAGTCCGCGCCCCAGCGGGACCGCAGAGCGCCGGCGGCTCCGACGTGACAGGGACAGGCGGTCGGGGGCGCGGCGCGGCGTCGTCCCCGCGCGCCCCCGGTCCGCGGACGCTGCCCACACCTTGCCCAGCCCAGGCCGCCGCGGCGTGCGCCCAGCGGATCGCGGCGGGCGGGGCCGAACAGGAGGCAGAGAGAAGCCGGTTCGCCTTACGGGGAGGCCCCGGGCCCGCGCCCCTTACCTGCGTCCATCTTCCCGGTCCGGCCGCCGACTGACCCGCGCGGAGCCCGACGGGCTCGCAGCGCGACGCGACGACGGGGCGGCGCGAGGGCCAATCGCAAGCGGGCGGAAGCGCGGGCGGAAGCGCGGGGGCCGCCATCTTGGCGTACGGTGGCTGCCGCGAGCCCCAAGGCCGCGCGCGGAGGGTGCGGCCGGCGGTTTACCCTGCTGCCCGGCGGGACCCTTCGCGCCACGCACCGCGCTCTCTCCCTCGGAAGGTCCGGAGCGGCCCGCTGAGGCGGGAGGAGCACGCGTGGTCAAGCCGGCGCGGCCATCTTGCTTTACGGACGGTCCGCGCGCTATGTCGCCGCACGTCCCGCCCCGCCGGCTCGCTCCCCACCCGCCGCCGCCGCCGCCGCCGCCTCCTCGGCCACCGCCATCCGTCCGCCCTCTCGCTGACGCTCTAACGGCCAGAAGCGTCCGCCGCCCCGAGACGCCTGGGCGCCTGTCTGTCCGAGCCCCTGCGCCGCCATCTTGGCGTACGGCGGCCGCGCCCACGCCCCGAGCCGCGTCGCCGCCCGCGCCCCTCGCTCGCTCGCTCGCTCGCTCCCTCCCTCGGGCGGTCCGCGGGCGGCGGGCGGGCGGCGAGGGCCGGGGCCTGGCGGCGCGGCCGGCCGAGGCCCGCGATGGTGATCTGCTGCGCGGCCGTGAACTGCTCCAACCGGCAGGGCAAGGGCGAGAAGCGCGCCGTCTCCTTCCACAGGTACGCGGCCCGGCCGCCACGCCCCCGCCCGGCCCGGCTCGGCCCCGCGGGGAAACTGAGGCCGCGAGGCCGGCCCTGGGGCGAGGGGCCCCGGGGGGGCGCAGGGCTCGGCCGCCCGGGGCCCCGCGGGCGGCGCGGCGCGGGCAGGGGGCGCGGACGCTGTGTGACCTTGGCCCGGGCCGCCGTCTCTGGGCCGGGCGCCGCGGGGCAGTCGGGGAGGCCACTCGGCGGCCACTGCCGGCCGCCTCGCACCCCGCCGCCGCCCCCTGGCCCGCGGTGCGCTGCGGGTGTCCAGAAGTGGCTTGTGCTGGGAAGGGTCTTTCCGTGGGCGACTCGTCTCCGTACGCGTGCCAAGGCAGGCCCTCCGGAGAGCCTCGTGCCGGGGTCCCTCCGTGCCGGCGGGGATCTGGGGCCTCCCCGCTGCGCCCCTCAGCCGGGCGCCCAGCGGAGCACCTGTGCGGTGGACCGTCTGTGGGAGCGCTGCAGGTGCCCTCCCGGGTCGTGTCGGTGGCAGCTGACAGCTGGAGAGGGTGCGCGGCCTTCGTGGTGGGCTTCGTGGGCTGGGGCAGACTCCCCAGCCGTGTTCATGGAAGCAGCTCACAGAGCTCCCGCCCGGCGGTGGTCCCGGCTGCCCCGGTCAGAGGTCGGCCCCCGCCCTCGGGTGCACGTAGCGCATGCAGACTGCGCTCTAACAAAGAGGTGGCTACCAGGAATCTTTATTCCCTCAGTGGTTTTCAGGAGTGATTTTTCTCTACCATAGTGCACCAAGTGCACGGAGCTTTCCCCGTGTTGTGCCATCGCTGGCGCCTGTCTCCCGGATCTTTCTGAACTTGGGAAGCTGAAAGGCACCATGAGGCCCTGACAGCCACCGTCTGTGTGGGTGGTCCTGGCACCCCCAGGCTTTCCTGCCAGGGGGGTCACAGAGTGGCTGTCCCGCCTGCACAGGCAGGGCTGGCCGACTTCTAAAGGAGACTTTTACTTCTGAAGTGGAAATTCGGTCCGAACACAACCACAGCTCCCGCACCTAACTCTGGGGCCGCCATGGCTGTGCGAGCCACCGGCGGTGTGCCGCACGTTGCGGGGGACCTGGCAGCCCTCCTGGCCTGTGCGCCCGCCTCTTCCCACACAGACCTCGACCTGCCAATGGACGCACTGCCCGGAGTCCTGCCTTGCAGGCACTTGCAGAAACAATGCTGGCTGTCCCCCGGGTGCCCCGTGTCCTGTGGGATGTCGTCCACGCCTGTGTGTGCTTCGGGGCAGACGCTGTGGAAGGTGCACAGTGGGGTCTTTGTGTTTCTGTCCAGCGATAACTTTCAAGTACGAGGTGTCCTCCATTGTTGGCTCAAGTCTTCTTTAACACTTCGGTGTTTGCAGGAACACTCGTTTTGCTTTTGTAGTGGACAGGGAGACACTGGTAGTTATTTGTTCCAATTGCTTTGTCTTTTATCCCACAGGTTCCCTCTCAAGGACTCGAAACGCTTGATCCAGTGGTTAAAAGCCGTTCAGAGGGACAACTGGACCCCCACCAAGTACTCGTTCCTCTGCAGTGAGCACTTCACCAAAGACAGCTTCTCCAAAAGGCTGGAGGACCAGCACCGCCTGCTCAAGCCCACAGCCGTGCCCTCCATCTTCCACCTGACGGAGAAGAAGCGGGGGCCTGCAGGGCATGGCCGCACCAGGAGGAAGGAGGCCAGCAAGGCCAAGGCGGGCGTGAGCGGGCACGGGAGCACAGCGGCCAGTAGAGGAGCCGCGGGCTCGTCATCCTCCAGTGAGACCTTGATGGCCAAGCCCGAGGCGCGCAGGCTGAAGCGCGCTGCTCTGCAGGGCGAAGCCGCAGCCAGGGCCCCAGAGGAGGCTGCCGGGCAAGAGCAGACCCCGCCGTCTCTGCAAAGAACTCCTGGAGCTGGACTGGCCCCTGTGGCGGGAGGCAGCCAGGGGGAGAGAGAAGGGCCTGCCTCCGAGGCCTGTGACGGGAACCCTCCCTGCGCTGACGGGGCCGTGGCAGACAAGAGCGGCATCTCCGTGGAGGACTTCTCCCCGCCGGGGTCTGGGGCCTGCAAGTTCATCGGCTCCCTGCATTCCTACAGTTTCTCCTCCAGGCACACTCGAGAGAGGCCGTCCGTCCCACGGGAGCCCGTCGACCGCAAGAGGCCTAGGAGAGAGGTGGAGCCGAGCTGCAGTGGGAACAGCCTGGGCCCCGACAAGGGCATGGCCCAGAGCCCCCCAGGCTCGTCGCTCACGGCGACGCCCCAGAAGCCTTCCCAGGGCCCCTCCTCTCCTCCCGCCGACGTCCCCCCAAAGCCAGCCGCAGAAGCCGTGAAGGGCGAGCTCAGCGATGCCAGCCCCATGTCCATCAACGAGGTCATCCTGTCTGCGTCGGGGGCCTGCAAGCTCATCGACTCGCTGCACTCCTACTGCTTCTCCTCCCGCCAGAACAAGAGCCAGGTGTGCTGCCTGCGCGAGCAGGTGGAGAAGAAGAACGGCGAGCTGAAGAGCCTGCGCCAGCGGGTCAGCCGCTCCGACAGCCAGGTGCGCCAGCTGCGGGAGAAGCTGGACGAGCTGCGGAGACTGAGCCTGCCCTACCTGAGCGGCCTGCCGCCCCCCAGCCGTGGTCAGTATGAGCGCCCCGCGTCCGCGTCTCCCCCCAGCCAGGGGTGTCCTTGGGGGCCCCTGGTGGTGGCTGCACCTTGTGCACAGGGGACCCAGGCTCGGGAGCAGACCTTGGTGGGTTCTGGTCACGGGAGAGGCCTCTGCACACATGGGGTTTGTGGCTGAGAAAGGCAGTGTCGTGCCCTGCTGGCATGGGCTCGGGCCCAGTGTGTGCTGCCTCCGTGCATGGTATTCACACGGCCCGGGAGAGGCAGCCGGAGAGCGGAGGAGCTGGGTGTGAAGCAGGGCAAGGCGACATTGTCTGGGGAGACTGTTCCTGGGTAGAGTCGGTGTGAACCTGAGTGGTTGCCCTTGTAGCGTCTGTTCTAGCACAGCACGTTCCCTCGTGGGAGCAGGAGGGCACCGCAGCGGGCTGTGGGCTGAGCGGGGCTGAGATGCCCACTTCTCACCAGACACGCTGGGTAACGTGAGGTGACTGGCCTAGAATTGTAACCTGTTTCCTGGTTTCTCCGACCTGAGATTGCTTGTGGTGCCTTCTTTCCCTCTTGGCCACATTTCCTTAGGTTTCTCACTGGTCCGGGGTGCCTTCAGAAAGTTCACGAGAAAGCAGTGTTAAACGATTACCTTGGGGCCACAGTTGTGGCACAGTGGGTTAAGCTGCTGCTTGGATGCCAGCATCCCATATCAGGGTGCCGATTCCAGTCCTGGCTGCTCCACTCCCAGTCCAACGGCAGCTCCTTGCTAATGCACCTTTGATGGTAGCAGATGATGTTCCGAGTATTTGGGCCCCTGCCACCCATGTGCAAGACCAGATGGAGTTCTTGGCTCCTGGCTTTGGCCTGGCCTGGTCTGGGCCATGTGGGGAGTGAACCAGCAGGTGGAGGATACCTTTTTAGTGATAATGCACTCACACATGTGCTCTCTGTCGTCGTCACTCTGCCATTCAAATAAATAACTAAATCTTTTTTTAATAAAGATTTATTTATTTGGAAGGCAGAGAATTACAGAGAGGCAGAGGCAGAGAGAGAGAGAGAGAAAGTCTTCTATCCACTGGTTCACTCCCCAAATGGCCGCAACAGCCAGACCTGGGCCACAGTGAAGCCAGGAGCCAGGAGCCTCTTCCAGATTTCCCACGTGGGTGCAGGGCCCGAGGACTTGGGCCGTCTGCTTACTGCTTTCTCAGGCCACAGCAGAGAGCTGGACTGGAAGTGGAGCAACCAGGAGTCAAACTGATGCCCATCTGGGATGCCGGCACTGCAGGCGACAGCTTTACCCACTACTGCACAGCGCCGGCCCCAAATCTTTTTAAAAATTAGTTTTTTTTGGTGCAAAAGTTGTTGAAATCCCTGCACAACGTTTTTCATCGTGTGTTTTCCAGGACTGCTCTGAAGGCCCTGCTTCGGTTCTGCCCGCACCCAGCCCTCCCCTCTGCGTGTTTCTGTCACTGGCCTCCCGCCTGTGTCTGCTTGCTTTGGTTTCGTTTTGTCATTCCGAAGCCTGCGACTGGGCCTCTGTCCTCTCCACCTGGCTGTACACCCATGCTGCCCTGTTGCTGTTGGAATCTTTTGAACCCTGGAGTTGCCTAGAAAGGTGTTGACAGTGTTTGGAGTGGACTGCTGGGCAAGGGAGCTCCATCTCCTGTCTAATGCACTGGGGTCCAGTGGTGGCAGCTGTGCGTGGGGGGCTCTGGGGCTGTCGGCTGTGACTTGTAGCTGTACGTGGGGGGCTCTGACAGTTTTACCTCTCTTTATTTCTGAGTTTACGGTGCTTTCTTGTTTCTGTTCTTCTAGTGGATATCTGTCATTGTTAGAAACTGACATTAAACCCATTTTCCTGTAAATGTTTATATGTTTGTTTTTTTTTTAGACAGCGAGAAAGAGAAACAGAGGGAGAAAGCTCCCTGCCCCACCAGCTGACTCACTCCCCAGCAAGTGGCTGGGACTGGCCTGAGGCTGGATCAAGGGCCAGGACCTCAGCCCTGGTCGTCATCTTTTTTTTTTTTTTTTTTTTTAATAAGGTTTATTTATTTGAGTAACACAGAAGAGGACAGGCAGAGAGAGGGAGAGAGAGGTCTTCCATC
The DNA here is from genome assembly GCF_964237555.1 of Oryctolagus cuniculus. NCBI lineage: Eukaryota > Metazoa > Chordata > Mammalia > Lagomorpha > Leporidae > Oryctolagus > Oryctolagus cuniculus. Next base: position 209,962 of record NC_091434.1, read on the forward strand.
TGCTGGTTCAATCCCCAGTCGGCTGCAACAGCCAGAGCTGCGCCGATCTGAAGCCAGGAGCTTCTTGCAGGGCCCCAATGACTTGGGCCATCTTCTGCCACTTTCCCAGGGCACAGCAGAGAGCTGGATTGGAAGTGGAGCAGCTGGTCTCAAACCAGTGCCCATATGGGATGCCTACACTGCAGGCAGCGGCTTTACCTGCTACACCACAGCACTGGCCCCAGCCCCGGTCTTCCTTGGGTGGCAGGAACCCAGTTACTTGGGCTGTCACCTCTGCCTTCCAGGGTCTGTGTTAGCTGGAAGCTGCAGGCAGGGCCCGATCCCAGTTCACACCACGGTGCTCCCTGATGGACGGGGCTGACGCCCACCCTGTCAGTGGTCAGTCGGTCATTTCCCCTGTGCTGTGCTTCCCAGGTCCAGACAGGGGTCCGAGTGCCCGTATCCTTACTTTTCCCGCATGAAGCAGCTCTAATTTAGATTTTACTGGTCACCTTTTTTTTAACCATTTAAAAAGAAATTTTAGTTTTTTTGAAAAGCAGAGAGACGGAGCTCTTCCATCTACTAGTTCCCTTTCCAAACACCTGCAGCAGCCGGGGTTGGACCAGGGCACAGCCAGGAGCTTCAGGTCTCCCATGTGGCTGTGTGGAGACTCAGGTACTTGAGGCATCACGTTCTGCTTCCCAGGGTGTGCATTTGCAGGAAGCTGGATTGGAAGAGGAGGCAGGACTTGAACCCAGCACTCTGATACGGGATGGGGCGTCTCCGTGGTTTACCCGCAGTGCCACGCCTGCCTCTGTGCACTGTCCATCGTATCCAGAGTCATGCTCCTTCGTGGAAATGTCTGATGATTGTTCTTGAGGATTGATACTCCAGTGAAGCTCCAGGAAAGGGTTGTTTGCTGTCAGTGTTCCTGGCCTTGAGCACAGGGAAACATCTTTCCTCTAGATATCCATGTTCTTTTCTGTCTGAACCAGAAGAATCAAATTTTGGGGGTTTTTGTTTATTTATTTTTACTTATTAGACAAGACAGAGAGACAGATCTTTCTCTGCAGGTTTACTCCCCTAACATCTGTAATAGCCAGGACTGTACCAGGCTAAAGCCAAGGGCCTGATACTCTTGTCTCTTGTGCAGATGGTGGGAACCCAACAAGTTGAAACCACCACCTGCTGCCTCCCAGCGTGTGCATTAGTGGGAGGCTGGAATTGGAAGTGGAGCCAGACTCGGAGCTGGCCCTCTGTTGTGGGTGCTCCAAGCGGCATCTTGACCACTACACCAGATGTCCACCCCACAGGGATCAGCCACCCTCTCTGCGGCCCCACTGTCCGATGCCAGTCAGATCCTGGTTTTCTTGCAGGGTGACCTGCAAGATGGATGCTGTTGCATTTTGTCCCTGGAGTGCCGAATGTCATCGCTGTGTCTGATGTGGATCTTGTTACTTTGTCCCCCTGTGGGCCTCGCCCCCTTTTTTGGTGATATTTATTTTATTTGAAAGGCACAGTTAGAGATCTTCCAAGCACTGGTTCAGTCCCCGTGTGGCTGTAACAGCCAGGACTGGACCAGACCAAAGCCAGGAGCCTGGAACTCCTTCCAGGTCTCCCATGTGGGTACAGGGGCCCAACCGAGAACAATGACCATCTTCTGCTGGTTTCCCAGGCACATTAACAGGGAGCTGGATCAGAAGTGGAACAGCCAGGACTCACATTGGCACCTATATGGGATGCCGGCATGTAGATGGTAGCTTTACCCGCCACACCACAGTGCTAACCCCCTTGGTGGAGCTTTCTGACCTGAGGTGTGGCCAGTCTTCCGTGTCCTGAATCGTTTTCTTCCTGGGAAGAATTGATAGCATGGCTTTAGCAGGGAGGGACCCTGTGGCTTGTAGATTTTGCAATGGGCGCTGGTGTCTGCAGCTGTGGCCCCAGGGTAGATAGTGGCCGTGAAGATGGAGATGCCAGTCTGGCGGATGCAGGCACTGCCAGGTCCGATCTCCCAGGTCCGGGCTTGAGCACCTGCTGTGAGGGTTTCCTGACGTGGGGGAGGAATTGAGTTGGAGGTGCCATGAAGGACTAGGGCCAGTTTTGAACAAGTACAAAATCCTTTTTTTTTTTCTTTTTAAAATTTCTTTGAAAGGCACTTAAAGAGAGAGGAGGACACACACGCACACACACACACACATATCTTCCATTCCCTGGTTCACTCCCCAAAACACTGCAATAGCCAGGGCTGGGCCAGTCCAAAGCAGGAGCTTGGAGCTTCATCCAGGTCTCCCAGTTGGGTGGCAGGGGCCCAAGCACTTGGACCATCCTCCACTGCTCAACTGGCATCCATATGGGATGTCAGTGTTGCAGCCAGCATCTTCAGCTACGCCACAACACTGGCCCTACAGAACCTCCTAAAGTTGGGCATTGGAGGCTGGAGTGGCAGGGTGAGGTCCGGGGTTTGAAGCCATGGGATTGAGTGAGGGTCTAGACTGGGATGTGGCACCACACCCAGCAGCAGGCCATGTTTGTGGAGGTGCCACTGGGCAGATCTGGGAGAGGAGACTGTAGGGGTGTGTGCGGAGTGATGGCAGCCAGGGGAGAGGGAGCATTCTGAAAAGGAGGGGCACTCGGCTGTGTGGGACCTGGATGTGGTCAGAATGGAGACAGGTTGGCTGGGCCCAAGGCCCTATGGGAGGGGGGCCCCGGAAGGAGGTGCTCTGCCTAGGAAGTTGAGCTGCGAAGGGAGCAGAGTCTTGGTTGTCTTGGGAGGGCAGCAGGATACGGGGACAGAGGCGGTGGCTGCTCAGTGACAGGTCTGCGCCCGAGCTGGGAGGGTGTGTCCAGGAGCCGTGAGAGCCAGGCGCTGTCTCGGGCGGCCCGCACGGGTCTGCCGTCCTGCGTGGGGACTTTCTGCTTATCAGTCGGGGATTTATGAGGAAAGGACCGTACGGTGTCCTTCCGTCCGTTTACTTCAGTTTTGGACAAGTTCTCGAGATGCAGCAGCTGGACCGCCGGGCTTCAGCGGTCAGCCTGAGCGCCCTCCCGGGATGCGGTGCTCTTCTCCCTGAGCCCCCTGGCCGAGGGCCTTAGGGTGCTGCTGTCACACCCAGACCAGCCCCTGGAGGGGCTCACTGCTCAGCTGCCCGCTCCTTGACTGCCCACTGTGCCCCTTGCTCGTGGTCACAGAGGAGTCGGCTGTTTCTCTCAATTTAAGGGTTTCACACTAGCTTCAAAGTTTGTATTTCCTTCTTTATAGAGTGATCATGCACATGTGGGCTTGTAAAAGCTTTTTACTGGGCAGGCATTGTGGCACAGCAGGTTAAGCCACTTATTTAGAATCCCGCATCCCAAGAGGGGTTGTGAGTTCAAGTCCCCACTATTCTGCTTCAGGTCCAGCTCCCTGCTTATGTGCTTGGGAGGCAGCAGATGATGGATCAAGTACTTGGGTCTCTGCCACCCCTGCAGGAGAGAGGGATGGGGCTCCTGGCTGCTGTTGCAGCCATTTGGGGAGTGGACCCCAGATGGAAGATGGAAGATCTGCCTCTTCCTCTTCCTCTTCCTCTCCATCACTCTGCCTTTCATATAAATATGTCTTTTTAAAAATTAAAACTTTCCTTGTGAAGTCTTGAGGATATACAAGCCACACAGAGCATCATAGTGGGCCCCCACACACCTGCACACCTGTCTCCACACATCTGCCCCCCCCCCGCACACCTTCCCCTCCACACCTGACTCCTGTACACCTGCCCCTCATACTTGCCCCACCACCTGCCTCCACACACCTATCCCCACACACCTGTCCCCCCACACCTGTCCCCACACACCTGTCCCCCCACACACCTGTCCCCCCACACCTATCCCCACATACCTGTCTCCCACACACCTGTCCCCACACACCTGTCCCCCCACACCTATCCCCACATACCTGTCTCCCACACACCTGTCCCCCCACACCTATCCCCACATACCTGTCTCCCACACACCTGTCCCCACACACCTGCCCCCACACACCTGTCCCCACACACCTGCCCCCACACACCTATCCCCACATACCTGTCCCCACACACCTGTCCCCACACACCTGTCCCCACACACCTATCCCCACACACCTGTCCCCCCACACCTATCCCCACATACCTGTCTCCCACACACCTGTCCCCACACACCTGTCCCCCCACACCTATCCCCACACACCTGTCCCCACACACCTGTCCCCCCACACCTATCCCCACACACCTGTCCCCACACACCTGTCCCCCCACACCTGCCCCCATACACCTATCCCCACATACCTGTCTCCCACACACCTATCCCCACACACCTGCCCCCACACACCTATCCCCACATACCTGTCTCCTACACACCTGTCCCCACACACCTGTCCCCCCACACCTGTCCCCCCCACACCTATCCCCCCACACCTGCCCCCACACACCTGTCCCCACACACCTATCCCCACACGCCTGTCCCCCCCCAACATGTCCCGACTTTGGGATACATCAGCATGATGCCACTTTTGTTTCATCTGCACTTCTACCAACCCCTCAACTTTTTATTGTTTTTAAAAGACTTATTTGAAGCCGGCGCCGTGGCTCAATAGGCTAATCCTCCACCTTGCGGCGCCGGCACACCGGGTTCTAGTCCCGGTTGGGGCGCCGGATTCTGTCCCGGTTGCCCCCTTCCAGGCCAGCTCTCTGCTATGGCCAGGGAGTGCAGTGGAGGATGGCCCAGGTGCTTGGGCCCTGCACCCCATGGGAGACCAGGAAAAAGCACCTGGCTCCTGGCTCCTGCCAGGATCAGCGCGGTGCGCCGGCTGCAGCGGCGGCCATTGGAGGGTGAACCAACGGCAAAGGAAGACCTTTCTCTCTCTGTCTCTCTCTCTCACTGTCCACTCCGCCTGTCAAAAAAAAAAAAAAAAAAAAAAAAGACTTATTTGAAATAAAGACAGAGTGACAGAATGAGGAGAGACATGGCCAGGGTGGGGAGGCCTCCTTCTGCTGATTCCCCAAATGGCTGCAACAGCTAGGGCTGGGCGAGGCCAAAGCCAGGAACCAGGAGCTCCATCCGGGTCCCCTGCATGAGTGTCAGGGGCCCAAGTACTTGGGTCATCTTCTGCCTTCCCAGGCACAGTCGTAGGGAGCTAGATCAGAAGCGGAGCAGCTGGGACTCAAACCAGCACTCCAATATGGGATGGCTGCGTTGCAGGCAGCAGTTTCTCTCCCTGTGCCACAACACAGGCCCCACATTATCTTTTTAATTAGTAGATTTTTAGGACAGTTTTAGATTAGCAGGAAAATTCAGATAATACAAAGAGCTTCTTTACTCCTGCTTCCTTCCAAAAGCAAATCTTGCCTTTTGTGATGCATTCCTCACGGACTGAAGCAGTATGGCCGCTGCATCGCTCGGGTTCACCTTGTGCTTGAATTCTGATAGCAGCAGATGGTGTGTCCCCATTGCAGTGATGTCCCTGCCTGGGAGCCCACTGTCCTCCCCCCTCCTGCTCCCCACAGCCCACAGCAGCTCCTGATGTCGCTGCTGCTGTCTAGGTTTCCCTTTCCCGAACTCCAAGGAACACTGAGGGATGGCGAGCAAGAGAGATAAGCAAAGAGAATTCCTGTCTGCTGGCTCAGATGCTCACAACTGCTGGGAGTGGCCAAAGCCAGGAGCTGGGAGCTCGGTTCGGGTCTCCCACGTGGCTGGCAGGAGCCTGGTGACTTGAGCTGTCGCCACTGCTTCCTGGGGTGTCGGGAGCGAGTCAGGACGTTGCGCGAGCACTCCGCCGTGGGTGCAGGCGTCTTAATTGGCTTCTTCTTCTTCCTGATGTGAAAGCTTATGGAGACAGTTCTGTTTGTTGTGAAGGACCAAGAAGCTGAGTCTGGAATGTCGTGTGCCAGTGTTGATCCACAGCAGGACAGCGGGGAGTGGAGAGGAAACCAGGGACACAGTGTGGAGTGAGCTCCAGCTCTCTGTTCTGACCTGAACCTGACTTGAACCTGTGTGTCTTGCAAAGCAGAGGCAGAAGTGTGAGTGTTACGTTGTGTGAAAATAGGATTTCTTTACAAGTGAGGATAAGCACACACTGAAGCGTGAGTGTGGGCTGCCCCTCATGAGTGGGCCAGAGGACTGTCTGCGGGAGTGAGTGCGAGCGAGTGCACGGTACCTGTGGTAAGGAGGCCTCTCCCCAGCATTCTCCTCCTCTCCTCTCTTCAGTGAAGTAGGGGTGGTACCTTAATTGGATAAGCAAGCCGGGTAGGGTCTTAGCTTGTGTCCTGCTCCCAGGTGAGATGGGAATCCTGGGAAAGTGTGCTTGTCAATTTGACAGTCAAGACATACACATTGCATTTTAGTGCTGTAAGAATCGCAGCTCGTCTGTGCATAACTGGCTGATGCCGCCACACAGCAGAAGGGAGATGGGACTCAGTGTAGCAGCTCCCGTGGGCAAGCAGAGCAAGAGGCTGTTGGAAGGTGGTGTTGAGAGCCCGTAGGCCAAACCAGAACAGATCCTGGAGGTGGCCCACAGCAGCTGCTGGCAGCCAGTCCCTACCCCCTGGGTCCTGGGCTCGTCTGGGCTCTGGCGGAGCTTCCCAGTGTGGACCTGGCCACGAGTTATTCCAAGGTCTCTCTTGGCTTTGTTCACTGTGGGTTGAATTTCTCCAGGACCCTTCCAGGCTTGTTTTCTCTGAAGCACCCCTCATCCTGCAGACAGTAGAATGGGGGGCACTGGACAGCGTACATGCTCTCCCTGTCACTGGCATGGCTGCCAGTTTAGATCTTAACAGCTCTAACTGGCGTCTGAAACACAGAGCTAAATGCCTACCCCAGGCTCATTTCTTTTCTTTTCTTTCTTTTTTTTTTTTTTTTAAGAATGTAGTTTCTGGTTTTCGTTAATTTTGTTTGCTTTTAATTTGAAAGACACGGGCTGAGATTTGGCACGGCAGTTAACACCTGCATTCAGAGTCCTGGCCTGGCTTTTTGTTTTTGTTTTAAAATTTATTTATTTGAAAGGCAGAGTTACAGAGAGAGAGGATTGGAAGAGAATGAGAGAGAGATCTTCCATCTACTGGTTCACTCCCCAAATGGCTGTAATGGCTGGAGCTGGGCCTATACAAAAAGCCAGGAACTTCTTCCGGGTCTCCCATGTGGGTTCAGGGTCCAAGCACTTGGGCCATCTTCCACTACTTTCGCAGGTGCATTAGCAGGGAGCTGGATTGGAAGTGGAGCAGCCGGGACTCGAACTAGTGCCCATATGCGATGCTGGTGCTGCAGGTGGAGGTTTAACCTGCTACGCCACAGCTCCAGCCCCTGGCTCTGCTTCTGATTCCACCTGTCTGCTAATGTGCACTCTGGGAGTCAGTGGTGGTAGCTCAAGTACTCCAGTCCCTGCTGCCAGTGTGGGAGACCAGACTGAGTTCCCAGCCTGGCTTTGACCTGACCCAGCCCCAGCTATTTGGGGCATTTGGGGAGTAAATTCGCACCTAGAAAATCTGTTTCTCTCTCCCTGTCTGCTTTTCACATTAAATAAAAAGACATTTTAAGAAGACAGAGATCTTCATTCATTGTTTCAGTCTCCAGATGCCTTCAAAAGCCAGCGCCGGACCAGTCTGAACCCAGGAGCCATGAATCCACTTGGGATTTTGCACAGGGGTGGCAGGGAGTTAAGTACCTGAGCCATCACCTGCTGCCTCCCAGTGTGCACGTTTGCAGAAAGCTGGAGTCAGAAACAGAGCTTGGACTCGAACCCAGGCACTCCATTAGGGGGTGTGGGCATCCCAAGCAGGGTCTCTACCACTGCCTCATGCTCAGCCCTCATCTCCTCTGGACGGACAGCAGTGCACCGTGGGCGCACTCAGTGTGGCCACTTCCTTTGAGGGAGGCCCTGGTTGCTTTTTGTGGCCAGAGCCGCGGTGCGGATTCATCAGAAGGTAAGCTCCTAGGAGGTGTTCAGCTTTGTAGGAAACTGTCCAGCCGTCTTGTGGAGTGCCGGTGCCGTCCTGCACGTGCACCAGCGCTGAGTGGGAGTTCGTGTGGCTCGGCCACGGCTGTGGGTAAGTGGAGCTCTCATTGCCATTCTCCAGTGAGGCGTGCAGGGAGCATCTTGCTGGTTCTTTGCCACTGTGTATCTTCTGAGGTGAGGTGTCGGGTCTTTGGCCCACTTAGAGTTAGATTGTTTTCTTGTTGTCAGGTTTTAAAAATTCCTTGTTACTTTGCATACAAATCCTGTGTGTTTTGCAAATATTTTCTCCAGGTCTGTGGCTTGTCTGTTTATATTTTGTTAGCAGTGTCTTTGGCAGAGCAGAAGGCTCAGATTTTTTTTCTTTTTTGTTTTTTTCTAAGATTTATTTATTTACTTGAAAGTCAGAGTTACACAGAGAGAGAAGGAGATGCAGAGAGAGAGAGAAGTCTTCCATCCAATGGTTCACTCCCCCGATTGGCCACAACAGCTGGAGCTGTGCTGATCCGGAGGCAGGAGCCAGGAGCCAGGAGCCAGGGGCTTCTTCCTGGTCTCTCACGCAAATGCAAGGGCCCAAGGACGTGGGCCATTTTCTGCTTTCCCAGGCCATAGCAGAGAGCTGGATTGGAAGTAGAGCAGCCGGGACTCGAACTGACACCCATATGGGATGCTGACACTGCAGGCGGCGGCTTCACCCACTGTGCCACAGCACCAGCCCCGAGGTTTCAGTGTTAATGAAGTCTGGCTTACCAGTTTCTTCTTATGAGGGTCACGCTTTGGTGCTATTTCTAGACTCTGCCAAACCCCAGGTCACCTAGGTTTTGTTGTTTCTTGTAAGAGTTTTGTAGTCTGTGTTCTACATTTACATCTGTGATCCCTCCTGAGTTACCTTTGTGACAAGTGTGAGGTCTGTGTCTAGATTCCAGCCAGTCTTTCTAGCACACCTGTCCCACACGTGACCCACAACCAGAATCCGTGTTTTCTGTGTGGGTCCAGTTCTGCACCCTGTGACTTGTCCATTAGTGACCACACAGCGCACGGCAGACCCCATGGGGGCGCTCTTGGCTGTGGTCCTCAGTGCAGTAGTGGCTCTCCTGGTCCTTCTGCCTTTCCATGTACAGTTTGCAACCAGCTCGTATCCACAAAATGCTTTCCTGGATTTTGACTGGGGTTATTTTGAATTGGTTGATCAAGTCAGGAAGAACTGACATCTTAGCAATATTAAATCTTCCATTTCCTTTAAAGACAGAGTTACAGAGACAGAGGGAGAGACAGAGACCCTCCATCCACCCCAAATGGCCACAATGGCCAGGGCTGGGCCAGACCAAAGCCAGGAACCAGGAGCTTCTTCCAGGTCTCCCACATGAGTTTAGGGACCCAAGCACTTAGGTCATCTTCCACTTCTTTCCCAGGCACGTTAGCAGGGAGCTGCATTGGAAGTGAAGCAGCCAGGACTCAAACTGGTGTTCACGTGGGATGCCGGCATTGTAGGCAGTGGCTTCACCCGCTACACCACAGTGCCATCCCCTCATCAGAGTTTTATAGTTTTCCTCAGTACGTGTACATATTTTGTATATATATTTTGTTCAGTTTATACCTAAATATTTCATTTTTTGCTTCAAATATGTTGGTAATTTTTTTTTTTTTTCAAATTCTGATTGCCTGTTGCTAGCATATTGAAAAGCAAGTCACTTGTGTATAACCTTGGCCGGCAGTGTTGGTGTAACTGCTGTCCACAGAAGTGAGCAGATTCTGTGAGAAAGCTAATACAAGGATTTCACAGGGCAGGCTCAGCCTGACCTAGGCCCTGCATTCACAAGCCCAACAACTTTTAATGAATCTTGGGAAGTGTTCCAAAGTGATCGAATTCTAGTTGAAATGTGCATGTTCTGTGATAGTTTTTATTTTTCACTGCATTTTTGGCTTGGCTGGAAAGGAGACTTCAGGGAAGCAGAGGTGAGTTCTCAGGGGCTGGAGAAGCTCTCTGCAGAACACCGTTGGCTGTATACGCCCTCAGAGACAACAGGTGCTCAGAAGGAGGAACTTCCCGGAATAGATGAGGAATGTGCAGGTAAAGAACAGAGAATTGGGGGCCGGTGCTGTGGCGTAGTGGGCTAAGCCTCCGCCTGCAGTGCTGGCATCCCCTGTGGGCACCAGTTCAAGTCCCAGCTGCTACACTTCTGATCCAGCTCTCTGCTGATGGCCTGGGAAAGAAGTGGAAGATGATCCAAGTGCTTGGGCCTCTGCACCTGTGTGGTAGACCCAGAAGAAGCTCCTGGCTCCTGGCTTTAGATCAGCTCAGCTCCAGTCATTGTGGCCACCTGAGGAGTGAAGCAATGGATGGAAGACCTCTCTATCTCTGTCTCTCCCCTTCTCTCTTTGTAACTGCCTCTCAAATAAATAAATGAATCTAGAAAAAAAAAAAAAAAAAAAAAAACAAAAACAAAACCCAGAGAATTGCACAAGACTGCTCCAGATGGCTAAGATGAACCAGACCCAACATGCACATCACCCAGGTCAAGCTGGCCTGCTCTGCCTGGACACTTGGTGGATAGGCTGTGGCAGGCGTGCCTCCTGACCATTTGCACTCATTGCCATGTTTCTTCTAGGAGGGGATGTGTGTGTTTGTTTTTGCAGATTCTTTGGAATCTTGTAGGCACATTTTGTGCAGACAGTCTGTATCAGCTCTCATCCCCTCCTCTTGGGTTGCGTCAGGTCTGGTCGGTGTGGTTGGAGGCTGCACCCTTGCCTGGTCTTGATCTGTGGGAAACCCAGTTTCTCACCATGAAGTACTGTGATGCTGTGATGCAATGCAAGGAAACCTCACAAAGTTCATGGAAAATGGAATTAAAAGGTAAATTTGTTTTGTTACCAGAAAAATCGGAAATCCATGCGTCATGTCTTCATAATAGAATGATCGTTTCTCAGCCTTTTGGCTAAGATCAAGTGTAGTCTCTGCATAACATGTACGAGTTTATCATGAACTATTTGAAGACCCTCATATGCATTGATTTCCAATTTTTTCCACCAAAATATGCTTTTAATTCCATTCTCCATGATCTTTTTTTTTTTTAATAAAATTTATTTATTTACTTGAGAGGCATAGTTACAGAGAGAGAGAAAGAGCTCTCTGTCTGCTGGTACACCCCCCCCAAATGGCCGCAGCGATGGAGCTGGGCCAGTCTGAAGCCAGGAGCCAAAAGCTTCTTCTGGGTCTACCACATGGGTGCAGCGGCCCAAGCACTTCTGCTTTCCCAGGCCATCAGCAGAGAGCTGAATCAGAAGTGGAGCAGCCAGGACTCAAACCAGCACCCATACGGGATGCTGCATGGCATGTGGCAGCTTCACCAGCTGTGCTGCAGCGCCAGCCCCTTTCCATGGTCTTGTTGCAGTGCCCTCATAAATGTCATTTTGGCCTTTGCCCCAGCCTAGAGTTCCCAAAACCCATGGTGGGATTTCCTGAGTGATGGGGTGACAGGAACATCTTTCATCCTTGGCTTGTCATAGGCTGTGTGCTCCTGAGTGCCTGCTGGAGATGGAACTGTGCCCAGAGGACCCGGTCTTGTGATTGGAGGGTTGGACCAGAGAGCTCCGCCCCCAACCTTTGGGAAGAGGAGAGGGACTGGAGGCTGCAATAGGGCCACTATACACACCTGAAAAGAAGAGGGCTGGGCTGAGCCCCTGCCTGGGGAGAGCGCCGGGGCTGTTGGCCCTCCACATACCTTGCCCTGATGTTACTGATTTCTAGATTAACTCTGTTGTTGTCGGAGAGCAGAGTTTGTATGGTTTCTGTTCTTTGAGAAGTGTTTGCGAACCAGAGAAGTATGTGTGCTCTGCTGTGGTTGGATGAAGCCATCTGAAGGTGCCCATTCGGCCCTGACTGATGCTGCTGTCGGGTTAGCTGTGTCACCGCCGCGTTTCTGCTCTTGGTCTGTCTGCTTCTGACGCACGTATTCTAGTCTCAGATGTTCTGCTGCGCCGTGGGTGGGGCTGTGACCTCTCCTGGAGGTGAATGTCTGTTGTTCTACGATGCCCTGCTGTATCCCTGATTGTTGTTCTTGTGCCGATGTTGGTTTTGTTTGACGTTAATATAGCTGTTCTTGGCCGGCGCCGCGGCTCACTAGGCTAATCCTCCGCCTAGCGGCGCCGGCACACCGGGTTCTAGTCCCGGTCGGGGCGCCGGATTCTGTCCCGGTTGCCCCTCTTCCAGGCCAGCTCTCTGCTGTGGCCAGGGAGTGCAGTGGAGGATGGCCCAGGTGCTTGGGCCCTGCACCCCATGGGAGACCAGGAAAAGCACCTGGCTCCTGGCTCCTGCCATCGGATCAGCGCGGTGCGCTGGCCGCAGCGCGCTGGCCGCGGCGGCCATTGGAGGGTGAACCAACGGCAAAGGAAGACCTTTCTCTCTGTCTCTCTCTCTCTCACTGTCCACTCTGCCTGTCAAAAAAAAAAAAAAAAATATAGCTGTTCTTGTTGGTGGTGAGGGGAGTACAGAGAGAGAATGGACAAAGAGAAACAGACAAGAGAGCTCCCGTCCCCTGGCTCAATCCCCAAATGCCCACAAAGGTTGGGACTGGGCCAGCTGAGACCAGGAGTTGGTTCTCTGATCGTGTCTCCCACATGGGTAGCAAGAACTGAATTACTTGAGCCGTCGCCACTGCCTCTCGGGGTCTCATTAGCAGGAAGCTGGAAGCAGGTGTTGAGCCAGGCATTTTGATATGGGCTAGGGGAGTCCTGACCGCGGTCCAAACGTGCCCCCCGGCACTTGTGCCTGGTGCAGGGTGACGTAGCTCTGCCTCGGCCTTGCGTCTTCTCGTGCCTGGTGCAGGGTGACGTAGCTCTGCCTCGGCCTTGCATTTTTCTGAACCTCATGTTAACTGACTCAGGGGGCCTCTTCTTTTTTTAAAAAAGACATTTATTTATCTGAAAGTCAGAGTTACACAGAGAGAGAGGAGAGGCAGAGAGAAAGAAAGAGAGGTCTTCCATCCGCTGGTTCACTCCCCAATTGGCTGCAACGGCCAGAGCTGCGCCAATCCAAAGCCAGGAGCAAGGAGCTTCTTCTGGTCTCCCACACAGGTGCAGGGGCCCAAGGACTCGGGTCATAGCAGAGAACTGGATTGGAAGTGTAGAGCAGCTGGGACTCAAACCGGTGCCCATATGGGATGCCGGCATTGCAGGCAGCGGCTTTACCTGCTACACCACGGTGCTGGCCCTAGGTGGCCTCTTCTGATTGGTGAGTTCAGGTATCCACATGGGCCGTTGATGTGCTAGGTGGTTTCAGCCATGTCTGTAACTGCTCTCTGTTCTTTTTGCTTTCATTTTCTTTCTTTCTTTTCCTACCTGCTCTGGCTTTAACTGGATGTGTTCTATGGTTTTATTTTCTTACCTCTCCTAGGTTTTCACTTACATGCATTCTCTAGGCTTCCTCAGGGGTTGTCCTGGCGTTTGCAGGGAACAGTGACAGCAGACGACACTGCCCTGCCCAGGGTCAGTGCAGGGCTTAGCACAGTGTCCACAGCTCCACACTGTCCCTTGTAGACTGCCTGCTCGTCTCACTTCCACACGGAGCCGTAAGCTTGCTGTTATTGGTAGATAAATCTGTTAGGTCAGTTTAGAGCGTCCTGGCACCTTCGCGTGTTCCTTCTCCAGCGCTCTTCTGCGTAGAGGTTGGAGTTTCTGGCCTGACACACGCACCCCCAAAGGCTACTTAAATTATGTCACTTGCAGAAAGGTCAGTGGCAATGAATGCCCTCTGTTCTTTGTTTAAGATTTGTTTATTTGAAAGGCACAATTGCAGAGAGAGGGCTTCCTTCTGCTGGTTCACTCCCCAAATGGCTGCAACTGCTTAGGCTGGGCCAGACTGGAACCAGAGCTGCTTCCGGGTCTCTCACGTGGGTGCAAGGGCCCAAGGACTTGGGCCATCTTTCAGTGTGCTCCAAGGCACATTAGCAGAGAGCTCAATCAAAAGTGGAGCACCTGGAACTTGAACCACTGGCCAAATGGGATGCCGGAGTCACAGGTGGTGGCATTACCTGCTACACCAAGTGTGTCATTTTCTATGACTATGTCCCCCTGTCCTCCTGCAGCACCTGTGTGTTCTTTGTTCTGGGCACTTTTTCTGTTGAAGCCCTTACTCATAGTCACTTTAAATTCTCAGTCTGATAATTCCCTCATCTCTGCCTCAGGGAGTCTGATTCTCATGTTGGCTCTGTCTTTCAAGACCGTGTTTTTCTTTTATTGTGCATATGTTAGAGGGCAAAATTAGAGCAGTGCAAGGTCTTGATTGGCTTGGCTTTGTGGTTCTAGAAGTGGGCAACATGTCAGGGAGATGGAGCAAGTGTCCCAGTGGGCAGGCAGAAGGAAACATAAAGCGATCTGTGGTTTCCAAGTCGCCGAGATGGGGATGGAAGGGCAGGGAAATGACTGACTGACCACGCGTTCCTCTGTGGGGTGGAGGCAGGGGGCATGCTGCTGCCGCCTGCCTCCTAGAGAGAAGGTCGGCCTTCAGCGTGGCTGGCTCCATGGAGCCCGGAGCAGTGGCCTCCTATTGTTTGAACTCCTGTAGTTTCCTGCTAGGAGAAGGTGTGGTGTGTCGGTGATGGACCTGGCTCGAGAGGAGCGTGGCCTCATCTCCCTGATGTCTGGTTTCTCCAGGTGCTCCTGCTGGAGCCCTGGGTGTGGGGCAGGTAGGTGGTCTGCACTGCTGTGGCTACGTGGCAGCCCTTCGTGGCCTGTGTCCCTGCACTGCTAGGCACTCACAAGTATTTCCCCTCGAGTGAGCCAGGAAGTCTGGAGGGGGCAGTGGGTGTCAACTCCTTCCCAGGCGAGGTGAGCCCTGGCCCTCTACAGAACGGGCCTGTTTCAGAGAGCGCTCTGGGCTCATTTCAGAATGGCCAGCTCTCCTTCCCCTGTCAGAAGGGGGAGGAAATCTCTTCCCCTTGGCTTCTCATGGTAAAGCCCCGATCTGCTTCCTGCGTGGCCACAGGAGATGCTCTCAGCTGTGCCTCGGCCTGCTCGCCCCTCCCCAGCTCCCGGACCCTGCAGTCTCTGTGCTGGGGAAGCCGACCTGGGCCGCGGTTCCGTGCTGGGGCCGCTGTCCATGCCCTGACGACTCTGCTGGGTCCAAGAAAGTCTTTGCTTTTCAATCTGTCCTTATTTTTTTGGAAAGGCCTGTAGTCCGTACGTGTCAGAGTTGGCATTGGAAGCTCCCCTTCTGTGACCTTCGGTCTGGCTATTGTCAATATGTGAGGGAGCCGTGAGTTTCAGTCATGAGCCATTTTATCCAGTTCTGTTACTGATGTTCATCGTTTTTCAGTTGGGACTTTTGGATTAACAAGGCAACCAAGCATAACCAGGTTACCCAACAAAGCATCTGCAAATGGTTGTCATTCGGAGCCCCTTAAGTAGAAGTGTTTGTTCCCTGTGTCTGTCTCCCAGGGTCTTTCCCCTCGCAGTCATGTGAAAGAACACGTTCCCCTAGTGCGCGGAGCCGGGTCCTGTGCTCCGGGCAGCCGCGGCACGCCTGCGCCTCTTCTGCTGTACAGTTAGTGTTTTCTGTGTGTGCTGGCAGGAATCCCCACTCTGGCCCCCCTGTGTGATGTGCAGTTGGAACACCGGGACCGATTCTGTCCCCAGGTTCCCCAGTCCCGTTTGCCAAGAGACAGAACAGTCCCCAAGCCCCAGGAGGCAGGCAGAGAAGTTCATGCCAGAGCCACTGTCCCGCTCAGCAGGTGGCCCTCGGCGGCAGTCCTGCTCCTCAGTCTGCGCAGGACTGACCTGCACTCCTAAAATTCAGGGGCTCCCCAAAACTCCCAGCTGTGTGGTTCTGTGAGCTCCAGGGCCATTTTTGCCTCCCACTGTCTTCTAAGAGATGATCTTTCCTTGTAGAACTACAGCTCCCAGAATGCACCCTGAATTAACGCTCACTTCCTGCAGGGCCATTCACGGCCAGGTGCAAACATTTCCCGTGTCCGGTTGGCAGCAAACAACCTTGAGGAACCTTGACGGTGTCGAGTTTAGGAGACGTAGGGATGGGTAAGCCTGCTTTCCATGTCTTGGGCCAGAAAAATGAAACTTTACATTTCTTATAAAAGTTAAAATTTTACTTCTGCATTTTGGTTATCTTTTAATAAAAGAAAAATGAAATCAAGGGAAAGAATGCATAGAAAAGCCTGTCTGATTTAGTTGAAGAGGTTAAAAGTAGCAAATAGGTTAGAACACTTAATATATTTTTTATTTCATTTTAACTTTCATTTTGGTTTTCTAATTAAGGATAATCTGCATAAAGTAAAATGCACATCTTGAGGATATGGTTTAATGGATTTTGACCTGTATCTGGATTCTGAAATTATCCTGCCAGGCAGTGGCGGGCAAGTTGGCAGCAGCATCCCTGGTAGTGGTGAGTACAGAGGGAGCCAGCACCCAGAGCAGCCTGGTCACTATCCAAGTTAAAATTCAGAGACTCTGGGGCCGGTGCTGTGATGTGGCAGGTAAACCTGCCGCCGACCACACCAACATCTCACACGGGCACCAGTTTGAGTCCTGGCTGCTCCTCTTCCAATCTAGCTCCCTACTAAATGGCCTGGGGAAAGCAGCATAAGATGGCCCAAGTGCTTGGGCCCCTGCCACCCACATGAGACATTCGGATGAAGTTCCTGGCTCCTGCCTGACTCAGCCCTGGCTGTTGCGGGCATTTGGGGAATAAGCTAGCAGATGGAAGACCTTTCTCTTGTCTCTTCTGCCCTCTCTCTGTAAATCTGCCTTTCAAATAAATAAAATAAATCTTGAAAAAAAATTCACCGAGACTCAAAGCAGGTCAACTCAGAGCGGGTCAGTGCCCTGCACTTCAGAGGCCACAGCTGGGTGCCTGGACAGCTGCGTGGCCCTTCATCTTCCATGAAGGGCTCTAACCTTTCTTTCCTTCTTTTTTTTTTTTTTTTTTTTTTTTTTTTTTTTTTTTAAGACTTCTTTAGTCATTTGAAAGAGTTAGATCAATCTTGTATCTGCACCCCAGATGGCTGCAATGGCCAGGGCT
Organism: Oryctolagus cuniculus; assembly: GCF_964237555.1. Taxonomy (NCBI): domain Eukaryota; kingdom Metazoa; phylum Chordata; class Mammalia; order Lagomorpha; family Leporidae; genus Oryctolagus; species Oryctolagus cuniculus. The sequence continues at coordinate 226,926 of NC_091434.1, forward strand.
GAGCCAGGCTGAAGCTAGGAGTCAGGAGCTTCTTCTGGGTCTCCCATATGGGTGCAGGGGCCCAAATACTTGGGGCTTCCTCTACTACTTTCCCAGGCCCATTAATAGGGAGCTAGATCAGAAGTGGAACAGCCGGGACACGAACCAGCACCCGTATGGGATGCTGGCACTACAGGCAGCAGCAGTGCTACTGTGCCTCGTTGCTGGCCCCATGGAGACTACTTTTCCACTCACAATGTCTCCTCTGATGCCTCCTTGAGTGCTTGTCAGGTGGTACCTAAAACTGCTGCTGCTTTTCTCTCCCAGTGTGTGCGGCACGGGGTTGTCCATAGAAGCCAAGGTTGTCCACAGGAACACCGCAGGGTCCCCAGGCACCCACCTTTGTGCTTCCGTCTCTGGAAGGACCCGCTGGACTTGAGTTCATGAACTCGCTCATGTTGGCCAAGTTGATTTGCAAAAGCTGATGTATGCCGGTGCCGCGGCTCACTAGGCTAATCCTCTACCTTGCAGTGCCGGCACACCGGGTTCTAGTCCCGGTCGGGGCGCCGGATTCTGTCCCGGTTGCCCCTCTTCCAGGCCAGCTCTCTGCTGTGGCCAGGGAGTGCAGTGGAGGATGGCCCAAGTGCTTGGGCCCTGCACCCCATGGGAGACCAGGAGAAGCACCTGGCTCCTGCCATCGGATCAGTGCGGTGCGCCGGCCGCGGCGGCCATTGGAGGGTGAACCAACGGCAAAGGAAGACCTTTCTCTCTGTCTCTCTCTCTCACTGTCCACTCTGCCTGTCAAAAACAAACAAACAAACAAACAAACAAAAAACCTGATGTACAAGAGTGAGAGCAGGGGCTGGCACTGTGGCGTGGCGGGTAAAGCTGCCACGTACTGTGCTGGCATTCCGTATGGGCACCGGTTCTAGTCCTGGCTGCTCCACTTCTGATATGGCTCTCTGCTATGGCCTGGGAAAGCAGTGGAAGATGGCCTAAGTCCTTAGGCTCCTGTACCCACGTGGGAGACCCGGAAGAAGCTCCTGGCTCCTGGCTTCAGATGGCATAGCTCTAGCTGTGTGGCCATCTGGGGAGTGAACCAGCGGATGGAAAACCTCTCTGTCTACCTCTAGCTGCCTTTCAAGTAAATTGGTAAATTGAAAAAAAAAAAAAACAAGGGCAGGAAGTGAGGGCACTCAGCAGTCTCCCCACCTGCTCTCAGGCACCTCCTGTGCTCCGCTGCAGTGCCCTGTCAGACTGGGCTCTGCCCTCTGCAGCTTCTGTCTGTCCAGAAGGGATGTCCACTCTCTGGTCTCATGGGCCCTGCACCTTTCACCCTCCCTCGAGGCTCCTGCATTGTGATTTCTGGTGATCCTGCCCTCCCAGACTTCTCGCTTCCAGCGGCAGCCCCTTTGACCTGAGTGTCCCTGCGTAGCCCCCAGAGCACAGCTGCTGTCAAGTGAGACCTCACACAGACCTCGCCCAGGGCTGATGTCACAGCAGAGAAAGGACGTGTGCCCCATCCCGCCCTGTCTTGCAGCCTGGGGTGTCAGGCACAGCCAGAGCTGGCTGGCCGGGTGCCAGGTGGTCTATGGGCTTGGGGCAGCCTGACTCCTGACAGGTTTTTGTTAGCCCCTCAGACCTTGCAGCACCCTCCAGGCCTTGCCACACGTTCTCCGCCGTCTCCTGCCCCCACCCTTCCTGCTCTACAAGAACAGGTGCCGCTGTAGCACAGCCCCCACGTGACTCCCTGTTCACAGGCTCCTGCAGCCTCATCTCTGTCTCCCCTGTGAGGCCCTTTTCTGAGTTTGTTAGAATTGCTCATGGGAACATCACTGCTTACTCTGCAGGGGTGCTCCCCTTCTTGATGAGAGGCTTCCAGCCCACCTGGTGGGCCTTGGTGGGGTGGATATCGGTCGGACTCCACCCAGCTTGGGTCTTGCTTGGGACTAGCTGTCTCAGGTTTCCTTACCCACTCCTTCCCCGGTTCTCACGGGTATTTTACAGCAGGATCTGTTGTTTTCTTCCATGGGATCTTTGTTGGGCGGCCAGTTCCTCCCCAACGCATGTGTGCAGCGTGACGTGAAGGCACACGGAGGCACCCAGCAGCCTGCATGCTGTGCAGTCACAGCAAGAAACCTCCTCTCTGATGCCACTGGGGGCTGCAGAGATCCCAGCAGGACGGGAGGCTGGAGTGTTCATGGACAGGACTCAGCCGGGGACGAGGGCGTGTGGTTCACACCATAGCTGTGCTGTTTGTTTTAATTTGATCAGATCTCTAGAAATTGGGATATTTTGCACAAAATAATGTTTCTGGCTTTTATTGCGCTATCTGAAGATGACAGCAGCAGTGACAGTGTGAAGAAGAGAAGGCCCTGGGTGGTCAGGCCTGTCCTCTGTACCACCCTCAGGCTTAAGATAAGAGAGGGCTCCCTGGAGCTGGGTGTGGGGCACTGCCCACTCCAGTGCTGGCCAGAGGTCGGAACTGGAGCTGCACAGTTTTCCTCACAGCCACCCCCAAAACAACACAGAAGAAGCAAGGAGCTGGTTTTAACAGTGCCTCTAAAGCATCATCTTAACATACAGCTGCAGACCCAGGTGGTCTCAGCCTCACAGGGCTCTGACCTGCCCCACTGGGCATGCACTTGGGAGTGGCCGGGGCAGGCTGTGAGAGCCTGGCCTCCCATACAGTCTACTTCCTGTCTGTGGGTTTACCCCTTATGGACATTTCAAGTAAACAGACTCCAAGATGTGCTCTTTTTAGTATGGCTCTTGGCCTCAGCACGTGCTCTGTTCCTCCGTGGCTGTGTGGCGTCCAGGGTCTACACCACTGGCGTGCTGTGCGCTCGCCATGGGTGTTTGCTTTCTCTCCGAGTTCTGGCTGCTAGGAAAGTGTTGCTGTAAACGTTCATGCTTAGTTTTTGTGTGGACAGGTGTGTCCATTTTCTTGGAGTTTTTTCTGGTTTTGGTTTTTTGAAAGGCAGAAAGAGAGATCTTCCACCTGCTGGTTCACTTCCTAAATTCCCAAAGAGCCAGGCTTGGGCCAGGCCAGGCCAGAGCAGGAGCTGGGAATTCAATCTGCTTCTTCCACTTGGGAGGCAGGGACCCAGTTACGTGAGCCGTTACCTGCTGCCTCGCAGAGTGTGCGCTAGCAGGAAGCTGGGTCAGGAGCTGAGCTGGGTCTTTTTTTGGGGAGGGGGGCGGAGGGGCAGGCAGAGTGGACAGTGAGAGAGAGACAGAGAGAAAGGTCTTCCTTTACCATTAGTTCACTCCCCCAATGGCCGCTGCGGCCGGCGCACCGCACTGATCCGAAGCCAGGAGCCAGGTGCTTCTCCTGGTCTCCCATGAGGGTGCAGGGCCCAAGCACTTGGGCCATCCTCCACTGCACTCCCTGGCCACAGCAGAGAGCTGGCCTGGAAGAGGGGCAACCGGGACAGAATCCGGCGCCCTGACCGGGACTAGAACCCGGTGTGCCGGCGCCGCAGGCGGAGGATTAGCCTATTGAGCCGCGGCGCCAGCCCTGAGCTGGGTCTTAAGCTGGGCACTCAGATACCTTAACCACTAGGTCAGATGTGTGCCATAGGAGTGGAGTCGCTGGGTCGTTGCTCCCTGCTTCCCTAGTGCAGAAATCCAGACTGTCTTCCTGGAGGCTGCATGATGGACAGTCCCATCAGTGGAGGAGGGGCTGTGAGATGGACAGTCCCATCAGTGGAGGAGGGGAGGGGCTGTGAGATGGACAGTCCCATCAGTGGGGGAGGGGAGGGGCTGTGTGATGGACAGTCCCATCAGTGGGGGAGGGGAGGGGCTGTGAGATGGACAGTCCCATCAGTGGGGGAGGGGAGGGGTTGTGTGCTGGACAGTCCCATCAGTGGGGGAGGGGAGGAGCTGTGTGATGGACAGTCCCATCAGTGGGGGAGGAACTTTGTGATGGGCAGTCCCATCAGTGGAGGAGGGGAGGGGCTGTGTGATGGACAGTCCCATCAGTGGGGGAGGGGAGGGGTTGTGTGCTGGACAGTCCCAGCAGTAGGGGAGGGGAGGGGCTGTGTGCTGGACATTCCCATCAGTGGGGGGGGAGCTGTGTGATGGACAGTCCCATCAGTGGGGGAGGGGAAGGGTTGTGTGCTGGACAGTCCCATCAGTGGGGCAGGAGCTGTGTGCTGGACAGTCCCATCAGTGGGGGAGGGGAGGGGCTGTGAGATGGACAGTCCCATCAGTGGGGGAGGGGAGGGGCTGTGAGATGGACAGTCCCATCAGTGGGGGAGGGGAGGGGCTGTGAGATGGACAGTCCCATCAGTGGGGGAGGGGAGGAGCTGTGTGCTGGACAGTCCCATCAGTGGGGGGGGCTGTGTGATGGGCAGTCCCATCAGTGTGGGGGCGCTGTGTGCTGGACAGTCCCATCAGTGGGGGGGGCTGTGTGATGGGCAGTCCCATCAGTGGGGGGCCTTGAATCCTGTCTGACCTTGTCACTCTGCTCCGTCTGCTGTGTCCACGTGGAACCCAGTGTCTTCCTCTCCCTGTGCTCTGTTAGGTCTCACCTGGGTCTTGGAGAGACTTCACCTTTCGTTTTCATTTACTTCTTTCCAGGCTTCTGCAAGCTCAGCAGCAGCTCTGGCCTGTGTCTGACGGCGTCTTTCCCGGGTAGCCTGTTTCTGGTCCGTGTCAGCACCCTGTGTGCCCCACCCTGGGGTCCGCCGCCTTTCCTCTGCCTCCCGAGTTGGGGAGCAGAGTCAGCTGGGGGCAGCGCCCCTTGCCACGTCTGGGCACGTCCTGCTTGGATACAGGCTTGGACAGAAGCTGGCCTCGCCATTCTCTGCTCCTTGGTGGATGTCCTGGGTGTCTGGGGTCAGTCAAAGGAGCGTCCCAGGCCTCTGAGTGCAGCGCTCCCACCCCTCCCATCTGCCCACCAGCCCCCATCCTGCTATGGGGTCTCCAGCCGCCCCTGCGCTCCCCAAGCTGTGTCTTCCAGCCCTCGCACCAATTTTGGTGACCAAAGATGGTGTCTGTGGCCTGTTTTCCCTGAGAACTGACTTCAGGAAAAGGTTTGTTTCGCTTCCTGCAGCAAGGAAATCATGCTGACTTACCCAGTCCCAACCCTCAGGAAAATCCCCAGCTGGTTTGAGAAAGAAAGGGCCAGGTCCACTTCTGCCTTCCTCCGTGGCTGGGCCTCTGACCGTCTCCACGTGGACATCTGAGGGCCCTCTCGAGCTTGATGACAGGCTCTCTCCCCAGTGGGGCGGATGGGAGGTGTGGAGGAGCGGGAACCCGGGAGCAAGGGCAGCGTGCTGCGCCCAGGCGTGCTCGCCGCGCGGAGGGCCTCTCCGTGGTCGGGGTGGCTACGTTGCCCCTCTGCCTTCAGTGCAGGGTGGCGGAAGGTGGGCGCAGCCGCCTGGGGAGGCCGCTCGGGACGCCCATGTCGCTCTCGGCAGCTGCAGTGCCAGGACTCCCACCCTAGGGGGCAGGCTCGCCCCACTCCTGGTCTTGCTGCCAGGGCTGAGTGAGAGGAGGAGCCTGGCAGGACCTGGGAGGAAGTCTGGACCTCTGGCAGCACTGGAGGTGTGTGCTCAGAATAGGGCTGGAGGGGGAGGGGCAAGACCTGAGCAGGAACACACATGCGGCCTTTCCTGCCACTGGGCCCCGTCCCTCCCTACGCTGGGGGCCTGCACGAGAGGGAGGGCCGGTGTGCTTGCCCTGGCAGCAGGGTGGGGCGCCTGTGAAGTCCTATGCTAAAGAGCTCAGGTTGGGGGGGTCAAGGGTGTTGTGGAGCATGGCTCTGAGGACAGACCCTGGACCCTTGGTCTGGATCGTAGGCAGGCGTCACTTCCTGTGCCAGGGTGCCAGGTTGGCCAGGCTTGCCCTGGCCCCTACGTCCCACATCATGGGAGGGACCCCTTCTCCTAACATTCAGCTTTGGTGCACTCGGGCAGTGACCTTGGCTGTGCTTTGTGTGGTGAACGTCCCGGACGCTGACGAGGAGGCAGGGGCTGTCATGGTGGCCTGATCTCCTAGTCTTCTATCTGGAAATCAGTCTGTCTTTCCAGTTGCTAAAGCCCAAGCCCTCCAGCTCGCTTTCCCTAGCCCCTGTCTCTCAGTTATTCACTTGCTCTCGTGCACCCTGTGCAAGCCATCGGCACATCTGCCCAGCTGCACTCTGGAGCTCCTTTGCCAAACTGTGGTCCTTGATACCATGTCCACCTCTGCCGTCAGCACTTGTGCCATAGCGGTCCTGGCTTCCTGCAGCTGTGTCTGCTCCCCCACACCTGGCAAGCTTGTCTCTCCCACGGAGATCTGCCCAGGGCTTCTTGTTGCTCAGTCCCTGCCAGCTCTGCCCACCCCAGGGCTCCGACATCTGCCATGCTTCTGCCGGCTCTGCTCTCACATCTCACCCACACTCACCCTTCTCAACAAGGATGGTCTCAAGGATGATTTTTTTATTTATTTCAAAGGCAGAGTTACAGTGAGAGAGACAGAGGCAGAGAAGGACAGAGAGAGAGAGAGAGGTCCTCCTACTGGTTCACTCCCCAAATGACCACATCAGCTGGAGCTGGGCTGATCCGAAGCCAGGAACCTAGAGTTTCTTCCGTGTCTCCCACATGGGTGCAGGGGCCCAAGCACTGGGCCATCTTCTACTGTTTTCCCAGGCCATAGCGGAGAACTGGATCAGAAGTGGAACAGTCGGGACTCGAACCAACGCCAATATGGGATGCCGATGCTGCAGTCAGTAGCTTTACCTGCTAAGCCACAGTGCCAGCCCCTTCAGTTTCTTTTTAAAAGATTTATTTATTTGAAAGGCAGAGTTGCAGAAACAAAGAGAGACATAGGTCTTCCATCCACTGGTTCACTTCCCCAATGGCCAGAATGACTAAACTGGGTTGGTCTGAAGCCCAGAGCCAGGAGCCTCTTCCAGGTGTCCCTGGGGAAGGGGCCCAAGGACTTGGGCCATCTCCTGCTTTTTCCCCAGGAGCATTAGAATCAGAAGTGGAGCAGCCAGGACTTGAACCAGTGACCGTACGGGATAACAGCAGCGGCTTTACCCGCTACGCCACAACCCTGGCCCTTTTAAGGAGGTTCTGAAAATGTCTCTCAGCTCATCCCCACCTGCACCGTGGACTCTGCATCTGCCGCCCTGTGCTCCCTCACTGGGACGCATGCCCCACAGGGTGGCAGGGGTGTCTGTATTCTTAGCTGCTGCTGTCTGGCACAGTGGGGGAAGCCGTGGGTGGAGGGAGTTGGCCGTCACCGTGGGCAGGCAGTATCAGCGATCACAACCAGAACTCTGACTCCGGTCGTCTGCTGCAGCTCCTCACAGGCAGCTGGAAAAGGAAAGACCGCCAGGGTGGGCCAGGCGGGGAGGGGATGGGTGTCGACGCCCGTCTCTCTCCCTGTCCTCAGCAGTGCCCAGGGCTCGCCTCAGCCCTTTCACTTCTTTCCTCCTCCATGTCCTTTCCCAGCGGCTCCCAGTGTGGGGTCCCAGGCTGTCCACAGGAGGCGGAGTGGGTCCTGAGGACTCCTGTCCCAGCCAGTGCGTCTGCCCTCCCGGCAGCTGGTGGACGTGCCATTTGGGGTTGGCAGGTGAAGCCAGCAAATAGGTGGGGCCTGTGCGCTCCCCTCCCTGCTGCTTCTCTTTGGTGTCATTGTCCATTCTTCAGGGATAAAGCACCTGGACATGAGGTGTCGGGTGTGGGAGGCGGGCTGTGGTCAAGGGCAGTCTCAGCTGCCTCTGGGAGGCCGACTGCCTTTCCCTGCAGCCTTGCTGCACGCCTTACCGTGGACCCTGCACAGCCTCTCCTCTAGTGCCCAGTTCTCCAGCTGACGGGGGTCACCCGGGCTCACCCAGGCTCACCCTGGGAAGCCAAGTCAGCCACATGTCCCAATCCTGCCTGCTGTGTCCGCTGTCCACTGGCTGCATCCCTTCCCCCTCAGGACCTTGGAGTCCCAGGCCTCCAGTGTCATCCCCACACCTGGTAGGACGAGAGAGCCAGCCCTGCAGGTCACGTATCAAAGAGACCAGAGCCAGCAGTTTGCATCCAGCTCCTACCTGTCCTCACCGTTACCTGCCTGGAGTCTTCTCTCATCTCCATCGCCAGAGCCCACACCTGGGCAGCCTAGCTGGGCATGGCAAGGCCTCTCCCCTTCCTCTTGCCCCCTGGGGCCCTCTGGTTCTGTGTCTTCATTGGAACTGCAGAGCTCTGGAAATGGACCTCACAGCAGGACGTTTGCTGGTGGTCCGCCTGTTCCTTCCCGCTGTGCAGGTCCTGCAGGGCGCGCGTGGCTGCCTGAGGCGAACTTCCCTGCAGACTGGGCTTCACGCTCATGAGATACCGCAGGAGTGGCCCTGACTCTTCTCCTTCTGTCCCCAGAACCTCCCAAGATGAATCCAGTGGTGGAGCCGCTGTCCTGGATGCTGGGCACATGGCTGTCGGACCCTCCGGGGGCCGGGACCTTCCCGACGCTGCAGCCCTTCCAGTACTTGGAGGAGGTGCACATCTCCCACGTGGGCCAGCCCATGCTGAACTTCTCGTAAGTGCCTGCTGCACCTGGGTCCCTGAGAGCCTTCCAGGCAGGAAGGTACAGAGGAGCCTGTCCATCTGTGTCCATCTGTGTCCTTCCCTGAGCCAGCATCCGAGGCCCCACGGTTGGTAAAATGGCTCTTTCTGGTTTTGTCCACTTTTGGACATGCTAGGCAGACCACAAGATTACAGGTTTGTTAACACAGGTATAAAAACAAGCACCTGTGTTCCGTGAAGGCCCTGCTCTCATGCCGGGTTCCTCTGGAAAACCACTGCCGCAGTGTGATGAAAACAAGAGGGCGTGGCTTTCTGAGCTGGCTTTCTCCCTGAGCTGCCTGAGTCTGCAGACAGCCGCCAGTCTGGGTTCTCAGTCTCAGGAGCAGTAAAGCGTCCCCGTCCCTGCCCCTCCCCCACAGGCAGGGAGACTAGCGCTGCACCAGGGCCACTCGAGGCTTGAAAGCTGTGTGCTTTGCTTCTAGGAGCAAACACACTGTTTACAAGTCTGAACAACGAAGGAGTCTAAGTGTGTAAAGTAAAAAGCAAAGCTGTTCTCCCGTGTCTGCTGTGCCATTGATGTCTGTGAGGAGCCCCGCTCAGCCAAGCTGGTGGTGCAGGTGCAGGATCCCAAGCTGAATTTGGTCCTGTACAGTTTTGTTTGTTTGTTTGTTTGTTTTTTGACAGGCAGAGTGGACAGTGAGAGAGACAGAGAGAAAGGTCTTCCTTTTTGCTGTTGGTTCACCCTCCAGTGGCCGCCACAGCTGGCGCGCTGCGGCCGGCGCACTGCGCTGATCCGATGGCAGGAGCCAGGTGCTTCTCCTAGTCTCCCATGGGGTGCAGGGCCCAAGCACTTGGGCCATCCTCCACTGCACTCCCTGGCCACAGCAGAGAGCTGGCCTGGAAGAGGGGCAACCGGGACAGAATCCGGCGCCCTGACCGGGACTAGAACCCAGTGTGCCAGCACCGCTTGGTGGAGGATTAGCCTAGTGAGCCGCGGCGCCAGCCGGTCCTGTACAGTTTTAGATGTAGAAGACCTCGTTGTTAAGAGTATTATTACGCCTTTCTTACTAGCCCTGTTTAAATGGACAAGGGCAGAGTAATCTCTGCATATAGATGAGCCAGGTCCCCAGGGCATCTGAGCCAGGTCCCCAGGGCGTCTGTGCCAGGTACCCCAGGGTGTCTGTGCCAGGTCCCCAGGGCATCTGAGCCAGCTACCCCAGGGCGTCTGTGCCAGGTACCCCAGGGCGTCTGTGCCAGGTACCCCAGGGCGTCTGTGCCAGGTACCCTAGGGCGTCTGTGCCAGGTCCCCAGGGCGTCTGTGCCAGGTACCCCAGGGCGTCTGTGCCAGGTCCCCAGGGCGTCTGTGCCAGGTACCCCAGGGCGTCTGTGCCAGGTACCCCAGGGCGTCTGTGTCAGGTACCCCAGGGCGTCTGTGCCAGGTCCCCAGGGCGTCTGTGCCAGGTACCCCAGGGCGTCTGTGCCAGGTCCCCAGGGCATCTGTGCCAGGTACCCCAGGGCGTCTGAGCCAGCTACCCCAGGGCGTCTGTGCCAGGTACCCCAGGGCGTCTGTGCCAGGTACCCCAGGGCGTCTGTGCCAGGTCCCCAGGGCGTCTGTGCTAGGTACCCCAGGGCGTCTGTGCCAGGTACCCCAGGGCGTCTGTGCCAGGTCCCCAGGGCGTCTGTGCCAGGTACCCCAGGGCGTCTGTGCCAGGTCCCCAGGGCATCTGTGCCAGGTACCCCAGGGCGTCTGAGCCAGCTACCCCAGGGCGTCTGTGCCAGGTACCCCAGGGCGTCTGTGCCAGGTACCCCAGGGCGTCTGTGCCAGGTACCCCAGGGCGTCTGTGCTAGGTACCCCAGGGCGTCTGTGCCAGGTACCCCAGGGCGTCTGTGCCAGGTCCCCAGGGCGTCTGTGCCAGGTACCCCAGGGCGTCTGTGCCAGGTACCCCAGGGCGTCTGTGCCAGGTCCCCAGGGCAGCGAGTGCAGCCTTTCTGAACTGGGAGGGAGCTGCAGGGGAGAGAGGGCAAACGTTGTCTGTGACCAGCAGGCAAAGAAGAACAAAGCAGAGTAGAGTAGGAGCTGGGTTTGGAGAGTGTCGTGTGTGTGTTCATGTGCGTTACTACATTATGATATAAAAGGCACGTTTTAGGGTTATGTTAAAGGGGAAATATGTGCTACTGCCCTCTCTGAGAGCCCTAGAGAAAGATTCCCCGGGCTGGTGAGTGATCGGCGAGAGTTTGCAGGTCGTGGGTTTGTATGCTGAGTTCAGGACGCAGGTACCTTTTGTTTCCATCATGAACTTGCAGTAATAAACATGGATATGTTTCTTGGCATATATATGGACCAATTCCCCAAGAACAGGGCTGGGGAGAGGAAGTGGGAGTGGGATTTCTCGGCCAGTGTCCGTTTGCAGAGTGCTTGGACTGAACTGTGTGGCACTGAGCAGAAAGAGTTCCTCACTTCAACCAAGAAATCGTTGAAATTGAGTGAGGCAGCCAAAGCGATGGGAAGGGGTGGGGGCCTGCGGGGCAGGGGTCTGCAAGAGCGGCTCCTGGGTGGAGCAAGGCAGCCCTGCCCCCGCGGCCGCAGCCAGCACACAGCGCGCACGGTGCCCACGTCACTTCCTCGGCATCCTGTCCAGGTTCAACTCCTTCCACCCTGATACGCGCAAACCGATGCACAGGGAGTGTGGTTTCATCCGCCTCAAGCCCGACACCAACAAGGTGGCCTTCGTCAGCGCACAGAACACAGGTACTGCTCTGAGGGCAGGGAGGGGCTGCCTCAGGGGGCCTCCTAGTGTCCCTGCTCATGTCACATGTTGGTGGGGACGGGGGACAGCAGCAGCTTGCTATCCTCCTGGTTCTTCTTCAGGCCAGTTTCGCTGGCCCCTCACAGCTGTGCCCCTGCTGCAGACGTAACACGGGGGAGCACTGGTCTGCTCTGCCCTGTCCTGGAGTCATCCCAGAACGTACTGCTCCCCAGCAGTTTCTTACCAAGAAGTTACTCAGAAACAGTGTGTGTGGCCTCCACCTTGTCCACTTGGCCAAAAGAGTGCACCTTCCTGGGCATTCAGGACCTCCTGGGGGTGGAGCTCCCTGGCCCTTCGTGGGTAGAGTAGGAAGCAGGGTCCAGGGCACTTCTGAAGAGGGTGCCCCTGCCCAAGCTGTCAGAAGAGTTGTCCTCTTGCCGTCCTGAAGCCCTCGTCTGGATGGAGTGACACGGACGGCCATGGCTGCAGAGCTTGGTCTCTGGGGTCCCTGTTGCCTGAGTCACAGTCAGAGCCTCTGCCTCCCTTGCAGGCATCGTGGAGGTGGAGGAGGGCGAGGTGAACGGGCAGGAGCTCTGCATCGCATCCCACTCCATTGCCAGGATCTCCTTCGCCAAGGAGCCCCACGTGGAGCAGGTGAGCCGGGCTTGCCAGCCCTGAGGGTCGTCTCAGCTGTGCGTGTGGCCCACTTGGTCCCCAGTCCCTGGTTTCCTGTCACAAACACTTGTGTGAGTGGGGCCATGAGGACAGAGGTGCATGCCGTTCTGACAGGAGCTGTGGGGTCACCTGCAGCGGCCTTTGGAGTCTGATGGCGTCTCGTCTGTTTCGAATCTGCTGTCTGAGCGATGAGCCCATGGCTCGTGCTTGGGCCACGTCTTGCTGTGTGTGCTCAGTGGGCAGTCTGAGGGTGGGTGTTTTCCTCTCGTCCATCTGCTGTCTGCTCCCTGCGACGTGGGCCCCTCCCCTGTGTGTGGCATCTGCGGTTCCCCAGGGTCTCTGATCCCAGCGTCCACCACGGGTTCCTCCACAGTGAGAAGTGTGGTCTCCATGTCCGCACCTTTAATCTGTCTCGAAGCTGGCTGGTGTCAGTCTCACTTTCCAGAAGGTGGCCCTCATTCCCAACGCCATTTCACGAATTCCGCCTGAGCCCACAGGTTTGGGATGTCACCACATAAACACAGAAGTCTCTCTCTGGTTGTCCACTCCTTCACCAGTAACACAGTCTTCTCATTGTCTCAGGTTTATGTTACATTTTGATTTCTAAAGGAAAGTTTCTCATACTCTTTTCTCCAAATTTTCTTGTTTATTCTTTTTATCTTTTGTTTTATTGTATTTGAAAGAGACAGAGACAGAGAGAGACCTTCTATCTGCTGGTTTACTTCCCAAATGGCCACAAGGGTCCAGGCTGGGCCAGGTCAAAGCCAGAAGCCTGGAATTCCGTCTGGGTCTCCCACAGGGGTGGTGGGGGTCTTCGGCCGCTTTCCCCGGCCATTAGCAGGGAGCTGGATTGAAAGTGGAGCAGCCGGGACTCCAGCTTGCACTCACGTGGGATGCCAGCTCTGCAGATGCACACTTCCTAGGGAGAACGTCTATTTCTTGTAGATTTTCAAAAGATTTTTGGAAGAGGTAGTAGACAGTTTTTTCTGTCTGCCGTTCTGTCAGTTCTGTCACGTGTATTTGCCGGATGCTTGTATGTGCGTGTTTTCTTTTTCTTGAGCACGCTTGGCCAAGGGTTTTATGTGGATTTTGTTTGTTTTCTGGAGAATGGCTTTTGGCTCTTGTTAATTAAACAGTGAGAAAGTGCCCTTCTGCGCAAGGAGGCGGGGCAGGGGTGATGTGGAGGGGCCTGGGGTGCGGCACCAAGCAGGCGTCTGCACTCTGCGGCCGGAGAAGGACCAGGGCCGTGGGAAGCACATCACACAGTGTGGCGCCTGGAGGCCAGGGGCTGTGCGTGGGGGCGACAGGAGGGGGCCCTGCACAGCTGGGGGAATTCCCTGAGGCCCTGGGCCTAGTGCATGGCGTGGAATAAATAGCCTTCCCGTGAGCATGGCACTCCCGCCATGGTACAGTCACGTTGTCTTTGGCGCTGGTTTCCTCCTTGACCTGTCAGTTCCAGAGCTTGTGTCCTACAAGGAGTCTGGAAGAAGTTAATTGAGAATATGCTTTACAAAAATATGGCATGGACTTAAAATTTCTTGTACCAAAATAAAACTTTTTTTAATAAGTAACTTTTTAAAAAAGATTTATTTATTTATTTGAAAGGCAGAGTTACAGAGAGGCAGAGAGAGAGGTCTTCCACCTGCTGGTTCATTCCCCAAATGGCCGCAATGCCTGGAGCTGGGCCGATCTGAAGCCAGAAGCCAGGAGCTTCTTCCAGGTCTCCCGTGAGGGTGCAGGGGCCTGAGGACTTGGGCCATCTTTCACTGCTTTCCCAGGCCATAGCAGAGAGCTGGATAGGAAGTGGGGCAGCTGAGACTCGAACCAACGCCAATATGGGATGCCAGCATGCTGGTGCCACAGGTGGTGGCCTTACCCGCTTTGCTATAGCGCCGGACCCCAAAACTTCTTTTTTTAAAAGATGTATTCATTTATTTGAAAGGCAGAAAGAGAAGTCTTCCATCTGTTGCTTTACTCAGATGGCCACAACAGCCAGGACTGGGCCAGATCAAAGCCAAGAACTTCTTGGTCTCCCACGTGGGAGGCACCCACTTGGGCCATCTTCCACTGCTTTCCCAGGCCAGAGAGCTAAATTAGAAGTGGAGCAGCCAGGACTTGAACCAGCACTCATATGGGATGCTGGCGTCACACTACACCACAATGCCAGCTCCACATTTCCCACACGTCACACACACACACTTCATGTACACACAGTTCAGGAACACACTCCCCTAAAATAAAACTTGTAATTCCATTTCTCCACACTTGTGATGCTTCCTTGCACTACCCACCCTGCCCTCAATGAGACACAGGGTTCCTTTTCCACTGCTCAGACCCTGTCTGTCCTGTGCATTCTTTTTCCTTCTGGAAAAAAAAAAAAATAGGTATTTTATAATTTGAAGGGAGTTTTCCTGTGTCACCTCAAACTTTCCCTTTGGCTGTCCTGGTCACTCTGGAGCTGTGTGTGTGCTGTGTCCACTGGAGCTCTGTGTGTGTGTGTGTGTGTCCACCTGGAGCTTTGTGTGTGTGCTGTGTCTACTGGAGCTCTGTGTGTGTGTGTGTCCACTTGGAGCTGTGTGTGTGCTGTGTCTGCTGGAGCTCTGTGTGTGTGTGTGTGTGTGTGTGTGTCCACCTGGAGCTGTGTGTGTGCTGTGTCCACCTGGAGCTCTGTGTGTGTGTGTGTCCACCTGGAGCTGTGTGTGTGCTGTGTCTACTGGAGCTGTGTGTGTGCTGTGTCCACTGGAGCTCTGTGTGTGTGTGTGTGTGTGTGTGTCCACCTGGAGCTGTGTGTGTGCTGTGTCCACCTGGAGCTCTGTGTGTGTCCGTGTCCACCTGGAGCTCTGTGTGTGCTGTGTCTACTGGAGCTGTGTGTGTGCTGTGTCCACTGGAGCTCTGTGTGTGTGTGTGTCCACCTGGAGCTGTGTGTGTGCTGTGTCCACTGGAGCTCTGTGTGTGTGTGTGTCCACCTGGAACTCTGTGTGTGCTGTGTCCACTGGAGCTCTGTGTGTGTGTGTGTCCACCTGGAGCTGCATGTGTGCTGTGTCCAGTGGAGCTGTGTGTGTGTGTCCACCTGGAGCTGTGTGTGTGCTGTGTCCACTGGAGCTCTGTGTGTGTGTGTGTCCACTGGAGCTCTGTGTGTGTGTGTGTCCACCTGGAGCTGTGTGTGTGCTGTGTCTACTGGAGCTCTGTGTGTGTGTGTGTCCACTGGAGCTGTGTGTGTGTGTGTGTGTGTCCACTGGAGCTCTGTGTGTGTGTGTGTGTCCACTGGAGCTGTGTGTGTGTGTCCACTGGAGCTCTGTGTGTGTGCTGTGTCTACTGGAGCTGTGTGTGTGTGTGTGTGTCCACTGGAGCTCTGTGTGTGTGTGTGTCTGCTGTCTTGTTCCCAGGCAAGTGGCCCGCTGCCTCCACCTGCTCCCTCCCAGACTCGCCCCTCTGCCCCCTTACCCTGCCTTCAGGGTTCCAAGTGGCCCAGCGCCTGTCCCACTGCCAGTACTGCGCCACCTCAACTGCTTTGGCTTAATGGAATTTTTCTTTGCATTTCAAAACCAGTCATCCTGCAGTGCGGTCACGTGTGGTGCTGTCCTGTGGAGTGTATTCACATGTGGTGCGGTCACGTGTGGTGCAGTCACGTGCGGTGCTGTCACATGTGCAGTCACGTGTGGTGCTGTCCTGTGCGGTGCTGTCACATGTGCGGTCACATGTGGTGCTGTCCTGCGGAGTGTATTCACATGTGGTGCGGTCACGTGTGGTGCTGTTACATGTGCAGTCACGTGTGGTGCTGTCCTGTGTGGTGCTGTCACATGTGGTGCGGTCACGTGTGGTGCTGTCCTGTGTGGTGCTGTCACATGTGCAGTCACGTGTGGTGCTGTCCTGTGTGGTGCTGTCACATGTGGTGCGGTCACGTGTGGTGCTGTCCTGTGTGGTGCTGTCACATGCGGTGCAGTCACGCGTGGTGCTGTCCTGTGTGGTGCTATGCGGTGCAGTTCCATGTGGTGCTGTCCCATGCAGTTAGTGTGAACATTTGGGTCAGTGTGCATGGTCTTGGACCACCGCAGTCGAGACAGAACAATCCCATCGCTGCAGGAAGCAGCCCCCCACTGTGGTCCCCAGAGCACGACTGCAGGCTGCGCTCCCACTGCTGTGTCGGCACCCACGCTCTCAGCTCTGCGTCCTCTGAGCTGGTGTGGTTCAGTATGGCTGCACAGAGCCTCTGTAAGGGCTGTGTGCACAGTGACACCTGGGATGGGGGCTGCCCGTGTCGGGGGCCCAGGGTGTGGCTGCAGGCTGTGTCACACGGTGCCCACTGCTGGTGACTGATGCAGTGGCCACCTTGCCACAGCTTGTTTGCGACTTGCATTTCCTGTTTTCTGAGAGGGGTCCAGGCCCTGGCCTGCAGGAGAGCCCTGGGGCGTGTGCTGGGACTGCTGCCACCCAGATTGCCAGGTCAATTCTCACACAGTGCGTGTCTTAGTTCCTTTTGTACTTGGTACTTCTAACCCTGTCTTAAATTTTTCGCCTAACCTGGTCGTCAGAGATTTTTACCTGCATCCTCTTAAGCGTTGGGTAGTTTTCGCTTTGACGCTGAGGTTCGTGGCTATTTTTGTGTGGTGTAAGGTCGGGCTCCAGCTCTGTGTTCTTGTCACTGTGTTCTTCCCAGCACACACCCTCCTCCCAGGGACTGGGAAATAGGGCCGTGAAGGAGGCGTGGCGATTATGGAGTCTCCCCGGGCCCATCTGCCTGCTTCTGCTGCCGTGTCACTTCCTCCATAGCAGGACTGCAGTCCAGGGCGTCGATGGCACCAGCAGAGGCAGAACTGAGACTAGGGGAGTGCAAGCCCCTGTGGGAAAAGCGGCTGTACGTGGGCAACTGCAGAGAGAGGCCCCGAGGCCTGCACAAGCGTGCACAGGGCTGTAGTCACAGGCTGCAGAGAGGCCCCGAGGCCTACAGCTATGCACAGGGCTATAGTCACAGGCTGCAGAGAGAGGCCCCGAGGCCTACAGCTATGCACAGGGCTGTAGTCACAGGCTGCAGAGAGAGAGAGACCCCAAGGCCTGCACAAGTGTGTGCAGGGCTGTAGTCACAGGCTGCAGAGAGAGGCCCCGAGGCCTGCACAAGTGTGTGCAGGGCTATAGTCACGGGCTGCAGAGAGAGGCCCCGAGGCCTGCACAAGCGTGCACAGGGCTGTAGTCGCAGGCTGCAGAGAGAGGCCCCGAGGCCTGCACAAGTGTGTGCAGGGCTGTAGTCGCGGGCTGCAGAGAGAGGCCCTGAGGCCTGCACAAGCGTGCACAGGGCTGTAGTCACGGGCTGCAGAGAGGCCCCGAGGCCTGCACAAGCGTGCACAGGGCTGTAGTCACAGGCTGCAGAGAGAGGCCCCGAGGCCTGCACAAGTGTGCACAGGGCTGTAGTCACGGGCTGCAGAGAGAGGCCCCGAGGCCTGCACAAGCGTGCGCAGGGCTGTAGTCACGGGCTGCAGAGAGAGGCCCCGAGGCCTGTACAAGTGTGTGCAGGGCTGTAGTCACAGGCTGCAGAGAGAGGCCCCGAGGCCTGCACAAGCATGCACAGGGCTATAGTCACGGGCTGCAGAGAGAGAGGCCCCGAGGCCTGCACAAGCGTGCACAGGGCTGTAGTCACTGGCTGCAGAGAGAGGCCCCGAGGCCTGCACAAGCGTGCACAGGGCTGTAGTCACGGGCTGCAGAGAGAGAGGCCCCGAGGCCTGCACAAGCGTGCGCAGGGCTGGAGTCACAGGCTGCAGAGAGAGGCCCCGAGGCCTGTACAAGTGTGTGCAGGGCTGTAGTCACAGGCTGCAGAGAGAGGCCCCGAGGCCTGCACAAGCATGCACAGGGCTGTAGTCACGGGCTGCAGAGAGAGAGGCCCCGAGGCCTGCACAAGCGTGCACAGGGCTGTAGTCACTGGCTGCAGAGAGAGGCCCCGAGGCCTGCACAAGCATGCACAGGGCTGTAGTCACGGGCTGCAGAGAGAGGCCCCGAGGCCTGCACAAGTGTGCGCAGGGCTGTAGTCATGGGCTGTAGAGAGAGAGGCCCCGAGGCCTGCACAAGCGTGTGTAGGGCTGTAGTCACAGGCTGCAGAGAGAGGCCCCGAGGCCTGCACAAGCGTGCGCAGGGCTGTAGTCATGGGCTGTAGAGAGAGAGGCCCCGAGGCCTGCACAAGCGTGTGCAGGGCTGTAGTCACGGGCTGCAGAGAGAGGCCCCGAGGCCTGCACAAGCGTGCGCAGGGCTGTAGTCACGGGCTGCAGAGAGAGGCCCCGAGGCCTGCACAAGCGTGCACAGGGCTGTAGTTGCAGGCTGCAGAGCCACTGGGAAGGGGGATCACGGTCAAACGTTAGATCTTAAGAGCTGGGTGTCAGCCTCAGCCCCTGTCAGGTGGGCTCTCGGACAGCTGAGCGCCCTGAGAGGACTCCCGGCCTGAACGTCCTTGGGGAGATAGCCTTCCTCCGGAGGCGGCAGCTGCTGGCCCAGGTCCTTGCGTAGTGGCTCTGGCACCTTTAAATAGACTTCAAAATCCAGCTTCTCTGGGTTTTTCTCAGCAGCAGGGTTAGTGAGTCACAGAGGAGTCGGCCTGGCCCGAGGCGGAAGTCCTGTCTTGTGGCTGTGCAGCCACTGCACGTTCCAGGGCTTATGATTGGTGCCCCTCAGAGCTGCTCAGTGTTCTTAAAAATGCCTGTGGTAGCAGATGTGTATAGTGTGATGTACACGTGTGGTGTGTGTGTAGTGTGATGTACATGTGTGGGTGTGTGTATAGTATAATGTACACGTGTGTGGGTGTGTGTATAGTGTGATACATGTGTGGGTGTGTGTACAGTGTAATGTACATGTGTGTGGGTGTGTGTGTAGTGTAATATACATGTGGGGGGTTGTATAGTGTGATATACATGTGTAGGGTGTGTGTGTAGTGTGATATACACATGTGTGTGTAGTGTGATATACATGTGGGGAGTTGTATAGTGTGATATACACGTGTGGGTGTGTGTATAGTGTAATGTACATGTGTGTGGGTGTGTATATTGTGTGATGTATGTGTGGGGGGTTATGTATAGTGTGATATACGTGTGTGGGTGTGTGTATAGTGTGATGTATGTGTGGGGGGTTATGTATAGTGTGATATACGTGTGTGGGTGTGTGTATTGTGTGATATACACGTGTGTGGGTGTGTGTATAGTGTGAGATACATGTGGGGGGTTATGTATAGTGTAATATGTGTGTGGATGTGTGCATAGTGTGATCTACATAGTGTGAGATACACGTGGGGGGTTATGTATAGTGTAATATGTGTGTGGGTGTGTGCATAGTGTGATCTACACGTGTGTGGGTGTGTGTATAGTGTGAGATACACATGGGGGGTTATGTATAGTGTAATATGTGTGTGGATGTGTGCATAGTGTGATCTACATAGTGTGAGATACACGTGGGGGGTTATGTATAGTGTAATATGTGTGTGGATGTGTGCATAGTGTGATCTACATAGTGTGAGATACACGTGGGGGGTTATGTATAGTGTAATATGTGTGTGGATGTGTGCATAGTGTGATCTACATAGTGTGAGATACACGTGGGGGGTTATGTATAGTGTAATGTGTGTGATGTGCATAGTGTGATCTACACGTGTGTGGGTGTGTGTATAGTGTGAGATACACGTGGGGGGTTATGTATAGTGTAATATGTGTGGATGTGTGCATAGTGTGATCTACGTAGTGTGAGATACACGTGGGGGGTTATGTATAGTGTAATGTGTGTGATGTGCATAGTGTGATCTACATAGTGTGAGATACACGTGGGGGGTTATGTATAGTGTAATATGTGTGTGGGTGTGTGCATAGTGTGATATGTGTGTAGTATGATGTACGTGTGTGGGTGTGTAGTAAGTGTATGTAGTGTGATACACGTGTAACAATGTAATGTATGTAATATATAACAGTATATGTGTGTATATAATATGTGTGCGTTTACATATATATATATATAGAGAGAGAGAGAGAGAGAGAGAGAGAGTGTGTGTGTGTTTTATCTACTTGAAAGGCAGAGCAACCAGGGTGGTGGGGGCAGGGAGCAGGGGGAATCTTATATTCACTGGTTCATTCCCCAAATGCTTTGAACAGCTGGGGCTAGGCCAGGCCAAAGCCAGGAGCCAGGTCTCCCCTGTGGGTAGCTGGGGCCCAACCATCTGAGCCATCACCCTGCCCGTCAGGATGCATGAATAGGGAGCTGGGTCAGAGCAGAGAAGCCTGTGCGCACAGCCTGGCAGCTTCAGCCACTGTGCCACAGCACATGTACACAGTGTGCACACACACACACATGAACACACGCATGCACACAGTGTATACATACACGCACACACTGCGTGCACACAGCCTGGCAGCTTCAGCCACTGTGCCACAGCACACAGCACATGTACACAGTGTGCACACACATGCACACAGTGTACACATACACGCACACACTGCGTGTGCACAGCAGCGCTGTCCCGTGGAGTGGCAGCTTCAGCCACTGTGCCACAGCACACGTACACAGTGTGCACACACACACACATGAACACACGCATGCACACAGTGTATACATACACGCACACACTGCGTGCACACAGCCTGGCAGCTTCAGCCACTGTGCCACAGCACACAGCACATGTACACAGTGTGCACACACATGCACACAGTGTACACATACACGCACACACTGCGTGTGCACAGCAGCGCTGTCCCGTGGAGTGGCAGCTTCAGCCACTGTGCCACAGCACACGTACACAGTGTGCACACACACACACATGAACACACGCATGCACACAGTGTATACATACACGCACACACTGCGTGCACACAGCCTGGCAGCTTCAGCCACTGTGCCACAGCACACAGCACATGTACACAGTGTGCACACACATGCACACAGTGTACACATACACGCACACACTGCGTGTGCACAGCAGCGCTGTCCCGTGGAGTGGCAGCTTCAGCCACTGTGCCACAGCACACGTACACAGTGTGCACACACACACACATGAACACACGCATGCACACAGTGTATACATACACGCACACACTGCGTGCACACAGCCTGGCAGCTTCAGCCACTGTGCCACAGCACACAGCACATGTACACAGTGTGCACACACATGCACACAGTGCACACGTACATGCACACACAGCGTGCACACATATGCACACAGTGTACACATACACGCACACACTGCGTGTGCACAGCAGCGCTGTCCCGTGGAGTGGCAGCTTCAGCCACTGTGCCACAGCACACGTACACAGTGTGCACACACACACATGAACACACGCATGCACACACAGCATGCACATACCACACGTGCACACATATACATTTCATTTGTTTTAAAGACCGAGAAACAGACACTCCCCAAATGCCAGCAACAGCTGGCGCTGGGTCCAGCTGAAGCCAGGAGCCTAGAACTTAATCTGCACCTCCCACATGGGTGGCAAGGACCCAAGTACTCGAGCCGTCATCTGCCCGTCATCTGCCACCTCTCTTGGTGCACGAGCAGGAAGCTGGAATCGGAGTGCGGCCTCTCTGGGTGTATCTCACACTCTGCCCTTTGCCCAGCACACGTCCCCGGCACACGGGCCTGTGCCCTCAGGCTGTGCACTTGTTGGAAACACTGCTGTCACTCATCCTCGCCAGCAAGGGTCCATCACACTGTGGCGTGGTCTGGGCTGCGGTGTGTGCCTGGGGTGAGTAGAGGGAAGTCTCTGAGAACCGAGT
Organism: Oryctolagus cuniculus; assembly: GCF_964237555.1. Lineage (NCBI taxonomy): Eukaryota > Metazoa > Chordata > Mammalia > Lagomorpha > Leporidae > Oryctolagus > Oryctolagus cuniculus. Next base: position 248,569 of record NC_091434.1, read on the forward strand.
GATTTGTGAAAGCACCGGAGGTGCTCCCCTCTGGGGCAGAGGCCCAGGGGCCAGGACACCTTGATCTGCCCTCCGTGGGGTGGCTCTGCCCACTGCCATCATCCACGGTGAGAAACTGCCCACCCGCAGAGCCATGAAGCAGGCCTGGCACTGGCAGCCACTCAGACATTTGTTGAAACTTGTGAAGATTTTAAAACTAAGGTGGCTTGTTTTGTTCTGTTCAGATTACCCGGAAATTCAGGCTGAATTCTGAAGGCAAACTTGAGCAGACGGTCTCCATGGCAACCACCACACAGCCTATGACTCAGCATCTCCATGTCACCTACAAGAAGGTGACCCCGTGACCTGGAGTGGAGCTCCAGAGCCCTCAGGAGGGGGCTGCTGGCTCCCGAGTGTTGTCCAGATGTCCCTGTGATGGCGTAGAAAACCAAATAAAAGGCCTTTATTTTTATGGCTGAGGATTTGAATATTATCACTTGTGTAGCCTACATTTTTTTATCTGCTGCCTAATTTTTTTCCCCAAATCTTTTCCCAAGAAATTAAGAAGGGCCAATGCTTTCTCTCTGTTCCTGCAGTTTGGCAAGATGTAAAACACACCCATCTGCAGTGGCCTGGTCAACGCTAAGGTGAAGAACAAAGGTGGACCGGCTGGGATGTGGTTATCTTTGTCACTTTCAGAACCAAGTGCATTCCCAAGAGAACTGGTTGAGGCTCAGCACCCTCCCGTGAGGCCTGTGCTACAGCTGTGCCATGATGCCACCGTGGCCTCAGAGTCTTACCAAGCGTGGTCCCCGCCCCCAGCCTTGCTGCTCCCCATACTCCCCAGGCTGGTTTCCCCCGTCTGCCCCTGCATGCTTTGGCCTGCATCCAAGAATAAAACAAAGGGTTCTTTTTCCCTGCACGGTATCAGTAGCCTCCCCAGTAAGGGAGCAGCAGGACCACAGGCCCTGGGGTCGGCTTCTCAGAACCAGGAAGGAAGTGCCTGGGCTGTCCTGGGGGCCAGGGGTCCAGCCCGCCCCCTCCCACCTGCTGGCCAGCCTCTGAGAGGGCAGCGCCCAGGGCACAGCGTGAAGGTGGGGTTTGGAGCCAGCTGCCAAGAAGTAGTTAAGACATGGTTCTGGTACTGTTAGGATAGGCCTCACGTGTGCCTGGTGTCAGGAACGCCTTTGCCCGAGTGGATTTTCAGCAGCTGTGTGTTGCAGCGCCCCCTCGCCTCCCCACGCCTGTTGTCCTAGAGGATGCCCCCACTCGGGATCGGCACATCGTCCTTGCCGAGCCTGCTGCTGTCCCGAGCTGGACCTGGTGTCCTGTTGCTCACCCACGTGTGGGCGTGCTCAGTTCTCCACAGCTCAGCACACAGGGAGCCTCATGTGTGCTGGCCCACTTTGTTGATGCTAAAATTAGTCGGCTTGGATGGTGGCAGCCTAACCCCTAATGCCTGACCCTGCCCCTCCCTCAGGCTGCAGAGCGACTTCTTCTGTTAATGACTTATTTTATTTGAAAGGCAGAGTTAGAGATCCTCCCTCTCCTGGGTCACCCCCAAATGGCCGCAACAGCCAGGGCTGGGCCGGACCAAAGCCAGGAGCTTCATCCAGGTCTCCCACGCAGATGCAGGGGCGCAAGCACTTGGGCCTTCTTCCACTCTCTTCCCAGGCCACAGCAGGGAGCTGGCTGGAAGCAGAGCAGCCAGGACCAGCACCCATACGGGATGCTGGTGTTGCAGGCGGCTGCTCAATCCACCATGCTGCAGCGCTGGCCCCACGACTGTGGCTGCACTCAGAGCTGGAACTCAGCACCCCTGCACTCGCCAGGCCACGTCTCCTCTCCTTGAAGTAAGGTTACAGCAGCGAGGCGGTAACACTGCCAAGGGCACGGCACACAGAGCCCCCCACACCACCCACCCGCCCCTCTCCTGAGCTTCGTGTACTTGTGGTCACCCCTGCAGGCCACTGCCTTGCAGAAGGAAGGTGTTTGGGGTGTCCCGTGTTGGCTGTGGGCCTGGAGCCTGTGGTGCTGCTGTCTAGCCGGGAGCTGAGCTCCCAGACCTCGCCCTGGGCCGAAGCTGTGACCTGTCAGCACTAACCGCTGTGGGTACACTTTGCTAAAAGAAGTCTTAGTCCACACTCATGTCTCCACCTACGTTCTTTGATTTTGTCTCTTGTAGGCCGGTGCTGCGGCTCAACTAGGCTAATCTTCCGCCTTGCGGCGCCGGCACACCAGGTTCTAGTCCCGGTCGGGGCGCCGGATTCTGTCCCGGTTGCCCCTCTTCCAGGCCAGCTCTCTGCTGTGGCCAGGAAGTGCAGTGGAGGATGGCCTAAGTACTTGGGCCCTGCACCCCATGGGAGACCAGGATAAGTACCTGACTCCTGCCATCGGATCAGCACGGTGCGCCGTCCGCAGTGCGCCATCCGTGGCGGCCATTGAAGGGTGAACCAACGGCAAAGGAAGACCTTTCTTTCTCTCTGTCTCTCTCTCACTGTCCACTCTGCCTGTCAAAAAAATTTTTTTGTCCCTTGCACTAAGTTGTAGTTCGTTACAACTGTTGCTTTTGGGACAAGTGTTTGGCTCCGGTTAAAATGCCACTTGTGGGGCTGACATTGTGACACAGTGGCTTAAGCCACCGCCTGCAATGCCAGTATCTATCAGAGCAGCGGTTCGAGTCTCAGCTGCTCCACATTTGATCCGGCTCCCTGCTAATGTGTCTGGGAAAGCAGCAGAAGACGGCCCAAGTGCTTGAGCCCTGCACTCATATGGAAGACCCGGAGGAGGCTGCAGGCTCCAGGCTTCAGCCTGGCCCAGCCGCAGCCATTGCAGCCATCTGGGGAGTGAACCAGCAAATAGAAGAGTAGTTTTATCTCTCTCTCTCTCTCTCTAACTCTGCCTTTCAAATAGTGTAAATAAATATTTTTTAAAAGTGTATTTTATAAGGCTGCTTGGGATCCCCATATCAGACATCAGAGTGCCTGGTTCAAGGACTGGCTCTGCTCCTGGTCTACCTTGTCATACACACTGTGGGAGGCAGCAGGTGATAGCTCAAGTCTTTGGGCTCCTGCCATCTTTATTTCTTTTTTATTTAAGATTTATTTATTTGAAAGCGTTACAGAGAGAATCTTCCATCCACTGGTTCACTCCCCAAATGGCCACCCACAGTGGCTGGAGCTGGGCTGATCTGAAGCCAGGAGTCAGGTGCAGGGGCCCAAGCACTTGGGCCATCTTCCACTGCTTTCCCAGGCCACAGCAGAGAGCTGGACCAGAAGAGGAGGAGCCGGGACTAGAAGTGGCACCCATATGGCATGCCGGCACGACTAGAAGTGGCACCCATATGGCATGCCGGCACTGCAGATGGAGGCTTAACCTACTACACCACAGCACCAGCCCCTGCCATCTTTTTATGCTTTCCCCATTGAAGATACAAAGTGGAAAGATATGTTATTTGAAATAATTTCTCTGTGTGCTTTGTTACCAATTTGGCACACAAATTCTTCTTTTAAAAATTTCACTTGTTTTTATTTACTTAAGAGTTAGACACAGACAGATGGCTCCCAACCCTGACTCACTCCCCAGACACCCACGACAGCTGAGCTGGGCTGGCCGAAGCCAGGAGCAGGAGCAGGAGCTCTGTCCCTGCCGCCTCCCGTGCTCTGCCTCAGCAGGACTCCAACCCGGCTGTCGGCTGCGGTGCGCGGCGTCGGCCGCCAGCTCAGCGCCTGCTCCCACGTGATGTGTGTTTCCTGGTTTCCGTCTGCTGGGCTGGTGTAGCTGGAGCCAGTGAGACTTCCACCGCACTCTCGAGCTCTGAGGGCCGCGTGGTTGCTGCTGTCACTGGGATCAGGGAGCCGTGCAGCCTTTGGAAGAAGCCTGGCGTGAGACTTGGTGGGTGGAAGCGCCTGTGTTCTGCCTCACGGTTGTCCACAGGCACCGCACCCCCGGCCTGGCACGCGGTTGGGCACATGGCAAGTTTCCCGAGCAACATGCGTGTGGCTGTTTGCTCTGGTGCCAGCCTGGGCGCAGAGCAGAGAGTGGGCGAGGCCTGGATTCTGAACTTGGTCATGGGGAACTCCGCGAGCATCGTCTGTCTGGGTTTTGTGGCCTTGTGCCTGGAACTTATGGTCAGGCAGTGAGTGGCCACACAGGGCTTGTGGCCATGCTGGCCAGAGGGGCCTCCACCATGAGCATCTGCACTGGAGGGAGTGGAACAAAGTGGGGTCTCGGGTCTGTGGCAGGCTCTGAGCCTGGGCGCTCTGTTACTCCACAGCCTTGTCAGGTCAGGTTCGGAAGCCAGGAGCCAGGAGCTTCTTCCAAGTCTCCCATAAGCCGGCAGGGACCCAAGCACCTGGGCCATCTTCCACTGCTTTCCCAAGTCATAGCAGAGAGCTGGATCGGAAGAGGAGCAGCTGGGACTCGAACCTGTGCACATGTGGGATGCTGGCGCCACAGGTGGTGGTCTTACCTGCTATGCTACAGTACCGGCCCCCTGGTCTGTTTCCAATAGAAAATGCATACCAAGTCCTCGGCACATGTGAAATAAGACACAGGAGGCACCAGGTCAAGGGAGATGCGGAAACCCCAGCCCAGGCTGAAAGTGGGAAGTGGAGTCCGCTCATCACTTCTCTCTCTCTCTCTAGCTTTTCCTCTCAAATAATTTTTTTTTAAAAGGACAGAGACTAACTGGACACACATGCAGGCTGCTGGTCCCTGTTTCCCTAAATCCTGCTGTTGCTCCCGGTGACATCACATTCCATGCTGGGAATATCCCAGAACATCTGGGCCCAAAGTGCAGGGCTGAGGACAGGACGCTGTCCCCTTCTGTCCACCTGTTGTCCCCAGGCAGGTGGAGCTGAGGCCACCTCGCTGGCATGTGCCCTGAGCTTCTGGGATCCCCTCTCCGTGTTTCCTGGGGTTGGGGGACACGGCAGGAGCAGGTGCTCAGGGAAGGGGTCCTGGGCCAGAGGCCTTGGATTTGGAGGTCTTGCTCCGCCTGGAGACCAGCAGGAGGGAGAGGCTGAGGGACGCAGCCGTGGGCCTGCCTGGGAGCCCTGTGCAGGGCACAGAGGCTGAAGCTGATGGGGGCGGGGGGACCCTGAGAGCCGAGGTGCTGTGAGATCTGGCACTTGAGCTGTGCGTGTGCGTGTGCACACGTGAGCACTGTTGCGGCCCATGTGAGATTTCAGGAACACCCATTCTGCCAGGAAGACCCGGACATGGCTCTGGGGAGCTTGGTGGCCCCATCTAGGAGGGACAGGTGTCCAAAGCAGAAGTGACGGATATGGCTGTGGGACTGCTCCTGAGCCACCTCCCTGTGGCTCCTCAGCCAAAACTCTGCCCTGGGAGGGGTGGAGACGGTCTGGGAACCCCTTGCTGAGGTCGAAAGAGGCCCTGGGGTGTGGCATCGGGGCTGGGTCATGCGGTATCTGGAAGGAGGCCAAATCCATGCTGTGTCCGTCTTTGAGCCCCAAATCCCTGCTCTGCACTGAGCCAGGGACCGTGGAAGACCCCATAGCCACGTTGCAGCCGCAGCAAACCTGCCAGGTCCACTCCCTGTCCCTCCCACTGCTGTCCCACACCCTCAGGATGCCTCCCACACGCGTCCTGGTTTCTGCCCTGGAAGCTGGATAAGCAGGCGGTTCGGGGGCGGCCGCGTCCCTGACCTCAGCTGGCCGGGCCCGGATCAGGCTGTGGCCGCATCCCTGACCTCGGTTGGCTGGGCCCGGATCAGGCTGTGGGCGCAGCAGCAGAGAACCAGCTCCGACTTGCAGGGGTTGGGGTGTGCATTGCTGTTTCCTCAGACAAAGCAGGCTTAATCCCCTCAGACCCAGACCACTGTGGATGGGGCGCCTCTCCTGGGCCCCTTCCACACGCCCAGCCCAGTGGCCAGTGCCCCGTGTGTCCCCAGCACCTCAAAGGTCTTGGCCCTGCAGCCCCGGAGACAAAGATCTCCCCCAGGACTGAGGTCAAAACTTTATGCTCCTTAGGGGCCCTCAGAGCTGGGACTTGGACCCTCAACCCACCCTGGCCCTCCCGCCCAGGCACGCCCACTGTCCTTGGTTGGACTAAAGTGTCATGAGGCCGCCAGAGGCTTCCTCCCCAGCAAGGCCTGCCGGCTCCAGACGTGTGAACACCTGCAGATCCCGTGAGCCTGGAGGCCCAGCTCCTGTCCCTCCCCCCTCCCAGCCCCCACACCATTCTCAAGGGATTCCACCACCCCCCCCCCAGGATGCCACGGGCAGAGCCTTGAGCACTGGAAGACTGCCATCAACAGTGAAAACCATGGTTTGGACTTTATTGCCCACGGGCCGTCGGAAGCCACAGGGAGGCAGGGCAGGGCTGGGCCTGCATTCAGCCCGTGTCCCCAGCACCACTCCACATGGGCTGGGGGCCGCAGGGACAGCTCCTGTGGGCCTGCCCGGGGCAGCCTGCACAGCCGAGCCTTCCTGGTGTCAGAGTCCATGGGCGGGGCGGGGCGGGGCGGGGCGGGGCACAGAGGGGAGATGGGGACCAATCTGCACTGTGGTCAGGCGTGCTGCATGGGCCCCACAGCCTCGGTCCTCCTTCCAGAGACGAGTCTCACACCATCTGCTGGGCCTGCTGCCTAGAGGGACCGAGGCCAGCTCGTGTCCTGAGGGGGCCCCTCTGGGGCTTCTCGCTGGAGAAGTGAAGGGAAGGGCTCAGGCGGCAGGCAGGCCAGCTCCAGGCCATGCTCCTGGAGGGCCTGGTCTGCGGGGGAGCAGTCGGGTGGGGAGGGGGAGATGCTGTCCGGGTGCTGCAGGGCTTCTGGGCTGGGCAGCAGCCGCTGTCCAGCTGGGCGCCTCATCTCTCCGGCAACAGCACAAAGACAGCCGCCTTGAGGAAGCGGCCGAGGCTGCAGAGCGCAGCCAGGAGCCAGTGGGAGCGGAGGCCAGGGTCCGTGCTGACCACACACTTGAGCACGTCGGTCTGGGAGGGGAGAGGGACAGTGAGCTAAGCAGAGACCACAGCCAGGAGAGAAGCACGAGGCGAGGCGGAGAGCTGGGCTCCCGGGAAGGGGCAAAGCCAGACTCTCGTGGAACAAGAGCGTGCTGGTTTCCCTGGACATCTGAAGTCTTCTGGAAGAAGGAATGGGTGTCTACCCCTTGGCCTCCCATCTTCCTATTCCTGCTAAGAAATGACGTCGTCCCTTGGCCTGGTCTGCCCGCAGCATGGGACCAGAGTTCCCCATTCACCTCCCTACAGGGGCTGGGCAGAGGACAGCAGCCTTGGAGTCCATGCTGAGGGCCGCCACAGACCCCACCTACGCGGCCTGCAGCCTCGCCGGATCCTGCATCAAAGGACCCCAGCAGAGGAGCCCCCGCTGCCGCCCAGCTACTCCCATAGACAGCTGTGCTCGCCAGTTCACAGTGCCTGCGGCTGGGGGCAGGGAAGCAGGGGGTGGTCTGCCCTGTTCTGAGAGGCGGGGCTGGGCTCCCCCCGCATCAGACAGGAGAGGTTGGGACAGGCAGGGCTTGGGGGTGGGGGCTCACCCATCCGCCGCGCCGCCGCAGCCAGGTGGCCAGGGTCTTCCGCACAAACTCCCCCAGGCAGTCAACCAGGGCGTGGACCATGGCGGGCTGGGCCTGCCGCACGCAGTCCACGGCCAGCCCTGCGGCCACAGCATACAGGGACACCACCTTGCCCCACGTGATGCCTGCAGAGGGGGAGCCGCAGGTCAGCAGAACCCCCCATGGAGGGCTCAGCCTCTGGGGGTCCCACTCCACAGCACGTGCGGCCAGCGGACACTGGTGCCAGGCTGGTCACCCCTTGGGGAAGTTCCCAGGGGATTTCTTAGCCCAGGGTGAGCCCGCCAGGAAGCAGTGGCCAGCAGGAGCCACTGAAACTGAGCAGGTTGTAGCCCCCTGCGCCTGCTTGTCCACTGTCCTGGACACCCTGCAGGCAGCAGTGCAGGGCCCGCTGTCCACGAGCCAGGAGGAAAGCAGAGGCCACAGGAGGAAGAGAGGTAGGAGGCCCTCGAAGGAAAAGACAGGCGAGTGGCAGCCTGGGGAAGAGCGCCTGCAGGTTCCCCAGGGTGAAGCCTAGAGGAAGAAGAGTGCCGATTCGCCAGGAAACGCAGACGTGAGACACACGGGGAAGTGCTCGCCTCGCTCAAGGTCAGAGTGGTGGACTGGGCATGGGCTGTGATCCACCCACCACAGCCCCTCGGAGGCCATGTGTGCGTTCAGGCGACTGCGGTCCGGTCAGCCGTGACGGGCAGGATCCGACAGGGCAGACCCTCTGTGCTCCCCGGGGGCCAGCTCACCCCAGTCCATGCACAGGGAGCAGAAGGAATGAAGCCGGCCGGCTGCTACCGCTCCCCAGGCGAGCGTGAAAGAAGCCAGACACAGAAGGCCACCCACGCTGCCGGCTGCGCGTCCAGAAAAGGCAGAGTACGCAGCGCGGTTGCCAGAGGCTGGGCTGGGGGAGGGCGGCTGCTCAGGAGACAGGGCGTTCGTCACTGGGCTGTGCACTTCGTTTATGTTTATTTGGAAGGCAGAGAGGAGGCACAGAGAGAAAGAGAGAGATTTCCCATCTGCTGGTTCACCCCCCAGATGCCCACAACAGCCAGGGCTGGACCAGGCCAAAGCCAGGAGCTGGGACCCCTATCCTGGTCTCCCACGTGGGTGGCCAGGACCCAGGCACCTGAGCCATCACCACTGCCTCCCAGACTCGCAGGAAACGGGTGGGACTCAAGCCCGGGCACTGGTACAGGAGGAGACGTCCTAAGCCGGGTCTTAGCCGGGCCTGGACTTTGGGAGGAGCCCTGGAGCCAGCCCCTGCGACTCCCTTGCTGAAAATTCCCATCTCAGCACACACACCAGTCTGCTGGTGTAGACGGATGCAGACGCACATCCAGACGTCACATGGTACCCTAAAAATCTGCAATTTTTATGTGTCAATCATAAAGTTTTAAATCCACGTGTGAAGTCCCAGCCGAGTTGGCCCCTGACAGCCTCCCAGGCCTCGTCCTGCCACCCCCCACACCCCACCTGCAGGGGCTCCCACCGGGAGGGTCTGTCCCAGGTCCTCCTGAAGCCACCAGACCAGCAAGCTGACTCCACGACCCCCAGGGGAGCAGCTGGTCCCCTCCTGCCTGGGCCTTGTGGACACTTGTTCTGAGGGTCATGTGACGACCATGTGTCGGTGTCTGGAGCCTGGCAAGGCTGCAGGGGGCTGCAGCAGGGAGCCCTCGGCACCTCCTGTTTTCTTTGAGCTCCTCTGCGGTTCCTTTGCCGGCTGTTTTCCTCGAACTTTCTGAAGCACCTCACACACACGTCCTCACACAAGCTCCCAGCAGGTGCAGGCCCTGCCCCGTGTCTGTCTAAGTCTCTGCCCTTTGAGGCTCTTCCTGCTACCTTTCCTACTCGGTGCACTTTTCTCCTTTTTCACTTTGAAAGGTAAAGAGCCAGACGGAGAGAGACCTTCCACCTGCTGACTCACTCCCCAAATGCCTGCAACCACCACGCACGGGCTGGGCCAAAGCCAGGAGCAAGGAACTCAGCCTGAGCCTCCCACATGGGTGGCAGCCATTACTGCCACTCCTAAGGTGCGCATCAGGGCTGGACCCAAGTGGAGTGGCCGGGACCTGAGCCAGGATAAGGGCCCAGGCAGAACCACTGAGCCAACACCTGCTCCCTGGGGTCTCTTTTTTATTTAGGTAACAGTCTGTTACCGTAAAGTTAATTTGTGAAAAGCATGTTTTACTATTCAGGATGCGTCGCTCCAGCGAGATCGCACTGTGCGTCCTCAAGCTTCGTCCACACTGCACCCTCCCTGCTCCTGCCGCGTGATGTTCCCGGGCAGGGCTGTGCCGCGGCTGGCGGCTGGCGTCTCCGCCTGCTGCCTGACACACACGTGGGCTGCCTCCACCTTCTGGCTGCTCTGGGTAGCGCGGCCATGAACGCTGGCGTGCGAGTCGGTGTGCGCAAATGGCTCTACCTCTTGGCAGTGACCGTGAGGCCTGACTCCTGCTGCCAGTGGCTGTGTCCAGCGGTTTTGCTGTGCACCTCCCCCTGCCGCCGGCCTCACGTCTTCCCGTGTGCTTGCTGGTAACCGGCCATTCCGCCTTGTGTCCAGCGGGGCCTGGCTTGTTCATATTTATGTGTGAGAGTTCTTTACATATTTCTCCTCTTCTCCTGTGACAACAGGCCTGGCTCGTGGGACAGGCATGTGGCACAGCCCGTTAGTGCCAGTCCCAGTCCCAGCTCCTCTGCTTCTGATCCGGCTCCTGGCAGGCAGCAGCTGATGGCCCAATGCTTGGGCCCCTGCCACCCACATGGGAGTCTCGAGGGGGAGCCAGGCCCAGGCCTGGTTGTTGTAGGCATTTGGGGAGTGAAGTGGTGGGTGCAAAATCTTTCTCTCCCAACCCCCAGCTGTCACTCTGCCCTTCAAGTAGATGAAAATAAATACACATCTAAATAAAATTTTCCTCTTATAAGAAGGAAAAAAATGAAAACTGCCAACTTTTAATCAAGGTAAGAAAAATGAGTTTTCCACTCACAAGAGCTCCAAAGCCCAAGCAGCGCCAGCTGTCTCTGCCCCGGGGCTGGGTCTCCGTGAGGCCACGCCAGAGCCCGGCTGTATCACAGCGGCCCAGCCAGGGGAGGTCCAGGCTGGTGGCTTTCGTGCGGCCACACTCACACCCCAGGGCCTTGCCAGGAGGAAAAGTCCTGCCTGAGGGGCATTGTGTGCCCCGCCGGCTGCCACGGGGCAGGAGGGCAGGTGTGGGACCTCAGGGCACTGCTCTGGGGTGAAGTGTTGGGGGCAGCCTGAGAGCCAAGTGGCGGGCCTGGGACCCCGCTCTCCCGGGCAGCTCTGCCTTGCTCCCTCTCAGTGGCTCTGAGGCTCAGAGAAGTTAAGGCAGCCATCAAAGGCCACACAGCCTGTGAGGGGGCCCCTGCTCCCCATCGGCTGGGCCACCCGAGTGGCATCAGGGCCTGGGTAGAGGCTGCCTCAGATGTATGTGGGGGCCTCCATGAGACAAGCCTGCCTGCTGGGTGGAGAGGGGGCTGCTACAGGCTAGGCCCCGTCTTCCAACAAAAGCCACTAGATTTAAACTGAACTTTCAAAGCTGAAGCCTGATGCCCGGGTCCTGCTCAGCTGCGGGCCCACCCCTCTCTACCACCTGCCCCCTACCCGGCAACCCCTCAGAGCCTCTGCTGTTGGAAGCACCCACCTCAGACCTCACTGCCCTGCTCTTCACACCCCAAGAGCCACAGGTAACGGGGTGCTGCTACCTCTCCAAGGTGCCCCAGAGAGCCACCCTGCCTGGGACTCATCTTTGACCAGCAGAATCAGCAGACTGACCTGTGACCTCTGCGGGTACATGTGGAGAGCCTACAGTGCCCAGCCTGGCTGCTGGGGACCCAGCACTGCACAGTGAGAAGCCACAGCACCCTCAGCAGGACCACAGCACCCCCAGAACGAGGCCCAGGGCTCCAGGAGCCGCAGCCGCTCCAGCACCATGGGCCAGTCTGTGACACCAAGAGGCAGCGCCAGCGGCAAGAAGGCACATGTGAGGCCCAAGGACCAGTCTTGGGAGCCTGCCATGATCCAAGACCCCAGCCCCTCCCCGAGCCACTCAGGGTGGTGGTGCCAGGCCTACCTGCAGAGAAGATGTGGCCAGCCACGGCCAGGAACGCGTCGGTCACCACGGGCTCGGACTGCAGGGAGATGTGGAGCTGGCGGGCCACGTTGCGGTAGACACTGGGCCGAATCAGCTCCAACTCGTCCCCTGCGTGCCACACGGATGCGTCAGCCCCCGCGGCCCAGCCTGAATGCACCTGAACTCGGGCCCGGCCTCCCACTTCACCTGCCCTGATCCCCGTCCTCACCTAACCCTCTCCCACCTCAGCCCCTTGAGACAGAGAACAGGGAGGTGTGCAGGCGCCACCCCGCTTCTGACAAGCCGGCCCCCCAGGGCCTAGCTGGCCGGGCCGGTGGGGCAGGAATCCTGTGGAGGAGGGTGGGCCGTGCCTGCCCGGTGACTCACGGCAGGCAGCAGGAGGGACCAGGCAAGAGGCCAGAACTCAGAACCCGTCCTGGGGAGGGGCTGGGGAAGACAACACAGGTGGGCACCCCCTCCCGGCTGCCTCAGAGGGGCTCAGGCCCTAGTGGCATTTGGGGGTGGCTCCAAGAGGCCCTGAGCCACCAGTACCCACACTCCGACCCGGGCTCCCGGTGCCAAGGGGTGTGTTTGGATGTGCTCTGACCCCAACGGAGGAAGCGCCCCCCCCACAGGCCAGGGAAGATGGGCCTCGGCCTGAGTGCCCCCAGCCTGGCCACTTTGCAGCCAAAGCCAACAAGGAAATGCTGCTGACCAGACCGCCCCGGGCTGCGAAGGGGCCAGTGTCACCCTGGAGCCAGCTGTGCTCCATCGAGTCCAGTAAGACCGGGGACCAAAACAGAGCCGCGAGGCCAGCGGGGTGGGACATGGCACGGAAAATCCCAGACCTCAGGAGCCGCTTGGGACCGGTCCCCAGAGACCAACTGTCAGCTGCTTCTGTTCTGCGGGGGGTGGGGGGTGGATCCCGAAGGGAGACAGCGCAGGACCACGAGGGGACTCAGGCCTCCCCCAGAGCAGCTGTGACAGCAGAAGGCGGTGAACCAGGCTTGAGGGAGGTCCAAGCTGTCTCCCTCCAGGGCCGCCTGACTCAGCCCTGCCCCCAGCCCAGGGCAAAGCCTCAGGCTCTCAGAGTGGGTCCAGAGTGGCTGTGAGGGCACAAAGGCTGTGGGCCAGGGCTGAGGCAGGACTTCCTGCCGGTCAGCCAGGCGTCTGGGGGCTCTGACAGACCCAGAACACCCACCCCCACCCAAGTGGTTCTCACAGCCCAGCTAGGAGAGACAGCAGCAGGCAGTGGATCTTAGGGGCCCTGTCAATCAGATCAGACTGTGGACATCTGGCCACCCCCTCAGAACAGCTCTGTCTGTCCTCCTTCCGCTCTGGTGTGTCACCAGAGAGCTGGACACTGACGGGCACCCACAGCATCCGTCCACGCCACCCCGACACTCACTCTCGAGCAGGCTGGGTCTACGCAGCAGAGCATCAGACCCCAGGGGCTGCCCCAGAGTCCACCCCAACCACAGGCCAGCCTCGCGACACTTGCCTGAGAGCCCCCCACTCAGGGAGTCTGCTTTGCTGCCCCCCTCCTCCTGGGCACTGCCCTGGGCCTCCTGGGCTGTGGGGAAGAGGGGCTGCCAGGGTCAGGCTTTGGCCAGCTCCTCCCTGGCTGTGTGCAGCCCCAGAAACAAGCCCCCCCCCCCCCCCCCGTCTCCCCAGGCACAGGGCAGCCACGGGGGAGGGGGGACGAGGGTGGAATGACCGCAGGGCCCTTGGAGGCTTCCAAAGCAGTGGATTTCAGCTGGTGACTCCGGCCCTGTCTTCCAAAACAAACACGGGACACGTGGTCCCACAAAGGCGTTCTGGGCCCAGCTGAGGACAAGGGTCACTCAGGAGTCCAACCTCTGAAACATTCTCTCTGGAGCTGTCTGTCTGAGAGTCTGGGATCCGGACGGAGCAGGCAAGGGGAGGGGGTGGGAGGCAGCGGCGCGTGCCGCCACCCGGGCCGACCGCAACCTCCCGGGCGGCCCCGTCCCTCCGCCGGGGGAGACCCAGGGCAGGCGCCTGGGGACCCGCCCGCACTCACCCAGGCGCAGCAGCACGGCGCACACCTCGGCCAGGCGGCCGCCGGGGGCCGGTGCGGCGCGCTCGGGCGCGCTCCAGGCGAGGCCGGCGCGCAGGAGCCGCGCGTGCACGAACTCCCGGCCCAGCGCCTTGGCCTGGGCCACCAGCTCCTTGTCGGTGGGCGACCGGTCAAAGGCGTCCATGATCTCCGCGGCGAGGACGGAGGAGCGCCGCAGCACCTCCATGGCGGGCACGCGGGCGGGGGACGCCGCACCTGCGGGCAGACAGCGCTCAGCCGGGAGCTCCGGGGTCTTACGGATCCGGATCCAACTACAAAGACCTCCGCGGCGGCCGGGGAGCGGTGGGAGGTGCCGCCGAGACAGGCGACGCGCGCCCCCGGCCGCTGCGCCCGGCCCCGAACCCGCGGCAGCCGGCACCCGGCCGGGCCCCGCACGCCCGGGACCGCGCAGTCCAGGCTGTCGGGCCCCGCCACGCCGCACGCGGACCCCCGCGCGGCGCTCACCTCTGCGGCCGCATGGCGCGGGCGCGGGTCTGGCTCAGGCTCTGCGCGCCGCCGCCGCCGCCGCCCTCGACGCGGGCATCCAAGCCGCGAGAGCGCGCTCCGCCTGCGCCGGGCCCGGGGGCGCCGAGCCCGCGCAGCCGCCTGCGCGCGGGGGTCCCGGCCGGTGGCGTCGGGGCGCGGGTGCGACTGCCCGCCCGCCCGCGGGAGGCGAGGCTTGGGGCTTCGCCTTGTAAGGAGAAGGCGGCCCCGGGGGCGGAGCCTCCCCGCCGCCCGCCGGCCCGCGGAGCAGCGGGGGCGCGGCCGCGGCTCCCGGCTCCCGGCTCCCGCCCCGCCGCCCGCGGCTCCCGGCTCCCGGCTCCCGGCTCCCGCCCCGCCGCCCGCGGCTCCCAGCTCCCGGCTCCCGCCGCCCGCCGCCCGCCGCCCGCCGCCCGCGGCTCCCGGCTCCCGGCTCCCGCCCCGCCGCCCGCGGCTCCCGGCTCCCGGCTCCCGGCTCCCGGCTCCCGCCCCGCCCCGCCCCGTCGCGGACCTGGGCCGCCCGCTCCTCGTTTTCTGTGTTTTTCTTGTTGATTTGTAGGGCTTTCCGTATTCTGCATCGACGTTCTCGGCCTCGTTTGGCGACGCCGCCCACATCTTCCGCCTCGCTGAGGTGGCCAAGCGCGGCTTATCCGCCTTTTCCGTCAGGGTTAGGGCGTTTTCCGTCAGAACGTGATTCTTCGGGTTCGCATTGGAATCCGCGACGGGGCACAAGCGCACCGGCGCGGGAGGCGCTCTCCTCGCGGGCGCCCTCGTGGGCGAGCCCAGCGTGGGGCGGTGTCGCCGGACGGCCCGCGCCCGCGCTCTTTGTTCCCGTGCGGACAAGGGAGTCGCCGGCCGACCTCACTCGGGTAGCCACGGAGGACACACCTGAGCACGCGCAGCCCTGGACAGCCTCCGTCAACTCGCAAGAACGGGGTCTCGCCGCGTGTCCTCTCGGAAGGCGTCTCCAGGGGGCGGGAAGTGCGCCGGGCGCCAGGCGTTGCGCGCAGGAAACTTCCTAGTGTTGGAAAACCTTGCATGGTGATGCTCCAGACTGCAACTCGAGAAGCTAGAAAAAGGACGATAACAGTGAAACCCAAAGATGAAAGAAAAAATGAAAATAGCAGAAATTTTAAAAAAAGCAAAAAAAATCACTAAAGTCGAAAGTTGATTTTCAAGAGATGCATAGAACAGGTAAACCCTGTGATGATTAAGAGAAAATGCACACCCCAGGCGGGAGTGAAAAAGAGGGTGCTCAAAGGGAGAACCCGGGACAGCACATTCGAGATTTTAGGTGAAGCACAAGTTGCCAAAACCTACATTCGAGGAACAGGAACTCCAGATGGTTCTATGCCCATTAAGCAAGTGTCATCCGGAGTTTGACTCCGCCCACAAGGCGAATCCCGGCTTTATATGGTTTCATTGAGGAAGTCTTCTAAGCAGAGTATCTTTTGGAGAATTACCACAAATCTCACACAAACCCGTCCAGAGAGTAGGAAGCAGGAGGCTGTTTCCCACCACATTTTCGGAGGCCAGGGTGACATGGATACTGCGCAGACCAGAGGAGCAAGGCCGGAGTCCGCTGGCTGCTGGGAGGCTGGAGTCCGCAAGTGCTCAAGGAAGCTGTGGGCCTGCGCTTCCATCAGCGCCAGACACAGCCTGCAGCTTCTGCAGCGCGTGCCGCCCGGGCTCCCTGCGCTTCAGAGTAGAAAGACAGGCTACAGAGAGGGAGCATCTGTGGTCCCTGCAGGTCCTGGCATGGCCGGGCCCTGAGCCTTGCAGTTTCACGCCTGGACCCTGCTGCGGGGCAGGGTTTGTGCCTGAGACAGGAGCCAGGCAGCCACTCTGCAGCCTCAGGAAACTTCCCGCCCCCTCATGGCCTCAGCTTCCTACTGTGCAGGATGAGATCACCCTGTCTGCTTCCTGTCCCCTGGACTCCCAAGTGTCGAGGGTGAATCACCAGGCTTCACTGATAGGCACGGCCCCCTCAGTCCAGGGGCTGCGGAAACCAAGTGAAACCCAAAGCTCAGGATGTCCAGTACAAGAGAGGGACAGCAGTGAGGAGCTGGGAATGACCTCAGTGTTCATCAGCAGAGGATTAACCAATCTGAAGCACCACACACCCTTACCCAGACCTTAGAAAGCCCAGGGCTTGGGGCCAATCCCGTGGTGCAGTGGGTAAAGCAACGGCCTGCGGCGCCAGCATCCCATATGGGTGCCAGTTTGAGTCCTGGATGCTCTGCTTCAGGTTCAGCTCACAGCTAATGCATCTGGGAAAGTGGCAGAGGATGGCACAAGTCCTTGGGCCCCTGCACCCTTGTGGGAGAGCCGGAAGAAACTCCTGGCTCCTGGCTTCAGACCACTCTGGCTCTGGTGGTTGCCGCCATTTGGGGAATGAACCAGCAAATGGGAGGTTCTCTCTATGTGTGTAACACTGCCTTTCAAATAAATAAATACATCTCTGGGGCCAGTGCTGTGGCGCAGCGGGTTAAAGCCCTGGCCTGCAGCGCCGGCATCCCATATGGCACTGGGTTGAGTCCTGGATGCTCTGCTTCCAATCCAGCGCCCTGCTAATGTACCTGGGGAAGCAGTGGAAGTTGGCCCAAGTCCTTGGACCTCTCCACCCATGCGGGAGATGTGAAAGAAGCTCCAGGCTCCTGGCTTTGGATCAGCTCAGCTCCAGTCATTGCGGCCATTTGGGGAGCAAACCATCAGATGGAAGACCTCTTTCTGTCTTTGTCTCTACCTCTCTCTGTAACTCTTTCAAATAAATAAAATAAAGTAAATCTTAGAAAGAAAGAAGGCCCAGGTCTTGCTGGAGTCAGCGGAGGTCTTTCTGCTCCTCGAGGCCTGGGGTCAGATCCGCTCCCTCGCAGCCCGCAGCTCCCCAAGCGGTGCTTTGCCGGGGTCCCTCCAGTCACCCTGTGCCAGGATCATCGGTCTGCTCTCTGCTCTCATTGTGCTGCTGACGCTCTCTCTGCCCTGGGACTGGCCCTATGTGGAGCTCAGTCCATGGTAAAATAAAATAATACTAATAATATTTATTTTCATCTTTGAAAAGTAGAGAGAGCGAGCACAAGCAAGCCAAGGTCTCAGATGTCTCTCATTTGCTGGCTCACTCCCTAAATACACCAGCCCAGTCCAAAGCCAGGAGCCAGGAACTCCACCCAGACCTCCCATGTGAGCCATGATATGGGTCGAGTAGGACTTGTCTCCCCCAAACTCACGCAGGTGGTTAAGCTCTGCTGCTTGGTGCTAATGGTTGATGGAGTGGCAGTCAGTGTCAGAAGTGTGGCTGGTGGGAGGTCTCTAGGCCTCTGGGGACCATCCTCAGAGCATGGTTCTTGCAGGAGGGTTTGAGTTCCAGTTCCACTAGCTGTTCTCTCCGCTTCTTAGCTTCACCTGGGCCAGTCTCCCACAGACCCTGAACTGTAACTTCCGCACTGTCAGCTGAAGTTAACCTTTCCTTCCCAAGAAGTTCCTCGCAGGCATTCTGCTTAAAGCAACGAAATGCTAACTAATGCAGGCCCTCACCTGCTGCCCCCCAAGGTGTGCCTTAGCAGGAAGCTGGAACTGGGATCACAGCAGAGACTCAGCCCCAAGCACTTGGGATGCAGGCATCCCAAGCAGTACCCTAACCACTGCACCAGCTGCCCCCCTGCGCATCCACAACAGCCCAGACTGGCTTGACAATAGGGAAGTTTGTCAATTTATGGACCACACGTTCAGGGAGAGCCACTGCTCTCACACATGTCCACCATCGGCTCTGTGCGCCTCCGTCATGGCAGGTCCACAACTCCCCGTCCACATCCCGCAAATTCAGCCTTTGCCAGGCTCTCCCAGCCTCTCCTGCAGTGTGCTCAGCTCTGAACCAGTGGGGGAAGGAGCTAAACTGTCAGGCCTGCCTCATGCCTGGCCCTGGGTGTGGTCCAGGTGCAATCATGCCACAGAAACCTTGTGAAAAGGGTTAGGGCCCCTGAAGGTCCTCTGGGACATGGCCAGGAGGATGCTGGACTTCCACACAAACCTGCACACAGAGGCTGCTGTGTAGGCCACAGGAAGAGGACACAGGTGGGGTGCAGACCCCAGGGCACCCACACTCAGCGTCTCAGCCCCCCCGGCTCGCCTCTCTGGCTCCGTCCCTGCCACACAGCTCCAGCCCTGGGCAAAGCAGGGAAGGCAGCTGCGGATCAGTCACTGCGGCCTGAAGCCCTTCTGTGGTGCAGACTTCCCAGCAGCCAGGACCCTCCCTCCTTGGCGGCCGCCCGGCCCTGACTGGCAGGAAGTCCCAGCTGGACCCATTCTGTGGCCTGTGGGGCCTGCAGGGAGGGGTCCTCTGGACACCCCTGTCTGTGCAGTGGTTTCCTCCACTGGGCCCCACCGCCCCCCCGGACAAGCTCACAGGGTGAGTAGCCTGGGGGGGACTGGGTGGGTGTCCCAACTGCAGATCCTGGGGACAGGTGCTGACTGATGGAGCGCTCTGGCTCGTGCTCTCTCCCCCTCCCTGGCCTCCCAGCCCTCAGCCCCAAGGCTCCAGCCAGCAATGCTGCTACAGCCTGGGTGGGCAGTGTGGGGCGCCAGCCAGAGCCCCCTCTTTGGTGCCCCGCTGCCTCCTGGGACCTCAGGACACAGGCTGCCGCGAGGAGGGCGGGACCCACTCAGGAGGCCCAGGAGCCAGGACCTCTGCACCATGGGGGTGGGGGGGTCCTCCGCAGCGCTCCCGGGTCGCGGGAGGAAACGCCTTGTCCATTCTAAACTGGGCTTCTTGCCGCTGGCAACGTCCCCACAGCTAGGGTTTGAGTAAGGTCAGGCTCTGGAATTCAGGCACATAAAGTTTCGAAGTCATCAACTGATGGCCCTGGGGGGCAGGCAGAGTGGGAGAGCCGCAGGGCGCGCCCCACACCCGCTCCTCCTCCGCCAGCCTCTGCCCTCCCAGGGTCTGGGACAAGAACCTACCAAAGTGTGAGCCACAATAAGCTAATCCTCTGCCTTGTGGCGCCGGCACACCGGGTTCTAGTCCCGGTTGGGGCTCCGGATTCTGTCCGGTTGCTCCTCTTCCAGGCCAGCTCTCTGCTGTGGCCAGGGAGTGCAGTGGAAGATGGCCCAAGTGCTTGGGCCCTGCACCCCATGGGAGACCAGGAGAAGCACCTGGCTCCTGCCATCGGATCAGCGCGGTGCGCCGGCCACAGCGGCCATTGGAGGGTGAACCAACGGCAAAGGAAGACCTTTCTCTCTGTCTCTCTCTCTCACTGTCCACTCTGTCAAAAATAAAAATAAAATAAAATACAATAAAAAAGTGTGAGCCAAAAACACCCTTCCCCCGCGAGCGCCAGCCAGCGCGTGTGCTCTGCCGGGTCTGCAAGGCACTCCAGGGAATCCCACGCTCCGCGCAGGCGGCGCCCGCCACACCTGGCGAAGCTCCCCTTTTCCCGGGGTGCGTCCACCCTGGGTGCGCCCTCCACGGTTGCAGAGAGGGGTGGTGGGCAGGGGTGCACGGACCTCCACGCGGCAGCGCCGGGCCGCGGTGAGCGCAGAGCCCGGCCGCAGGCGCCGGCGGGACAACCCTGCTGAGCGGCCGCGTTTCCGAGCTCGGGCGGGAATACGCAGGTCCTGGGCCGTCTCAGCCGAGCCAGAGCCGGCGTCCCGGGCGGGTCTCGCGTCGCTTCTCGGCGGCCGGGCGGGGTGTGGGGCTGTGGGGGGCACCTGGCGGGAGGAAGGCCGGGGCGGATTCCCTGCCGACGTCTCCACATTCCTGCCGGTGAGAGGCCAGAGACGGCAGCACGTGGGCGGGGGCGCCAACGCCACCTCGCCGTCCCGGGGGCCGCACGGGGACAGCGGTGGGGCCTGGACAGGGAAAGGGTTGAGCCCTCGCAAACCTCCGGCCCCGGCTGCCCCACCCCTTCGTGGCGCAGGAGACCCCAGCGCGTCCACACCTGCCCTACACGGTCCGCCTGCAACGTGGACAAGGACCACCCGCAGTCCCCGCGGCCGGTTCCGGGCCCCGCTGGGCTAGAACGCTCTCACCTGTGAGTTAGGAAGGCCCCGCCCTTTGCCCGAAACCCCACCCTCTGGCCCACCAGAGACCCCGTCCCCTCCTGGATGCCCCGCCCCTCGCTGCGGCCGCGCCCCCCAGCGCCTGCCCGAGGCTGGGCTGCGCCGGGTGTCGCGCTGTCTCCAGCCGGGCCCTGCGCGAGGCTCAGCTCTGCACCTGCTGCCCCTGCAGGTGTGGTGCTGTTCTGGGGCTTCAGAGCCACGGCCAGCAGCCAAACAGGCCGTGTTTCTGTGACTACGACGGCAAATCCTGGGCCCCAGAAGTACGCTGAGAATGTTTAAAAGCTTATAAAAAGATTTTAAAATCCACAGTCACTGAATAGATAAGAAGAACCCTGTGCGGTTTTGGCCTACTTCTCAGTTCAGAAGAATATTCACATTGGAATTTGTTCTGGACATTTTCTTTTTATTTATTTCAAAGAGCGCGCGCGAGAGAGCGATCTTCCTTCTGCTGGTCCACTCCCCAAATGGCTGCAACAGCCAGGGCTGAGCCAGGCTGAAGCCAGGAGCCAGGAGCTAATTCTGGGTCTCCCACGTGGGTGCAGGGACCCAAGGAATTGCGCCATCTTCTACTGCTTTCCCAGGCCATAGCAGAGAGCTGGATTGGAAGAGGAGCAGCCGGGATTAGAACCAGTGCCCGTTTGGGATGCCGGCGCTTCAGGCCAGGGCTTTAATCTACTGTACCACAGCACTGGCCCCTGAAATAAACTTATCTTTAAAAAAAAAAAAGATGCTATTTATTTGAGAGTCAGAGCTACAGGCGGGGGTGGGGGGTCCTTCCATCTGCTGGTTCACTCTCCAAATGGCTGCAACAGCCAGAGCTGAGCCGATCTAAAGTCAGGATCCAGGAGTTTCTTCCAGGTCTCCCATGCGGGTGCAGGGGCCCAAGGACTCGGGGCATCTTCCACTGCTTTCCCAGGCCACAGCAGAGAGCTGGATCGGAAGTGGAACATCCAGGACACGAGCTGGCACCCATGTGGGATGCCAGCACTGCAGTAGAGGCTTAGCCCACTGTGCCACAGCACCAGCCTCAAATTTATCTTTTTAAGATTCTTATTTGAAAGATAAAGAGACAAGGAAATAGAGACAGATAGACATAGCGAGCTGTCTCCTCTGCTGGTTCACTCTTCAAACGCCTGTGACTGCGGGGACTCCATCCAGGTCTCTCACCGGTGGAGGGCGGCGAGGACCTGAGCCATCACTGCTGCCTCCCAGAGTGCATTAGCAAGAAGCGGGGGCAGAAGTAGAGGGGCCAGCGTTGGCACACGGCCACCCCAAAATGCAGGCATCCCAAGTGGTGTCTTAACAGCCATGCCAAATGCTTCATCCAGTTTTGTATTTTTAGGTCCACATAGAGTAGAAGGGAGTTTTTTTGGTGTTGAGTTCTACAAATGTTAAAGGCTTTATGGATTTATGTAACCCCACCACCTCTCACAGTCAGGACGCCTCGCCCCAGAAGCTCCGTGCAGGAGGCTGCCGCTGCCCGGGAGCCCAGCGAGCGCTTCTCCTGCCTTTGTCCTTCTGACAATGTCGTGTAGACGAAGTAAAATAGCATAGGAAGTCTGCCTGTGTTTGTCCCTGTGCCTATGCAGTGTGTCTTCCTCTCTGCTCATCTACCCGGCCTCTGTCTCCACCTGCTCTCTATCACCCTGTCTGTGCGTCTGATCTTGTTGGTCCTTTGGTGAGCCCTGCCTTAGGCATTTGCCAACAGCTACTTTGTCAGTGGTTTCAAATGTGACTCAGCCATTCTGGTGTGTGTGGCAAGGAGCTCCTTGTGGCTTTGCCTTGCATCTCCTGGCGGGCCTGATGCTGACGATTGGCCGTGTGCTATTACCACAAGTACGTCCTCTTCCGTGAGGGCTCTGTTCAAGCTCCTCTTAACTTTTTCTGATTAGGTTGTTTTTCTGTCAAGCTTGAGAATTCTTTCTTCTTAAGACACATCCTGTGATGGGTACATGATCTGTGTTTTTATCCCAGTCTTCAACTGTCTTACCAGCATCTTTCTAAAAATAAAATTTTAAGACGTTGATGAAGTCAGTGTAGTACTGCCTTCCTTTCTGGGGTGAAACACACACAACACAAAGTCCAGGACGCTAACCCTCGAAGTGACGCTGCACTCAGAGAGCGCTGCTGTCAGTCAGGGCAGCTTCCCAGCTCCTCCCCAACCCTGGTGCTTCATCTGGTTTTGTCTTTTTAAAAGATTTTTACTGGCCGGCGCCGCGGCTCACTTGGCTAATCCTCCGCCTGCAGCGGAGTTCTAGTCCCGGTGGGGGTGCCGGATTCTGTCCCGGTTGCTCCTCTTCCTGTCCAGCTCTCTGCTGTGTTGATCTTCTTCCAGATCTGCACATGCGTTCGGGAGCCCAAGTATTTCAGCCGTCTTCTGCTGCCTTCCTGGGCACATTAGCAGGGAGCTGGATCACAAGTGTGGCAGCAGGGACTTGAACAGACGCCCATATGGGATGCCAGAGTCGCAGGTGGCAGCTTTACCCCCTGTGCCACCGTGTCGGCCCCAGTTCCCCCTTTCTTGATCTTCCTATAGTTTTCCTTTTGGGTCTGGATCATTGCATGCAGCATAGTGTTTTCAGTGTTAATCTGTGTTGTAGCAGGTGTCAGGACTTCATTTTATTTTCAATTGTGTTAAAATACACATAACAGGGGCCGGTGCTGTGGGGTAGTGGGTAAAGCTGCGGCCTACAGTACCAACATCCCATATGGGCACCAGTCTGAGTCCCAGCTGTTCCACTTCTGATCCAGCTCTCTGCTGTGGCCTGGGAAAGCAGTGGAGGATGGCCCAAGCGCTTGGGCCCCTGTACTCACGTGGGAGACCCGGAGGAGGTGCCTGGCTCCTTGTGGGGAGCAAACCGGACTAGACTGAGTTACTGGAATTAAGACTTATTCTATGCATCTGCTCTCCCACAATATGGCGCTGGGAGAGAAGTAAACAGCTTCCGCACAGCTGCCTCCAGTTCAACCAACAAACTGTAGGACTTGCTCCTGATTGGAGGAGAGCAGCGTACTCGGCGTGTGGGCAGCCGAGTTGGGATTGGCAGAGGAGGACTATAAAGGAGGAGAGAGACGGCATGCACCAGGAACATCCAAGGGGAACATCTATCTGAAGGAACACCTGTGCAGCCCCCGAGAGAGCTGGCCGGCGGTGTGCTGCTCCCCTGCGGAAGTGGGGAATGTGGCCAGGGGGAACTGCCCTTCCACGGAGGTGGAGGGGACAGTAGCCAACCCGGGAAGAACCAGCAGCAAACCCGGGGAGGGCCGAGCAGACGAAAGAACAGCGCAGGGTCCTGTGTCGTTCCTCCACGAAGAGGGGGAGCGACAGCTCCTGGCTTCGGATTAGCACAGCTCCGGCTGTTGTGCCATATGGGGAGTCAATCAGCGGATGAAGACCTTTCTCTCTCTCTCTGACTCTCTCCTTCTCTCTCTGTGTAACTCTGCCTTTCAAATATATAAATAAATAAATAAATCTTTTTTAGGAACTTTTAAAAAAGATTTATTTATTTATTTACTTGAAAGGCAGAGTTACACAGAGAGGAGAGAGAGGGGCCTTCAATCTGCTGGTTCACTCCCCAACTGGCTGCAACAGTTGGAGCTGCACCGATCCAAAACCAGGAGCCAGGAGCTTCCTCCGGGTCTCCCACGCAGGTGCAGGGGCCCAAGGACTTGGGACAGATTCTACTGCTTTCCCAGGCCATAGCAGAGAGCTGGATCAGAAGTGGAGCAGCTGGGACTTGGACTGGTGCCCATATGGGATGTCGGTACTGCAGGTGGAGGCTTTACCCGCTATGTCACAGTGCTGGACCCAAAAATAAATCTTTTTAAAAATGCACATAACAAACATTACTATTGTAACCATTTTAAAGTGCACAGTTCAGTGGTGTTAAGTGTGTTCATACTTGTGCAACGTATCTTCAGGACGCTTTCCATCCTGCAGAACCGAAACTGTCCCCACAAAGCAGCCAGCTCCACGTCTGCCGGCCTCCTGCCCCAGGCCCCGCTGTGCCTTCAGTCCCCTGGCCTGTCCTGTGAGAGGGCCATGCTTTGACCTGAGGCTCCTTTTCTTCTGTATATGGAGGTCCAGTTGCTCCTTTGTTGAAACAACGGTGCTTTCTCGTCTGGCCTTTGTCAAGAACCCGCCGGCCCTATGCGTGTGCTTCTATTTCTGGATTCTGTTGCTGGATGCCACACTGCTTAGAGTAAGCCTTGACACCGCAGGGTGTGATCCCTCCAGCTTCACTCTTCCTTTTCTTTTTAAAATAATTTATTACATATATGTTCTTTTTCTTAACATTTATTTATTTATTTATTTAAAAGGCAGAGTTACAGAGAGGCAGAAGCAGAGACACAGAGAGAGGTCTTCCATCCAATGGTTCACTCCCCAGATGGCCACAACATCTGGAGCTGCACCGATCTGAAGCCAGGAGCTTCTTCCAGGTCTCCCACGTGGGTGCAGGGGCACAAGACTTGGGTCATCACTGCTGTTTTCCCAGGCCACAACAGGGAGCCGGAGTGGAAGCGGAGCAGTCGGGACTCGAACCGGTGCCCATGTGGGATGCTGGCACTGCAGGCAGTGGTTTAACCTGCTACACCACAGTACCAGCCCCAACTCTTCCTTTTCAAAACAGTTTAGTTTCCTTTTCTGTTTGTTTTTGGATACACAACATTCAGAACCAGCTTGTGTGTGTCTGGTTGTACTTGGTCCGATGGGAGAGAGCAGAGGACAGGAAAGGTCAGCTCCCGGCCAGTGTCCTCCCCTTCTGTCTACTGCTCAGTGGACCCCTGCCCCGTGCATTCTCTCCAGGCTTTCCCTGCAATGCTGGGTGCCCCTTGCTCTGTCCGTCTCACCAAGAGCTGCAACCATCTTGTTAATTTTTAATAGCGTGATAATGGCATTGCAACTTTATTTTAAAAGTTTAAAAGTTCTTTTTTTAAAGATTTATTTATTTATGTGAAAGGCAGAGTTACAGAGAGGCGGGGGGGGGGGCGAGAGAGAGCGAGAGAGCCATTGGTTTACTTCCCAAATGGCCGCAATGGCCAGAGCTGGGCTGATCCGAAGCCAGGAGCCAGGAGATACTTCTGGGTCTCCCACGTGGGTGCAGGGGCCCAAGCGCTTGGGCCATCTTCTCCTGCTTTCCCAGGCCACAGCAGAGAGCTGGATCAGAAGTAGAGCAGCAAGGACTTGAACTGGCGCCTATATGGGATGCTGGCGCTGCAGGTGGTGGCTTTACCTGCTATGCCACAGTGCTGGCCCCAAAAGTTCTTATCTTATAAAGATAAACAAGAATATATATGTGTATTAAATGATTTTTTCAAAACCACAAAGAGGCTATTTAAAAATACCTATCAGCTTCGCAAAGAACAAAGTTTGATTGTGGAAAGGCGGCATCAGGTGGCTGGGCACTTCCCTGCAGCCAGACCTCCCGGGTTCCGGTCCCAGCCAACCTCACTAGGCTATGACCCTGCACCTGCAGCTCAGCCTGCCCAGGCTGTGCCAGGGATAATGAATCCTCCTCCCGGGTGTGGGACTGAGACCTGCGTGCTGTCGTGCTCCAGGAAGAGTGCGGTGTCACCCCGGGGGGGTGTTACAGATGCCCAGAGTGGGGATTCTGGGTCACATGGTGATTTTCCATGAGGACGCTATGCAGGGGACTCCAGCAATGCTGCTCAGAGGACACTTGCCCATCAGTGGCCGGCTCCACTAACGAGCTACCAAACCCTACCACAAGGCCCTGCAGACAAAGGCCTAGCTGGCTTTCTCTGCCCGCTGTCCCTACCCCTTGGGAGGCACCCATGGCCGCCACACCCGTCCCATGCCACCCTTTGCTGTTCCTGAACAGACGGCTGCTTTGGAGCTCTTGTCTCTCAGTTTCAGTTATTTAAAAAAAATTGTTTTCTTTGCTTGAAAGGCAGAGTTACAGAGGCAGAGGGAGAGACAGAGATCTTTCATCCAGTGGTTCACTCCTCAAATGGCTGCAGCAGCTGGGGCTGTGCCAGGCAGAAGCCAGGAGCCCGGAACTCCATCCTGGTCTCCAAATGGGTGGCAGGGGCCCAAACACTTGGGTCATCTTTGCTGTTTTCCCAGGCGCATTAGCAGGAAGCATAATTGGAAGTGGAGCAGCCGGGACTTACACGGGCTACTGGCCCTGTGTTTGTGTGTGTGTGTGTGTGTGTGTGTGTGTGTGACAGGCTGAGTGGACAGTGAGAGAGACAGATAGAGAGAAAGGTCTTCCTTCTGCCGTTGGTTCACCCTCCAATGGCTACCGCGGCTGGCGCACCGCGCTGATCCAAAGGCAGGAGCCAGGTGCTTCTCCTGGTCTCCCATGGGGTGCAGGGCCCAAGCACCTGGGCCATCCTCCACTGCACTTCCTGGGCCATAGTAGAGAGCTGGCCTGGAAGAGGGGCAACCGGGACAGAATCCACGCCCTGACCAGGACTAGAACCCGGTGTGCCGGTGCCGCTAGGTGGAGGATTAGCCTAGAGCCGCGGCGCCGGCCCCTGTGTTGTTATTGTAGATTGATACGTTACCTCTCTAGGAAGTTATATTTGAGTCTTTTTATATCCTCTATGTAGAGACATTCTATATTCCATATAGAATACAGTTATGGCTGGCGCTGTGGCTCAACAGGCTAATCCTCTGCCTTGCGGCGCCGGCACCCCGGGTTCTAGTCTCGGTCGGGGTGCCGGATTCTGTCCCGGTTGCCCCTCTTCCAGGCCAGCTCTCTGCTATGGCCAGGGAGTGCAGAGGAGGATGGCCCAAGTGCTCGGGCCCTGCACCCGCATGGGAGACCAGGAGAAGCACCTGGCTCCTGCTTTCGGATCAGCGCAGTGCGCCGGCCGCGGTGGCCATTGGAGGGTGAACCAACGGCAAAAGGAAGACCTTTCTCTCTGTCTCTCTCTCTCACTGTCCACTCTGCCTGTTAAAAAAATACAGTTATAATAATCTTTAATATGGATGTTAATTCTAGCTTATCCATTTGTTTGCGAGGCAGAGAGAAAGACTCACTGCTTCACTGGGTCACTCCCCAGATGCCCAAAATGACCAGGACTGAGCTGGGAGCTAGCAGCTCAGTCCTGAGAGGCAGAATCCCAGTGACCTGAGCCAACACCACTGCCCCCGGGTCTGCAGCAGCAGGAAGCTGGACTCAGGTACCACTCAGACCGGTCACTCCGATGTGGGATGCAGGCAGCGACTCGTTTCTGATCGGTTGTTTTTCTCCTCCTCAGGGCAGTATTCTTCCTGCTCTGCTGCCTGCCTGGCCATCTTCAATTATATGGGCGTCACCGTATAATTTACTTCATGGAGCGCTTGGCATCTCTGTTTTCCTATAAACATTTCTGAGCCTCTCTCTTGGATGCAGTTAAGTGACTTGGAAACAGTGGGGTCTGTTCAGCTCTGGCTCTAAGATCTGTTAGGCAGAAACAGCTAATTATTTTAGAGCTAATTATTCCTCTAAGATTGCCAGAAAAATATCCAGTTAAATCTGAACTCTAGATAAACAATGAATCCATGCAACTCTGAAACATAGTAACAAAATCGTCATTTACCTGAAATTCAAATCTAATGGGTCATTCTAGTTTTATAAAGCTTTACATAGTGAGCTACAAGGCAGTCATATGGAAACACGCGTTCACACCCTGAGCTCCCGTGCACTGGTTCTCCCCCAGTCCTGCAGTACTTGTGGCGGTGCTGGGAGTCAGGTGCTCAGTCCAGGTCTCCCACACGGGTGGCAGGAACCCAACCACTCGAGTCCTCGCCACTGCCTCTCAGGGTCTGCACGGGCAGGAAGCTGGACGCAGGAGCTGCAGCTGCGGATTGAGTGCAGGGGCTTCCCACAGTCAGAAGATCCATGAAGCCTCACACCTGATGGAGACTGGTTCCGTGTGTGTGATACCCTCTCTCTAGGCTCACGGCGCTCCCTACCAAAATACAAGTCTCAACACTTCTCAGGATGGTGTGGGGAGGTGAGGCTGGCGCTGTGGAATCCCGTAAGAGCACTGGTTCCAGGCCCTCCAGACCCGGGGGAAGCTCCTGGCTCAGCCCCATCCGTTGTGGTCATCTGAGGAGTGAACCAGCAGAGGAAAATTTCTCTGTAACTCTTTCAAAAAATAAATCTTTAAAAAGTTAAAAATAAAAAGGTGTGGGGGATGGACGCCCTCTGTCCTGAAATGTGTAAACTCGGGTCACTGCGCATGTATTCCCTCAGCACAGGCTGTCGCTCCGATGTCAGTGCTGCTCTCTCTGGTTGTATGCGTCTCTGTCCTCGACGGTGCGTCCTTTCACTGCGTTTAAATTGAGGTTTAGTTTCGGCTGTACTGTTGGTACACTTTCAACGGCCCAAGGTCTCAACTGGCACCTGTTCAAATACTGTGAAAGCACCTCAAAGGAGGCTAGTACAGAGAGAAGTGATGGTTGGTACTCACTCTTGTTGAAATGAAGTACAAGTACTGCAGACTTAGCTTGTTTTTTTCCTGTGAAAATACTGGGCATATATTTGAAGAGGAGTTGGCTGTGGTTTTTACAGTATGACCCCCGAGCCCTGTTTTTTTTTTTTTTTTTTTTGACAGGCAGAGTGGACAGTGAGAGAGCCAGAGAGAAAGGTCTTCCTTTTTTTCTGTTGGTTCATCTTCCAATGGCCGCTGCGGCCGGCACACCGCGCTGATCCGAAGCCAGGACCCAGGTGCTTCTCCTGGTCTCCCATGCGGGTGCAGGGCCCAAGCACCTGGGCCATCCTCCTCTGCACTCCCGGGCCACAGCAGAGCTGGACTGGAAGAGGGGCAACCGGGACTGAAGCCGGTGCCCTGACCGGGACTAGAACCTGGGGTGCCAGCGCCACAGGCGGAAGATTAACCTATTGAGCTGCGGTGCCGGCCCAGACCAAGCTTTTTTAAAAAAAATTTGGGGGCCGGCATTGTGGCCTAGCAGGTAAAGCAGTGCCTGCAGCGCCAGCATCCCATATGGGTGCCGGTTCGAGTCCCAGCTGCTCCACTTCTGATCCAGCTCTCTGCTATGGCCTGGGAAAGCAGTGGAAGATGGCCTGAGTCCTTGGGCCCCTGCACCCACGTGGGAGACCCAGAAGAAGCTCCTGGATCCTGACTTCAGATGGGCTCAGCTCTGGCCGTTGCTGCCATTTGTGAAGTGAATCAGTGGATGGAAGACCTCTCTCTCTCTCTCTCTCTGCCTTTGCCTCTCTGTGACTGCCTTTCAAATAAATAATCTTTAAAAACAATTCATTACCCACAAAACAAAGTATCAGCATTGTGGTACCGTGGGCCAGGCTGCCATTTGCAATGCCAGCATCTCATGGGAGTGCAGGTTCCAGTCCTGGCCCCAAGGTGGCGCACATGGATGGAGCTCCATACTCAGGATCCCTGGTCATCTAGGGAGCGGGTCGTTAGGTGGAAGATCTGTCTCTTCCTCCCTCTGTCACTCTTTCTTTCCTTCTTCCTTCCTTCTTCATTTTCAAATATTTATTTATTTATTTGAAAGGCAGAGTGGGGGGGGGAGGATTCCATTTGCTGCTTCACTCCCCACTTGGCGGCAACAGCCAGAGCTGCGCCGATCCAAAGCCAGGAGCCAGGCGCTTCCTCCGGGTCTCCACGCGGGTGCAGGGGCCCGAGGACCTGGGCATCTTCCTGCTTTCCCAGGCCACAGCAGAGAGCTGGATCGGAAGTGGAGCAGCTGGGACTTGAACCGACACCCGTATGGGATGCCGGCACTGCAGGTGGCAGCTTTGCCAGCTACACCACAGGCCGGCCCCAGTTCTGCCTTTCAAATAAACAAACAAATCTTACAAAGGAAAATCTAAAAGTGGACATGCAATTGGCGCAGCGATGAAGCCATTGCCTGGACGCCTCCCGCCTGCACTTCCAATCCATCTTCCTTCCAATGCAGCCAGGAGCAGCAGATGGCGGATCGAGTACTTGCGTTCCTGCCACCCATGTGGGAGACCCCAGTGAAGCTCCTGGCTCCTGCCTTCAGCCTGGCCCAGCTCTGGCTGTTGCTGCCATTTGAGAAGTGAACCAGCGGATGGAAGACCTCTCTCTGTCTCTCCTTCTCCCTCTGCCTTGCAAATAAATATTAGAACAAAACACACCAGGGGTAGGCATTTGTCCTAGTGGTGCAGACAACCACATCCTCTGTCCAGTGCTTGGATTCAATTCCCGACTGCTTCCCACTCTAGCTTCTTGCAAATGGAGGCCTTGGAAGGTAGCAGGTGATGGCCATGTAGTTGGGCCCTGACACCCACATGGGCAGCCCAGAGTTCTCGGCTTCCAGCCACCTTGAGCCTGGCCCAGTCCTGGCGGTTGCGGGTATCTGGGCAATGAACTAGTGGATGGGAGCTTTCTGTCCCTTAAATAAATAAAGTCTAGTGGCCAGTGCTGTGGCATAGTGGGTAGAGCTGCCGCTTGCAGTACCAGCATCCCATGTGGGCGCCGGCTCAAGTCCCGGCTGCTCCTCTTCCAATCCAGCTCTCTGCTGTGGCCTGGGAAGGCAGTGGAAGATGGCCCAAGTCCTGGGAGGCCTGGAGAAAGCTCCTGGCTCCGGATCAGCGCAGCTCCGGCCGTTGTAGCCAACTGGGGAGTGAACCAGCAGAAGGAAGACCTCTCTCTCTCTCTCTCTCTCTCTCTCTCTCTCTCTCACCCTGATGGGTGCTCCTGGCTGTTGGGCTTTTCCCGCGTTCCGGCCCTGCTCCGCGGTGAGAAGCGCTGACTGTGACCGCATCTCGGACGGTCTGCCTCGCCCACCGTTCCTTGCGGTCCCCTTACGAAGAGCTCAGAGCTGCAATCTTTCAACTCTGGGATCCGCTCCGTTAAGATTTCTTTGGCTTGGACCTGAGACCCTGACCCAAACCGGGCGGAGACGTCCCTGGCAGAGCACTCTCAGCCGCTTCACGTCCTCGCCGGTCCAGTTTCTCACCAGACACGATGGAACATACCAGAAGCCGGCCGAGGCAGTGAGCTGAGAACAAGCACAGATGCGGCCAAGTTCAAGCCCACTGCGTGACCCCGCCGGACGGCGGCCGGGGCAGGACCCCGGCCCGCAAGGTCCCCCCAGGTGCTGCTAAACGAGCAGGGGTGACGACACAGGCCACACGGCCCCTCACGCCACCTCCCAGTGCCCGCCGCGGACCGCGTCAAGTCAGGACCCCGCGAAGGGCTGCGCAGAGGGCAGGGCCGGGCGCCCAGAGGGGCCGGCCGGGAGCGGAGGGCTCGCAGTGGGCTCCCTGCAGGGCCCTAGGGCCGGAACGGCCCGCTCACGAGCAGAGTGGCGGAACGCAGCGCCCAGCCTCCAGCGCCGCACGCTGACCGGGACCAGCAGAGTAGCGGCCTCACGGCGATCGCACGCGCGTCCGCCTGCCCGCCCTAGGCACGCCGTGCGGGGGCGCCTGGCCGGAGAAGCAGCCCGAGGCCCTCCGAGCGGGACTCGCAGTCCCGGCGGGCCCCGCGGCGCACCAGCGCCTCGACGCCGCTCGATGCAAGGCCTGCCGGGACTTGCAGTCCAGCGCCGGCGCCTCGATGCCGCCCGTCGCGCGGCCTGCCGGGACTTGTAGTCCGGCGCCCGCGGGTCCAGGGCGCGGGGTGGACAGCGGGACTCGGAGTCCCAGGGAGCCGCGCGCCGGCCACGACGACCTCGCCGCCCTCGTCGCCGCCGCCTCCGCTGCCCCTGGGGTTTCTCGGCTACCGCCGCCGCCGCCGCCGCTACGCGGGCCAGCCCGGGCGTTCCCGGGCGGACGGAGGCTGCGGGTGGGAGCCTTCGCGGGCGCTGCGGCGCGGGCCGGGGGAGGCCGGGATGGAGCCCCCCGGAGGTGGGCGCGCTGCCGGGCGGGGCCGCGCCCGGGCGGTTGGGGCCGGGCGGGGCGGGGGCCGGGGCCGGGGCCGGGGCCGGGCGGCGCTCCCGGGGCCCTGACTGCCGCCGTCCCCACAGGGGACTGACGCGAGCGCGCCGGGGTCGCCGACGGCCGGGCGGAGCGCGGCGCGGACCATGGCGCACCTGAGGGGATTTGCCAGCCAGGTGAGGAGGGGCGGCACGGCGGCGCGGTCGGGGGTCGTTCCGCCTCCCGGGTGTCCCCGCCGCGCTCCCCGCCCTCCGCTGTCGCGGCTGCGGAGGTGACCGTGCGGCCGCCCGTCGCGCCTGCTTCGCGCTTTCCCGCACCCGCAGGTGCCAACGCTTCGCCCAGGGCGCGGCGCGGGGCGAGCGCCGGCCGGACCGTGGCGAGGCGTGGACAGGAAGCGCGTCCGCCCGCGACGGGAGCCGGTCGGGGGAAGGCGGCGGCCGGGGTCCCTGCTTCGTCTTTGACGTTTGGGCCTGCAGGTTACGTGGCGAGGATGTCGAGAGAAAAACCTGCTCACCTGTTAGAAGCGCAGGAGCAGGGCTGGCGGGGGCGCGGAGAGGGGACCCCGAGGTGGGAGGCGTCGTTTGGCCTTTTCGGGGCCCCTTTGCCATCCCGCAGGGCTGACCAGGCTGGTGTGGCCCCCGGGCCCCGTGGGCAGGAACGGTGCGGAGGTGCGAGCTCAGGCCGCAGCTGGGGTGTCGGGGGGCTTCGGGCCTCTGTTGTGCGGCGTGAGCAGCAGACACGTTGGGGCAGAGGGCCCAGGCTGCGTGGCCTACCCCGCAGCCCCTCCCGAAGAGGACCCCTGTGTTCCTCTTCCCAGGGCGGTTGGGCGTGGGCTGTCCCTGGGCTGCAGTGGCAGGTCCTTGTCACGCTCTTGCTGCTCAGGCTGGCTGCCGTGGCGGTGGGCACACCAGGAGGGGCCTGGGGGCAGGGACTTGCACCTTGCCTGCTCAGCCCTGGCTCAGGGGCTGTGTCGGGCGCTGCGTTGGCCAGGCTGTCAGCGGAGTGAGGTGGTACCCAGAGATGCTGCTGGGCCTCTAGGTCTGTCTCGGGCCAGCCTCGAAGGCGGTGGACTGTAGAGTGACAGGAGGACGCCAGCTCAGGGCCTGAGCCAGAGCCGCTGAGCCACCAGGATGGGGCTGTGCCAGGCAGCCTGGGGGAACGCGTCTCCCCAAAGCCCTGGAGGTAGGTGATGAGCTCTCTGCGACAGGAGAGTGGCCGCCTGCCCGTCAGTGGTCTGAGGGCTGCTGTGTCCAGGACTTGGGCACCTGCTCCGGCGGGCTGGGCTCTCGTGGGCTCTCGCCCGCAGCACCCTGAGGGCAGTGGAGCAGGTGTGACGTGTCACACACCGTGAGTTTCCTGGCTTCTGTTTCTAGAACCTGGTCAGCAGGAGAGGAGAGGCTGGGGTAAACGCAGCTCGCCTGGCCCGTGCAGCCTGGGCAGGACCGGACTTTGTCCTTGCTGATCCTCAGCCTTGGCTTTGGGGTCTCCTGGCAGCAGGCTGGCCCTGAGCATCCCCTGGGCTCATCCATGGCCACAGGCCTTGGGACCCGTCTGCCAGTTCTGGCCACTTTGCCTTATGTGTCCAAGCCGGTTAACTGGGTTAGGGTGTGTGTGGTCTGCAGCTGGCCTGCCTGGGGCAGCTGCTCTGGCTGTCACCCCAGGCCTGGTTCGGGTGGATTAAGTGGCCGGCGCTGCCCTGTCCTTGCAGCCCCGCTGCTGTGTCTGCGCCGCCCGGGGCTCAGCTCCGCTGTCCTCAAGTTCCTGTCTCCCCAGAGCCTGGCTCCCAGCCGGGGTCAGGGACACTGTGAGGCGGTCTCGTAGGCCTGGGCCTGGGTGATCGCCCCTCCTGCCCTGTGGTTACAAACCCTGGAGAGGGTGCTCAGGCTCAGCTGAAACGTGGCGTGAGCCTAGAGCAGCACCCTGCGGGCCCAGCACCCATGACTGGTGCTCTGCTCCGGGGAGGAGGCGCTGAGCCCGCCCAGCCCTGGCTGCCCTCACCTGGGAGCTGGCCATGTTTTCTGGACTTGGTGAGAAGTGGGCACTGAGACACTGTCATGGGGGTGGTGCCCCTCCTGGTGCGGAGACTCGGCTGGGCTTGCCTTGGGGCCGCCGCCCGCAGTGCTGGCATCCCACGTGGGTGCCAGTTGGAGTCCTGGCTGCTCCACTTCGTATCCAGCTCCCTGCTATGGCCTGGGAAAGCAGTGGAGGATGGCGCAAGGGCTTGGAGACCGGAAGATGCTCCTGGCTTCCGGGTTTGGCCTGGCCCAGCACTGGCCGTTGTGGGCATTTGGGGAGTGAAGCTGCAGATCTCTGTCTCTCTCTAACTCTGCCTTTCAAATAAATAAAAATAAATCTTAAAAAAAAAAAAGGAAAATTCTGTCTTGATGACACTCAGGGCCTTAACCCCACTCCCACCTCTACAGGTTCCCCTGTGGGGCAGCAAGCCACTAGGATCCTGGGGTATGGGGGCTGCCCTTCACCCTCGGCCGGCCGTGTTTCTGAGGTTGGTCAGCGCTTGGTGGCTGGAGCATGGTGTTCTCAGGAGCCCAGGGTCTCTGGGCAGTGGCTGGGGGACACCCAGAGTGACCCTGGCCGTGGGAGGTGCTGTGATGATGCTCCTGGGGTGGCCCAGGCTCAAACTTAAGAGGGTGGTTTATGCCGAGGACCCCTCTGCCAGCCTCTGCGACCTGGGCTGCAGACCTGGCGCCTCCCCCACCAGAGCCTGGTGACCCTGACGTCTTGCCTGCTTAAACCCGAGGACCATGTGGTCAGCGTCTGTGGAGTTGGAGTACCTGGACTCAGGCTTCTGAGAAAGGCCAGTGCTGGACTCTGCTGGTGTGACCCTGGTTCCGGGGTGGGGAAGTCCTCCAGGGGCTGTGGCTGTGATGTAGGGTCTCATCACCACAGGTTGGGTTCTGTTGTTCTTAATAGATTGTATGAATATGTTTTTAGATCTATGAGTTTATTTGAAAGGCAGGGTTACAGAGAGAGGGGGAGAAACGGGGGTCTTCCGTCCTCTGGTTCACTCCCCAGATGGCTGCCATGCCTGGGGCTGGGCTAGGCTGAAGCCAGGAGGTGGAGCTCCATCCAGATCTCTTTCGGGGTGGCAGAGGCCCAAGCACTTGGGTCATCTTCCGCTGCTTTTCCAGGCACGTTGGCAGGGAGCTAGATCGGAATTGGAGTAGTCAGGACGGGAACCCGTGTTCATAGGGGATGCTGGCGTCACAGGCGATGGCTTAACCCGCTGCACCACAGAGCCAGGCCTTAGGTGGCATTTTGTAGGAATGGTTTTGGGGTGATAGAGTCCCTGCATCCCTGCCTGCCTCCTGGGGGTGCTGACCTGCTGGTATCTTGCACAGCTGTGGACATGGTCCCAGGTGCTCTGTGTCTTTCCCTGAGGAGCTGCTGCCTTACAAGGAGAGGGAATTGTAGTTTTCTGAACAAAAAAGGTAAAAGATAAAACCAGAAAAGGACTGCCCCGTGCCTGCTGCAGGTCCCTGAGGTGTGTCCCCCGGGGAGCCTCTGCCTGTCCAGCCCCTGACCGGCGTTGCCCACCCTGTCCCTTGGGCCCTGCAGCACCCCCGCGTGGACCCCGAGGAGCTGTTCACCAAGCTGGACCGCATCGGCAAGGGCTCGTTCGGGGAGGTGTACAAGGGCATCGACAACCACACCAAGGAGGTGGTGGCCATCAAGATCATCGACCTGGAGGAGGCGGAGGACGAGATCGAGGACATCCAGCAGGAGATCACCGTGCTCAGCCAGTGCGACAGCCCCTACATCACCCGCTACTTCGGCTCCTACCTGAAGGTGGCTGGGGGGCTTGGCGCCTGCCTGGAGCACTGGCCGTGTCTGCCAAGTGCTCCACGGGGTGCGCTGCCAGGGGAGCCAGGAGGCTGCTGGGGGCTTTTCCTGTTGGGGTTCCTCGGGGGGACAGCCCTGGCTGGCTCCTCCCCACTTGCGACTGGGAGGGGTCTGTGGACTCCACACCTGGGCCTGCTTCCCGGCCACAGCCAAGAGCTAATGGGTTTCTTTTCTTTATTTTTTAAGGCAGAAATCTTCTATCTGCTGGTTCACTCCCCAAGTGGCTACAGTGCCTGGGGCTGGCCTGGGCTGGGCCATGCCAAAGCCGGGAGCTCGGAGCTTTCTCTGGGTCTCCCACAAAGATGTGGGGGCCATCTTCTGCTGCTTGTCCGGCTGTGTTAGCAGGGAGCTGGGTTGGAAGTGGAGCAGCTGGCTGCACTTGAACTGGTTGCTCATGCGGGGTGCTGGCATTGCAGGCAGTGGCTTAACCTCCACTCCACAGTGCTGGTCCCAAGAGCTAATGGCTTTCTCTGTGTTCCAGAGCACCAAGCTCTGGATTATCATGGAGTACCTTGGTGGTGGCTCCGCACTGGACCTGGTAAGGTGTGGGCCCCAATAGTGGGCGGCTTGCTGTGGGGGGTGTCACAGCTCCCGTGGGCCTCCTCTCGGTGTTTTAATGGATTTGGTGTTCGGAGGGATCCTGGTCCCTGTCGAGGAGGGTGGCAGTGCGCCCAAGTGGGTGGTCCAGCTGGGCCCCGTCCCCTGCCAGGCTTTCAGTGAAGGTACAAGCAGGCTCGCCTGCCCTGGAGGGACCTGGAGCCTCAGATGTGCACAGGGCACCCCTCTTGGAGGGGCTGGAATCGAGGCCCCGGCCTTGTGGGGGTGGGGGAGCCGAGGCCCTGCTGTCCCGTCTTCCCGTGCAGCTGAAGCCCGGCCCCCTGGAAGAGACCTCCATCGCCACGATCCTGCGGGAGATCCTGAAGGGCTTGGACTACCTGCACTCGGAGCGCAAGATCCACCGGGACATCAAAGGTCCTGTGGGGGCCGGGCTGTGGGCATGCTGCCACGGGCCTGGGTGTGGGGGCCCTGTGGTCCTGCTGCCGTGGGGGGTGGGGGGTGGGGGCCGGGCTGTGGGCGTGCTGCCACGGGCCTGGGTGTGGGGGCCCTGTGGTCCTGCTGCCGTGGGGGGTGGGGGGTGGGGGTCGTGCTGTGGGCGTGCTGCCACGGGCCTGGGTGTGGGGGCCCTGTGGTCCTGCTGCCGTGGGGGGTGGGGGGTGGGGGTCGTGCTGTGGGCGTGCTGCCACGGGCCTGGGTGTGGGGGCCCTGTGGTCCTGCTGCCGTGGGGGGTGGGGGCCGGGCTGTGGCCATCTGGGGGCTCCATTTCCAGGAAGTGCTGTCAGTGGTGCAGCTCAGAGGGTTTGTGGGACCCCACCGTGTGGCCCCCTCCTCACTGTATGCGTGAGGCTGCACCTGCCATGGGAAGGACTTGTCCAGGCTGTGAGGATGCAGCCAGCCAAGCAAGGGGCTTCCTGGCCAGCTTGGGTCAGGTTCAGGATCAGGGTCAGCTCTGCAGGAGCCTGTGGGGTGCTGCTCTGGTGGCACATTGGGTAAGCCAGTACAGAGAGGGCCCTAGAGCTTAGGCTGGGCAGTTCAGGGTCGGCTTGCTGGGCTCTTGCTGGTCATGCCCTGGAGCCCATGTTGGCATGGGTTTGAGTGTGCCAAGGAGAGCTTAGGTACCTGGGAGGGGGTCCCTGGGTCAGGCAGCCACACGCAGGACTGCCTGGGGGCACTGGGAGCTGAGGCTGACGCGCCCCTGTCCTGTGTCGAGCAGCCGCCAACGTGCTGCTGTCTGAGCAGGGCGACGTGAAACTGGCGGACTTTGGGGTGGCCGGGCAGCTCACGGACACGCAGATCAAGAGGAACACGTTTGTGGGCACGCCCTTCTGGATGGCGCCCGAGGTCATCAAACAGTCTGCCTATGACTTCAAGGTGGGTGACAGCGGCCAGGGCTGTGGGTGCCGTGGCCTCCTCGGGGTGCCGCACGCAGCAGTGGTCCTTTTGGCACCCTGTGCAGGCCGACATCTGGTCCTTGGGAATCACAGCCATCGAACTTGCCAAGGGGGAGCCCCCGAACTCCGACCTGCACCCCATGCGAGTCCTGTTCCTGATCCCCAAGAACAACCCACCCACGCTGGAGGGTGCCCACAGCAAGCCCTTCAAGGAGTTCGTGGAGGCCTGCCTCAACAAGGACCCCCGCTTCGTAAGGCCCGCCTCACCCCCTGACCCAGGCAGGCTGTGGCCTGCGCAGCTCCCAGAATGGGGGGGTGTTCACCCAGGGGGCAGCAGGATTCAGAGGTGACTCCCAGCCTCGGTGCCCATCCTGTCGTGTGCGTGGCCTCCCTGGGGCAGCGCCCAGCCTGTCACGTGTGTGGCCTCCCCGGGGCAGCGCCCAGCCTGTCACGTGTGTGGCCTCCCCAGGGCAGCGCCCAGCCTGTCACGTGTGTGGCCTCCCCAGGGTAGCGCCCAGCCTGTCACATGTGTGGCCTCCCCAGGGCAGCGCCCAGCCTGTCACGTGTGTGGCTTCCCCGGGGCAGCGCCCAGCCTGTCGTGTGCGTGGCCTCCCCAGGGCAGCGCCCAGCCTGTCACGTGTGTGGCCTCCCCGGGGCAGCACCCAGCCTGTCACGTGTGTGGCCTCCCCAGGGCAGCGCCCAGCCTGTCACGTGTGTGGCCTCCCCAGGGTAGCGCCCAGCCTGTCACATGTGTGGCCTCCCCAGGGCAGCGCCCAGCCTGTCACGTGTGTGGCCTCCCCAGGGCAGCGCCCAGCCTGTCACATGTGTGGCCTCCCCAGGGCAGCACCCAGCCTGTCACATGTGTGGCCTCCCTGGGGCAGCGCCCAGCCTGTCGTGTGCGTGGCCTCCCCAGGGCAGCGCCCAGCCTGTCACGTGTGTGGCCTCCCCAGGGCAGCGCCCAGCCTGTCACGTGTGTGGCCTCCCCAGGGTAGCGCCCAGCCTGTCACATGTGTGGCCTCCCCGGGGCAGCGCCCAGCCTGTCAC
Organism: Oryctolagus cuniculus; assembly: GCF_964237555.1. NCBI lineage: Eukaryota > Metazoa > Chordata > Mammalia > Lagomorpha > Leporidae > Oryctolagus > Oryctolagus cuniculus. The sequence goes on from NC_091434.1 coordinate 287,488, forward strand.
GTGTGTGGCCTCCCCAGGGCAGCGCCCAGCCTGTCACATGTGTGGCCTCCCCAGGGCAGCGCCCAGCCTGTCACGTGTGTGGCCTCCCCAGGGTAGCGCCCAGCCTGTCACATGTGTGGCCTCCCCGGGGCAGCGCCCAGCCTGTCGTGTGCGTGGCCTCCCCTGGGGCAGCGCCCAGCCTGTCACGTGCGTGGCCTCCCCAGGGCAGCGCCCAGCCTGTCATGTGTGTGGCCTCCCCAGGGCAGCGCCCAGCCTGTCACATGTGTGGCCTCCCCAGGGCAGCGCCCAGCCTGTCACGTGTGTGGCCTCCCCAGGGCAGCGCCCAGCCTGTCACGTGTGTGGCTTCCCCGGGGCAGCGCCCAGCCTGTCGTGTGCGTGGCCTCCCCAGGGCAGCGCCCAGCCTGTCACGTGTGTGGCCTCCCCAGGGCAGCGCCCAGCCTGTCACGTGTGTGGCCTCCCCAGGGTAGCGCCCAGCCTGTCACGTGTGTGGCCTCCCCGGGGCAGCGCCCAGCTGTCGTGTGCGTGGCCTCCCCGGGGCAGCGCCCAGCCCGTCGTGTGCGTGGCCTCCCCAGGGCAGCGCCCAGCTGTCGTGTGCGTGGCCTCCCCGGGGCAGCGCCCAGCCTGTCGTGTGTGTGCACACTGCCCAGGCGTGGCGGTGTCTGCTGACGGGTGTCCTCACCCTGATAGCGGCCCACGGCCAAGGAGCTGCTGAAGCACAAGTTCATCACGCGCTACACCAAGAAGACCTCCTTCCTCACCGAGCTCATTGACCGCTATAAGCGCTGGAAGTCGGAGGGTCACGGCGAGGAGTCCAGCTCCGAGGACTCGGACATGTAGGGGCCCTGGGCTCTCCGGCACGGGTGGGGTCCCCCCTCGAGGTTTAGTCCCCTGGACAAAGGATGGGACGCGTGGCATCGTCTGGGTGCTGCACCCTGGACAGGGCTCCCCCAGCATCAAGAGCCTCCCAGAAACTCAACCACGGGTCCTGGGGCCCTGGGGGATCCCGCCCTCCTTGTCCTTTCCAGTGACGGGGAGGCCGAGGATGGAGAGCAGGGCCCCGTCTGGACGTTCCCCCCGACGGTCCGGCCAAGCCCGCACAGCAAGCTGCACAAGGGGACCGCCCTGCACGGCTCACACAAGGTGCGTCCTGGCCCGGCCTGGGAGGCTGGGCCCACTCAGCTCCCGTGGGCAGCAGACATGGGCTGGGTGAAGACCCTCAACCTGGGGCCTGGACAAAGAGCTCAGGGCAGAGTGGGGGTCTGAGGCCCAGGGTGGTGCTGTGCTGAAGGCGTGGAGCCCTGGGTGGGGCCTGTTCAGAGTTGACCGAGCAGCACTGGTGAACAGGGCCCTCAGCTCAGGCCACTGTAGTGTGGAGCCAACTCCTGGTGTCTTCCGTGCCACTCCACACTGTCAAACGTGGAGGGTGACCTGCCCTGTGCCTTGGCTTCCCCTCACAGCCAGCGGAGCCAGTCAAGAGGCAGCCCAGGTCCCAGTGTCTGTCCACGCTCGTCCGGCCCGTGTTTGGAGAGGTGAGGGCAGGCTGGGCCTGTGACGTGGTTCCCCTGGCGGTCTCTCCTGTTAGACCTGTGGGCGGGGCTTCCTGGGGGGAAGGACGGGAACTGCAGCCTGCCAAGGGCCTCTGGCATCCCAGGCTGACATGAACAACTTGTTTCCTGTCATGCTTTTCCGCCAAGAGTAGACACCAGCTGATCCTTCTGTAGGGAGAAGGCGTGGTTGTGGGAGGGGCATCCCAGACAGGGGGCCCAGGGGCGACTCCTGGTGGCCAAGTGATGTGTGTCCGGGTCTGCATCAGTCCCTGGATGTGATGTAGCTGGGGGCCCCCTGCCCCGGGCTGGGGTGGAGGTCCAGGAACAGCACGGCCACCCTCGGGTGTGATAGCAGCACCTGCAGTCCAGGCAGAGGGTGGCTGCCAGCCCCAGCCTGTGTCCAGTTGCGGCATGGTGCTAAGGCCTGGCCGTGTGGCGCATTTGGGAGTTTGCCGATTCACTCCCCCAAACACCTGCAGTGGCCGGGTGTAGGATGTGCTGGGGCTGGGAGCTCAGGCCAGGTCTCCCACCTGGGCCCTCACCACTGCCTCCCAGGGTCTGCATTAGGAGGAAGCTGGGGTCAGAGGCACCTTCCTCACCGGGAGGCCGAATGCCCGGGGCTGCATGCTTCTAGACCTCATGGACGGAGGCCCTCTAGTCCCCGCTCAGAACCAAGGCCCCAGACTCTTCCCTAGAAAGCAGAGGAGAGATGGAGCCTTTTTCTTTTTTAAAAAAGATTTATTTGAAAGGCAGAGTTACAGAGAGGCAGAGGGAGGGAGGGAGGGAGGGAGGGAGGGAGAGTGAGAGAGAGGTCTTTCATCTGCTGGTTCACTCCCCAAATGGCTGCAATGGCCGGAGCTGGGCCAATCTGGAGCCAGGAGCTTCTTCCAGGTCTCCCACGTGGGTGCAGGGGCCCAAGCACTTGGGCCATCTGCTACTGCTTTCCCGGCCATAGCAGCGAGCTGGATCAGAAGTGGAGCAGCCGGGACTTGAACTGGCGCCCATATGGGATGCTGGCACTGCAGGCGGAGGCTTTACTATACCACAGCACTAGCCTTGGGGTTTGAGCCTTGTGATAGAAGGAGCAGTAGGTCCCCCTGGGCAGTGTGGGGTCACAGGGCCTTGTGTGGTGCCACTGGTCGGCTCCTGGAAGGCTCCCCTGCCCTGCCCTCTGGCTGAGCACTGGCATCGGGCGTGGCTGTGCTCTCAGCTCAGAGAGAAGCACTCGCAGAGTGGCGGGGGCGTGGGGGCCCTGGAGGAGCTGGAGAACGCCTTCAGCCTGGCGGAGGAGGCCTGCCCTGGCATCTCGGACAAGCTGGTGGTGCGCCTGGTGGAGCGTGTACAGAGGTGAGAGCCGGGGCCTGCCTTGCCGTCCCCTCCCTCTACCTGTGGCTTCAGGCTGTGCACGGAGCTTCTCCCCGTCCCCAGCCCGGTGCGGCAGCCGTGCCGTGTGCTGCCCGCTGCTCCACCTGTGCGGCTCAGTCTGGGGCGCAGCCCTGAATCCTCAGGAGTCCTCGTCCCCGGGACTGTGCAGGAAGAGACACCCCGCCCAGCCCGTGCAGGCGCGGGGGCCAGGCCGCATGGACGCCAACACCCGGAGGTCAGGCCGCGAGCAGTGACGGGCTTTTCCCGGCAGGTTCTCACACAGCAGAAACCACTTGCCCTCCACCCGCTGAGGCTGCTGTGCCCAGGGAGGAGACAAGCCGTCGTGCTTCTGTGCGCCTGCGAACTACGCTGACTCAGAAGCCCCCCGTGCTGTGTCGTGACTGCAAGGACACATCAGCCTGCAGGCCCCGCGCGCTGGGTCACGTCCCCTCCTGTCCCCCGACCTGGCTGAAGCTACAGCTGCTGGACTGAGCAGCCCTCTGGCCCCTGTGGAGTGACGAGATGCGGCCACCAGGCAGCTCTGCCGTCCCCTAGCAGGGGTGCCGGCCCGGGGGCCTCATGCTGCCAGATCAGGTACTGTCTGCCTGAGTTCTTGTGTCGTCAGGACGCTGTGTTTTTTTAAGAAAACTGAACTTTTCTTGTTTCCTTAAATAGTTTTCGTAGACTATTGAGAGGCACTGCCGCTTTCAATAAAGACTGACTTGGTGACACGCCCGGGTCATCGCAGCCACGGCTGCCGCCCAGCCTCCCTCCCGAAGCCACCTGTGGCCCGGTGCGGGGCAGAGCCAGGCGGAGGGCACGTGCCGGCTGGGATCGGCCGTTTATTTGTAGTCACGTGTGCGAGAGGAGTCCACGTCGGCTTCCAGTGGCTGAGCGGTGTGAGTGCCCGTGGGTTGGAGGCCATGGGGCACTCTGGGTTCTGCGCAGGCCCTGCCTCAACCAGGCCCAGGCTTGACGTGGGACTGAGTGGGCAGAACTCTCAGCCCCTCCCAGGGATAGAAGTCCCTGCCCCGTGGCCAGCAGGCCTGAGTGCAGTGCTTGTCGGAGGCCGGCTGGAGCTGGACTGTGGGGCTGCCTGCCCCAGGATTTGTCTGAGGCCAGTCCTCAACGGGAGCCCTGCCCTGGGGAGTGGACAGGGCGGGAGGGCCGTGCTGAGACGGGCATGTGCCTGTCCTCTAGGTGCCCCAGGGGGTTTTGGTGGGGCAGAGCCTCCCCAGAGGTGGCTGTGAGCTCCCCCCATGCTGTTGGTGCTCACTGTGACTCAGTGCGGTGGCCACCTCTCTGCAGGCGTCCTCGTCCAGGCAGGGTGCAGTCAGGCCTCCCTGCCCCCAGCTGGGCTGTCCTGCACGAGGCTTGGGGGTCTCCCGGGCGAGCTGCTGGCGCTCTCGATCACTTCCATCCACCTGCAGGAGGGTGGCCTCCCAAGTGACCCGAGGCACAAGGGCCGCGTCCCTCAGCCGCCCAGAAAACCCGCCTTCCGCTGCACGGATGGAAGTGGGCTCCTGGGCACCGCTCAGCCGGGGCTGCCCGCTGAGAAGTTACCTCTCAAACGTGTACTTGCTCTCGGCTCGGAAGAAGTAGACGTGGGACTTGAACTGGAGCTTGAAGACGTAGTCTTTGTGGATGCCATCGGCCTCCCTGGGGACACTCACGCTGTAGCCCAGGAGCGGGAGGCTGGCCAGAGGGTGGTCGTCCTGAGGGCAGCACGAGGCTCAGTCTGGAGGGCTGGGGGCCGGCCCCCTCCCTGTCCCCACTGCCCCCAGCCCTCCCTGTAAGAAGTCAGCGTGTGCAGAGGGCGGCAGCGTGGGGTGTGGGGCTGAGAGACGCCTCGAGCCCCTCCCCTTCACAGCCCCCACGTGCCCAGCAGGGCCTGTACCTGGTGAGTTTTGTAGAAGAACAGGCAGAAGTTCGTGACGACGACCCAGAGCTTCTGCCAGCCACTGCTGTTCTTGAACTTGCGCAGCAGGTACCCCGAGAGCTGGTTCTGCAGCAACAGCCAGAGCCACGCGTCGGCCCCCATCTGGTTGTGTCAGCAACCCCGAGAGTGCCACCGAGGGGCCCTGAGGCCCACTGTGCTGACGCGGAAGGCCGGTGACCGGGGCGGGAGGTGCAGGCCCCCCCCGCCTGGCGTCCACCCGCCGCAGCTGTCTGCTAGCACCCTGCTCTCGCGGGGAAGTCCTAGGGCAGGTCCAGAGGTGGCGCGTGGAGGCACCAGGCTGAAAGAAGCTAAGGTTCTTTGCAGCCAGATGGGTGGGCACGAGCTGGACGGCCGGGAGAGCCCAGCCTGGGGCAGCCTCTGCCGGGGCTTCCGAGGGAGAAACACGCCTTCCACCAGCGGCTGTCCGGGGAGAGCAGGCAGCGGCCCCCTCGGCTCAGCTCTGTCCCTGGGCCCCCCAGCACCAGCACGGGCGGAGGGGTGGTTGCTCACAGCAGCCGTACCTCCACGGCAGCGCTGTGGTCGGCTCTGGACACACTTGTGTTCCGGTACCAGCACACGTGCTCCGTGGTGTTGGCCCGGTGTGGGCTCCGCCCCTCCAGGGAGCCCTGAGCGCCCAGAGCTGCTGCTTGTGACTCGTGTTCCGCGGAGACCTCGTCAGGTGGCCCTGGGGGAAGGCGGCAGTTATTAACGCCAGTGGCAGGTGCCCGGGAGCTTGGGGGAGACACCCCTGCCCCCCAGGAGCTGCACGGCAGACTCGGTCGCTTCCTCCTCCAGTAGGGAATGAGGGCTCACGGGAGCTGAGCCGCTGACGAGTCCTGGAGCAGTGGGGGTCTCCTGGGAGGGGAGCCGGCCAGGACTCACGGCATGCTTGAGTGCACAGGGTGCCAGCCGGCAGCACCGGGGCCGTGTCGCCACCGCCGCTCTGGGCTGCTTGGATCGCAGCGTTGAGGTCCTGCATCCACTTGTCCTTTTCCAGCCGGGTGCTGTGGGGGAAGGGCAGGGCTGCTCTCCTGGCCTGGGGTGCCTGTGCCACCCGCGAGTCCAGGGGTCCACTGGGGTGAGTCATGGAGTGGAAGGCTGCGGAACAGGGTCCCTGCAGGGCGGCTGGCTGGCGGTTCACTTCCCGGTGGGAGGGGCTGCCTGTGTCTCCAGGGGGCACGGTACACAGGAGGCCGTCGTGCAAGTCCTCATAGGTCAGCCGACACCCCCACCCCCGAGGAGGCAGCTGCCCCTTGGGCTCGCAGTCCGACCTGATGTCCCTGTGAGGCTCACCCCAGCTTCCCAGCTCAGGAGGGACTCGGGGGGCCTCACCTGGCCGCCACCACGACTGTCTTCCGAGCCGCGTAGATGGTGAAGCAGTGTGGGCCCGGCCACTGGCTCTCGGCCTCCTCCACCTGCAGGCAGGAGCACAGGCCCACCTCAGGGACGGGGCAGCAGCTGGCAGGGGACCGACTACCAGCAACGCTAGGTGCGGCCGCTTGGAAGTCCTGTTCTGTCCAAGCCTGCAGCGCTATGAGGGAGGCTAGAGGAGGGGCTCTGGTGTCCCGGCCATGACAGCTGCCACCCAGGGGGTGAGCTGTGGGCCGGAGGGCACCGACTACTCACCGGGGGGTCCAGCACTATCAGCTGAAAATCAAGCAAAGGAGAAATATTGAGCATTTTCATGATGCAAGATGGAAACAGGTTATTTATAAACCTGATACCAACACCTAACAAAGTTAGGCTCCAACCTGAAGGCTGGAGTCAGCTGGGAGTGATTTGGGGACACTATCCCAAAGCGGAACAGCCCCATCCAGCCTGGAAGCCTAGAAGCTGTGCCCAGGTTCTAGGAGTGCTAGGGCTCTCAACACGAGGCTGGGGCGTGGCACTGGTCTGCAGGAAGCACCTGCGCCGAGATCCGCTCGGACACGCAGGGAAGCGGTTCCTGTGCTTGAGATAACCCCCTCAGGCCGCACCTTGGCTCCCCCTGGCTCCCCAGGACCCCACAGGATGGACAGTGCCCTCTGCCTGGCCCACAGGTGCCAGCTGGGCAGGAATGCCCAGCCAGCATGAGTGACAGCGTTCCCCTAAGGTCAACCGAAATCCCAGTAGTGTATTCAGAAAAAATTTGTTCACGTGACTCCCAAGTTTTCTTGGACAAGTTCAGTGGCCAGCAAAGGACGTCCCGGAGGCGGGCAGGTCGGACGGCATGTGTGTCTACACGGCTGCCACACAGCAAAACCCAGCAGTGAGACGTGCAGGATTTGACAGGAGGGGAGAGTGACTGGAGGAGGAAAAGTCACATTTCCAAATAACATCTATCAAAACTACGGGGCCAGCGCCGTGCTGCAGCGGGTTTGAGTCCCGGCTGCTCCACTTCCGATCCTGCTCAGCTCCCTGCTGTGGCCCAGGAAACCAGCAGAGGATCACCCGAGTGCTCGGGCCCCTTCTGGCTCCTGGCTTCGGCCTGGCCCAGCTCTGGCCGTTGCAGTCATCTGGGGAATGAAGCAGTGGATGGAAGACCTCTCTCTGCTTCTGCCTCTCTGTAACCTTGACTTGCAAATAAATACAATTTTTAAGAAGTAGCCATAAGTAGAATTCCAAACAAAGCTAAGTATAGGCAAGCCGACCTAGGTGACAGGATGGGCCGTGAAGAAAGTGTGCATGGATCTGGAACAGGAGGCACTGAGTTCATACAAAGGACAGGAAAACCCTGGAGAGAACGAGGGGGGTGCCTGCGCCTGAGCCCCAGCTCCGCTCCTGCTTCCAGCCTCCTGCTCACGCGTGCCCTGGGAGGCGGCAGTGATGGCCCCTGCACCCACGTGGGAGGCGCAGATGCAGCTCCTGGGCCCAGCCTGGCCCAGCCCTGGTTGTCGGCATGAGGGAGCCGGCAGATGGACGATCGTCCTGTCTTGCTCTGTTACCCTGCTATTCAAACAAATCTTAAGGTGGGCAGAGGTGACCACGGATGAATGCTCAGATGCCCTCGTGCCATTCTAGAATATTCTAGAACCACACGCACAGCCCAGCAGCACGGGGCCTGAACTCCATAAGGAAAAGCCAGATGCAAACGTAGGAAAAGAAAGTAGGCTGTGACCTACAAGGGCTGCCTAGGGTCTTCCGCCATGGAGAGCAGGGTGTGGCCCCTGAGTGGGAGGCACCGTGGCAGGAGGCAGGAGGCGGGGGGCCTCACCGACAGTCCCAGAATTGCTCTCTGCACAGCGCACCCTCCCCCAGCTGTGGGAGAGGCATGTCAGACCAGGTCCCCACAGCATCTGTGTGCCTGTGGCTCAGATCCCACCACAGGCTGGACTTCTCTCTTTAGGACAAAAAGACTTTGGAGAGAGGCCTCGTGTCTGAGACGCTGATGGGAGGAGGAACCGGGTCTGGCTCCCCATCCACTGCTTGTCCCTGCTGCCCGCGAGAAGACAGGACATGAGAAGAAGTTGGGCAAACAGCAAAGCGGACGCGGTGCTGGGACCAGGTTGCTGACTTGGTGCACTACCATCGGTCACTAGACGCACTGGCCACACAGGACAAGGGCTGATAAGCCAGAGCACACGGGAGGAAGGATTTACAGTCCTCAGAACACATGAAGGCATCACCAGCCTGGTGGCTGTGCCGTCCCAGGTGTGTCCATGTGGGACCGGGGCCGGTGTAACACGGGGCTTGTGAGAGTTGCTCACGTCCAGAATTCTGTTCCCAGGTGCAAGAGCAAATGGACATGATGCAGTGTACTGGGGCGCTGAGATCTCTCTGAGCTTGGGAGGGGACAGGCCTCATCCTGCCTGGTGACTGACAGCCGGAGATGGGGCAGAGACCAGGAGACAAACCAGAGAAGCCAGCAGGCGCATTCCACACGGTTTCCTTTGCACTGGAATTTGGATTTGCCACTGCAGGGCCTGTGTCACTCACCAGCATGCCACGGAGCGGAAGGAGGCCCCGTATCCGGAAGTGGCTGCTCCCGGTGACACCTTTGCTTGTATACAGCAACATATCTGAGAACTGAGAGGGAAGCTGTAGATCAGCAAACTAAAAACAGTGACAAACCTCAGTTTCTGAATCTATCGAACCAGCTGAGATGCCGGCAGGTGGCCGTCAGAGCTGTCCAGCCTGCTGCAGAGCTGTGGGAGGAGAGGACTCGGACTTCACTTTTGGGCCATTTTTGGCCAGAGGTGAGCAGCAGCCACAGGAAGCAGCTGGCTTGTCGGGCCTGGGGCTCCGCGGGTGCCGCCGGTGATGGCCTAGCTTGCGTGGTTCACTGTGGAGTATGTTCCTGGGCCCAGAGATCAGGGCACAGGCAAGGAGCTGACGACAGGGAGCCTGGTGGGAACAAGGCCCTGCTGAGTGAGCTAGGCCCCCCGGCTAGTGGGAAACCCTCCTGCAGCCACGGGACGCTGCTGCTTGTCCTGTGGACAGGTGTCCGGGATGCGGGATGAGGATGGAGCTGGGCAGAGCGGCTGCGTTCTGCCTCACACCTGGAAGCCCCGTGCACCAAGGCCTCAGGGGCTGGGGTGCGGAGAGGCCGGGGCCGCCAAGTGCCGGCTCCTGGGCAGAACGCCTGGGCGCGGAGAACCTACCAGGAAGAACATCCTCTGCTGTGGTCCCTTCCTGGTGAGCTCGTGGAGGCAGCCCTCGCGGATGAGCTCCTGGGAGACAGACAGACCCGCTGAGCGCCAGGGCCGCTGAACCCCACCTCCCGCTCAGAGGTGTGCCCCGGGACGGGCAGGAGGCAGAGAAGGCCCAGCGCCCGCTGGGACCAGACCTGGGTGTGGGAGCCCCTGTGCCCACATCTCAGCTCCTCCTAACAAGGACACAGCCTAACACATGTGTGGGTGCAGAGGAGGGGCCCCCAGGCCAGTGCGCTGAGGTCAAATGAAGGGCATTTGTGATAGAAACTGAGCATCTCCCCAGGAGAGATCTGGAGACAAGCCACGTATGGAGGCTGTGGAGTTAAAAGAAGAAACTTTAGAGGCCAGGGCGGGGTGCTGTGTGTGAGAGAGACTGCGGATGGTACAGGGCTTTGTTCTGGAGCAATGGAAACGTTCTGAATTAACAGCGATGATGGCTAACCCTGGGAATGCACCAAAAATCACTGAATTATACGCTTGAAAAAAGGCTTTTTTGTGGCCGGCACTGTGGCGTGGTGGGTAAAGTCACCTGCAGTGCCAGCTTCTCTGTGGGCGCCGGTTTGAGTCCCCGCTGCTCCACTTTGATCCAGCTCCCTGCTATTGCACCTGGGCTTAAATATTTGGGCCTCTACCCACACAGGAGACCCAGAAGAAGCTCCTGGCTCCTAGCTTCAGACTAGCCCAGCTCAAGCTGTCGCTGCTATTTGGGGAGTGAACCAGCAGATGAAAGACTGCTCTCTGTGTCTCTCCTTCTGTAACTCTGCCTTATAATAAATAAATAAATCCTTATTTAAAAAAAAGACTTTATTTGAAAGTCTGAGTGACAGAGAGGGAGAAGCAGAGACAAAGGTCTTCTATGCTCTGGTTCCCTCCCCAAATGGCCACAACAGCCAGGACTTCGTCAGGCCAAAGCCAGGAGCCTGGATCTCCATCTGGGTCTCCCATGTGGGTGCAGGGACCCAAGAACTTGGGCCATCTTCTGCTGCCTCCCAGGCACCTTAGCAGGGACCCGGCTCAACAGTGGAGCAGCCAGTGGTGGCTTGACCTGCTGAGCTGGCCACAGACTGGCCCCTGAATTATACACACTCCAAAAAGGTGAACTGTATGGGAATTTTTTTTCAATAAAAAAAAAAAAAAAAAAGACAGCCAGCTTAAAAAATTTCCCAAAGCCGCAGCACTCACCCTGCCCGGAGCGGCGAGGTTCTCCATGCCGACCAGGGCCCGCTGCAGCTCCACCAGCTTCTGCAGGTTCTGGAGCCGCGCCAGGCTGTGCTGGAGCGCCGCAGTCACCTCGGAGATGGCCTGGAGGGCGTCTGCGGGAGAGGGGCAGCCCTGCAGAGCCGCCCACCACCCACCGCCCACTGCCCACCGCCCGGGACGGCACGACCGGCTCACAGCGGGGTACGGGGCTGGGGGAGGAGGGGCCTGCACTTGACAGCAAATGCCTGCTTCACAGCAGGGTTGGCTTCAGACCCTCTGGGGTGAGGGTGGGGGCCCTGCTCCACCCCAGCAGGACTCCCCCTTCGGCTTCCACCTCCTGCAGCTGCACGAGGGCCTCACCTGGCACCAGGGTCCTCAGCTGCAGCCCTGGCAAGTCTGCCAGAGAGGGGGCGCCGCCCTCCCAGCACGCAGGGGTTAGCCAGGGAAGGGCATGCACTGGCCATCGCCCCCCACAACGCACACGAGTGACCCTTCACCCGGGGGTGCAGCTGCAGGTCCTGTCTGGGTGGTCCTGAGCCCCCAGCCCGGCCATCCCTCGGCCGCACAGGTGTCAGAGCCCTTCCTCTGCATGGTCCCCAGTGCCACCCTGTTCCCACGGCACAGGGCACTGCCTGTGGCTGGCCCTGGGGGCTGCTGCTGCCTCTGCACATCCCTGGGCCTGCCTGGTGCCCCCTTGGAGCTGCCTGAGGCCAACAGAGCAGGGCGAGGCCCGTGTGCTGTCCAGGGGCGTCCTGACCAACGTGAAAGATGCCAGTGCGGGGCCTCCCGCCTTTGTCTACTTCACACCTGCAGTGTTTGCCAAGTTCAGGTTCCCAGGGATGGGCCCCTTCCCAGAAGGCACGTCTGCACGCAGGGTAGGGCGGGGTCCTAGCAGGACGGGAGCCAGGGCTGACGGGGCTGTGTGCCCCAAGCGGCTGACAAAGAACTTGGTGAGCACAGCCTGCAGGAAAGCGCTGATGAGGGGCCTGACAGGCCGCGAGGCCCAGGGACCCCTCCAATGCCCTGTGTGCCCCAGGGGTGAGGCAGGCATGACTGGAACCTGGCCCGGTGCTGTCCGTCCAGCACACCCTCCTGCCAGCACTGTGCAGCAGGCACTACTGTGGCACTGGAATCACGGTCCAGGGCTGGCGTTGTGGCACAGCTGTGGCACTGGAATCACGGTCCAGGGCTGGCGTTGTGGCACAGCGGGTTAAGCCGCCACTGTGACGCTGGCTTCCCACAGGAGCACCGGCTCAAGTTCTTGCAGCTCCGCGTCCGGTCCAGCTGCTAATGTGGCCCAGTGCTTGGCCCCGGCACCCGTGTGGAGGCCACGACGGAGTTCCAGGCTCCTGTCTTCAGCCTGGGCCAACTTGGCTACTGTGGCCATTTGAGGAACGAATCTGCAACTAGAAGACTCTGTCTCTGCCCCTCTGTAACTCTGCCATTCAAATAAATAAAATACAATCTTTGTCTTTTGTCCTTTTCCTTTTTCGTAGATAGCACTGGCTTTTACTTAAAGCTGGTGACGCTTCTTACATTAAATTTTTACACATTTAGTTGCAAGGCAGAGTGAGAGAGAGAGAGGAGAGGGGGAGGGGGAGGGGGAGGGGGAGAGAGAGAGAGAGAGGGAGAGAGGGAGAGAGGGGGAGAGGGGGAGGGGGGGGAGAGAGAGAGAGAGAGAGAGAGGTCTTCCATCTGCTAGTTCACCGCTCACCCCCCCACCCCCCTTGGCTGCAACGGCCAGAGCCGGGCCAGGCTGAAGCCAGGAGCCAGGAGCTCCACCCTTGGTCTTCCTTGTGGGTGCAGGGGCCCAGGTACATCAGCAGGAAGATGGGTCGGGAGGCAGAGCAGCTGGGACTGGAGCTGGTGCTCTGATACAGGACGCCAGTCTCGCAGGCAGCAGCCTCACCCACGTGCCACAACATGGTGCCAAGGCTTGGAGAACGAAGTGGAAGGGAGCAGGGACCCTGTGTGACCATCTTGTCTCCGGCTTACACAAAGAACCCTGATGTACACACCCGTGCCCGTGGGCGGCAGTGAAAGAACCCTGATGTACACACCCGTGCCCGTGGACAGCAGTGAGCAGGGACTGCGGGGTGTGTTTTCAACTGCCACTTTTAATGACAGCGACGCATTCACTTGTAAAATCTGAGAGCAATTTTCTGAGCTAACTTTATGCTACAACCGGAAGACATATTTGTAGGCTAAACAGGCTCAGAGTTTATTCCTGTAACAGACAGGAAAAATGACCAAGTACGTCTGTGTCCGAATCTTCTACTGGGCCCCATGGCCCAGACATTTGTGTGTTTTAGAGCCAAGTCCTCCGGGACAGACGGCCTGGGACCTGCTCCCCCGGCCACGCCGACCCCTGCACCCCCAGTTGGGGAAGCCCTACTTCTAGCCACGTGGCTTCAAGCGCGGGGCTCGGCGTCACACTCACCGCGGCAGTCGGCGTAGTCGTGGTGCCCGGGCGGGTAGTGGCTGCACAGCCGGCGCAGCAGCAGGCGCAGGTGCACCAGGCGCTGGCTGGGCTTCAGCAGGAACGCGCTGAGCGGCAGGTAGCAGACCTTCTGCAGCTCGAACTCTCTGCACACGGCCTCCAGCCTCCGACAGCGCCGGGTGGCCTGCTCCAGCGCGGCCAGGACTTCATCGTGTCTCTGGAAGCAGCTGGTGAACTCCTGTGGGTTTGGGTGACACGTGGGACAGAGGGTCCGAGAACAGGAGTCCCAGTGTGGATTTCATGCCCCATCTGCCAGTCCTGGCAGGGACAACAGGGACGATGGCTGGGCCATGTGAGGTGGAGGCGTCCTGTCCCACCGGGCTGCACCCGACCTGCGTCTCCTTCCAGCCGGGGTGGTGGCAGCCCACCTAGCACTGGCCATCGGTACGTTCACCACGCACACATCTGTTGCCTCACTTGTGAGCAGACGGAGCTGTGAGGCCACCGCCCTCCCCGGGACACAGCGAGGGAGTGCAGGGCAGGGGTTGACAGGCCACGTGGAGCCCGGCCAGGGCTCAGGGCTCACTCCAGAAACTTCACCAGTCACAGAGGCGGTGCGACCATGCCCCCTCTATCACACGTCGGGTGTGGGGAGCAACTCGGACTAGACTGTTACTGGAATTAAGACTTATTCTATGCATCTGCTCTCCCACAATATGTCGCTGAGAAGGGAGTAACAACTTCTACGCAGCTGCCTCTCGCCAACTTGAGTGATGACCTGCAGGAGCTGATCCTGCTCCTGATTGGAGGAGAGCAGCGTACTTGGCATGTGGGTAGCAGAGTTGGGATTGGTGGAAGAGGACTATAAAGGAGGAGAGAGACAACATGCACCAGGAACACCTGAGGAACATCTGAGCAGCCCCCGAGAGAGCCGGCCGGCGGTGTGCCGCTCCCCCGTGGAAGTGGGGAAGGTGGCAGGGGGAACCGCCCTTCCACGGAGGTGGAAGGGACGGTAGCCAACCCGGGAAGAACCAGCAGCAAACCCGGGGAGGGCCGAGCAGACAAAAGAACAGCGCAGGGTCCTGTGTCGTTCCTCCACGAAGACAGGGAGCACACACGTGTGAGGTCTGAGTGCTGCGCACACTTGGCACACTAAGCAGGTCCCCACCTTCTAGGTGATATGAAATCAATTTGATTTAAGGCGATGCCCTGTGTGATACAAGACAGAGAAAACCCACTTCTGTGCGTTTCTCTTTGAAATGAGCACTGGTGGTTTTGGAAGAGGTAGAACTTTCTGTCTGACCTGGCTCAGAAATGAAACAAACAGTACAGGGCGGCAGTGGTGGTGCTCCCCAGTGGGGCAGCAGGCTGGGTGGAGGTGGCACACAAGGCTGGAGCAGCTGGCCAGGAGGGCCAGGACACCGTGCCCTGGGCTGTGCAGCATGAGGGGCAGGCAAGACCAAGACCCTGAATGGCGGACGCCTCGCCTGCACTGTGCAGTGGACTGCAGGGGCGCGAGGGAGGCACATCCCGCGGAAGAGCGTGGACCCCACAAGGGAGTGACCCAGCAGCCCCGTCCCCTCACAGCTGCCGCGGGAGCCTGTCCCGAGGCGAGGGCTGCGCCAGGGCCACCCTGCTCTGAGGAACTGAGGGGAACCCGAGGGTGGCCGTCTCAGGAACCCTTTCTGGGGTGACCCTGTGGTGGGCAGCGGTTCTGAGGAGAACTCAGTCCCGAGGGTACTCTGTTCTGGGGGGTACTCTGTTCTGGGGAGTACTCTGCTCTGAGGGGAACTTGTTCTGGGGGTACTGTGTTCTGGGGGGTACTCTGTTCTGAGGTTACTCTGTTCTGGGGGGTAGTCTGTTCTGGGGAGTACTCTGTTCTGAGGGGAACTTGTTCTTGGGGTACTGTGTTCTGAGGGGTACTGTGTTCTGGGAGTACTCTGTTCTGAGGGTACTCTGTTCTGGGGGGTAGTCTGTTCTGAGGGGTACTCTGTTTTGAGAGTACTCTTTTCTGGGGGGTACTCTGTTCTGAGGGGTACTGTGTTCTGGGGGAACTTGTTCTGGGGTACTCTGTTCTGGGAGTACTCTGTTCTGAGGGTATTCTGTTCTGGGGGGTACTCTGTTCTGAGGGTACTGTGTTCTTGGAGTACTCTGTTCTGGGGTACTCTGTTCTGAGAGTACTCTGTTCTGGGGGTACTCTGCTCTGAGGGTACTCTGTTCTGGGGTAAGCTGAGCTGGGGGTACTCTGTTAGAGGGTACTCTGTTCTGAGGGGTACTGTGTTCTGAGGGTACTGTGTTCTGGGAGTACTCTGTTCTGGGGTAAGCTGAGCTGGGGGGTACTCTGTTCTGAGGGGTACTGTGTTCTGAGGGTACTGTGTTCTCGGAGTACTCTGTTCTGGGGTAAGCTGAGCTGGGGGGTACTCTGTTAGAGGGTACTGTGTTCTGAGGGTACTGTGTTCTGGGAGTACTCTGTTCTGGGGCAAGCTGAGCTGGGGGTACTCTGTTAGAGGTACTCTGATCTGAGGGAGGCCTGTTGGAGGAGTCTGGGGGAGCCTGAGGGGAAACTGGGGGAGTCCTTCTGCGGGCTCTGTGGAGTCTGTGGGAGAGTCTGTGGGGTCTGAGGACTCCGGCTGGGGGAGTCTGGGGGAATGGAGGTTCTGGGGGGTCCGTGGGGAGTCTGGTTGAGTCTGGGGTCTCTGGGGTCCGGGGAGTCGGGGGATCTGGGGGAGTCCGAGTGGGGAGGCTGTCAGCCGAGCACTGCCCAGGGCAAGCTGCTCCCTGACGCTGGTGGGCAGTGGCAGGGCGTTCTGCGACCCTGCTAGAACGCTGTGGTGAGGGCAGCGGAGCCTGCTGTGGGCCCTATTCCGGGAGTGAACATGGCCGGGCTGCCACCACGCAGACCTGTCCTACCTTTAGCTGACGCATGTTCCTGAGCAAGATGTCCCCTATGCGCTGGTGGCCGCCTTTCCCGTGAGCACTGGAGGGTCCTTCCCTGGGGAAGAACAGCGGCTGACAACCTCCCCGAGGCTATGGCGAGCACCAGGTCACCAGGGCGTGACCTGCTCTGCTGGCCACACGGGGACAAGACGCTCTGGGGTGGATGACCCCATGTCATGGCCTTCACTTCAACAAAACAACTATTGCATGTCTGGCCATTCTCTAAAAAGCTGGTAACCAGGGCCGGCACTGTGGCATACCAGGTAAAGCCGCTGCCTGTGGCCCCGGCATCCCACATGGGTGCCAATTAGAGTCCTGGCTGCTCCACTCCAGCTCTCTGCTGTGGCCTGGGAAAGCAGTAGAAGATGGCTCAAGTCCTTGGGCCCTGCACCCGCGTGGGAGACCTGGAAGAAGCTCCTGGCTTCAGATTAGCCAGGCTCCAGCTACTGCGGCCATCTGGGGAGTGAGCAGGGATGGAAGACCTCCCTCTCTGGCTCTCTGTAACTAACTCTGCCTTTCAAATAAATAAATCTTTTTTAAGATTTATTTATTTATTTATTTTTTATTTTTATTTTTTTGATAGGCAGAGTGGACAGTGAGAGACAGAGAGACAGAGAGAAAGGTCTTCCTTTGCCGTTGGTTCACCCTCCAACGGCCACCGCAGCCGGCGTGCTGCGGCCAGCGCACCGCGCTGATCCAATGGCAGGAGCCAGGAGCCAGGTGCTTTTCCTGGTCTCCCATGGGGTGCAGGGCCCAAGCACCTGGGCCATCCTCCACTGCACTCCCTGGCCACAGCAGAGAGCTGGCCTGGAAGAGGGGCAACCGGGACAGAATCCGGCGCCCCAACTGGGACTAGAACCTGGTGTGCCGGCGCCGCTAGGCGGAGGATTAGCCTAGTGAGCCGCGGCGCCGGCCGAATAAATAAATCTTTAAAAGAACATGGAGACCACGGGGCAGGCGTCTGGCACAGCCGTTAGGACACTGCTGGGGAAGCCAGCATCCTCTCTCAGAGCACCTGGGACTGCGCCTCCCTTGGCTGTGGTCCAGTCTCCTGCTTCTGCACCCGTGAGGGCAGCAGGCGACGGCCCAAGTACTCGGGTCCCTGCCACTCCCACTGGGGACCCAGATGGGCTCCTGGCTTCAGCTGTGGCCTGGCCCAGCCCTGGCTGTCGCAGGCCATTTTGGGGAATGAACCATTGGATAGAAGATGCGTGTCTGCCTCTCTGCCTTTCAGGTAAATTTTAAAACAAGTTTTAGACAGAACAGGGTTCGCCTGCTTTTAACCTGCTCCTCTCATTTTCCCTCCTGGAACAGGAATAAAGGTGAATATAGGTTACTGCTACATTTACAGCTCTCCCTACGGGATTTAAAAATAGACTTCAGCGAATCCCGGCGCTTGTGCACTCCCTTCTGAGCCTGGAGGTCGGGCGCAGGGTACGGTGGTGTTACCAGAGCGCCAGCCGCTGCTCCACCTCTCGCAGGAAGGCCCTGTGGAACTCGTAGACCGGGTCGATGCTGGAGAAGAGCAGGGCCTTCAGGAATGCAGGCATGGCGTCCTCCTTGGCCAGGGCACTGCGGAACCACTGTGGGAGAAGACCAGAGACCACGCCCCCAGGGCCTGTGACAGGGCACCGGGCAGCCACCCTCAGGCCACCGCCTACCAGGATGGCTCAGTCAGCACCCTCGATTCTGAAATACAGTAAAATATTTCAATGTTGGAAGTGTCCCATGGACACAGTCTCAGCTTTACAGCCTCACAGAAACTGGGAACTCAGTGAGAGTCCGTGGAAAACGCATATTATGGAAAAACTGTGCATGGTTTCCAAAAACATCTTGCACCAAAATAAACTTATCCCTTAACTCCCCTTTGCACCAAGTTTTTGAAACGCCCTTAGGTATAGAAAAGACGCGCATCGGAGGCCCCATGCCCGCAGGGAGACCGTCCTCAGGACAGAGCCGTGCCCGCAGTTCCTACCACAGTGAGGACCTCCAGATCCTTCAGGTAGGTGCGCTCGGTGGCAAGGAGCTCCTTCACCATGAAATAGGCCTTGTCTTCCGGCAGGCGCTGGAAGAAGCAGAGGCGGCTGTGAGCCCGTGGCTGTGGACAGGGGGTGCCGAGGTTTGCACTGCCTTTTTTTTTAAGATTTATTTATTTGAGAGGCAGAGTTACAGAGAGAGGGAGGGAGAGACAGAGACAGAGACAGAGACAGAGACAGAGAGGTCTTTCATCCACTGGTTCACTCCCCAGATGGCCACAACGGCTGGAGCTAAGCCAATCTGGAGCCAGGAGCCAAGAGATTGCTCCAGGTCCCCCACCAGCGTGCAGGGGCCCAAGCACTTGGGCCATCTTCTACTGCTGTCCCAGCCCATTAGCAGGGAGCTGGATCAGAAGAGCAGCAGCTGGGACATGAATTGGTGCCCATATGGGATGCTGGCACTGCAGGCTGAGGCCTAGCCCACTACACCACGGCACCGGCCCCTAGTACTGCTTTTTTTTTTTTTTTTTTGAAAGATTTATTTATTTATTTGAAAGTCAGAGTTACAGAGAGAGAGAGAGAAGGAGAGGCAGAGAGAAAGAGAGGTCTTCCATCTGCTGGTTCACTCCAGTTGGCTGCAACAGCCAGTGCTGCAGCCATCCAAAGCCAGGAGCTTCTTCCGTGTCTCCCACGCGGGTGCAGGGGCCCAAGCACCCAGGCCATCTTGTACTACTTTCCCAGGTCATAGCAGAGAGCTGGATTGGAAGTGGAGCAGCCAGGACTCAAACCAGCATCCATATGGGATGCCGGCACTGCAGGTGCCACAGCGCCAGCCCCTAGGGTTTTCATCCCTAACTCCTGAAGGCATTTACTTTTGAGTAAGAACTGCCACAGTGAAGCCCGTGAGTTCCTCCCTCACATCTCTACTTCATGCTCTCATTTTGGAGAAAAGAACTATTGCCCAAATATCACTGGTCATGGGATGAAATCACCATTATGATTTCTCCCGCGGGTGATGCAACCAGCGGAGACAAGAGCTGAGTGTGCAACTGGACGCTGACTCAGGAGGGCGTGAAGATGACCCAACAGCCGACGTGAACGTGGGTCAGGCACTAGGGGCTGCTCCACCGCCTGGGTGTGTGGACTCTGCCCGCCCCCAGTGCAGCAATGGGCTCCTGAGGCTCCCCTGCCTCTGCCCCAGGCGCAGCACTCCTGGCCGTGGAGGTGCTGTGCCCTGTGCCACTCACCCGCCCCTCCAGCAGGTGCACATACCCACGGCACCTCTGACCCAGCACCTGGAGTAAGTGCATAGGCACGGGTCCCTGCCCCCAGGAGCTGGTGTCTTCCCATGTGGCACAGGCTCGGCTGCAGCTGGGGACAAGGCCAAGGCAGGGAAGCCTAAGGCAGAGCAGGGCAGGTTTGGAGGCCTGCAAGCTGGGGGCAGAGTGGGCCAGCAAACAGGTCAGAGGTCAACGGGCTGGAGCAGCAGTGGGGTGGTGATGGTGGAAAAGGGTGAGCCAGGTGACAGGGGGAAGGCAGGCCACGCTGACCTTCTGGGCCTACCCCACGGTGCCGCACTGCCCCGAGACCCCTGTAGCAGTCTGGTGGCCGGCGCTGGCTAGGGTGAGTGGGAGGGCGCGCGCTGCAGAGTCCTGGTGTGGCTGTGACGTGTGGGGAGCAGGGAGGACCGGCCACAGGGTGGGGCTCAGGAGGAGGTCCTGGGTGGCTGTGACATGTGGGGTGCAGGGAGGACCGGCCACAGGGTGGGGCTCAGGAGGAAGGGCAGGAGCCAGGCTGCCACCATGAGTCCGAGGGCTCCTGAGATGGACGACAACCGTGTGGGTTAGTTCAGGACAGCATGTGGGTGAACAGTGACAGCAGTGCACTCACAGGGTGCCCTGTACAGCTGGCCTGATGCCCATGCCTCCCTGGCCTCCTCCCAGGGGTCCCAGTCCTGTCCCCAGAGTCCCGCCTTCTTCCCAGTGGTGCAGCCCCACACTTTCCCATTTCTTCTTTTTGGGCTTCATGCAACTAAAACTCACTTTTCCAAATTCAGAATCAGTATCTCTTTAAAAAGTCTTATCTCGGGGCTGGCACCGTGGCTCACTTGGTTAATCCTCTGCCTGTGGCGCCAGCATCCCATATGGGCGCCGGTTCTAGTCCCGGTTGCTCCTCTTCCAGTCCAGCTCTCTGCTGTGGCCTGGGAAAGCAGTGGAGGATGGCCCAAGTGCTTGGGCCCTGCACCTGCATGGGAGACCGGGAAGAGGCTCCTGGCTCCTGGCTCCTGGCTCCGGATTGGAGCAGCTCTAGCTATTGCGGCCATTTGGGGAGTGAACCAGCGTAAGGAAGATCTTTCTCTCTGTCTCTTTCTCTCTCACTGTCTGTAACTCTACCTGTCAAATTAAAAAAAAAAAAAAGTGTCTTATCTCTGGGGCTGGCCACTGGCATCCCATATGGGCATTGGTTCAAGTCCTGGCTGCTCCACTTTGATCCAGCTCTCTGCTATGGTCTGGGAAAGCAGTGGAAAACAGCCCAAGTGCTTGGGCCCTTGTACCCATGTGGGAGACCCAGAAGAAGTTCCTGGCTCTTGGCTTTGGATCAGCCCAGCTCTGGCCATTGCGGCCATCTGGGGAGTGAACCAGCAGATGGAAGACTCCCCACCCCCAATCTGCCTCCCTGTAACTTTCAAAATAAATAAATCTTAAAAAAATTTTTAAGATGTCTTATCTCTATGTGAGCATGGCCTGTGCACAGGGTCTGGGCAGCACCAGCCACACCCCCGGAGGCCAGGGCTCTGGGCACTCATGCCCCAGAGGCAGCCCTGGGTCTGAGGAGTCCCGGTCAGGAGATGGTGTGTGGGGCCCAGATGCACAGAAACAGTATCCCACGGAGTCCCAGCTGGCTCCTTCAATATACTCTCACCACACAACCACTGCTAGAGAGCATTCTCTCCTAGTGGGGGGCTGGCACTGCGAGGCCAGCATCCAATATGGGTGCTGGTCCCGTTCCCAGCTACACCACTTCTGACCCAGATCCCTGCTGTGTCCTGGGAAACAACAGAAGATGGCCCAAATCCTTGGCCCTTGCAACCACGTGGGAGACATGGAGGAAGCTCCTGCAACTTGGCTTCGGCCTGGCCGAGCCCTGACTGTTGTGGCCGTCTGGGGAGTGAACCAGCAGATGGAAGATCTCTCTCTCTAACTCTTTCAAACAAATAAACAAATCTTAAAAAAAAAAAAAAAGAAAAGAAAGAAATAGAAAAGACCACCAGTGGTGGCAAACGAACACAAGGGAGGGGGCCTGGGGTGGAGCCCTGTCCCTCCAGACTCACGCAGTGAGCACCAGGTAGGCCAGGTGCTGGCCAGGGAGGGCGCACTCTTGACAGTCCTCAGTCCCCACATGACCCGAGACACTTCTGTCTCCAGGACACTGTTGGTCCTCACCAGCTCTGAGACAGGGCTGGCAGCTGAGTGCTTCTGTGGGCGGGGCTGGGGTTGGGCCACGCCCACCCCCCAGCACTTGAAGAGCACAGAGAGAGAGAGAGAGAGGCGAGCTTCTCTGTGGGCCAGGGGCTCACAGGGTCAGCACAGAGGGGGCTCTGGCGGGACCCAGGGTGGCAGTGATGAGGACAGGGTTGTCCCCGCTACCCTGGGAGCCTGCACGGAGACCTGGATATGCACAGCTGGGTTCTGAGGCGGAGGTGCTCCTGGGGAAAGGGGGCAGAAGCCACAGCAGAGGCCAGGGTCCCAGCAGGAGGGGGCTGGGGCCCAAGGATGCCACGGCAACCTCCACCTGCAGTGGACCGCTGCGGTCCACAGGGGCTGTCTCCCAGCCAGGCCACACTGTCAGCCTGGGTATCCTTGGGAGTGACAAGTTGTCACCCTACAGAGCCACTGAAACAATCAACTACTTGTAAGACAGAAAGTGACACATTTTAGTTCTAAAAATAGATTTCTTCTAAGCCATTTTTGCTTTGATTCTAAAGAAACAGTGAGCCCAGGGCCAGCACTGTGGTACAGGTACAGCAGGTGAGTCTGCTGCCTGCGATACGGGCGTCCCATACGAGCTCGGCTGGGCTGCTCACACACCAGCTCCCTGCTAATACATCCTGAGAAGGCAACGGAAGATGGCCCAGGCACGTGGGCCCCTGCCACCACAATGGGACCTGGGTGGGGCTCCAGGCTCCTGGCTTCAAGCTGGCCCAGCCCCAGCCACTGTGGCCACTTGAGGATTCAATCGGCAGATGGAAGCTCTCTATCCCATCTCTCCTCTTTCTGCAACTCAGTCTTTCGAAGAAATTGAACGTTAAAAAAATTTTAAAAAAGAAACAAAGCTAAACACACCACACTGTTACAAGTTTCCAAAATAAAGGCTATTTGCATAACTGTCTTGCTGCCCAGCGCCTCCGCAGGCCCAGCCTCCCCGAGCACCTGGCCTTGGCGCTGCTGGGCTGCAGGTGGGCTCAGGGGACCCGGGGCCTCCCACACAGGCAGAGGTGAATCAGTGCAGAGGCACCACCCCTGCTGAGGCCTCTGAGAGACCTCGGGGGCCCTGCCATCTGCACACACGGCCTGGACAGAATGTGCTTTCACCTGCTTGGGCCCCCAACACCCTTCTCCCTTCTGCTGGCTGCACAGGGACCCCCTCCCCCTCCCCTCTGTGGTCCCCCAGGGCCAGCACACCCGCTCCCGCCTCACACCTCAAACACTACAGACCCTGAGTCCTTGTGCACACATGCCCACCTCCCCCATGACGTGACAGCCTGCAGGCTGGCCCCGTGTCTGCTGGGCGGCTCTCTACCTCACTCCTGCTGGTCCCATCAACTGCCTCAACTCCCACCACAAACCCAGGCCCATGCCACCCACGCCCTCCCCTGTGTCTCCAACACCGGGCCCAGCCTCCCACCAGCAAACAGCCCCTAGCACCTGATTCTGTCCCAGTACCTGCTTGTGCAGAGTGGATGCTGGGCCACGCAGGGAGGGAAGAGCAGGGGAAGCTGCTCCCCCAGGGCATGGCTAGGGCCCCACCCCCGCATGCAGGGCCCAGGACCAGGGACACTGCTCTCTGCACAAAGGAACCCCAGGGGGAGGGGGAGGCTCTCGGAAGATTCTGCAGGGAGCACCCCAGATTCTCCTGTCTACCCAGGAGGCTTCCGGGGCAGCAGTGGCCCAAGAGCCCCTGGCCGGGCCTGCCCTGCTCCCCAGCCAGTGCTGCCCAGGGAGGAGGAGGTACCGGCAGAGTGCAGCACACGCTAGCAGCAGCCCCCACGGCGGGGCGAGGGCCCACCTTGTGCCTCGGCTCATCCTCGAAGTCCATTCTAGCTCCGGCGTCGCTAAGGACAGGGCTCAGGAGGGGGGACACGCTGTGCTCAGCGGGGCCCAGAGTCACCTCGAGCGTGGGGCTCAGGCTCAGCTGGCTCTTCCGGCTGGAGGGAGACGGCTGAGGGCTGTCCGCTGCAAGGCCTGGAAGTGAACGGGTGAGGCGGGTAGATGAGAAAGCCACGTCCCTCCAGCCTTCCAGGGCACCTGCCCCTCGCAGCTTCGCTGGGACCAGCCTCAGTCTGCGCCCCGCCCCAGCCTGCACACCTGCCCCAGACGTCACTGTCAGACCAGCGCCCGCTCACCTGAGCTCATCCGTGATCACACAGTGCTCAGTTCATGACCCTGCTTTCTAGTTCCTTGGGTTTTTCGTGAATGAGGATTTTATTTTGGTTTTCTAGAATGATGCCATGGTAAGTACTAAATACTCAAGTTTTTCCTTCTTTGCTTTTGAATAGAGAAGTCCCAGATCTGCAGTTAAGTCCAAGGCAGCCAGCTGTGATCACACAACAGTGAAGGAATGTCCTTGTTTTCAGTCCCAGAGGTCAACTAACCATTAAGTGCCACATTTTAGGTATCTTGATGGCAGTTTCAGTGGCGAAGTTTAACTGTGGCTTAAAAACTCCTCAACTTGGATGCACCCACTGTTTTAACCCCGAGACCACTGTCACCTCTGGCTCTGCCCAGTCGGCCTCAGAGTGCTGGGACACAGTGGAATATGCCACACCTTCCTCCCTGGAACCCATCTGCATGCAGCAGGGTTCTCTTGCACCAAAACTTGGTTTATTTAACCCAAAACACATCAGGGCAGGCAGATTCACGGAGGGCAGCTTCCGAGAGCTCCTTAGAGAACAAACGGTGCCACAGCTACTGGTTCACAGGGCCCAGTCCAGCTGCAAGCCAGGGGCAGGAAGGAGTCCTGATTTCAACACTGCCAAATCCCGGTGCTTGGAGAGGCTCCCTGGGAGGGAAGAGGTCAGCGCTCAGCATGTCTCCTGGAAGACATGGGAGTCGCAGGTGCCGAGACCTACCCAGCATCACCATGGGCGTCACGAGCAACCTGCTTATCGCAATATGCCTCTATTACATGTAAAGTATGGACAGTGACTTTAAAATCACACAAGACCCCTGCTTCTCCCTCCTCTCCAGCACACAGCGGCCGTGACTGCTCCGGGCCAGCTGAGGTGGGGGGCTCCTGCGAGAGGGACGTGTTGGAAGACGTGCCACACGGGGCTTGTACTCTGAAATCCTGTCCTTGTCACATAAAGAACATTTAGAGAACAGGCCACAGCTACCGAGGACGTATCCTCAGCTGTGTGGTGAGGGCGAGCTGCAGCTCACTCCGCACCTGTGTCCTCCCGTGCACGCACAGGGCCACGGCACCTCATGGTCTACACAGACCTTGCCAGAGCCCTGCCCGCATCTCCAACAGGCAGGAGGTAAAATGTGAGGGAAGCTGCCCCAGCCCGTGTGGGGGGTTCTGGGGCCCCCAGGGACCTCCCATTAAACAGCCCCTCCCTCAGCAACTCACAAAGCCAGGAGACCCTCCCTACAAGAGCTGTTCTGGGTTCTGTGGAGGTTGAAACTCACCACTTAGGCACTGTCGTTGTAAATACTTCCCACAAAATAATCAAATCACAATTCAGCGAGTGGACTATAAAGTACCAAAATTCACTGTAAACATTTCATCTCATTAAATCTGTTCTAGCAAACCTTGTAATCATACCTAGTATAAATTACAGAGCAGAGGCAGCAGGCACTTGGCCTAGCTGTGAAGACTCCCATGTTCCACACTGGAGAGCCTGGGTTTGATCCCAGGCCCCGCTCCTGACTCCGGCTTCCTGCTAATGCAGACCCTGGGAGGCAACAGGTGAGGACTCAGGTGGGAGATCCAAACCGAGTTCCCTGGTTCCTGGCTTTGGCCTGGCTCAGTCCTGGCTGTTGGAGGTATTCGGAGAATGAACCAGCAGAGGGGAGACCTCTCTGTTTCTCAAATAAAATTATGCAAACACAGATCCTACATGCTAAGTGCATAAACCTGTAGGGAGAAGTTCTTTCAACCAAGTGGCAGTAAGTATGTCACTGTTGCAATCAGGAGGCCATGGGGCAGGTCCACAGCCCGCAGTCCAAGCAGGGAGGCAGCTGGGGTGGGGGCTGTGCCTGGGAAATGCAGGCTCAGTGCTCCTCCGCCTTATGACATCCTTTTGATGTGGACAATGCACATGGAACACGTGGCTAAAAGGCACATACCTGCATAATTCTAAACATGCCAAGAACCAAGCTTTAGGAGCCCCAGCTGACGTCACGGTCCAAGTCCAAGGTCCTCTACTCATGCTGGGCAGAAGGAGCCGGGGCTGCTGAGCCACAAGTGGTCCCTCTGTGAGGGTCACTCACCTCCCACTCTGTCTTCCATCACCAAGATCATGTCCCTACTTGCTGACAGGTGAGTCTTCAATTTCCAGGACTATGATTTGAACTTGAGACGGTGGCCATGCTCACCGAGCAGTGGGCTTCCCTGCACAGACTGCCCCGAGAGGATGGCCTCAGAGATCAGAGATGCCAGCACCAAGTCTCATTCTGCCCACCAGCGTGAACCTGAGACGGGCGGCCCTCCGGGGGTGCTCTTCGGTCCTGAAACGTTCTCAGTGGTCCTCCCACGATTTCTCAAAGACCAGGGTGGTGCGCTCCGGCTTACCTTCGGACACTTTTTGTTCATCTTACTGGAGCGTGAAAGACGTTAAGAGACAAACGTGATGTTTGGGGAAGTTAACTTACTTTTATTTCATACCTTTAAATTCTTTTAAAAGTCTATAATCAATAATCCTTGAAAACATTTGCCTGGTCGGTTAAGCTTCTGCTTGTGATGCCAGGATCTACTACTGGAGTGCTAGTTTTCAAGTCCTGGCTGCTCCACTTCCAATCCAGCTTCCGCTAATGTGCCCAGGAAGGTAGCAGGTGTTGGCCCAAGTCCTTGGGTCCATGCGTGGGAGGCCTGGATGGAGTTCTGGCCCTCAGCTTCAGCTTGTTGCACATCTGGCTGTGGTGGCCATCTGGGGAGTGACCCAGCAGGTGGAAGATCTCTCCCCGCTCCCTCGACCCTGTCCCCTGTCCCCCACCCCCCCATGCTCTGCCTTTCAAATAAATGCATCTTTAAACATTTTTGCCTAATGGTGGAAGAAGAATCAGCCTCTGGCAAAGTCAGGGTGAGGCTAAGGCCGACCTGCGGAGGAGAGGCAAGAAACAAGTTCTGGCTGCACTGATGAACTATTCAGCCCAGGAGAGAAGGAAAAGTCAGACTGTCCACAGCCAGGCCAGGAGTCGGCAGAGAACGGCATCCACCTTCACGAGTGAAACTGGACGCCACAAACAACTTTTATGCATTTGCCTCCACAACCAGAGTGGAGGAGCAGGCGTCTGGCTCCGAGGCTCCCACATGGAAGCACTTGGGTCCTCTCTGTGGCTCCGGCTCCTGACTCCTCTGCTTCTTGTTGATGCCCTGGGAAGCTACGGTGATGGCCCAGGTTCTTGGGTCCCTGCACCCATCTGGGAGACCTGGATGGAGTTCTTGGCTCCTGGCGTCAGCCTGGCCCTGCCTCAGCTATTGTGGACATTTGAGGTGTGAACCAGTGGATGAGAGCTCTGTCTCAAAAAAAAAAAAAAAAAAAAAAAAAAAAAAAAAAAAAGTGGGAGGTAGAAAAACGGTATCAGTGCATTTCTTGCTGCGTGTTTGTGTGAAGCTCACCTCACTGGGAAGAACCAGAGGCAAGAGTGACAACGTGGCACCAAGTCCTCTGTCCTTAGTTGTGAGCTGGTGCCCCACAGGCAGCCTCCAAAGCTGGCTGCCACCAGAGCTCCGACATGCACAGCGCTCCTAACGGAGCACTGTTTTTGCCTTTGGTTCTGAATAGCTAAGACTTTTTCTCATTTCAAACAAGGGCATACTAGCCTAGGCACAAAGTGATGCCTCAGGCCACGTGTCCAGACTGGCCATCTGCCAGGTGCCCAGCTCCGCTATTCTACTGAAAACTGATGCATTTTCTCTAAGATTCTGAGAAGCACCTATGACTTAGGAACCTTCTTACTGGGGCAACAGAGGCCATGTCCCCAAAACAAACTATTCAAATGAACTGCAAGGCTGCTGGGTGCTGGGCCTAAGGCAGCCACAGATGTGGGCAGAGAAATGCTTTGAGCTTCCTGGGGTCAAGACTGCGCTGCTCAAGTCAACATGTCCCTCTGTGCAGTGAGTGCCGGGCACTGGGAGGAGGGCGTGAGGCTCGTGTGCCCACCGGGCTCAGGAGAACCTGCAGCTCTTCCTGGAGGTGCCATTGCCACAGCCCTCTGTGCCGTGGGGCGGGCCAGGTGGGCTCGCTGCTAGCTGGCTCCCACGCTGGTCACTGGTGCTGACCACTCTGCCTACTGGGTGCCAGGAGCCTAAAATCCCCAGTTGGTCACCCACTGCCCTCCCAGAGCTGATGGCATCAGCACCCAGACAGGAGTGAGAGGAGCAGTGTCCACTCGCACCCCAGCAGGGGGTCTCACTGGAGAGTGGTGGACAGCCCCACCCAGGCAGCAGGAAACCTGTTTTTGTCAAGCGGGAAGTTAAAGTTTCGAGCTGGAGTAAGGATCAGTCCAGAATCTGAGTGACCACCACATTCCAGGTCAGGAGGTCAGGGCCTTCTGTTCGTGTGCCCTCGTGGGTGCCCTGGCCACGCCTTCCTCCTGTTCAGAATCAAGAAGCCAGCAGGGCTGCTGGGGCCCCATCTACACTCAGCACTGTGCTCAAGATGGGCGAGGCCACACCACGCCCCTATGTCTGCCACCGCCACGCTGGCCACACAGACCACGGCTGGCGAGGGCAGAAAGCACTGGAACACAGCTGGGACTGCCTCCAGCGTCTGAAACCAGACACGCGTCACGGTGCCTGCTTGCTGCCAGGAGCCAGGGAGTGGAGACGCAGGAGACAGGAGCTCTTCCAGGGATGAACTGAACTTGCAAATGCGTAAGCAGAGGCAACAAAAGCTAAAAGGCTTCTTTTAAAATTGATAGTAAATATTTCCTTATTTTATTGAATAAACAATTAAAAATACTAAATTAGTACATATTTGCAAATTTATAAATGGCTATTTCAACGGAAAGCGATTGTAAGTACCACAAACCAGACAACAAGAGTGCCTCTTTAGAGAATCAACACATTCAAATGCATAGGAAGTCCCGCCCACTCTCCTTCCTGTCCCAGTGACTGCTAACACCCACGTACCAGATGGCCCCTCGGCACGGCTGCCAGTGCCCTCTGTACCCCAGGCGCTGCATCGCAGACTGACAGAAGCCAAGGACTTGAGAACAAATACGAGCATGCTCAGAGGACATGGACCTTCCTGTCTGTGATGGATTTTCCTCCTGACGTTCCAGGGCCTTGGGGAACACGTGAGCCTTGAAGACACACGGTATGGACTGGCACGTGACAGCTAGGGACACAGGTGCTTTGTGTGTCACCTGTGACAGTGACCACAGCATGTGTGCTGTGTCATCACTGCTCCTCAGGGCTGCGGGACACCAGGGCAACTTGTATTTAAAAAGTCTATTTATGTATTTGAAAGGCAGAGTTATAGAGAGACGGAGGGAGAGACAGAGAGAGGGAGAGAGCTCTTCCATTCGCTGGTCCGATCCCTAAACGGTCACAGTGGCTGGGGTTGGGCCAGGCTGAAGCCAGGAGCCTGGAACTCTGTACAGGTCTCTCACATGGTGCAGGGGCCCCACACACTCAGGCCATCCTCTGCTGCCCAGGGCATCAGCAGGGAGCCAGATGGGAAGTGGAACAGATGGGACTTGAACCGGTGCCCACACGAGATGCTGTGTGGCAGGTGGCAGCTTAAACCACTGCACACAGTGCTGGCCTGAGAGCTTTCCTTAACCACACAGAGACACCTGTAACCCAAAGCTATGGAAAACGACTCGGCTACCATGGCGGAATGACAACAAGACAGGCTTACGGCTTTTCCATGCCTGGCCCTCGATGATCAGTGCCGACGGGAGCAGGCACGCCTAATCCAGTTCCACAAAGAACACACTGTAGTCTGCTCCATCACGCCTTGCTGCTGCAACTGTCCTGGCGCTGGACAGGAAGCCTTCATAAACTCACTGAGAGACACCTGGGCTTCACAGCTGTGCGGACAGCCTGGGCCATGCGCGCCGTCCATGTTAACAGACAAGCCTGGCAACCGTGACGTGCCTCTGGGGAGGCCACTGGGTCAACAGACAGTATACTTTGGGTAGGCGGGCTCTGGACACCAGGGGCCTGGCCCCGTCTGCACGCCCCCGCCTCCCAGCTCTGCTGACCCTGGGTGTGTGGGGCAGCTCCAGGCGGGAGGCTCCGCCCGTGCCAGACCAGGGCTTCAGGTCAGACTCAGTGCTGGGAGCTGCTGGGACCACACGTGGAGAAAGGCGGTTTACGCAGGAGACCCAGTCCCTGGATCCTCTGGGGGGCTTCAAGGGGCAGGGACTCGGGAGAAAGCCGCTGTGGATTTTTAAATGCCTTGTTTCACCGTAAAGAGCAAGCACTCAGCTGTTCAACCTGGTGGTTGGCACCTGTGTGCCATACGGATAGGAGGCGGCAGGTGGTGATGTCCCAAGTGCTGAGAGACCTGGATGGAGTTCCGGGCTCCTGGCTTTGCCTGGCCCAGTCCCACGTGTCGTGAGCATCCGGGGAGTGAACCAGCAGACAGATGCGCTCTCTCAGTCTCAAACAGTAGTAACAATAACACTAAGAACTGTGAACACTCCAGAAAAGAAAAACTGCTCAGAATTTCTCCCGAGTGTGTCAGCACCTCAACCACACATCGCAAGGCTCCCACCTTCAGCAGTGCCGCCCAGAGACCTGAGACAGGCTTGTGGACAGGAGCTGGTGCAAGTGAGGGACCTTAGACTCTGCACAGCTGCTGCCTCTGCCCCAGCTCCTCACCATGGGGCCACGGCAGGTCCACGGCACGGAAGGGGAGGGGCTCCTCTACACGCAGTGGTGAGCAGGCTGCACCGGGGCAGGCTGTGGGAGCAGGTTTTCAGCACGCGATGACAGCGGCATTGCTAACTTGCCTGACAGCTCACGCGTGGGTCGGCTGAGAAGCAGCCCACGTTCCCACACGGACCTGGGCTGAAACCTCAGGGGCCAGCAGCAACCAAACCCCGAAACAAGCGGGAACGGCAGAGGCACAGGCGGCCTGTGGTGCACAACTTTCTAAATAACCAGAAAGCTAAAGTCCATGAACAAAACCCAAAACCAATCAAAACCTATTCTACAGGAGGCCCAGCAGAGGGTGGCTGAGAACAGGATTTACTCTGCATCTGCCCCTGTTCCCACAGCCCCCGCTCCCCCAGGGCTGGCCCAGAGCTGGCTCAGCCCAGACCTGACCTGCTGCCCGACACCGCACAGCGGCACACAGCCGGCAGCCTCCAGTGAAGGAGGGGCTGCCAGGAGCCCTCCTAGGAGAGACATCGGAAATGTCCCCGATGACCCAAACCTCGAGGCACCACACCAGGGTCACCATCGACTCCCCCCCAACACAGACATGGGCAGCTGACAGGGGAGCCATGCGCCTCAGGCGTATGGAGAAGGAGGTATCACTGAGCCACTGCAAGGCCAGCCGCGAGAACGCGAGTTAGGGCGACCAGACTTGGTGACACGCAACGTGCTTAACTACAGCCTCCTGCTGGAACCCAGCCAACACGCGGGGCTCCCCTGGGCAGAGAAGGTGGGCGCTTCCCGAGAGGGCAGAAGCCGCTTTCACAGAGCGTCTGGGAAGAACACGGTGCTGCAGTACCAGCTGGGTCCATCAGGCCAAACCTCGGGGGACAGGGCTGCGGGCAGACGTTTCTCACCTGCCCCTGTGCCACAAGGACCACAGTGTGTGGCAGACATGGAGGGCCACGTCTGCCCATCTGCTCACGTGGCTGCCTGCTGCCTGACTGAGCCAGTCTCAGGTGGCATCATGTGAAAAGGCGGCACCAGCTGCCTGACAGATTCACTGTTCCCAGTCCTCATCACCCTGGGGGGCCTTGGGGACGCATCACTGTGCATTGACAGCTGTGTTGTTGGTCAGAGGGACAGGGCCTCCGGCATGGAGCCTCCAGGGCCGGTGTCCACCAGCCATGTTGCCATGACCTCCCAGGGATGCCCGCCTCTGCTGTCCACTGCAGACAGCAGCTGCTGCCGTCCTGAGCGCGCCGTACATCTGCCTCTCCAAGGCTGCTGTCCACACAGCGACCTCTGGGTCCAGGAGACACTGAGACACTTCCGGGACCACAGCACACGGTGGCTGGGCCTGCACCTGCCTCTCCCAGCCTAGGTGCTGTGGGAGCCATGCAGAGCCCATGGGTGCGGTGGCTGGCAAATCAGGCCAAGTACCTGTGCCAGGTGATGGCAGTGCAGCTCACCCCGCAGCCAGCACTGTGTCCACCAAAGGTCACCATAGAACCAGAACATTCAAAATGGACAGCACCAGAGTTCATGTGAACCAAAGCACGTGCAAAAAACAAAAACAAAAACAAAAACAAAAACACCAAAAGGCCACGCAGACGAGTCCACCGTGGGGATGGTGGGATGCCCGCCTATGCCTGTCCAGCTACACTGGACCACAGCTCTCATTCTCTGACGTTGAGCCAGGGTCTGAGAGACTGAGGACGCCCCCTCCCTGCCTGAATGCACTCGCTGTCCACGTGCAGACCCTCAGCACTGAGCTCTGGCCCTGCAGTGGGGGCGGGGGCGTCCTGCAGGAGCCCCGCGGGGTCAGGATGGGCTTCTCTCTATCTGCTCTGCTGAAGTCAGATTTTTTATATTGTTCTGCAAATCGAAAGAGACTGGTTCTCCAGCTGCGTGTGCAAGGCGGCTGCTGAAGAACAGGCTCATGTCCAGGGGGGCCTCGGCCTCCGAGTCCCAGGAGTCAGCGTCGGCGCTGCTGGAGCCCTCAGCTGTCGTGGGGGGGTAGCTGAGCTGCTCTAACTGGTCGATGATGTCAGAGAACTGCAGGGCTGAGCTGGACTCGGAGCGCACTGAGCAGGCCGGGAAGTTGACCATGGAGCTGGCCTCAGACTGATTGGCGGAACTGGGTGTGTGCAGGGACAGCCCCCCGTGCAGTGGCACGTGACTGAGGGAGCTGGCCTCGGACCGGCTGAGCCTCAGCGAGCTTGTCTGTGACGGCCCCAGCAGCCTCTGCATCAGGCTGGCCTGGGCCTTCACCTCCAACAGCTCCGAGGTGCCCGAGGGCTCTGCACTGCCACTGAAGTCGCTCTCGTCCTCAAAGTCAAAGTGGTCATCTACGTCCATGTCCACTGCCTCAGTGGAGCACCTGTCTGGGCTGGACCGGGCAGACTCCAGGTGCTGGAAGGCATCTGGACCACACAAAGGTGGGGCCGCAGCGGGCACGGCAGGAGCCAATGAGCTATACGGGAAAGCGAAGGCCTCCGAGCCTCCCGCGAAGAAAGAGATGTCTGCGGGGTCGTCATCTATGAACTCCTCAGACACCTGCAGGGGGGTGCTCGTCAGGGTGCAGCCAGAGCCCACCCCAAGGCACAGCCGCCCCCCCCGGTGCTCCCCTGAAGAGGGGCACGAGCCCGCAGCCACGTCGCCCTCGGCACTGCCAGTTCTGTGAGCAGCTCTGCACACCCCGCCGGCCTGCCCCGTGTCAAGGTCGGCGACCCCAAGCCTCTGCCCGGCAGCACCGCCGGGACCACAGCTGCTTACAACGTGACAAAACCCGACACCTGGACCAGGCTGCAGTGCGGGGGGCCCCGGGGGCTGGGCCGATGGTGCATCCAGGCCGTGGGCCGCTGCTCCACAGCTCCTCTCTGCCGCGGGACTCCTGCCCTGGGGAGCCTGGGGATCCGCCAGGGCACTGCTGCCATCCGTGAGCTCAGGCTGGGCGGGAGGGGTGACGGGGGAGGTCGGGAGCCGGCCAAAGGAGGCGCTTGCTGAAGAGAGCGAGGCAGACGTCCTCACGCCCTCGGTGAACGAGATGCTCTGGGGATCACAGTTAAGAGAAGAAAACACGGAGTAAGCGGAATTCCGAGTCACGCGAGGAGCTCCAACGCCACACACGTCTCGGCTCTGGCAAGAGATACAGTGGATGGGACTTCCCTCCAGCACAGCTGACCAACTCGGACCGCCTCCTCTTATGGCCAGAAATGTCCGCAACAGAGCAAACACCCGAGAAGGCCCTGAGCTCACGGCTTGGCTGAGCGTGAGGCAGCTCCGCCTGTGGCTCGCCCAACGTGGGGACGCCGGTGTGATGGCAGCGGGACACACAGTCACCCCCAGGCACAGGGAACACAGGGCTGCTGCCTGGGATCTTCCTTGTCGATGTCAGTGCACAGGAACCCTGGGTTTTTCGAAAATGCTTGGTGAGATGAGGCTCATGAGGACAGGAAATGCTGGAGGGGCCGTGGGGAAAAAGTCCAACAGCCACGCTGCATCCTTGCTACCCCCGCCTGACCACCGCCCCTGCTCACGGGGATATGAAGCCACCCTTGCCACACACTGAGTGCCACTGCACAGAGACACAGGTACACGTGTGCTTGACTGCCACACGGCATCAGCTAGACCCACGTATGACCCATGTATGACCCACATATGGCCAAAGAGAACCAGGCCCTGCTCTGCAGCAGATTCGTGGGCAGCTGGCGTCTGTCACACCTCACATGAGTGACAGCAGCAGGTGCGATGGCAGAAGGCACAGCAACGTCTGTAAAGTTCATCTGTCCTCAAACGCCCACCCGAGCACATTTTCCTACTCATTCCATCACAGTCAGTGTTTTCCCATGGCTTCCAAAAAGCAGTGTAAGAACACTAAAAGCTGAAATGCACTTTCTAGACTCCATACTTTGATACTACATTAGAATTTTATAAAGGAAAATGAAAAAAAAAAAAAACACATTTCCTTTGGATTCCAGTTGATTTAACAAGGAATTTTTAAACAGGAAACACACCTAGGAGAGTTGAGAAAGACACATTAAAAGCCAGCTTGGGACACAGGAGCCTGAGGACAGGGCTGGGACCTCCACGCAATGCAATGTCCACCCAGGACACAGGCCAGCATCCTGATACCCTGGAGCAGCTGGAGCCACTGCATGAAGACGGCCGTATTCTGTGTAAGAGGAAGTCGGGGGCAGCATTTAGCTCAGCAGCTAAGATGCCCTTGTCCCACAGCAGACAGCCTGGGTGCCACCGATGGCTCTGCTCCCGACTCCAGCTTCCTGCCAACAAGCACCCTGGGGGGCAGCAGGTGATGGCCCAAGTACTTGGATCCCTGCCACCACAGGAGAAGTGGATTAACTTTTCAGCTCCTGGCTTTGGCCCAGCCCTGGCCATCATGGGCGCACAGAATAAATCAGCACGGGGCGCCCTGTCACAGTGGTGTGGAGCAGCTGAGGTGCCCCTCAGACGTTCCTGCCACCTCCCGGGCAGTGTCTGTGACTGCAGATGGCTTCGGTCATGCCAATCACTTTTCACTCTTTGCCTAATGGCAGGCATCTATTTGGCTATGGCACTCTCAACAAGTTTGGCTTTTAATGGTTACAAAGAATCGCAGGAAGGAATCGGCTGAAATGGAGCTGGCAAAGCCGCAGCATGGAGTGGCTACTCGGGACAGCCCGGGGCACTGCACACAGCACTGTGGGGTGCGCCTCAGTATGCAAAGGGTGCTCTGTCCTTAGGACTCTTCCTGGAACCAGGCCTCAAACTGAGTGACACAGCCCTGTGACAACACTGCCAGATGACTTCCCCGGAGAGCACACTCACCTGTCTCGGCAGGTCTGCAGTCAAAGCACGCACAGACACCCGTGTTGCACTGTGCCTTCTGCAAAACAGAGTGAACAGTGAGCGACCAGCTCTGCCTTCCCCACACCTGCCCCACAGCAGCGGGTACAGGATGCAGGCATGGAGAAAAACGCACAAAAAACATGGCCATGACTGAGGCAGCATTACAGAAAACAAGAATTCACACCAAAAACAGATGCCCCAAAGAGGCAGGTTATGTGCCCACAGAAACAGGGTAACCATTACTGTAAGCTAAGCTATACAGACTAGACACTAGATAGCAGTATTTATATATGTGTACAACAGCTGCCTAAAGATAGTACAAACCTACAGTTTTATGTATTAGTTAAAAGTAATATATTTTTTAAAAATCTCCAAAATGAGCACAATTATAAGCAAAGGAGCAGTGCTATCCAGCTGTCTGAAAGAAATATGCAGAGAATAAATGTAAAAACCTTGCAAACGCATTTTCTTTAAAAACCTGAAACTCAAGTGTCAAAGCACATGCGTGTGCATCCGGTGCCTTTTCCCTTGGTGGTTCACACGTGTGTGCCGTGAGGCCCCCGAGCTCACCTGTCGTACCGGGCTCTCCTCACCCCTCCGTCTCTAACGTAGTCCACGAGCTGCTTCTGAGTTCTCCCACTGCACAGGAAGATTCACATTTTTAGAGAAGAATCAGTGGCAATTCACAGCATTTATCTCTGAACATTCATTCATTTATTTGAGAGGCAGAGAAGCTGCAGTCAGAAGCAGAGCAGAGACCTGAAGCAGGCCCTGCAACGTGGGCGGTCAGCGCCCCAAATGCCGCCTTAAGCATTGTGCTCACAGACTGAAGACACAGGAAGTGAGGCCGCCCATCCTAACGAACGCGTGCACCTCAAAGGTTCACTCTGGACAGCTGACATTCCCAGTGCGGTTTTATGCTGTTGTGTGACTGTCTCTGGCCCGTGAGGTTCCAAGTACGGTTTTACGCGTGCTGTGTGACTGTCTCTGGCCTGTGAGATTCTGAGTACGGTTTTACGCGTGCTGTGTGACTGACTGTCTCTGGCCCGTGAGGTTCCGAGTACGGTTTTACGCGTGCTGTGTGACTGCTTTTGTCCGTGAGGTTCCGAGTACGGTTTTACGCGTGCTGTGTGACTGTCTCTGGCCCGTGAGGTTCCGAGTACGGTTTTGCGCGTGCTGTGTGACTGTCCCAGTGGCTACACTGTCTCAGAACTGCTCTCCTGCCTGTGAGGTTCTGAGTAGGTTTTATGCCTGTGGTCTGACTGTCTGTCCCCATGGCTATGCTGTCTTGGTGCTGCTCTCCTGCCCCACAGTGCAGAGGGAGCCCGGCGTGTCCCCACCTGTATCTGAAGGAGGAGCCCCGGGTGAAGAACACGGCTTTCGCTTTGGGCTTCGGCTGGTCAGCGAGCCTGAAAAAGGCGTGGTGCTCCACACAGAGCTTCCAGAAGCTCTTGCACTCGTCTCTGGTCCCCAGCAGGAACTCCAGCGTGTCCTGGTAGGGCCCCTGCAAACGAGGTCCCAGAATCCAGTGCGCACAAGAGGCAATTCCAAAATTAAGAATTAAGAAACATGTTTCTGAGAGTTGGTTACAAAGACTTCCTGCTCCATTTACTGGAGAAAAACCAAAGCATATCTGTTCATTGCGAAAGAGGAAAATGAAGACCCTGGTACTTGGACTGGGATCTAAGATCCAACCCCACAGGGTGCAGATGGGACTGCATGAACACGACTCTAATCAGCAGTGGGCAGGGTTCTCCTGCCCTGTCCTCTCAGAACCACCTCAGTGGGCACTGCTTTCACTCACAGAGGAAGAACGTGGCCCCGTATTTGCATTCTGTGGCTGCTTGGCCTGGAGTGAACCGGTGGTGGAAGACCCTCTGCTTCTCCACCTCCCCAACAAAAGAAAACAAACAGGCTTTCAAATATCAGGTAAAGGTTTTCTTCTGATTGGTCCAAGGGCTCAAATCCCCCATGACCCACAGAGTGTCTAAGTGAACACCGCACTGCACCTCTGTCTCTTTTAAGGATTGATTTATTTTCTTTCTTTTTTTTTTTTTTTTTTGGACAGGCAGAGTTAGTGAGAGAGAGACAGAGAGAAAGGTCTTCCTTCCATTGGTTCACCCCCCCAAAAGGCCGCTATGGCCAGTGCGCTGCGCCGATCCCAAGCCAGGAGCCAGGTGCTTCCTCCTGGTCTCCCATGCAGGTGCAGGGCCCAAGCACTTGGGCCCTCCTCCACTGCACTCCTGGGCCACAGCAAAGAGCTGGACTGGAAGAGGAACAACCGGGACTAGAACCTGGCGCCCATATGGGATGCCAGCGCCTCAGGCGGAGGATTAACCAAGTGAGCCATGGCACTGGCCCCTATTTATTTATTTTGAAGGCAGAGTTACAGAGAGGGAGGGACAGACAGAGCTTTCATTTGCTGATTCACTCCCCAAAAAGCTGTAATGGCCAGGGCAGGGCCAGGCTGAAGCCGGGAGCCTAGAACTCCACCTGGGTTTCCCACATGGGTACAGGGTCCCAAGGACTTGAGCCATCTTCCACTGCCTTCCTACATGCACTCACCAGGAGCTGGTTCAGAAGCAAAACAGCCAGGGCTCAAACTGGCACCCAGTGTTTGGGATGCCAGTGTTGTAGATGGTGGCTTAACCAGCTGCACCACAATGCTGGCCCCATATTGTCATCTCTTAAGCTCTCAACCATGGTAGCCTGGCTAATCTACTGAAAAAATTATTGACTTACTTGAGAGGCAGACAGAGAGAAAGGAAAGATTTGTCCCATCTGCTGGTTCACTCCTAAAATACCTACAAGAGCTGGCACAGGGACCCAGGAACTCAAGTCTCCCACGTGGGTGGCGGGAACTCAGTTACCCAAACCACCACTTCTACCTCCCAGGACCCAGGCCAGCAGGAAGCCAGAACCAGGAGCGGTGCCTGTGCTTGAACCCAGGCACAGACACGCACACATCACCTGTTACTCCTGGCTCCCTTTGTGCAACTGTATCAAGTAACAATTTGAACATTTCTGAACAGTTGTAGGACTGGGTTCTGTTCACTTTCACTCATTTCAGGGAAGTCACGGAATTATTTCTTCAATGACCAGCAACTGAAGAAAGGAATATTTATGTCCTGACTGCCAGGGCTCAGAGGTCAGTGCTGAACCTGAGGACGCCCTTAGCCTGTTGCCACTCAGCAAGGCTCCAGATCACTCAGGAGAGCATGGCTGCCCAGAGCAAAAACAGCGGACAGCCCATGGCTCTCGGTGCCTTTGGGCCCCGCCCTGCCCTGTGGACCCTGCGAGGTGGGGAGCGTCCTGGGGGAGCCGCTGAGCTGATGCCCACAGCCCCTCCACACCCACCTTGAGTCTGTCCCTAAGCTCGTGGACATGCAGATGCTGAAGAAACGTGCAGAGCAGGGTGAAGAAAGCTAGCATTGCTATTCGAGAACTGATTCTCGTATAACTTAAGCAATGTTCAAAATAACACTTACGTGAAGAAAACTAGCATTGCTATTCGAGAACTGATTCTCGCATAACCTAAGCAATGTTCAAAATAACACTTACGTGCACCTCTGGGTGGAGTTTGATGAGGAACCGCTTCCTCCTGAAGCTTAGTTTGCGAACCTTGGACCAGTTGAACGTGTTGATCTTGGTGGTGCCCTGCAGTCAGGGAGACAGATGCTCAGCAGTGCAGCTGCGCCTGGGTGCAGACCGCCAGCCCCACCTGGTGCCTCCCACCACCTCCAGAACCACCCCCAGCTGCAACATCCACACCCAACCGGCCGTCTGACTCAGAAAGGCAAGCTGCCTTCCTCGATAGGGCCTTATTATAAAACACTTTTTCTATATAGATTTATTTATTTATTTGAAAGGCAGAGTTACAGAGAGGCAGAGAGAGAGAGAGAGAGAAAGACAGAGAGACCATCTGCTGGTTCACTTCTCAAATGGCTGCAACAGGGGAGTTGCAAGATGGTGGCATAGCGACAGGGAGGTCTGCTCCAGGCCAGGCGAACTCAGCGGGACGAGGAGAAGGTGCACTCTCGGGGTTGGGGGAGGGTCCTGCGGAGCAGCGGAAATGGCCTGGACCTGGGTGGGAGGCCAGACGCCTGGACCTGAGTGGGAAGTGCACTCGCCTGGACCTGGGTGGAGGCCAGACGCCTGGACCTGGGGGGGAAGTGCACTCGCCTGGACCTGAGTGGGAGGCATAGACGCCTGGACCTGAGTGGGAGGCATAGACGCCTGGACCTGAGTGGGAAGTGCACTCGCCTGGACCTGAGTGGGAGGTGCGCTCGCCTGGACCTGAGTGGGAGGCCAGACCCCAGGACCTGGGTGGAGGCGCGGATGCGCAGCAACGAGCACAACACAACAAAGGACCCAGCGGCCCACTCCAGTGAGCGAGGTGAGGTCAGACTGCTCGGCCTGTGCCACTGCTGATACAGCAGGGGGGACAGCCTCGTGGACTGCATCGTCCTTGAGTCTGGCCCGGAATCCTCAGGGGAGCGGGGCAACTGCTCACCCAGAGGGCAGGAAAAACAAAAAAAGCAGCAGTGTCCCTCCCGCCACCAGCACCCTGCGGCCAGCCGTGCGGGGGCTGGCGCCATCTTGGATGTAAGAGGTAGCAGCTGCTCCAGAGCTGAGCTAGCAGGGACAGTCGGTTCCAGTCGATTGGTGGGGAAGGTCTCCACCGTGTCACAGGGCAGCAACACCAGCTCCCCTGCGCCCAGCCAGCAACAGGTGGGAAGGGGGAGCCATCCCCACTGAAGGGACTCGTGCACGCACCCAGCACAACTGTGGAAGCAGTAGGGCTGTGGCTGGCGGGTACTGTGCACACGTGTGATCCAGGGGCTTTACCAGAGGGAAAAAAATGCATTTCCCACTGACTTTGAGTCTGGCTGGGAGGATGAGGCTCCATCCCTCCAGGCAGAACACACATGGGCAGCGGCTCTGGGAACCCCTCAGTGACTCTGTGTACAGGACAGGCTAGTGGGGTGCAGTGGACCGTCTTGTACTCCTTGACCATGTGAGTCATGGTACTGAGACTGTGAAAACACTGACTGTGTGAGAGGGGACAGGTGTATGCAGCTGAGGTCTGGGCAAGCTCTGGGTGCAGAGCCACTTTCCTGGAACTCCTTGGTTGTCGGGGCAGCTTATTACAGCTGGAACCGTGCTCATGGTGAGGACTGCACAGACCATTTATGCAGTTCCTACAGTGTGGGGAGCAACTCGGACTAGACTAAGTTACTGGAATTAAGACTTATTCTATGCATCTGCTTTCCCACAATATGGCGCTGAGAAGGGAAACAGCTTCTACACAGCTGCCTCCAGTTCAACCAATAAACTGTAGGACCTGCTCCTGATTGGAGGAGAGCAGCGTACTCGGCGTGTGGGTAGCAGAGTTGGGATTGGTGGAAGAGGACTATAAAGGAGGAGAGAGACAACATGCACCAGGAACATCTAAGGGGAACACCTGAGGAACATCTGAGCAGCCCCCGAGAGAGCCGGCCGGCGGTGTGCCGCTCCCCTGCGGAAGTGGGGAATGTGGCCAGGGGGAACTGCCCTTCCACGGAGGTGGAAGGGACAGTAGCCAACCCGGGAAGAACCAGCAGCAAACCCGGGGAGGGCCGAGCAGACGAAAGAACAACGCAGGGTCCTGTGTCATTCCCCCACGAAGACGGGGAGCGACACTACAGAGGCACAGATGAGTGCTGAACACGCTGGGGACTAACACCAGGACATCACTCAGCTTGGAGGAGAGGAGGTGAGGGGTGACCACACCAACAGAGGTGACCATCCCCCTCCCTCCTGTTAACAAGAGATCTACCACGCCCAACCTGGGTGTCACCCTGGATACTCACCCCACCCTGAGCACGGACCAGAGCTCCCTGGCCACGCCCACCACACACCTCTCGGTATGCACTGAAGGCACAGACATTCCACTAAGCTACAGAGGCACAGCTCAAAGATAAGAGCCATCCGAGGAAAAAATGCAACTAATTCCACAAATGTCTAAAAATAAAGGAAGAAATTCAAGAAACAACAATAGGAAGACATCATGACCTCCCCGCAAAGGACACACGCCATTTCAGGATCAGAGTGTGGAGATGAAGAGCGTGATGAAGTGCCAGAAGGGGACTCAAATCTAATCACAGGGTCACAACAGCAAACAGGAGCAAACCCCCGATCCGCAGACCAGACCTGACACGAATGCATTTTTCCCCAAGAAATTGAGATTTTACAAACAAAAATGAAATATTAGAAATGAAGAATTCAATAGATCGAATCAAAAATGCAGTGAAAAGCCTTAACAACAGACTTCGTGAGGCAGAAGAAGCAATATCCAAGTTAGAAGATAAATCTCTGAAAATTTTACAGTCATACCAAAAAAAAAAAAAAAAAAAAAAAAAAACCAAAGAAATTAGAAAACTGAAAAACAAAGTCAGAGATTTACGGGATACTATTAAACAACCCAAAACATGGGTCTTAGGAGTTCATAAAGGCATGGATTAGAAGGCCTAATTATTGAAATAAATACAGAAAACTTTCCTAATTTGAAGAAAGGGACATTCAAATACAGGAAGCACACAGAACTCCTAACTGACATGACCATAAAGATCTTCACCACAGCACATTGTAGTGAAACTCTCCACAGTAAAACACAGAAAAGATTCTAAAATGTGCACAGGAGAAACGCCAGATTACTCTCAGAGGAGCTCCAATTAGACTCACAGCTGACTTCTCATCAGAAACCCTACAGGCTAAGAGACTGGTAAGATTTAGTCCAAGTTTTTAGAGAAAAAAAAACTGTCAACACAGAATACTGTACTGTGAAAAGCTCTCATTTATACATGAGTATGATCCCAACCACAACAGCAACATTCTCCTCAGATCTAGAAAAATTGATGCTAAAATTCCTAGGGAGGCCAGCGCCGCGGCTCACTAGGCTATCCTCCGCCTAGCGGCGCCGGCACACCGGGTTCTAGTCCCGGTCGGGGCGCCGGATTCTGTCCCGGTTGCCCCTCTTCCAGGCCAGCTCTCTGCTGTGGCCAGGGAGTGCAGTGGAGGATGGCCCAGGTGCTTGGGCCCTGTACCCCATGGGAGACCAGGAAAAGCACCTGGCTCCTGGCTCCTGCCATCGGATCAGCGCGGTGCGCCGGCCGCAGCGCGCCAGCTGCGGCGGCCATTGGAGGGTGAACCAACGGCAAAGGAAGACCTTTCTCTCTGTCTCTCTCTCACTGTCCACTCTGCCTGTCAAAAAATAAAATAAAATAAAATAAAATAAAATAAAATAAAATAAAAAAAATAAAAAAAATTCCTAGGGAAACACAGGAGATCCTTACTATCTAAAGTAGTCTTAAACAACAAAAACAAAGCCAGAGGATCATAGTACCAGATTTTTTAAAAAAAGATTTATGTATTTGAAAGGCAGAGTTACAGAAAGGCAAAGGCAGAGGCAGAGGCAGAGGCAGAGAGAGAGAGAGAGAAAGGGAGGTTTCCATCCTCTGGTTCACTCCCCAGATGGCTGCAATGGTTGGAGCTGCGCCGATCTGAGCTGAGCCAGGAGCCAGGGATGCCGGCACTGCAGGCGGCAGCTTTATCTGCTACACCACAGTGCCAGTCCCAGTTTGTATTGAAATCCGGTATTATGTGGGGCTGCACTGTGGCATAGCAGGTGAAGCTGCTGTGTACAGTGCCAGTATCTCATATGGACACCGGTTCGAGTCCCAGCTGCTCCACTTCTGATCCAGCTCTCTGCTATGGCTTGGGAAAGCAGCGGAAGATGGCCCAAGTCCTTGGGCCCCTGCACCTGTGTGGGAGACCTGGAAGAAGCTCCTAGATCGGTGCAGCTTCGGCCGTTGTGGCCATCTGGAGAGTGAACTAGTAGATGGAAGATGTGTCTCTCTCCCTCCCTCTCCCCCACTCAAATAAATAAATACATATATACATAAATATTTTTTAAAAGACCTCCTACAGGGCAATGATCATCAAATCAGCCTGGTACTGGCACAAAAACAGATGTGTAGACCAATGGAACAGAATAGAAACCCCAGAAGTCAATCCACACATCTACAACCAACTTATGTTTGACAAAGGAGCTAAAACCAATCCCTGGAGTGAGGACAGTCTCTTCACCAAACAGTGCTGGGAGAACTGGATTCCACGTGCAGGAGTATGGAACAGGACCCATTACACAAAACCCATTCAACACGGATCAAAGACCTAAATCTACTACCCTATACCATCAAATTACTAGGGATCATGGGGGACACTCTGCAAGACACTGGCACAGGCAAAGCCTTCGTGGAGAAGCCCCCAGAGGCACAGGCAGCCAAAGCCAACACGGACAAATGGGATTACATCAGGCTGAGAAGCTCCTGCATTGCAAAAGAAGCACTCAGCAAAGCGAAGAGGCAACCGACAGAATGGGAGAAAATATTTGCAAAGTGTGTAGCTGATAAAGGGTTAATATCCAGAATCTATAGAGTTCAAGAAACTCAACAACAAAACAAACAACCCAGTTATGAGAAATGGGCAGGGCTGGTTCTGTGGCTAGAGGGTTGGGCCATCGTCTGTAGTGCTGGCATCCTATATGGACGCTAGTTCAAGACCTGGCTGCTCCACTTCTGATCCAGCTCTCTGCTATGGCCTAGGAAAGCAGTAGAAGATGGTCCAAGTCCTTGGGCCCCTGCACATGTGTGGGAGAACCAGAAGAAGCTCTTGGCTCCTGGCTTCAGACTGGCACAGCTCTAGCCGTTGTGACCATTTGGGAGTGAACCAGTGGATGGAAGACCCCCCTCTCTCTGCCTCTGCCTCTCTGTAACTCTGCCTTTCAAATAAATAAATAAATAAATCTTAAAACAAAGAAATGGGCGAAGGACTTTGGACAGGCATTTTTCAAGAAAAGAAATTCAAATGGCAAACAGACACATGAAAAAATGTTCAGGATCACTAGCTGTCAGGGAAATGCAAATCAAAACCACAATGAGGTTTCACCTCCCTCCCTTTAGAACGGCTCTCAGACAGAAATCAACAAACAACAGATGCTGGCGAGCATGTGGGGGAAAGGTGTTCTAATCCACTGTGGGTGGGAATGCAAACTGGTGCAGCCACCGAGGAAGAGAGTACGGAGATAACACAGAAATCTGAACACAGACCTGCCAAATGAGCCGCCATCCCACTCCTGGGAATTTACCCAAAGGGAATGAAGTCAGCATCTGAAAGAGTGGTCTGCACCCCATGTTCACTGCAGCTCAATTTACAAGAGCTAAGATAGGGAATCCACCCAGATGTCCACCAACTGAAGGCTGGATAAATAAAATATGGCATATATACACTATGTAATACTACACGGCAGTTAAAAAATGAAAGAACTCCCGTCATTTGCAACAATATGGATGCAACTGCAAACCATCATACTTAGTGAAATAAGTCAGTCCCAAAAAGACAAATCCCATACATTCTCTCTGATCTATGGTAAGTGAGAGAGTCCCTAAAAGCTAATGTATAGGCGTGACATTGGCACTTCATGATGTGATGATTTTGAACAGCCCTTGTGTTGACTGTTGAGGGATAATTTTTTTACATTTATGTTCTACTATTTGTTTATCCTTCTACTTAGTGTAGGCTGCTGAGTATAAAGTTAACTGAAAATAGCTCTTTGTAAAAAATAGGAATGGGAATGGGAAAGGGATGAGGAAGAAGGGTGGGAGTATGAGTGGGAGGGAAGCAGGGTGGAAAGAATCACTATGTTCCTAAATTTGTATATATGAAATGCTTGAGGTTTGTATTGCTTAAAAAAAAGTAAAAAAAAA
The DNA here is from genome assembly GCF_964237555.1 of Oryctolagus cuniculus. Lineage (NCBI taxonomy): Eukaryota > Metazoa > Chordata > Mammalia > Lagomorpha > Leporidae > Oryctolagus > Oryctolagus cuniculus. The sequence continues at coordinate 332,453 of NC_091434.1, forward strand.
AAAGTAAAAACAAAGCAAAACAATTGGCCACAATGGCCAAAGCTGGGCCAATCTGAAGCTAGGAGCCACTTCTACATCTCCCATGCAGGTGCTACAGTCCAAGCACTTGGGCCATCTTCCACTGTTTTCTCAGACCATATCAGAGAATTGGATTGGAAGTGGAGCAGCTGGGATCTGAACTGGTGCCCACATGGGATGCCAGAACTGCAGGTGACAGCTATACCTGCTATGCCACAGGACCGGCCCCTAAAATACTCTTTTATCACTGTTAATATTACACATGTTTTAAAGCCCATCTTTGCAATGAGGGTGGTCTGAGGTGTGTACCTGGGAGTCAGACTTCTCACCAAAGGAAAGCTCCAGTGAACCCCAAGGTGTTAGACTGCAAAGGAGCTAAGGACAAGAACTCCTGGTTTCAGTGGATGCTGTCAGGGCCACCTTTATGTTTTTTTTTTGTTTTTTTTTTTAAAGATTTTATTTATTTTATTTGAGAGGTAGAGTTACACACAGTGAGCAGGAGAGATAGAGAGAAAGGTCTTCCTTCCATTGGTTCACTCCCCAAATGGCTGCAACAGCTGGAGCTGTGCCGATCTGAAGCCAGGAGTCAGGATCTTCTTCCAGGTCTCCCATGTTGGTGCAGGGGCTCAAGGATCTGGGCCATCCTCCTGTGGGGAGCAACTGGGAGCAACTCGGACTAGACTAAGTTACTGGAATTAAGACTTATTCTATGCATCTGCTCTCCCACAATATGGCGCTGGGAGAGAAGAAAACAGCTTCTACACAGCTGCCTACAGTTCAGCCAATAAACTGTAGGACTTGCTCCTGATTGGAGGAGAGCAGCGTACTCGGCGTGTGGGCAGCCGAGTTAGGATTGGCAGAGGAGGACTATAAAGGAGGAGAGAGACGGCATGCACCAGGAACATCTAAGAGGAACATCTAAGGGGAACACCTGTGCAGCCCCCAGAGAGCCGGCCGGTGGTGTGCCACTCCCCTGCGGAAGTTTGGAAAGTGGCCAGGGGGAACCGCCCTTCCATGGAGGTGGAAGGGACAGTAGCCAACCCGGGAAGAACCAGCAGCAAACCCGGGGAGGGCCGAGCAGACGAAAGAACAGCGCAGGGTCCTGTGTCGTTCCTCCACGAAGAGGGGGAGCGACACCTCCACTGTTTTCCCAGGCCATAGCAGAGAGCTGGACTGGAAGTGGAACAGCCAGGACTAGAACCATATGGAATGCTGGCACTGCAGATGGAAGATTAACCTACTGCACCATGGTGCTGGCCCCAACTTTATGTTTTTTAAAGAAAGATTTCTTTCTTTGAAAGGCAGAGTAGGGGCCAGCTCTGTGGCACAGTGGGTTAATGTCCTGGCCTGAAGCGCCGGAATCTCATATGGGCGCCGGTTCAAGACCCGGCTGCTCCTCTTCCAATCCAGCTCTCTGCTAAGGCCTGGGAAAGCAGTAGAAGATGGCCCAAGTCCTTGGGTCCCTGCACGCACGTGGGAGACCTGGAAGAAGCTCCTGGCTCCTGGCTTTGGATCGGCACAGCTCTAGCCGTTGCAGCCATTTGGGGAGTGAACCATTGGATGGAAGACTTCTCTCTGCTTCTCCTCTCTCTGTGTAACTGACTTTCAAATAAATAAAAAATATTTAAAAAGAAAAGAAAAGAAAAGAAAGGCAGAGCTAGAGAGACAGAGACAGAGTGAGATTTCCCATCTGCTGCTTCATTCTCAAATAGCCACAATCATCAGGGCTGGGCCAGGCTGAAGCCAGGAGCCAGGAGCTTCTTCCAGGTCTCTCACGTGGATTCAAGGGCCCAAGCACTTGTGCCATCTTCTGCTGCCTTCCCAGGTGCATTAGTAGGGAGCTGGATCAGAAGTGGATCAGCTGGGACTCGAACAAGCATTCCAATGTGGGGTGCTGGTATCACAGGCTTAACCAGCTGTGCCACAACACTGGCCCTTTGATAATGGTTTTGATTAAAAAAAAAAAAAAAAAAGCTGTGAGAAAGGCACAGAGATCAACAATGGTGCTGGAGCACCATTGCGTCTGTCTTTGCGGGGGGCTGGGAGCAGTGACAACCAAGGGCCTTGTTTCCAGACACTGCTCTCCCCTAAAAATGCCGGGGCCCTGCAAAAGCAGCACACGGCACAAAGTGAGCCTTGGACATCAGGTGGTGCAGGGACATAAACATGGGACACTCAGGAAACAGGATGCTCAGGACACAGGGACATTCAGTATACACAGGGGACGTTCCGTATACACGGGGGACACTCAGGACACAGGGGATGCTCAGTATACACGGGGAAAGCTCAGCACATGGGGGACACTCAGTATACACGGGAGACGTTCAGTATACACTGGGGACACTCAGTATACACGGGGGATGTTCAGTATACACTGGGGACACTCAGTATACACGGGGGATGTTCAGTATACACGGAGGACACTCAGGACACAGGGGATGCTCAGTATACACGGGGAAAGCTCAGCACATGGGGGACACTCAGTATACACGGGAGACGTTCAGTATACACTGGGGACACTCAGTATACATGGGGGATGTTCAGTATACACGGGGGACACTCAGGACACAGGGGATGCTCAGTATACACGGGGAAAGCTCAGCACATGGGGGACACTCAGTATACACGGGAGACGTTCAGTATACACTGGGGACACTCAGTATACACGGGGGATGTTCAGTATACACTGGGGACACTCAGGACACAGGGGGACGCTCAGCATACATGGAGGACACTCAGGACACAGGGGGACGCTCAGCATACATGGAGGACACTCAGGACACAGGGGGACGCTCAGCATACATGGAGGACACTCAGGACACAGGGGGACGCTCAGTATACACAGGGGACATTCAGTATACACTTGGGGATGCTCAGGGCACAGGGGATGCTTAGGACGCAGGGGACGTTCCGTATACACTGGGGACACTCAGGACACAGGGGATGTTCAGTATACACGGGGAAAGCTCAGCACATGGGGGACACTCAGTATACACGGGAGACATTCAGTATACACTGGGGACACTCAGGACACAGGGGGACGCTCAGCATACATGGAGGACACTCAGGACACAGGGGGACACTCAGTATACACGGGAGACGTTCAGTATACACTTGGGGATGCTCAGGGCACAGGGGATGCTTAGGACACAGGGGGGTGCGTAGGACACAGGGGGACGCTCAGTATACACGGAGGACACTCAGTATACACTAGAGACACTCAGGACATCATGCAGAAAGCTGGATTATAAGAGAGACAGGACTTGAATTCAGGTACTTTGATATGGGTGTCCCAACCAAAGTGGTTTTTTCACCATCAGGCCAAATGCCCAGCCCACACTTCTAATCTATTCTACAAACTCCATGGTGACGGCTGCAGTGCAACACAGTTCACACCCACAATGTGGAGGATGCTCCCCGGAGAGGCCAGAGTCATAGCTGCAGACTGTAAGGGGTACCATCACTCAGTGAGCGGTGAGTAGGTGCTCGTGGCATTGGCTGGCAGCCCTGGGGGTCAGTGGGCAGCCCTGGGGGAGCAGTGGTCAGTGCTGGGGTCGGTGGGCAGCCCTGGGGCAGCAGTGGTCAGTGCTGGGGTTGGCGGGCAGCCCTGGGGCAGCAGTGGTCAGTGCTGGGGTTGGCGGGCAGCCCTGGGGCAGCAGTGGTCAGTGCTGGGGTTGGCGGGCAGCCCTGGGGCAGCAGTGGTCAGTGCTGGGGTTGGCGGGCAGCCCTGGGGCAGCAGTAGTCAGTGCTGGGGTCGGTGGGCAGCCCTGGGGCAGCAGTGGTCAGTGCTGGGGTCGGCGGGCAGCCCTGGGGCAGCAGTGGTCAATGCTGGGGTTGGCGGGCAGCCCTGGGGCAGCAGTGGTCAGTGCTGGGGTCGGCGGGCAGTCCTGGGGGAGCAGTGGTCAGCGCTGGGGTCGGTGGGCAGCCCTGGGGCAGCAGTGGTCAGTGCTGGGGTTGGTGGGCAGCCCTGGGATGAGCAGACAGTCCTGGGGTCATTGGGCAGTGCTGGGGTTGGCGGGCAGCCCTGCAGGGGCAGCTGGCTCCCAGGCAGTAAGGATAATACTGCTGATGGACAACAGCATGCATCAGACCTGCTAAACTCACCTTCCAAACCAACTCTGCAGTCATCAGAAAGAAAACTGAGCAACACAGATAAAAACATCTCCGGCCATCGCCCCAGCCTACCTGGAACACGAGGATGCCCATGTGGGAGACAGCCAGGTTAATCTTGGTCCCCTCCTTGTCGGAGGCCCTGTGAAATCTGATGCCGTACAGCTCCAGCTTTCGGGCGATCTCCAGCACCTGGAAGTCCGACTCTGCAGGCGTCTGGCCCCTGCGAGGAGGCAGTTTTGAGAGTGTCACTAAGAACTTCAGGTTTCTGAATAAACACATTAGAGATGTGATCAGGGAACCTAAACAAAACAGAACCAACCAACAGCCCACCTGGGGGGCCTTGTGCTCGGGGGGATCACAGATGAGCACACAGGCCAGGGTCTCCATGCCTCCCAGCACTGCTCCCCACCGTGACAAGGTTACACGCAAGGTGCAGTAGAGCTGAATGTCAGATCAGAGGGAAGGCCAGGACGGCACTAGCATCTCACTAGGCTCATCTTCACAGCACCCTTCCTACCACTAGGATGCAGTTCTATAAGAGTGGAATCGTGATGTCCAATAAAAATACCACTGCCAAACACCTGATCTCATCCACATAAAGGTGTCTCATGGTCGACTGGCGGGAAATGCCAAGTAGCTGTGATCCTGCCACCACACAGCCAGGCCGGTGAGGCCACATGCAGCTGCTGCGGGTGCCATCTGGGGCTGTGCTGTCAGGGCACCGTGCCCAGCACAGGAGCCCACACTGGAACCTTCCACTGAGGAAGCTGTGCCTTCGTCTCATTATAATTCCTGAGCTGAAGAGCCGCAGGACCAATCCAACTGTCTGGGTTATGCTGTACCATTCTCTCACTAAAATTTACACTTTATGAACATGATACAGACACCATTAACTTGTGCTTTAATAAATCATCGCCACCACGGGCAATGGGGAATGATCAGGACATAGGAGAGCGCTCAGGTGGGGTAAAACCACTTTCCAAGAAGCCTTAATTTGAACTTTGCCTATTTTGGTATTATTATTATTTCAAGATTTATTTACTTACATGTAAGTAATATTTATAAGTGTATTTACATATATTTAGTTATAAATATGTATTGTTTATTTACTTATTTGAAAGACAGAGAGACAGAGTCTTCTATCTGCTGGTTCACTCCCTAAATGTCCACAACAGCCAGAGCCAGGCCATACTAAAACCAGGAGCCAGGAACTTCTGAGTCTCCCATGTGGGTGCAGGGCCAAGCACTTGGGCCATCCTCTGTTGCTTTCCAAGGCCATAGCAGGGAGCTGGATGGGAAGTGGAGCAGCTGGGACTTGAATTGGCGTCCATATTGAATGCCAGTGTGTGTGTTGCAGTTGGTGGCTTTTCCTGCTATGCCTCAATGCTGGCCTCTTTGCCTATTTTTAAAGCTACCAGTGAACATGTTTTATCTGAGAGAGAGACAGACAGACGTACAGAGGGAGGGAGGGGAAAAGTAAGCACTCACTGCTTGCCACCCACTGGTTCACTCTCCAAATGCCTACAACAGCCTGGGCTGGGCCAGGAGCCAGGAGCCCCATCCAGGTCTCCCATGTGGGTGCCAGCACCCGCTGTCTCCCAGGGTCCACACTGGCGGGAAGCAGGAATCAGGAGTGGAACTGGGAACCGAAAGCAGCACTCCAGTGTGGAATGTGGACATGTCATCCACTAGTCAAATGCTCACTCCTGAATGCTGTTTTTTTTTTTTTTTTTAAGATTTATTTTTTGATTTGAAAGAGTTACAGAGAGAGGAAGAGTCAGAGTCAGAGAGAAAGAGAGAAAGAGAGAGAGAGGGGGGTGGGGGGGGATCTTCCATCTCCTGGCTCATTTCCCAGATGGCCGCAGCAGTCAGCGCTGGGCCAGGCCAAAGTCAGCAGCCAGGACCTTTATTTGGGTCTCCCACGTGAGTGCAGGGGCCCCAACACTTGGGTCCTCCTTTGCTGCTTGTCCTAGACCATCAGCAGGGAGCTGGATCAGAAGTGGAGCAGTCGCGGCCGGCGCCGCGGCTCACTAGGCTAATCCTCCGCCTAGCGGCGCCGGCACACCGGGTTCTAGTCCCGGTCGGGGCGCCGGATTCTGTCCCGGTTGCCCCTCTTCCAGGCCAGCCCTCTGCTGTGGCCCGGGAGTGCAGTGGAGGATGGCCCAGGTGCTTGGGCCCTGCACCCCATGGGAGACCAGGAGAAGCACCTGGCTCCTGGCTCCTGCCATCGGATCAGCGCGGTGCGCCGGCCGCATCGCGCTGGCCGCGGCGGCCATTGGAGGGTGAACCAACGGCAAAGGAAGACCTTTCTCTCTGTCTCTCTCTCTCTCACTGTCCACTCTGCCTGTCAAAATAAATAAATAAATAAATAAAAAAAAAAAAAAAAAAAAAGAAGTGGAGCAGTCGGGACTCTGGTGTCTCAGGTGGTGGCTTAGCTCAGTATGCCACAATGCTGACCCCACATTTTTAGATTTTTGTTTTCTATCTTACCTGAAAGACAGTGTGACAGAAACACAGAGAAAGAGATCATCCACCTGCTTGTTCATTTGCCAAGTGTTTGCAAGGGTTGGGCCAGACAAAAGCCAGGAGCTCAGAACTCCATGCAGGTCTCCCACGTGGGTAGCAGGGACCTGAGCACTCGCCATCACTGCCGCCTCCCAGGGTGTGCACTGCTGGGAAGCTGGATCAGAAGTGGAGTGCCAGGACTTGTAGCAGGCACTCCCCTGTGGGATGTGGGTGTCATCTGAGCTCAGTACCAAACGTGCCCCTGAGCATTCTAGAGACAAAGTCCGATCCCTGCAGAGCCAGCAAACGCTCAGAGGAGCCACAAAACTGGTGCTAAAGGACCAGAAACTGTATTCCTCAGGAAACCCAGGACACACTTCAGAGAAAAAACAAAGCTGTTTGTGAGAAGAGCAAGGCAATGCGTATTTGTACGGCAGCTCTGTAAGCCCACTTACGCCAGTAAACGCCAGGCACCTCCAGTTTTGGACAGCCAACTTTCAAATTCTTTTCTGCAATGTCAAAGGAGTAGTAGATTCCAGGGAACACAGTGTACGATCCTGCTCAGTCAGGACAATGTTTCCATCTTGCTGGAAATTTGCACTTGGGGCTGGTGCTGTGATATAGCAGGTAAAGTCGCCCACCTGTGGCAATGGCTTCCCATTTGGGTGCCAGTTTGAGACTTGTCTGCTCCACTTCCGATCCAGCTCTCTGCTATGGCCTGGAAAGCAGTGAAAGATGGGGCAAGTGCTTGGGCCCCTCCCCACATGGGAGACCCAGAGGAAGCTCCTGGCTTCTGATCAGCTCAGCTCTGGCTGTTGTAGCCACTTGGGGAGTGAACCAGCAGATGAAGATTCATTCTCTCTCTCTCTCTCTCTCTTTCTCTCTCTAACTCTGCCTTTCAAACAAATAAATACATCTGTGAAAAAAGAAAGAAGAATTTACACTGGGGCCAGTGTTGTGGCTCAGGGAGAGAAGGCACCACCTGTGACACTGGCACCCCGTATCAGAGTGTCAGTCTGAGTTCTCGCTGCTCTGCTTCTGATCCAGGTCCCTGATAATGCACCTGCAAAAGCAGAGGAAGATGGCCCAAGAACTTGGGGCTCTGATACCCATGTGGGAGACCCAGAAGCAGCTCCTGGCTTCAGCCTGGTCTAGACCCAGCCGATGTGGCCCTATGGCATATGAACCAGTGGACGGAAGACCTCTCTCTCTGAGTTCCAAATAAAAAATGAATCTCGAGAAAACAAAAAACTACACACAGAATGTTTACAAGAAATAAAGGATGTGTAACCACTTTTGATGACTGCGCAGACAATGTCAGCACATTAGCACCGAGGGGTCAAAAGGCAGCTGAGCTCGCTGCTTCCCGGCTCAGGCAGAATCCAGTTTCACCCTGTATAAAGCAGATGCCTGCCTGTCAGAGCTTAGAACACACACACGCAGGAGCCACGCATGCACAACGCTCAGCACACCTGGACACCCAGGAACACACGTGAACACAGGGCAGGCGCCATGCTGTGCTGTCACTTCTTCACCTCACTGCAGCACATGCGCACCTGGGTTCTGCCTGGAAACCGCCCCCCCCCCCCCCCATGCTCCTGACTGCTCAGGCCCAGGGCTGCCTCCTCCTGAGCTCTCCCGGGTGTGATCCGAGCCACCCTCCTGGCTGCCAGGTCCATACTGCCTATGTGCCACTGCTCTGTCCAGCCTTCCAGACCCAACTGCCCAGGGGGATGGGGGAGGGCTATCCAGCCCCGCTCTGTTGTCTCAGCAGTGAGGGACTTGTCCCCATGCCTGGAACAAACCCTGCCAGCAACCATCTCTGCTGCGACAGGCACGTGGCTGAGGCACCCACATCTGTGGCTCAGCCTCGTGCGCAGCCCAGCCACGGCACTCTCCCTCATGGCTGCCAGTAGCATGCAGCAGCACCCAGGGCGCAGAAGCCAAACCACCAAGTGTGAGCACACGGCTGTAGCTCAGTGCCCCACGGCCCACCAGTGGATGCCGCTGGCTGTTCCTCCACGAGGTGTGGTGGCCTCCCTGGGAGGATGCCGGCCAGCACACCTGGGGACGCAGCAGCTCCCAGGCCTGCACCCTGGGCCGAGGTGGCAGCTGTGCACCTGCAGTGCACCGGGCAGACCCTGCAGGGGCCTCTCCCACGGCTGCCTGTGTTTCCACGCTGCTGAGCCACCGTGAGGAACGGCGTGCCAAGAGCACGTGGACACTTACGTGTGCTTCCGATGCAGTTCCAGAATCTTGTCGAGGCAGCGGCCCTGGCTGGGCAGGTACTCGCTGGCCTTCAGGTGCTCTCGGGCCAGGGTTTCGTCGCAATCTCCAATCTCAGCTGTGGTGAGAGGACACGGTCAGCCATTCCAGTTCTTAACTGAAGTGAACCACAAGCATCTGCACATGCAAATGCATACATGAGAAGTAAAAAAATCCTAAATCTGTAGTAAAACAGTCCTAGAAACTTTTTTGTACTTCATTTTTCCAAGTATTTTATGCTGTTAAAGGCAAATGCAGCAGCCAAAGATGACTCCTTTGACTCTCAACGCCAGGACTCTGATGTGCAGCGCCAGACAGCTGACCGCTGAGCCCCAAGTTCAATGTGAGAATTCATTATTTCTCTGAATCATGACTTACACAAAAATTGTTCAAGATTGGCCGGCGCCGCGGCTCACTAGGCTAATCCTCCGCCTTGCGGCGCCGGCACACCGGGTTCTAGTCCCGGTCGGGGCGCCGGATTCTGTCCCGGTTGCCCCTCTTCCAGGCCAGCTCTCTGCTGTGGCCAGGGAGTGCAGTGGAGGATGGCCCAAGTGCTTGGGCCCTGCACCCCATGGGAGACCAGGAAAAGCACCTGGCTCCTGGCTCCTGCCATTGGATCAGCGCGGTGCGCCGGCCGCAGCGCTCCGGCCGCAGCGGCCATTGGAGGGTGAACCAACTGCAAAGGAAGACCTTTCTCTCTGTCTCTCTCTCTCACTGTCCACTCTGCCTGTCAAAAAAAAAAAAAAAAAAAAAAAAAATTGTTCAAGATTATCCTAACCAGAGTAATGTATTTTCAATCATTTTTTCCTTCTAGACTTCTCAAATTTTTTTCTTTAAAAAAAATCTTTATTTTATTTGAAAGACAATTACAGAGAAGCAGAGCGAACCATCTGCTGGTTCACTCCCCAAACAGCTGCAATGCCCAGGTTGAGCCATGGCCAACGCCAGGAGCTCCAACCAGGTCTCCCATGTGGGAGGCAGAGGCCCAAGCACTTAGGCCTCCCTGGCAAACTAGCAGGGAGCCGAATCAGAAGTGGAGCACCAGGGACTCGAACCAGAGGTCATTTGGGATGCTGGTGTCACAGGTGGTGGCTGGTAACCCGTTGACTCCCAGAATTCTCCGATTTCTTGAGAAATCATGATTCTCTCTAATTTCAAGTTACAAGACAGCAGTGAAGCCCAGGAACCCTAAGCAATACACCTGTTACTTTTGTCTCACGCACAGTGCAGACACCTTCCCTGCTTGGAACCACTGCAGACGGGTGGCCCACAGGCCGCCCTGGCAGGGAGCGTGTCCACAGCACCGAGGACCTTCCTGCCACAGAGGGACTGTGCTGAGCAGGCCTGTCTGAGCGGCAGCTTCCAAAGTGAGACTGGGTCGGTCCCACTAAGCCACGCTGCACGACCGAGCCACCACTCCCAAGAAGGCACTGGCAAGGCCTGTGTCCACCTGAGACATCTTGGGCCAGAGGGAAAGAGACTGAAGACAAGCCCCGCCATGTGGGATGGTGAAGCTGCAAACTCTGCTGTCTGCTGAGGGCTGGGAACAGACCAAGGAAACCAGCAACGGCCGCACACTCACGGATCCCTCCTGTGCCGAGACTGCCTGCATGGCGCTCTCCTTGTCCAAGTTCTAGACATGAGATCTCCCTGGGAGCACCTGGCCCAGTCCAGTCCAGAAGCAACGTGCACGCCTCCCAGAGTATGCTGACGGCTGGCGGCTGTGCGAGGTCTGCCCCTCTCCCCTGGCCTCCACGAGCCCTCTCCTAGCTGTGCGTCCTCATGCACTTCTGAACCGCCTCCTGCTCCCCATAAGACACTGGGGAAACGCTTTCTATCTCCTAGTTAATGCTTACCAGCCAGGAGGGCTGTGACTGCCACTGAAGGAGGCCCCGTTCAGGCCAAGGTGGCACCCAGCTGCAGCTGTGCTGTGGGTACCGGCTCTCCCGGTGGAGACGACTGGCGGAGGAGCTCCATTTACACATGTACCCCTTCCCTGAGCAGGCACACCAACCACGTACACACACACTTTACACATGTACCCCTTCTCTGACCAAGCACGCCAACCACGTACACACACACTTCACACATGTACCCCTTCTCTGACCAAGCACGCCAACCACGTACACACACACTTTACACATGTACCCCTTCCCTGACCAAGCACACCAACCATGTACACACACACTTCACACATGTACCCCTTCTCTGACCAAGCACGCCAACCACGTACACACACACTTTACACATGTACCCCTTCCCTGACCAAGCACACCAACCATGTACACACACACTTCACACATGTACCCCTTCTCTGACCAAGCACACCAACCACGTACACACACACTTTACACATGTACCCCTTCCCTGACCAAGCACACCAACCACGTACACACACACTTTACACATGTACCCCTTCCCTGACCAAGCACACCAACCACGTACACACACACTTCACACATGTACCCCTTCCCTGACCAAGCACACCAACCATGTACACACACAGTTCACACATGTACCCCTTCCCTGAGCAGGCACACCAACCATGTACACACACACTTCACACATGTACCCCTTCCCTGACCAAGCACACCAACCACGTACACACACACTTTACACATGTACCCCTTCCCTGACCAAGCACACCAACCATGTACACACACACTTTACACATGTACCCCTTCCCTGACCAGGCACACCAACCACGTACACACACACTTTACACATGTACCCCTTCCCTGACCAGGCACACCAACCACGTACACACACACTTTACACATGTACCCCTTCCCTGAGCAGGCACACCAACCATGTACACACACACTTCACACATGTACCCCTTCCCTGACCAAGCACACCAACCACGTACACACACACTTTACACATGTACCCCTTCCCTGACCAAGCACACCAACCACGTACACACACACTTCACACATGTACCCCTTCCCTGACCAAGCACACCAACCATGTACACACACACTTTACACATGTACCCCTTCTCTGACCAAGCACACCAACCACGTACACACACACTTTACACATGTACCCCTTCCCTGAGCAGGCACACCAACCACGTACACACACACTTCACACATGTACCCCTTCCCTGACCAAGCACACCAACCATGTACACACACACTTTACACATGTACCCCTTCCCTGACCAAGCACACCAACCATGTACACACACACTTTACACATGTACCCCTTCCCTGACCAAGCACACCAACCACGTACACACACACTTTACACATGTACCCCTTCCCTGAGCAGGCACACCAACCACGTACACACACACTTTACACATGTACCCCTTCCCTGACCAAGCACACCAACCATGTACACACACACTTCACACATGTACCCCTTCCCTGACCAAGCACACCAACCATGTACACACACACTTTACACATGTACCCCTTCCCTGACCAAGCACACCAACCACGTACACACACACTTTACACATGTACCCCTTCCCTGACCAAGCACACCAACCATGTACACACACACTTCACACATGTACCCCTTCCCTGAGCAGGCACACCAACCACGTACGCACACACTTTACACATGTACCCCTTCCCTGAGCAGGCACACCAACCACGTACGCACACACTTCACACATGTACCCCTTCCCTGAGCAGGCACACCAACCACGTACGCACACACTTCACACATGTACCCCTTCCCTGAGCAGGCACACCAACCATGTACACACACTTTACACATGTACCCGTTCCCTGACCAAGCACACCAACCATGTACACACACTTTACACATGTACCCCTTCCCTGACCAAGCACACCAACCATGTACACACACTTTACACATGTACCCCTTCCCTGACCAAGCACACCAACCATGTACACACACACTTTACACATGTACCCCTTCCCTGAGCAGGCACACCAACCACGTACACACACACTTTACACATGTACCCGTTCCCTGAGCAGGCACACCAACCATGTACACACACTTTACACATGTACCCCTTCCCTGAGCAGGCACACCAACCACGTACACACACACTTTACACATGTACCCCTTCCCTGACCAAGCACACCAACCATGTACACACACTTTACACATGTACCCGTTCCCTGACCAAGCACACCAACCATGTACACACACACTTTACACATGTACCCCTTCCCTGAGCAGGCACACCAACCACGTACACACACTTTACACATGTACCCCTTCCCTGAGCAGGCACACCAACCATGTACACACACACTTCACACATGTACCACTTCCCTGAGCAGGCACACCAACCACGTACGCACACACTTTACACACACGCTCCTGGTCTCACCAGGCGCACCGACCGTGCACACGCATCAGTGGGCAACCCGAGCAGCCCCCTGGTGCTGGCGCAGGGGAGGAGGTACTAACACTGCAGAAGGTGGGATGTGAGGAGAGCTGCGGTGGTGTCGGCACAGACCAGACGCTCCTCCAGGAGGTCCCTCTTGAGCTGCAGGGCAAATAAGTACCTAGGAGGGGTCAGAACAAGCAAAGGTCAGCTCTGGAGGTTCTGCAGGTGTCTCTGCAGCCCAGCTAACGGTGGGCAAGTGCGAGGCCCTCAGGAAAGGGGCAGTCACAGAGGACCTTTTCCGCCAGTGGTCCCTCAGGTCAGGCGACCGAGTCAGCTCCTCAGAGCAGCCAGGAGAGGCTCGGGGCGAGCCATGCCAGGGAGCCCTGCAGTGCTGTGGGAGCCTGTTCTCTCCTGGGACTTGCTACACACAAAGCCACTCTCCATTTTGGATAAAACAACTTAAGATGTGGCTAGAATCTGAGAAACAGGCGCCTGGAGCACCCTGCTGAGTGTGCTCCGAGAACGAAGCTGACAATATTCATGTGTTCGCTGACTCTAACAAACGACCACTGAGCCTGCCGTGGCAGGGGCTGCTCCTGAGGCGGAAACACAACGGCCCTCAGCAGAACGGGCACTCACACAAGCTGTGAAAGTTCACTACATTCTCTTAGAACTGGAGACAGGCAAACCCTTCGACTCGGTGACGCCCCTTCTGTGAGCGTTTCCTGCTCCTGTGCAGCCTCTGCAGGACTGAGAGGGAGAAACTGGACGCAGCAGAGGTGCGCGCTGACAGGAGTGGTTCCAGCCGCACGTGCGGGCACGGGCATCCACAGCGCGCCGCCCAGTGGGGAACCGCCCAGACGCCGTGGGAGCGGACAGGGCCGGGAACGCTTCTTATTCTCCATAAAGAAACGCTTATCACAAACACGCAGTTTTTAAAAACTAAAAAAGGGACCCCTATGCATTAATGAGGGGGGGGGACAGAGAACCAAAACTGACCTCCTAGAGTTCATGCCAGAACTCAGACCCAGGACCCTGATGGAGCACTGTCTGCTACCCTCCAGCTGTAGGCCACAGACACACATCCCAGTAAACATCAGGAGCCGAGTAACTGCCACTCCCGAGACACCTCTGTGAGCTTTGGGGTCGGCTGGTCAGCCTGCAAGGACGGGGGGCTGAGCTGACGTGCTCCCGGCAGCTGGCAGTCCATGGCCTTGGAGAGGGGTGCTGGCGTGCTCACAGCATCTGTGAGCCCAGCTTCTGCCCCACTGTGCGCCACAGTCCCAAACTCACACCTGGCCTTGCCTTCTACCCTGCTTCTCTGTTCTTCATTATTTATAAACCTGATACACGCTCAAGGATTAAAAATGCAAGGGAAAAAAAACTTCACAATCGTGGCCTAGAAAAAACATCATTCCCTGTTGCTGCAAAGCCTGGCTCTACTACAAAGAGCATGAGATGGGCCGGCGGTGGAGCAGCAGGTTATGCCATAGTCTGCGGTGCTGGCATGCCATATGGGCGCCAGGTGGAGTCCTGGCTGCTCCACTTATGATCCAGCTCCCTGCTATGGCCTGGAAAAGCAGTGGAAGGTGGTCCAGGTGCTTGGGCCCCTGCACCCATGTGAGAGAGCTAGAAGAAACTCCTGGCTCCTGGCTTCGGCCTTGCCTAGCCCCGGCCATTGTGGCCATTTGGGGAATAAACCGGTGCATGGAAGATATCTTTAACTCTTTCAAATAAATAAAATATTTAAAAACAAAAATAAACAAAATAAAAAGCACAAGAGAAGCTTCCTGGCCTTTGCTGCTGGTGCTGGGGGACCTGGATGTGGGACGTTCCCAAGCACACATCTGTGCTCACGTAGAGAATGCTGGGTCAGCCCCTCCATTCACGAGAAGAGTGTGTACTTATCTGACAGACAGACTCAGACAGCAGGCGCTCCTGTCCACTACCTCACTCCTGGCAACGCCCACGAAGGCTGTGGCTGGCCAGGGCCACACCCAGGCACTCTGACGTGGGAGAGGTTTAACCGCCCCTTCCTTTCTTTCTCCTGTGGATTTCACCCTGACACAGCCATGGAGACTGGAAAGCAACCGCCGGCAGCACCGCCCACCCTCCACGGGCAGCAGCGCAGTCACGCAGAGTGCAGAGGCACCATCAGCACAGACACTGGACTTTAAAGAAGTGACCGTTTCCGGGCGGAGGTGGAGTGCTATGGACACCGTGATTGCACAGGGGCCTGCAGCCATTCTCCTGGCGGGGACACCAGGCTTGCCCGTCTTTGTGGGAGTCAGTCCAGGACTAGCCTTTACCTCGTGTACTCTTCTTGCAGCTGACCAGGGTCCGGTGGGAAAAACTTCACAGCCAGGCGAAGCACCGTGTTCTTTGGCCCTACAGGAAGAAAATTTCAGACTTCGTAAATCAGGGCCGTCTCTGATTCATTCTCTTTGCCCTGTGCTAGAGCAAATCTTCCCAGATGAGATGCTAAGGAAATGCCCAGGCTGTGGCCCTGAAGGTCGGCCATACACGGGCACACTCAGACAGACTTCAGATTTGCACAAAGCAGACAGTACTCAAGGAAACCTTAAAAACAAGTAGAAAATTGCACATTAAAATTTTAAAATATATTCCTGTTTACTTTTATTTTTTAAGGATTTAGTTATTTATTTGAAATGTAGAGTTTCAAGGTTGGGGGCAGAGGGAGAGAAGAGGAGGAGAGGGAGGGAGGGAGGGAAGGAGAGAAAGGGAGAAGGATAGGAGTAGGAGAGAGAAAAAGAAATTGTCCATCCGTTGGTTCACTCCCCAGATGTCTGCCACAGCCAGGACTGGGGCAGGTTGAATTCAGGAGCCTCTTCCAGTTCTCCCACATGGGTGCAGGGGCCTAGAGACTTGGGCCATCTTGCATTGCTTTCCCAGGCAATAGCAGGGAGCTGGATCGGGAGTGGAACAGCTAGGACAGGGACCAGCACCCTAGTGGGATGCCAGCAATGGAGGAGGCAGCTTAACCTGCTATACTACAACACCAGCCCCACTGTTTATATTTTAGGATTAGAAATGATCAGCAAAAAGTTAAGGAATTTGTGGTAGTAGTAATAGTAGTAGTAGTAAAAACATACTATTTTTGAAACCCTCATACACTTTAAAAAGCAAAATGCTATCCTTACTTACTATACTGACTGAAACAACTTCCACCACAAAGAAAATAGGAGCTCTCATGCCGTGGGCCAGGGCAGCCTAAACAGCCAGGGAATGTTAGTGCGTAACAGAGCAACCTCCAGCCTCTTCTCACCGTGTGGTGATTCAGACGAGTGGACTTTAGCCTGCAAAACTACTCCCAATAAGAACTAAAATACATTACCGTATGCTCTACTCCCCCAAATTTAATAAGGAAACTAACTTACTGGTGTTTTCATAATTACAGAACAGTACTATTAAAATGCTGCTTAAAAGAGGAATCTCATCATCAGGACTGAGCCTGCATACTTATTTTTGCATGTTGGTCAAAATTAAGAGGCCCTCCTACAGCGTATCCTGTTACTTCCAGGTCTGAGGCAAGTCACCTGGAACCATCTCAGGTAAACCTGTTGCTCGGGCCAGCGCTGTGGCATAGTGCCACGTGGGCACTGGTTCGAGTCCTGGCTGCTCCACTTCCAGCCCAGCTCCCTGCTAATGTGCCTGGGAAAGCAGTAGAAGATGGCCCAAGTGCGTAGGACTCTGTTCCAATGTGGGAGACCTGGAAGAAGCTCCTGGCTCCTGGCTTTATCTTGGCCCAGCTCTGGCTGTTGCGGCCATTTGGGGAGTGAACGAGCTGATCGAGATCTCTCTCTCTCTCTCTCTCTCTGTGCCCATGCCCCACACTGTATCTGCCGGAGGTGACGACTTCGCTGCTGTCCGCAGTGGTGGCAGTGAGCATGGGATATGCCTTGAACTCAGCCTCTCAGAACAAAGCTCCTGAGTGACCAGAGGCGGAAGGGTGAGCACGGACTTACTTCGCACTTGCCTGGCGAAGGGCTTCGTGGGCTCCAGCCAGATCTAAAGGGGGTGAACAGGAGAGATGAAGTCCGTTAAGCAGCGTCTCCAACAACAAGTGCAAAAATCACCCTCCTCTCCCACGAAAGTCTAATGCTGACACACCAACCACAGGAGAGGGCTTCTGCATAAAGGGGCCGCCCGTGTCTGTGGCAGACACCACTCGCCATGCCGGCACGGTGTCTGAACCAGCAGGCGGAAGCAGGGTTCTTTAAATCAGCTTCTTCGATAAATAAATTCAGTTTGCTCCAGGTCCACTTTCAGTGAGGACATGCAAGACGCACTCAAGGTTGTTTTTGCAACTCAGGAGGAAAGGGTGTGCTTGGTCACGTTCGAACCGACAGCAAGGTCTGGGCCGGGGGTGGAGGGCACGGTGACTCGGCCAGGGGTGGGGCAGCGTGGCGGTGGTGGTGAATCCAGGCGCAGCTCTGACGACAGAGGTGGTCTGGGCACACGAGCACCACAGTTCTCTCGACAGACGGACAGCCTGCTTCCAGAACCACCCAAGGCACATACCCAGCAGCACTGGACGCGCTGAAACTCTAACCCGAAGTAGTCGCTCTCTATCAGGTTCAAGCGCGTCCACACCTGGGTCAGCAAGGTCTGGCCGTCACACTTGGGCTGTAGGAGAGGACGAGAGAGGCACGGATTCACGAAAGCGGTGGCAGGGGCTGCTTCCCACCCACAAAGGCTTCACTCCGCCTTCCAGGGTGCAAGGATTCACAAATGGTCTCAAGGCAAGGAAATGAAACTGATACCAAAGGGCCAGCGCTACACAGTGCAACAGGTAAAGCTACCGCCTGCGACGCCAGCACCCCACATTGGCGCTGGTCAGTTCCCAGGGGTTCCACTTCCTCTCCAGATCCCTGCTAATGGTGTGGGAAAAGCAGCAATGCTAAGTATCTGGGCCCCTGCCACCCACATGGGAGACTGAGATGAAGCTCCTGGCTTCAGCCTGGCCCAGGCCTGGCTGCTGCAGACATCTGGGGAGTGAACCAGTGGATGGAAGACCTCTCTGTCTCTCCATCTAACTGACTTTTAAACAAATACACCTTTAAAAAAGACTCATACCAAAACAATGCTCAGTTTTATATTTTCACTCATATTTCTTTGTACTTTTAGACTACAGAAACTGCATTTAGTTTCAGTAAACATTTTATCAAATAATTCGAACATTTACTGAAAGGCCTGGTCTCTCAGCCACTGGTTTCATGACAGCTCAGTGAACCGTTATTTACAAACGTCTCCCAAGATCTCCCTACTGCCAGGGAGGAATACACGTATGTAATACATGATGTATGTATGTATACCACCATCTTTCCCACGATGCCGTTTAAAGATACCTGATTTTCAGTGTTTTTGACCTTACTCACCAAAACCATTTCCCACAGGCTCACTCTTAGAAGTGTGTATCAGTGCCCGTGACCCAGACCACTGCTCGTGAAGTCACCACAGCCCGTGACCCGGGCCACTGCTCACGATGTCACCACTGCCCGTGACCCGGGCCACTGCTCACGATGTCACCACTGTCCGTGACCCGGGCCACTGCTCACGATGTCACCACAGCCCGTGACCCGGGCCACTGCTCGTGAAGTCACCACTGCCCGTGACCCGGGCCACTGCTCACGATGTCACCACTGCCTGTGACCCGGGCCACTGCTCACGATGTCACCACAGCCCGTGACCCGGGCCACTGCTCACGATGTCACCACAGCCCGTGACCCGGGCCACTGCTCACGATGTCACCACAGCCCGTGACCCGGGCCACTGCTCACGATGTCACCACAGCCCGTGACCCGGGCCACTGCTCACGATGTCACCACAGCCCGTGACCCGGGCCACTGCTCACGATGTCACCACAGCCCGTGACCCGGGCCACTGCTCACGATGTCACCACAGCCCGTGACCCGGGCCACTGCTCACGATGTCACCACAGCCCGTGACCCGGGCCACTGCTCACGATGTCACCACAGCCCGTGACCCGGGCCACTGCTCATGATGTCACCACCAGCTTTGTTTTCGGGTCACTTATGCCTTTCACATGCCCTTTCTGCCCTCCCACATCTCCCGTTCTTAAAATTCCCTTTCTGCTGGAAAGCACAGGAATCCTGCACTGGCTCTCTCACTGGTGCTCAACAAGTGCACTGGATGCGCCCCGGACTTGGAAGGCCCAGAGCGCTGAAGCCACGGCTGCCGCCAGGACGTGAGGCCTTGTGCTCGGCAGCAGCTCCTGGGCGGTGCTTCCCGCACAGGCTGGGGGAGCAGCAGCAAGAACGCAACAAACGAAACAGCCCGCAGCTCCCAGCGCACGTCCTCCCCGAGCTCAGACACAAAGCACATTGTTGGAAACCCACAGCGATGAAGGCACACGAGACTCTGTCTGGATGGCATTGGGGCGGAAGTGAGGCCCACAAAGGCCTCCTTTATTCTCTGTCTGCAGGCTGTGGGCAGCTCCTTCACGGCTCTGTCCCTCCTGGGCCCACTTGCAGCTCCTCGCCCAGGCACAGCTGCTCCACGCCTTCCCTGGAACAAGCTGAGCCCAGCTTTCCTTTTAGAACAGCGCACTTGACGCCCAAAGCCACCGAGAAAACTCACAGGCCACAGAAGCGCAGGAAGTCACCTGGGCGTGGCAGGGCCTCCCCTCAGCCCCCCGGACTCCGGATGTCCTGCGCCGAGGCTGCGGTTCCACACTCGGAGCTCCTGCCCCACACAGGAGAAGGTGTGGCTGCATGCCTGTTCTCAGGCAAGAGAGCCACGGGGAGCTCCGCAGGCACCACGGTCATTTCCACCGCAAGACCCGGGCAACCCAGAGCTCACGGGTCTGTGTCCGTGTTCATTCTACAGCAGCTTCTCTTCCAGCTGCTCCAGGCAACTCAAGACCCCTGCGCTGGAGCCTGCTGGCAGGGCTGGCAGACAGCTCTTCGCCCAGAGGCTGCTCGCCCTGGCCAAGGGCTTTCCGTCGTCTTGCTGCCATGTGTGGGAGCAGCCCCGTACCAGCAACACCGTAGAGACTGCCTCCCTCATCACCCAGAGTCTGTGGCTTCTCGGGGTATGGTCTCTCTCTGACAATGTGCCTGGGAAGGCAGCAGTGACAGTCCAAGTACTTGGGACCCTGGCAGCTTCAGGCCATGGCTACCTAAAACCCCCCTTTTTTTTTTTTTTTTTTTGACAGGCAGAGTGGACAGTGAGAGAGAGAGAGAGAGAGAGAAAGGTCTTCCTTTGCCGTTGGTTCACCCTCCAATGGCCGCCGCAGCCGGCGCACTGCGCTGATCTGTCAGGAGCCAGGTGCTTCTCCTGGTCTCCCATGGGGTGGAGGGCCCAAGCACCTGGGCCATCCTCCACTGCACTCCCTGGCCACAGCAGAGAGCTGGCCTGGAAGAGGGGCAACCGGGACAGAATCCGGCGCCCCAACTGGGACTAGAACCCGGTGTGCCGGCGCCGCTAGGCGGAGGATTAGCCTAGTGACCCGTGGCGCCGGCCTAAAAAACCCTTTGTCTCTGGCCTCACTGCTACCTACTGTTTCTGTCTTTAAGTCCCCAGTGAATGCTCTGGGGACTGGCACTGGTGTAGCAGTTAAGCCACCGCCTGGGATGCCAGCATCCCCATGGGAGCGTCTGGGTTCAAGGCCCAGCTCTGCTCTTCACTCCGGCTTCTTCCTAAAGCACACTCTGTGAGGCAGCAGGTGGCCCAAGTACTTGGGTCCCTGTCACCCTTCTAGGAGATCCGGATTGAGTGCCCGGCTCTTGGTTTTGCCCTGGCCCAGCTCCAGCTGTTGTGGGAATTTGGGGAGTGAACCAGCAGATAGAAGCTCTGTACCTTTCAAATAATTAAATAAAAATTGTGACAGTTACACTCAGCAGTCCTGGGTTTGTTCCGTCATCCTCCGTGGATTCCTGTGCTTGGGCTGCTCCAGGGTGGTCTCTCTGAGGCCGGCAGTGCGTGGTACACACCCACCTGTTTCAGCAGTTTTCCCACTGAACCGGCTTTAGAAAAAGCAATTGGCCTGGAAGTGCAAGGGCCTACTTGGAGCCTCTCCAGTGTGTTCTGCTGATCTGCACACACGTGCATCTCCCCAGCACGGCCACACTGTGGCCATCTGTGCAGCTTGAAGGTCTGGTAAGGGACAGTGTCAAGCTCCCAACATGCTTCTCTTCCTGAGACTGTTCTTGGCTATCCTTTGCATTTCCACATAATCTGATCAGCTTATCAATTCATGCAAAACAGCCAGCCAAGATTCTGATGGGCGGCCGCATGTCAAGTCTAGCGGGCGAGGCGTGTTGCCACCTTAGCCTGTAGAGGGCGAGGCGTGTTGCCACCTTAGCCTGTAGAGGGCGTGGAGTGTTGCCACCTTAGCCTGTAGAGGGCGTGGAGTGTTGCCACCTTAACCTGGAGAGTTTGTGGAGTGTTGCCACCTTAACCTGTAGAAGGTGTGGCGTCTTGCCACCTTAACCTGTAGAGGGTGTGGTGTATTGCCACCTTAACATGTAGAGGAAGCTGGCGCCGTGGCTCACTAGGCTAATCCTCTACCTTGCGGCGCCGGCACACGGGGTTCTAGTCCCAGTTGGGGCACCAGATTCTGTCCCGGTTGCCCCTCTTCCAGGCCAGCTCTCTGCTGTGGCCCGGGAGTGCAGTGGAGGATGGCCCAAGTGCTTGGGCCCTCCACCCCATGGGAGACCAGGAGAAGCACCTGGCTCCTGCCATCGGATCAGCGCAGTGCGCCGGCCGCAGTGCGCCGGCTGCGGCGGCCATTGGAGGGTGAACCAACAGCAAAGGAAGACCTTTCTCTCTCTCTCTCACTGTCCACTCTGCCTGTCAAAAACAAACAAACAAAAACATGTAGAAGGCATGGTGTGTTGCCACCTTAACCTGTAGAGGGTGTGGCGTGTTGCCACCTTAACCTGTAGAGGGTGTGGAGTGTTGCCACCTTAACCTGTAGAAGGTGTGGCGTGTTGCCACCTTAGCCTGTAGAGGGTGTGGCGTGTTGCCACCTTAACCTGTAGAGGGTGTGGCGTGTTGCCACCTTAGCCTGTAGAGGGTGTGGCGTGTTGCCACCTTAATGCATTAGTTTCTGATCCATGAGCACTGCCTGTCGTTCCATTTATTTAATCGTTTCTGGTTTCTTTCTTTTTCTACCTTTTATTTAATGAATACAAATTTCATGCATTTCTTAAGTACAATTTTAGGAATATAGTGATTCTTCCCACAATGCCTGCCCTCCCACCCCCATTCCCATCCCTCTTCTTCCTCCATTTCCAGTCTTATTTCATAGTAAGATCTATTTTCAGTTAACTTTATGCACAGAAGATTATGTCTATAGTAAGTAAAGAGTTCATTAATTTGTAAGATAAAAGAAAGAAAAAAGCAAAAGAAAAATTCAAAAAGGAGGAGGATGAAACTGTTTCTCAACGGTCAAGACAAGGACTGTTCAAAGTCATTGCATCTTGAAGTTAATTTCACTTTTTTTTTTTTTTTTAGGAAATAATTAACTTTAAATAAGCACCCAAGAGTGATTCATCTCTTGGGAGCACTTAGACGTAACCGTAGCTTATTAGACATAAGCATATCCCTCACTTACTACATTAGGAGAAAGCAAGTCTTTGGGAACAAGTTTCATCATTAATTAAAGAAGCATCTAAGAAAACAAGCAGTGGAGTTGGACACTTTGGCCCAACTAGAATTTATGAGACGTAAG
This sequence comes from Oryctolagus cuniculus, assembly GCF_964237555.1. Lineage (NCBI taxonomy): Eukaryota > Metazoa > Chordata > Mammalia > Lagomorpha > Leporidae > Oryctolagus > Oryctolagus cuniculus. The sequence continues at coordinate 355,393 of NC_091434.1, forward strand.
TATATCCTCCACTTAATCCACTAAAATGGAATAAATCTCTGAAAACAAGTTTTATTGCTAACTCTCCTAATACAACTCTTTGAGGACAGAGGTTCTGCATGGGAGGCTAGTGCACAGTGACTCCTGCTGTTAATTTAACAATTAACACTCGTATGTATGACCACCCAGGGCTCTAGACATGAGCTGCCTAGGCTATGAACCCTTTTGAATCCACAAACTCCATCAGTATTTAGATAAGACCATCAACAAAGTGGAAGGTCTCTCCTCCCTTCAGGAAAAAGAACATTCTTTTTTGTTGACCACTTTGAAAACTTTTCACTGGAGTCTCACCCACAGAGGTCCTTCATGTAGGACAGTTTTTGCCACAGCGTCTTGGCTTTCCGTGCCTGAAATGCTCTCATTCTTTCAACAGTTTCATGGTTTGCAGTGCTTAAGTTTTGAGATTATGTGTTACACTATTACCTCTATGCCATAGTACTGGCCCCTTTGATGTTTTTAAGTGGACTAGTTTTCTTAATTTCATTTTAGGATTATTCATTGCTAGTATCTAGAATTAAATTGATCTTTGTATATTGACTTTGAAAGTTCTTATTAGTTCCAGCAGCTTGGGCTTCTCAGGTGGACCCCTCGAGACTTCCCGTACGTAGATGACACCGTCTCACACACAAGCCTCACCTCTCCTCTCCAATGAAGATGCCTGTTTCCCTTCTCCCCTAACTCCCTGATTGGATGAACTTCTAAACTTTACTTAGCTATTGAAAAATGACCTTTAAATTTCTATTTGAAAGGCAGAGTGACAGAGCTCTTCCATTTGCTGGGTCATTCCCACACGGCTGCACTGACCAAAGCTGGGTCAGGCCGACACCAGGAGCTCCATCTGGGTCTCCCACGTGAGTGTCAAGGGTCGAAGCATTAGGAGGTCATGACCTCTGCTTTCCCAAGCACATTAGCAGGGAGCTGGACGAGAGGCGGAGCAGCCGGGAGCTCTGATATGGGTGCCAGGATTTTACGTGGTAGCTTAACCTGCTGTGCCTCAGTGTTGGGCCCCTGCTTATTCATTGTAATTTTACTTGAAAGCAGACAGAGAGACAGAAAGAGAGCTCCGGTCTCCTGTTCAGTCCTCAGAGGCCCACAATGGCCAGTGCTGGGCCAGGCTGAAGCCAGGAGACTGGAGCTCTGTGCAGGTCTCCCACGTTGGTGACAAGGACCCAAGTACTTGAGCCATCACTCGCTACCTCCCAGGGTGCGCAAGAATCAGAAGCAGAGCTGGTGTGTGAGCCCAGGTGTGGGGTAGGACGGAGGAACCAAGTGGCATCTCAGCCACAGTGCCAAATGCCACCTGGGGGAGGTCTGAAAAACTCTTTGTACTTTCTCAAGAGTAAGACAGAGCTAGTAAAAAGGCTAATAAGTGAGGATCAAATGAAATAAAACCACGAAGTGTTTTAGAATGCGGTACACACTCAGTATTGGCCACTAGGAGTATGTAAGAAGCATATCTGAAAGAAACAATCCAGAAAGTCTGACAATAAAAGATTGGCACGGTTATACCAGGCCCACAGGAGACACAAAAAAGGCAAGGGACCCTGAATGTGACACAGAGCATGGCTGAATTCTAGGCCACAAAGGCAGCGAGTGAGAATGGAATGAACAGGCTGCTAATCAAATGGAAAACAGCAGTGGTACCAAGGTGACCATAATGTGTGTGTACAGGTGCACACAGGATGATGGTGTGTGTGTACAAGTGCACACAGGATGATGGTGTGTGTACAGGTGCACACAGGATGATGTGTGTGTACAAGTGCACACAGGATGATGGTGTGTGTACAAGTGCACACAGAATGATGGTGTGTGTACAAGTGCACAAAGAATGTGTGTGTGTGTACAAGTGCACACAGAATGATGGTGTGTGTACAAGTGCACAAAGAATGTGTGTGTGTGTACAAGAGCACAGAGGATGATGATAATGTGTGTGTACAAGTGCACACAGGATGATGGTGTACAGGTGCACACAGGATGATGTGTGTGTACAAGCACACACAGAATGATGGTGTGTGTACAAGTGCACAAAGAATGTGTGTGTGTGTACAAGAGCACAGAGGATGATGATAATGTGTGTGTACAAGTGCACACAGGATGATGGTGTGTGTGTGTACAAGTGCACACAGGATAATGATGATGTGTGTGTACAAGTGCACACAGGATGATCGTGTGTGTACAAGAGCACACAGGATGATCATGTGTGTGCACAAGTGCACACAGGATGATCATGTGTGTGTACAAGTGCACACAGGATGATGATAATGTGTGCGTGTACAAGTGCACACAGGATGATCATGTGTGTGTACAAGTGCACACAGGATATGTGTGTATACAAGAGCACACAGGATGATCATGTGTGTATGTACAAATGCACACGGGATGATCATGTGTGTGTACAAGAGCACAGAGGATGATAATGTGTGTGTACAAGTGCACACAGAATGATGATGTGTGTGTATACAAGTGCACAAAGGATGATCATTGTGTGTGCACAAGTGCACACAGGATGATGATGATGTGTATACAAGAGCACAGAGGATGATGATGTGTGTGTGTACAAGTGCACACAGGAGGATCATGTGTGTGTGTACAAGTGCAACAGGATGATGATGATGTGTATACAAGAGCACACAGGATGATCATGTGTGTGTGTACAAGTGCACACAGGATGATGTGTGTGTATACAAGTGCACACAGGATGATGTGTGTGTATACAAGTGCACACAGGATGATGGTGTGTGTACAGGTGCACACAGGATGATGGTGTGTGTACAAGAGCACACAGGATGATCGTGTGTGTGTGTACAAGAGCACACAGGATGATCATTGTGTGTACAAGAGCACACAGGATGATCATGTGTGTGTGTACAAGCGCACACAGGATGATGGTGTGTGTACAAGTGCACACAGGATGATCGTGTGTGTGTGTACAAGAGCACACAGGATGATCATTGTGTGTACAAGTGCACACAGGATGATCGTGTGTGTACAAGTGCACACACACAAATGTGAGGTAAATGCATATGACCAAATTATCAGAGATTATCTGTAGGTATAGAGAAACAGAAAACTTTTTTCTCCATATACTTCTATACCGACTGCATTTTTTTGAGTGTGTATTTATAACTTGAAAAATATGAAAAAAGCTTTCTAGGGTAGAAAATATAGAACATACAACAGAAAAATATAATTATTTTATAACCTCCTTTGACTAATTAAAAATAGCATCACCAATTTCCCAGAACAAATGAGCATTCTTGCCAGGTCTCACTGTTCTGGATGGACATGTGCCAGGGACTCAGCACAGCACCCTGGGCTCCAGGTCTCAGTGTTCTGGATGGACTTGTGCCAGGGACTCAGCACAGCACCCTGGGCTCCAGGTCTCACTGCTCTGGACTCGTGCCGGGGACTCAGCACAGCACCCTGGGCTCCAGATCTCACTGTTCTGGATGGACATGTGCTGGGCACTCAGCACAGCACCCTGGGCTCCAGATCTCACTGCTCTGGATGGACATGTGCCGGGGACTCAGCACAGCACCCTGGGCTCCAGATCTCACTGTTCTGGATGGACTTGTGCCAGGGACTCAGCACAGCACCCTGGGCTCCAGATCTCACTGCTCTGGATGGACTTGTGCCAGGGACTCAGCACAGCACCCTGGGCTCCAGATCTCACTGCTCTGGATGGACATGTGTCGGGGACTCAGCACAGCACCCTGGGCTCCAGGTCTCACTGCTCTGGATGGATTCATGCCAGGGACTCAGCACAGCACCCTGGGCTCCAGGTCTCACTGCTCTGGATGGACTTGTGCCAGGGACTCAGCACAGCACCCTGGGCTCCAGGTCTCACTGCTCTGGATGGACATGTGCCGGGGACTCAGCACAGCACCCTGGGCTCCAGGTCTCACTGTTCTGGATGGACTCGTGCCAGGGACTCAGCACAGCACCCTGGGCTCCAGGTCTCACTGCTCTGGATGGACATGTGCCGGGGACTCAGCACAGCACCCTGGGCTCCAGATCTCAGTGTTCTGGATGGATTCATGCCAGGGACTCAGCACAGCACCCTGGGCTCCAGGTCTCACTGTTCTGGATGGACTCATGCCGGGGACTCAGCACAGCACCCTGGGCTCCAGGTCTCACTGTTCTGGATGGACATGTGCCGGGGACTCAGCACAGCACCCTGGGCTCCAGGTCTCAGTGTTCTGGATGGACTCGTGCCGGGGACTCAGCACAGCACCCTAGGCTCCCAGCAAAAGCTGATGGGAGACTCAGGGGACCTGTTTTTATTTTTCATATTGACACGCTAACAAGTTAAATTTTATATGATGCTAAGACGTAACATAATCTGTAAGCTATTTCTTAATTCAATTTGCCATCTGGCCATTGAAGGCATCTGAGGCACACAGGGAGCAGATGAAGACCTGCCTCTGCCTTTCAGGAAAAAAAATGATTAAAAAAAGTGAAAACAGAATGCTTTCTTGGAAAGAAGAGAGAACTACATTTCCACCGCTCGCCGTTTAGTCTGGGTTACTCCACACGCCTGAAGACGATCAGGAACAGGATCAGCTCTCTCAGGACTGGAGATGAACTCTAGCAGAGCTAGCAGAATCTAGGGACCCGCACGGCAGGTGCAAGCTTCCACAGAGCCCCTGGGCTTGGAGAAGGAAGAGCTGCACTTGTTCTCATCAACAACCAACGAACAGAGAGCAAGAAATGGCAGCAGGCCGGCGCCGCGGCTCACTAGGCTAATCCTCTGTCTGCGGTGCTGGCACTCTGGGTTCTAGTCCCGGTTGGGACGCTGGTTCTGTCCCAGTAACTCCTCTTCAAGTCCAGCTCTCTGCTGTGGCCCGGGAGGGCAGTGGAGGATGGCCCAAGTGCGTGGGCCCTGCACCCGCATGGGAGACTAGGAGGAAGCTCCTGGCTTTGGATCGGCGCAGTGCACCGGCTGTGACGGCCATTTGGGGGGTGAACCAACAGAAGGAAGACCTTTCTCTCTGTCTCTCTCACTGTCTAACTCTGCCTGTCAAATAAAAAAAAAAAGAAGAAAGAAAGAAATGGCAGCAGCGACAGGTGCCCAGAGATGGCTACAGCCCAGTGGGGACTCAGGCAGGGGAGTGCGCCTGCCTCTTCTCAAGCCCGCCCCAGCACCATGCCCAGGGCAACCTGACCAGCCCTTGGCAAGCCTGGACCCCAGCTGGGTGTGAAAGGCCACACAGACTGGGCTGGAGGCAGGGGTCAGGATGAGCTGGGAGTCGCTCCAGGGTCAGGCTCCGTGTCTGGCAGGTAGAGGGGAGAAGGAGAGCAGGAAGAGGCACACAGAACCAGGACCAGCAGGACAACACGGAAAAGGCACCGTGACTGCGTGCTCCCCCATGGGCCAAGGAGAGAGTAATGCCACAGCATTCATGGAGGGCTGAGAACGGGCTCATCCACAACTCAGGCTCTCACACTTGTGCACACGGGGACACACACAGCAACCTGTAGATACACACCTGTGCACACGGGGACACACAGGAAGCACACAGCAACACTGCAGATACACACATGAGCACACGGGGAACACATAGGAAGCACACAGCAACACTGCATTTACACACATGAGCACACGGGGAACACATAGGAAGCACACAGCAACACTGCAGATACACACATGAGCACAAGGACACACACAGCAACACTGCAGATATACACAGGAGCATACAAGGACATACACAGGAGGTACACAGCAACACTGCAGATACACACATGAGTACAGGGACACACGCAGCAACACTGCAGATACACACGTGAGCACACAGGACACACACAGCAACACTGCATTTACACACATGAGCACACGGGACACATGCAGCAACACTGCATATACACACGTGAGCACACGAGGACACACACAGGAGGTACACAGCAACACTGCAGATACACACATGAGTACAGGGACACACGCAGCAACACTGCATTTACACACGTGAGCACACGAGGACACACATAGGAGGTACACAGCAACACTGCAGATACACACATGAGCACAAGGACACACGCAGCAACACTTTACTTACACACGTGAGCACACTGGACACACATAGCAACACTGCACTTACACGCGTGAGCACACAGGACACACCCGCAGTGTGCAGCCTGCTTACAGGCAGTTCAGGCAGGGAAGGCAGGAGAGAGCTGCAGCCGACAGTGCTTCCAAGCCCAGCAGCCCAGCAGCCCAGCTCAGCTCCCAGGAATCAAAGCTCAATAGAATCCGATTCCCTTCCTGATCAGAAGTGGGAGTGCCAGGTGAGGACGCAGGCCGGCCTTCTGGGCTGGGAGAAGTCCCAGGTATCATGGAGGCCACTGTCATCTCCTGCACGGATCGCTGATGGCCAGAGCCTTGGGGGCTCGAGAGATGGGCTTGCAAGTCAAGGTTCCTGGGCAGCAGTACTGCTTCTGGGACAGCTGAGATCCTGCAACAACTGTCACTCTGTCACAAAGCTGGGGCAATGCACACGCACCCCAACGGGGACCCACGGCGGGTGTCCCCAGCCCAGGCTGCAGCACACCAGCCTTGCTTGTGCTTGGGATATCCAGTGTGTGCACGTGTGTGTGCCGACTGCTCCCAGACAAGAGCGAACATTTCCACATCTCTGCCACATTCCTGGGCACCACAGTCAAGATCAACTTTCCAGGGAAAACTGCAGGTTTTTAAAAGTGAGGGCAGAGCCACATAATAGCTGTGTACCCAGAGACGTGCAGAGCTTTGCACAAAACCTCTGCCATTATCTCCAGACCCTAGATGCTGAGTTCTGACCTCCTTCTGAGGCCAGGGCAATGCGAGCTCTGCATTTATCCGCCAGATTTAGGACGCGCATGTGGGAACGGTGACAAACATCTGGCTGTGATACTTTCTGGAATTTCAACCGTTCCTCCCCGGCCAGGGTGGAGGCAGGAAGTTTCCACTGGAGTTGTTCACTGAAAATGTCTGCCTCCATGCAGACATATCCCCGTGTGCTCATGTGTGCAGGGAAGCGAGAGCTTCCGTGATTCTTCAGAAAAAAAGAGAAGAGCGAAAGCAAGCCCGTGCTCAACTTTTGTGTATGTCAGAGAAAAGGAGAACATGAGAATGAAAAATAACCAAGATCACGCACGCGCGCCAGACCTGAGCCCCAGTGGCCAGCCCAGGTGCAGGACTCCCCCGCCCGTGGGCACAACAGCACCTGGAGCTCCACCGTTGCCGCGCGCCAGCTTCCAGGCAGCGGGAGACACGCACCTCCCCTCGGCAGCTGCCTGGACCATGAAGGATGCGTGAGGGAAGCAAGTGTTCAGAGAAGGCCCTTGCCAGGGCGGGGCTCAATCACCCAGGGCCAGCGCCTTCCCACGCACAGACACGGCTGCCGCCGACAGCGCTGCAGCTCCGCAGTGTGTTCAGCACCCAGACAAGGCAACGTCCAGATGGTGTTAAAGAACATATAGCTCTGGGCCGGCGCTGGAGCACAGTGGTTGAGCCACCACCTGCGGCTCCGGCATCCCACATGGGTGCTGGTTCGAGTCCCAGCTGCTCCACTTCTGATCCAGCTCCCTGCTATGGCCTGGGAAAGCAGCAGAAGATGGCCCAAGTTCTGGGGCCCTGCACCCACTTGGGAGACTGGAAAAAGCTCCTGGCTTTGGATTGGCCCGCTCTAGTCATTGTGGCCACTTGGGGAGTGAACCAACAGATGGAAGACCTCTCTGTCCTTCTCTCTCTGTAATTCTTCCTTTCAAATAAATAAATAAAATCTTAAACAAATACGAAAAAGAAAGCACAAGCACAGCCCACTTGCAAGGTGGGACACAGCTTTGCAAGATGGGACCCATGAATGCACCATTCTGACGGGTGGCCACGGCTGGCTCACTGGCTGCAGACAGGAGACCCAGCACAGCAGCCTTGAGCCCATGCTGCTCTGGACTTAGGTTTGTATTAAAGCAAAAAGTAAGTATTTTTTTTTTTTAATTAATTGATTTATTTTTGATTGTTTTATTTGAAGAGCAGAGTTACAGAGGGGGCAGGGAGGCGGGGAGGTGGGGAGGGAGGGAGGGAGGGAGGGAGGGAGAGAGAGAGAGAGAGAGAGAGAGAGAGAGAGAGAGAGAAAGAATTTTCCATCTGCTGATTCACTCCCCAAAGGGCACAACAGCTTGAAGCCAGGGGCCAGGAGCCAGGAGCCTGAAGCCAGGGGCCAGGAGCCTGAAGCCAGGAGCCAGGAGCCAGGGGCCAGGGGCCAGGGGCCAGGGGCCAGGAGCCAGGAGCCAGGAGCCAGGAGCCAGGAGCCAGGGGCCAGGGGCCAGGAACCAGGAGCCAGGAGCCAGGAGCCAGGAGCCAGGGGCCAGGAGCCAGGAGCCAGGAGCCAGGAGCCAGGAGCCAGGAGCCAGGGGCCAGGAGCCAGGAGCCAGGAGCCAGGAGCAGGTCTCCCATGTGGGTGCAGGGGCCCAAGGACCTGGGTCATTCTTGAGTACTTTCCCAGGCACACTAGCAGGGAGCTGGATCAGAAGTGGAGCAGCCAGGACTCAAACAGGTGCCCACGTGGGATGTTGGTGTTGCGGGAAGCAGCTTAATCCAGTATGCTACAACGCCCCCTCCCCATTTTTTGTTTTAAAGATTTATTTATTTATTTGAAAAGGAGAGTCACAGAGAGACAGAGGCAGAGACAGAAAGAGAGAGGGAAAGGCAGAGACAGAACTTCTATCCACAGGTTCACTCCCCAGATGGATCCAACAGCTGGGCAAGGCCGAAATCAGGAGCGTGGGCGGCATCAGGGTCTCCTGCGTGGGGGCCAGGGATGCAGGGACGCGGGCGGTTTTCCACTGCTTTTCCAGAAACATTAGCAGGGAGCTGGATAGAAACGGAGCAGACAGGACTTGAACTGGAGCTCATAAGGGATGCCAGAATCGCAGGTAGCAGCTTAACCGGCTGTGCCACCATGCTCGTCCCAAAAGTATTTTTAAAATAGCTAAATGTTGGAACTGGCTCTGTGGCGTAGTGGGTGAAGCTGCCACCTGTGGCAGCATCCCAAATAAGCACCACCCCCCCCCCCCGCCCCACTGCTCTGCTTCTGATCCAGCTCCTTGCTAACGGCTAATGTGTCCGGAAAGCAGTGCAAGACGGCCCAAGCGCCAAGGGAGGTCCCGAAGAAGCTCCTCGCTCCTGGCTTCGGATCAGCCCAGCACCAGACGTTGTGGCCACCTGGGGAGTAACCCAGCAGATGGAAATGGATCTCTCTCTCCCCCCCTCTCTCTCTCCATAACTCTGCTTTTCACAGAAACAAACAAACAAACAAACAAAACAGCTAAACGTCAAATTATCCCCTAAGTTAAAAAGGTCCTTCAACTAGAAGCTTTCAGCATCATCTTGGAGGGTGGGGTCCCGTGGTCAGCTCTGCCACCATGTACTCCCGGAAGCTGCTATTCCCAAGCCCACCCCTTGGACAGACACTACTACTTCTCAAGACTCAAGTGACAACAAATCAAAAACAAAACAACAAACCTGCCCAAGCAACACCGAATCCGCGAGGTTGGAAAACACTGCTACAGCAAGCATGTCAGCCAAATCTAACTTCTGATGTTATTCATGAGCAAGGCACAGCTCCAAACACAAGTGGATTCAGTGATGCCCCTTCCCCCAGAACCTGCCTTCCAGGAGAGGGCGGCTTCCCTGAGACACACCCACTTGGCCAGGGGCCTGCCAGTGCTGGACGCCACAGCCCTGCAGCCTTGGCCCCGGTAAGGCCAGCTCAGTCCAGTCCAGAAGCAGCACCAAAACAGCACATGGTTGTGTGGGAATTATCAAATATTTGTGTGTGTATGTGTTTGAAGATTTATTTATTTGAAAGGCAGAGGAACAGAGAGAAAGAGATCTTCCATCAGTTAGTTCAGTCCTTGGTCCCAGTCTCCCATGTGGGCACAGGGCTCAAAGACCTGCGTGTCCCCAACTGAACTCCCAGGCACACTAGCAGGGAACTGGATCCGAAGTGGAGCAGCTGGGACTTGAACTGGAGCCCATAATGAATGCTGGCGTCACAGGTGGGGGCCTAAACCACTGTACTACAATGCTGGCCCCAGTGTTGGTTGTTTGAAGTTACTAAGTTTTAGGGAGGCTTGCTAGTCAGCAAAGCTGACCAGCACAGCTGAGGGGGACAAGGCACTGGGCAGCAGAGTACGACCACCTGAGCCCAACCTGCTAGGTTCTGATGCCAGTGAGGACACCCTCAGCCTTCAGGATGGCACCCATGGCGGCCTGGGCAGAGGGGTGCACGCTCAGGAAGAGTTTCTCAGGGCTGCATCTTAAGACTCATTCACAAACTGTGCTTTTCCTCTCTGTTAGGTCCTAGTTTTAGTTGCTAAAGCTCATTAAGCAGAACAAAAAAAGATCCTCTAAAAGCAGACCCTAAATAATACCATTTTAAAACTTTCTTCTGGGGCCAGTGCTGTGGCATAGTGGGTAAAGTTGCTGCCTACAGTGCCAGCATCCCATATGGGTGCTGGTTTTTTTATTTTTTTTTCAAAGATTTTTTTTTAATTTATTTGACAGGTAGAGTTACAGACAGTAAGAGAGAGACAGAGAGGTCTTCCCTCCCCAAATGGCCACTACAGCAAGTGCTGCGCCGATCCGAAGCCAGGAGCCAGGTGCTTCTTCCTGGTCTCCCACATGGGTTCAGGGGCACAAACACCTGGGCCATCCTCCACTGCCCTCCTGGGCCACAGCAGAGAGCTGGACTGGAAGAGGAGCAACTGGGACTAGAACCCAGTGTGGGTGCTGGTTTGAGTCCTGGCTGTTCCACTTCCAATCCAGCTCTCTACTACGGCCTGGGAAAAGCAGCGGAAGATGGCCCAAGTACTTGGGCCCCTGCACCCACATGGGAGACCCAGAAGAAGCTCCTGGTTCCTGGCTTTGGATCAGCCAAGCTCCAGCTGTTGTGGCCATTTGGGGAGTGAACCAGTGGATGGGAAACCTCTCTATCTTTCTGCTTCTGTCTCTCTGTAACTTTGCCTTTCAAATAAACAAATAAATCTTAAACAGGAGCGTGGCGGGGGGGGATCAGCCCAGCTCCGGCTGATACGGCCAATTGAGGATGGAGGACCTCTCTCTCTCTGTGTAACTCTGTCTTTCAAATAAATATAGGGGGCTGGCGCTGTGGCATAGTGGGTAAAGCTGCCGCCTGTAGTGCCGTCATCCCATATGAGTGCCGGTTTGAGTCCCGGCTTCTCCACTTCCTATCCAGCATTCTGCTATGGCCAGGGCAAGCAGTAGAAGATGGCCCAACCCCTTGGGCCCCTGCACCCGCATGGTAGACCTGGAAGAAGCTCCGGGCTCCTGGCTTTGGATTGGCACAGCTCAAGCCATTGCAGCCAATTGGGGAGTGAACCAGCGGATGGAAGACTCTCTCTCTGCCTCTCTTTCTCTCTCTGTGTAACTCCTTCAAGTAAAATAAATAATTCTTAAAAACAAACACACACAAATAAATAGATCTTAAAAAAAAAAAAAAACAAACCTTTCTTCTGAAATTCTGAGCCCAGACCATAGCAAAATGTGTGTGTCAGAGGGCACCAGTCCCCAGGCCTCTAAGGGGTCTCCTGTGGGAGAGGCTCGGGGTGGGGGTGTGGGTGCAGCCAGCTCTGCAGGGTTCCAGGGCTGCCTCCTCCCAACAGGATGGTCCGGTTCCACAGGTCCGGTTCCATGGGTCTCAGTCGGCAGCTCTGCTGAAGTGATCCTTGATCTCCTCTCAGATAAGACTCAACCCCCCAGCTCGCTGCATCTGACCCCACCCCAGATCCTGTGGGAGGGGTTTCTCCCCTCCAGGCATTCTACAGCCAGGCAGCCCCAGAGCCTCAGGGAGGTTCCCTTGTGTCCTCACTGCCTTGCACTGTACCCCAGCTTCTAGATGCAGCCCCCAAGCAAAAGAAACCTTGTGCTGCAGCTGGCTTTAATTCTCTTGGCCTATTTTTTTTTTTTAACATTAAGAGCAAGAAAAGCTTTTAAACATATTATTTCATTTAAACTGTATTTATTTATTGGACAGGCAGAGAGAGAGAGAGGGATCTCCCACCCACTGCATACTCCCCAGATGCTGGCAATAGCTAGGGAGTGCCAGAGCTGGCATCTGGGAGCTCAGCCCAGGGCTCCCAGGTGCAGGCAGGGACCCATTATCTGAGCCACCACTGCCGCCTCCAAGGCCTGCACGAGCGGAGCTGAAGCCGGAAATCTATCCCAGGCGCCCTGCACCCTACCAGGCCAAATGCCTGCCCCAAAGATGTAATTTTACACCAATTTGAAGAAACTAGAATAGGTAATGTATTTATGCAATACATGTGAAAATAGGTAATTTTAAAAAGAATACTGCTTCAGTATACCGTATCAGTCTAAAGGCAAAAGTGCTACTGAAGCCTGATATATATATATATATATATATATTTAATGATATGCCATTTTTTAAAAAGATTTATTTATTTGAAAGGCAGAGAGAGAGAGGGAAGACAGAGATAGAGGTCAGAGTCTGAGTCAGGTCAAAGCCAGGAGATTACTTTGGGCCTCCCATGTGGGTGCAGAGGCCCAAGCACTTGGGCCATCATTTTCTGCTTTCCCAACTGCATTCGCAGGAAGCTGGAGTGGAAGTAGAGCAGCCAGAACTCGAACAGGCGCCCATATGGGATGCCAGTGTCGCAGGCGCTGGCTTTACTTGCTATACCACAATGCCAGCCCTGATACGCAATTTTTAAATGTTCACATCCCTTTTATTTACTTACTTATTTATTAAAGATCAATTTATTTATTTCAAAGTCTGAGTTACAGAGAGAGGGAAACAGAGAGAGAGAGAGAGAGAGAGAGATTTTCCATCTGCTGGTCACTCCCCAAACGACCACAACGGCCAGGGCTGAAGCAGGCCGAGGCCAGGCGCTTCATCTGGGTCTCCCGCATGGGGGCCGAGGCCCAAGCACTCGGGTCATCTCCCGTTGCTTTCCCAGGCCACTGGCAGGGAGCTGGATCAGAAGTGGGGCAGCTGAACTTGAACCGGCACCCATACGGAATGCTGGCATCACATTACCTGTTGAGCTACAATGCCGGCCCAAAGCAGTGGAAGATGGCCCACATGTCTGGGCCCGTTACCCACGTGAGATTCAGATAAAGCTCCTGGCTTCAGCCTGCCTTAGTCCCGGCCACTGCAGCCATTTGGAGAGTGAACCAGGAGATGGAAGACCTCTCTGTCTCCCTCTCTCTGTCTGGACTCTGACTTGAAATAAATAAATCTTTTTTAAAAAATTGTTTTCATTTTATTTGAAAGGCAGAGAGAGCGAGTGAGCGAGCTTCTATCTTCCAGTTTATTCCTGTTTACTCCCTAAATACCCACAACATCCAGGGCTGGGCCAGGCTGAAGCCAGGAGCCAGGAGCTCCATCTGGACCTCTCATGTGGATGGCAGAGACCCAAGAACTTGAGCCACCACTGCAGCCTCCAGTGGCGAGCCTCAGCAGGACGCTGCACTTGAAGCGGTGCCGGGACTGCATCCCAATCAGCGTCTTCACTGCTGAGCCTAACAGCCACCCCTACATACAATTATTTCTGACAACATTATCAGTGTCATTTACGACCAGGGAATTTTCAACATAAGGAAGTTCTCACTGCTGACCCCAGTGCAACAATGCCCTGCTCTACTTGGCCGACCAGAGCTGACCACAGTGGACAACGGCGTCCCCCATGGCGGCACCCCGTGGTGCTCTTGGCCACCCTGTTAGGAGGAGGGGTGCCAAGCGGCAATGAGATCAGCATTCCCAAGGAAAGGCAGAGACTGGCACTTTCCAGACTACGGGAAGCAGCTCTGACCAGCTGTCTCCGGGGACCTCCCGTGGCCAGCAGCAAACACGCAGCCCCTCCGCCCGGCCTGGGCAGCCACGCCCGCACACCACACACCGCGCTGCTCACCTCAATGTCAAACACCTCCACGGTGCTGTCCAGCAGCTTCACTCTGACGTGCAGGTGCTTCTCCTGCATCCTGGGTGGGAGCCTCTGTCCAGGCTCAAGGGTGCTAACTCCCAAGGGGGTCTGGGTGCCCAGGCGTGTCCCTGCTGCCTGCAGGACTCTGTATGTCCCCTCTATCTCACCCATTCTCCACCAGCCGAGAGCAAAGAACACTCTGAAATGAAAGAACACACCAAGGAACTGCTACAGGTAGGTGCTAAGGCAGTGTTAAAAAATAACCAGGGATCCCCCTGAACTACTTTTGTTTAATTCCTGTTGAGTCTTAAGTTACATCAAAATAGTTAAAATCTCAGGTGGAGTATGAAATGACAAGCATCAGTAAGGGCAACAGCATCTCCTGCTGCCCCGCAGGCCAGGTACACACATGAACACAAGCGACCCCCACCAACAAGACCTCAGTAAACAGTGACATCATCACCTCCACCTAGCAGAGGCAAGGGCCCAGGCTGTGTGCCTGCCCGACTCCTGTCTCCCTCTGCTCACAGCACCACGTGGAGTGCGGCAGGCACAGCAGGGGCTGAGGCAGCTGTGCCCCTCCCTCTCACCTGTGCTGACTGTGCGGTGTAGAAGGTGACTCAGTGGGAGGAGTCTGCCAGATTGGGTGGAAGCAGCCAGGCTCGCCTTGCTGGCTCTGCACTTCCTGTGGTTTTCCCAGGGTGGAGTGGGTGCCAGCAGGGGTCTGCAGGTGATTCAGGTAGGGAACTGAGATGACTGCCTGGGTGAGGGTGCGAAGACCACCTCCTCCTCTCAACAACCTGTTATTAACTCCCACAGTCCACTTAGCAGGTGACAACCTTGAGGCTGTGCCAGGGCCACATGGCTTCCGGCACCTCCCAATCCTTGCTGTGCCAAGTGGTTGTTGCTAACAGAGCACAAGCAGGTTAAGTACCAGCTAGGATCTGTTCATACCTGTTGCTTTTTAATTATATTGTTACCTGCTGGCAATTTTCCTTATGTTTGAAAATAAACTCCAGAAACACATTTAACAGTGGTGAAATGGGCTAAAAATGCTAGATATTCAATCAACAAAGAACGCAGAACTGAGTACATTATTACGGGTTTTGCTTTATCACCTTCAGAAAGTCTCCCAGGGGCAAGTGTTCAGTGCAGTGGCTAGGATGCCCACTGCGTCCCGCTGCAGTCCCCGCTCTGCACGCGATTCCAAGCCCTGCTAACGCACCCTCTGGGAGGCGCCAGGAATGGCTCATGTAGTTGGGTCCCTGCCACCCACGTCGGAGACCCAGATTGAGTTCTGGCTCCTGGCTTTGCCCTGGCCCAGCCCTGGCTATTGTGGGCATCTGAGGAGTGAACCAGTGGATAGTAAGTCTCCTTCTGTCTCTTTCTACCCTCAAATGAATAAAATATAAAAATTTAAAATATCTTCCATTAATTTGTGGTAAGCACTCTAAGAAGTACCCTCTCTTACTTACATGCTGACCTCCCTGAGTCTCTGGTCTTTTCTTCTGTGTTATGATTATTTTGTTATCCAGACAAACCAAATCAAGAAATTTTCTTTTAAATTAAATCCAAAAAGCTTCTCAGGACTCACTGGTAAGTAATTCCTGCAGCACATGTGAGCCTACCCGGTGAACACAATCTTTCCCACAAACCCAACCTAGCAAACAAGACCACTAAACACCAGAAGGATAACATGTGCCCTGTAGCGGGTATGGAGGCACCTGTCTCCTCTCAAATCTAACCAGGGTTGGCACCAGCACCAATGAGCAGGCCACTCCTCTCACAGCCATCACCTCACACCCCTCTCACAGACATCACCTCAGCACCCCTCTCACAACCATCACCTCAGCACAGCTCACACCCATCACCTCACACCCCTCTCACAGACATCACCTCAGCACCCCTCACACCCATCACCTCAGCACAGCTCACACCCATCACCTCAGCACCCTTCTCACAGACATCACCTCAGCACCCCTCACACCCATCACCTCACACCCCTCTCACAGACATCACCTCAGCACCCCTCACACCCATCACCTCAGCACAGCTCACACCCATCACCTCAGCACCCTTCTCACAGACATCACCTCAGCACCCCTCACACCCATCACCTCACACCCCTCTCACAGACATCACCTCAGCACCCCTCTCAAACCATTACCTCAGCACCCCTCATACCCATCACCTCAGCACCCCTCTCACAACCATCACCTCAGCACCCCTCACACCCATCACCTCAGCACCCCTCTCAAACCATTACCTCAGCACCCCTCATACCCATCACCTCAGCACCCCTCTCACACCCATCACCTCACATCCCTCTCACACCCATCACCTCAGCATAGCTCACACACCTGTGACCTCAGCACAGCTCACACACCCTGTCACCTCAGCACCCCTCTCACACCCATCACCTCAGCACCCCTCTCACAGCCATCACCTCAGCACCCCTCTCACACCTACCACCTCAAAACCCCTCTCAAACCTATCACCTCAGAACCTCCTCTCTAGGCTGCAAGCTTCCCAAGGCTGGAGCTCAACTGGGACAGTAAATTTCTGCTCTTCATTTATAATATTTTGGCGTGAAAGAATATGAACAGGGACCAGAGCTGTGATGTAGTGGGGAAGGTCACCGCCTTCAGTGCTGGCATCCCACATGGGCACCGATTCAAGACCTGGGGATGTCCATTTCCAATCTAGCTCTCTGCTATGGCCTAGGAATGCAGTGGAAGATGGCCCAAGTCCTTGGGCCTCTGCACCCATGTGGGAAGAAGTTCTTGGCTCCTGGCTTCAGATAGGCACAGCTCTGGCCATTGTGGCCATCTGGGGAGTGAACCAGCGGGTGGAAGACCTCCCTCTCTCTCTGCCTCTGCCTCTCTGTAACTCTTTCAAATAAATAAATAAATCTTAAAAAAAAAAAAAAAAGAATATGAACAGTCCCATCACTGTACATTGTCCACACCACAGTGACCACACACTAGATCATGTCCCATCACACAGTGCACTGGACACACCACAGTGACCACACACTGGATCATGTCCCATCACACAATGCACTGTGCACAACACAGTGACCACACACTAGATCACGTCCCATCACGCAGCGCACTGTCCACACCACAGTGACCACACACTAGATCACATCCCATCACACAATGCACTGTGCACACCACAGTGACCACACACTAGATCACGTCCCATCACACAATGCACTGTCCACACCACAGTGACCACACACTAGATCATGTCCCATCACACAGCGCACTGTCCACACCACAGTGACCACACACTAGATCACATCCCATCACACAATGCACTGTGCACACCACAGTGACCACACACTAGATCACGTCCCATCACGCAGTGCACTGTCCACAGCACAGTGACCACACACTAGATCACATCCCATCACACAATGCACTGTCCACACCACAGTGACCACACACTAGATCACATCCCATCACAGTGCACTGTGCACACCACAGTGACCACACACTAGATCACGTCCCATCACACAGCGCACTGTCCACACCACAGTGACCACACACTAGATCATGTCCCATCACAGCGCACTGTGCACAACACAGTGACCACACACTAGATCACATCCCATCACACAATGCACTGTCCACACCACAGTGACCACACACTAGATCACGTCCCATCACGCAGTGCACTGTGCACAACACAGTGAGGACACACTGAGCAGCCAGGACTCAGACTGGTATTTCAGTGTGGGACGTGGTATTGCAGGTGATGGATTAACCCACTGCCCCATGACACTGGTGCCTCCGTGAGATTTTTTTTTATACATATGAACCTTTTTTTTAAATTTTTTAATTTTTTAAAAAAATTTTTTTGACAGGCAGAGTGGACAGTGAGAGAGAGAGAGAGAGAGAAAGGTCTTCCTTTTGCCGTTGGTTCACAATCCAATGGCTGCCGCGGCTGGCGTGCTGCAGCCGGCGCACTGCGCTGATCCGATGGCAGGAGCCAGGTGCTTCTCCTGGTCTCCCATGGGGTGCAGGGCCCAAGCACTTGGGCCATCCTCCACTGCACTCCCGGGCCACAGCAGAGAGCTGGCGTGGAAGAGGGGCAACCGGGACAGAATCCGGTGCCCCAACCGGGACTAGAACCCAGTGTGCCGGCGCCGCAAGGCGGAGGATTAGCCTAGTGAGCCACGGTGCCGGCCTCCATGAGATTTTGAGAACCATAAACGTGGGCTTTTTCACGTCAAGTCACAAACTTAAGTTTATTGAGTCATCAGTGCACAAGTAAGGAGCAAGAGTGAAGACAAGTTCCATCCATGCAAGGAGGTCTTGCCTGGAAATGCCGTGATAGCGGTCCTGCTGGCAGGGGTTTCCCAGGGCCAAGAGCGCCAGCATGGTTCTACCCCTGGAACCCGGCTGGGTACAGAGTGCAGGTTATAGTCCACTCAGCTCTACACTGGAATCACATCTTTGTTTTATAATGGAAACATAATGAAGAATATACTTTTTGGGGCTGGCGCTGTGGCGCACTAGGTTAATCTTCCACCTGTGCAGCCAGCATTCCATGTGGGCACTGGTTCTAGTCCTGGTTGCTCCTCTTCCAGTCTAGCTCTCTGCTGTGGCCTGGGAAGGCAATGGAGGATGGCCCAAGTGCTTGGACCCCTGCACCCACATGGGACACTAGGAGGAAGCACCTGGTTCCTGGTTTCAGATCAGCATAGCTCCGGCCATAGCGGCCATTTGGGGAGTGAACCAACAGAAGGAAGACCTTTCTGTCTCTCACTGTCTGTAACTCTGTCAAATAAATAAATCTTAAAAAAAAAAAAAAAGAAAGAAAGAAAATAAGAATATACTTTTCACTTCACGTCCCTTGAAACCTGAGAACATAATACAAAGGACAGACCCTTCTCTTGGCTCAAGGACACCAAGGCCCTCTCGCGGCGTGTGTGGCTCGGGGAGACTGCAGGTCTGCACCCCTCAGAGCAGCAAACTCACAGCCTCGTCCTCACAGGGCTCATAGCGCCACCTCAATGTGGCTGAAGCCAACAGATGGCTGCAAGACGCCCTTTCACGAGGCTGATCCGAAAAGACACACTCAGTTCAGGAGAAACGGACCCTGATGTGCCCAAGGGGAACCTGTCTGCTCCACAGAGTGGTAATATCACTGATAACTGCTCGCTCTGAGACCAAGAGCGAGGCTCAGACCTAAGTTTCAGACTTGCAGAAGGCTTAGAAAGCAAGGATGCTAACAAGAACGGACAGACGTGCCAGCATCACTCACGTGGGTCAGCCCTGGCCTTCAAGTCCTCGACTACTTCAGAAGCAGCGGCACAACCAGACACCTGCTGTCCGTTCAGAGGCCGCTCACCCAGCATCCTGTGCCCCAGCGACTGCTGCCTCCAGCCAGACAGCAGAGAAAAGGAAAGAAAAATGTATGTGCTGCTTGACGTAAATTATGACCTCACAGGAACTACCTTTCTTTTGTCTGTAAGTAAACACTGAAGAGGCAAGAACACGCGCTCATGCTGAGGGCCCTGGGCTGGCCGAGCACCTGAGTGAGGACTCAGGACGACACAGGATGCAAGTTCACATGTCTTCCCAGTCTGCACTCCCCAGGACACTTCTGGCCCAGGATACTACTGGCACTTGTACTGTCTGTCACAGACACGGCTCCCCTGGCTATATTCTCATTCAGAACAAAAGATGTGACGTGTCACTTCCATAGTGAGTTGAAAATTCAAGTCTGCCAATGCCTTGGGAGGCAGCGCCACATCAGCGCGGGTAGTAACTACCAGACCCTTGGTGTGGGGAGTGGACAGTGGGCAAGGGCACATGGGCACTGTGAACCTCAAGCTGCTATAAAAACTAAAATTAAACTAACCAAGAAGGCCTGCCAAGGAACATGTAGCTCAGAACTGACAGAGCCTGGACGTGGGCCTGACTGGTCACCAAGACTTGTCCCCTGCACTGGAAGGTAGGCAGTGAGCAGTCCATAAAAATTCATGAAATGCTTTTGGTTTCCTCTTTTAGGAAAATCCAAAAACCAATTTTCATGCCGACCAAGCACAGGAAGCAGGTGTGCTGCGTGTCCTTTCCCCCACCTGCGTCACGCCTGCACCCTGCGTGTGCTGCGAATGCCAGGACCTTCAAGAGCAGCCCGCACGCGCTCCCCACCCCAACGGCTGCGCCTTTTCCCAGCGCAGCAGGAGATGGATCCTCTTCAGCGGCTTTCCCTTTGTGAGCACAACCAGCAACCAGGTCTGAGCAGCAGCAGGAAGCCAAGGCCAGTGCCCCCGCGCTCTGCAAGCTAATGAGAAACAGCTGGCTGGGTAGCAGGGCCTCAGCCGCCCTCCTGGGCACTGCCAGTGAGAAGCCAGCCTCGCGCTCTGCGCCAGGGAAGAGGCTGTGCGGGACGCGGGAACCTTCCCCTCCGACACCAGGAAGGGCAGCTCAGGGTCCACCGGCAGACCCAGGGGGAACAAGGGAGCAGCCTGGGAGGGTGGAAATCTGGACTCCAATCCAGCTGTGCTACCAATAACCTCAGCCACTTCCCCGCTCCCTGCTCATCCTCTCTTTCTCAGACCTAAGAAGCCAGGATTCTGTTAAGAGGCTGCTCAGGGTGAAAACACACCGAACTGAGGTGTATTCTTTTTTTTTTTTTTTTTTTTAAGATTTATTTATTTATTTATTTGAAAGGCAGAGTTACAGAGAGGGAGAAGGAGGGGGAGGGGGAGGGGGAGGGGGAGAAAGAGGGGGAGGGGGAGAGAGAGAGAGAGAGATGTCTTCCATACGCTGGTTCACTCCCCAGATGGCTGCAACAGTTAGAGCTGAATTGATCTGAAGCCAGGAGCTTCCTCTGGGTCTCCCACTCAGGTGCAGAGGCCCAAGGACTTGGGTCATCCTCTACCGTTTTCCCAGGCCATATCAGAGACTGGATTGGAAGTAGAGTAGCTGGGACTTGAACCAGTGCCCATATGGGATGCCGGGCATGCAGGCGGCGGCTTTACCCGCGATGCCACAGTGCCAGCCACGGAGATGTATTCTCGATGCCAACTCAATTTCAGTGCTAGCAAAAGTTAAATGACCCTCCTAAACACCTGCTGTCACAGCCTTCACACTGCAGCAATGCAACGACACCTGCCCATCTGAAAGGCAGGGCGGAGGCTGTGGGACTGGGTAGCAGGGGCACACATTAGCACTCACAAGCCGCACAACTCCACCCTTGCTCCCCAGTGTTGCCTGCACAGGGAATGTCAGTATCTAGGTTCTGCTGCCAGGGATTCTGAATTCACATCAAACTTCTATTCGCTGAAAAATAAAAGTTTTGGGGCTGGCGCTGGGGCATAGTAGGTTAAGCCTTTGCCTGCAACCTGCATCCCATATGGGCGCTGGTTTGTGTCCCGGCTGCTACTCTTCTGATCCAGCTCTCTGCTATGGCCTGGGAAAGCAGTGGAGGATGACCCAAGTGCTTGGGCTCCTGTAACCGTGTGGGAGACCCAGAAGAAACTCCTGGCTTTGGATCGGTTCAGCTCTGGCCATCGCGGCCATCTGGGGGAGTGAACCAGCAGTTGGAAGACCTTTCTCTCTGTATCTCCCTCTGTCTGTAATTCTGCCTCTCAAATAAATAAATAAACCCCCTTTTTTGTAAAAAAAAAAAAAAAAAAAAAAAAAAAAAAAAAAAAAAGCTTGCTAAAATAATTAACAAAAGTTGTAAGTGCTAAAGTGAGTCCAGAAAACTAATTCTCGGTGCTTTTCTGGAGGAGGGCCACGAAGACAGCCAACTCACATCAGAGTCTTCACAGACAGAAGCGCAAGGTCTCAGCCTGGGCGCAAAGGCAGCCAGCCACACCGTGCGAACGCGTGTGCAAAGGCATGTGTGCATTTGTCTGTTTTCCTAAAAATGGAACAACCAAAGGAGAGACCAAAACCACAGAGAACAGCTTCGTCCCTGGCCATGCGTGAGGGGAGGGGCAGAGAAGACAGTACTGGAACCTGCACTTCATGTTTACGTTTGACCTGGGAACTTCATACATATCTTCACAGAGCTGGGAAGCAAAATTAGTCTTTCAGGAAAGTGAGCGCTAAAGCCCGGTTTAGAACAAATGGCCCCGAGTCCCAGACGAGCAGCCACGCCTCAAAGAACACTTCTGATGACATCAGCACCCAGGAGCCGGGTCCTGCAGAGCAGGGGCCCAGAGCCCCAGCGCGGGGCACAGCCTGCAGGCTCAAGACCTTGTTCCTCAGCAATGACAGAGACAGGGAGAAGACACCACCCGCCGAGGGCTGTGTGGGCCCAGAACCCTGTCCTCATGGGGCAGGCAGCGCATGAACGTGTTTCCTAGGTGCAGGGGAACTCTGCGTAAGCACCGGAAGATCCCATGAGACACAACTAAGAGTCATCATGCATTCATTTTATTAAAAATGTATTTATTGGCCGGCGCCGCGTCTCACTTGGCTAATCCTCCGCCTGCGGCGCCGGCACCCTGGGTTCTAGTCCTGGCCGGGGCACCGGATTCTGTCCCAGTTGCTCCTCTTCCAGTCCAGCTCTCTGCTGTGGCCAGGGAAGGCAATGGAGGATGGCCCAAGTGCTTGGGCCCTGCACCCGCAGGGGAGACCAGGAGGAAGCACCTGGCTCCTGGCTTCGGATTGGCTGCAGTGCGCGGGCCGTAGCAGCCATTTGGGGGTTGAAGCAACGGAAGGAAGACCTTTCTCTGTCTCTCTCTCTCCCTCTCACTGTCTAACTCTATCTGTCAAGAGAGGGAGAGAGGGAGAGAGGGAGAGAGGGAGAGAGGGAGAGAGGGAGAGAGGGAGAGAGGGAGAGAGAGAGGGAGGGAGGGAGGGAGGGAGGGAGGGAGAGAGGGAGGGAGGGAGGGAGAGAGGGAGGGAGGGAGGGAGAGAGGGAGAGAGGGAGGGAGGGAGGGAGTTCCCATGTGCTGGTTCACTCCTGAAGTGGCTACAACATACAGGAAGGGCCAGGCTGAAGACAGGAGCCAGGAGCTTCATGTGGGTGGCAGAGGCCAGAGTCCTTGGACCATTTTCCGAGGCTTTCCCAGGTGCATTTGCAGACAGCTAGATCAGCTGGGATTCAAACTGGCGCCTATGTGGGATGCTGGCATTGCAGCCAGTGGTTTTACCTGCTGTGCCACAGCACTGGCCCTGTGGTGGTCATGGGTAAAACAGAATCATGTCTGGGATTCACTTTAAAACAACCAGTGAACTGGAATCAGTAGAGGGTGTAAAGCTAAAAAAACTAAAACAAAAACTCCAAATAAGACTTCCCTTGGGTTCAATGCTAAGGTTGGACACGTGGGCTTTGAGATACCACTTCTATTTTTGTAAATGTTCAGGATTTTCGACAACTTCTTATGCACACAAAGATTCAAGGAGCCCTTGAAACAGCTCGCAGCTGGGGGGGGGGGTGGTCCCTAGTGCAGGAGATGCTGCTCCCCTCCCACAGGAAACCACAGCCCGCAGCAGGAAAAGCCTCAGCCCCTCTGTCTCCCCTCTGCTGAGCATGTGTTTGCCCTTTTTCCAAAAACAGTTCAGTTAAAATAAAAACTAACAATTCTAGATGCTCTCTGGAATTGTTTTCTTTCTTTCTTTCTTTTTTTTCTGACAGGCAGAGTGGATAGTGAGAGAGAGACAGAGAGAAAGTTCTTCCTTTTCTGTTGGTTCACTCCCCAGTGGCACTGCGGCTGCCGCACAGCGCTGGTCTGAAGCCAAGAGCCAGGTGCTTCTCCTGGTCTCTCATGCGGGTGCAGGGCCCAAGGACCTGGGCCATCCTCCACTGCCCTCCTGGGCCACAGCAGAGAGCTGGACTGGAAGAGGAGCAACCGGGACAGAATTCGGTGCCCCGAACGGGACTAGAACCTGGTGTGCCAGCGCCGCAGGTGGAGGATTAGCCTAGTGAGCCGCGGCGCTGGCCTGGAATTGATTTCTTGTTCAGATATTGGGACTGGTTTCCCAATGTTCGTCTTACTTTATGAGTTATAGCCAGCATTCATTGTGCTGACGATGACTGAGGCAATCACAAGATTAATAAAGTCCAGTAATTTAAACAATCTTTAGAATGACTCCCTCCTTTCCAAACACACTCCTATGAAACAATGGAAGACACACTATACACCCTCAATCCCAAATCCCTGCTGGGTCATCTGGCACTAAGCAAAAGGGCTGGGCACTGCCCCCAAAGCTAGTCTGGCTCAGGTTTCTGGGCCCTGGGCCTGCACCGGTTCCTTCTGAGGTCCGAGACACAGGCCAAGTAAACACCCCTACTTGGAACCTCCAACTGTGACTCATCAAGACTGCTGCAGCTCTCCACCCATGGGCACACAGAGCTGGAGACACGTGGATGACACCACCGGCCGCGCAGGGCCAGAGCAAGAAGGGCTTGTGGTCTGGGAGTCAAGTGCTCACTGGCAGGAGACTGATCACCAGGTGCAGGAAGCTGTAAGTGGGACAGTCAGCTCCAGGCTGGCAAAACACAACTCCCTGCCAGGGGCCGGTGCTGGGCCCTGTGGGGAAACTGCAGTCCACATCACTGATCCAGCTCCCTGCTGATGGCCTGGGGGAGGCGGCAGAAGAGGGCCCAAGTGATGGCCCCCTGCCACCCACATGGGGGACCCGGATGGAGTTCCAGGCTTTTGGCTTTGGCCTGGCCCCACCTGCTGTCTAGGGAATGAACCAGCAGAGGGAAGCTCTCGCTCTCTCTTCCTCTCTGTAATGCTGCCTTTCAAATAAATAAATATTTTCCTTCTTCTTTTAAAAAAGAAGTCTGCGCCAGACAGAAAAATCAATCATGCTGCGGCAACACGCAAGTGTGTCTTAGGTGTGTTTTCTTTCCCTAGTGGACTTATCAGACCTCCTGCTTTTCTGTGACACACCACATCTCCATGTGAAGCACACGTTTCATGTATCATGTCATGAAAGCAGAGGAAGATGACCCAAGTGCTTGGGCCCCTGCACCCGTGTGGGAGACCTGGAAGAAGCTCCTGGCTCCTGGCTTCGGGTCGGCGCAGCTCCAGCCGTTGCAGCCATCTGGGGCGTGAACCATCGAACAGAAGACTTCTCTCTCTGCCTCTCCTCTCTCTGTGTAACTCTTTCAAATAAATAAATATTTTTTTAAAAAAAAGTTTAACTGCGCTAGAGGAACAGCTAAATTCCTGTTCCTTCAGTCATGAGAAAAGGCAATAAATAAATAAAGAGTATCACAGAGATTCATTAGGTAGTAAATGAATGATATTTTTCTTGACTTATTTGTATTTCTAACACTGGTCAGCTTGCTCCATGGGTAACTTATTTTTCCCTTCACTGCTGATAAACAGTCACTCTCCACCAGTCCATCCTCCAAAAACAAGCTGCCTTGCTGCAGGTCCCGTGAGGCTTGGAGGCCACCCTGTCCTGGACAAGGCACCCACTCTGTGCCAAGAAGTCCAAGGGCTCAGAGAACCAGGCGTCTGAGAGACACAAAAGTCTCTCCCAAGACAGTGGGCAAAGATAAGGAAGACAGCATGGAGGGATATCAGAAAGTCCATGGAAAATGGAATTAAACAGTGTGTTCACTTTGGTGCAAAATGTTGAAATCCTTGTATGCAAGAAATATTCCAGGGTTCACGATGGAAGCAGGCGGGTGGCCTGGCAGGTGAAGACACCACCTGGAACACCCACATACCCATCAGAGCGCCTGGGATCTGCTTCTGACCCAGCTTCCTGCTCATGCCCCTTGGAGGAAGTCCCTGCCACTCCTGCGGAGACCAGGATGCAGGTCCTGAGTCTTGGCTTTGGCCCCAACCCTGGCTGTTGCAGGCATCTGGGCAGTGAACCAGCAGTTGGAAGATCTCTCTGTCACTCTGCCTCGCACAGGAATCTTTTCTACAAAGACAACATCTGAGTCGAGGCCCCGAGACAGCCCCAGTGCAACAGCGACCAAGCAGTGCCACAGCACGACCGCCAGGAGGCCCCTGCCAGGCGCTTGCTGATGCTGTCCCCTTGAACCCTCCTAAGGAGCTGCACAGGTGGTGCTGCTCCCGTTCTAGAGCTCCTGAGAGCTCAGGACTTGCTCGGGCCACGCCTCTCCACAAGCAGCCCCACGCCAGCCCCCAGTCCACAGGGTGTGCAGGAGGAAGCTAATCCCGAGCAAGAGACAAATGAGGATGTGGCCAGTGCCATCTGCTCACTGCAGCACAGAGAGCAGAAAATGGGAGGAAGACACTTGGGGCCGGCGCTGTGGCATGGTGGGCTAAGCCTCTGCCTGCAGCACTGGCATCCCATTAAGGGTGCTGGTTCGAGTCCCAGCTGCTCCACTTCTGATCCAGCTCTCTGCTATAGCCTGGGGAAGTAGTGGAAGATGATCCAAGTCCTTGGGCCCCTGCACCCGTGTGGAAGACTCAGAAGAAGCTCCTGGCTTCGGATGAGCTCAGCTCCAGCAAGTTACTGGCCATTTGGGGAGTGAAACCAGCAGATGGAAGATCTTTGTCTCTCTTTCAACTCTACCTCTCAAATAAAACCTTAAAAAAGAAAAAGAAAGGGGGAGGTACCACCAGCCCTCTCCCAGAGCAGCTCCCAGGCAGGACGCTGCAGTGGGGCCTTGCAGGGGAGCAGAGACAAGGAGAGGAGACGCACAGCATGTGCACAGGGGAGCAGCTAGGGAGCGGGAAAGGCTGAGTGTGGCTGGGACGGAGGCACTGAGCCAAACAGGAGAAGCAGCCTGGGACTCAGCTACAAGGAACTAGCGGCCAGCAGATTTAGCTGGGATGACACGACCAAAATTTTGAGAATCAATTGGGAAGACTGTCTAGGGAAGGCTGAGACAGGATGAAGCAAGATAGGTCGCTGCATCCCGCAGCACGGTAGGGCCTTTTCGGTCTTAAACTTTACAATGGGCAGCATCGTGGTGCAGGGGTTAAATGGTGCCTGAGACATGGCATCCCATGCTAGAGTGCTGGATCAGGTACTGGCTACCCTGCTTCCAATCCAGCTTCTTGCTGATGTTCCTGGGAGAGCAGCGGAGGAAGCTCCACTACTTGGGCCTCTGCCACCCGCATGGGAGACCAAGATGGAGTGCCTGGCTCCTGGCTTCCGTCTGGCCCAGTCCTGGCTGCTGTGGCCGCTGGGGAGTGAACCAGCAGATCCAACATATGTTTCTCTATTTTTTTCTGTTGCTCTGCCTTTCAAATAAATAAAATCTTTAAAGTAGCTATAAATTAAAACATCAGTTTAGGGGAAAACAATGCCATGACTCTAAAAAACAAACAAAACAAAACAACCATTTTGGGTGAGTGTTGTGGTGGCACTGGGTAAGCTGCTGCGTGTGCTGCCTGGAGCTCATGCCTTTCCTGCGGGCTTGCTGGTCTGAGTAGAATCCAGCTCCCTGCTGTGGCCTGGGAAGCAGCAGTGACGGCCCAAGTGCTTGGACCCCTGCACCCATGTGGGAGACACGGATGGAGATCCAGACTCCTGGCTTCGGGACATTTGGGGAGTGAACCAGAGGACGGAAGATCAATATCTCTGTCACCCTGGCCTTTCAAACAAAATCTTTAACAAAATAAAACCACATATCACTAACGTCCCCCCGTGCTGTCCATGTCCTCATGTTCTTTTACCATACCATCTATCTTTCTGGTTGAGGAATTTTTACTTATTTGAAAGGCAGAGTTAGAGATAAAGGGAGAGACAAAGATCTTCCATCTACTGGTTCACTCCCGCAAAGGCAAGGGCTGGGACAGGCCGGAGCCAGGAGCCCCATGCAGGTCTCTGCCGTGGGCGCTGTGGGCCCGAGCACTTGGCCACCCTCTGCTGATTTCCCACGTGCATTCCAGGCAGCAGCCAGGACTTGAACTGGGACTCATAAGGGATGCTGGTGGTGGCCTAACCCACCATACCAAAATGCGGGCCCCAGGGTTGCATGGCGGCAAATTTTAAAGCCCATTTTCATGGATCCAAATGGCCCAAATTCTGCATGGAGGGAAGGACAGGATCCGGGCCATCGAAACACGTGTCCCAGCTGTGGAGTCCTCCACCTAGGGACACAGGTTCCTTATCAGAGAGTATCTGTCTGTACAAGTGGGATTCCAAAAACCAAAATCCTTATCCCAGACAGTGAGCTGATCTTCAGGAAGATCAGACCAAGCCACAGAATCACCACCTGGAAATCACCGAACCCTGGGCTTTATCACGCCAAGTTACCTGGGACCCCAGGTTTTCAGAGCTTCATTGCTAAGACAAAACACTGGTGTTGACAGTCAACACCTCACAAAGGACTCAGCAAGCCCTCTCAGAGCCTAGCTCCAGCCCCCGGCATCCACCTCCATGTGGGGCTTTGCCTGCACACACATAGCACTGGGTGAACCTGGGGCTGGGAGCTGATAAGAAAGTAGGCGAAGAAAACCCCCACAAAATGCCAGGGTTCCCAGCAGTAACAAAATCTACCCCCAGGGCAGGGGTCTGGCAGGGTTGCCTGGGGTTTGACCCCTCCTCTTCTGGCTCAGCTCCCTGCTGATGCCTCCCGCGGGGGACTCAGGTTCAGTTCTGGGCTCTCGGCTTTGCCCTTGCTCAGTCTGGGTTGTTGTGGGCATGCGGGGCAGGAACCAGCAGATTGAAGATAACTGTGTCTCTCATATAAACAAACATTTTAATAGTAACAATTTGAAACAAAGAAAAATCTGCTGTTTTCTTAACACAGAAGAGGTATGGGGACGACTAAGCCCTTCTTGCGCCAGGGATCTTGTTAATCGCCCCCCCCCCCCAAGGTTTATTTATTTGAAAGGCAGAGTTAGAGAGAGAGAGAGAGAGAGAGAGAGAGAGAGAGAGAGAACGAAGAAGAGAGACCTTCCATCACTGCTTTACTTGCCAAATGGCTGTGACGGACAGGCTCCCGCCAGGTCGAAGCCGGGAGCTTCACCTGGGTCTCCCACATAGGTGGTGGGGACCAAGCACTTGGGCCGTCTTCTGCTGCTTTCTCAGGCACTTCAACAGGGAGCTGTGCTGGAAGTGGAGCAGCTGGGACTCAAACCGGGGCCCACAGGGATGCCGGCGTCACAGGCCCCACTAACTACTATTGACTGTTGTTTCTCACCCATTTTACAGATAGGGAACCTGGGCATCTGCTGAGACTGGTGGCCCTGAGGACAGTGGGCCAGCAAAGGCCCGCGGTTCAGGAACTGCACACTCAGCATCTGGGAGTCCCAGGTGGAGCCAGCTACAGCGTGGGCAGTGCGAGGAGAAACCAGTGGTTCCACAGGGCAGCCAGCCTTCCCTGCCCAGAGCTGTGCAGCCTGGCCACGTCTGTCCAACACTCTAGGCCACACTCTTTTGCTTTCCAAGTGCTTTCTGGAGTCCAGGAACTCACAAACTGAAAAAACCAGCGGTGACGGGAAGCTACAGCACACTCCCGTCCGCCTGCCAAGCCCCTCCATGCGTCCCTACAGGGCCCTCTCTCAACGGTCAGGCGGAAAGCACTGGTGTGGACGGCTATGCAGCTGCCACCCAGGCCCAACACTCAGCCCTTCCCCTCGCCACCAGGCATTTCCACAGCGTGGGGGGGGGAAAGTGGGCATTCGGCCCAGTGGTTAGGATCCCACATACCGCACCAGACTGCCTGGGGTCCAGCTTCCCACAGGCCCGGCCCGAGGCAGCAGGAGAGGCTGGGTGCCCGGCACCCACCTGGGAGACCTGGACGTCCTGGCTCTGGCCAATGTGGGCTTTTGGGGAGTGAACAAGAGAACTGGACTTCTGCCTTTCCTCCCTCCCACCGCAGAAATTTCCACAGTGAAGTCCAAAAAAGCCGAGTCGGAAAAGCCAGATTTAGGCCTGGGTTAAACACTTCCACCCTCCTCACGCTGCAAGTGGAACTGGTTTCCCCGCGTGACGCCTGCCTGTGCTGCTCACAGCCGCCATCAGGACATGCGAGGCCGCGGGAAGCCGCGCGGACACGCCGCCCACGTTCAGGTGTGGTGGGAACACTAACACCTAACGCTCAGGTTCCAGTCCCGCTGCCCACTCCCCATCCAGCTCCCTGCTGGGGGCCGGGGTCAGCGCCAACCCCTGGGCCCCGCACCCGCCAGGAGACCCGGAAGCAGCTCCTGGTTCCAGGCTTCGGCCTCCCCCAGCGGGTGGAAGCCTCTCTCCGTAGACTTTCAAACAAACAAATGAATCTTTTCAAAAACTCGACTTGAAGAAAGGCTGCGACCGGCAAAGTGCGTGGCCTCCACTTGCGCTGCGGGTCTGGCGCGTTCCAAGTTCTCGCCCTCCCCCGGCCTCCACGCGGGACACGCCTGGGCTCCTCGCGCGGGTCGCGCCCAGAAGCTCCCGCCGCCTTCCCGCCGCTCCCTTCACAGCACGGGCGTGGACCCGCTCTGCTGACCGCGGCCTCAGCGCCAGCCCCGCCAAGGCCTCAGGCCTCGGGCCTCGGCCTCCGCCGCCCGCCCCGTGGGGTTCACTCTGGCCCCGGCCCGCCGCCCGCCGCCCGCCGCCCGCCCCCGGCCCGCAGACCTCGCCTCCGCGCACGGCGCCCTCACCAGCAGCGCCCGGCCTTCCCCGCGGCCGACCGCGACCTCCACGTCCAGCGCCGGCGCCGCCAGCTCCCGACGGCCCACTCCCCGCCCCCGCGCCTCTCGCCCCGCCCAGGACCCGCCCCCGCCCCGCGGACGCGCCGCCGATTGGCCCGCAGGGCTCCGGGTGGGGCCTCCCCGGCCCGCGGCCCGGACGTGCGGCAGTGAAGTCTGATTGGAGGGCACATGGAGAGGGAGCTGGGCGAAATGGAATGCAAATCCGCGCAGAGCCTCGGGGCGCGGGGCGGGGCCTCAGCTCGCCGAGGGGCGGGGCGGCCGCTCCTGGGCTGGGCCTCGGCTCCTGGGGCAGCGGTACGTGCACCTGCAGGCTCCCCACCCCCGGCCGCCAGCCGCAGTGAACACCCACTGTACTCCTGGGGCTACCGGGACTTGGGGGCCACGCAAGGATTTGGCGAGGCGTGCCGCGGCGGCCGGCTACCTGCCCCAGGGCCCGCGGCCCTCCTGCGGGCTGGGAAGCCAGCCCTGGTTCCCCAGGCAATCCCACTCTCTCCCGAGGGTGCAGAGCCGATCCCGCCAGCCAAGCGGACAATCCAGAAGCAATCGGAAGAGGGGGCGTGGTCAGCGCAGGCACTGGTCCTGGGCAGCAGGGGTCAGAAGGCTGAGATGGACAGCGAGAGGGAGACAGGGCCTGGGGCACAGGCCTCCGATTTGCACGCAGATCTCTAGGCTTCCTTTCTGTAAAGCTGTGAAGATTACTCGCCCTTCCTTTTCAGTCCCTTCCAGCTGCTGCTACCGAGAACAGGATGGCTTCCCACTACACCGGCTGACCCCCAAGCAGGCGCCCCGCGCCCCGCCGGGGGCTGGGTCTCGTGTGACCTCCTGCAGCAGCACCCTGCTCACCGCTGACCCTGCAGACGCGGTCAGGGCTGGGACCAATGAAGACTACTCACCTGTATCTGAACAACAGTGCTTTATTGATACAAAGGTTAGTTTAAATGGATACAAAATTGCCGTGTAAAGTATGTGTTTTCAAAATACATTTCTGTAAGTAGAAATTCTCGTAGTAAAAGAGCAATTATCTAGTAGCAAAGGTGTATGTTTAGGTCTGGGGAGCACAGGGGACATGGTCACTGGTCAGAGCAGCCCTCCCACCTGCGTCCTGTGGCCGCCTGTCCCACAAGCACTCACGTGACACTCAGGGACACACACAGGGTTCGACACTCAATACCTGCAAATCCTTTTTCCCCCTAGAGCTGTCTCCTGCAGAGTTAACCCCATGGATGCACTCAGAAGTCACGGAACACATTTTCTGTAAAAATGTCTCGCACAGACTCAACATCCAGCTGCGGACTCTCACAGTGATGCAGCAGGAAGGGGCAAAGCTGGGGAGAGTCAGGCCGTCACTTTCAAAGCCGAATCGTAAAGCCTCTCCGTCTCCATAAATAAAAACACTAAACCAGCATCCACTCCCTCCACAGCTATCTCCCTGCATCTGTCACTTTCTGGGTCCAATTTGTCCTTGTTAGCAGAAATTGGGGGTGGGGAGCAACCCTTGGTGTGTCCTACAGTTCACAGAGGAGGAAAAGGCGAGAAAGGTGAGGGGTGTGGCCACAGTGCCCTGAGAACAGACAGGGTATGGCTGCACCACAGGTGCCTCTGAACAGCCTACACCACAGATTTCAGATGTTGAGACAGAAACGGAACTCCAAACCACTAGCTTACTCCTCAAAAGCCCTGCTAAGGCTGGGCTCCAGTCAAAGCCAGAAGCAAGGCGCTCAGTCCAGGTCTCCCATTACCTAAGCCATCACTCTTGTCTTTTCAAAGGATCTGCATTAGCAGGAAGCTGGAGCCTGGAGCCAATCTCAGGCACTCCAGCAGGGGTTGTGGGCCACACGTGGAGATGTTTTATCACAGCGAGCAGCAAAAGACAAGGCCTAAGAACAGATGAGACCACAGCCAGCACTGGGTTCTCTCATCACAAAACCACTCAAAAAGCCAGCTGAGCAAAATCCCAATCAGGAATACCAGGCAGGTAAAACTTGGGTGTCACGGGGCTGAGCCCTTTGGGGCAGAACAAGACTGGGTTCAAGGGGACCCCAACCAAAGGAAGAGAACTCTGGGTGCTAAGCTGGGTCTTCGGCATCAGCCATGACACAAATGCACAGAAGTGCAGCATCAAACAGAAAACAGGTTTCTGTAACAAGTCAACTGCTACCTTTCCTTTAAATCTGTTAATTTAATGGAGTAAAAACCGTTTAGTGACTCTGTGTACTTAGGGATTGTAGTTGCAACATGAAGGCCAGAGCCTGTAGTTTTACTTTGGTTTTCTATAATCGCAGGTAACCAGTAGTGGCTGGTGGTGATTTCTCTATACACAGGGTTCAACACTGTGTTGAAGTCACCCTCAGAATCCAGAGATTTTAAAATTCATCACTACAAGCTTATTTTTAAAAAACTACTTAGATATGAGCATCCATCGCATTAGACAATTCTGCTCTGCTCTAACAGACCAGTGTGCAGGTGAACAAACGGCAAAGCTGGGCTTGGAAGCTGTGCGCGCGCACACAGAGGACGCGCACACAGAGAGGACGCACCCCTGAGGCTCGTCTCAGTCCAGGCCAGGCATCTCTCTCTCACCAGGCACCTGTCGCTGCCACTCAGGAACACGTGGACATCCAGACACAAATCAAGAGGGCTCATCATGTCAATGACGAGTCAGGCCAGCAAAGGAGAGAAATTCAATATTCACTATGCATGTTGGCTGAATTCTTAGAAGTCAATTCTAATTAGTGGTTAATTAAAGAAGAAAACCAGAGATCACCTCACAAAATATAAAGTGTAACATAGCAATGAGATACAAATGTTAAAAATACTTCATACAAAAGAAACCCAGGCATCAAAAATTTAAGAAAGTTAAATTCTCAGGCACAGGCACTGAGAGCCGTGCGTGGACAGGTGTCCTCCTCATGATCTCATAAGACACTCATTGCAGGGCTTATCCGGAATGTTCTGTTTCTCCAACAACGGGTTTTCTGGAAGAACAAAACAAAACACATTTAACTGCAAGTCCTGTGCCGTTTGCTGATCTGATCAAAAACAGTATTATCTTTCTGCGTAACAAAGGGCAGAAATTAAGCAAAAAGTTGGGTTACCATGGCCACAAGGTTAACTGAATCTCAATGTCATTTCTGGGCTCTCAGTGCCTGAATAGCCACAGGACACAGGTGGTGGACACCGGCCTTCTAGCCACGGGTTGCTGCTGTCCCAGTCTCCCAAGTCTCCATCAAGGCGACTTGTCCAACCAACATTCCCACTGTCCTCTGTGGCATCTCTGCTTTGATTCTGCACATGCTGTCTCAACAGCTTTCTACTCTTTAAAGAGCTAAAATTTCCAACCATGACAAATTAGTTGAATATATACTTTTCCTTATAATGCTACACAGCTTCACTGGACAGGAGTAGTGTGAAGAAATGACTGTGTTTCCCAGGAACAAGCCCTCCTCCTTTAGGGCAGCTCCAGAAAGCAAGCCATTAGCTTAGGGCCAGAAGCTACACTCAGGCTGAGAGGATAAAGGGTCAGGCCAGGGCCCGAGGTCCAGGCTGGTGGCACGAGGCCAGCCTCGGCTGGATCACATGGGCACGTCACCTCACACGTGGTGGCCGAGCGCCGCGCTGTCGCCGTCCCCGCCCTGCATCTGCAGCTGCATCTGCGCCTGCATCCTGGCAATCATCTCCTGCATGCGGCGGAGCTGGGGACACAGACAAGGCACCGTCACTGCTGCTTGCACTCTGCGTCTCTCACCGTGACTTACAGATACCTCCTTGCTTTACCAAAGCATGACAGAGCTAGTTTAATTGACAAAGAATTCTTTAAAATAATAAAACCACCAAAAACTCCATAGAAAACCAGGTAAATAATATGCAACTCAAAAAAGTCACCAATAAGCAGAAACAGTAATTACAGGAAAAAAGTAATGTACTTAATCAAAAAGGCAGAAAAGAGAAACTCATGGTACCCACTGGGAAATGGGAATGATTTGGTTTGTGAGGGCACTGGGCTCCCAGTGACAGAGACAGTGTTTACCCATCTCTGTCTCTGCTGGTTTTTGTCATCACGGTGTGTATGTGCTCAGAAGGGCCTCCAGGCAGGGCCGGTGGGTGAAGCCTCTGCCTGTGACAGAGTCCCACAGTGCAGTGCTGGCTTGCATGCCAACTGCCTGGCATCCTACTTGGCTCCCTGTTAATGTGCCTCAAAGGGCAGTGGATGGAGCTCCTGGCTCCGGCCTGGCCCGGGCTGCTGAACGCGTCTAAGAGCTCTTCCCTGGGGCCAGGCCAGGTGGTGATTTAACAGACTGGACTGCTGCCTACAATGCCTGCATCCCATATGGGCACCAGTTTGAGTCCCAGTTACACTACTTCCAATCCAACTCCCTGTTAATTCATCTGGGAAGGCAGTGGATGATGGCCCAAGTGTTTGGGCATCCCGGAACCCACATGGGAGCCCCGAAAGAAGGTCCTGGCTCCTGGCTTCAGCCTGGCCCAGCCGTGGTCATTACAGCCATTTGGAGAGTGAATCAGTGGATAGAAGATCTATCTCTACCCTTTTCTCTGTCTTAAAAAAAATCCCTTTCCTGTCCTTCCCTCTCTCCTGTCACTCTGCCTTTCAAATAAATAAATCTTAGGAGGGGGAGGAAAGAAGAAAAGCAGGGCCTCTGGGCCAGCGCCGTGGCTCACTAGGCTAATCCTCCGCCTGTGGTGCCGGCACCCCGGGTTCTAGTCCCATTCGGGGCGCCAGATTCTGTCCCAGTTGCTCCTTTTCCAGTCCAGCTCTCTGCTGTGGCCCGGGAAGACAGTGGAGGATGGCCCAGGTGCTTGGGCCCTGCACCTGCATGGAAGACCAGGAGGAAGCACCTGGCTCCTGGCTTCGGATCAGCATGGTGCCCTGGCCGCAACACGCTGGCCACAGCGGCCACTGTGGGGTGAACCAACGGAAAAAAGGAAGACCTTTCTCTCTCATCTCTCTCTCTCACTGTCCACTCTGCCTGTCAAAAAAAAAAAAAAAAAAAAAAAAAAAAAAGGCAGGGCCTCCAGCCAAGTATCAGAAAATAGTCACCAAATTTCTCTCACATTACTTTGCGGCTACATTTTTATCACTTATATATTTGATCCATACTAAACTAACTGCAGAAGCAAGCCTCTTCCTTCTAAAAGGTTTAGTGAATGATCAGTCTGCGTTCTACAAGTGACACCGCTCTGAATGCCACCATTACTGTTTACATATTTACTTCTGGACACAGAGCAACCAGAGGCTGCACACACGCAGACGGCAGCGTCGCAGTGAGTGGCTTAATCCACAGCACCACAATGCCAGCCCGTGTTTCTGATCCATCCTCCCTCCCTTCCTAGACTGACTGAAAGGCACAGTTACAGATACAGGGAGGGGAAGGAGAAGGGGAGAGAGAGGGAGAGAGGGGGAGAGAGAGGGAGAGAGAGGGAGAGAGAGGGAGAGAGAGGGAGAGAGAGGGAGAGAGAGGGAGAGAGAGGGGGAGAGAGGGGGAGAGAGGGGGAGAGGGGGAGAGGGAGGGGGAGAGAGAGAAAGGAGAGAGGAGAGACAGAGAAGGAGAACTTCCATCGCTGGTTCACTCCCTAAATGGCCAGGGCTGGGCTGGGCTGGGCTGGGCTGGGGGGAAGCCAGGAGCCAAGAGCTTCTTTGGCAGGTGCGCAGCCACTTGAGCCGTCTTTTGCATCTTTCTCAGGCCATCAGCAGGGAGCTAGACGGGAAGTGGAGCAGCTGGGACACAAGACGGTGCTCATATGCGATGCCAGAGTCACAGGTAGCAGCTTCACCTGCCGCACAACAGCAGACCCCGGCCCGTTTGCCCATTTGATAAACCAATCAGGCTTGTATCAGACACTCTAGGAGAAAACCATTCTCTCATCTTTCCATAACCAGTAAAAAAGCCATTTCTATCCAATTTTATTTTACAGGAAAAAATGTTTCCTAAGCTTATTTTTCAGCAAACACACATAACTCTGCTGGGATTTTTTGATTGTATTAAATGTAGAGATTAATTTGGAGCACTGTGATGCTGTAGCCTAGCTATAGAGTTATGCATTACAATTAAAAAAAAAAATGTTTTAGGGGAGTTGGCATCCAGCCCAGCAGCTAAAATACCCCTTGAGATGTGTGCATCCCATAAGAGCCCTGGGTTCAACTTCTGGTTCCAGCTTCCAGCTCAGGTGCGTCCTGGGAGGCAGCGCCGGTGGGCAAGACCTTCAAGCCGCTGCTTCCCACGTGCAAACATGGCCTGAGCTCCTGGCTCCCGCCTTCGGCCTGGCCCGGCGCTGCAGCTGTCGGCATGTGTGGTGCACGCCAGTGGACAAAGAGCTCTGTCTCCCAACTTAAAAAATGTCTATCTTTAAAAAACTGTTTTCAGTAGAATTTTCTAATTTCTTCCGCATATCAGTCCTAAATATTTCTTCATAAATTTCTGTTGATGGTTTCAAATGGTAGATTCGTTATATTTTCCAACTGGTTATTGTCTACATATAGAAAATTGCTTTTGAACATTTTACAGAAATTAGACATATTACTGCATTGTTTACAAGATTTTTAACTAAATTGCTACTGGAGATTAACGGAGACAATATACACGGAGTAGTGTATACATGCCATGCATGGATACATGGAGAATATACAGTGGGTATATGTAGTAACAACACAGATTGGTTTTATGGAATATATTCCTCCTCAAAATATTCAGAAGGGGCCAGCACCGTGGCTCACTAGGCAAATCCTCTGCATGCGGTGCCAGCACCCCGGGTTCTAGTCCGGGTTGGGGCACTGGATTCTGTCCTGGTTGCTCCTCTTCCAGTATAGCTCTCTGCTGTGGCCCAGGAGTGCAGTGGAGTATGGGCCAAGTGCTTGGGCCCTGCACCCGCATGGGAGGCCAGGAGGAAGTACCTGGCTCCTGGCTTCGGATTGATGCTATGCACTGGCCATAGCGGCCATTTCGGGGGTGAACCAATGGAAGGAAGACCTTTCTCTCTGTCTCTTTCTCTCACTGTCTAACTCTGTCAAATAAAAAATAAATAAATAAAATAAAACACCATTCAGGAGGGAACACTGTGCTCGGCCAGAACAACGCTGGCTCCCAGTGCTCTGCTCACCTCCGCCTCCTTCTCCAGCAGGATCTGGTCTTTACTCATGTCCTCCTTCTCCGCTTTCCTGACAAGTGCAAGAAACGACAGTCAGAACTCTGGGACAGATGTGGCTGATTGCTTCTGGCCACAGATGCCCAAAGAACATTCTACTTCAGAATTCGGAGAAATACATCTATATACATTTGTGTGTTTATCATTTTTCTAATTAAAAACATGATGAACATGAAAGGGACACAATGAAAAAAGAAAAAAAATTCAAGAGATTTTTCTTCTACTAGACTCTGTCTAGCATCTTCACCTACTCCCCCAAAATCAGAGGTGTCACCTGAACAAGTAAGTGACCCTCCACGGACACAGGTAGCAAACGCTACACTGAGAGGAGGCAGGTCTGAGCGTGGGCAGACCCCTACGCGGGCCTGACGTGGCTCCCCCAGGGCACTGCTGCCAGTGTGCAGGCAGTCTGCTCAGCTCCTTGCAGAGCCATTTTCTTAAAATCTTTCTAAATGTCTGACTCCCAAGTTAGCAACATAATAAATCATACTTCAGCATTCCCCGTATGCAAGCACAAATCAAACTGTAAGATGTATCACAGTACAGCAAGCATTCAGTAAGTGATATGTACCACTTGTGTGTTCATAAGGTCTATTCTAAGCAGAAACGTGATTCGTTTACCTATGAATCAGGTCACACAATTTCAGTATCATATAAAAGCCTATGAGGGTGGGACGAGGAAAGAGGGGGTGACAGAGGCTGTGTGAGCTTATGAGGACGATGGCTGCAGGCGCCCACTGTGGGCTCCCTGTCTGTCCCCATCCGCACACCCTGGCATGCGCCTCAAGAGGCAGGCAGTACCCAGCTCCCACCTGTGCACCTGCAGCTGCTCCTTCCAAGAACCTTCTGAGATCTACCTTTTCCCTAAAACACTTGGAGAGCATCATGTGACTACACAGTAGCAACTCTCCCGGGAGCTTTCAAGCTGCCAGCCCATGTAGCCCAGTGCCAAGCTGGGCACAGACGAGGGAAACACAACTCAGGGAAGGGGCAGTGCAAGGTGAGGACCTGCCGCCTCTCTTGAGCCTCTCGGAGCGGAAGTTCTCATAGTGAAGGTCCTGGGTCACCTCCTGCAGGTCCTGCATGTGGGTGCTGAAAGAGAGAAGGCACCAGGATGGCTTCAGGCACAGGCCACTTTTACAGGAAAAACAGCTCATCAAGCACATGCAAGAAACACTAGTGACAGAACAGGGGAGTGCACTGTGGGAGTGTGTGGTGAGGCCAAAGAGATTTTACTAGTTAAAAGGTAAATAATGGGCCAGCGCCGCGGCTCACTTGGCTAATCCTCCGCCTGCAGTGCCGGCACCCTTGGTTCTAGTCCCAGTTGGGGAGCCGGATTCTGTCCTGGTTGCCCCTCTTCCAGTCCAGCTCTCTGCTGTGGCCAGGGAAGGCAGTGGAGGATGGCCCAAGTGCTTGGGGCCTGCACCCGCATGGGAGACCAGGAGGAAGCACCTGGCTCCTGGCTTCGGATCGGTGCAGCGCACCAGCTACAACGCACAGGCTGTAGCGGCCATTTGGTGGGTGAACCAACGGAAAAGGAAGACCTTTCTCTCTGTCTCTCTCTCTCATTGTCTAACTCTGCCTGTCCAAAAAAAAAAAAAAAAAGGTAAATAATATTTGAAACAGGAACACATTTTTCTGTTAGAACCTATGGAATATACAATTCAGAGTCATGATTTCTTGAGCTTAAAATCTACACATAACTCTTGTGTGAGAACAGTCAGCATGGATGACCAAGACCACAGGTGAAGCCCTGATATTCTGATCCAACAGAAACTGAACCCAACCTTCTCTTCACCTTAGCAAACAGGTGCCCTTCTTTTCTTGTTTTCTGTGTTTTTTTCTAAAACCGAGGCCCTCGGAAATGAGCAGGCGCCGTGACGCACCCCTGCTTGCTCAGTGCTGCAAAGGCTGGCTCCCTGCCTCGCCTGCACTTGCTCCAGCACCCGCCCCGTGCAGCGAGGACGGGGCGCCGCAGGCGTCGGGCACTCTCACCTTCTTGCAGTCTTTACGTTATGTCCACTCACTAAAAACTGGTATGTATGTGGCACAGACAGCAATTTTCAGCTAATCTAAATGTTTATGGAAATAATTCTTTGAACACTTCTGATTAACGGGATATTTTAAGCAGATTCTTTCAGTCTCCACTGGAGAATCATTACAATTCATGTACACTACTATATACATGTTAGTACATGCAAAATTTATTTCTAAAGGGGAAAGTCTACTTTTGTACACTCAGGGCTATCACAGTCGCAAAAATAAATGGAAGCCTTTCAAGGCTAAAGGCAGCCCCCAGCAGGGGCTGAAGCTGACGAGCAGGGCACTGCAGGTCAGCTGGCCATGGAGCAACTGCTCAGGGCCCCGTCAGAGCTGACCACCTCTTCAGCAGAGCTGGGAGCTCTCGGATCCCAGCTGACAGCTGGGCTCCCTTCAGCAACCAAGATGTGAATCTGGAAACAGGAAGGAGTGGCTCTGCAGCGTTTACGGAGAGCCCAGCTGGGGTCCCTAACACCAAGCTGTGGCAGTACCCTTGTCTGGCGCACACGTGTACCGCACGGCGGAAGCACCCAGCTCTGTGCCGGCTCTGACAGAGGGGTGCACCGAGTGTCTTACATGAGCATCGTTCTCAGCTTCAGAAAGTCGTTGTGCTCCGGGTTTTCCACTTCCACGACACCCCACGGGTAGAGGCGACCTCGGACCTTCTTGCCCTTGGCTTCAATCAGCTGATTGGATCCAACCACAGAGAACGGGATACTGGCCTAGAAGACAGACACGCATGGGTTGACAGGATCCACATGGCTCACTGCCAACAAGTGGAACACACCACTGTGTCCTACAAGGTTTACCAAAAAGCTAAGGTACATTTCCCACATGGGACAAACTGTACAAAGAGATACTAAACATGCAATAAAAGGGCCAATCCTTAGGTGATAGCTATGTCAAAATATATTTAAAGCAAAACTACTCTTTGTAATGGAACCTTCCAGACAATCTCTCAGGTCAAGTCATTCAGGAGTTGGCCCTTTGTAACCTCTGACTTTAAACGCCCAGACAATGGAAAATAAGAGTGAGTTCTACTATGCAGTTGGAGCCAGCTCTCACCTTGAGAAGTCTAGTCTGCTCTTTGAAGTCTTCATCCTCATCTGATTCTGCATCGGGTAAGTGATAGATTTTGATGTTATGTTCTTCAATTTCATCCAAAATCTGAAAGAGTGACAGAACCAGAATCAATTTTAGCAAAATAAATATTCTTTTAACCAAACCTAAGATATAGAAATTATTCAAATTTCAATGAAGAGTCAAATTAGTCACTAAAATTACTTTCCAATGATTTTATCAAGTGCTGAAAAGGTGTTTTTATGCTTGAATTTCAAGGGCTCCTCTGTCCGGACTAACACCAGTATCCCCAGCACAGAAAAGCCCCTGCACAACAGCCAGGAGCGACACACACCCTGTGTGGAGGGCCCAGGCTGGGGGAAACACCTTGTGACTGCAAGGCAGGGTGGGGCACGCTCTGGGAGCAGAGAACAGCGAGGGCTGTGTGGAGAGCGCCCGAGCAGCAGGCCAGCCTGCTGGGGAAGCTGACCTGTCACCCAGGCAGTGGCCTACTGAGGGGCCTCCGGGGAGGAGAGCTGGGGGAGCAGGCACTCATGAGTCGGCCTGTTAAACAGCCAGCCTCCACTGCGGAGCACTCTCTGGCGCCAGGCAGGTGGGATAAGCCATCAAGGGACAAGAACACAGGAAGTGAGCGGAAAGCACCCTGCTGCAGTCTGCGCAGAGAAGAGCCCAACAGGCCTTCCGACCTTGCTGAGCCTTGAAGAGTCTGCACTGATACAGGCTGCAGGACAAGGCCTGCCCCTCCGCCGCCTGTACCCGGCGACCTGGCTTCATTCTGTTCATAGATCCTTGCTCACTCGTGGGAGAAACGGAATAGGAAGCAGGGACTCGATCTCCTGCCTGCTCGGAAAGCCACTTTCTTGGTCATAAAGACAGGACTGGCACTGGGGAGAAGGGAACTGAGGTGTGTGCAATAAGGAGACTTTTTAAAACTGGCCCAGTAAGAAGCAATGAATCAGTGAATTTAAGAGTTGTGTGGCCACTTACAGACTGACAAGCTGGGGGGACGGTCACTCACTAAGGAGAGAAGGACCCTGCGTGCACACACAGCTCACAGAAAGAGCCGGAGATGATGTCGTCATGATAGCATTAAGGATGATGACCTACAAGGATCAGGAAGGCAGGAAGGCGGCCAAAAGGCAGAGAAATGCAAGTACAGTGGCCCCAAGGCCCTGGAAGGACAAGTTCTAGGAGAACTGCCAATCACAACAAAGCCTCCCTGAGGCACCCAAGGCTAACACGGTTACCCAGCCTCTCACTACGTCCACCTGAGGAGACGCCCAGCCTCTCACTACGTCCACCTGAGGATGGAGCCCAGCCTCTCACTACGTCCACCTGAGGAGACGCCCAGCCTCTCACTACGTCCACCTGAGGATGGAGCCCAGCCTCTCACTACGTCCACCTGAGGAGACGCCCAGCCTCTCACTACGTCCACCTGAGGAGACGCCCAGCCTCTCACTACGTCCACCTGAGGATGGAGCCCAGCCTCTCACTACGTCCACCTGAGGATGGAGCCCAGCCTCTCACTACGTCCACCTGAGGAGACGCCCAGCCTCTCACTACATCCACCTGAGGAGACGCCCAGCCTCTCACTACATCCACCTGAGGAGACGCCCAGCCTCTCACTACGTCCACCTGAGGAAGGAGCCCAGCCTCTCACTACGTCCACCTGAGGAAGGAGCCCAGCCTCTCACTACGTCCACCTGGGGACGGAGCCCAACCTCTCACTATGTCCACCTGAGGACGGAGCCCAACCTCTCACTACGTCCACCTGAGGACAGAGCCCAGCCTCTCACTCACCCTTTTCTTCAGTCGCTCTCGTTCCTTCAGAGTGAGGGTGTCAGCTTTTGCAATGACAGGCACGATGTTCACTTTATTGTGTATCGCCTTCATAAATGCGACATCCAAAGGCTTCAGTCTAAAATTAATTTTAGAAGCATCATATATGTAGAAAAAGAATAGGAAGACCATATCTTTGAAAATTATCTCAATTCTTAAAATACACAGTTGGAACAAAACTCGGAAACCCAGGCATAAATCCGGTCTCCACAGTAACTATCTCCTTACCCATGTCCGAAAGGTGAAATGAAGTAAAAGCAACAGTGCACCCGGTTGTCAATGATGTGCCGCCTGTTCAGGCCGCTCTCGTCGTGCAGGTACCGCTCAAACTGCTCATCAATGTAGGAGATGATCGTCTTGAAGCTGAAAGACAAACGTCCGCCATCACTGCGGGGCACGTGAGACCTCTTTACTTCAAAGGGGAAATATTTTTCCCACTACTCCCACCAAATATGTATGATTTGATGACTCATTTTTATTTAAAAAAAATTTTTTTTATCTGAAAGGCAGTTACAGAAAGTGAGAGAGGCAGACAGAGATCTTATATCTGTTTCACTTCCAAAATGGCGGCAAGCCAGGAGCTTCATCCAGTCTCCCACATGGGTGCAGGGGCCCAAGCACTTGGGCCTTCATCTGCTGCTTTCCCAGGTAC
Organism: Oryctolagus cuniculus; assembly: GCF_964237555.1. Taxonomy (NCBI): domain Eukaryota; kingdom Metazoa; phylum Chordata; class Mammalia; order Lagomorpha; family Leporidae; genus Oryctolagus; species Oryctolagus cuniculus. The sequence goes on from NC_091434.1 coordinate 398,700, forward strand.
AGTATCAGGGAACTGGATGGTACGTGGAGCAGCCGTGACTTGAACCGGAGCCCATGTGGGATGATGGCACTGTAGACAGCGGCTTAACCAGCTGCACCACAACACCAGTCCCTGCTACTTCACTTTGAAGATAACAGCACAGAGTGACTCCTAGATTTGGCAAAACGGAGGCTTCTGGAAATTGTGCCAAGTGTAACTTTTCTTAAGTGCTGGAAGTCAAAAGCCTGAATACAACAGTGAAGACAGAGGGCTACCCATTTTTTCAAGGCGCATGGTTGTGGATGCAGGGCGGGGTGAGGGAGAAGTCCCTGACGCAGGAGCAAGGTGCAGGAAGGGCCTCCCTATTCCCTTTTCATCTCACACTGAGAACTGACGCTTCACGCTGAGGGGACTGAAACCCGAGGAAGCCTGTGCACTGAGGTGGTGTTGTCCTCATGAAAACCATCACTAGCAGTAGCCGCATGCGGGCTTTGCCTGCCAACCCTAACCGCCTTCACTGCCTCCCACATGGAGAGGACAGCAATGCTGGCCAGGGTTCAAGTCAAGCTGTTTTGTGACTCTGAGCTTACCAGAGTGCTCCAAGAGAAATGCTATATTCACATGTAATGCACTTTAAACTCTCTCATTGTTTTATGACACACAGCTACTCTAAGCCTCACAATCACTCACTAATCCCAATGAGAAACTAAAATACATTCGAATAAATCAGTGGAAACAGATGCCCAGCCCTTGTTCCTCTGGGGGCCACGTACCAATCCCTGCAGTTGATGGCGTCACCATAGCCGGGCGTGTCCACCACAGTAAGGCGCAGCTTTACGCCACGCTCTTCAATCTCAACAGTGGAAGCCTCGATCTGAACAGTTCTTTCAATTTTCTCTGGAAAAGAAACAGAGTGCAGCACGAGGACTGTGTCAGTGATTCTACAGTCAGCATGGGAAAAGCCAAAAGTGAGATTCAAATGCTGCCTCAGAAGGTTGAAAATGACTACATCAAAAATTCCAACTTTGGCTCCTACTTTAAAGAAAACAATTGATGAACTCACTTGAAAGTAGAATTAAAAAATACCTGTGGAAGAGCTGTGTGTCCCCACTGTGTGAGCCCACGATGAGGCTCTGGTCTTGTGTGCTTCATTCATTGCACAGCACTCGGAGTGCCTCAATGACCTTCTCCCTGGTCCTGCAGGGTTCTGCCGCTGACACAGCATTTTTAATGCATAAGCATTGCCCCTGGTCCTTCCCCTCAGGTGTGTAAGACAGGCAGAAAAACTACGTGTTCATTTTACAAAGAAAACGCATGCCAAGAGGAGGACGATCCACGGCTATGCATCTGTCAGAAGCACCTTGAGCCAAGAGCCTGGGACCCAGGGGCAGCCCACTTCCCCTGGGCAAAACTTCCCTTGTTCAAAACAGAAGAAACAAAACACGGAGCTAAGAAATAAGCTATTAACTGCGTACACGTTAGCACCTTCCCTGCAGAATTACTTCTGGGAACAGAGGACCTTTTGTTACCTGCAGCTCCTGGTATGATTCTTTCTGGGTAGAGATCAGTCAGGAATAGGCTGTTTATGAGAGTTGATTTCCCCAGACCAGATTCACCTTGAAGTCAAAATAAAAAGCTGGTCACAACCTTATGTATGACAGAGCTCACTCAGCCAAATATGCTGCACGTCTACGTGAGTCCTGGGACTGGGCCAAGGCCCCACAGGCACCACTGCGACGCTGCTGTCCCCATTTCACACAAGTGGGAACTCATCCGAGGTCTGAGAACTGTGAGGAGCAGGGCCATGTTCTGAATCTGAATCCAGCTGGGGAGACACTTCAGAACGTGTAGACTGTAGGATGAGAAAATCTCCCCAGTAGTCTTCTGCAGCATATCATCTTTGTTTTTTGACAAACAGAACGCCCTGAACGTAGGTCATCACATTTCAGCCAACACCACGATACTTTCCCATCTGCAGCACGCACAAGCGTGCCGAGGCTGCCACCTGGTGGACTCCATGGTGCTGAGAGCCCCTACTTTCCACACACACCTCGGGGCCACAGTGCTGTCAGGCCATGGCCCGCTCATTTTCTTGATGTCCCATGACAAATTCCAGGTATATGTATGAGATGACTTCAAAATGGTTTGTGGGAAACTGGAATGAAGTTTACTTTGTTGCAAAACCTTTTGAAGTCCATACATTTTCATGATTGCATTTGCCACATGCATTTTTTTTTGGACAGGCAGAGTGGACAGTGAGAGAGAGAGACAGAGAGAAAGGTCTTCCTTTGCCGTTGGTTCACCCTCCAATGGCCGCCGCGGCCGGCGTGCTGTGGCCGGCGCATCGCGCTGATCTGAAGCCAGGAGCCAGGTGCTTCTCCTGGTCTCCCATGGGGTGCAGGGCCCAAGCACTTGGGCCATCCTCCACTGCACTCCCTGGCCACAGCAGAGAGCTGGCCTGGAAGAGGGGCAACCGGGACAGAATCCGGCGCCCCGACCGGGACTAGAACCCGGTGTGCCGGCGCCGCAAGGCAGAGGATTAGCCTAGTGAGCCGTGGCGCTGGCGCATTTTTTTTTTTTTTTAAAGATTTATTTCCTTATTTGAAAGGCCAAGTGACATAGAGAGCAAACAAGACAGAGAGAGCTTCCATCTACTGGTTCACTCCCCAGATGGTTCCAACAGTCAGGGGTGAGTCAGGCCTAAGCCAGGAGTTCCATCTGGGTCTCCTATGTGGGTGGTAGGGGCCCAAGCACTCGGGTCATTCCCTGCTCTCTCCCAGTTACAGTGAGCTGGACAGAAGCAGAGTTGAAGACTTGAACTGGCATTGCGAGTGTCAACCCCCACTGTACCTAGCACAACATTGGCTCCTGAAGGCCTTTCATACTAACACAAGCATTTCATGAATGAAGAATCCCGACTGCTATAACTATGTATTCTGAATATTTGAGAAATTTAACTTCAAAAGAGACACAAAATTTCTAAAATTAGATTTTGTACTCGAAGAGTAAAAACAAACTCCCTCTGTTCATTATAGGTTCCCTGGGTAGAAATGAGCTTTGCTGAGGCCAGCACAGCATGTCTAAAAGTACTTTTGTCTAAAAGTACATCTCTGTGTGAAAAATCATTATTTCTAGGAAAAGAACAAAACAAGTGAGTTTGAAATGTGCAAATGAAATTAGGACTGTACTTGGGATGCAAGTTCTGCAGTACTAACAGAACAAAACCAGGACATGCCCAAATGTGAGTGTGAAAAACCTAAGTGCCCACTCTCCCATCCACCTACCCTTCGAGGGCCTGACACTGCAGTATAGAAACGCTGGCATTCTGTATCAGAGTGCTGGTTTGAGTCCCAGCTGCTCTTCTTCCAATCCAGCTTCCTGCTAATGGCCTGAAAAAGCAGATGGTCCAAGTGCTTGGGCCCCTGAACCCACGTCAGGGACCTGGATGGAGCTCCTGGCTCCTGGCTCCTGGCTCCTGGCTCTGGCTTGGCCAACCATTTGGAGAGTGAACCAGCAGATAGAAGATCTACTTCTCTTTTCTCCCTGTCTTTGCCAATCTGTACTTCAAATAAATAAACCTTTTCTTTTTTAAAAGCTGTCCATTGAATGAACTGCCTAGGAAGGCCCTTTATGTTTATTTAGTAGGTTTAAAGAGATTTTACCAATAGTTGTCAGTCCCTTCTGTGTGTCTGTCACTGAATCCTGAAATCAAGACAAAGTGCCGGCTTCCCTGAGGCTCTGCAGGCCGGTGTGGCGGCGCTGGGAGCAGCAGCTGCACCTCTTCCCACCCCCAGCCCAGGGCCACCTCCACAGAGCTGAGTGCCCCTGAGTACCTAGCTGCTGCTGCACTCACTGCTGTCCCCACCTGGCTCAGCTTCCAACAGGCGCTAGGAGGAGAGGAAGTCAGACACTCGAGGAGCGATGGGGATCAGTAACTCCACCACCATCCAAAAGCGCAGCAAGCACAGTGGGGTCAGCAGTCTTACGTTTGCCCAAGTGACAAAGGGGTTTTCATACACTGCCAGAACGAACGCAGCAACAGCCGTAACTGACTGGGAAGTAGTAGAGCGCACGTGACAATTCATGCCTTCAGCACTCAGAAACATGTACAGGTCATCACCCTGAAACATCATCAGGCAGATGGTCACATTTATTTTGGATTTTAATATATCCATGTGAAAACCAAGGAGCACGGTCATGAATGTAAGGAAACAAAGACCTTTGAGATCTGGTGGAATCTTTCTCCACATTAACCGATGTGAGAATGAAGCCACCTTCTCAGACACCATGGACCGAGGGTACGGTGGGGAGGCCCGCAGGGTAGGAGTACTCCACGCAGTTAGCTTTCTGGATGACTCCCACAACTCGTCATGAACCGAGTGGTGGACAGGATGCAGCGGACAGCTCACGAGGGGTGGCTTCAAGGGGAGGCCTGTCACACAGCCCACGCACTCACCTCCACCATCCACACCGCCTGTCACACGGCCCACGCACTCACCTCCACCATCCACGCCGCCTGTCACACAGCCCACGCTCTCACCTCCACCATCCATGCCACCTGGCACATAGTTCTCACCTCCACCATCTACTCCACCTGTCACACGGCCCACAGCTCTCACCTCCACCATCCACACTGCCTGTCACAGGACACACACCTCTCACCTTACACCATCCAGGCCGCCTGTTACATAGCCCACGGCTCTCACATCCAGCATCCTCACCGCCTGTCACACGGCCCACGCTCTCACCTCCACCATCCACGCTGCCTGTCACACGGCCCACGCTCTCTCCTCCACCATCCACACCGCCTGTCACACGGCCCACGCTCTCACCTCCACCATCCACGCCGCCTGTCACACGGCCCACGCACTCACCTCCACCATCCATGCCGCCTGTCACACGGCCCACGCATACCTCCACCATCCACGCCGCCTGTCACACGGCCCACGCTCTCTCCTCCACCATCCACGCCGCCTGTCACACGGCCCATGCTCTCACCTCCACCATCCACGCCGCCTGTCACACAGCCCACACACTCACCTCCACCATCCACGCCGCCTGTCACATGGCCCACACACTCACCTCCACCATCCACGCCGCCTGTCACACGGCCCACGCTCTCTCCTCCACCATCCACGCCGCCTGTCACACGGCCCACGCTCTCACCTCCACCATCCATGCCACCTGGCACATAGTTCTCACCTCCCCCATCTACTCCACCTGTCACACGGCCCACAGCTCTCACCTCCACCATCCACACTGCCTGTCACAGGACACACACCTCTCACCTTACACCATCCAGGCCGCCTGTTACATGGCCCACGGCTCTCACATCCAGCATCCTCGCCGCCTGTCACACGGCACACAGCTCTCATCTCCACCATCTAGGCCATGAGCCTCGGGGAGTACACTCACAAGGTAAGTGCAGCTGTAACTGGGAACCTACACATACACCCAAAGTGTTGCTTTATGTTCTTCGTGTGCCTAGCTTAGTTCACACTAACAACCCACCACTTTCAATTGGGTAACACACTTGCATTAATGTGTAATGTTCCTATCCTACTTTCCTGATGAATTAGGCCACCACATCACACCAATGCAGGATGACACAGGTGCTGTCACCAGCCAGTGGCACCACCCCGTGCCCTATACACCTGCACCTGGATGCCTTCTTTCACATCTCCACTCCCTCCTGACCTCGCAACCCCTAGAGACTGCTGGCCTTCCATCTGCACGCCTCCAGAAGACTGTCAGAATTCGGGAAACCTACGCCTGTCTTTCCTCAACAGTCTCACTGCCCAGCAAAGTGTGGGGCTCTCCTGACACACTGTTTCTCTTCAACTACTCATGAGAGGACAGACAACTTTAGAGTTCTTGTTACGTTCTAGCTCTCTCTACCACCAAACTCATGCTCAGCCCTCTGCAGACCTCTAAGCCAGCCTGTCAGGGTGTAATTACACGATCCTGAAACACCCATTCATTTGTGCATTTGGTTTAGTTTTTCAAAGTCCATCCTCAGAGCAACAGAAACCAGAGAGCTTCTAGGCCCCACCCAGCCCCGCCCCGCCCCCGCCCCGCCCCGCCCCCACCACTGTGTGTGCTGTCACTACGCCTGTTGGGCCTCTCGTGGAATGTCACACGAATTAACACTTAGGGCCTCTCGTGTGTCTATTTTTGACTTTTTTTTTTTTTAGATTTATTTATTCATTTGAAAGTCAGAGTTACACAGAAAGAGATGGAGAGGCAGAGAGAGAAGTCTTCCATCCACTGGTTCACTCCCAACTGGCCACAATGGCTGGAGCTGTGCTGATCCGAAGCAAGGAGCTTGGAGCTTCCTCTGGGTCTTCCCATGTGAGTGCAGGGGTCCAAGAAATTGGGCCACCTTCTACTGCTTTCCCAGGTCATAGCAGAGAGCCGGATTGGAAGTGGAACAGCCAGGACTTGAACTGGTGCCATATGGGATGCTGGCACTGCAGGCGGTGGCTTTACCCACTACACAGCGTGGGCCCCTTGTGTGTCTATTTTTAATCCATATCTTTTTGTGCTGTATGAATATGCCACAACTTGTTCACAGACTCTCCTGCTAGAGACACCTGCATGTCTTCTAGGCTGGAGCTGACAAAAGTGGCTACACGCATTCAAACAGAAGTCTCCCAGGCACATCTTGTCATGTGGCTAAATCCCTAAGGGTGAGACTGTGAGGCTGTAACTGCTGGGACAGGGTCAGGGGACTGCTGCACTGACGCTCCCATCTGCCATCAGGATGGTCCAGCTGTGGCACATCCTTGCCTGCACTCACACTGCCAGCTTCTCCCAGGGAGAACGCGGTGCTAGGCTGCTGTGGGTTCAACGTGTGTTTCCCTGGCTACTGAACACGTGGACTACAACTTGAACACGGGTTATCTGTATTTCTTCCTTCATGAAGTCTTTTGTAACGGATCACTTGTGCTAGTGAGCTGTAAAATACTTCAATAAATTCTGGATACAAATCCTTTGTCCAATGCGGCATTGAGACTGTTTCCAGTTTATGGTTTCATTTTATTTTCTTGGTTTCTAATGGAAGAAATTTAAACAATTTTTATGTCTGATTTACTAGAAGGAATATGACAAAGGATACCAATGAACAAACACCTTATCAAGAAACGGATAAGACAGCTCAACTCCATCTTGGTGGTAGCCCCAAGGAGGGGCCCGTGGTTCAGCCACCACCATGCAGCTCACTGTTCGTGCTCGGGAGCAGCACGCCTTCGAGGTGACCAGCCCCAGAATATCAAGCTGGAATCCTAGCAAGCACACCCCCACCCTGGGCCAGTGCTGGGTGAAGGCCCCGAGCAGTCTGGAAGTAGCGGGACCCCTGCTCCCTGGCCCAGGTAGGCAAAGTGAGAGGCTGGATTCCTAAGGTGGACAGGCAGGAAGGAAGGAGAGGACAGACTGGGCCACGTGGCAGGTGCAGCACACTCGGGGCTTTGTCAACATGGTGCCCACCTTTGGGCTCCAACCCCAGCTCCTGCAGTGCTTGCAATTCTGCCTTAATAAAGCTGCTCTGCCCAGTCAAAACAAAAACAAAGAAATGGCAGGGCTAGCTGGTGCCACCCCGACATCCACACGTCCAGCTCGCCAAGAGCTCCCCACGGTGAGGACAACTCATGTCTTCCAACTGTGACCACTGCTCCTCACATCCTTTCTGCTTCCCTCAAAATCATAAAAAGCTTTTACCCATTTTCTTCTACAATTTTTATAGCTTTTTCACAACCCACTTCCAGATAATTTTGCTGTACAGTGTGAGGCAGGAGCTATTTTCCCGAGGATCTAGTTGTTCCAACACTATTCATAACAAGATTAAATCTCTCCCATTAAATTACCTTGGCATCTTTGTTAAGCTACTCAATTAACGTCACGTATGCAAGTATGTGGGTCAACTCTTGGACTGTCTTGTTCAGCTGAACTCAATGCCTTCAATTACCATGCTGTTTTGGTCAGTTAGTCTTGAGATCAGACAGTCTGAGTCACCTCTTTCTAAACTGTTGTCTATTCTAGACCTTTTATGCCAGATCCAAGTGCCTGGGTTCAGGTCCTGGCTCTGTTCTGGATTCCAGCGCCCTAACACCACACTGGAAGATGGCAGCAATGGCACGTGGCAGTTCAAGTAGTTTCGTCCCTGGCATGCAAGTAATGGACCTGGATTTAGATTCCAGCCTGGCCCAGCTTGGGCTGTTGTGGGCATTTGGGGAGTGAACCAGTGGACGGGAGATGCCCGTTTCTCTGCCTTTATAATAATAGTCCCAATCTACCAACAAGTAGACTTCTCCCAACTTACTAGGTTTGCTTTACTATGTCTTGGCAGTGCTTTAGACTTTCCTATGCAGTGATCTTACATATGTTTTGGTAGATTTATCCCTAAAAAGTGTATTTTTATGTTCCTATAAACAGTAATATCTTGACGAATTCTTACTATGGGTTGGGTATGTGGTTTAGTGAACAGATGTTCATCAAGAAGCTAGCCTTCCACATCTGAGTGCCTGGATTCCATTCCTGGGTTTGGCTCCTGACTCCAGCTTCCTAATGCTGCCCCTGGGAGACAGCAGTGATGGCTCAGTAACTGGATTCCTGCCATCCCTGTGGGAAACCTGGACAGAGTTCTGGCCTAGCCCAGCTTTGCTCTATCCTGGTCCTTGAGGCCATCTGAGGAATGAACCAATAGATGGGAGCCCTGTCTCTAAAATAAACACATTTAAAAATAAATTCATGGGGCCAGAACTGTGACGTAGCAGGAAAAGCTACTGCCTGCTGCACCATATCCCATATAGGCAATGGTTTGAGTCTCCACTTCTGATCCAGCTCCCTGCTGATGCGCCTTGGAGGGCAGTGGAGGATGGTCCAAGTATTTGGGCCCCTGCATCCACATGTGAGACCTGGAAGAAGCTCCTTGCTCCAGACTTCAGACTGGCCTTGCTCTGGCCATTGTGGCCATCTGGGGAGTGAACCAGCAGATGGAAGATCTGTCTTTCCTTCTCTCTGCTTTTCAAATGAATGAATAAATCTTTTAAAAATAGGTAATATATTGCTACTAGGATGTTTCTGGCATTACCTTTTAAAGCTCACAGCCACAGTTTTTATATCCTGACCAGGCACCTTCTCCTCACTGGCAACAGGATGACGCTGGTGTAATTAACTCAGCTGGGAGACATTTCTATTCACTTGCTTTCCAAAATTCTTGTAAGATCATATCATTTCTATCTAAAATGATAACTTTAATAGCAAAGCAACCTAAGTCTAGAATTTTCTTTTTGAGAAAATTTTAAAATGAATTTGTAAAAGAAAAAGAAACACAAAAAAAGTAAAAATAATTTTAAAGAGAAAAGAATGAAGTTGGTCCTGTTAACCCTCCACCTCTGCTATCAAAGGCAGAGCCGGCAGTGGTGACTTTAACTCATCTCATTAACGCGCACGCTTCTTTGCTCAGGAAGCCACAGGCTTGTGGGTTTCACCCAGCTAGGAAGGATTTCATTAATTTTCAACATTGTCTTATTTCCCACTTCATTGCTTCCTGGTTTTTACTGTTTTCTTCCCTCTACTTACTGTGAATGTGCTATTCATTGTCAAGTTTAAAGCAGTCCCTCTGATGGCTTAATTAACTTTCTTCTTTTGCTGCCGGACACTGAAAATCACTTCCCCAGGACAACTGCAGCTGCTGCACTGCGTCCTGAGGTTACTGCCTCGCGTGCCTTGAGGTTCTGCTAGTGGGTGTGTAAAAATTCAAGATGATGCTTTTTTGAACTGATTCTTTACCACTATGACACATATTTCTTTATCTTTGGTAGCATTTCAGCAGTAGGTGGGAAGTCTACTGTTATTACTATAGCCCCCTTGGCTTTCTTATGATTGGAGTTGGATAAGTTTCCATTCTCATTTTCACCCTGCTTATATTTCTACAAAGTGTTTGGATTGTAGACAATATAAATATAAGCTCACTAGCCACTCTGATAACCTCTTCCTCTTTGTGTCAGTTATAGTAATCATTGATATGGTTTTAATTTTTTTTTTTTTTTTGACAAAGTGGACAGTGAGAGAGACAGAAAGGTCTTCCTTTTGCCGTTGGTTCACCCTCCAATGGCCACCACGGCCGGTGCGCTGCGGCTGGTGCACTGCACTGATCCGAAGCCAGGAGCCAGGTGCTTCTCCTGGTCTCCCATGCGGGTGCAGGGCCCAACAACTTGGGCCATCCTCCACTGCACTCCCGGGCCATAGCAGAGAGCTGGCCTGGAAGAGGGACAACCGGGACAGAATCCGGCGCCCTGACCGGCACTAGAACCCGGTGTGCCGGCGCCGCAAGGCAGAGGATTAGCCTATTGAGCCACGGCGCCAGCCTGATATGGTTTTATAAGGTTAAAAAATACATTTTCTTTCTTCTTTTCCTGCTTTATTTTGGATTGAATACTTTCATTCTTAAAATTTATTTTTCATTTGTTTGAAAGGCAGAGAGACAGAAATCTCTCATCTGCCAATATACTCCCCAAAATGCCTGAAAACAGCCAAGGCTGGGCCAGGCTGAAGACAGGAGCCCACAGCTCCAACCAGGTCTCCTATGTGGTGGTAGGAGCAACTAGTAGAGGCACTCACCTACACTGCCTCCTTAGATGTGCATTAGTGGGAACCAAGGCGGGTCGAGAGAGAGAGAGATCCATCTTCCATCCACTGGTCCACTCCCCAGATGGTCACAATGACCGGGACTGGGCCAGTCCAAAGCCAGGAGTTTCGACAGTGTCTCCCACGTGTGTGGCAGGGGTGAAACACTTGGGCCATCTTCTGCTGCTTTTCCCAGGCCGTTAGCAGGGAGCTGGATCAGAAGTGGAGCAGCTGGGACACAAACCGGTGCTCATATGGGATGCTGGCGATGCATCAGCTTTATCTGCTGTGCCACAAGGCCAGCCCCTCAAGCTGAGTCTTGGGCCTAGGCAACTTGATACATGATGTGCAATCCCCAAGTGGTTCCCTCACCACCATCCCAAAGACCTGCCCCTGGATGGAGTACTTCTGCACAATCTACTTTATCAAAGCTACTGGATTATAGCCAAATCCTTGTGGTTGTGCTCTGAAATCTGCACTATGCATTTCTAACTCAGCAGTCTTCATGGAAATCAGATTAAGTTCACATAAAATCTGTGGCGTTTATAATAGCTGCTATCCATCCTCCTGTCTTCTGTGCGTCCTTAACTAGTTGTTTCAGATGTATTACCAGTCAACTAGCTTGGAAGTAAACTAAAAGGTAAGAAAATCTTCTATATATTCACATATCTGTCATTTCCAGTAACTATCCATTCTTTAATGGAGGTCAAGTTCCCATCTGTGGTGCCACCATTGCAGTGTAGTGGATTAAGCCACCACTTCCCAAGCTAGCATCCCATCTGAGTGCTGACTGAGTCCTAGCTGCTCTGTATCCCATCCAGCTCCCTGTAATGGCCTGAGAAAGCAGTGGGAGAAGGCCAAAGTGCTTGGGCCCCTGCACCCATGTGGGAGACCCGGATGGAACTCTTGGTCCCTTGTGGCCCTTCTGAGGAGTGAACCAGCAGATGGAACACCTCTCTCTCGGTAACTCCACATTTAAATCAATAAATCAGTATTTTTTAAAAAAATTATTTACTTGAAAGGTGGAGTTATTGAGAGAGGGAGGGAGGGAGTGTGAGACAGAGATCTTCCATCTGCTGGTTCACTCCCTAAATGGTCGCAACCAGAGTTGAGTCAGTCTCAAAGCTAGGAACTTCTTCCAGGTCAGTCAGTGGGTGCAGGAACCCATGCACTGGGACCCTCATCCATTGTTTTCCCAGGTACATTAACAGAGAGCTGAACTGGAATTGGAGCATCTGGGACCAGAACCAGCACCCATATGGGATACTGGTGTCACAGGAGGCAGCTTAATCTGCTATGCCACAACACCAACCCCATATATCAATGTTTTTAAAAAAAGGTTTTCATCTGCAATCCTTCTCTTCTAACCTGAAGGACTTTATTTATTTACTTATTGCAGGTCTGACAGTGATAAACCCTACTGGCTTATCAGTCTGAAGAGTCTTTATTTCATCTTGATTATTTAAGTTATGAACAGAGATCTGTCTTCCATCCACCCCATTCATTCCCCAAATGGACACAACAGCTGGGGCTGGGCCAAGCAGAAATCAGCAGTCAGGAACTCTCCCTGGGCCTCCCATGTGGCTGATGGAGGCCATGCACTTGGGCCATTCTCCACGGCTTTCTCAGGTGCACCAGCAGAGACCTGCACAGGAAGCGGGATAGCCAGCACTCGCACTGGTGCTCGCGTGTGGGACGCTGATGCAGGCGCTGGCTTAGCCCGCTGCACAACACTGACCTCCTGATTCCATCTAGACCCTCATTTTTAAAAGAGATGTATGGTGACCACAGAATTCCAGGCTGAGGGCTCTACCGCTGAGGTACCTCAGCAGCACCAGTCCACTCTTCCTAATGACAAATCAGTTGTCATTCTTAACCTTTGAATCTCTGTAAATATTTTTCTTCCTTTCTTCTCACTTTTTAAAAAGAAGTTTATGCATTTATTTTAAAGGCAGAGAGACAGAGGGAGCGACTTCCACCTGTTGGTTCACTTCCCAAATGCCTGCAGCAGCCAGGGCCGGGCCAGCCAGGGCCGGGCCAGCCGGAGTCCGAACGTCAGAACTGCATCGGGTCTCCCGAGAGGGTGGCAGGACCCACGTGCTGGAGCCATCACCTGCTGCCTCCCAGGCTGTGCAGCAGCAGGAAGCTGGCGCCTCAGGGGGCGGCCTCCCTCCTGCAGCTCCGCCCGCCTGCTCACGATGTGCCTCGCCGTGTGTCTTCTCAGTCCTCAGGGACTCGGTGTTAGGAGTCTCAGTGTGCTGCTGGCTGAGCTTCCCAGATTTGTGCACTGTCTGTCCAATCACCTGCACATCAGCTGACGAGGAGGACAGCCCAGGAGGCTCGGGCCCACTCCTCCAGGCCAGGCTGGCCTTTCCCTTCTTCTGCAGTGTGTATCCAGAAAGGTTCTCCTTCCAGAACCACTTTGGTTCTTCTTTGTGTCTTCCAGTCAGTTGTCCATCACACTCACATACTCTTTTAAGAACAGGGACAGCCGGCGCCGCGGCTCACTAGGCTAATCCTCTGCCTTGTGGCGCCGGCACACCGGGTTCTAGTCCCGGTCGGGGCACCGGATTCTGTCCCGGTTGCCCCCTTCCACACCAGCTCTCTGCTGTGGCCAGGGAGTGCAGTGGAGGATGGCCCAAGTACTTGGGCCCTGCACCCCATGGGAGACCAGGATAAGTACCTGGCTCCTGCCATCGGATCAGCGCGGTGCGCCGGCCGCGGCAGCCATTGGAGGGTGAACCAACGGCAAAGGAAGACCTTTCTCTCTGTCTCTCTCTCTCACTGTCCACTCTGCCTGTCACAAAAAAAAAAAAAAAAAAAGAAGAAGAAGAAGAAGAAGAAGAAGAACAGGGACACAATCAGAGGAAAGTCCTCTGTCGCCACCTGGTTTTTCTGGAGTAGGGACCACCTTTGTGGCCTCCTTGGTCCCTAATCGTTCTTTACTGGACGTCAGATATGCTGAGGTCTTTCACAGACAATGGTTTTTGTCCTGCCAAGTAGTTAACTTATTTATGAATGAATTGGATCCTTTCAAGGGGGGCCTGGTTACAAGCTGTGGGTGGAGGGACAGGTTCACAGCAGCCAGGGTATCTAGTGTCTCCACTCCTCAGCAGGGCTAGCCGGAATCTACTGAATGCCTGGGGTGTCCAATGACACTTCTCTCCTTCGGATGGCTGGAGTTCAAAACATGTCATAGCCACGTGTGTGCTTTCTACCCCGTGTTGTCTCCAGCTGGCTCTGTGGCATCTTACCCTACACAGCTGTGGTTTGCAGTTCAAAGTCTCCAAAGGAGTCCTCAAGCATACTGCTGGGGTTTCTTCCCTTTTTAGGAGCCCTGCCCAGCACCTCAGCTTCCCTGAACTGGGAACTGTCCCCAGCTCTGAGACTCGCACTCTTGACCTACCCTGCCTCCTCCTGTTACAGCATTAGGTGAATGGCAGGAAGCTGGGGTAACTTTAAGTTCATACGATTTGCTTTCCTCATCAAGATCCTACATTGCCCGTTCACCAATATCTGAAGAGCTGTTTCAGGTATTCTGTTCCATCCTCTGGTCTCTCATGGAAGGAGGACTGGTATGGTGTTAGTCATCTACCCACCCACTGCCTGTCTTGTGAGCAGTGTCACCGGAACACAGCTGTGCCACGTGTGCATGTACTGTCAATGGCATCTTCCCACTGCAAGGGCACAGCGACTGAGCTGTGCCCAAAACTGTACTCCCCAAAAAGCCTCCACAAGTCTGTCTATCCCTGAGTTATTCTATCACGGCACAAGGTATTGCCAGTGTCTGAGTCCATAAAGTTAAGTAGCTGTGATAGGCTGCACTGGATTTGCCTCTCCTGCCCGTAACTCAAATTGGCACTATTACTATCACACAATCAGCCTGTGAACACGTAGACACTCACTGTCCCATGCCCAGGAGTCCGCACAGGAGTCACCTGTCACTCATGCACGGCCATCATCAGAGGCTTCTCCAATGCTTCCCTCGTTAAAAATTTTTACAGTTGTCAAAAATAAAATAAGCTTAACAGAATTAGTTCACCAAGTTTAACTTCTTATGGACTGTGATGAAACACAATACAAGCTACGGCCCGAGGTGATGCTATCTGACGTAACAGAAATTCCAAGCAGCCACTCAATTTCAATGGACTTTACAGGATATGTTGGGGGCCAGTGTGACCATGTGGGTGCCAGTTTGATTCCCAGCTGCTCCACTTCTGATCCAGCTCCCTGCTGATTGCTTGGGAAGAGCAGCGGAAGACAGCCCACATGCTTGGGCCCCAGCCACCCACGTAGACTTGAGGGAAGCTCCTGGCTACTGGTTTTGGCCTGGCACGGACCTGGCCATTGGGGCCATCTGGGTAATGAACCAGCAGATAGAAGCTCTCTATCTCTGTGTAACTCTTTCAAATAAATCATTTTTTTAAAAAAAGTTGAAAATTATATGGTAGAAACTGTTACTTCTTTAACATATATCACCACTGTCATTTCAGGAGTTAATACTTTTTTAAAAAATACTTTACTTATTTATTTGAAAGGCAGAGTTACAGAAAGAGAGAGGAAGAGACAGAAAGAAAGGTCTTCCATCCCCAGATGGAGCTGGGCCAATCTGAAGGCAGGAGCCAAGAGCTTCTTCTGGGTCTCCCATGTGGGTTGCAGGGGCCCAAGGACTTGGGCATCTTCCACTGCTTTCCCAGGCCACAGCAGAGAGCTGGATCAGAAGAGGAGCAGCTGGGACAAAGACCAGAACCCATGTGGGATAAAAGCGCCACAGGCGGAGGCTTAACCTACTACACCATAGCACTGTACCCAGGAGTTAATAATGTTTAAAGTGAGACTTAAGTACTATTCTAGTTAAATATGAGTTCTCTGCTAACATGTGACAATTACTGCGGAACTCTTCTATCACAACTTCCTGGGTAAGCACTGTGAGAGTGGCTCAAGGTCTCTCAGAAGGTGACAGATAACAGATCAGCTGCGGTGGCTGTCACCGTCAGGAGGCCTCACTGGAGCTGCGGAATGCAGCTCCTCTACAATCCTGTCTCAATAAAGCAGCTGGCATTCCCCCCACTGAATCAAGAGGAGGTAAAGTGGGGGCCACATATTGGTGATGACCTAATCTAGACAGTCATACACTGTCATGTGTGCAATGTCCTACTGGCTACAGGTAAACCCCATTCTCCAAAGGCCAGGATCACTAGAGTTCATCTTGGAGGCCAGCGGCCGCCTGAGTCAACACTCTCACGGAAAGGCCCGGCAGGTACAGCCCCGGCCCGCACACCAGTGTCCCATGTGGGAGCGGTTCAAGTCCTGGCTGCTCCACTTCCGATCCAGCTCCCTGCTAATGGCCTAGGAAAGCAGCAGAAGACGGCCCAAGTGTTTGGGCCCCTGCACCCACATGGGAGACCTGGAAGAAGTTCCTGGCTTCTGGCTTTGGCTTGGCTCTGTCCTGGCTGTCGCAGTCATTTGAGGAGTGGACCAGTAGATGGAAGATTGATCTCTTTTTCTCTCTCCTCTTTCTGTATAATTCTGCCTTTCAAATAAATTTTTCAAAAAAAAAGTTTCATGGTGCATAAATAAGAAAATGACAGAAAAACTGTAATTTTACTTGAGCAAAATTATCCAAAAAATACACACACAATTTTTTAAATTCCCAAGTTATCTGACTCTGCAAAAAAAGAAATTTTCCCCTTTACATCATGGTCAGGCTGAGAATGGGAGATTATCCACTCAATAACCATGAAGCTAAACACGCATGTCTTACCAACCACCATCAATGTGAACTCAAAGCCTTTCTTTACTGATTTCCGGTGAACTTGATTGGGAAGATTTGCAAATCCAACATAGCCAGGAGTTTCTGGATTTATAAACTGAGTTGGCTGTTGCTAGAATAAGATTTAAAAGAAAAGGCATTAATAAATACCTTATTATTTGCTTTTGAGATTAATAAGACCCGTGACAAACACATGTAATTAATTCTCACAAATTAAAAATATACAAGTCAATCAACACTTTCTACTACCTGTCAGAAAACTCACGTATTACTTAACAGCACTGAAAGAAAATAGAGTATATTAATCCCTCAGCACTTTATTCTCCATTCTCTCTAGCAACCCAGCAATGTGCCAAAGACACGTGCGTAACTCCTCTTAGTCAGAGTTCAAATTCTGACTCACGAAACAGTGCCACAGCTGACAGCAGACGCATGCGAACACCTGCCTAAAGAATAGCTTCCAGCCAGCCAACAGGTGTCATGCTTTAGTGAAAAGTACCAGAAAAAAGACATTTCTCAGGGCGCCGGATTCTGTCCCGGTTGCCCCTCTTCCAGGCCAGCTCTCTGCTGTGGCCCGGGAGTGCAGTGGAGGATGGCCCAGGTGCTTGGGCCCTGCACCCCATGGGAGACCAGGAAAAGCACCTGGCTCCTGGCTCCTGCCATCGGATCAGCGCGGTGCGCCGGCCGCGGCGGCCATTGGAGGGTGAACGAATGGCAAAGGAAGACCTTTCTCTCTCTCTCTCTCACTGTCCACTCTGCCTGTCAAAAAAAAGGACATTTCTCTTGCTCTACTCCTGGTCCTGCAGAAGAGAGCTCTAGTAAGGGTGAGGCAGGTGAAGTCAGAAAGGTTGAGCTTCAAAGGGCAAAAGAGGGAAGGCTGAGACCAGGGAGATCCCCACGTCTGTTACACAGACCATCAATATCCCTTGATAAAAAGACAGCAATGAGAACAGAAGAGGGAGCTAGGATAAGAAACAGAATCTAGGCAGTAACATGCTGAAAATACCAAGAAATTTAAAAAAATACATCAGTTGATTAATTAATTGAAAAAAAGACAAGATACACAATAGGATTTCCTTTGAGAGTACACCGTGTAGATGTCCATTCAAGTGCACACTGGTGTAGACACACACTGTTGTAGATGTACACCATACATAAATGCACACTCAGATGTGCACAACCTTGTAGATGCCCATTCAAGTGCACACTGGTGTAGACGCACACTCATATGTGCACACTGTTGTAGATCTACACCATACATAAATGCACACTCATATGTGCACAGTGCTGTAGATGTAGATGTACACCATACATAAATGCACACTCAGATGTGCACTGCTGTAGACACACACTCAGATGTGCACACTGGTGTAGATGTAGATCTACACCATACATAAATGAACACTCAGATGTGCACACTGGTGTAGATGTAGATGTACACCATACATAAATGAACACTCAGATGTGCACTGCTGTAGACACAGAGTCATATGTGCACACTGGTGTAGATGTACACCATACATAAATGAACACTCAGATGTGCACTGCTGTAGACACAGAGTCATATGTGCACACTGGTGTAGATGTACACCATACATAAATGCACACTCAGATGTGCTCACTGTTGTAGATCTACACCATACATAAATGCACATTCCTATATGCACACTGGTGTAGACACACACTCATATACACACACTGGCATAAAAATAATTGACCAACTGACAGAAAACAACCTCAGGAGGAAAGATTATTAATGATGTATTTAGAAAAAAATGGAAGTCTGAAAAAATTGAAGGCTCAATATTTTATAATTACAATTAATTTATAATTTTGTTTTAATGCATCAAACATATCAGCCATATTAAAGACAACTGATTGGGGCTGGCTCTGTAGCATAGCGGTAAAGTCACCACCTGCAGTGCCAGCATCCCAGATGGGTG
This sequence comes from Oryctolagus cuniculus, assembly GCF_964237555.1. NCBI lineage: Eukaryota > Metazoa > Chordata > Mammalia > Lagomorpha > Leporidae > Oryctolagus > Oryctolagus cuniculus. Next base: position 417,021 of record NC_091434.1, read on the forward strand.
CAGGTTCGAGTCCCGGCTGCTCCACTTCCAATCCAGCTCTCTGCTGTGGCCTGGGAAAGCAGCAGAAGATGGCCCAAGTCATTGGGCCCCTGCACCCGCGTGGGAGACCCAGAAGAAGCTCCTGGCTCCTGGCTTCAGATCAGCCCAGTTCCAGCTGTTGCAGCCATTTGGAGAGTGAACCAGTGGATAAAATACCTTTCTCTCTTGCCTCTGCCTCTCTGTAACTCTTTCAAATAATTCAATACATATTTAAAAAAAACAACTAATCATATAAATCTTACTGTAAAGCATCTGAAAAATAAAGCATTATCCGTATGCAGTAGATATATGCAATGTGTTCTTACCTTAGACATCTTCTGTGATGTTTCGTCTGTTAAAAAAAGAAAAAAAAAACGTATCATATGTGGCAGAGTTCTTAGCTTCTCAGTGTCTCAAACACTTCCTCAGAAACAGTACTCTTCATTCTCCTGTCTCCACACTGGTTTCAAACCTCAGCATATCTGAGTCCTGAATCCCTGATGACCTTGGAGGAGCTGAGGCCCCACACCCTCTGTGTCCCTGGTCTGGCCAAACAAGGGAACACAGGACTCAAGAGCCTGGAACTCTGTGGCTTTCTACTCAATAGAAGGGCTGGGCTGTCCGTACTACTCTCTCTCTGCACCACTGCCTGACCCTCAGAAAATCCAGGAAACCTACCTTGTTAACCATCAGAGCTCCCCCAGGAGAAAAAACGACCCATGAAGGAAAAGACGACCAGTGACAGAAAACGTCCCTGAGAACAGACCACAGTCTACGCGGGAGGGAGAGGGAGAGAGGGAGGGGGAAGGAGAAGGGGAAGGAGAAGGGGAGGGAGGGGGAGGGAGAAAGGGAGAAAGGGGAGGGGGAGAGAGGGAGGGAGGGGTAGAGGGAGAGGGAAAGGGAGGGAGAGGGAAAGGGAGATGGAGAGGGACTGGGGGAGAGGAGGAGAGGGATAGAGAGAGAGGGATGGGGGAGAGGGATGGGGAGAGGGATGGGGGAGAGGGAGAAGGAGAGGGGGAGGGAGGGGGAGAGGGAGGGGGAGGGGAGGAGGGGAGGAGAGGGGGAGGAGAGGGGGAGAGGGAGGGGGAGGGGGAGGGGAGGAGGGGAGGAGGGGGGAGAGGGAGGAGGGGAGGAGAGGGGGAGAGGGAGGGGGAGGGGAGGAGAGAGGGAGAGGGGCAGAGGGAGGGGGAGGGAGAGGGGGAGAGGGAGGGGGGAGAGGGGGAGAGGGAGAGATTCCGAGCTCTCTTCGCACCGCAGGGACACCAAGAGGGGACCGGCCACATCAGCCAAGGAGATCCTGACTGACAGCAGCACAGGCTGCACAGGCAGCTGCGACTGGGAGTCGTGTGAGCCCCAGCTCTCGAGACCTCTCAGGTGCACACAGAGCCTGATTCTGCCCTCTCCACAGCCAAGTGAGGACTGCAAACACCTCTTTAAAAAGCTTTTTTTTTTTTTTGCTCTTGGTACACACTTCTCCTTAGGGAAGGATACAAGGTGTGCACTTTCTAGCTCACGTTTTAGCTACCTCTTCCCTTAATTCTCTCAGGAAACTGCTACCTGCAAAAAGCCCTGTGGCGAGATCCACAGTGGGAGAACCCTCATGAAGTTGTGTCAGGAAGCTGTCCACAGCCTTGGGCAGCTTAGTCCAGACTGCCGGCCAGATTCTACAGCAATTACTCACATCTGTGGATCCGTTAGTTGGAGGGGTCACAGACAACCAACCTGCCTTAGCATATTTACTGACGGACCAAGGTGCAGTACGAACCATGACTAATGGAATGTTATACTTACCTTAACAGCTGTCTGCTCCAAAATGGGGTTTCATGAGGATTTATATTCAAGCTAAATGGTCCTATAATTTGGTAAGGAAAGCCTCCCAGCCCCCACCACCTGGGAGGCAGCAGCATGGATCCTACCCTTGTTCTCGCTCTCTCAACTCTGCGTCTCGACCGTCAAATCCACCTCTCAGAATCTGAGAGCTTCTCACAGAAACGAAGGCCACGCAGGGACTCGGGCCATGCTCTGGCTCCTGGGGCGGAATCTCTAGGTGGGTAAACAAGGAGCTCTGGTCCTCTGGATAAGCAAGGACACAAAGCACAGGGGACCTCACGCTCTCCACCTCCTGGAGAGAGGAGAGGGAAATCTCTGAGGCAGGCAGGGAGGCAGGGCTGGGAGGTTTCCAGAAGTCTCTTGCAGCCCTGCAACCCCTACATGCCACTCAGAACACCCTCTTCCATGATGCACCGGAGCCGCCTCCACCAGGAAGCCGCTGTGGGGAACCTGTGTGACTCGAGCTCCAAGGCGAAGCCAGGAAACTTTCCCAGCATGCACCACACGCGCTGAGCCCCCTGTTTGTATAATCAGTTAGGGCACCACCCCCTACCCAAGGAAGGGGGCTACTGGAGCGGGGTGATTTCCCTCATGGCACGTGTCTCTCCCCACAGGCCGTCTACATTCACTTCTGAATTTGTTCTCTCTCTAAATAGACACTGCTCTCCATCCTTGCACTTTATCTGTCTCTGCTTTGAATTCTTTTCTCCCATGGAGACAAGGACTTGGAATAAATACAGCAACCAGACCTCACAACAATTTCTCAATCATCTCGTGTGTTTATTTAATCAGGACCCAAATACGATGTAGCTACTGCCATTTTACTATGATGATTTAATACAACTTTGGAGAGTTTAGTGAATGCAAATAAGATAAAAAAAATCAACCAAGAACTTTTTGCTGATGGGAGTGAATACACAGAGAACACAAATATTCTGGTTGAAGACAGAATTCAGGATTCTCCAACTTGGGCCCTACAGGATGGCTCCCACAAAGACAGGTATGCGAAGGGCATTCTGCCATCCACACCATGGTGACCTGAGCACACACCATCAACTTCCACCAAGTGCATCCATGGAGTGGGCTTCAAGAACCATGCCCCTTAGGTACTCAGAAAGATCTGGAAGTTTGCTGCAAAGGAGACAGGGACACGCTGACACCAGCAAACATGCTGCTGGGCCATGGGGATCAGCAGCACCCCACATGGCATCTGCGCTCACCCAGCAACGCAATGATGATGAAGTCACCAATAAGCCTCACGCTCTGGTTTCCTATGCACTACAGATAATGTGGATAACAACGAACTTCTGATTAAGTTATAGACTGCACCCCCCCCCCCCCCATAAAAAGAAGAAACTGGAGTCACCATCGTGCAGCAGGTTAAGCCGCCACCTGCAATGCTGGCATCCCATGAGCACCGGTTCGAGTCCAGGCTGCACCATTTCTGACCCTGCTACCCTGCTAATGTGCCTGGGAAGGCAGAGGAAGAGGGCCCAAGTGCCTGTGGCCCTGCCACCCTTGTGAGAGACAAGTTCCTGGCTCTGACTGCAACCTGGCCCAGCCCTGTTGCTTCAGTCATCTGGGAAATGAACCAGCAGACAGAGGATTCTCTCTCTCCTCTCTCTATAATTCTTTCAAATAAGCAAATAAATCTTTAAAAAAAAGGACAAATTTAGAATATGGTAATTTAGCAGGGTATCTATGAATTAATTCAAAAGTTCCTTTTTGGAGCCATCACTGTGACGGAGTGGGTAAAGCCACCGCCTGCAGTGCCAGCATCCCATATGGGTGCCAGCTGGAGTCCCAGCTGCTCCACTTCTAATCCAGCTCTCTGCTATGGCCTGGGAAAGCAGCGGAAGACGGCCCAAGTGCTTGGGCCCCAGAACCCACATGGGAGGCCTGGAAGAAGCTCCTGGCTTCTGGCTTCAGATAGGTGCAGCTCCGGCCGTTGTGGCCATCTGGGGAGTGAACCAGCAGCTGGAAGACCTCTCTATCTCTCTTTGCCTCTCCTTTTCTCTCTGTGTAACACTGACTTTCAAATAAATAAATAAATTTTTTTTATTTGATAGGTAGAGTTATAGACAGTGAGAGAGAGAGACAGAGAGAAAGGGCTTCCTTCCGTTGGTTCATGGCCGTTACAGCCAGCGCTGCGCCAATCCGAAGCCAGGAGCCAGGTGCCTCCTCCTGGTCTCTCGTGCAGATGCAGGGGCCCGAGCACTTGGGCCATCCTCCACTGCCTTCCTGGGCCACAGCAGAGAGCTGGACTGGAAGAGGAGCAACTGCGACAAGAACCTGGTGCCCATATGGGATGCTGGTGCTGCAGGCAGAGGATTAACCAAGTGAGCCACGGCGCTGGCCCCCAAATAAATAAATAAATAAATCATACACAACAGATTTAGAAGGAGAGACATCAGGGCCTACACTGTACCTGGAATCCCTATAGAAAGGCCAAAATGGGCCGGTGCCTTGGCTCACTTGGCTAATCCTCCACCTGCGACGCCAGCACCCCGGGTTCTAGTCCCGGTTGGGGCGCTGGGTACTAGTCCTGGGTGCTCCTCTTCCAGTCCAGCTCTCTGCTGTGGCCCAGGAGGGCAGTGGAGCATGGCCCAAGTGCTTGAGTCCCTGCACCCACATGGGAGACCAGAAGGAAGCACCTGGCTCCTGGCTTTGGATTGGTGCAGCGCCGGCTGTAGCAGCCATTAGGGGAGTGAACCAAGGGAAGGAAGACCATTCTCTCTCTTTCTCACTGTCTATAACTTTCTCTCTGTCTCTCTCTCTAACTCTGCCTGTGAAAAATAAATAAATAAAAAAAAGGAAAGAAATGAAAGGCCAAAATGACCCTCAGGTTGCTGTGGGAAGATTAATGTCTGAGGCCAGACCGGGAGCGAGCACCTGGCCTGCGAGCTGCTGCCCGGCCCTGATCCCAGAGCTCTGCGGGCAGAGGCACTCCACAGCGCCTCTCCCCACCTCCAGCCCCTGGCCTCCCTGAACCCACTGGGAGGGCCCTGCGGGGCTCTGACCACCTTGCCTCAGCTGCCTAAGCTCACCCAGGTGCCCATCAGGAGCCCCTTGCTGTGTTCAGTGTGGTCAGGCTGCGCCAGAGAGAAGCGGGGACTCTGACACCTTCCTGCCAGTTTCCGCTCCTCAAGACTTACTTGGGCCAGCGCCGCAGCTCACTAGGCTAATCCTCCGCCTTGCGGCGCCAGCACACCGGGTTCTAGTCCCGGTAGGGGTGCCAGATTCTGTCCTGGTTGCCCCTCTTCCAGGCCAGCTCTCTGCTGTGGCCAGGGAGTGCAGTGGAAGATGGCCCAAGTGCTTGGGCCCTGCACCCCATGGGAGACCAGGAGAAGCACCTGGCTCCTGCCATCGGATCAGCGCAGTGCGCCGGCCGCGGCGGCCATTGGAGGGTGAACCAGCGGCAAAAGGAAGACTTTTCTCCCTGTCCACTCTGCCTGTCAAAAAAAAAAAAAAAAAAAAAAAAAAAAAAGACTTGATGCACAGGCTTAGAAAGCGAAAACACTACCGGAACAGGCTACATATTGGTGAAGACCTTGCAACTTTGTTTCAACGTTACTGATTTTCTCTTGCCACCTCTTGTTTCTGTCAGTTTTTCCTGAAACAATCTGGATCCACAACGATTTTCTAACAACTGGAAGACTTAACGCTCGTAAAATCGGAGTTGAAGAGTCGCTCTGAAAGCACCTGCGGTGTGCACAGGCTGCCCAGCATTGTGGCCAGCGCGAACCTTGGCTGCAGACCAAGTGGATCCCCCACACCTCAGAAAATCGGTCAAATAAAACTGAGTTCAACTGCACTCACCGCAGATGCCAGAGCTGTTGAAGCGCTCCTTGGAAACCAACTTTCCCGGAACAATGGGAGATGAAGAACAAAAGGACAAAACTGGATTCTTTGCAACATAAACAATTTGCTAGTGCTGTATCCATAAAGAGGAATAACTTTATTGTTGTATTTACATACCCCAATCCATAGCCACAAAATGACCCCGGGAGACCCTACCGTATTCCACAGCCCATTCTCCCAAGTGCCTGGAGTGCCCTGGCATTCTGATTCCCTGGATTTGAGCAATGTGTGTGCACAGCATCCCACAGACCCCTACCATCAAACACCTGGGACCACTCCTGGGACCACCAGCACCACGTGGCACCAACACAGACCACACAGATGCTTCACCTCCACGGTGCTGCCTTCCTGCAAGAGAATGCCTGGGGGTCCATTTCCAACGGAGACGGCAACATTACAGATGCAGCGAAACTCCCCAGGCAAAGAGGATGTTATGGAGTGTGGAAGGCGACTTCCGGCAGGGACTGCGAGCTTGCTCAACTGCTCCAGGTGTGCCTGGAGACAAGATCACAGCTCTGTCACTCACGTCCGGAGTGCAAGTCCACCTCTAGGGAGGACAGCTGGGGGTATTTGCCAATGGACCCTGGGAGGCAGCATGGTTCAAGACGGAATTCCTGTCTCCTGGCTTCATGCTGGCCCAGCACCAACCCTTGCAAGAACTCAGGGAGTGAACTAGAGGAGGGAGGAGGGGGGAGTCCTCTTCCTGTTTCCTCCTCCATCTCTCGCTAGTAAGTTCTCCTCTTGAGAAGCAAACGAGGCTTCGATCGGAAGCACAGAAAACCAGCCCAGTTCTTTAGGATGGCGCGGCTCCTTCGCAGTGTCAGCTACTACGATGCCGGGTCTTCAAGACACTCTGAGAACCCTCTCTAGGCCGGTCACCAAGCTGGACGCACACACCCCGTCGGCCGGGGGCCTCACGGCCTAGTGGACAACACCTCGCCCAGCCTGGAAGAAACCTCATCAGGGTAGCGGGGGCTCGGACCCAGCTCAGCCGGCGGGGGCGCGTGCCCGCTGGGAGGGACACGACCGGAAACGTCCAGCCCGCCGCTCGGAGTCACGGCGCGCCCGGCCCTGCCCTTTGTCTGCCGCGCGCCGGGGCCGGAGCCCCCGGGCAGGCTCGGCCGGGACCGGGGGACTCCCTCAGGATCCGGCGACCTGAGAACAGACCCCGGGAGGCCGCACCGGCCTCCACCCCCAGGACGACACAACCCGCTGGAGCGACAAGATGGCCCGGCGGACAGGACCGGCGCCAGACGCGGCCGCGCGCCCCTCCCCACGCCGCCGCGCACACCCCGGAGCCAGCAGGCGGCCGCCCAGGGGCCCGGGGCCGGGGCAGCACCCCAGCCCCTCCCAAAAGGGGCCGCCCGCGCCCGCGCCCGGCGGCGGCAGCCGCGACACACTCACCCGCCGACCGGCCGAACACCAGGTACCGACCGACCGCGCTCCGGACACGCCCAGCGCCCGCTCGCGCCCCGCCCCACGTGCGGCGGCTGCGTCAGCGCGTCGCCCCGCCCCCTTGCCAACTCCTTCCGGGACCGGCGCAGCTCCACCCCTCCCCCAAGCAGCCAGTCTCTGAGTGCGCCGGCGCGGGCTCGTCCGCGGCCCCCGCCTCTGCGCATGCTCCTTGCCCCTCCCACGGCGGTTGGCCACATAGAGCTGGGGGGCGGGGGAGAGGTCAAGCGTAGCCTCTCCTCCTTTACCAAGATGGCGGCTTGTCCCTGTTTCGCCACAGTTCCTACCTTATGAGCTTGGTTTCCTCACGCTAATAAGAGTGGAACAGGTAATGAGAGCTTCCGCCCGGTGGACAACTGGGGGGCGGCGCAGGGTGTTTCTACGGGAGCACCGGGGTGCCCACTGAGGCGGCGGTAAGGGGAGCGCGGGGTGGCCGGAGTTCGGAGCGACCCCGGGCGAGCGAGCCCTGGCTCTCGGCCTCTTCTCCAGGAAGATGGCGGCAGCACCGAGCTGCGGGCGCCGTGGAGGGGCGAGCCGGCGCCGGCGGGCGGCCGCGCGGGGCTGTTCTGGCCCCGTCCGCCGCCGTCTCGATGGTGCGGGCCTCGCCGCGATTGGCTGCGCGCTGGTCACGTGGGGCGGCCGGCCCGAGGCGGACCATCGAGTCGGCGCCGGTGCCGGGGGATGCGGGCTCTGCGCGCCGGGCCGGGGCCCCCCGCCGTCCCTGCTCCTAGTCTGAGTCCCCAGGTGAGACCGGGAGGCGCCCTCCTGCTGGCGCGACGCGGGGGCCCCGGGCTGGAGGCCGGGCGTGTCGGGGCGCTTGCCCGTGCGTGGCTCTGCTGGTCGTCCAGTCGCGCTGGGGGCGGCCCTGGCCTGGCGTTGGTTTGACGTCCGCTTGAGGTAGTCGTTTGCCTAGCAGGTAACTTAGGGCCCTGTCAGGATGGAAGTCCGGACGGGGGCTCCTGCCGGAGGAAGCCGGAAGCCGCCCGTGTGTCGGGACCTCAGCGTCCGCTTGGGGAAGTGAGCCTGGGGCAAAACCTGTCATGGGGCTATGCTTGCCTTTTTTTTTTTTTTAATATTTATTTTTTTATTTGAAAGAGTTACAGAGATGGACACAGTTCTCCCGCCCCCGATTCACCCTTCAGATGGCCACAATGGCCAAGGCTGGGTCCTGCTTCCTTCGTGTTTCCCTAAGGGTGCAGGGGTCAAGCACTTGGGCCATCTTCTGATGCTTTCCCAGGCATTAGCAGGGAACGGGATCGGAAGTGGAGCAGCCGGGATTCGAACCAGCGTCCATAAGGGATGCCAGTGTCACAGGCAGCGTCTTGACTCGCTGAGAGATGTTTCCAATACTCCGTACACCCTGCATAAACTCATTGAGCGCCTCTTACGTTGGGGTCCTTGGAAGCAGTGTTCTACAGTAGCTGGAAAGGTGTCTGGTTAGGAGTGGCTTCCAGATTCACAGTCCCGGGTCTCTGGCTCTGGAGACCTCTGAAACGGCTTTTGAAAACCAGTTAAGGGGCCGGCGCTGTGGCATGGTGGGTAAAGCCACCGCCTGCAGTGCCGGCATCCCAATGGTCACCGGTTCAACACCTGGCTGCTCCACTTCCTGTCCAGCTCTCTGCTGTGGCCTGGGAAAGCAGCAGCAGATGGCCCAAGTCCTTGGGCCCCTGCACCCGCGTGGGAGACCCAGAGGAAGCTCCTGGCTCCTGGCTTTAAATGGCCACAACTCCAGCCGTTGCAGCCATGTGGGGAGTGAACTGGTGGATGGAAGACCTCTCTCTCTCTCTCTTTCTCTGCCTCTCCTCTCTCTGTGTAACTCTTAAGTTTCAAATGAATAAATAAATCTTTAAAAAAAAAAAAAAAAAAGAAAACCGGTGAAGTCACCCACAGTGAGGACTGAGCCTTCCTGTTCCTGCTGTGGCGAGGCTGGCTTGAGTCAGCACCGCGGTGGTGCGCAGATGCGGGGCGTGTGAGGAGGGGCATCTGGGTGAGCGGCCCTCGGCCTTCCGCGCTGCCCTGGCCCCACAGCACACTGTCCCCTGAGCTCCAGGGGTCTGATGGGAGAATTGCTGGCATCCTTCAGCACCTCTGCTCTGGGTGAGTTGTTTCGGTCTTTGGAGTGCTCCGGCAGTTTAGTTCAGAAATACTGACTGGACGCTGCTGTGTGTCATGTGGGGGTGGGAGTTCCAGGGATGCAAGAGAAGAGAGAGCATAGGCCTCTCCACTCCTCAGCCTTGCTGCAGTACAGGCAGCCCCCTGCCATCCTAGAAATGCGTGCAGGGCTTTGGGTACAGCAGATGGGTGTCCCCGGTGACCACTAGGAGGATCTTCATCAAGAATGTGGTCCTTACCCTGGGGGGATTGGCACAACGGGAGACTGGCATCTGTGGGAGCAGGTTAAGAACTTGGGTCAGACTGTGCCATGAAGAACTTCAGGCCTTTGGTCCCTCTCTTCTCTGGCTTGGACAGGATTTCAGTTGATGACACTGTGTCCACTGGGGTGACATGATTTTTCACGGGGTGGACCCATTGTCCAGCAGTGCTTCCCGCCTGAAACATGGGCAGGGCTGAGTGGACACTGCTGCACCAGCGCGGTGTGCCCTGTGCCTGCCTCCCACAGGCTGTGGAGGTCTAGCACACAGCCCATCTCAGGCCAGGTTAGCAAGGCACAGACCCAGGACGCCTGGGAAGCTCCCTGACCAAGTAGAAGGGCAGCCAGAGAACCCCAGTCATCTTGTGTCCTGCCACAGTAAGCATGGGGGTCCGTGCACAGAAGCCGAGGAAACAGTGATGAGCTCCTCCCCTGGGTGCAGCACCTGTAAACGGTCACCTGTGACTCCGGGAGAAAGCCTGGCTTTCCTTGGTTTTTCTGATATGAGAGCTGGTTGCTTCACTAGGCTGAGATTCCTCGAATGCCATTGCGGCTGAGCCAGACGCTTCCCTGGAACATGTCTGCATCCTGCCCTGGCTGGTAACCACATTCCTCCTTATTACTTCTCACTGCCATTCATGGAAGTTTTTAAATTCAAGGTTAATTTATTTACTTATTATTTATTGATGATTTACATGAAAGGCAGAATTACAGAGTGGGGGGAGAGACAGAGAGATCTTCCATCCACCAGTTCACTCCCCAAATGGCCATAACCACTGGAACTGGGCCAATCTGAAGCCAGGAGCTTCATCTGGGTCTGCCACATGGGTGCGGGGGCCTGAGGACTTGGGCCATCTTCTGCTTTCCCAGTCATGTTAGCAGGGAGCTGGATCAGACATAGATTAGGTAGACACAAACCAGCATCCATATGGGATGCTGGCATTGCATGTAGCGGTTTTATCTGCTGTGCCTTAAGGCTGGCCTGTCACTAAGGTTATAACCCCAAATTCTGTACCATCTTATTTAAATTTCATTTCAAGAAATTGAGTTTTTAATATATATATTTATTTATTTGAAAGGCAGAGTTACAGAGAGAAGAAGAGATGGAGAGAGCGTCCATCCACTGGTTCACTTCCCAAATGGCTGTAACAGCTTGAACTGGTGCCCATATGGGATACCGGTGCTGCAGGCCAGGGCTTTAACCCACTGAGCCACAGCACTGACCCCAGCTGAGTCCTTTTTATGTGATAAATTCAGTGTTCACTTCAGCCATGGCCTCTGAGCCACTGCAGCCAAGACAGGGCATGGGTCTTCCTCCCGGTCTCTTCGCTCCCTGCTGCGTTGAGTCTTGGTTTCCCTGATCTGGGTCTCTGGGTTGTTATTGCTTTGATTTATTCCCGTTCACTTTTTTCTCTACGGTTTTCTTGTGGGCCTTTGAGTGCGTGAATGGGCACTCTAATTTTCCTGGGTTTTCCATTTTATTTTTTTCTCCCAAAGCTTTGTGTGTTTATTTTTTAAAAAAGATTGATTTATTTATTTGCAAGTCAGAGTTTCACAGAGAGACAAGGAGAGGTGGAGAGAGAGAGGTTTTCATCCAGTGGTTCACTCCTCAGTTGGCCACAACGGCCAGACCTGCGCAGATCCAAAGCCAGGAGCCAGGAGCTTCTTCTGGGTCTCCCACACGGGTGCAGGGGCCCAAGGACTTCGAGCCATCTTCCTCTGCTTTCCCAGGCCATAACAGAGAGCTGGATAGGAAGTGGAGCAACTGGGTCTTGAACTGGCACCCATATGGGATGCCAGTGCTTCATGCCAGGGCGTTAACCCACTGCATCACAGCACCTGCCCCATGTGTTTATTTTAAATTGTAAATTGACAGATGTTTTATGGTGTTAAAGTGTGTGCTTTATGAATGTAGTGTGGAAGATTGAAGTCAAGCTCAGAGGTGTTTCCATTACCTCAAAACTCACTCCCACCTCACGCCATTTGGTTTGGATTTCCATTTTATCCCTGGAAATATTCCTAAACTTGTCTTCTACTGAATTTTTCTCATTTCAAAGCTTTCTCTTTTTCTATTTTTTTAGAGCATTTTATTGAAACACAGTGTGCGTACCAAGAAATGCATGAGTATACAGATCAGTGAGGGTTGTTTGTCATCTCATACTCACAACCAGTGCCAAAGAGCATAACTAGTACCCCAATCCTCACCGTCCCCCTCCCAAAGAGCATAACTAGTACCCCGGGTCCTCACCATCCCCCTCCCAAAGAGCATAACTAGTACCCCAAGTCCTCACCATCCCCCTCCCAAAGAGCATAACTAGTACCCCAGGTCCTCACCGTCCCCCTCCCAAAGAGCATAACTAGTACCCAGGTCCTCACCATCCCCCTCCCAAAGAGCATAACTAGTCCCCAGGTCCTCACCGTCCCCCTCCCAAAGAGCATAACTAGTACCCCAAGTCCTCACCATCCCCCTCCCAAAGAGCATAACTAGTACCCCAGGTCCTCACCGTCCCCCTCCCAAAGAGCATAACTAGTACCCCAGGTCCTCACCGTCCCCCTCCCAAAGAGCATAACTAGTACCCCAATCCTCACCGTCCCCCTCCCAAAGAGCATAACTAGTACCCCAATCCTCACCGTCCCCCGCCCAAAGAGCATAACTAGTACCCCAATCCTCACCGTCCCCCTCCCAAAGAGCATAACTAGTACCCAAATCCTCACCGTCCCCCTCCCAAAGAGCATAACTAGTACCCCAATCCTCACCGTCCCCCGCCCAAAGAGCATAACTAGTACCCCAGGTCCTCACCGTCCCCCTCCCAAAGAGCATAACTAGTACCCCAAGTCCTCACCATCCCCCTCCCAAAGAGCGTAACTAGTACCCCAGGTCCTCACCGTCCCCCTCCCAAAGAGCGTAACTAGTACCCCAATCCTCACTGTCCCCCGCCCAAAGAGCATAACTAGTACCCCAGGTCCTCACCATCCCCCTCCCAAAGAGCATAACTAGTACCCCAGGTCCTCACCATCCCCCTCCCAAAGAGCATAACTAGTACCCCAGGTCCTCACCATCCCCCTCCCAAAGAGCATAACTAGTACCCCAGGTCCTCACCGTCCCCCTCCCAAAGAGCATAACTAGTACCCAAGTCCTCACCGTCCCCATCACAAAGAGCATAACTAGTACCCCAAGTCCTCACCATCCCCCTCCCAAAGAGCATAACTAGTCCCCAGGTCCTCACCGTCCCCCTCCCAAAGAGCATAACTAGTACCCAAATCCTCACCGTCCCCCTCCCAAAGAGCATAACTAGTACCCAGGTCCTCACCGCCCCCCTCCCAAAGAGCGTAACTAGTACCCCAATCCTCACTGTCCCCCGCCCAAAAAGCATAACTAGTACCCCAGGTCCTCACCGCCCCCCTCCCAAAGAGCATAACTAGTACCCAAATCCTCACCGTCCCCCTCCCAAAGAGCATAACTAGTACCCCAGGTCCTCACCGTCCCGCTCCCAAAGAGCATAACTAGTATCCAAGTCCTCACCGTCCCCCTCCCAAAGAGCATAACTAGTACCCCAGGTCCTCACCATCCCCCTCCCAAAGAGCATAACTAGTACCCCAAGTCCTCACCATCCCCCTCCCAAAGAGCATAACTAGTCCCCAGGTCCTCACCGCCCCCCTCCCAAAGAGCATAACTAGTACCCAGGTCCTCACCATCCCCCTCCCAAAGAGCATAACTAGTACCCAGGTCCTCACCGCCCCCCTCCCAAAGAGCATAACTAGTACCCCGGGTCCTCACCATCCCCCTCCCAAAGAGCATAACTAGTACCCCAGGTCCTCACCGTCCCCCTCCCAAAGAGCATAACTAGTACCCAGGTCCTCACCGCCCCCCTCCCAAAGAGCATAACTAGTCCCCAGGTCCTCACCGTCCCCCTCCCAAAGAGCATAACTAGTACCCAGGTCCTCACCGTCCTCCTCCCAAAGAGCATAACTAGTACCCCAATCCTCACTGTCCCCCGCCCAAAGAGCATAACTAGTCCCCAGGTCCTCACCGCCCCCCTCCCAAAGAGCATAACTAGTACCCCAATCCTCACTGTCCCCCGCCCAAAGAGCATAACTAGTACCCAGGTCCTCACCGCCCCCCTCCCAAAGAGCATAACTAGTACCCAGGTCCTCACCGCCCCCCTCCCAAAGAGCATAACTAGTCCCCAGGTCCTCACCATCCCCCTCCCAAAGAGCATAACTAGTACCCAGGTCCTCACCGCCCCCCTCCCAAAGAGCATAACTAGTCCCCAGGTCCTCACCATCCCCCTCCCAAAGAGCATAACTAGTATCCAAGTCCTCACCGTCCTCCTCCCAAAGAGCATAACTAGTACCCAGGTCCTCACCGCCCCCCTCCCAAAGAGCGTAACTAGTCCCCAGGTCCTCACCGCCCCCCTCCCAAAGAGCATAACTAGTCCCCAGGTCCTCACCACCCCCCTCCGTTTCTCCCTTTTTGCCTTGTGAAATAAGAGTATATTGTGGTACTCTTTGTAACCTGTTTGTTCTTTATCTTGAATCTCGTGTCTTCTCTGACCTTTCTGAGGATGCTGAATGTTTCTTTCTCTTGGAGTTCCTGTTGCCTCAGGCTGCTTTCTTTGGTGGGGTTTGGCTTTCCTACCAGAGCCTGTCTGTGCAGTGATGGTTTTGTGACAGGTCCACACGTCACCTGCCGTGGCCTTCACTGTGGAGGCCCAGCAGCCTTGCCAGCTCCCTGGGGCCTGGCTCCCCGTGCTCCTGGGCAAGTGAGAGGCCTCGGATCTGGGGTGAGCAGTGGGTGCTCTGTTTACATGTTTACAGTTGGAGGCACCTCAGAGCCTCATCAATTTGGACTTTATTAAGTTATGTTAACAAAAGGGGCGAATCTGGATGTGAAGCTTGGAAACACCGCCGCATTTATGTGTGCACTTATTTTTGGTTAACTATAGGTTATTATTTAAGCCATCTTCTACAAACAAGGCAAGATCAGGGCATCACGTCTCATGTGATGCCAGAAAGGAAGTGGGGGCTCTTTGTTAGAGCCATGGCCTAGGCTGGTGTTGGGGTCCCTGTTGCCTGGGGAGCAGTCCCAGGGGGGTTAGAGAACAATATGGTTGCTGTCTCCCCAAGGAGTGAGGTTGGTGTGAGGCAGATGGGGGTTAGGAGGAACTCAGTTCCTGAGCATGCTCACCCTAGCTGGGTAGCCCGGCCAAAGAGGGAGCAGACCACAGCCAGCTGCACAGACCCGGCGTGTATGTGTAATGGAGATCGGCGTAGCCAGTGTTGGAGCAGTGCCCGTGGTGAAACGCTGTCTGTAAGCCACATGTTAGGTGCACGAAGCTGCCTGGAGAAGACAGACTGTTGTGGAGCTATTTCTTGGGGGATAAAGGTGGGAGTATCGAGTTGTGTCTCACAGCAGTTTCAGGCTAAGAATGCCGATCCTCGGGCACCACAGCAAGTGCCTGTTCGCTGTTCCTGTGCTGTGTGGCTCATCCCTTTCCTTTTTTTTATTTATTTATTTATTTTTTTTTTTTGACAGGCAGAGTGGACAGTGAGAGAGAGAGACAGAGAGAAAGGTCTTCCTTTGCCGTTGGTTCACCCTCCAATGGCCGCCGCGGCCGGCGCGCTGCGGCCGGCGCACCGCGCTGATCCGATGGCAGGAGCCAGGAGCCAGGTGCTTTTCCTGGTCTCCCATGGGGTGCAGGGCCCAAGCACCCGGGCCATCCTCCACTGCACTCCCTGGCCACAGCAGAGAGCTGGCCTGGAAGAGGGGCAACCGGGACAGAATCCGGCGCCCCGACCGGGACTAGAACCCGGTGTGCCGGCGCCGCTAGGCGGAGGATTAGCCTAGTGAGCCGCGGCGCCGGCCTCATCCCTTTCCACTCCAGGTCCTGCCGGGGGATCCTCGGAAGGCTTGGTGCTGCCTGAGACCCCAGGGCTGTGGCAGCCTCGTCTGGGGCAAGCGCAGGTAGAAGCAGAAGACAGCAGATGGCAGTGAGAAGTGTCTCCACAGGCACTGCAGGTCCCCAGAGGTGGCCCATGGACAGCAGCAGGCTTGCTGCCTCTGGTACAGACTAGAGGCCCTGGGTCTCTCTGTCCAGCGTGACTGACCACACATAAAGGTGAAGCGGATTTCTGAGTCAGTTTCTCTCTTTTTTAGTAGCTCTGATAGCTAAGAACCCTTGGTCAATTCGGTTTATTGGACGTATGGTTATTAATTTTGAAAAGATGACACTTGGTGCTGGTACTACTCAGCATCCGATTTTGTGATCATTTCTTTTTTTTTTTTTTTTTTTTTTGGACAGGCAGAGTGGACAGTGAGAGAGAGAGAGAGACAGAGAGAAAGGTCTTCCTTTTGCCGTTGGTTCAACCTCCAATGGCCGCTGCAGCCGGCGCGCTGCGCTGATCCGATGGTAGGAGCCAGTTGCTTCTCCTGGTCTCCCATGGGGTGCAGGGCCCAAGGACTTGGGCCATCCTCCACTGCACTTCCCTGGAAGAGGGGCAACTGGGACAGAATCCGGCGCCCCGACCGGGACTAGAACCCGGTGTGCTGGTGCCGCAAGGCGGAGGATCAGCCTAGTGAGCCGCAGCGCCGGCCATCGATTTTGTGATCATTTCACAAGTGATAGGAAATACCTCACCTGTTAAAACTTGTGCTCACTGCTTTCCATTGTTCGGTTCTGCCCTTGTCACCAGCCGTGTCTGTTACCTGGGATGATTTTGCCCCCAAGGGAACAGGTATCTGGCAGCACTGTTTTTTCTTTGTCCTGACTTTCAGGTGCTACTGACATCGTCTTTAAGGCCTGAGAGACTCAGCATTCTGTGGTGCCTGGGACAGCACCCACCACAAGCATTGTCTGATTCCCATTGTGCTTTTAAAGGGCTTAGGACACTGCTGTCAGCAGCCCCACGTTTCAGTTGGGGAGAGCAGAGCCTGGTGGGGTGAAACCACTTGTAGGTGTGGCTTAGTTAGGGCTGTGTTGCCTCATGGACTGGTAGTGGCAGTGACAGCCACACTGTGCGCTGTGTGTGTGCTGATCTCAGCAGACGTGTGTTGTGGGTGCTCACCTGGTCCTCACGGGCATGGCCACAGCTGTGCCTGCGGATCCGCCCCTCTGACAGGAGAGATAACCAGCACAGAGAATTCAAGACTGTCATTCTTCCTGTGTATTTTATCTTTGCTCTGACTTTTAGAAATGCACATATTTAAACATTTGCTATAGACTTTCTTAGTGTTGAGTCCTGGGATGAGCATTCAGACTAGCAGTTAAGAAACATCGCACACTGGAGTCCCCGGGTGTGATGCCCAGTTTCAGTTCCTGCTCCCTGCCATTGCAGATGGCTCCAGTAACGGGGAGACCTGGGTCACATTCCAGTAAGCTAGAGGCTGGGGGCGTGCCCTCTCTCCTGCTCTCCCTCCTCCCCTGCTGTGACTCTTACTCTCTTTACGTCTTAAGTAAATAAATTTAAAAAAAAATATTTTTAAACCTCTCTTGTCCGTGCGGTTCTTTGAGATCTAGGGGTGACACTAGCCAGGCCTTTGCAGCAAGGTAGGTACCTCTGCCCCAGACACTGAAGTGACCCTGCACGTCTCGTGTTCCTGTCGGCCAGCAGCTGCTTCTCCACGAGTGTACATCCCTAGGAGGGTTCTGGAAAGGCATGAACAATCAGAGCCCCCATCCTCAAGCCGTCCAGCACCCAGGTCCCTCCTCAGCTTTCTCACTCAGCCTCTCGCTAGCCTAGCGTTTCCACCAGTGTGTGGCTGACCCATCTCCAGAGCCTCTGGCTGCCTCCGTGACAGCATGTGATGGATGTACAGGTCTTGTGGAGGGTTCTTCTCTTCAGTTCACGTGCTTTGGCCTCTCATCTGGGTTACAGGATGAGCCATTGACATAGTATACTATATTGATTTTATTTATTTGTTTAGTTATTTGAGAGAGAGAGAGGGCGAAGGAAACGCAAGCGAGCTTCCATCTGCTGGTTCACTCTCC
Organism: Oryctolagus cuniculus; assembly: GCF_964237555.1. Lineage (NCBI taxonomy): Eukaryota > Metazoa > Chordata > Mammalia > Lagomorpha > Leporidae > Oryctolagus > Oryctolagus cuniculus. The sequence continues at coordinate 434,541 of NC_091434.1, forward strand.
AGATGACCACAGTGACTGGCGCTGGGCCAGGCCAAAACCAGGAGCCAGGAGCTTCCATCCGCTGGTTTACTACCCAGAAGCCCGGAAGATCACAGTGACTAGTGCTGGGCCAGGAGCTTCCAGTTTCCCACGTGACCATTCGGACCATCCTCTCCTGCTTTTTCCAGGTTGTTGGTAGGGAGTTGGATCAGAAGTAGAGCAACCGGGACAGGAACCGGCACCTATATGGGATGCCTACATCACGATGCCATCCCCTCCCTTTTTTTATTTTTTATTTTTAAATATTTTCATATGAGGCTGTCACTGTGACACAGTGGTTCAAGTCCCAGCTGTTCCAGTTGTGATGCAGCTCCCTGCCAGTGTGCCTGGGAAAGCAGCAGAGGATGGAGTAAGTCTTTGGGCCCCTTCACCCACGTGAGAGATTCAGAAGAGGCTCCTGGCTTCAGATCGGCGCAGCTCTGGCCTTTGCAGCCATTTGGGGAGTAAACCAGCAGATGGAAGACCTCTCTCTCTTTGTGTCTCTACCTCTCTGTGTAACTTTTTCAAAGAAATATTTTTATAAAGTTTTCATATACCTGAAAGGCAGAGAGAGACAGAGGTCTTCCATCTGCTGGTTCACTCCCCAAATGTCTGTAACAACCAGAGCTGAACCAGGCGAAGGCAGGGGTCCAGAACTCTAGCTGGTCTTCCCACACAAGTGGGCAGGGGCCAAGTACTTGGGTCATCATCTACTGCCTCCTGAAATGTAGCAGGGAGCTGGATCAGAGGTAGAGCACCTGGGGTGTCCCAGGTGGTGGCTTAACCTGCTGTGCCCCAACGCCTACCCCCTGTGGTGTTGGTTTTACTTGTCTCAGAGCCCCGTGTTGTAACAGGGTCCTGTTCTGGGGAGATGAACAGATAGCATGGAGTTAATTGCTAATAGGTGAGAGTTCAAACTCTTGTCCTTTCCCGTCTGGCTAATTATGATGGGCTGCAGGAATCCAGATTTGCATTATGAGCTCTGAGGGGTCTGGAGGCCAGGTCTCGCCGTCTTGCTCCTAGGTTTTTAAACTGCCGTAGGACCCGTGGCCGCAGTGAACAGCTTCACGCCTCCACCTCTTCCCAAGGGTTGCATGTCCCTGGGTTGACAGCCTGCTGAGGTCCAGGTGTGCTCAGTCTGTGTGTTCTCGTTTTCACTGTCCTTAAGGTAGCCAAGGGTTCCTGTGTGAAGCTGTCTTCTAGAGCAGCTGCTGCCTCTCTGCTTTTGCTTGGTGTCTATGCAGTGCCACCTTTATTAGCAGGATTCCTTCTCCAGACCGAGCATTTTGTCGTGGGGCCTGAGTGGGGATGGGGGCTGCCTTGGCCTTGCTCTGCCGTGGGCTCCTGGAGGAGCAGCCTGTCCTTCTGCAGACCCTGCTCGGTTTTCAGCTGAACCAGGTGCCGCTCCTGGTTCCTGTCTGGAGAGGGAAGGACTCCAGCAGCCTGTCTCTGCTGCAGAAACTGCTGGGTACCCTTCCAGGGAGGCGGTGCCACCTCGGGCCTGACCGACACTGCCCAGGGAGCTGCGTACAGTCAGCAGGGACCGGCAGGGACCTGTGAGCGACATGCTCTTCCCTCTGCTCAGGCAGCCTGGTACCGAGTGGCCGAGCTCCCTGCCCCAGGGCCACCCTGCACACCGGGGGTGAGGGTTCCTGGGTAGGGGAGCAGTCTTCTCCTGGATGCCTCCATAGCGACTGCTCGCCTCTGGGAAGCTTCACATGTAGAGGTCTGGAGGGAGCTTCCCGTTTGGCGAGGTTGCCACAACACACAGCCTTTGGGGAGCAGAGTGGCCGCAGGAAAGGGTTCCTATTCCCGAAGGACTAGACCTGCTGAGGCAGACAGAGGGAAGGAAGGGAGGAGAGAACAACAGCACAACAGTGACATGAGCTGAAATTGCTTTTCAAAGGGTTTCATGTATTTGGCACTTTTGCTGCTTTTGAGATTGGGGTGGAGGGGCCGACGCTGTGGTACAGCAGGTTAATGCCCTGGCCTGAAGCGCCAGCATCCCATATGGGTGCCAGTTCTAGTCCCGGCTGCTCCTCTTCTGATCCAGCTCTCTGCTATGGCCTGGGGTAGCAGTAGAAGATGGCCCAAGTCCGTGGGCCCCTGCACCCGCATGAGAGACCTTGAAGAAGCTCCTGGCTTCAGATTGGCGCAGCTCCGGCCATTTCGGCCAACTGGGGAGTGAACCAGCGGATGGAAGACCTCTCTCTCTGTCTCTACCTCTCTCTGTCTTTCAAATAAATAAAATAAATCTTTAAAAAAAATTAAGAGATTGGGGTGGAAGCTCAGCCAGGCCTCCCTGTTCAGTACAAAATGGATGGTCCTGATCCGCTGTGAAGTGGACTAGACCCCTTTGCTTCTTTCTCTTTAGCTTTTTTTTTTTTTTTTTTTTTTTTTTTAACAGGAAAGGATGGCGTTCTGTGCCGTTTCTTCCCATGTGCAGTTAGGAGCCCTGTTGATGCTGTGTCATGTGCGTGGAAGACACTGGAGTGCGTCTGAGCAGGATGGTTAAGCTTCCGTTCTTAGCTGTGTGTTGCTGGTGTTGGGGAGCGTATGCTGCCTCCTGGGCAGTCCTAGTGCTCCCATGTGCACCAGCCGGGTGAGCAGAGCACATCCTGGCATGTGGCTCCCATGTGCACCAGCCGGGTGAGCAGAGCACATCCTGGCATGTGGCTCCCATGTGCACCAGCCGGGTGAGCAGAGCACATCCTGGCATGTGGCTCCCATGTGCACCGGCTGGGTGAGCAGAGCACGCGTGCTGCACCACAGCTGCGCTCAAGCCGTGGCAGTGTGTCTGCTCATTGCGTGCTCAGTGTGACGTGCCTTCCTCTTCTATAAGTTTAAAATGCAATTACTGAATTATGTTTGCTATTTTGACTTTTTTTGATAAGCAGGAAATTGGGTGGTCTTACAGCATTGGCTTAATTCAGAGTGTGTGAAAGATCGATTTGAGGAATGTAATTTTTTTCTTTTGAAACAAGGCTTCTATTTGGGCACAATTGCTCATGCTTGGAGCCGACAGCTCTTGAAACCACAGTGTGTGTGGCCTTTGTTGCCTGCACAGTGAGCTCAGCAGGCTGCCCAGCTCCCAGGGCTCAGCCCAGCTAGGGTGCTCCACAGGGACTCCGCTCAGTTCACAAGGGTGCCGGAGATGGTCGTCCTCCCTGTCCCCGTGAGACTGGTGAGCACGTTCTTCTCTGAAAGATTGGCAGATGCAGAGAGAAGAGGATGGGGTGACTGGAGGAGAGTCCACAGTGAACCCTTAGTTTCCCTTTGGCCCTGTGAAGGATGCTTTTGCTCCTCGAGCAGTGTGTATGGTGTGCGGGCTCTGCCGTGGCCAGCTCAGCTGGTAGCTGCTTAGCTGTGCTGAGGTCTGTAACTGCAGACCTGGGGGAAGACAGGTTGTGTTAGTGCAGCAGTGTGTCCAGCCCTAGAGGGTGTGTGTGTGTATGCACGTACGTGCAGGAGTGTATCCAGCCCTAGAGGGTATATGTGTGTGTGTGTGTGTGTATGCAGGAGTGTGTCCAGGCCTAGAGGGTATGTGTGTGTGTGTGTGTGTGTGTGTGTATGCAGGAGTGTGTCCAGGCATAGAGGGTATATGTGTGTGTGTGTGTGTGTATGCAGGAGTGTGTCCAGGCCTAGAGGGTGTGTGTGTGCAGGAGCGCATCCAGGCATAGAGGGTGTGTGTGTGTGTGTGTGTATGTAGGTGCAGGAGTGCGTCCAGGCCTAGAGGGTGTGTGTGTGTGTGTGTGTGTGTGTATATGCAGGAGTGTGTCCAGGCCTAGAGGGTGTGTGTGTGTGTGTGTGCAGGAGCGCATCCAAGCATAGAGGGTGTGTGTGTGTGTGTGTGTATGTAGGTGCAGGAGTGTGTCCAGGCATAGAGGGTATGTGTGTGTGTGTGTGTGTGTGTATGCAGGAGCGCATCCAGGCATAGAGGGTGTGTGTGTGTGTGTGTGTGTGTGTATGCAGGAGCGCATCCAGGCATAGAGGGTGTGTGTGTGTGTGTGTGTGTGTGTATGTAGGTGCAGGAGTGCGTCCAGCCCTAGAGGGTATGTGTGTGTGTGTGTGTGTGTGTGTGTACATGCAGGAGTGCGTCCAGGCCTAGAGGGTATATGTGTGTGTGTGTGTGTGTGTGTGTATGCAGGAGTGTGTCCAGGCCTAGAGGGTGTGTGTGTGTGTGTGTGCAGGAGCGCATCCAAGCATAGAGGGTGTGTGTGTGTGTGTGTGTATGTAGGTGCAGGAGTGCGTCCAGGCCTAGAGGGTGTGTGTGTGTGTGTGTGTGTGTGTATGCAGGAGCGCATCCAGGCATAGAGGGGGTGTGTGTGTGTGTGTGTGTATGTAGGTGCAGGAGTGCGTCCAGGCCTAGAGGGTATATGTGTGTGTGTGTGTATACATGCAGGAGTGTATCCATGCGTAGAGTGTGTGTGTGTGTGTGCACATGCAGGAGTGTGTCCCGTCCTAGAGGGTGTGAGTGTGTGTGTGCAGGAGTGTATTTGTGACCCTCCATCCCTGGATTTCGCCCAGATGGGGCCCTGTGGATCTGGCTGTGCTGTGACACCTTCATCCACAGGGATGTGGTGTGTAAAGCACCTCCGTCCATTCTCCCCCAGTTGACTTGTGTAGTGTTTAGATTTTTGCAGCCGGTTGGGTAGATGGTTTTATTGAAGGTTGTTGTAGCATACTTAGAACTTGTATGCAGTAGGAGTCATCTTCCCTGTGGTTCTGCTTGTCCCACCAGTCCTGAGTAGGAGGGGTGCATGTGTGTGTGTATGTATTTTCTGCCATTAAGCCATGGCAGGGGGATGCGGTCACGCCCCTCTCCTAGGCACTCACGTCCGTCTGCTGCTCAGATTGCCCTTGGTGGTCTTTTAGAGCAGGCTGTGACTGGGGCTCAGCCCTGCTAGTGGCTGGCCCTGGCAGGGCGTCCAGTCCTTTCCCCTCTGCAGAGGGTATCTGAAGGGCTCGTGGAGCTCTGGAGGACTGCCGCAGGACCCCTGCCCTGTGGGGGTGTTCAGCCTGGGGGAGGCTCTTCCTGTGGACCACAAGGTTGAATGGATTGTGGGCTATGCAGTTGGTGGCCTCCTGGACATGCCTGAACTTGAACTTTGAAACAATGATTGAGCAGCAGATTTCAGTATCCTAAGACTTTTTTTATGTTACACTACAGAAAATGTGGACGAATGTGTGCTGATCTTAGTCATTGAGCTCATGGTCAGATGTAACTAGCACATGACATAAATTTGGGTTTTGACTTTAAACTTGGCCAATTTTATATGCTACCCTTCTATATCAATGTGTTTATTTCCAAATTAAGGTGTTTAGTCTAATTACAAAAGTAGTACATATCCTCCATAATTTTTTCTAATTGATCTTGAATTAGCAGAGGAGTTGAAATCTGGCACAACACTTCTTACCTGAACCACCTGAGAGTGAGCTGGAATCGTGAGACCTCGTCACCCTGGGATATTTTGGTGTTTACTTCAAACATCGAACTTCAGGAGTTAACATGAGAGTGTTCTGCCCTCTCTTCCTCAGACCCGCTCACGGGCCAGAAGGGCCCCGTTGTAATTCACATGCTGGTCTCCTTCTTACTGGACTGGTCTCTGCCTGACCTTGGCGCTAGAACCAGACGAGCTTCCATGCACTCATTCATCCCCCAAGGGGCCAGGCTGGATTGGGTGTGAGCAGAGAGAGCGCAATCCAGCCCTCCCAGGTGGGTAGCAGGAACCCAGTTATATGAGCCATGACCTGCTGTCTCTCAGGGCCCTCATTAGCAGGAAGCTGGTGTCAGGAGCTGGAGCTGTCACCTTAGCCATTAAGCCAAGTACCCATCCCGACACTTAGTCATTGGAGGCGGTTGTTTTGTAGCCTGTCCCCCAGGGGGAGTTGGTCTGCTTTTCTCTTCTGATTGGGTTTGGTCTTTCATCTTGGAGCAGTGTGGAGGGGATGGTGCTGAGTCCTGCGTGCAGTCAGACGGCGCAGGATTCAGTGCCTCCCTCTCCCAGTTGCACTTACTTGAGTCACTTGATTGTGCTGAAGTCTTTGCCATTATTAGGAATGTTATGGGGAGGTACTTTTGTTTTTTAAGATTTATTTGAGAGAGCTACAGAGACAGAGATTTTCTGTCAGCTGATTCACTTCCCAAATGGCCAGGGCTGGACCAGGCCAGAGCCAGGAGCTTCTTCCAGGTCTCCCACATGGGTGCAGGGGCCCAAGCACTTGGGCCATCACTGCTGCTTTTCCCAGGCCATAGCAGGGAGCTGGATCAGAAGTGGAGCGGCCAGGACACAAACCAGTACCCATATGGGATGCCAGCACTGCAGGCGGTGGCTTTACCCACTATGCCACAGCACTGGCCCCCATTTTTTTTTTTTGAAACTAAGCAATATTTTCAGTTATTTCAAATATCAAACTTTGAATTAATTTACTAACATCAACATTGATTCATGATTTCCAGTATTATTCAGCGAGTATCATCCATCATGTTTTATTTTGAAATTTTTTTATTTGACAGGTAGAGTTATAGACAGAGAGAGAGAGAAACAGAGAGAAAGGGCTTCCTTCCATTGGATCACTCCCCAAATGGCTGCCACGGTCGGTGCTGCGCTGATCTGAAGCCAGGAGCCAGGTGCCTCCTCCTGGTCTCCCATGTGAGTACAGGGGCCCAAGCACTTGGGCCATCCTCCACTGCCTTCCCGGGCCACAGCAGAGATCTGGACTGGAAGAGAAGCAATCGGGACTAGAACCCGGTGCCCATATGGGATACCGGCACCACAGGTGGAGAATTAACCAAGTGAGCCACGGTGCCAGCCTGAATTTTTTAAAGATTTATTTTATTTCTTTGAAAGAGTTACAGAGAGAGAGACAGAGAGAGGTCTTCATATGCTGGTTCGCAGCCCAGATGGCCGCAATGGCCAGAGCTGTGCCGATCTGGAGTCAGGAGCTTCCTCCGGATCTCTCACGTGGGTGCAGGGGCCCAAGGACTTGGGCCATCTTCCACTACTATCCCAGGCCATACATAGCAGAGAGCTGGATTGGAAGAGGAGCAGCTGGGACTTGAACCGGCGCCCATATGGGATGCCGGCGCTTCAGGCCAGGGCTTTAACCCATTGCGCCACAGTGCTGGCCCCTATTTTGAATTTTATGTGGTCCCAGGTGTGGCCTGTGGAGCCGTCAGGCTGCTCCTGTGCCTTCTGTCGTGTTCCCACTGTGCCCTCCTTGCTTCCTGAGGCCATTTGATGGACCTCCCCTCTGCAGACCTGGAGTCTGCCTTTTCCTCAAGGCTTGGCCTCCCCAGGCCAGCTGGTACAGAGAGGACCTTGGCCCCTTAGTGGGCAGAGCTACAGCTGTGTGCGTGCACATACACGGGCACGGGCACGTGGTTTTCTAACACACTGTCGTGTCTGTCTGTACATTGGAAAATGTGAGTTCATTCCAGCCTGGTGCCACAGGTATCAGTCTCCCCCTGTACCGATGGTAGCAGTGTTGGTCTCACAGGAAGAGCACCCTGTGTGGAGCCCATCTCCTGTCGCAAGCACTGCTGGTGACAGCACGTCAGTGCGTGTGTCAGTGTCCTACCGAGGAGTGACCACTTACTGATGCACACGTGCTGTTACTGAGAGAGAGCTTTCCTTTGCTGGGCAGGACCAGGCCACAGCTAGCAGCCTGGAGCCCCATCTGGGTTCTCATGCAGGTCCCAGATAAGCTTTTGCTGGGCCGGCGCTGTTTCACAGTGGGTTAAAGCCCTGGCCTGAAGTGCCGGCATCCCATATGGGCGCCGGTTCTAGTCCCGGCTGCTCCTCTTATGATCCAGCTCTCTGCTGTGGCCTGGCAAAGCAGTAGAAGATGGCCCAAGTCCATGGGCCCCTGCACCATCATGGGAGACCCGTAGGAGGCTCCTGGCTCCTGGCTTCGGCTTGGCACAGCCACGACCGTTGCGGCCATCTGGGGAGTGAACCAGTGGATGGAAGACCTCTCTCTCTGTCTCTACCTCTCTCTGTAACTCTGTCTTTCAAATAAGTAAAATAAATCATTTAAAAAAAAAAAAGATAAGTTGTTGCTTATCTTGTGTTTAAGTGAGGGCTGTGTGAGGACGGACATCTACTCATGTGTTTATGGACAGTTTATGTTAATTTTTGTGACTTGTGCATTCATGCATCCTAGCTGTTCAAATGCTTTTTCAGACAACAATTCTGTGTATCCCAGTTTCGTATTAGCAATTCCCTAGCTCTGATGTGGTCAGGTGAATCAGTGTCTACCTTAACTGTCTCTTCCGTCTGTCCCATCCTAAGCTTTTTCACCCCTCAGTCACAGGATCTTCAGCTCTCTCTCTGAGGCTTGACTGTATATCCTGCTCTGTGACCTGGAATCTGTTTTGGTGTATGCTATGAGGCAGCAATCAGATTTTATATCTTTAAATAAATAGATTTTTTTAGAAAGATTTATTTATTTATTTGAAAGAGTTACACAGAGAGAGAAGCAGAGGCAAAGAGAGAGAGAGAGAGAGAGAGGTCTTCCATCTGTTGGTTCACTCCCCAATTGGCCACAACGGCTGGAGCTGTGCTGATCTGGAGCCAAGAGCTTCTTCTGGGTCTCCTACATGGGTGCAGGGGCCCAAGAACTTGGACCATCCTCTACTGCTACCCCAGGCCATAGCAGAGAGCTGGATGGGAAGTGGAGCAGCCGGGACTCCAACTGGATGCCAGCACTGCAGGTGACTGCTTTACCCACTACGCCACAGTGCCAGCCCTAGATTTTTCATTCTTAGAAAACAGATAGCAGATTGGCTCGGTTCTCTGTATTAACATTCTTCCTTGCCAATTTGAAACATCACTTATGGAGAACCTGTCTCATCCATCAGTTCACCCCTTCCTTAGCCGTACCGCAGAGTGTGTACCACCGTTGTTTGTAGTATGCTTTGATTTTAAGTGGAACCTGTTTTTGTTTTTTAGGTGACTTGGGGAGTCCTGCTGGGATGTTGTGAATGCCCTGGGCTGCCAGAGCAGATGGACAGCATAGTGCTGCCTTCCACCAGGCAGTCATTCCCTGGGGTTCCGAAGGCTGGGGTCCAGAGTCCAGCGGGGCCTGCTCCCTTGGGTCTTCCAGGGAGAGACTGTTCTTGCGTATTCAGCTTCCAGCGGCTGCCCCGACAGGCCTTTCTTCCGCCTGTAGTACCCCCATTTCTGCTTGTCTTCAGGTCATCGTTGTCTTTGTGTCAGAGATAGCCTTTGCCTCTCTCTCCTTGGGCTCCACCCAGATAATCCAGGATAATCTGTTTCCAGTTTTTCGCACTGAAAAGACCTTTTCAAAATGAGATAGTGCTTAGGAGCTTGCACAGTCGTGGTGGATGCCAGCCTGTTCAGGTGTATCCTGGCTCTCACTGAGAACAAGCCTCCTGGGACAAGTTTGGGCGGAGGCCCCACGTGTGTGTGTACTCACACGTGTGTTATGTGTTAGTGTCCAACAAGTATGTGGGGGGGTGGGAGCATAAAATCTTTGTGTTGACGATTTGCTGAACTTCTCCTGTCAGTCCTAGGCTTTGTTCTAACAAAGGAGTCTCCCAGGCGGAGGTAGAGGTGTTTTCTCCTTGGGTAATTATCTACTCTGCAGCCCTTGATGCTAGTAATATCTTATTTTGATACTTACTATAATACAACCACTTTAGTGTTTCTCTAAATAGGATGTATGTTAACTTCTGGGATATGTTTGTGTAGCCGTTTTCTGATGTTGACCCTTGGGGAGTGAGGAATGGCAGGTGGATTTCATAGTCTGGGCATTTCTGAAATGTTCGTCTGTCAGTTGTGTGTGGTCACATGTCGGTCACACGTGCACGTTTAGTTGTCCTCCTCTGAGTTTGTAGAAGTGTATTTCCTAATGTGAAATCATTCTGCTCCCTGGAACAGACCCTGAGAAGTCTCGGCACTTCGTTCTGTAAGCCGGGTGACAGTTGGTGACCTCTGCTCTTGCAGCACCCACTCCCCATTGGGGAGGCACAGACCTGTGTTTGGATGGAGTGGCTCAGCTGCATGGGTGCACCGTGGTGGCTGTGGCTCCTCCACATCACATCCCTGTGGTCCCTTGACTACAGTTACTGGTCCCCTAAAGGGCTTAGAGCCCAATTAATGCAAGTGAGACACAGAAATTATTTTGGGGCTGCCCATGGGACAGAGAAGCTCTTATTTCCTTGGGAGCTGCCAAAAGCTACAATTACTGCTGTTTGTAACTTCTCACTAACAGTCCTGGGAGTGGTCATGTTGTATCATGCGGGTGTTCTTTTCCTAGTCGGATTAAGGAGACTTTATTTTTTTCATAGCTCTTTTAGAGAACTGATTTTGACTTTGAACAAATCAGCTTGCTTTTATTTTGTATTTCACCGGTTCTCTTGGTTTGTAATTCTTTCTACTTTGTTTTCATTCCCTTCTGACTTTCAGTAAGCTTCATTGTCCTTGCAGGACAGTGCACAGGTCTGGCTCACCTCTGTGTGCAGCTTTGGCAGGGTCCTGCATGCTGTGGTGAGCAGCTCTCTGCTCTTTTTCTTTCTTCAACCTTTCTGTTAGGGAAACTTGGAAACCATAAAACAGAGGGGAGTCGTGACACCTCCCGTTCCTGTCACCACACCCTTTTAATTTTTGGTTTGAGTCATCTAAATCAAATCTGTCTTCCATCACCTCCAATTAGTTGAGTGTGTGACTTTGGTGGATCAGAGGGCCAGCGCTGTGGCACAGTGAGTTAGGCCCTGGCCTGTGGTGCCGGCATCCACATGGGCATCGGTTCGAGTCCTGGCTGCTCCACTTTTGATCCAGCTCCTGCTAATGGCCTGGGAAAGCAACGGAAGATGGCCCAAGTGCTTGGACTCCTGTACCCGCGTGGGAGACTCAGATGAAGCTCCTGGCTTTGGCCTGACCCAGCCCTGGCTGTTGTGGCCATTTGGGGAAAAACCAGTGGATGGAAGATTTCTCTCTCTCTCTGTCTCTCTCTCTCTCTCTCTCTGTAATTCTTTCAAATAAATAAATCCTTAAAAAAAAAATCACAATCACAATCCTGTTGTGACACCTGACAACATCTCCTGATAGGCATTCTGTGTTGTTTTTTCAGATGTCACAGAAGTATGTATATTTTAAAGATTTGTTTATTTCAAGGGCACAGTGACAGAGAAGGGGAGAGATCTTCCATCTGCTGGTTCACTCCCCAAATGGTCCCAACAGCCAGATGTAGGCTAGGCCAAAACCAGTAACTCCACCCAGGCCTCCCACATGGGTGGCGGGTGCTCAGGTCCTTGAGCCATCTTAGGCTGTTTTCCCAGGGATCTGGATGAGAAGTGGAACAGCTAGGACTTGAACCCAAAACGGGTTGCGGGTGTCACAGTGACAGCTTAATCTGCCGTGGTGCGACGCTGGCCCCTGGGATGTTTTTATGCTCAGTTTGTTTGAGTTAGAATCCAAAGTGGTTCTCCACAGTGTGTTTGGTACAGGTGTCTCAGGTCTCCGGAAATCTGTAGTTTATTTTTCCTCTGTTTTTGTTTTCATACCATTACTTATTTAAGTTTTTTTTTTTTTTTTTTTTTTTGAAAGTCAGAGTTACACAGAAGAGGGAGGCAGGGAGAGAGAGAGAGAGGTCTTCCATCCGCTGGTTCACTCCCCAGTTGACCGTGATGGCCATAGCTGTGCTGATCCAAAACCAGGAGCCAGGAGCTTCTTCCAGGTCTCCCATGTAGGTGCAGTGGCCCAAAGACTTGGACCATCTTCTGCTTTCCCAGGTCACAGCAGAGAGCTGGATTGGAAGTGGAGCAGCTGGGTCTTGAACCAGTGCCCATATGGGATGCACCTCAGGCCAGGGCTTTAACCTGTTGCGCCACAGTGCCAGCCCCTTCACACCATTACTTCTGAGTGCGCTCAGGTGGCGGTGCTCTGGAATGTCCCGTGCTGTGTTTTGTGTCTCATCCTGGTATCTCTGTGCTACAGCTGGGTCTACACGTTTCATGGTTTTGTGTTTAGTTTGATTCTCGGCACCCCCACCAGGGATACCCTGCGGAGAGGGCATCAAGAACGTGTCAGAGGGGTGGACGCTGGTGCAGCAGCGTACTCTGCCTGTTCAAAAAAAAAAAAAAAAAAAAAGTGATTTGAGGGGCAGAGAGAGAATTCCCATCTCCCCGTTCACCCCTAGATGTTTCTAGTGGTCTGAATGGAAGCAGGGAGCTCAGTCTGTACCCCTCTGTGGTTGGCAGGAACCCCTCACTTGAGCTGTCCCCACTGCTCCCCAACGTGTGCATTAGCAGGAAGGTGGAGCTAGGAGCAGAGCCGAGGTTTGCACTGTTGTCTTAGCCAAGGTCTCCCTTGCTGATGCTTGTTGTAGGTTAGAATCCAACCACGGAGCAGGAGGAATTAAGAATTTCTTTGCTTTATCAGTGTTTAGGATGGATTGCAAGCTGCAGTTTGCGAAGGTGAAAGTATTCTGTACCTTTCCCCCTGGTGTTACAAGCTCATTGATATGTCTGGGACCATGTTGCACTTCCCCAGCTGACTGGTATGTTGTTTGGGTGTGACCCTGGGCTGTGACTTCCTTGCTTTTGCCACAGCCCAGGGTCCTATCTTGTCATGCTCTGCCCAAACCTAGGGTCAGCCCTGTTTCCCAGGATCCCAAGTTTGTCTCTGTGGAAATGAAAGTCTATAGGTATTTCCAGTTCTGAGAGTAACTTCCAGAGTTGCGACTTGAGTGTGTGTGTTTTTCTCACACTGGAAATCTAGATCGTGATATGAACTTGATCGCCCAGGACCACACCGAGGGTCATGCGGGTTCTCACGGCCTGCCTCCATGAATTCTCAGATGAACGCACCCATGTGACTCGCATCACCATGCCAAATTGGGACGTATTTTATTTATTTATTCTTTAGAGCATGTTCTCTGCCTTGGTGATTGTCAGAGCCAAGCTGTGAATCACGGTGTATTCAGATGAGCTTGGCTTCTGTCCCTCTCCTCTCCCGTCTTCATTTCCCATTTCCTTCCGTTGTTTATTCTTGGAGATGTGAACGGACGTATATACGTCTGCATTCCTGGCTCTTCTGGAAAGGGGGCACCTATGTATGGCCTGCCCATGTCCACATGCCACGTGTCAGGGGGCGCCCTGTATATGGCCCGCCCATGTCCACATGCCACGTGTCAGGGGGCGCCCTGTATATGGCCTGCCCATGCCCACAGGCCATGTGTCAGGGGTGCCCTGTGTATGGCCCGCCCATGCCCACAGGCCATGTGTCGGGGGTGCCCTGTGTATGGCCCGCCCATGTCCACATGCCACGTGTCAGGGGGCGCCCTGTGTATGGCCCGCCCATGTCCACATGCCACGTGTCAGGGGGCGCCCTGAGTATGGCCCGCCCATGTCCACATGCCACGTGTCAGGGGGCGCCCTGTGTATGGCCCGCCCATGTCCACATGCCACGTGTCAGGGGGCGCCCTGTGTATGGCCCGCCCATGTCCACATGCCACGTGTCAGGGGGCGCCCTGTATATGGCCTGCCCATGCCCACAGGCCATGTGTCAGGGGTGCCCTGTGTATGGCCCGCCCATGCCCACAGGCCATGTGTCAGGGGGTGCCCTGTGTATGGCCTGCCCATGTCCACAGGCCATGTGTCAGGGGGTGCCCTGTGTATGGCCCGCCCATGTCCACATGCCATGTGTCTCAGGGGTGCCCTGTGTATGGCCCGCCCATGCCCACAGGCCATGTGTCAGGGGGTGCCCTGTGTATGGCCCGCCCATGTCCACATGCCACGTGTCAGGGGGTGCCCTGTGTATGGCCCGCCCATGCCCACAGGCCATGTGTCTCAGTGTAGAGAGCTGCCACCTGCCTGCTGCTCTGCTCACCTGTGGTTTATTCAGCCCATCACTTGAAGGAAATTGTGTCTTCAGACTTTTTTTAGCTTTTTATTTCTCACTGTCTTGGCTCTTGGTTTTCTACACTCGTTCTTCGCCCAGCAGTGGTGGCTGCTCTTACCTGACTAGTGCTGGAGTTTGCTCCCACTCACTCGCCCCAGGCGGGTGTGTGTTGTCTGCCTGAGGCTGTGTTGCCCTGTCTTCCGCTGATGCCGACTCGGCTGTCCTCCCTTCCACGGTGTGTGCCTAGGCTGGTGGACACCCAGGGACTGTGCCGCCCCGTCTTCCGTTGATGCCGACTCGGCTGTCCTCCCTTCCACGGTGCGTGCCGGCTTTCAGCAGCAGGGTCGGTGTTCTCGCTGCTCAGCTTCTCACTTGGCAGGTGAGACCTCTTGGTCCTCCCCCAGCTGTGCATCAGTGTTTGTCTCTTGCATGGTGTCCTCACGTGAGTCCAGCGTGTCAGTTGTGTGATGCAGGAGGGAGGGAGAGACCTCTGCACTGCCATGGGTGTCGTTTGAATTCACCCCTTGCCGAATCGGCTGTCCTGTGAAAGGGTTTCCAGGAAATCTCTAAATCCAAACGTGAGGGCTGATGATCCGTGAGAGGAGACAGTCCCAGGTCCTCACCTGAGAGACAAGGAGTCAGGTCAAGTGAGGAGGGTGGCACGCCCAGGGTCACCAAGCAGGTGACACTCTTGAGGGCTGTGTGCTCCATACTAGGGATAGCAGAGAACCCAAAGACTCCATTTTTTTTTTTTGTTTCCACCACTGTAGAAAAGTATAAATTCCTATCTGAATTTGAATTGTTACAGAGTGTTTAGCCAGCTTCACATCCATTACAGAATTTTTGGTGAACAAGAGGTAAGCTAAATCTGCCTCATGGAGCTTTTCGGTGTAAATCGTAGGAAGAAAAAGGTTTTCAAGGATAAGTTGTCTTTGGTAGAGCCTCAGATGATTTAATTTCTTGTAGTTTAGTGATTGTTGTCGTAGCCCTGCAGGCAAGGCCTCCTGGCATCCGGCGCCTGTCTTGGCTGTGCGCCCGTCTCTCCCTGGAACCTGCTGTGGGGTCCCAGGTGAGGCCAAGGTGTACAGGGTGTGCTGTGAAGCATCTTGCCAGAGCTCGGGACAGCGGCCTGGTGTCCCACGACACTCACGGGCTCTGGGCACCACAGGACCACTCCCTGCCTCTCCACCTGGAAACAGTGGTCGGTTTCTCGAACACATCAGTCACAGGTGGAAGAGGCCCTAGGGAGTCCAGGGAGCACTCAGGGGGTCAGGCAAGTCCAGGGGAGCACACCCACCCTCACACTCAGGGGTCAGGCAGGTCCAGGGGAGCACCCCCTCCTCACACTCAGGTCAGGCAGGTCCAGGGGAGCACCCCCACCTCACACTCAGGGTCAGGCAGGTCCAGGGGAGCACCCCCTCCTCACACTCAGGTCAGGCAGGTCCAGGGGAGCACCCCCCCTCGTGCTTAGGCAGGTCCAGGGGAGCACCCCCTCCTCACACTCAGGTCAGGCAGGTCAGGGGAGCACCCCCCACCTCACACTCAGGTCAGGCAGGTCCAGGGGAGCACCCCCTCCTCACACTCAGGTCAGGCAGGTCCAGGGGAGCACCCCCTCCTCACACTCAGGTCAGGCAGGTCCAGGGGAGCACCCCCTCCTCACACTCAGGTCAGGCAGGTCCAGGGGAGCACCCCCTCCTCACACTCAGGTCAGGCAGGTCCAGGGGAGCACCCCCACCTCACACTCAGGGTCAGGCAGGTCCAGGGGAGCACCCCCCCACCTCACACTCAGGGGTCAGGCAGGTCCAGGGGAGCACCCCCCCACCTCACACTCGGGGTCAGGCAGGTCCAGGGAGCACCCCCTCCTCACACTCAGGTCAGGCAGGTCCAGGGGAGCACCCCCTCCTCACACTCGGGGTCAGGCAGGTCCAGGGGAGCACCCCCTCCTCACACTCAGTGGTCAGGTCCAGGGGAGCACCCCCTCCTCACACTCGGGGTCAGGCAGGTCCAGGGGAGCACCCCCTCCTCACATTCAGGTGTCAGGCAGGTCCAGGGGAGCACCCCCTCCTCGCACTCGGCCCAGGGAAGAGGTGCCTGTGCAGGTGGCTGCGGTTGTTCTGGAGTGTGTGCTGTGCTACCCCGCCTGTGCTGTTCTCCAGTGTAGCTTCCCCAACACCCAAAGGGTTCTGATGTTAATGTAAAATCTTAAACTTCCTACAGTTATCAGTCTCTCACAAAGAAACTTAAAACAACAAAAATGTTGCTTCTGACTTGGTGTTCATAATGTGATCTGTGAAGCAGCCAAAAACTTCTTCCTGTCCTGCTGTAGTCACCCTACCACTGCCTCAGCACCTCTGTGCTGTCCTGCCCTCAGCGTGCATCCCTTCATTGTATGAGGGGTGCACACCGGACCCCGCTTTTTTATTTTTTTAAGATTTATTTGTTTTATTTGAAAGTCAGAGTTACACAAAGAGAGGAGAGAGAGAGAGAGGTCTTCCATCCGATGGTTCACTCCCCAAGTGGCTGCAATGGCCAGAACTGTGCCGATCCGTAGCCAGGAGCCAGGAGCTTCCTCCAGGTCTCCCACACGGGTGCAGGGGCCTAAGCACTTGGGCCATCTTCCACTGCTTTCCCAGGCCACAACAGAGAGCTGGACAGGAAGTGGAGCAGCCGGGTCTCGAACCGGCACCCATATGGGATGCCGGCGCTTCAGGCCAGGGCGTTAACCCGCTGCGCCACAGCGCTGTGCGCCCCCGGCCCCTCCTGCATCTGATGGACCTATGCTCTCTCCTGACTCCTGTTCTACAAGTTGACCATGGAACCACTGTGCTCTTGGGGCCGCTGCAGTGCCGGCTAGCTCTGGATGCAGTCCTGCTGTCTCTCTTGTGAGTGAGTGTCCTTCCAGAGAACGCGTATTCAGACAGGTATCTGTGTCTGCAACACAGACGGCCATGTGTCAGCATGGGGCGGGGCTTCTGGCCCACACTGAGCGGGTGGAAACGCTCTGACTCGTGGTTGTCTCAGGTGTTCTTTCCTCATTCTCCATTGTTTGATGGCAGCACTAGGACCAAGGTCGCCTGCCAAGTGGGTCTGCCAGGTGCAGGCCACATCCAGAATCTCTGTCATCTTAGGTTTTCAACATTAATTTCTTTTCAGTGGAGCAGGTATTAAGAGATTTGTAAAGCTGTTACTATGTGGGACTGAGATTTTTAAGAGTTTCTCCTCTAACTGGCTTATCGATTTATTTAAGATTTATTCTATTTGAAAGGCAGAGTTAACGGAGTTGTGGTGGGGGGGATCTTCCATCTGCCAGAGCACTCCTCAAGTTGTCATAATGGCCAGAATTGGGCCAAGCCAAAGCCAAGAGCCTGGAACTCCATCCATGCTTCCCAAATGAGTGGCATGAGCCATCCTCCACTGCTTTCCCAGGTGGATTAGCAGGGAGCTGGATCAGAAATGGAGCAGCCAGTACTTAAACCAGCGCACAAATGGAATAATGGTACCTCAGGCAACGGCTTAACCTGCTAGACCACAACATTGGCTCCCCAGCATAATTTGTTTTTTAAAGATTTATTTTATTTATTTGAGAGAGTTACAGAGAGAGGTAGAGACAGAGAGAGGTTTTCCATCCTCTCGTTCACTCCCCAGATGGCTGCAACGGTCAGAGCTGCGCCAATCCGAAGCCAGGAGCCTCCTTCAGGTCTCCCATGTGGGTTTAGGGGCCCAAAGACTTGGGCCATCTTTCCCAGGCCATAGCAGAGAGCTGGATCGGAAGAGGAGCAGCCGGGACTAGAACCAGCACCCATATGGGATGCTGGCGCTTCAGGCCTAGGGCTTTAACCCGCTCCACCACAGCGCCCCCCCCCCCGCCGGCATAATTTTTTAAAGCACTTTGTCCTAGAATATTTCAGTGTGATAAATATAATATTCATGGAAAAATTTCTCTGCACTTTTACTATCTTGTACTTGATAAATTTTACATGTTTTCATTTTACTTAGACTAAGAGACAGATCTCCCATCTACTGGTTCACTTGCCAATGTGCACAACGCAACAGCCATATCTGGGCCACACCAAATTCAGGAGCCTGGAATGCAATCTGTGTCTCCAGCAATGGTGACGGGGACCCAAGTACCCATGCCACCACCTGCCTCCCACAGTGTGCACTATCAGGAACCTGGGATCAAGTGGAGCCAGAATGTCAACCCAAGCAGTTGCAGTGGGATCTTAACCGCCATACCAAACATTTAAAGGATATTTGTTTGTTGGGACCAGCACTGTGGCGCAATGGGGTTAAAGTTCCCACCTATAGTGCTGGCAACCCATATGGGCACCAGTTCGAGTCCCAGCTGCTCCATTTCCTATCCAGCTCCCTACTAATGCACCTGGGAAAGCAGCAGATGATGGCTCAAGTCCTTGGACCTCTGTACCCATGTCGGGGACCTGGAAGACCCTCTTGGCTTTGGATTGGCTCAGCTCTGGCCATTGGCAGCCATTTGGGGGCATGACTCTGTGAATGGAAGACTTCTCTCTCTGTCTCTGCCTCTCTCTGTAACTTTTAAATAAATAAAGTAAATTTTTTTTTCAAGTTTCTATTTATTTATTTGAGAGGTAGAGTTACAGACAGTGAGAGAGAGAGACAGTGAGAATGGTCTTCCTTCCATTGGTTCGCTTCCCAAATGGCTGCAATGGCTGGAGCTGCGCTGATCCAGAGCCAGGAGCCAGGAGCCAGGAGCTTCTTCCTGGTCTCCCATGTGGGTGCAGGGGCCCAAGCATTTGGGCCATCTTCTACTGCTTTCCTAAGCCACAGCAGAGAGCTGGATTGGAAGAAGAGCAGCCGGGACTAGAACTGGCATTGACGTAGGATGCTGGCGCCACAGGCAGAGGATTAACCTACTGCGCCACGGCGCCAGCCCTGTAAATCTTTTTTAAATGTTGTTTGTTTATTTGAAAGACAGAATGACAGAGAAAAAGAGATACCTTCTGTCTGCTGGTTTGTGCGCCAAATAGCTACAACAGCCAGGGCTGGGCCAGGCTGAAGCCAGGAACCAGGAGCTCCCTCCAGGTCCCCCACAGGGGTGGCCAGGACTCAAGCACTTGAGCTGTCATTGCTTGTCTCCCAGGCACAGTAGCAAAGTGGAGTCACTGGACGAGAACAGCACTCTGATACTGGGATACAGGCATCCCAAGCAGCGGCTTACCCTGCTATACCACAACACTGCTCCAGCCCTGTATTATTTTTAAATGTGGTACATCTGCAAATACAACTGGAATTTTAAAAATTTTAATTAATTAATGTGTTTATCAGAGAGATCCCATCTAAAGTTTCACTCTCCGAGTGCCTTCAGGAGCTAGGAACTCGAATCCAGGTCTCCCACGTGGGTAATGGGGACCAGACAGCTGGAGCCATCTGTGCTGCTTCCAGGAATGCGCACTAGCAGGAAGCTGAGCCTCTACTCAGACCTCGACTTCCAGGTGGGATGTGGGTGTCCCGGGCTGCATCTTACTGGCTGTGCCACATACTTGCCCCAGAACTAGGCTTTTGGGGGCCAGCATCATGGCACCATGCTTGTGATGCCAGCATTCCATGTCACAGTGCTGGTTTGAGTCCCAGCTCCTCTGCTTTCAGTCCAGCTTTCTGCTGATGAACCTGGGAAGGCAGTGGGAGATAGCCTGGTAAGTACCTGGGCTCCTGACTCCTGTGTGGGAGACCAGCATGGAGCTCCTGGCTGCTGCAGCCACAGGGGGAATGAACCAGTGGATGTAAGGTATTTGCCCACTTGCTCTCTCCCTTCCTCCCCCTTTCAAAAATAAAGAAAACAAAAACTGGCATTTTTAAGAACAAGCCCAACCAGATCTATTTTTTTTTTTAAGATTTATTTATTTATTTGAAAGTCACAGTTACACAGAGAGAAGGAGAGACAGAGAGGGAGAGAGGACTTCCATCCATTGGTTCACTTCCCAATTGGCTGCAACGGCCAGAGCTGCACTGATCCGAAGCAAGGAGCCAAGGGCTTCTTCTGAGTTTCCCATGCAGGTGCAGGGGCCCAAGGACTTGGGCCATCTTCCACTGCTTTCCCAGGCCATAGCAGAGAGCGGGATTGGAAGTAGAGCTGGGACTTGAACTGGTGCCCATATGGGATGCTGGCACTGCAGGCGGTGGCTTTACCCATTACGCCCCAGCACGCACCCCCCCTCCCCTAACCAGTGCATGCAGCCCCACTGAGGGAGTTGGATTTCAGGGCACAGAAGACCATGATGCATCGTGGTTTGGGGGGATGTTGCCCAGTGGATGTTATGACCCTCAATGCTGCACTGTTTGTTTACTCAGTCCCATACTGATAGAAATAATTCAAATTTCTAATATTTTTGATACTACAAAAATGCCACAGTAGGGGGCCCCATGTTGGGGTACCGTGGTTTGTGCCTTTGCCCTACAGTGCTGGCATCCCATGTGAGTGCCGCTTTGAGTCCCAGCCATTCCACTTTAAGTCCAGTTCCCTGCTGATGTGCCAGGGAAGGCAGCGGAAGAAGGCCCAGGTAATAAGGGCCCCTGCCACCCATATAGGAGACCTAGCTGAAGCTCCTGGCTTTGGCCATTGCAGACATTTGGGGAATGAACCACTGGGTAGAAGATTCTCCTTCTATCTCTCTTTGTTAAATAAACGATTCCTGCACATCTGTGGAAGATCGATTTGTATCTTTTGACTTTAAAAAATAATGAGTTGTCAGAGTGCATAGAAAGAAGGGTGCAAACCAGCCCCGCACCTCCCCCCCTTCCAGGTCTGTGCTGGAGAAGTTTCATGACTGCGATGAACGCCCAATTTGTATTTTTTCCTCTAATACAAATGTATTCATTATAAACAAAATAATTGTCATAAATAAGTTCAGTTTTTTCCCCTTTAATACTGTTATATAAGGAAAAGACATCCTTTGTCAGGTTGGGTTTCAGCTTTGGTTTGAAAATGGAATCACTATAGATGATATTGCTGTTCAGTAAAACGCAAGCCACATGTGTGATTTAAGTTATTCTAGTGTGCACTTTAAAATATAAAAAGAGAAAAGTGAGATTATTTTAATGTTTCACTCAATTTGTCAAATACTATCATTTGATATGTAAACAGTATTAATACTGTGTTTTGGAGTCTTCAGCATGCTGACTGTGTTTAGACAGACCGTGCATACCCATTGGGACCAGCACATCTTGTTGCCAGTAGCCACATGTCTAGTTCATAATGTCCAGCTCTGAAGAGTAGTCTGTTTTGTTTCTATGGAACTCCTTTTTTTTTTTTTTTTTTTTTTAACATGTATTTATTTATTTGAGAGGCTGAGTTGCAGAGAGAGAGAGAGAGGTCTTCCATCTGCAGGTTCACTCCCCAAATGGTCACAAACTCCTGAGCTGAGCTGATCTAAGGCCAGGATCTTCTTCCGGGTCTCCCACATGGGTGCAGAGGCCCAAGCACTTGACCGTCTTCCACTGTTTTCCCAGGCACATTAGCAGAGAGCTGGATCGGAAAAGAGCAGCTGGGACATGAACCTGCGCCCTTATGGGATGCCAGTGTTGCAGGCAGAGGCTTAAGCTACTACGCCACAGTGCTAGCCCTGTATGGAACTCCTTGAACTTCCTCTTTAGAATCTAACATTCATCCCATCCTCTTTTTTTAAAAGAAAGTTATGTGTGTTTATCTGACCCATGTTCTTGAATTAGGCTGTATGTAAATATTTACTCAGCTGTGTAACTATGTGCTGATTATTTCAGTATTTGTAAAATTAGCACAGTGGAGTAACAACATTGAAAGTGTTGGGCATCCCCAGACGGGGAGCAGGTTCGTAGGTGTCATCACCCTCGATCTTGTGACAACTTACAGAACAGGCCCCATAAGTTTACAGATGGGAGATGTAAACTTTGAGAGTGTAAGCACCTTGCCAGGGCAGCCCGAGTCGTGTCTGTTCTTGTGGGTGCCTACAGACAGAACATACCCAGAAATCCTGATCTAAGAAATAAGCCAGAATAGCACTGTCATTGAAGAAAGCACTAAATTGAGCCGGCGCCGTGGCTCAACAGGCTAATCCTCCACCTTGCGGCGCCGGCACACCGGGTTCTAGTCCCGGTCGGGGCGCCGGATTCTGTCCCGGTTACCCCTCTTCCAGGCCAGCTCTCTGCTATGGCCAGGGAGTGCAGTGGAGGATGGCCCAGGTGCTTGGGCCCTGCACCCCATGGGAGACCAGGAAAAAGCACCTGGATCCTGGCTCCTGCCATCG
Organism: Oryctolagus cuniculus; assembly: GCF_964237555.1. Lineage (NCBI taxonomy): Eukaryota > Metazoa > Chordata > Mammalia > Lagomorpha > Leporidae > Oryctolagus > Oryctolagus cuniculus. Next base: position 456,685 of record NC_091434.1, read on the forward strand.
GATCAGCGCGGTGCGCCGGCTGCAGCGGCGGCCATTGGAGGGTGAACCAACGGCAATGGAAGACCTTTCTCTCTCTGTCTCTCTCTCTCACTGTCCACTCTGCCTGTCAAAAATAAAAAAAAAAAAAAAAAAAAAAAAAAAAAGAAGAAAGCACTAAATTACCACTTTGTCACTTGCTGAACAGAAGTGAAATCGATAGAGAACGAGGCCGGTGCAGGAAGCAGGGGCTACAGCCAAGTTGAATGTACCTTTGGTAGGCCGGCGCTGCAGCTCACTAGGCTAATCCTCCGCCTTGCGGTGCCGGCACACCGGGTTCTAGTCGCGGTCGGGGCGCCAGATTCTGTCCCGGTTGCCCCTCTTCCAGGCCAGCTCTCTGCTGTGGCCAGGGAGTGCAGTGGAGGATGGCCCAAGTCCTTGGGCCCTGCACCCCATGGGAGACCAGGATAAGTACCTGGCTCCTGCCATCGGATCAGCGCGGTGCACCGGCCGCAGCGCGCCGGCCGTGGCGGCCATTGGAGGGTGAACCAACGGCCAAAGGAAGACCTTTCTCTCTGTCTCTCTCTCTCTCACTGTCCACTCTGCCTGTCAAAAAAAGAAAAAAAAAGAAAAGAATGTACCTTTGGTAATAATTGCTACATCTGAGCCAAAGAAAGGAAGGTAGTTTTGATATGTATAAACAGTTTTATAAAGGCCACATGTAAGTGAGCTCAGTCAGACAAGGGGTTTATGCAGTAGCAACACATGACCCACATTGGGCAGCTACCAGGAGCTGGGGAATGGTTCCTTGTCCTGATGTGACCACCATGCTCAGTGAGGGAAAGTCCAGGCCCACTGCTCCTCCTGCTCACTCAGGTAGCAGGAAGTAGACGCCTCATAGCCGTCTGTCCACCCACTGGCAGTTAATTTTTGGCGTTGTTGCTGGGATGGATATTTCTGGGCTGCCCTCCTAGCCATCACAAGGGGCACTGTTCTGTCACGGGGTGCGGCTCGACCTCACAGCGCCTGTGAGTTGTGTCAAGTAAGAATCCAGATTTTCTCCCAGAGGCAACCTGTTTGCCCAGGGCCACCTGCCACAGAGTCCACCCCGACAGCTGCCCTCCGGGCCACACCTAATGGGGTGCTATCCAGGCATAGCAGGGCTCCTCCTTTCTTGCCTGCCCTCAGCACCTGCTCCCACATTGTACCACACTGCCAGAGTGCCGGCAGCCCTAAAATCTTTTCCCTCCCTACTCTGTCTTCCTCAGAGTTGGATTGGCTGTCCTTTGTCCTGAATTTTCAGTAATAATTTTATTGTAAGTTATAATTGTATATGAAACATTCTAAAAGTTGTAGAAATACTGTTTTGTTTTTTGACAGGCAGAGTTAAACAGTAAGAGAGAGAGAAAGGTCTTCCTTCCATTGGTTCACCCCCCCCAAATGGCCACTACGAAGCCAGGAGCTAGGTGCTTCCTTCTGGTCTCCCATGCGGGTGCAGGGCCCAAGCACTTGGGCCATCCTCCACTGCCTTCCTGGGCCACAGCAGAGAGCTGGACTGGAAGAGGAGCAACTGGGACAGAATCTGGTGCCCCAACCGGGACTAGAACCCAGGGTGCCAGCGCCGCAGGCAGAGGATTAGCCAAGTGAGCTGCGGTGCCAGCCAGAAATATTGTTTTATAATATGGTATTATAAAGCGTGTGTAAAGGAACACTATGAAATAAAGCTTGTATAAAATTTTTTGTTGGAAAATCCCATAGACACACAGATACCTATTGGGGTTTCAATAGTATTTGCATTTAATTTATTTTTGAAGAGGTTTTATTTATGTGAAAGGGAAAGTGACAAAAGAAGGAGAGACAGAGATCTTCCATCTGCACATTCACTCCCTGAATAGTGCAAAGACCAGAGCTGGGCCAAGACAAAGCCAGGAACCCAGAATTCCATCTCAGTCTCCCATGTGGGTACAGGGAACCAAGTACTTGGGCCGCCTCCCATGGCTTTCCCAGGCACATTAGCAGGGAGCTAGATCAGAAGTGGAGCATCTGGGGCTTGAACTGGCACCCGTGGGGGATTAACCTGCTGTGCCATAGTGCCAGCCCCGATAATTGCTGCCTTTATGAAGCCTTCCTGTAGATGGACATTGCATAAGTCACATTCATCTTTAGGTTTATGTGTAAGTTGCTGGCATTGTGGGATGGCATTTTTTTATTATTACAGCGAAGTGGGTGGCTTTCAGCCTGCAGTTGTGTCTCTGCACACTGCAGTTGTGGTTCACTTTGAGTCATTCTTCTTGCTTTTATACGCCTGGTGATATCTGCAGTACAGGACTCAGAGGCACAGTGCACAGGGCCCTGCATGGTGTTCACGTGAGCGCTTGTGTTGGGGACACCACCATCTCACTAGGGCGCTGTCCTAGTATTCCTGTGTTGTCAACAGTGGGTTAATTAGAACCTTTTGGATAGTCACATCAGGTTTGCCCCTGGTGCTAATAACATGCTGAGTTACTTTAATCATTTTACTAATACTGTATCCCCTCACATCACTGGAATAAACTTGGCTTTGTTATTACTTGTCTTTATATTTCTGGATTAGTTTGTTGGATTTCTTTAGGCTTTTGCTTTCAGACGTTCCTTTCTCCTGTTGGTCTTGTCTGGGATGCATCGCAGTACCTCTCTTCCTGTGCTGGAGACAGCCTCACAGGGCTTCCCGACAAAAGCGTAAGTTTATTTGTCGGGCAGAGAGAGACAGAAAAATATCTCCAGTCCTCTGGTTCACATCCCAGATGCCCACAGCAGCCAGGACTGGGCTAGGTTGAAGCCGGGAGCGCAGAACTCACACCGGGTTTCCCACTTCGGTGGCAGGGACCCAAGTACCTGGAGGGAGCTGGGACCCCTCCGAGCCCGGCAGTGTGATGCTGGTTGTCAGTGTGCACGCCCGCCCTGGGCTGCCTCTGTTGTGATGGTTGATTATCCAGACTTTCATTTGCAGAACTTATTTTTCTACAAATTGCCCATTTTGTTTGTTTTCAAAAGTTTTAACTTTTTTTAAAAAGTAGATTCCTTGTGTGGTTTTTCAAACTCTATTATAGCTGTATTTTTTTCTTCCTTTCAGTTTTTAATATTGCTTATTTATACTGCTTCTATTTTTTTCATTGATCATTTTGCCAGGGATGTAACTAGTCTTTCTAAAGTCTTGGCTATAGGTTTTATTCATCCTTTGTTCTGTGTGACTTTTTATTTCTTTTTTAGGTTTATTCTGTTTTTCTAATTTCAGGCCTGAATGATTAGCTTTACGAACTTTCACCTTGTTTTCCTTGCCTGATGGGATGCCTCCAGCAGCACTCTGCCCCATTGCACAGGCTTGGGTATATAACTCCTTGTTACTCAATCCCAAATACTTTTAAGTTTCTTCTGTGTCCCGTGAGTGTTTAGGAATAAGTTGTAAAATTTCCAGATATTTTGGGGCTGGCAGTACTGGGCATCCCTCCTGGGCACCAGTTTGAGTCCCGGCTGCTCCTCTTCCAATCCAGCTCTCTGCTTTGGCCTGGGAAAGCATTGGAAGATGGTCCAGTGCTGGTTCCCTGCACCCATGTAGGAGACCTGGAAGAAGCTCCTGGCTTCAGATCTGCACAGCTCTGGCCATTGTAACCATCTGGGGAGTGAGCCAGCTGATAGAAGACCTACCTCCCCTCCTCCCCCTACAGAAAGCTCTGCCTTTCAAGTAAATAAATAAATTAATTAATTTTTTTTTAATTTCCAGATATTTGAAGATTTAAGGTGACTTCTTTTTAAAAAATTTATATCAAGATTTATTTTTTTGAAAGGCAGATTGAGAGGGAGAGAGAAAAAGAGAGATATTCCATCTCCTTGCTCACTTTTCAAATGCCTGCGAGATCCAGGACTAAGCTAGGCAGAAATCAGGAACCAGGAATTCCACGTGGGTAGCAGGAACCCCTGTGCTTGGGCTATCATCTGCTGCCTCCCAGGAACCTTAATAGGAGCTGGATCAGAAAGAGTGGCTGGGACTTGAATCACACTCCCGCACAGGAGATGGGCACCCAGCGCAGCAGCTTAGTCCACTGCATCACAACACCAACCCCTGAGTGTTTATATACTCATTTAATTTATTTGAAAGGCAGAGAGACAATGAGAGATACTGAGAAACAGAGCCATTTCCTGTCCACTGGTTCACTCCGCAAATACCTGAAACATGGGTTCCAGGCCAGGCCAAAACCATGAGCCTGGAATTCAGTCCAGGTCTCCCACGTAGGTGGGAGCCATTACCTTCTGCCTCCCCAGATGTGCAGTAGCAGGAGGCTGGGACTGGGTGTGGAGGTGGGACTTGATACGTGCTGTGGGCATCCCAAACAGCAACTTAAGTGGACTTCTGACTGAGTTATGTTCAGGAAATGATGTATGTTTTTAAATGTGTATTCATTTTTATTTATTTGAAAGTAAAGTGACAGAGATCTTCCATCTGCTGGTTCATTCCCCAAATGCTGGGGCAAGGCCAGACTGAAGCCAGGAGCCCAAAACTCCAGCCGGGGGTGTCGCAGCCTCCAGCAGTCACTCCCTGTTCTGTAGGTGTTACTCTGAGTTGGCTGGAGAGAAAAGAGGGTCTGTCCAGTTTGACTGAGAGTTTGCTCAGGTACTCCGTCCTTTTGCTCCAACCTTGATGTCCTTCTGGTTTAGGACTGAAATAGCTTCTGTCCAGTAGTCCATTTACACTTGGAATTCATTTCTTTACAGTGTCTTGTGTTTTATCCACCTTGCTTTCTTATTGTTTCTCCTTTACTTCTCTTGCCTCCTCTTCTGTTTCCTTGTTTCCTCTCTTTAATAATCAGTAATACGGCCGGCGCCGTGGCTCAACAGGCTAATCCTCAGCTTTGCAGCACCAGCACACCGGGTTCTAGTCGCGGTCGGGGCGCCGGATTCTGTCCCGGTTGCCCCTCTTCCAGGCCAGCTCTCTGCTGTGGCCAGGAAGTGCAGTGGAGGATGGCCCAAGTACTTGGGCCCTTCACCCCATGGGAGACCAGGAGAAGCACCTGGCTCCTGCCATCGGATCAGCGTGGTGCGCCGGCCGCAGCGCACCAGCTGCGGCGGCCATTGGAGGGTGAACCAACGGCAAAGGAAGACCTTTCTCTCTGTCTCTCTCTGTCCACTCTGCCTGTCCAAAAAAAAAAAAAAAAAAAAAGGTAATACAATATAATGTCATCCATAAATAACAATGTGTATTATAATGAATAACGCTTCATCCAAGATTTAAACCATTGCCATTAACTCCATGGGACTTTAGTTTGAAAGTTGAAAATGTTCTTTCCTAGATTACTTTAACTTTTTTATCACTTTTTCTCAACAAGAACTAAAATTAATCCCTGTGGGAAAAGGGAATTGAAAGATAATGCATGGGATGGACATTGGTCACACTGTTAGCATTACTTGGGACTGTGTCCTATGTCAGAACACCCAGGTTCAAGTCCTGACTTCCCCTCCCAGCTTCCTGCTCATGCCCACCCTGGGGGCAGGTGATGGCTGAGGGGGTGGGTCCCTGCCACCTGCATAGAGACCAGGATTGAGTTCCTGGCTCCCCGCAGCAGCTGTTGCAGGCATTTGAGAAGTGAGCCAGCAGATGAAAGGTCCCTCCCTCCCTCCCTCCCTCTCTCTCTCTCTGCCATTCAAAGAAAAAAAAAGATACGGAGGCAAGTATTCTTGAAAATTAAAAAAAAAATGCAGTGTATGTACGTTGCTGCCTGTGTTTTAATTGTCAGCGATGAGCTGGTGACAGGGAGGAAGGCGTGTTAGCCCCTGCTCCTGGTATACCTTCTGTTGAGGGTGTGGTCCTTGAACATCATCCCTTCGGGGTGGGGGGAGGGCATATCTGTTCCAGCATTTTACCTGGAGCAGGCCCAAAGCTTACTAATAGACTGAAATGTCACAGAGTGGAATAGCCATAGAGCTCACACTTTTTTAAAAATTGATTTATTTGAAAGGCAGAGTTAGAGAGGAGGAAAGACAGGCGAGTGCCCATCCCCTGGTTCACTCCCCAAATGGCTGCAATGGCCAGGGCTGGGCCAGGCTGAAGCCAGGTTTCCCATGTGAGTGCAGGGACCAAGGACTAAGGCCATCTTCCACTGCTTTCCCAGGCCAGCAGGGAGCTGGATCAGAAGTGGAGCAGCCAGGACTCAAACCGGTACATCTGGTGACTTAGCCTGCTATGGTTCACATTTCAGCTAGTCTCCATGCTAATGCTTGCTTAGAAGAAATGCATGCTGGGATGTTTTGTATACAAATTCAGCACTTAATTTCATAGTATCTTTTGTTAACTGGTTTTTTAACCTACTCTGTCTCCTGCAACCCCAGCACTTCATAGCCTTAGGGAGGGTCCTTGACTGTGGACCTGGTGGTGCCTGCCGCCTCATCTCCCTCTCTGCCTTGCCGAGCCCTAAAAAGCAATGACACTACCTCCTCACCACAGAAAAACAGCTCGGAGGGTGCTGGAGCGGCTCCCGACTGGACTGAGCACTGCCCGGTCCTCCCACTCCCCGCGACAGCAGCGGTGTCCCCTGCCTGCAGTGGCTTCTGCCCCCAGGTGGTATCAGGAGGCGCCAGGCTGCTGGCAGCCTTCTGCTCTGCCCTCACCTCCACCTGCCCCTCCAGGCAGCTTCCAACTCCTGATTCTCTGTGTCTGTCTCCTTAAGCCTCCTCCTCTTGCTCACTCAGGCCCAGTACCTCTGGCCATTCTTTTATGGGCAGCAAGGGGCTTCTCGGTGCTACCTTCCAAAGAGATACCTCCCTGACCACTTCCTTTGTCCACTGCTGCCCACCATAAGGTGAGCCTTTGGCATCTTCAGACAGAATAACTGTGTCGTGTCCACTCTTCATATACGTCAGTGTTCCACCAGAACACACACCTGGTTGTGCCTTGTGCTAGCCAGGTGCCCCCCAGCCCCATGTCACGGCTGCAGACTGCGCTGGCTCTGCCCCCTCCCGCCCTCCCGGCTCCTGGAATGGTTTCCTGAGGCCTGGTCCCGTCCCCAGGTGTCCGCAGCAGGCTGCCGTACTGGAGCCTCCTCTGGGCCACTTCATCACAGGGGTCGCCGGCTCTGTGCACATCGCTTCCCTGGCCCTGCACCCTAACAGTGGACGCCGCGGTGCGGGGCCGCGGGCGCTCGCGCCGGTGGTTGGGGGCGGGGGGAGGCAGCCCCTCTCGCCCAGCAGTTTGCCCTTCGGAGGGGTGCGGGCGAGCCGAGGGGGTAGCGGGGCGGCGCGGGAAGCGGGGACTGCGGGCCGGGGCTGCAAACTTCGAGGCCCGAGGTGCGCGCCCACCGGAGGCGCGGCCGCCCGAGGTCCCGACGCCCCGCCGGCCAGGCCGCACAACTTTGCGAGCGGGGCAGGACTCCGGGGGCGCCGGGGCGCGGGGCGGGGCGGCTGACGTGTCCCGGCGGGATTGGAGCCGCCGCCCCATATAGCAGCGCCCGGCGCCGCCGCCCGCGTCCCGGCTTCTCCCGCGCGGCGGGCGAGCGAGCGAGCGGACGGACAGACAGGCGGACACGGTGAGCTGGCGGGGCTGGCGGGGCTGGCGGGTCGGGCCGGGCCGGGTCGGGCCGGGTCGGGCCGGCCAGGCCAGGCCAGGCCAGGGCTCGGGGCTGCCAACGTGGAGGCGGCGGGGCCGGCGCGGCTGGTCCGCACTCAGGGCGGCGCTCGGGCGCCCCCTGTCCCGGCGCGGCGGCCGCGGCCGGCTACGTGTCAACGTCGCGAGGGGCCGCCGGCCCGCAAACTTTCCCGAGCCCGCGCCGTCCTCCCGCGCCTGCGGGCTCCACGCGGCGACCCGGGCCGCGGCCGCACGGGGGAGGGGCGGCCGACCTGGGCCCAGGTCGGTGACGTTGGCGAGGCCTCCTCCCCTCCCCCTCCGCCCCGGACGCCCCTCCCCCGCCCGCGCCCGCTGGCGGGGCCGGCGGTGCCCCGGCCGGGGTCTCCTGCGGGCGGCAGGCGTGCGGGGCCGGGCTGCAGCGCCCCCTGCCCCTTCGTCCCGCGAAGTGGTGGGGGGCCGGCCGGCCCGAGGGCCACTTGGACGGGCCCCAGGGGCGCGGAGGCCACGGCTCTACGGAAAAATACCGCGTCTGGAGGCGGCGCTGCGGTCCCTTTAAGCGCGTCCCCGCCCGCGGCGCCGGGCTGCTGAGGTGGCGCCTGCGAAGTTCCTGCGCCGGCCTGGCCGCGGGGACGCCCGCCGCCGCCGCTGCCCCGCCTTCCGAGGTGGGTCGGGGGTCTCGGAAGTTGCGGAGGAAAGTTCTCTGCGAGGCTCCCGTGAGCACGGAGCGAGGCGGAGTGGGGTCTGTGGCGGGCCCTGCGTCCGGCCCCGGCGCGGCGAGGCTCCGGCGACGCGGGGCGCTGGTTGCGGTTGGGTGCGTGGACGGAGGGTGCACCGCCCAGCCGGGCTCGCGGGGCGGGAGACTGTCCGCGGCCGGAGGGGCCTGGGAGTCGCGGGTTTTGCCCTGCCTTGAGGCCGGCTCTGGACGGCCGTGCACTGTCCCCGCTGGTGCCGAGGACTGGACCGGCGTGATCCTGAGAGCCGGGTCCCAACCGCGCTTCGGGAGCCGGGCCTGGCGCCCCAGGCCCCCCGGGAGCTCCGAGGTGGGGACTCGGAAGAGGGCCAAGACCCGCGTCTTGTAGCATCTCAGCCAAGGTGGGTTCTCTAAAGCTGGGGTATTGAGTTGTCAGGAGGAGAGGACTGGGGGCTCCCGTCCCAGAACCCCAGGTTTACTTGTGGTGGCTCCTTGCGCGCTATAAGGAATGTGCTTTGAGTTCTGGGGGATGGGGTCCCGAGCAATGTGGCATGCTGGGGCAGTGGTTCCGGAGGTGTGCCAGCCCTCAGAGGTGAGAGCACACGCACCCGTCCTGGGGTGCAGGGGGACTGGCCAGCCAGAGCTCAGGGGCAGGCCGGGGGTGTGGTTGAGGCCACTCTTGGGGGTGTGCAAGTCCTGATTTTGGGAAGTGACATTCAGACAAGAAAGGCGTCAGCCTGGCGGCTCCTGAGGGGTGGGTAGGTGCAGGAGGCCCCATCCTGCTCCCAGACTGGCTGTGCACCGGCTGCCACGACATTGGTCGCGCAGAGCTGGGCTTCCCTCCTAGCCTTGCTCTGCAGTTTGCAGATTAGAACTTGTTGGTGAGGACAGTAAATAAATATTCCTAGTCCTGGGTCCCCCCTTCCCTCCGGCCTCAGGGCACAGCTGGGGCCGCGCAGTAGTTCTGGCCTCTGGCTGAGTAGTGGTTCCCCACCAGACTGGAGCTTTTAAAAAACGCCTGCCAAGGCTGAAATCCTGGAGTGCTGCCAGCCCACAAACTGTGCAAGGGAGAGGCCCTTGTAGTCCAGGGTCTGTGGATGCCACAGCCTGCCTCCCAGCTCCTGGGCACATCACCCTGCTTGGGTGGGGTGGCCCACTGTCACGACATCCACTTTTCTCTGGTTTAGGGGCACAGTTGGCCTGCCGTGTCGGTCCTACCTGTCTGGGTGACCCACACCCTTCTGCTTCACAGAGTGGCTCTTGGTCCTCCGTAGACAGCCTCTGAAGGTTCCTTTCAATCCCACGGTTTCTTAAAATTTCCTTACTTATCTGAAGGGCAGAGAGATCAAGAGCGCGCTCCTGTCCTCTGGTTCACTCCCCAAAGGCTGCAACAACCAGGCCGGGCCAGGCCAAAGCCAGGAGCCTGAAACTCCATCCAGGTGTCCCACATCGGTGGCAGGGGCCCAAGGTCTTAAGCCATCCCCCACTGTTTTCACAGGCACATTAGTAGGGAGCTGGATGAGAAGTAGAGCAGCTGGGGCTAGAATTGTGGTTCTGATACGGTGCTGGCACCGCAACGCCAGCCCCAAACTCACTAGTTTTTGACCTGGTTTCCAAATCCCTGGTGGATTAGAAGGGACTGAAGGACTTCTCCAGGATAATGAGCAGGAAGTGACCCTAGTGAGCTCCAGAGCCCCTGGCCACAGCTGCCTGCAGGTCACGTGGGGGCCAGGGGACTGGAGCACGCCGCACCCCCTCCGTCTTGTGTGGATCTTGCTTCCTGGTAGCAGTTAAGGTGTGGCTCCTGCAAGTCCTCTGAGAGTTTAGGACGGTTCCAGCTTTCCTGTAACCTACTTTGTTGGAAGCTCATGGCCACAGAGCAGAGTTTACCCTGGAGACTGGAGTTTTTCTGGTTGGGAGGTATAAGATATGTTGAAGAACTTTCTCTGATTTTCCCCTGTGTTCTCTCCCGGCCCATCCAACACAGCGAAAGCTGGCAGGCTGACAGGCGCCTCAGGACGGACTTCCTGGCTACCGACCGTTTTGCTGGTGAGTTTGTGCATCTGAGGGCTGTCCCTGCAGCCTCAAGCCCCGCCTGGCACAGGCGTCTGTAGACATGTGCCCGTCGGCTGTCACCTGGCTACCGTCTGTTCAGTCTTTTCTTCTTAAATGTGAATTAGTTTTTTCAGGAGTTCAGAGCTTGATTTTCTTGAATTCAGGGAGAGATCTTATTGTGTCATAAAAATTACACAAAAACATTCTCCTTTATGTTAAGTGACTCTTATATATTTTGCCAAGATAGTACAGATACCTGCTTGCTGTGAGAAATTGTCTGGAGAAAGTGAGTTCTCTCTCCCTGTAGTCGTGTGGGGACCGCCTGGAAATGGGGGTGCACCCCGCCTCCCTGCTGACTGCGCTGCTGCAGGCAGGAGAGCTCCTCGCCCACAGAGCCCTGCAGCTGTGCAGGCCTTGTCTGTGGGCTGCAAGTCCCCGGCCACACCTGGGGGGCGCGGGGGGGAGTAGATGAGCAGGTTTCAGGCGCGGAACCCCCTGGGTTGTGAGATACTGGTGGGCTTTATGTAGGCACCGTCAGGTGGTCCGTTTTTAAAGCATCTGGGGCGTGAGGTAAGATGACTTGAGGCAGCAGTTACCATGATCCTGATGTTGCTCTGGGAGGTGCTGGGCCAGGCTGGATGGGCTGTAACCCTGTAACCCCTGGACGTCCTGGCTTCCCCAGTGACAGGAGCCTTGGGGAGGGCCGTTGGCCAGCTGTCCTAAGACCCTCTTTTACTTGCAATTTTTTTTCCCTTTTCATCCTTTGCTGAGCGTTTGGACATCAGCTTTCCTGACGTGTTCAGCTGGTGAAAAAATAAAACCTTTGGCTTTAAAAAGTATGCAAAAACATTCTCCTTTACCTTAAGTTACTCATGTTTTGCTAAGATGGCATAGATAGCCGCTTGCTGAAGCTGAGGCTGGTGGTCTAAGGAGAGTTGAGTTGACTGTGTGCTGAACTTGTTCCTCTGCTTCCTTCCGTGCTGCAGTCACTGACCTGGACTGTGCGTGGGCAGGAGACCAGCCATGAGCTCCGTCGCAGTTCTGACCCAGGAGAGCTTTGCCGAACACCGAAGTGGGCTGGTTCCGCAGCAGATCAAAGGTGACCCCTTCCCCCCACCCACGCTTGCTCTCTGTCTCATGGCCTAGGGTGCAGTGGGAGCACCTATGACAAGGTTGAACTTCCGTGGGGGAGATTCAGAAACAGTGCAGGCCTTGGTGAGAAATGCCTGTCGAGCTCACCGCTGCACTGGGAAGCCTGCTGGAGCAGAGGGACCAGGCTGGACATCCGTGCCCTCCGCAGCAGCTGGACAGGACTCAGAGCAGCAAATGGCATTTCAGGTGTTCTGATATGCACAATACGTAAAAGGGAGCAGGCAGAAACTAATTTCAAGACATTTTATCTAATCCAGTGTGCCCAAGACATCAGTGTTTCTATATACATTTAATGTGTTTTAAAAAAAATAAACCTACAGTATTTCAATATTTCACTTTTTCCTTCAAAGTCTGATGTATGTTTACAGCTATAGGAGATTTTATTTGAATCCTTAATTTTCATCTAAACTTCTTGGTCCCAAGTACCTGGGGGCCTAGGGTCTTCTGCCCGGTGAGGTCTGAGAGAATCCAGCCACTGTTCACAGCAGCCACATCTGGGGTGGTGTGGCCCTGTGTCCCGTGGTGAACCTGGACTCAGACATAGCCTGCTTGATTCCGAAGGTCACCTCCCCACACCACACCTCGTGCCCAGGGTTCAGGTGTTGTGATTGGGCCTTGGTGTTGGTGGACTTGGCCCAGCCCTGGGGATCGGGTGTTCTCCCAGCCAGCCGTGCCCTTTCTCATGAGTCGTAGTTAGTGGGACAAAATCGTGGGCAAGTAGGGCACGATGGAAGACAGAAATGATTAGTAATTAGGGGACCTGATTTCCACAGCCTCGCTGCTGGGGGAGGGAGAAGGGGCGGCTTGCACAGCTGTTACTGCAGCGTTGCCTGCTGCAGTGCAGAGTTAGCTGCAGTTTGCCTCAGAGGCAGCTGCCCAGACAGTTCCAGGTAGCACCATCGTTGTATTTTACAAATTAATTTTTTAAAGATACTTATTTATTCTAAAGGCAGAGTGGCCGAGAGAGGGGGGGAGACAGAGAAAGAGTTCTTCCATCTGCTGATTGACTCTCCAAATGGCTTCAACAGCCAGGGCTGGGCCAGGCTGATGCCAAGAGCCCAGAACTCTATCCAGGTCTCCCACATGGGTGGCGGGGAACCAGGAACTTGCCATCTTCCCCTGCCTTCCCAGGTGCATCAGCAGGGAGCTGGATCAGAAGTGGAGCAGGTGCGATTCGAAGTGGCAGAGTATTAAGGCTCTTTAGGCCTTAATCTCTGTGCGGGGCTTGCCTCCAACGGCTCAGCCCAGCAGGGCAGTGGGGTTCACAGTGAGCTAAGCCCGGCCACAGGCAGGCCATGCAGGAGGAGGTGCGACTGTGAGGGCTGGGAAGCCCCTGGCCTCTCCAGTTCAGTGCAGAAAGGCACTATTGGGCCTTCCCTATCACTATGAATGAGAAAGAAAGGCGGGGCTTTGTTTATGATCACTTAATTATTTTAAAGGCAGAGTTAGAAGGGAGAGAGAGATCTGGTGTTTCACTCTCCAAATGGCTGCGATGGCCAGGACTGGGTTGGGCCAAAGCCAGGAGCTTCTTCCAGGTCTCCCATGTAGGTGCAGAGGCCCAAGCACTTGTGCCGTTCTCCACCACTTTCCCAGGTGCATTAGCAAGGAGCTAGGTCAGAAGTGGAACGTCTGGGACTGGAGTCAACCCGTCTGTCTGTTTCTTATTGAATCTCTTGAAGTATTTTTTGTCATATAATGCTGAGAGTGCTGTTGTCCTCTTATTCCATGCCACGGGACCAGTTGCCACTTTAAATTCAGAAGAGGAGAGCGACCCTCCAACCTACAAGGATGCCTTCCCTCCACTTCCCGAGAAAGCAGCGTGCTTGGATGGTGCCCAGGAGCCTGCAGGAGCATGGAGTAACAAGATCCGGCCCATCAAGGCCTCTGTTATCACTCAGGTAGAGAGGCCTTTTCCTCCTAGTCCACCTCCCAGTCAGTGGCCGCAGGGTCTGGTCTTCTGGTCAGGAAGATTTTTGAATGTGCAAAATGAAGAGTTTTGGGTAAGGAAAGGACTGACGGGTGTTTCAGATTAGATCAGCCCCTGCCTGCCCCCGTGCTCAGCCTGCGTCCTGAGGAGGCCTGCACAGGAGTGGGTCCTGTGTCTAATCCCTGTTCACAGCTGCTGCCCTGCCCTCGCTCTCCATCCCCCTGCATGCATCAGGAACTGGGAAGCCTTGAAGCAGTTCCATGCTTGTTCCCTCTGCTGTTGGGATTGGAAGTGTTGGCGTGAGCACCTGTGTGGCTGTGGTGGAAAATGGCCATCCATGCACCTACCAGTCCTCTTCCCTTAGCTCTGGGCTCATGGTGCCACACTTGGTCTTGCACTGCTCACCTGGCACCTAGTTGATTATGTTAAAAGTACCCTGTCCTACTTGGTGGTTTCTGCCCTGAACCAGGTAGCGGCTTGGTCTGGCTCCTGCCCTGGACATCTCCTACATTCCTCATGAGATAGCCGAGTGGCCCTGAGGCTCCCAAAACCTCACACTGACCCTTACCACAGGGTGGCCTGGGTGTCACCCCAGAATCCACCTCCCTTGCCTCTGCTCTTTCCCCACACCGCCAGGCGCAGGTGTCTCCGCCACGCTCGTGATCTGCATCCACCCAGACTCCCTGTTTGCCTGCTGCTGCCCCCTGTTCCCTGGGTAGTGGGCCTCCTGACCTCAGCCCCGCCCCTTTCTGCTCTGCCCTGGGGTTGGGGTGGGGGCTGGGCGTGGGGCAGAGCACCTGTTGATGAGCTTCCCTGGTTGTTGGTCTTCGCTGAGCAGGTATTCCATGTCCCCCTGGAGGAGAGGAAATACAAGGACATGAACCAGTTTGGTGAAGGTGAGCAAGCCAAGATCTGCCTGGAGATCATGCAGAGGACCGGGGCTCACTTGGAGCTCTCTCTGGCCAAAGACCAAGGCCTGTCCATCATGGTCTCGGGGAAGCTGGACGCTGTCATGAAAGCTCGAAAGGACATTGTCGCCAGACTGCAGACCCAGGTGGGTGTCCCCTCCTCCATCGAGGGGTGGCCGAGCTGTGTGAGGGCAGCAGCATTCAGATCCTCTGACCGTTTTAGCGGTGGGATGAGTGGGAACTGCACACGAAAGACCTGTCCCACGGCTGGAGCCGCTTACAAGGCTCTGGGCTGGCTGGGCCCTGGCACACGGCCATGGTTTCCAGCCTGCGACGCACACGTGCAGTTCAGCACCTGCTTCCAGATCATGAGTTCAAGTTAGGTTTGGGTAGACCAGCGCCCTCAGCCTTTGCAGTCCGAGGCTGCCACCTGGAAAGTATGAGAGCCACTGTAGTGAATCAGTAAATCTGCCGTACATGTGCCCAGTGGACACATGGAGAGGGCCGGTGCTGTGGTACAGTGGGTTAAAGCACCGGCTTCCCATATGGGCACCACTCATGTCCCGGCTGTGCCACTTCCCATCCAGCTCCCTGCTAATGTGCCTGGGAAAGCAGCTGAGGATGGTCACATGGTCCCCTGCACCCATATGGGAGACCCAGAAGCAGCTTCTGGCTCCTGTCTTTGGCCTGGCCCAGCCTGGTCTTTGCAGCCATCTGAGAAGTGAACCGGCAGGTGGAAGAGCCCTCTCTGTCTTTCCTTCTCTCTGTCAAGTAAATAAATCCTTTTTTAAAAAAGAAAAGAAAAACATGGAGACTCTCACTAGAATACTATAGGACAGCTGTCATCCTGCGTGGGTCTCTGTGGAAATGCCCTCCCACCTGCCACCAGGCTCTGAGCTCCAGCAGGAGCCCGTGCTGGCCTACGGGGCAGGCCTAGAGCTGAGGTCCGCTTGTGACAGGCAGCCTGAGGACAGTCCAGACCCCTGCTAGCTTCATGGGGTTGAACCTGTAGATGTCAGGAACCAACAGATGTTGCCCATGGGTCTTTGCTGCCAGTGAGCCTCTGCTGTGACTGAAGGGACTCGGGTCATGCGTGCGTCACAGGGAGGCCTTCATCCCCCGCCCTTCTGTTGGTTTGGGGGCTTTTTTTGTTTTGTTTTTTTCCTAAGAGAGAAAGGATTATTTTTTTCTTCATAAATATTTATTGGGGCCGGCGCTATAGCATGGCAGGTAAAGCCGCCATAGTGCCGCCCTCAGTGCCGGCATCCCATGTGGGCATTCCTGGCTGTTCCACTCCTGATCCAGCTCTCTGCTATAGCCTAGGAAAGCAGTAGAAGATGGCCCAAGTTCTTGGGCTCCTGCACCTGCGAGGGAAAACCTGGAGGAGGCTCCTGGCCTCAGATCGGCACAGCCCCGGCTGTTGCAGCCAATTGGGGAGTGAACTTCTGCCTCTCCTCTCTGTGTAGCTCTGACTTTCAAATAGATAAATAAATCTTTTAAAAAAAAAATGTTATTCATTTGAAAGGCAGAGCAGTAGAGAGAGCTGGCACTTCTGTCTGCTGGTTCACTCCCCAAGTAGCCACAACAGCCAAGGCTGGGTCAGGCTGAATCCAGGAGCCAGGAACTCCATCCTGGTCTCTGTGTACCTGAGCCATCTGCCACTGCCTTCCCAGGAGCATTAGCAGGGGGCTGGATCGGAAGAGCAACAAGGGCTCATCCTGTGCTCTGATGTGGGATGCTGGCATCGCAAGTGGCAGCTTGACCCACTGTGCCACTGTGCTGGCCCCTGTCCCCATTAGTTTACAGGAAATCACAGATAGTGTTTCACTGTCAAGACCTCCGGGAGGCCTCTCCTGTAGTATGAGGGTCTTCGAAAAGTTTGTGGAAAATGCATCATGAGAACTCGCGGTTTGGACTTCACCACAAACCTTTTGAAGTGCTTTCTTATCTATGTTGTGTATGTATTTCTATTAGCTATCATGCCATTAACTCAGTAAAATTAGTTTTTCAGTGTCCCGCCCAGGCTCTGCCCAGCCTGTCTAGACTTCTCGAGGCCTCACACCCATCTTTCCCAGCTGGCTCATTCACACGTCACTGTCCGTCCCTCAGAGCCTGTTCACCGTGGTCGCCAGTCTCTCGAGGCTGTCAGCATGTTGGGGAGGACGGGTGTCAGGCACGCTCTGCTGTCTCATTGCCTCCTGGGAGCCAACACAGGACCCTGGTGCTGTTGTTCCTGGTCACCTTGGTGTTTGCCAGGAACACTGTCGGCGGCGCTGTGCTCACGGTGTTGGATCTGGGGGTTGTGCATGTACTGATTCAGAGACGGATGCCTACACTGGGGGTGGCTGTGGCCTGGTGTGTCCTTTAGAAAGGTTCCTTCGCCAGGTGTCCACGGCCATGGCTGCCTTCCTGTGTTTGAGGTGGCTCTTGAGGGTTTCCTGATGCTACGCTCCTCAGGTTAGTGGCCCTGCTGTGAGCAGACCGCCTGCGTCCACCGACAGAGCCTTCACTCCCCAGTGCTGGGCCAGATTGGAGCCCTGGCGTCTTCAGTGGTGGCAGAGTGTTTAGTGTTGTTTTGAACCTGGGAATTTGGTGTTTCCTTCACAGTTGTTCTCGCCCAGGGTTTTCCCTGCAGCTTTCTATCACTGCCCACGCACCTGAGCCGCCCCTGGACCTCCCACACAGGAGAGGGGACTTGAGTGTCACGTGTTTACTCCCCAGAGACCTGTTGAGCAGGAAATGGCACCTGGGGGCTCCTGCCACTCAGTGGGAGCCTGTTACAGCCAGGACACCGGGAACGCCCTCTAGTCGCTACTTCTGATGAAGACGGGCGGTGGTAGGGGGTTTAGGTCAAAGCAGTTTGTTCTTCTGGGTTATTTGGTCATCTTGACATTGAGTTATGTTCATTTATTTCCCTTTATTTTCAACTTTTAAAACTTTGCCAACATTTGTGTGGTGGTGAAGTCGGAGCTGCAAGGAAAGGGGCACTCGGAGCTGCGCCCTTGCTGCCTGTACCCCCACACCCAGGGTCTCCTCTGCTCATGCTGCCCCGCCTCCCGGGGTCCCCTCTCCCCCGCCCCCACACCCGGGGTCCTCTCTGCCCCTGTCCCCCATTCTTGAACCAGAGACGGCTTGCTGTGAGAGCTGCTCCGCCCCCTGCACATCCCCTTTGTCTCTGGGGGAGTTGGTTGGTGGGCATCTGGGCAGCTACCAGAACCTTCTGTTGTAATCATGGCACAGTGAGGGCATGTGCCCTGCCGGCTGAGCAGGTGAGCATGTGTGACTTGGCTGTAGCCATACTCCCCTCTGGAGGAGTGACGCATTGCCTGCTCGCATCCGTGGTGTGCAGGAGCCAGGCGCATTGTTGGGTTCTTCAGCACGCAGATGGAGCTGAATATACTTCCTTTTTTTTTTTTTTTTTTTTTTTTTTTTTTTTTTTTTTTTTTGACAGGCAGAGTGGACAGTGAGAGAGACAGAGAGAAAGGTCTTCCTTTTGCCGTTGGTTCACCCTCCAATGGCCGCCGCAACCGGCGCACTGCACTGATCCGAAGCCAGGAGCCAGGTGCTTTCCCTGGTCTCCCATGGGGTGCAGGGCCCAAGCACTTGGGCCATCCTCCACTGCACTCCCGGGCCACAGCAGAGAGCTGGCCTGGAAGAGGGGCAACCGGGACAGGATCCGGCGCCCCGACCGGGACTAGAACCCGGTGTGCCGGCGCTGCAAGGCGGAGGATTAGCCTAGTGAGCCGCGGCGCCGGCCCCTGAATACACTTCTAATTTGCATTTTTCTGATAAAGAAGGTTGTGTTTCTCAGCATGAGGCCAGTAATTTTCTCTGTGAACTGAGTGTTCTTTTGCCCATCTTTTTATCAAGTTGTTCATCTTGCTCAATTTTCAGGAGTTCAGTATAACGACTAGGACTTGTTAAAAAAAGCCACCGTAAAAGTTAGAAATACGTTTCCCAACTTTTCATTTGATTTGATTTTTGTGAAAGTTTACTCTTATGTAGCGTCTCTGATTTTTTTTTTTTTTTTTTTTTTTTTTTTTATTGTGTTGGGTCATTGTCAGTTTTTTCCCACTTCTGTTTTAGGAAGTTGGTTGGTGTTTTCCTCTGGTGCTGTCACAGTGGGTCAAGGCTCTGATCCCGTCCCCACCTCCATGTGTCAGCCCCATTGGTGTGCTGCCGGCCTTGCATCTCTGTGCCTGTGGCTGGCTTCTGGCTGCTGACCACTGGTGTGTGTCTGCCTGCCTGCCTCATGGCAGTGGTTCCATGTTCTCACGCCTGTTCCTGCTGATGGCACCTCTGTTCCTCTCCTCCCCCTCCCTTCCCTGCCTCTCCCCTCCTCCCCTCTCCTCCCCCTCTTCTCCTCTCCCTGCCTCTCCCTTCCTCCCCTCCCTGCCTCTCTCCTCCTCCCCTCCCCTCCTCTCCTCCTCTACCCTTCTACTCCACTACTCCATGTCATCCCTTTTTGGGTCTCTCCTGTCTGTTATTTTCTTGTTTGTTAGCCCATGAAAACTTTATGATCAACTTCTTGTTCAAAATTTTATTAATTTTTAAAAATTAGCCTTGGCAAAGTTGACCTGTTGATTTCCGCCATCTTTTGTCTGTTACGGGACATTCTCTGCTTTTCTCTTTGTTTTTTTTGTTTGTTTGTTTTTTTGGTTTTTTGGTTTTTTTTTAAGATTTATTTATTTATTTGAAAGTTTGAGTTATACGGAGAGAGACTAGAGAGGCAGAGAGAGAGAGAGAGAGAGAGGGGTAGAGAGGTCTTCCATCCCCGATTGGCCACAACAGCCAGAGATGTGCCAATCCGAAGCCAGGAGCCAGGAGCCAGGAGCTTCCTCCGGGTCTCCCACATGGGTGCAGGGGCCCAAGGACTTGGGGCATCTTCTACTGCTTTCCCAGGTCATAACAGAGAGCTGGATTGGAAGTGGAGCAGCTGGGACTCGAACCAGTGCTCATATGGGATGCTGGTGCTTCAGGCCAGGGCATTAACCCACTGCACCACAGCACCGGCCCCTCTGCTTTACTCTTCTTATAAATTTTTCTCACTTGAGTGGCTGAGAGGACATACACCTATCCAGAGACAGACAGATGGACAGCGAGCTCCCATCCACTGGTTCACTCCCCAGAAGTCAGTGATGGTCAAGGGGCCAGAGCCAGGAGCTTAATCCAGGCTTCCCACAGGTGTGGCAGAAGTCTAATTTCTTGAGCCATCACCTGCTGTCTCCCAGGGTGCTCTCTGGCAGGAAGCTGGAGTCAGGAGTCAGGAATCAGAGCTGAGAATGGAACCTGGACACTGTGATGTGGGACCCAGGCACCTTAACTCTAGGCCAAACATCTGCTTTGCGTGTTCTCACTGCAAATGCACCTTTTCCGCCTTCTTCAGGGCTTGTGTGGAGCTGGGTCCTTTCCTTTTCCTACTGGAAATGTGTCTTTTAACTGGGTGGTTTTTTCATAAATTGAGGCCATCAGCTTCTTGATTGTCATTTTTTTTCCCTCTGTCACAAACAGCAAGAATTTAATAAACCATAGTTTCCCATGGTCTCTGGAGGTGCATTCGTACACCTCGTCTGGGCAGCCTTTGGGGCTGCTTGGTTTTCTGTGCCTCCCTGAGTGGTGGTGGTGAGTAGCAGTGTGACCCTGTGACCCACTGGAGCGTCCCTTACTCTGGTTCTGGGCAGGCCTCCCAGTGTCCTCTTGAAGCTCACACTGTCCCTGTGTCCCGACACGAGCCTGAGGTTCAGGCAGAAACGCGTGGGCGGTGCTGCAGGCAGTGCTGTGGGAAGGCAGGCTTTTCCAGAATCTCAGGGGCTTGTGTTTTCTTCTGTTCTCTCGTTCTAGGCCTCAGCAACCGTTACCATCCCTAAAGAACACCATCGCTTTGTTATTGGCAAAAATGGAGAGAAATTGCAAGACCTGGAGCTAAAAACTGCAACCAAAATCCAGATCCCACGCCCTGATGACCCCAGCAATCAGATCAAGATCACTGGCACCAAAGAGGGCATTGAGAAGGCCCGCCATGAAGTCCTGCTCATCTCTGCCGAGCAGGTGAGATCCACACGAATGCCCACCTGCTCGGCCCAGATCCTCACCTGGGCCAGCCCTGTGTGCGCGAAGAGCTCTAGGCCGTGCCTCAGCCCTGCCTTCCCTTCCCAGGACAAGCGCGCAGTGGAGAGGCTGGAGGTGGAAAAGGCCTTTCACCCCTTCATTGCCGGGCCCTACAACAGACTGGTGGGCGAGATCATGCAGGAGACGGGCACACGCATCAACATCCCTCCACCCAGCGTCAACCGCTCCGAGATTGTCTTCACTGGGGAGAAGGAGCAGTTGGCCCAAGCTGTGGCTCGCATCCGGAAGATTTATGAGGAAAAGGTGGGCAGCTTGTAGGAGGCAGGTGTCTTGGCAGCAGTGGACACAGGTTGGCTTGGGGAAGGGCTGAAGGCCCAGCTCTGCACTTGGGAGCCCGGGCCCAGGGTGAGGGCTCAGCTCGGAGCTCTTCCCAGCATTGCCTGATGTGTTAGCTCCACTTGGGCATCCTGCAGATCTGGAACTCATTCCTTAACTTGTGGGAAAGACTTGGTGTTTTCAGATCTCCAGGTTGAAGGTGCCCAACTCGGGGTGATGAGACTGATGTCCTGCAAAGGGGAGTCTCTAGGACCCCATCTGGTCGTGAGCCTCACCTGCTGGGGGTCAGCACGTGGGTGGGTCCTCTGCGGCTCACACCCCCTCCACTGGCAGTGATGTGCCACCCACTGTGCTTTCCCGAGACTGCCCTTAGCCATTAGTTTTTACTTCTTTGAGAGGCAGAGAGAGACAGAGAACCATTTCCTGGTTCACTCCCCAAATGCCTACAGTGGCCAAGGCCAGGCCCAGCTGACTCCAGGAGCAGGGAATTCAATCCAGGGCTCCCATGCGGGTGGCAGGGACCCAAACAACTAGAGCCACCACCTGCTGCCTCCCAGGGTGTGCACCAGCAGAAAGCTGGAATCGGGGGAGGAGCCAAGACTCAAACCCAGGCCCTCCAATGTGGGGTGACAGCACCCCAGACCTAGGCTGAGCGCCACCTCCACTCCTGTTGCTTAGAAAAAGAAGACCACAACCATCGCGGTGGAGGTAAAAAAGTCGCAGCACAAGTACGTCATCGGCCCGAAGGGCAACTCGCTGCAGGAGATCCTGGAGAGAACTGGAGTTTCTGTCGAGATCCCCCCTTCAGACAGCGTCTCCGAGACGGTGATTCTTCGCGGCGAGCCTGAGAAGTTGGGGCAGGCGCTGACAGAAGTGTATGCCAAGGTGACCGCCCCCGTGGAAGCTGTCCTGGGCCGAGTGTGGGGAGAGGGGCCCGGGTTTAGGATACCTGCCCCTGTACAGAGCAGTCTGCTGCTGCCTTGGGCTGCCTGAAGTGCCACCCTCAGCGGGTTTGTTCTTTCTGTCGTAGGCCAACAGCTTCACGGTCTCCTCTGTCTCTGCCCCTTCCTGGCTTCACCGTTTCATCATTGGCAAGAAAGGGCAGAACCTGGCCAAGATTACTCAGCAGATGCCAAAGGTGAGGACTCACGGTGCCCTCCGCAGACCGGCCTGCTGCGCCAGCTTCCTGGGCTGAGTGAGGAGTCTAACCAGAGAGGCCGTGTGCTACCGGGTTGAATCAGTACTTAAGAGACACATCACCCAGTGACTGTGGCTCATGACGCTCGCGTGCAGGCTGCCGCGTGTGCTGTGGTGGGGAGCGTGGGGCTCGCGTGCAGGCTGCCGCGTGTGCTGTGGTGGGGAGCGTGGGGCTCGCGTGCAGGCTGCCGCGTGTGCTGTGGTGGGGAGCGTGGGGCTCGCGTGCAGGCTGCCGCGTGTGCTGTGGTGGGGAGCGTGGGGCTCGCGTGCAGACGCTGTGTGTGCTGTGGTGGGGAGCGTGGGGCTCGCGTGCAGGCTGCCGCGTGTGCTGTGGTGGGGAGCATGGGGCTCGCGTGCAGACACTGTGTGTGCTGTGGTGGGGAGCGTGGGGCTCGCGTGCAGGCTGCCGCGTGTGCTGTGTGTTGCGTGTGCTCTTGAGGGGAGTGTGGGGCTTACATGTAGATGCCACGTGTGCCGTGGTGGGAAGAGTGAAGCTCACGTGTAGATGTCATGTGTGCTGTGGTGGGGAGCGTGCGGCTCGTGTGCAGACACTGTGTGTGCTGTGGTGGGGAGCGTGGGGCTCGCGTGCAGACGCTGTGTGTGCTGTGGTGGGGAGCGTGGGGCTCGCGTGCAGACGCTGCGTGTGCTGTGTGTTGCGTGTGCTTTGAGGGGAGTGCTCCCTGAAGGTCCTCTTGCTGACCCAGCCGGAGGCAGCCATAGTTCCAGGGAAATGCAGATGGGAAGGAGATACCATAGAACCCCCCAGAGTATTTATTTTTTTTCTTTAGACTTAGTTTCCAATTTTCTTTTTGTTCATTTTACTTTTTCCATCTTAACGCCTGGTTCACACAGATAGAATTGCTCCATGGAGCTGAGCTCCTGACCTCATGTGGACAGACGCAGGAATGTTGTAAGAGTGACTCACTCTACACTTGAGACAGCCGTCCCCTGCACGCTCGCTCTCTCCTCTCTGTCCCTCCTCCTTCCCTCTCGCTTGCTCGCTCTCTCAGGCCTTCCTCAGGTAAACAGGACGGTAGCCACGTGAGCGGTAGTGGGACCCGACTGTTCTGAGTTAGGGGTTGGGGCCTTTGCAGTCCTTGGTAACAGGAAGATTCTCAGACCACAGCATTGCAGTGGAGAGAGGGGTCTTCCGGGCACAGCCCCTTTCCATGGTGGTCTCTGTGGATGTGACCCTGCTCCCCACGGGTGTTTCTGAAGCTGCTGCCCCCAGGAGAGAGCCCAGGGCTGCTGCAGCTGTGCCACGGTGCTCTCCAGGTCTCCTCTTGTTCTGGTGTTAGGTTCACATTGAGTTCACGGAAGGGGAGGACAAGATCACTCTGGAAGGCCCCACGGAGGATGTCAGCGTGGCCCAGGAGCAGATCGAAGGCATGGTCAAAGATTTGGTACGGAGCCCTGGAGCCTGTGTTTGCCTGGGAGAGGTGGGGACAGGTGGACATGGGTCCAACAGGTCCTTTGTGAGTGAGTGGGTGCTGAGATGCAGAGGGGTGACTGGGTAGGTGCCAAGTGGTTCTGCCACAACTTTTTTTTTTTTTTAAGATTTATTTATTTATTTATTTGAAAGAGTTACATAGAGGAGAGGCAGAAAGAGAGGGCTTCCTTCCGCTGGTTCACTCCCCAATTGGCCGCAGTGGCCGGAGCTGCACCAGTCCAAAACCAGGAGTCAGGAGCTTCTTCCAGGTCTCCCACGCGGTGTAGGGGCCCAAGGGCTTTTGGCCATCTTCTACTGCTTTCCCAGGCTATAGCAGAGAGTGGAGCAGCTGGGTCTCAAACCAGCGCCCATATGGGATGCCGGCGCTTTAGGCCGGGGAGTTAACCCGCTGCACCACAGTGCCGACCCCACAACTTTATTTTAAAGGAGGGATCTTCCTGGGGGCCCCGAGGGACATCCTGAAGAATAGGAGGCACAGTGTGTCTGCTGGATTCGGGCTCTGGCTGCTGGCCGAGGACAAAGCGCTTGCCTTCTGACTGCCTTGTGCTCCTCCTCCAGGTCAACCGGATGGACTATGTGGAGATCAGCATCGACCACAAGTTCCACAGGCACCTCATTGGCAAGAGCGGGGCCAACAGTGAGTGGGGCTGGGCGGGGCACGGGAATCCCTCCACCTGGGACCACAGTTGGCTAAAGCTGTTTGGCGTATAGGTGAACTGAGTCAGCCTGGTGGGCCCTGCTGGGACCCCCGGGGCAGCCTCCTTCCTTGATGTGCAGCTTGCCGGCGAGTGGGACATCTCCAGGCTTGGCCCAGTGAGGCCCCTCTCAGCGTTCGATTCTGGGTCAGTGGGTGGGACTTGAGCTTGCAGGGGTGTCAGAAGCACACTTTGCCCAGGTGTTGGGCTTCACCCACACCCCACAGTGCCTCCCTACTCAAGGCAGCTTCACGCCCGGGGAGCACCCTGTCCCCGCATTGCTCACCCGACAAAGGCTGTGGGAGCCTGCCCTGTGTCTGGCAGCTGAGCAGTCCCTTCCCATCAAGGGTGAGTGACATGTATGCCCACCTGTGGCCTGTGTGGTGTGTCACTCCTGTGTGCTGTGGGTATTTTAGGTGGCAGGGATGAGACTCTGGCACCAAGGGACTTGGCCCAGTGCTCATTTCTGCACGCTGCTTGAAGCAGGCTCATGCCAGAAACTTGGTTTTGTGGTTTTGTTTCTCAGTCACAAGTGTGGTCCTGGTGAGGATCCCTGTTCTCTGCTCTTGGGGGCTACTGAGCCCCTGCACACCTGTGGCAGAGCAGTGCCCTCTTCTGAGCCAGTGCCTGGCCCCTGCACCACAGTGGGCAAAACGCCTGCCTCGTTCCTGGTGCTGAGGCTCCTCCAGAGTTGGGAGCTGGGAGCCCTGCATCTGTCCAGAGCAGGGGCCCCCGGGGGCCTGAAGGCTGTGAGGCTGCAGTCAGCTCTCATTTGTGTGTTGTCTTCACTTGAGGAGCTCCAGAAGGCGCCGGCACCTTGGAACTTCCCGGTGCTCTGAGACGCTGGGTGGCCCAGGTGTCATTACCTGAAGCTATGGGTAGTACCCCATGGTAGTGCTCTCAAGCCTGGGCCTGGTGAGGGTCAGAGCTGGTTCTTAGCGCAGACCACGGGAGACCAGCGAGGTTACTCTGGGCTCCAGCCCTGTCCTGCTCGACTGTGCATGTGTGCGAAGTGTGTTTCCTCTTGTGTCTCTAAGTTAACAGAATCAAAGACCAGTACAAGGTGTCCGTGCGCATCCCTCCCGACAGTGAGAAGAGCAACCTGATCCGCATTGAGGGAGACCCGCAGGGCGTGCAGCAGGCTAAGCGGGAGCTGCTGGAGCTTGCCTCTCGCATGGTGAGCCTGCTGGAGTGCGGGGCCCACCAGGCAGGCACACGGCAGCGTCGAGTCCCCGACGCCCATGCTGCTGGACTTGCTTCCTCATCCTTGCTCCCCAGCAGGGCCCCCCACGTGGTACTGGTGCAGCACAGTGCTGCGGGGGCGGGGGGGGGGGTCCCAGATGCCCAAGGACCAGCTCCCGAGATTGTGATGGATGTCTCTGGATTCTTAGTCGCTCCTCAGTTGGTTCTTCTGTGTGGCTAGGCGTGGGAATCCCTCATGCCTGGGGGTGGAGTTAGGGTTAGGTGGAAGCACCTCCTGCCCGGGGTGTCCCCACACCTCACTGCACCAGGTGCCAGCAAGTCTCCACCGTGGTGCACAGGACTCCTGGGGCACCTTTACACAGCCTGCACAGGCAGAAGTGGGGTAGGCGGACAGGCCTTCAGCACAGTGGTCAAGCTGTCACGGCCACCTCTGGAACCTGACTCCAGCCTCTTGCTGGTGTTGGCCCTTGAAGGCAGCGCTGGCTACTCAGTGATGGCGTTGCTGACACCCTGTGGAGACCTGGATTGGGTTCCCAGTTACGAGCTTAAACATGGCCCAACCATTGCCACTGTGGGTTTCTGGGGAGTGAACCCGCAGATGGGAGCTCTGCTGTCTCGTGTCTCTTTGCCTCTCAATTAAATAAAGAAATAAAAATGGCGAGGTGAGGAGCAGGGCCCAGGGTTCTGGGTCAGCGCAGCATGTGGGCCAAGCACGTCCTGATGAACCCGTACATGGGCCTTGCTGTATCTTGTGCTGAACCCTCTCTGTCACCCAGATGCCACTGTGGCCTGGAGTCCTGTTGCAGTCTGGTCAGCCGGCCGTGCTCCCCTTAGCCCCTGGCACTGTTCTGTGTCACTTCTGTCATCTTAATGAAATCTGCAGGTGGATTCCGTGCCCTGTGCTGAAACAGTCTGTTCTTTTCTTTTTTAAGATTTTGTTTATTTATTTAAAGGAGTCATGGAGAGAGAGAACGCATGCGCGTCCATCTACTAGTTCACTCTCCTGATGGCTACAGTGATCAGCACTGAGCCAGGCCAGAGCCAGGAGCTTCCTCTGGGTCTCCCACGCAGGTGCAGGGCCCCAAACACTTGGGCCGTCTTCTGGTGCTTTTTCCCAGGCCCTAAGCAGGGAGCTGGATCGGAAGCAGAGGACACTGACATTGCACATCGTGGTTTTCCCTGCTGTGCCACATGGTCACACAGGGAAGGTAGTTGGGGCATACCTTGTGTTCAGGAGGGATCTCTACCTGTGAGCAGAGTGTTTTGCCTCTCGGTAGAAGAGCGAGCTTGGGGCCAGTGCTTTGGCACAACAGGTTAATGCCCTGGCCTGAAGCAAAGCACCGGCATCCCATATGAGCACGGGTTCGAGACCTGTCTGCTCCACTTCCAATCCAGCTCTCTGCTGTGGCCTGGGAAAGCAGTAGAAGATGGCCCAAAGTCCTTCAGCCCCCACGTGGGAGACCTAGAAGAAACTCGTAGCTCCTGGCTTCAGATCGGCACAGCTCCGGCCATTGCAGCCATCTGGGGAGTAAACCATCGGATGGAAGACATCTCTCTCTCTCTCTCTCTCTCTCCCTCTCTCTCTGTGCCTCTCTTCTCTCTGTGTAACTCTGACTTTGAAATAAATAAATAAATCTTTAAAAAAAAAAAAAAAAAGGCAAGCTCACCTCTAGTTCTTGTCAGAACAGAAGAGCTGGGTAGGTTGCTAATTGCCGCTACCAAGACAGCACTGTTGATTGAAGGGTCAGTTCCATGGGAAGCATCACATGACCGCAGAGAGCAGATGTGCTGTGAGGGACACTCTTGGATGGCCTGGGGACCTGTAGCTCTTGGGGGTGCTTGCAAGGTGCACCAGGCCTCTCACTTGCTGCTGGATGGCATCTGGGCTTTCCCAGGCAGGGAAGGGGCTGGGGATGACGATAACATCTACCTTAATTATATTTGTAGGAAAATGAGCGAACCAAGGATCTAATCATTGAGCAGAGATTTCATCGCACAATCATTGGGCAGAAGGGAGAGCGGATCCGTGAAATTCGTGACAAATTCCCAGAGGTAAAGCTCTCCCAAACACATGCCACGGCCCCTCTGGAGGTGCCCTCACTCGGGAAAGTGCAGTGTTCTGGATCCAGTCCTTCCCGGTGATGGGTGTGGCCTCCTGGTGACTCGTTCTAGGTTATCATCAACTTTCCAGACCCAGCACAAAAAAGTGACATCGTTCAACTCAGAGGGCCCAAGAACGAGGTGGAGAAGTGCACCAAGTACATGCAGAAGATGGTGGCGGATCTGGTGGGGAGACGCTCCGGGCCTTGTGGCGGGCGGGGCGGCTGCTGTCCCAGCTTCGGAGTGGCAGTGCTTGTCCGGAAACAGTGTTGGCGAGGTTTAGCTGGAGCTTCCGCCTTCCCCACGGCAGGGCACCTTGCTGCCTTTTGGGTCTTTAGGTCCCTAGAGGGTCTGTCCATCCAGTGAGGAGGGAGAGAACACGAGTGGAATGGAGTCATTTGTTGACATTATTTTCTAAAAAGCTGAAATGGATAAAGGCTTGACCGTGTGGAAGAGTGATTAGCAGGGAGGCCACCAGTCGCTGCATGTTTGCACGGTTGCTCATGGGGCCTCAGTGTGGTTGCTGAGTGCCCTGAGGAGGTGGGAGGGTCTCCTGGCACTGTGACCTGCTCCTGCGTGCCTCCCCTTGGCCTAGCCAGACTTGACTGCTTCAGGTTAGACGTGCGCGGTCAGTCAGCTGTTGCCCTGGTGATGGGCCACGGCTGTGAATGCACTGCCCTCGGGGACGGAGCGGCTCGGGCTGCTCATCGTGGCTTCCTGTTTGTCTTCAAGGTGGAAAACAGCTATTCGATTTCTGTTCCGATCTTCAAGCAGTTCCACAAGAACATCATTGGCAAAGGAGGTGCAAACATCAAGAAGGTGACCAGCTTGTCCCTGAGTCGGGGCTGTCCTTGCAAGCCCTGCGCCTGTTGGGTGCAGATCGCTCCAGCCCGTGCTCCTGGGGTCTCAGTTGTGGGAGACTCTGGTTAGCTCCTCATCCGCATCTTCCCCTGTAGATTCGCGAGGAGAGCAACACCAAGATTGACCTTCCCGCAGAGAACAGCAACTCCGAGACCATCGTCATCACGGGCAAGCGTGCCAACTGTGAAGCTGCCCGCAGTCGGATCCTGTCCATCCAGAAAGACCTGGTAATCAGGGGTCTCCCAGCCAGCGCGGCACACAAAGTGACCCCGTGGCAGTCACGTGGGCGTTGTGCGTTCGTCATCTTTCTGCTCAATTTTATGCCCCGTGGAAATCAGCATCTGTGAAGGTGCTTGGTGTTGCCCTTGGTTCGTAAGAAGTGACCATGCAGTAGGCTGCGCCTGACTGACGTGTGTGCTCCGTGGATTTGTTCCCACGGCAGACACCTTGGGACCTTTGTGCTCTAGCCTGCACGCAAGGCAGCACGTGGTGGTGTGCGCTCTGTCCGAGCTGCGTCCGCCTGCACGTGGACTGCTCGTCTCTGTGCGTGCTTGGTCAGTAGTGGCCTTCAAGGGGTTTCCTGTTTCACTCATTGAATTCCTGCCTGTACTGGTGTGGCGTGTGTGACACGTGTCATCGTGAAATGAGCCTTGGCCCCTGCAAGTACTCCTTGCTCCGAAATCTCCCTTTTTCTGATGTTCAGAAGCTTGACTTTAAGTTGCGTCTCTGCCTTGTGCATGGATGCTTGCATCTAACTGATTTGTGTTTGTATTCTGTTACGTGTCCCCTAGTTCTGCTTATTACACAGATATGTAACAAATGTGATCAGATTGACTTGGTCACATTTTTTCATTGTGGTGAGATACAGGTAATAGCACCTCCCATCTTGGCTCTTCTCCATGTGCATTGGTGGCAGTGAGTGTGTTCGAAGTCCATGGCAGCCACCACCTCATCCGTCTTCAGACAGAAGTTCTGCGCCCCTCCCCTCCCAGGCCAGCTCCTGGGTCTGCCATGTTGCTCTTGGCTTTCTGTTTGTCGCATCTACTTAGTTCTCTCTTCGCTCTTTCTGTGCTTTGCTTTCGAGTTGAAAATGTTTCATCCTCTTTTTTCTGTTGCTCAGGAAGCGTCCCTCTGCCGCTTGACGCTGTCTCCAGCCTGAAACAGTGTGCCCCTTCCCCTCCCTCCGTGCTGTTGGCCACACTTTTTATCTTTGATGTGTTTTAGACCCTGTGGGGAATATTCTTTTATCACTTTTGTTATTTTTTTTTTTTAATTAGACCCTTAGCAAAATAATCTGTGAATTGAGCATCTCCAGAGCACTTCGCTCCTTCCGCAGATCTGTATTTCCAGTTCTGCTCTGTCCAGAAGGTGTGTCTGCTGCTGGTTAATTCTGCTTTGTATTTAAATGTCTAGAAGCTTCTTTAATTTTTCTTTTTTGTAAAGATTTATTTTATATATTTGAAAGGCAGAGTTTCAGGGAGAGAGAGGGAAAGGGAGACACAGAGAGAAAGGTCTTCCTCCACTGGTTCACTCCTGGGCCAGGGCCAGGGCTGGGCCAGGCAAGAGCCAGGAGCTTCATCCAGGTCTCCCACAAGGGAGCAGGGGCCTGAGCATTTGGGCCATCCTCTGCTGTTTTCCCAAGCACGTTAGCAGGGAGCTGGATCAGAAGTGGAGCAGCTGGCACTTGAACCAACACCCATGTGGGATGCTGGCACCCCAAGTAGTAGCTTTACCTGCTGTGCCATAGCACTGGCTCCTTTGCTTCTTTTTTTATTTCTTACTTGTATTTTGTTTATCTGAAAGAGAGAAAGGGAGATATACACAGAGCTCCCACTCCTGGTTTACTCCCAAAATTTCCACGGCAGCCAAGACTGGGCTGAGGCCTAAGGAGCCAGGAACTCAATTCATTTCTCCTGCGTAGGTGACAGGAACACAATTACTTGAGCACTGGCCTCTGCCTCCCAGGTTCATGATAGCAGGAAGCTGGAGTTAGAGCCGGGGCAGGTTCCAAGCTTTCCCCTCGTCTGCCGCAGGTGGTTGTCCAGGTTGCTGCTTCCACCAGGACCGAGGCTCCCACTGCCCGCAGCTTGTGCATCTGTGTCGTTTTCTTCCTGAGCTTCTTGGATGTCTTCTCATCACGCTGGGGAGATTCGGGTTGCTGTTGCTTTGTGTTTTCTGGTCACGCCAGTTCTGGGGTACAGGCTGTCCTGCCTTTCCCGGTGGCTCTCTGATTAGAATGGGGCGGGGGTGTTTTCCCTCGGGTTTCTGTGAATTCGGTGGTTTCCTGTGGTATCTGAGAGGGTTCTCTCCTCAGCGTTAGCACGTTCGGTCTTTTCCTTTGCCACATGGTTAAAAAGACAGTCTCATTCGGTGCTCGTCCACGTGGCCGGGCTGTGGCCCCTGCCCCTGCCCCTGGGTCTTCTAGGCCACAGCCCGTGTTCCTCCACTCACAGTGTGTTGCTCTGCATGCGTGTCTGGCGGGGGTATTTGCTTTGTTTAGCTGTTTGTGCATTCCGTCGACAGTTTTGAGCTTTGTCAAGTCACTCTGAAAGTTTGCTCCCAGCCCAGTGTTGTGGCACCACTGGTTAAGCTGAATCAGAGCGCCGGTTCATGTCCTAGCTGCTCTGCTTCTGAAGCAGCTCCCTGCCAACACTCCTGGGAGGGCAGCGGAAGATGGCCCCCGGGGGAGGCCTGGCTTCACCCTGGCTGTTGCAGCCATGTGGAGAGTGACCCGACACACAGAAGACCTGACTGCTGTGTGTCATTCTGCCTTTCAGATAAATGAGGCTCTGACTTCCGAGGTTAATAGACGGGATCAGAGCAGGTATTTCCCATCCCTGAGGCGAGAGCCTCTTGAGCACTGTCTGGTGTCTGGTGTCCCTCCCAGCTGCTAAGCACGGACACCGCTTCCTGTCATCGTCCCTGGGCCCCGGCTGCCAGCCGTCTCCTTGCTCTCTGTGCTGCGCAGGGGCGTGGCAACCCTTGGGCTCTCGTGTTTACTTGCTGTTTCCAGTAGGCCGTGAGTTTAGTCCCTGTTGGTTGGACGCAGAATCTTTGCTGTGATAGGAAGTTTCCCCAGAGCTGCCTGAGGAAGCGCCCCGTTCTTCCCGGCTGTGTCGGCGCTGTTTCTCTGGCCCGTTCTTGCCACACTGATGTGACTCCCTTCTTCCCGTCTGTCTGGTTTCAGGCCAACATAGCCGAGGTGGAAGTCTCCATCCCGGCCAAGCTGCACAACTCCCTCATCGGCACTAAGGGCCGCCTGATCCGCTCCATCATGGAGGAGTGCGGTGGTGTCCACATCCACTTCCCCGTGGAAGGCTCTGGCAGCGACACGGTTGTCATCAGGGGCCCTTCCTCAGACGTAGAGAAGGCCAGGAAGCAGCTGCTGCACCTGGCCGAGGAGAAGGTGAGCCCCTGGCCCTAGCGGGGGGGAGGAGGGCTGGTTAGGAGTGTCTGCTGGGAAGCCTGGGCTCTTCTCATGGCGGGAAATCCAGAGTCCTTTGGGGCACTTCAGGGACTGACTTTTTTTTTTTAATGTGACGTTGGCTTTCCATGACAGAAGGGCCTTTCACGGTCCAGGTGCCACGTGAGGGAAACTGGGGGCAGGGGGAGTAAAGTGTGACTGACAGCAAGATGAGCCCTTCTGTGGCCGCCACTGCAGTCAGAATTCTGCACTGCGTTGCTGGATTCCGTTGTCAAAACGCCCTGGAGTCTGTTTGTGTCTGTCCACCCCAGAACCCCGCAGGCTCTGTGGGGCTCGCTTTGCAGAGCCACGGAAGCGGAGCGTGGGGCGTCCTCTGGCTGTGTCTTCCGCACGCGGAGACCACCTTGGCTGCTCAGCTCCCGCACCTCTCTGCACCTTCTGGCTCTGTCAGTTCTTGGATTTTTATTCTGAGCTAACCTAAAGATCTCAGTGATTTAGGCCTTCAAGTCTTCACTGGTGTTTCATGTTGGTCCCATTGGGTTTTGTAAGCTGGCCTTGCTTGGTGAGAGTGCGCTGCACGGAGGTGCCTGCTGGCTGTGGTAGCTGCGTCTGTAAGAGTCACATCACCTGTGAGCAGAGCCCCTGTCTGCTGTCACATGGGGTGCAGGTGGGAGGGCCCAGACTCTCAGTGTCTGCTCTCCTCGAGAGTGTGTGATGTTGGCAGTCTTGGCCACCCTTGCATTTCTTTCTTTTTCTTTCTTTCTTTTTTTTTTTTTTTTTTTAATTTGACAGAGTTAGACAGTGAGAAAGAGACAGAGAGAAGGGTCTTCCTTCTGTTGGTTCAACCCCCAGATGGCCACTACGGCCAGAGCTACACCGATCCGAAGCCAGGAGCCAGGTGACAGGTGCTTCCTCCTGGTCTCCCATGTGGGTACAGGGCCCCAAGCACTTGGGCCATCCTCCACTGCCTTCCCGGGCCACAGATAGCTGGACTGGAAGAGGAGCAACCGGGACTAGAACCCGGCACCCATATGGAATCTGGCGCCGCAGGCAGAGGATTAACCACGTGAGCCACGGCGCTGGCCCCACCCTTGCATTTCTAGGCTCTGTGGTATCTTCTCCAAACTGTCGCTGTCTGTACTGTGAAGACCAGCGGCTTGGTGAATCCGGCACTGAGGACCCAGGTGCTTCGTGTTGCACTGGCAGACACTTGTCCTCTGTCCTCCCGCCTGGGAACCAGGGCCCAGGTCCAGAAGAGCCAGGCGTCTCGGGAGCAGCCTGGCCCGCTGCGTTCTTCGTGGGGTTGCAGCATCCAATCCTTGCCTGGGCCTTGGTGTCATCAAGGGCCTCGTGCTCTCGGGGGAGCTGAGGGCTTTCTGCCCCGACTGTGAGCGTGGTTGGCTTGTCTGTCTCTGAGCTGCCCCTTTCTCGCCGGCGATGACCTGCAGCACTCGGGAGGAAGAGAGGACGGGGAGGAGCAGCTGCATGAGTGGTCTGGAAGTCCCAGGCCGGGGCCCTGGCCCTTGCACCCCGCCCTCCAGCACATCTGAGCAGATCAAGAGTAGCCTGGAGGGGCTGGTGTCAAGTGGAGCAGGTAAAGCCACCACTGCTTCACTTCCGATCCAGCTCTGCTACTGCACCTGAGAAGCCAACGGATGGTGGCCCGCATGCTTGGTCCCCTGCCACTCACACTGCAGACCAGGATGGAGCTGCTGACTCCTGGTCTTTAAAAGGGAAAAAAAGGGGCTGGCTCCGTGGCTCACTTGGCTAATCCTTGGCCTGTGGTGCCGCGTCTCATATGGGCGCTGGGTTCTAGTCGCGGCTGCCCCTCTTCCAGTCCAGCTCTATGCTGTGGCCCGGGAGGGCAGTGGAGGGAGGATGGCCCAAATGTTTGGGCCCCTGAACCCACATGGGAGACTGGGAGGAGGTACCTGGCTCCTGGTTTCGGATCAGCACAGCGCCAGCTGTAGTGGCCATTTGGAAGGAACACCTTTCTCTCTGTCTCTCTCTCCCACTGTCTATAACTCTACCTGTCAAAAAAAAGGGGAAAAAAAAGAGTAGCTTGCAGAGGTTCAGGCAGGGCCAGGCTTGGTCTGTGTGAGCTTCAGCATCCTGGCACCCTCCTGCACCCCCTCCCTGCCTGGGGAGAGGTGTAGGTGCCTCTCCTGCTCTGTGGCCCAGCCGGCTGGTGCCAGGCCAGCTGCCAACAGCCACAGGATTCGTTTTTGCAGCAAACAAAGAGCTTCACGGTTGACATCCGCGCCAAGCCGGAATACCACAAGTTCCTCATTGGCAAAGGTGGTGGCAAAATCCGCAAGGTGCGTGACAGCACTGGAGCCCGCATCATCTTCCCTGCGGCCGAGGACAAGGACCAGGACCTGATCACCATCATCGGGAAGGAGGATGCCGTGCGGGAGGCTCAGAAGGAGCTGGAGGCGCTGATCGAGAGCCTGGACAACGTGGTGGAAGAGCACATGCTGGTGGACCCCAGGCACCACCGCCACTTCGTCATCCGCAGAGGCCAGGTCCTGCGGGAGATAGCTGAAGAGTACGGCGGGGTGATGGTCAGCTTCCCGCGCTCCGGCACGCAGAGCGACAAAGTCACCCTCAAGGGCGCCAAGGACTGCGTGGAGGCGGCCAAGAGGCGCATCCAGGAGATCATTGAGGACCTGGTAGGTGTCCAGGGGTCCTGGGCTGTGGCCCTCTCTGACGGTAGGGTGGGGTGGGAGTCCCCTGGAGAGGTGTCGAGGTGTGTTGCTTTCTCTAAAGCAGCCTGGGGGCTTCCTCTGTTCCTTGCCCTGAAGCTGCCGCAGGGTGAGGGTCCGTCCTCCTGCGTCTGTAGGCAGATTCTGGCCTCAGCAAGTGCCCCTGCAGTCGCACCTCCCTGACCCGCCCCGCCCCGCCCCGTGCACCTGAGCCCAGCGTCCCCCTCAGCTGTGGCATGGTGGTGCACGCCCTGATGGGAGGGAGGGAGGGAGGGCAGAAGCCGACCCCAGGATGCAACTTTGCTCTTCTTCTTCCCTGTGCGCTCAGGAGGCCCAGGTGACACTCGAGTGTGCCATACCCCAGAAGTTCCACCGGGCTGTCATGGGCCCCAAGGGCTCCAGAATCCAACAGATCACTCGGGATTACAACGTTCAAATTAAGTTCCCTGATAGAGAGGAGAACCCAGGTGGGTCCCTGCTGCCTCTGTGCAAAGGAGACTGGGGTGGGCAGACTGCTCTCCCCGCTCCCAGTGACCACACTTGGCTGGACGCCCGCCGCGTATCCCAGAACTGCTGGTCTCTAAAAGATGGGTGCTGTCACAGGAAGACAAGGTGCTGTGTT
This sequence comes from Oryctolagus cuniculus, assembly GCF_964237555.1. Classification (NCBI taxonomy): domain Eukaryota; kingdom Metazoa; phylum Chordata; class Mammalia; order Lagomorpha; family Leporidae; genus Oryctolagus; species Oryctolagus cuniculus. The sequence continues at coordinate 491,647 of NC_091434.1, forward strand.
TGTGCACACGTGTGTGGAGGCTGCTGTATATATACACATGGTGTTCATGCTGTGCGTGTTTGGAGGGTGCTGGGGGGGGCTGTGTGTATGTGTGCGCATGTGCGCAGCTAGTAGGGGGCAGCCGCATGTGGGTGGCCAGGCCACAGCAGAGGAAGGAGCCTGCGACGTCTTGGCTGCAGGAGTGCTGAGTGCAGTGTGCTGTTTCTCGGCGTACCTTGTGCCTGCCCCGAGGAGCCTCCCCAGCCCTGGCAGAGCGGCCTCCTCACTCCTCACCCCATGTCCCTGAGGCCATGTCTGCGAGGTCAGGTGGCTGTGGTTAGTGACCGGCCTGAGGGCATTGTGCAGGTGTCTGGTGGGTTTCCTGGGGGAGCTGCTGTCCCTTGTCACAGAGATCCAGTCTCACGAGGTGGCACTGCACCCACTTAGGTCGTGATGGCATTTCATACCTGCACATTACACAGCACAGCATGAAGGTGCACCTTCCCCTCGCACACGTGGCTGTAATTTCTGCGTGTGTGGGTGTTTCCTGGGGACCACGTGCTCTCCCTGACCATGGCACACTGCTCACACTCAGTCCTGCTAGGTCCCAGCCAGTGCACGGCACGATGGCTTGGGGCTGTCGTGTGTACGCACTCGCCGCTCCTGTGGACCCTGGCGTCAGTCCTCCTCCACGGCTGAGTGCTGCCCAGGAGTTGGTTTTCATTCCAGTGCTGGCTGTCGTGCCCGCAGGAGCCCCTCCCACTGTTTCCCTGTGCTGCGGACGTGGCTCCTTCCTCATCCTGGCCTCTCCCCTCCTGGACCACCACGTGTCGCAGCCTGCCCTGCTCTCCCTCAGGCACCTGGCAGCTGTCCCACCGGGGCTGCTGGTGGCTGGTTTTCCGGGTGAAGGATGAGGGTCTTACTCCCCTCCCTGCCTGGTACACAGTAGGCAGCAAACATATGTTGACTTCTGCCAGTGACAGGCGCCACAGAGTTACTTGCCCTTTCTCCCTAGTTCACAGCATGGAGCCAGCCGTCCAGGAGAACGGTGAAGAGTCTGGGGAGGGGAGAGACACCAGGGAGGCAGAGCCTGGCTCTCCGCGGAGGTGCGACATCATCACCATCTCCGGCCGGAAGGAGAAGTGTGAGGCGGCCAAGGAAGCCCTAGAGGTGGGTTGGGCCCTCTGTGCCCTCCCTGGGGCTGGGTAGCTGCCCGTCCATCAGCAGTCGGTGGGCCTCAGCATTTCAGTGTGAGCACACAGCTCAGAGGACCTCCTGCAGAGGGGTCGCTGAGCGCAGTCTGTTGTCCTGGAGAGACGAGTGACAGGCAAACCGTGTGTGTCAGAGCGGGAGAGTGCCTGGTGACGCAAGTCAGCATTGTGCCAGGAGTCAGGGGTGTCTGGGGCCTGCCGCGATACGAGAGTCTGACGTGGAGGGCTGAGTCTCTCCCAGCAAGACCAAAGCCCAGTTCCTGTTGCTTTTTGATTCTTCATGATTTAAAAAGTCCGGGTGGTGTCGTCAGCCAGACATGCAGACAGAAGGTTCTAGAAATACACGGTCATTCTCTTCAGGGCCCTTCCCCTGTGAGCCTGCAGGGTCACAGGACTGCACACAGGGCCTGAGCACAACCGTCTTCCCCAGGCACTGGTTCCTGTCACCATCGAAGTAGAGGTACCCTTTGACCTCCATCGCTACATCATTGGGCAGAAGGGCAGCGGGATCCGCAAGATGATGGACGAGTTTGAGGTAGACTTAACCTGGAACTGTGGTCGGGAGTGGGTTCTGCTCGACGGTCGTCGGTCTGGTGCCCGTGGCCTGCTCCCGGGCCCGGCGTTCTTGCCAGCCCGTCACTCTGCCTCCCCTGCTCTGACACTGGTGTCACCTCCTCTGAGTGACACCGATGTCCCCTGCTCTGAGTGACATTAATACCCCCTACTCTGCTCTAACTTGAATGCTCCCCAGGTCTCCATGGTGCGTGACTGTCATTTGTCTTCCCTCTGGGTGCCCAGCCTGTGACCATGTCCTGGGTCACGGCAACATGAGCGCTGCTGTCTCCACACAGGTGAACATCCACGTTCCGGCACCTGAGCTGCAGTCTGACATCATCGCCATCACTGGCCTTGCCGCAAACCTAGACCGGGCCAAGGCGGGGCTCCTGGAGCGGGTGAAGGAGCTGCAGGCCGAGCAGGAGGACCGCGTGAGTGCGGGGGCTGCCCTCCAGGAGACCCCCTTCAGAGCCCTGGCCCTCGGCCTTGGGTGCACTTAACGCTGCTTGGGGGTTCTTGAAGACTCCAGCAGCCCAGCTGAGTGGGGTGGCTGGAGGTAATACCGAGGAGGTGCAGTTGGGGTACAGAGGGCTTGTGGTGGAGTGAGCCGGACTCCCGTGTTCACGTGCGAGTTCTCTTAACCCCAAGCTAGGAAGGACGCTACTTCAGCTTCCTCTGACCATCTGGGACAGGCAGGCCGGGAGGCCCAGCACAGGCCTCAGGCCAGGCTTTGTGCTCATCTGCAACACAAGCACAGGTGGCTGTGGCCTCCCATGGTTGGGAGGGTTGGGGCCCGCTTCCTCTCTGGCAGTGAGGAGGGGGTGTTCTGGAGCGGGTGAGTGACTTCGCCGAGGGACCCCTGGTTTTCTGTTGCATGTGAAGAGCCTGGGCACGGGGCAGCACTCGGGAACCTGCAGTACCTCGCAGGCTCTGCACTCCCCTCTCCAGCCAGGGCTGAGCTCCGGCCCCAGCCGGGGACGTCCAGACCCTGGTGCTGTGCCTCAGCCCTGGAGAACGCAGGACTTAACTCACACGTGCCAGGCAGCCAGCTCGAGGGCTCGCACTGCGCGCGCCCAGCGTGCCCTCCTGCACGTGGCTCTGACCTCCGTCCTCAGCAGGAAGACTGACTGATACGTCTGTGGCGTGATCAAGTGTACTCGAGTGGGTGCTTGGAGGTGAACGGGGCAGAACCATGGGTCAGCAGCGAGTTGGGTGTCTTGCTCTGGGACCCAGGAGGCGTTGAGTGCATGGTCAGCATGGGTGCTAGCCGCCTGCCTCACGCTCCCTCGTTTCGCTTGTAGGCCTTAAGGAGCTTTAAGCTGAGCATCACTGTAGATCCCAAATATCATCCCAAAATTATTGGGAGAAAGGGGGCCGTGATCACGCAGATCCGCTTGGAGCATGATGTGAACATCCAGTTTCCTGACAAGGATGACGGCACCCAGGTAAGAACAGCCGTCCGGTTCAGAAGGGCCATCCGTGACCTGCCCAGGGGTGCCGGAGCTGACTTCAGAGTGGCAGGTCCCCGAGGCTAGGCTGTGCAACGGGGTGGTTGAGGCCTTCTCTGTGCCATGTGTCATCCAGGCCTTGGGCAAGTTTTCTCTGTGCCTCTTGGTCACTCCTGGCAGGTGAGCCAGGGCTTCAGCTGGGTCTTTCTTGAGCTGTGCACCTGCCAGGTGACACTTGTCACCTGTCACCAGGGTCCCCTTGACAATGCTCCAAGGGATCCTAGGAGGTGAGTGGGCATGAGACAGCCTGTATCTTACATCTCAGCCCCTGGAGGAGATGCCAGCAGAGGGTAAACACTGCTGCACTTTCAGAGGGACCAGGAAAACTCCACCTGTTGTCCCCGTATCGCAGTGCCAGCCTCTCCCACCTCACACCCTGGGTCTGTCTCTTTCTGGCTGGTTCGTGCACATGCATGGTCAGACCAGCCCTCCCAGTACTCCCAGCCCCCCTCTGCCAGCTCTGATTACAGCCCCCTCTCCCAGGTGGTACCCCCCGCCCCTCTCTTCTGGCTCTGACTGTCCCAGCCCAGCTTCAGTGGCCACAGTCCTGAAGCCCAGTAGAGCACCCCTCGCTCCCACTGCCGGCAGTGGCCTCCCGGCTTTGCAGTCTTTGAGAAACACAGCTCAGAAAACCTGCTCTGCCTCCTCCCTGTGTGTTACTTTCTGGCTGCCTCTTGTGTTTCTGGCAGTTTATACCAGCACTCTGGTTTTCACTAGAAGGGTTTTGGTTTTTTGTTTTGAGAGAGACCAGGACCATAATCCAGGCCTCCTGTGTGGGTGACAAGATCCCACTCACTGCAGCGTCACTGAGCCAGGATCTGCCTTTTGCAGGCAGCTGCAGCCAGGAACCACACCCGGGCTGTCCAACGTGAGACACCTGTGTTTTAACTGGCTTTTTTAGATTTTATTTGCTTAAGAGTTAAAGAGAGAGGGAGAGACAGAGAAGTCTTCATCCACTGGTTCACTCTCCCAAGTGACTATAACGGCTGGAGCTGGGCTCATCCAAAGCCAGGTCTCCCACGTGGGTGCAGGGTCCCTAGGACTTGGGGCATCTGCTGCTGCTTTCCCAGGGCACAGCAGAGAGCTGGATCAGAAGTAGAGCAGCCGGGACTAGAACCGGCCACCCATATGTGATGCCAGCACCACAGGTGGAGGCTTATCCCAGTACGCCACAGCGCCGGCCGCTTGGCTGCCATCTTAAACATTATGTTAAGTGCTTGCTCTAAACTTTAGTCTTAAATCACTATTTAACATTTGACTGTTTTCATTGGTATTCTAATGAACCAAGAAGGGAAGAAACCACACCTTTTTTCTTTTTCTTGTAATTTTTATTTAGTTATTTTCATTTTTATTTGAAAGGCAGAGAGAGACTGATCTTAGATCTGTTGGTTCATTCCCCAAATGCCCACGCATACAGGGCTGAGCCAGGCCGAAGCCAGGAGCCTGGACCTCAATACAGGTGTCTCGTGTGAGTGGCAGGGCCTCCCAGAGCACACATCAGCAAGGAGCTGGATCAGATGTGATGGAGCTGAGACTTGAACCCAGGCTCTCCAGCAGGGGCCGTGCGTGTCCCCAGCTGTGACCTTGCTGCAGCACCACATGCCTGCCCCTCCAGTTATTCACACACAGCTTGTTCTGGGAGAACTGTGCTCCCCTGCAGACATGGTCGGGTCCAGCAGTGCCCGGGGAGGCTGTCTTCATGGACACAAGTTCTGTTAGTCCCCTGCGAGGAATTCAGTCCTGCGGATGCAGCTTCCTGCTGCACGGAGGCTGTGCGTTTCCTTCTGCATCCTGTGAGCTGTCTGCTCTGCTCCTGCAGTCCAGGTGGCGTCCACTGTGTGAGACTAGGAGGTCCGAGCCGACGGGAGTGAATGAGTGGCAGCCACAGGTGGTGGCATGCCGATCTCCTGCTGAGACTCTGGGAACCAGAGGCGTCCCCCCCCCGCCCCCACTGCCGCCTCCGCAACTCCAGCCGCCTTGAATCCCCAGCCCACGTCTGCGATGTCCCCTTGTCCCAGCCGCCTTGAAGCCCCAGCCCACGTCTGCGATGTCCCCTTGTCCCAGCCGCCTTGAAGCCCCAGCCCACGTCTGCAATGTCCCCTTGTCCCAGCTGCCTTGAAGCCCCAGCCCACGTCTGCGATGTCCCCTTGTCCCAGCCGCCTTGAAGCCCCAGCCCACGTCTGCAGTGTCCCCTTGTCCCAGTGGGTGCTGTCTCTTCCAGGCTGAAACTCACCTGTCTCTTGCCGATGTTTGGGATGAGACGGGCGCTGTGTGGTCGTTGTTAACCTGTCACTGCCAAGTCAGCCCCTTGGTGATGCCAGCTCCTGCTTTCTCCTCTGGGCTGGTCCTTGGGCCCCCAGTAGGCCTACACCTCCTCCCTGACTGTACTCGCTTCTTCCAGCCCCAGGACCAAATCACCATCACAGGGTACGAAAAAAATACTGAAGCTGCCCGGGACGCTATCTTGAAAATTGTGGGCGAACTTGAGCAGATGGTTTCCGAGGATGTCCCCCTGGACCACCGCGTCCATGCCCGCATCATCGGCGCGCGTGGCAAAGCCATCCGCAAGATCATGGATGAGTTCAAGGTGAGAGTCCCCACACTCACCGGGGACTCGCCACCTTTGTCCGTGTCCTTTTCTGTGACACACCTGAGGCAGGCACTTGGTAGAAAAGTGCCCGCCCTGGTGAGGCCCCGTGGCTGTCGCCTCCTGAGGGAAGTACATGGGTGAGGCAGTGGGCCTTGCTGTTTGCAGCCACTCACCCTCCACCACGCCCCACTCTCACTGCCACGCGGGACCAAGCGTCCAGCACGAGAACCCTGGAGCATACCGTACCCACACCATAGCAGCTGGCAGCTGTACAAAGCCAAGAGGGAGGCCAGCCTCCCATAGGCTGCAGGCGAATGCCACGCCTGGCACTGCTGGTCAGTGCAGACAATGGACCACTAGCAGGGAAAGAGGGGCAGGTTCCCCAGCGGCTTCCCCGCCCAGGAGACTGGAGCTGGGCTTGCGATGCACACAGCACGTGCCCAGCCCTTGTCCTCACAGACCTGTGGTGGTGGTGTGTTGCCCAGAGCCCTTGTTCTGACCCCTTCAGCTGACCCTGAGTGTTGTGTCCAGGTGGACATCCGTTTCCCGCAGAGTGGAGCCCCAGACCCCAACTGTGTCACTGTGACAGGGCTGCCTGAGAACGTGGAAGAAGCCATCGACCACATCCTCAACCTGGAGGAGGAATATGTGAGTGCTGGGCGCAGGCTTCCTGGAGGCCGTGAGGCAGCCAGCTGTGCTGAGACCCGGTTCTGACTGGCTAATGCCTGGCTGTGAGAACTGAGGTGGCCGCAAAGCTCTGTGTGTGTGTGTGTGTGTGTATGTGTATGTGTGTGTATGTGTATGTGTGTGTATGTGTGTGAAAGAACTAAGGTGGCAGCAAGCTGTGTGTGCAGGTGCAGGGGTTGTGTGTGAGAGCTGGGGTGGCAGCGGGTCGTGTATGCAGGTGCAGGAGGTGTGAGTGAGCTGAGGTGACAGCGGGGTCGTGTGTGCAGGTGCAGGGGGTGTGTGAACTGGGGTGGCAGTGGGGTTGTATGTGCAGGGGGTGTGAGTGAGAGCTGGGGTGACAGCGGAGCCATGCTTGGGCAGGTGCAGGGGTGAGCGGGTGGGTAGTGTGCCTGGAGAAGGCTGATGGGCATGCCGTGGGTCGGGCCTGAGCTCTGTCCCTGCCCCATCTGCTCCCGCAGCTGGCAGACGTGGTGGACAGTGAGGCGCTCCAGGTGTACATGAAGCCCCCCGCACACGAGGAGTCCAAGGCTCCGTCCAAAGGCTTTGTGGTGCGGGACGCTCCCTGGACCTCTGCCTCCAGTGAGAAGGTCAGTCATGGGTGCAGGGGTAGGGCTCACAGATGGGCTGCAGGCCCAGTCCTAGGGTGGCCGCTGTCCCAGCAGCTGCTCGCCCTGCTGAGGCCATGTCCTCTCCACAGGCCCCCGATATGAGCAGCTCTGAGGAGTTCCCCAGCTTCGGGGCTCAGGTGGCCCCCAAGACCCTCCCGTGGGGCCCCAAACGATAATGATCAAGCAGCAGAACGCTCTCCAGCCTGCTGAGCTGAACCACACGACGGTCAGCCTCGATCTGGCCCAGCGGCTGGCCCCTCCGCCGTTGTTGGCGCTCTCCCTCCCCGAGGTCTCGCAGTGAAGCCTGGCGTGGCCCGGCCCCCAGCGGCCGCCTCTCCAGCCCGTCGGCGCCCAGTGTGTTCAAGATCTGTTCTGGGACAGGCCTCTGCCGTCGCAAACACTAAACCAAGGTAATCCTGGTCCACCCAGCATGCCCGTCAGCACGCTGACCTTCATCTCCGACAGCACCACACCTGTGGCTGGGAGTCGACTTCCTGTGTCATGACCTCAGGAAATAAATGTCCTTGACTTTATAAAACCCAAGCCGTTTGCCCTCTTCCTTTGCCACCCCCTGCCTGCTGCCTGTCGCTCACTGTGGAGGGCAGGCGAGCCCCCCAGCTGCGAGCAGCCTGCTGGGCGCCGTCCCAGGAAGGAAGGCCCCGTGTGGACAGGCCACAGCACCTGGGTTCGCAGGTGGTGCTGACTCTGCCTGATTTGGGGTTCAGAAGCACCAAGGGGCTTCACCCCCACTCCCCGCTGCCTCACTCTTGGCCTAGAGGCCTGGTTGGTTGCATATACGTGTGCGTGGCCTGGGCCACTCACTGGGATAGGGCTGTGAGGTGGGGCGGCTCGGCTCGGCTCGGCTCAGCCTCTCTCCTCCGCTCCCTGCGTCTGACCTCCCGGAAACTGGATTTTCAGCTGCCGCCTTTCTACCTCAGCCGGTGTGGTCATGGGCCACACGTGTTGGTGCCACCCCAGCCACGTGGTCACGGGCCACACGTGTTGGTGCCGCCTCCGCACTCGGCTCTTGATGTGGACAGTCCTGACGACTGGCGGTTTGCTGTGGACTTGGGGCAGGTGTTGAGGGCCAAAGCCCAAGGATGCCCGCCCCTCACCCACGAGTGGTTCAGTGCCGGTCTAGAGCAGAGTACGACTCAGATGGGCCCCGGGGGCAAGGCCTGGGCTGGCTGAGGAGTACGTCTCGTGGCCCTGGGGTAGACAGGCGGTCTCTCAGCCTGGACTAGCCAGGGGCCAGAATGAGGACCGCACGCCGGCTGCCCCTGCCAGCCGCAGAGCGCCCACTCTTGTCTGGGTGAGGTTCACCACGGTGCCCCTGGCAGGCCCCGCTGAAGGGCCACCCTCCTGAGGACCGAGAACAGGTCCCTCTCCTGTTCGTACCACGGCGGTGGCCCCACTCCAGACACCCGCATTCCCAGGAAGACCATCTCGCTGCCAGTGTCTGAGTTGAGTAGCTCAGGCCTGGTCGTGTGGACTGTGCAACCCCTGCTCGCACCCAGAACCGTGTCCCCCGAGTCACAGGACAGGGGGCTGCAGGGCTTCATCGCCACAGGCTCAGGGCCCGGTACCCGGGGCTGATGACAGAAGGCAGCGTGCCTGCTTTCCCGCCTTTCCCAGCTGGGTTCCCCTGGGGATGTCGCCTCTCTTCCTCCCACTGGGTCCCATCTGACGTCTGGTTCTCCCCCCCAGCACCTGCCCCCAGAAGGGATTTTTTTTTTCACAATGCATTTTGCACATCACTCACTGCTTACCCTGGCCGGTGCACGCCCCTCCCTCGAGGTCGGGAGCCATGGTCCTGGTCTGTGTCCCTGTAGCCTCTGAGGCTGTGGGCAGAGCCCTGGGCAGGCCTGGGGAGTGTGGCTCTTCCTCTCTGTTGAATGTCTTCCATAGCTATGACCCATCCCTTGGCCTTAACTGTGGAACTTGGAGATTATATGCAAACGTGTATAAAAGCTCATGAGTATGGATGACACTGGAATTTTATATAAATTCTAAAATAAAACCCAAAACAACTGTAGCGTGCTGGGACTTGTTTTATCATGCCAGGTGTGTGTGTCCCCGTGACTCGCTCGCGTGGCAGCTGGACACCCACAGAAGTGAGCAGTGGTCCTGGCGGTTCTTGGCAGTAACTGCCCCCTCAGAAGCCGGCTCTGGGAAGATCTAGGCCCAGGGCATGAGCCAGTGCGAGTCTTGCCCTCCAGGCACGGCACAGCCGGCAGCAGCCCTGGGGTCCTGTCTCTGGGGCACGATCCGCAGCCGATGTGTGGAGCCCAAACTGCTCCAGGTTAGCCCTGGGGTCATCCCTGGGGATGCTGGACCCAGTGTCCCCTGCTGCCCAGAGTGCTCCCCTGTCTGTGGATGGCCTCACCGCTCTTAGTCAAGTCAGTCTGCCCTCAGGAAGGAACTCACATGCAGATGGCCCCACGCCAGCGAGGACTGGTTGAAGGAGACCTGGTGGCACTGTGGCAGCTGGGATAAGTCATGCCAGGGTTCCGTGGTTCCCTCCCTGTCTGTGGCCAAGGTAGTGGCTGCTGTGGATGGGAGAGGGTCATGGGAGGCGGGGAGGAGCCCTGTGACCAGGGCCGGGCCGTGGTCCACGTGCTGGCTGCCGCGTTATGTGCCTCATTGAATAAATTGACCTTCGGACTTCAGACTTAGGGCAGCGACAACCTAGAAGCAAGCATGGGTTTTGTTGGATACTTGCAGATTTGACTGGGTACCCAGCAGGTGTCTGCTCTAGACCTGTCCCACTGGTCTGGTCCACCTGCTCGAAGAGCCCTCAGCAAAGGCTAGGGGCAACACTGCTCCATGGGTTAAATGCACTGACCCGGCACGGTGGAGAGGCCCTAGTGGGCAGGGTGTTTGGCACCATACTCTCTCTGCAATCGTGAGTGCCTGGGCCCTGACTCCTGACGCCGTCTTCTATGCAGCTCTGAGTACTGGGGTCCCTGCCCCCACCCCAAGACTTGGCCATGGCTGCTGTGGGGCGCATGCATTCTAGAACAGTCCACAAGGCTCAGCCTCTGCAGTTGGCATGCCTTGAGTTGTCTAGGGGAGACTGCGACCAGGACACAGGTAGCAGGGTGCCCAGGCAGAGCCCTGGGCTGCAGGAGGCCGTGGCCTCGGAGCGTGAGGCAGGCTGGTCCCAGTGTGCCTCTGACAGTCTCCGGGAGCCCCCGGTGACTCAGACCTCAGAGAGGGGACTGGAGGCCTCCCTCCTCTACCACAGCTGTCCCCAGGAGAGCCTGTCCAGAGCAGGGAGGAAGGGAGCTCAGACTCCAGCCACAGCGCAGGGGGCTCTCATTCCCTCGTGGTGGCCTGCCCAGGAAGTGCACCCACTTCACCTTGACCTCCTCAGGCTCCAGGAGGTCGAGGACGCGTCCGATGGAGAAACCATGTGGTGAGGCCAGGCAGGCCTGGGCTCTGGCAGCTGGTCCCCAGGTGTGGGCGGGACTAGGGAGCAGCTCTCGAGACCCCTGAGCTGGCCTGGCCCATCGAGCTCCCGGAGAAGCTCAGAGGCCACCCAACCCAGAGGCCCAGCAGAGAAGGGGGGTCTCAGGGCAGGCACGAGGCCAGAAGGGTCTGTCGGTCTGGGAATAGCGTCTGTCTTCATCCCGGGAGCTGGGCAGCAGCTTGCCCACCTCTTCCCTCTGCTCCTGTACTTCTGTCCATCGTGGATGCCCAAACACAGAATAACACAGAACCTGGGCCAGGCAGGCTGATCCCCCCACCTAGCTGCACCAACGTGGGCCCCACGGCAGCTGGTGTCTTACGGCCCAGTGATGGGTTCGTACACACGGGACAAGCTCTGGACCCCCAGGACAGCTCCCCCACCGCGCCTGGGCGTCCTGTCCGTCTCTGACCGCGGCCCTCATTTGGTCGCGAGGCAGAGAGCTGATTTGAACTTACTGCTGGGGGGCTGGTGCTGCAGCATAGCCGGCAAAACCCCACCTGTGACACTGGTATCCCCTGTGGGAGCTGGTTCGAGTCCCAGCTGCTCCACTTCCTGGTCCAGCTCCCTGCTGATGGCCTGGGAAAGATGAACGACGGACCAGTGTTGCTCCCCCTCTTTGTGGAGGAACGACACAGGACCCTGCGCTGTTCTTTTGTCTGCTCGGCCCTCCCCGGGTTTGCTGCTGGTTCTTCCCGGGTTGGCTACCGTCCCTTCCACCTCCGTGGAAGGGCAGTTCCCCCTGGCCACTTTCCCCACTTCCGCAGGGGAGCGGCACACCGCCTGCCGGCTCTCTCGGGGGCTGCACAGGTGTTCCCTCAGATGTTCCTGGTGCATGTTGTCTCTCTCCTCCTTTATAGTCCTCTTCCACCAATCCCAACTCTGCTACCCACACGCCGAGTACGCTGCTCTCCTCCAATCAGGAGCAGGTCCTACAGTTTATTGGTTGAACTGGAGGCAGCTGTGTAGAAGCTGTTTCCTCCTCTCCCAGCGCCATATTGTGGGAGAGCAGATGCATAGAATAAGTCTTAATTTGAGTAACTTAGTCTAGTCCGAGTTGCTCCCCACAGATCCCCCTTTCTTTTTATTTTTGGCGTTGATACGCGCCTGTCTTCGGTGCCCCACAGCACACACACTGCTCTGCTTGCTATAGTTGCCCTCAGGTGCTTACCAGCCCTACCAATCAGGCAAACCGAATCCGGGTCCTCTCTTCGCCATGTTGTGAGGAGGTTTTTAGGCGCTGATGCATGCCTGTGTTCGGTGCCCTGCAGCGCATGCTCTGCTCTGCTAGAACTGCCTGCAGGTGCTTACAAGTCCTACCAATCAGGCAAACCGAATCCAAGCCTTCTCATTGCCGTATTGTGGGGAGACTTATTGGTGTTGATAATGTGCCTGTCTTCGGTGACCTGCAGCGGGTAAGCTACTAGCCGCCAGCAGGTGCTTATCGTCTTACTAATCAGGCAGACCGAATCCAAGCCCTCTCATTGCCGTGTTGTGGGGAGGCCTTATTTTTCTCTACCTCCGGGCATTCCTATCTCTCCTATTTTACTTCTATCTGCCAGCATTCCTATTTCTCTCATTTTACTTCTAAACTTCTATTTCTCTTATCCCCGCGGCTTCCCGGCGCCCGCCCCGAGGCTGCTTCTCAGCGCCTCGCCCCGCAGCGGCTTCCTGGTTCTGCGCGGCTTCCCGGCTTCGCGCGCTCTGCGGTCTCCATGCCCTTTGCGCCCGCACCACGGCCTCCGCGCTAGCCCCGCGTTCCCTATCTACTTGCGCCTCGTGCACTCTCCCCGTTCGTGCCCCGCGCGCTCTCTCTGCACGCGGCGGCTTCCGCGAGTCACACAGCCTAGCTCACGTTTCCACCACCGGTATTCAGTCTAAGTTCCCCGGGCTAATCTGGCGAATTCAACCTGGCTCACGTCTCTGCTTTGGTTTGGCTTCCCGTCTTTTGCTCCCCGGGCTAATCTGACGGATTCCAACCTAGCTTACGCGTCTTCGCCTCTGGTTTTAGCTTTTCGCCTTTTGCTCCCCGGGCTGACTTGACGAATCCCAAGCTAGCTTACGTCTCCACCTCAGCCTGCCCCCGCGGCTTCATCCTCCCTAACATATTTTTCTCTACCCGGTATGTTTCCTAACTTTTCTTCCAACAATATTCCCCTCTCATTTCTCCTGGCTTCTCCCCACAGTCCGTATCCAAGTCTGTTTGTTCTAGCTTTCACTTTCGCTTTTAATCTCCTAGCTTCCCCACCATAGTCCACATCCGAGTCTATGTTTCCTCCAGCTTTCACTTTCGCTTTCAATCCTAACTTCTTCCGGCACTTTTTCCGTCCGGCTTTTCCCTAGGCTCTTTGCTAGTCTCTCTCTCCAGTATTTTCCCACTTCTTCCTGTTTCTTCCCTCCTAGGTTTCCTATCCGAGTCACGGCACCATTATGTCGCTCCCCCTCTTCATGGAGGAACGACACTAAACCCTGCCTAGGCTTCATATCCGAGTCACGGCACCATTATGTCGCTCCCCCTCTTCGTGGAGGAACGACACAGGACCCTGCGCTGTTCTTTCGTCTGCTCGGCCCTCCCCGGGTTTGCTGCTGGTTCTTCCCGGGTTGGCTGCCGTCCCTTCCACCTCCGTGGAGGGGCGGCTCCCCCTGCCACTTTCCCCACTTCCACGGGGGAGCGGCACACCGCCAGCCGGCTCTCTCGGGGGCTGCACAGGTGTTCCTTCAGATAGATGTTCCCCTTAGATGTTCCTGGTGCATGTTGTCTCTCTCCTCCTTTATAGTCCTCTTCCACCAATCCCAACTCTGCTACCCACACGCCGAGTACGCTGCTCTCCTCCAATCAGGAGCAGGTCCTACAGTTTATTGGTTGAACTGGAGGCAGCTGTGTAGAAGCTGTTTCCTCCTCTCCCAGCGCCATATTGTGGGAGAGCAGATGCATAGAATAAGTCTTAATTCCAGTAACAGTCTAATCTGAGTTGCTCCCCACAGACCAGGTGCTTGGACAGATTTAATGGACTCATTGGAAGCTGAGAACAAGGAGAACCAGATGGGACCAGAGAAGTGTGGTCATGTCGAGGGCCCCACACTAACTTGAGAACCAGAGGGACAGGGAAGGAAAGGAACGGTTTTTGAAGAAAAAAGGCTATTAATTTCCAAACCTAATGAGAGAAATCTATCCAGAGCTCAGGCAGGACAGAGAAACCACACTAAGGAAAATCAAGGGACAGCAGTGGACGTTGCTGTGAACAGAGAGAAACCTGGGATTGGCACTGTGGCGCAGCAGGTAAAGCCGCCACTGGCAGTGCCGGCCTCCCATATGGGCGCCAGTTCGAATCCCGGCTGCTCCACTTCCAATCCCGCTCTGCTGTGGCCTGGGAAAGTAGTGGAAGATGGCCCAAGTGCTTGGGCCCCTGCACCCGCCTGGGAGACCTGGCAAAGTTCCTGGCTCCTGGCCCCGGCTGTTTCTGCCATTCGGGGAGTGACCCAGCAGGTGGAGGACCTCTCTGTCTCCTTGACTCCACCCAGCAGTCGAGCCTCTGGCTGAGACTCTGCCTCCCATACCAGAGGGCTGGGCTTCGATGGCCGACTCCAGCTTCCTGCTGCTGCAGACCCCGTGAGGCAGTGGCGATGACGCCAGCCGCATGGGAGACCTGGACTGAACCCCTGCCTTCGGCCTGGCCGAGCCCCAGCTGCTGTGGACATTTGGGGAGTGAGCCAGTGGGTGACAGGTAGCTTGCTTTCTGTCTCTCAAGTACATTTTTTTAAAAGATTTATGTATTTTATTTGAAAGGCAGAGCTAGAGAGGAGGGAGACACAGAGAGATTCCCCCAAACAGCTGCTATGGCCAGAGCTGGGCTGATTCGAAGCCAGGAGCCAGGAGCCGCTTCTGGGTCTCCTGTACAGGTGCAGGGGCCCAAGGACTTGGCTATCCTCTGCTGGATCAGAAGTGGAGCAGCCAGGAATTGAACCGGTGTCTATATGGGATGCCGGTGCTGCAGGTAGCAGCTTAACCTGCATTGCCACAGAACCGACCCCTTAAGTACATTTTTAAAAAGCAACAAGAGGAGGCCGGCGCCGTGGCTCACTGGGCTAATCCTCCGCCTTGCGGCGCTGGCACACCAGGTTCTAGTCCTGGTCGGGGCGCCGGATTCTGTCCCGGTTGCCCCTCTTCCAGGCCAGCTCTCTGCTGTGGCCAGGGAGTGCAGTGGAGGATGGCCCAAGTGCTTGGGCCCTGCACCCCATGGGAGACCAGGAGAAGCACCTGGCTCCTGCCATAGGATCAGCGCGGTGCGCCGGCCGCAGCGGCCATTGGAGGGTGAACCAATGGCAAAAAGGAAGACCTTTCTCTCTGTCTCTCTCTCTCACTGTCCACTCTGCCTGTCAAAAAAAAAAAAAAAAAAAAGATTAAAAAAAAAAAAAGCAACAAGAGGAAAGACAATGGGAACAGTGGCCTACAGACAACGCACTGGACAGAGCGATGCCATGGCCAGACTGCTGGCAGAAGGAATCCCAGTCGGTGCAGGGTGGGTGGGTGGAAGTCTCCCCAGGCGGTGGAAACCCAGGGCCCTTGTCGCCGCTGTTGCTCTGCGGGCTGCACGGACAGCTCAAAGGGCACAGGGGCAGTGGATCGGGACACACGCCTGATGTCCAGGGCGCGTCTGCGCTGGACGGGGACCGCCTTGCTTCCTGCCACCCAGGTCTGGCGGGCGCTAAGGCCCAGAATGGGGCTGCCCTGCCCGCAGCCCTGGGTAACCCTCACCCAGCCCTGGCCCTGACCCTCACCATCGCCCTAACTCTGAAGTGCACCAGCTTTGGCTCCTTTCCGGCAGCTCCCAACCATCGCACGTGTCGGGCAAATGCCGTAGAAGGCCCGTGTGGCCCTGGCTCCTGGGCCATTGTGCACCTCACCCCAGGTGAGCGCACAGGTGTCATGGGGGCCGTGTCGGGCCGGGGGCCTTTCTGTGCTTCACACTGTATCCCACAGCCCCCATCTTCCTGGATCCCCTGCCTGGAGCTGGGAGGCCCCAGCCCCAGCTCTGTCCTCCCCGGGGGTCCTGTGGGCAGCCACCGGATCCCTGCCCCGTGTCATGAGGGGGCTGGGGAACATCCCTCAAAGGCTCTGGGCCCAGGTGAAGGGAGGGGCTGAGCTCCGTGGACGCCCTTGTCAGCTCAGTGCTGCACCTTCCCACTGCTGCACCTCACCGTGGCTGGGGTAGGTCAGGTGGGGGACACCTGAGCCCTGGACCCACAGCACGCACCTCCGGCAGGTGAGGTGACAAACTGGCAGCCACAGGCCCGGGCCAGGCCCCAGCACCACCCTAGGGACGCAGCCTAGCATCTGTCCATCTGTGCGTCTGTCAGTGAGCACCCCAGGCCCTGAGGCCCCGAGTGCGCCCCTCTCTGGGTGTGGAGGGCAGCCCCTCCCTCCTGTACCTGGAGGCAGGGCCCTGGGGCACCGCCGACCCCCCTAGAGCCTGGCTTCCTGTGTGCCTTCAGGAACCAAGCTCGGTTCCCAGGCTCTGTGCCTTCCTGGTCCTGGGCCTGCCCATGTCCCGGATTCCTTCCCCTGCTCCTTGCACCACTGTCTCAGGCAAACAGGTCAGCAACGTGGGGCAGAGCGCGAGGGGCCTGTGGCTGGAGGAGCTGGGGTTTGAGTGGAGGCACCCAGGCCCCACAGAGGCAGAGGTGTGAGTCCCGACAGCCCTCCTCGGCCCACACTGTGTGGCGATCTGGTCGCCAGGCTGGGGATCCCCGGAGGACTCCTGAGTCTGCAGTGCCCTGGCAGCTCCCAGAGCCGGGGCAGGGCCCTCCTCCGGCCCTCTGCAGAAGGGACCCGGCACAGCGGCCACAAAGGGTCCAGCAGTGCTTGCTCCAGGTTCTTAGGGTTAGCGGGGGAGGGGGGCTGGGGGTGCTCGCTCCATACCCTCCTCCTCCCCCATGCCCAGGCTCTGGGATGGGTTCCAGTCTGGCCCAGTTGTCTCAGCAAAGGCTGGGGCTAGGGCGGGGCGGGGCGGGGCGGGGCGGGGCGTGCTCGGGGCCCTGTTCAGGCTTCACCTGTCCCAGAGGGCAGTGGGGTCGGGCAGGGCCTCCCTGTACCATGTTGGCTGAGATCCCGGGGTCAGCTGGAGAGCTCTGTTCACCGGGGGGTGGGGGACACACAAGACTAGGTCGGTGCTGAGTGGGGCCAACTCAGCGGCCACTCCCGGGGTTGTGCAGGGCCCCCACCTTGATCCCGGCCGCCCCCTGCCCCAGTCCCCACCGCGATCACAGCCCTGCTGGCACAGCCCTCGTCCCGGAGGGAGCTGACCAGCCCCCAGCCCTCCACAGGCTCAGCACTTAGCTCCAGGGCGCCCCCAGTCCGGGCACACAGCAGCTTTTTTCTTTCTAGGAATTTCTGTCTCGTGTTGAGTTTTTCAGGCGAACTCGTTCCTTTCTAGTTTCATTATTTGATGTCACTTTATTTGGAAGGCAGAGAAAGGCGGGGGGCGCCTCCCATCTGCTGGCTGCTTCCTGAACGCCCACAGCTTAGGTTTGGGCATCAGCTCGGGTCTCCCAGTGTGGGGGTGCACACACCCACCCCTACTGGTTTGGGAACTTCGTTGTGGAGTGGACACAGCACTTCACCCCAGACTGGGGGACTGGGCTCCAGCCGAGCTGCCCTGCGTCCCAGGAAGTCCTGCAGACCACTCCCCATCTGCCAGGCCCCCCCTGCTGCCTCCCTGGGACCCTTCCAGTCTTCACTTCTTTAGGGTGGGCTCTGCTCTTCCAGCGCTCCGTCCTGTTTCCGGTTTAGGTAGGACTGTCGATTCGCAGCAGCACCCCCACCCTGCGCCCGTGACGTTTCTGCCGGAGCTCAGCTTTCCAACTCTGAGCCTGCTCTGTGAAAGCAGGCAGGGCCGGGCCAGGACGGAACCAGGCGCTCGGACCTGCATCCAGGCCCCAGGCACTGCAGCCACGGCTGCTGCCCCACGTGTGCGCGGCTGGAAGCAGAGGGGGGCCCAACACCCACCCCACGCCGCGTACCTGTGGCCACCTGGACCCCTTTTCTCGCCCGCCGTGTCGGTTCTGTGCTCACCCCGCCCGGAGGGCGGTATTTCCAACCAGCTCTCGGCGACGCCAGCAGGGGCAGCACGGGCCCCCAGCTGCACATCCCTGGGTGCTGTAGCTCCCCCACCCCCAACAGGGTCCCCACCCAGGTTCTGGGCGCCACCTGGCTCAGGCTCCTCCTGGCTGAGTGCCCCCAGTATTTGGGAATTTAACGAGGGCCTCAGAAAGCCGGGTGGCATTTGGGTCGGGACTGCTGTGTCACGCACTTGTCCCAGTCCCTTCCACACTTCTCTGTGTTTTTTGAAACTCACTTGAGCCCCACATATTCGTTACCTGCAGCTCAAGGGGTCTTTTTTTTTTTTTTTCCTTTTTAAAAATTTATTTTATTTGAAAGGAGAGGTACACAGAGGGAGGGACAGAGAGAGATCCTCCATCCGCTGGTCCACTCCCCACAGGCCAAGGCTGGGCCAGGCCTAAGCCAGGAGCCAGGGGCTTCTTCCGGGTCTGCCACGTGAGTGCACGGCCCAAGCACCTGGGGCCTCCCAGGGGCAGTAGCAGGGGCCAGACCAGATGTCAGAGTGGCCAGGACCCAAACTGCACGGCAGTGGGCACGTGGGACCCGGCAGTGGAGTCACTAGCTGCGCACTTGCTCCGTGTGTATTTCACTAGGAGAAAAGCCAACATGGTGCCACCTGGGTCACGCTGCTGGGGCGCCTGGGCGGAGCCCTGAGGGAGGACTTGGGTCCCTGCGACCCACCTGCAGCCTGGGCTGAGTTCCAGGCTCCCGGCTTCGGCCTGGCCCAGCCCAGGCTGTTGGGTGAGAAACCTGGCTCTCTCCCTGTCGTTCAAATTAAGTGACAACCGCAGGTGTGGACGGCCATGTCACAGGCGGCGTCTCAGAGCCAGGCTCCAGGCCACGCCCCTTTCACCGGCAGTGAGGACGGGGCCCTGTCTCGGGGCAGGCAAGACCCACCGGGCACACGCGCGCCCTGCCGTCAGCCGGGTGCTGGGTGCACACACAACCTGTCTGGAGAGAGCTCTGGGGAGTGTAGCACGTGAGACTGGCTGATGTTTAACCCAAGTTTTTTTAAAAAAACGTGGTTTTTCGTAACTGGATCCACGGTGCTAGGAGACCAGCAGCTCTGAGCTGCGTCAGGCCTACAGCCAGGACCTGAGGGCCCTCCCTGCCTGCCACACGCCTGAGCTGCGTCGCACACGTGAGCTGGCCACTGCCCCCGCGACCCCAACGACTACAGCAGACTGTGGCAAGGTTTAATAGTGGGGCATCTCCACGCCAGTGCTCGTCCGCGCCTTCTCATTGCCACGGGGTTTGTGACGCGACGTGGTGACGACTGCAGGAGCAACAGGTGATTAAAAAGCCGTGGCCGGGAAGTTCTCCGAGGACAGAGGGAGCAGCCGCGGGCCCGCGGCCTCAGAACCTGACGAAGGTGGCGTCGATCTGCCGCACAGAGGGGAGGGCCAGCATGACCTTGCGCCGGTACTGGGGGTCCTTCTGCAGGGGGTTCCGCTCCAGGTACACCGTCTCCAGGCTCCTGGCCCCCTTCAGCTCGTCCAGGTCGCTCCAGCTGTCCAGGAGATTGTCGTTCATCTGGGGGACACGGGCCCCGGGGCAGCTGTCAGGACAGGGCAGCCCTGGCCACAGCCCCAGACCCTTCCACCCACCCCGTGGGGCCCTGGCGCCCCGACGCGGCTGCAATGGAGGCTGGGTGTTTCCTGCAGGCCAGTGGACGCCAGGGCCCAGCCCACGGGGCTGACTGCACAGTGGACACAGCCCAGGGGAGCAGCACCTGGAGGAGCTGGGGCCACGGGGCTGAGATCCCGACTCAGCCAGAGCCACCTGCGGGGCCCCGAGCCTGGGTGCCAGGTGCTCAGGGCCGCCTGCCTGGAGGAGGCACAGCACTCCCGGGCTGGGATGAAGCCTTGGGAGAGCTACCCTGGTGACAGCCAGCACCAGAGGGCTCCCTGCAGAGAGGGGGCTGGGCACACACGGAGGGTGGAGGCCACGTCTCAGCACCCCAGCCCCATGCTGTCCCTCGGCAGGGCTCACAGAAGAGCCCGAGTCCAGGACACCGCGTCAGGACTGGCTGCCTCCACTGCTCCCTAACTCTCAGGGCCCCTCCCTGGGCCAGGCCCCCTCAAGCCTTCAGTCCCGCCGTTCGGCTCCTCGGTGTTGGGCTTCTCTGGTGCCTGCTCTCCGCGATGTGCCCACACAGCCCCAGCTTCCTCCAGGGCAGGGCTGCCCCACCCCCGAGTTCTGAGTCCTCCCGCACACAGCTGCCCGGGAGCCCAGGTGACACACGGGCGGGATCAGCGGCCCAGCCAGGACCCAGCAGAGGTCCCGGTGAGCCCCAGTGCATCGAGGGCCACACTCGGCCTGCGGCACTGCAGGACAAAGGCCCCAGCCCAACCCTTATGGAGTCGCGACGGGGAGCCCCTTCTCACCCTGTCGCCTCTCCCTGACTTTGTGACGGTACCAGCACACCCACATCCACGGGGCACAGCCAGGCACAGCCAGGCGGCAGCTCGGCTGGGCCTGCGCCCAGTGCACTGCTCACAAGCTCTGGCTGCCGCGGGGCTGCCGGCCTGGGGCCCACTGCTGAGGCGGCACCGACACAGCCAACGCGGGCTCCACACCTGCCCCTGGCCGGCGCAGCCCTGGGCCTCAGGATCCCAGCTGCACACCACCTCCGTCTCGGCGAGCCCCAGACTTACCCAGAATTCCTGCAGCTCTGTAAGGTGGCTGACATTTTCAATCTTCTTGATTCTATTCGATGCAATGTCCAACATTGTGAGTTTGTTCTGGGATAAGGAAATACATGGATCACCACAGTTGAGCGGGGCTGTGGCCGAGGGTCGGCCAGCACTGTGGGACACAGCCATGTCCCCAGTCCTCACCACCACTGGCTGAGACCCAATCTGTGGCCCCTGGGACCCCGTGAGCAGGCGGCTCTGGGGGGCTGCTTAGCGCTGACCGCGAGCACAGGCACAGCACGGAGGCTTCCAAGCGCGCTCCTCTCCTCTGCGAGTGAGGCTGCAAACCGCCGCGAGCCGAGGGAGAGGAAGCCTGCAACTCTGGGACGAGGGCCTGCCCTCCTGACTGAGTGGGGGGGCACAGGAGGGCCTGGGTGTGCGGCGAGCGAGCCCTGGGCAGACGGGACTGGACAGCTGGCGGTGGCGAGGCACAGCTGCAGGCACACACAGCGCCACCACACTGCCGGCAGGCTCTCCTGTCCCAGGACGTGCACACAGCTAGGCCTGGGCAAGAGCTTCCTCTGGCGTGGATCCGACACCGCACACAAGATGGCTGTAGGCAGCACTGGGGCCGTCAGGACCCACTGCCTGCTGGCACGACGGCGACCAAGCCAAGCCCCGCTGGCCAGAGCGCGCCCCGTCCTCTCTGCCGCTGCTCACCCACTACTCACAGAGGACCCCTGTACTCGTGAGTGCGTTCCTGACTCCAGATCTGAGTCACGAGACACTCCAGTGAGACACACACCACAGCACCTGACTGGCAGCTCTGCACGCAAAAGCACCATGGCTGACCTCAGAGCTCCGGGGCCCTGGCCCCCGACCTGCGCTGGTGCCGTGGGCACTGCCACGTGGGTCACGGCGCTGGGGCCTTCCAAACAGACCTGCAGAGCAGGGCCAGGAGGGCCCCGCTCCAGAGGGCTCAAGGTCACCGCAAGCCCAGCCCTGGTGGACAAAGCTGCTCCCAGCCCGCGGGGTCCACACTGGAGGGTGCAGCACTGGGGCAGGGGGCTAGTGGCAGATGGACTCTGGCTCATCAGCACCGCCCAGGCTGTGGCCCAGGGGCCGGCCACGCACGCGACACCAGTGCATGTCTTTTAGGGAGAGCTGGACAAGGTTCGGCATGGCCTTCCAGAAGCAAACCAATCAGAACTGCTGAGAAGGAGAGAGAAGCGACAGTGGCACAGCGTGGGGAGGGTGCACGCAGGCTGGGTGAGGAAGAGCTTCCGGTGCAGGGGCCACGGCAGGGGCCACTTTCCCCACCTCCTGCCGCACGCAGGGTCCAGATCTGTGAGGTGAGACTGGAAGAAGTCAGGGGAAGGCCTGCTTGGTTTGCGAGAACTAGACAGGAAGGCCTGCACACTGGGTCACGTCTCCGTCTCAGCGGCTGAGCGACCCCGGCGCCTCACCAAGCCCACACTCGGCCCGAGCCCCTGTGCTGCCTGCCTGCCACACCTGCGGCTTCTCGGAACCAGCGGTGCCAGGCTCTGGCGTGGCAGCGGGGCCGTGAGCGCTCCCAGGGGCCGCGCACTGCTGCTCCCTGCGCGGCTGCCACTGGGCACCTGGCCCCCCGCTGGCTCCATCAACTCCAAGTCAGTCCCAAAGCTGAAGGGAGGTGACCAACTCTCCACAGGCACACGCCACCCTTTCCAAAATACCCTGAAGAAGTCGCTGAAATGAGATCTGGGGGAGCCCTTGCTGGGACACGGAAACAGCATCTCCAGTACCAGGAAAGACCAGAGTTACACCGACCAGTGCAGGGGCAGCGCCGCGGCACAGCGGCACAGCTGCTGCCTGCAACACCGACATCGCATATGGGTGTCAGTTCGAGTCTTGGCTGCTCCACTTTTGATCCAGCTCCCTGTTAATGCACCTGGGAAAGCAGTGGAGGATGGCCTTAGTTCTTGGCCCCTGCACCCACATGGGGGACTCAGAAGAAGCTCCTGGCTTTAAATCAGCCCAGCTCTGGCCACTGTAGCTACCTGGGGAGTGAGCGAGCAAGGGAAGATCTCTTTCTTTAACGCTGCCTTTCAAATAAATAAATAAATAAATCTTAAAATAATACAAATAAATGAGCAAAAACGTGTTCTAGCTGGTGTGGCTACTGCACAGGAAAGCTGGCTGAGCTGGGGGTGGCCGGCGAGCAGCCAGTCCTCCATGCGTCCCTCAGAGTGGTGGTGGTGGCCGGGAGCGACACAGGCAGCTCAGAGGCCAGGGCCCAGAAGGAGGGGACAGCTGCTGGTGTCCAGGTTCCTTGTGGAACAGGGGCATCTACAAGCCTAGGGTTTCTCAACTCCTCCCAAATGACCACATGCTGGCTGGACAGGCAGTGACCACCGCCCTGGGAAGCGCCAGTGCGGGAGGCTGCTGCTGACGCCCACGCCACACGGGTGGAGGGGACTGGCCGAGGGCCGTGCGGGTTTCAGGTGGGAAGGCTACTGCAGCTCTGCCGGCAGCCAGCGCTCCTTAGAGACCTTCCGGCCGTGGGCAGTGGGGCAGCCGCAGGCAGTGGGGCGGCCGCGGGCAGTCGGGTGGCCGTGGGGCGGCCACGGGCAGTGGGGCGGCCGTGGGAAGTGAGGCGGCCATGGGGAACGAGGTGGCCGTGGGCAGTGAGGTGGCCGTGGGCAGTGGGGCAGCCATGGGCAGTCGGGCGGCCGCGGGCAGTGAGGCGGCCGTGGGCAGTCGGGCGGCCGTGGGCAGCGGGGCAGCCATGGGCAGCGGGGCGGCCGTGGGCAGTGGGGCGGCCGTGGGCAGTGAGGCGGCCGTGGGCAGTGAGGCGGCCGTGGGCAGTGTCTCGGCCGTGGGCAGCGGGGCGGCCGTGGGCAGTGTCTCGGCCGTGGGCAGTGGGGCGGCCACGGGCAGCGGGGCGGCCGTGGGCAGTGGGGCGGCCGCGCGCGGGCAGTGAGGCGGCTGCGGGCAGCGAGCGCGTAGCCGCAGTGCGAGGCTGCCGGCTTACGTTGTTGTCCAGGCCCTCGATGACCTCGATACCGTTGTGGCTGAGGTACAGCTCGCGCAGGTTCACCAGGCTCTGCAGACCCTCGATCTTGGTCAGCCGGTTGCTCTGCAAAGAGGAGAGCCGACAGCGGTCAGAGCGCGGTGGGGCAGGCAGGGCCAGCACGTGCAGAGGGGGCCGCCACTGCCAGCCAAGGCTCTCGCACGGAGTGTGGGAACTCACGCTTTATAGATACACTGGGGGAAGCTTTACTTGGATTAATTTTTTTTTTTTTAAAGATTTGAGGCGCTGGCACCGTGGTGTAGCAAGTAAACTTGCTGCCTGCGATGCTGGCATCCCATGTGGGCCCCAGCTCGTGTCCAGGCTTTAAATCTTTAAAAAAAAAAAAAAAAATTATTTGAAGGGCAGAGTGAGACAGAGAGGGAGAGACAAAGACAGAAAGATCTTCCATCCACTGGTTCACTCCCCAAATGACTGCAACAGCCAGGACTGGGCCAGGCTGAAGCCAGGAGCCGGCTCTCCCAGGGGTGGCAGGAGCCCAGGCACTTTGGTCATCTTCAGCTGCTTTCCCAAGCCGTCAGCAGGGAAGTGGAGGGGAAGCAGAGCAGGCCGAACCCCAGTATGGGATGCCAGTGTTAGGCCACAACATCAGCCCTTACTCTGATAATTCCTCAATCATTTAAATCAATCAAGTTAATTAAACTTAAAATAATTCCAAAATTGCTGATTATATTTACTTTTAAGGTGTTTACTTTTTACAGCCATCTGTAAAATATTTATTTTTTATCTTAATCTTTAGTTTTTAGGATTCAATGTGACCACTATATTCCTAAAGCTGTACCTATGAAATTTGTATTCATTAAATAAAAACTTTCTTAAAAAGATTTGTAGATGCAACTAAGAGCATGATGTCCCTTTCCTCCCTCCCCCCACCCTGCTCCGTCTCCTGTCTCCACTTTTTGAGATAACATTTTAGATTTGCATTACAGTAAAAAGTCTTAATACTTCATCAAGTAAGAAGTTTGACAAGTAGAAAGCTCAAAGACCTGAATTTGGTAGGAAGACAATGGCTACAAATAATAACTGAATGGAAAAACGACCATTTCACCCACATGCAGTAAATGATTCTTTTCAAACAAGTTCATTCCTGCTTTTCAGGACCCACCGCAGCCTGAGTTTTCCGGCGGTGGGCAGGCAACCTGCCGCAGACAGTCACAGCGGCTCTCCGTGCCCACGGCTGGGCCGGCCGGCCTCCAGGACCCAGTGCACCCGAGCTTGACCGCGCTGAGCTGCTTCCAGCAAGAAAGCTCCCAGGAACTCAGCACCACGGGGCAGCACAGGCCCCTGGGAGTCTGCGGGTCTGTGCTCGCTGCTTCCACCGCCTGGCCAGACGCCAGGAGAGAGCCAAGAGCACACGCCACCAGCTGAAAGGGTCCTGCGGCTGAAGCCACCTGGGACTCCCTGGGAACGTTTCAGTTCAGCAGGTGTGTGTGTGTATGTAGTGTTTGTACATGGCACGTGTGTGAAGAGTGTGTATGGCCTTGTGAAGTGTTTCTGAGTGTGTGTATGTGGTTTACGTGAAGTGCCTGTGTATGAGTGGAGGGGCATGAATGAGGTGTGTACATGAGTTGTATGCACACAAAGTACGTGTGTATGAAGTGTGTGAAGTGTGGGGCCAGCACTGCGGTGTAGTAGGTTAAGCCACTGCCTGTGACACCAGCATCCCATATGGGCATGGGTTCAAGTCCTATATTTATTTATTTATTTTCTTTAAAGATTTATTTCATTTATTTGAAAGTCAGAGTTACACAGAGAGAAGAGAGGCAGAGAGAGAGAGAGCGAGAGAGAGAGGTCTTCCATCTGTTGGTTCACTCCCCAGATGGCTGCCAACAGTTGGAGCTGCGCTGATCTGAAGCCAGGAGCCAGGAGCTTCTTCCAGGTCTCCCACGCGGGTGCAGGGGCCCAAGGACTTGGGCCACATTCTACTGCTTTCCCAGGCCACAGCAGAGAGCTGGATCGGAAGAGGAGCAGCCGGGACTAGAACTGGCGTCCATATGAGATGCTGGCACCACAGGTGGAGGATTAACCTACTGTGCCACAGCACCGGCCCCCCATTGCTCCACTTCTGACCCAGCTCTTCCCACGGCATCTGGGAAAGCAGTGGAAGATGGCCCAAGTCCTTGGGCCCCTGCACCCATGTGGGAGACCGGGATGAAACTCCTGACTCCTGGCTTTGGCCTGGCCCTTGAGGGCATTTGGGGAGTGAACCAGCAGATGGAAGACCTCTCTTTCGCTCTCTGTGTCTCTCTAACTCTGAATCCTACATGGGTGCTGGTTCGATTCTCAGCTGCTTCACTTCTGATCCCACTCTGTTATGGCCTGGAAAGCAGTGGAAGATGGTCCAAGTGCTTGGGCCCCCGCACCTGCGTGGGAGGCTCAGTAGAAGCTCCTGGCTTCTCCCTGGCTGTTGCAGCGGTGTGGGACGTGAACCAGCAGATGGAAAATCTCCCTTTATTTCTCTCTGTCTCCTTCTCTAACTCTGCCTTTCAAATAAATAAAACAAATGCTTACCAAAAACGTGTGTGAACTGTGTACAAAAAGTGTGTGACAGGAAGTGTGTGTATGTGAAGTGTATGTGTATACAGTGGAAGTGTGTATACAAAGCATGTGTGTGCATGAAGTATGTGAAGTCTGCATGTGTGTGAACTATATGTGAAGTCTGTGTGTGAACTGTATGTGAACCATGTGAGAACAGGGTGTGAAGTCTGTGTGAATGTGTGTGTGAAGTCTGAGTGTGAAGTCTGTGTGTGAACCATGTGAGAACAGGGTGTGAAGTCTGTGTGAATGTGTGTGTGTGTGAAGTCTGTGGGATCTAAGGTCTCAGTCACCAACAGGGAAGCAAAGCACTGCTGGTGGGACACAGTGAGGTCCACAATGGGCTGGGGCCACAGGTCTGGCCTGCAGGAAGTGTGGAGCCGTACCTGCATGCTGAGGACGGTCAGGTTGGTAAGTGCGTCCAGGTTCTGCAGTTTAGTGATTTTGTTTTTCCCCAAAAACAGACTTTCCAGATTGGTTAATGTGTCGATATTTTCAATTGCCTGTGAAAAGGACAGAGCAGTGGTGAGCAAGGAGACCTCCAAGCTCACCAGAGAGGGAAGATGCCTGGGCCATATCTGCTCTGCAGACTTCCCCGCGAACCCATGCATGAAAGAACAGGGTGAGGGCACGGGCACGGGCACGGGCACAGGAGAGTGGTGAAGGATCCTGACCCCCACGTGGTCAGAGCTCTGGGTGAGGATACAGCCTGAGAGCCCCTGGCACACAGGACTTCGCAGGCCCAGCGGGTTCTGTGCTCACAATAGCCTTGGCCTTCACGGGGGGCTCTGACCCTAGGACTTCAGGATCCGGAGTCCACTCTGCACTGTTCCCAGGCTGCGCACTGCTGCCCCCGCTGCAGCCACACGTCCTGCCAGCACCCGTGCACCTCCACCTCCCAAGCCAGGACCAGGCTGTCCCGTCTGCTTCCCCCGGTGCCTGGGCACTGTGCATAGCTGAGTTTCCCTCTGGTCAGCTCACCACACTCTAGAACAAGCCGCACGTTTCACCTGACAATAACCACACTGAGCTCACACGCACCAAGTGGGGACTCCCACAGGCAGGGGCAGGCCGATTTCTGAGTCACTTTCTCCTGGGAGTTCTTCAGCGAGACACTTGGCGAAACGCTGACCCCTGGGCTGCTCAAACCAACCTCCCTTGGTCTGCACCTGCCTGGCCATCAGGGTGAGGCATCCTCTGATGCTTCCAGAGCCTTGTGGAGATGGCTGGGAGTGCTGGCCTCAGCTGGGCAAGCAGAGGCTCTTGGCCCGTCCGTGCCATCAGGGCGCCAGGCGTGGGCTTGCGTGGACCTCTGGCAACAGAATTCCTTGTCCCAGCCCCAGGCAAGTCCCTTGCCTCCTCTCCCCCACGACGGTCCCTCTGTGACCTGTCCAGGATTCCCGACAGATGCCCGGGGCTGTTCACAGTTGTCAAAGACACTGCCCGCTCTGTCTACGGACACCACAGTGCTCCTCCCAGTCTCAAGGTCAGGTGGACCCTGGAGAGGTGCTGACCCTACCCTGCTGGGGGATGCGTCCCAGGCACACAGCTGTCTGGGCAGGAGGGGCCCACCCAGCACTGTGTTCTGGGCAGCTCGGCATGGACGTCAGGCAGTGCCTGCTGGGACCTGTGTGCAGGAGCCAGGCTGGGCCACCTAGTGTGGAAACAGGATTTATCCACACTGACTTCCTATCAGTGTTTTCCTCAAGACACTAATCCTCCTTTGCTGGAAAAATCCACAGCGTGACAAGCCACAGAGCCAACCACACGCGCTGCCTGCAGCCCTGTTCAGCCCACACAGCCTGGGGGAGGGACAGCAGCCTGTGCTGTCCGTGCCACCAGCACCTACCCGGATGCGGTTTGAGCCCAGCTCCAGCATCTGCAGCTGATGCAGGGTGCCGATGTTCTCAATCTTATTAATTTTATTGTTGACCAAGAAGAGTTTTTTCAGTCGTGTCAATTTGTCAATCCCTTCGATGTTTCTCAGCAGATTAAAAGAAATATCTAGAATTCTGGGAACAAGCAAAACAATTCTTCTTTAATGAGCAGAGGTTATACAGAGCTCTGAGTTTAACTAGAGAGAAGGGGTAGCCGTCTGGGTGCAGTCTCTGTGGGGTGGAACCTGACTGTGGCCCTGCTCCTGCCTGGTGCGCACCAGCGTGGTGGTCCCTCAGGACTCTAGAGAGCCGGGGGGCAGCCCACGGGTCCCGGGACTGCATCTGGCAGAGTTCCACTGCAGGACCCCACACCTGCTCTGCACGTGGAAGGGGCCTGAGTCAAAACAAACAGAACTCCGGGGCCACAGGGGCCCAGGGGCAGCTGTGTTCGGGTCCCAGCTCCTGTGTTTTTACAATTATCACTTATTCTTTTATTTTTAGAATTATCATTTACTCTTTTATTGTCTAAAAAAAGGATTCATGGGGTGAGCATCTGTCCGCATCCCATCCTGGAATGCCTGGGCTCAACTTCTAGCTCAGCTTCTGATTCTGGTTCCCTGCTAATGTGTAGCCTTGGAGGTGGCAGGTATAAGTTCAAGTATTTGGGTCCCTGCTACTCACCTGGGAGACCCAGATGGAGCTCCAGGCTCCTCACTTAAGCTTAATCCAGCCCTGGCTGTCGGGGGCATTGGGGAGGTGAACCAGTGAGTGGAAAATCTCTCTGTCTCTGTTTCTCAAGTAAGTTTTTTTTTTTTTTTTTTTAAAGAGTATTTGTAAGGCAAAAGGAAATTTTGTTCAAAAAATTTTTTTGACTAGAGAGGCAGACAGACAGACATAGAGAGAGAGAGAGAAAGAGCTAGAGAGAGACAGAGAGTTCCCATCCACTTTCTCTCCCCAAATACCTGCGATGGGCTGGGCCAGGGTCAGGAGCTCAGTCCAGGTCTCCCACATGGGTGGCAGGAACCCAATTACTTGAGCTATCACTTCTGCCTCCCAGGGTCTGCACTGGCAGGAAGCTGGAGTCAGGAGACGGAGCCAGGCATCAAACACAGGCAATGTGACATGCACGTGGCATCTTAACTGCTAGGCCAAACGCCTGCCCCTAGAAAGGAAACTCTGGATTAACTTCCCTCTCCCTGGCTTGGAATCGTCCCTGTAAAGCAGTCTGGCCACAGGCCCACTTTAGTCTCTGGCCTAGACCATCTATCAAGCCAATGACACATGCCTGGCGGGCAGGGATCTGGGAGCTGGGTGCAGGGCAGGACCCTGTTGGGGACAGCCACCCAAGGGCTCAGAGCTGGGCAGGGGTTGGTTCTGGAGAAACCAGCTGCCCCGCCCGGTCATCTCTCCCCGATCACCACGCGGGCCTGCATTGTTCCGTGACTTACTCCAGCTCTGCCAGGGACTCCAGGTTCTCTATCTTCCTGATCTGGTTGTCATAGAGATCCAGTTCTCGAAGACTCTGCAGCTCCTCCAAGTTCTCGATGCACTTAATGAGGTTCTGACGCAGGCAGAGAGTCTGGCACAGACATGGACAACACGAATGTGGGGAATACTGCAGGCTGTACCGGACACACAGCGGGGAGCTGACACAGTGCAGGCTGTACCGGACACACAGCGGGGAGCTGACACAGTGCAGGCTGTACTGGACACACCGAGGGGAGCTGACACAGTGCAGGCTGTACCGGACACACCGAGGGGAGCTGACACAGTGCAGGCTGTACCAGACACACAGAGGGGAGCTGAGACAGTGCAGGCTGTACCGGACACACAGCGGGGAGCTGACACAGTGCAGGCAGTACCGGACACACAGCAGGGAGCTGACACAGTGCAGGCTGTACCAGACACACAGCGGGGAGCTGACACAGTGCAGGCTGTACCGGACACACAGCGGGGAGCTGACACAGTGCAGGCTGTACCGGACACACAGAGGGGAGCTGACACAGTGCAGGCTGTACCGGACACACAGCGGGGAGCTGACACAGTGCAGGCTGTACCAGACACACAGCGGGGAGCTGACACAGTGCAGGCTGTACCGGACACACAGCAGGGAGCTGACACAGTGCAGGCTGTACCGGACACACAGCGGGGAGCTGACACAGTGCAGGCTGTACCGGACACAAGGCGGGGAGCTGAGACAGTGCAGGCTGTACCGAACACACAGTGGGGAGCTGACACAGTACAGGCAGTACTGGACACACCGAGGGGAGCTGACACAGTGCAGGCTGTACCGGACACACAGTGGGGAGCTGACACAGTGCAAGCTGTACCGGATACACAGTGGGGAGCTGACACAGTGCAGGCTTGTCCAGACACACAGCAGTGAGCTGAGACAGTGCAGGCTGTACCGGACACACAGTGGGGACTAATGGAGTGCTGCCACTTGTTACTGTGGTTTAGGGTCAGTCTCTTAGTGAAAGAGTTTTCATTCTACTGGTTTCTGGCAATGGCTGCTCTTTGAGAGGCTGCCCTGTCTACTTGTGTGTGGACAGAAACCCAGAGGGAGGCTGTGGCAGCCCCACACCGAACAGATATCCTTCAGGAGGTTGGCTGGTCTGGGGCTGGAGCCTGTGCCCCTTTCTGGCCGAACAAAAGACCCCAAAGTGGGCTGTTTTCAGAAGCAAATTTAACTGGAGGGAGTGAGGACCCCAACGCTGAGGAGTGCGTAGGGGAGGGAGGCACATGCCGCAGGCACGCCGGTGCCCACCACAGGCACGGTGCTCAGCGTGGGGGCGGAGCCTGCGCTCACCTTCACCTTCTTCAGCACCCCGAAGCCTTCGATCTTCCCGATGCGATAGTGGTTCAGATCCACGTCCTGCAACGAGAGCAGATGGGCAGGCAGGAGAGGGCGCCAGGTCAGGGCAGTGACAGTGAGCCGGGGTGGGCTGCACCATGCGCTTCCTGTCAGTTTACCGTTAAACTGACCATCAAGATGGTGTGTACGCACACCTTTCTCTCACCTCCCAGCCCCCTGAGCACAAAACGTGAAGAGCAGGTTCTGAGGAGATGCCCCGGTGCCAGGCATCGTGCCACACGTGTCGCACTGAGGCTGGGACGTTAAGACCCTGCCACGTACCACGTAGTCATGTGGGTCGATGGCGGCTCCAGGGTGACACGCAGGGGCATTTTCATCGCTGCTTTAACCACCACCAGAAGACAGGAAGCCACCCAAGCAAGGCCTGGCGACCTCTCCAGGGGAATCTGGCACCCCCCAGACAGCCTGGCGGTCAGGGTGGTCCGTCACTGTGCCCGCAGGCCCGCCCAGCAGGCAGCATTACCTCTGCGTCTCTGTCCAGGTTAATGGTTTCCATGTCCACAGCCAGCTCATGTTCCTCTGAAAAAAGGTGAGAGGAGGCTCACTGAGAACCCTGCGGGTGGGCAGCAGTCAGGGAGCTGGGGAGGAGCTACGGCTCCAAGGCCCGAGCCGCTCGGCAGAGGGGACACCAGGGACACCGCGCCGGGACCAGCAGGCCCCGCCCCACAGCGGTGTGTCGTGTGTCGAGCTTCTTCCGCTTGGCCACTGGCAAAGGTCTCCTAACTTCCATGCGTGCCTCTGAGCCTCCCGGGAAAGGAATGGCAGTCGGAAACCAGTAGCAGAATGGATGGAAGCCACTGGCCCCCAGTGCTGTGGCCCTGGCGGCAGCCTGTCTCCCATATGCTCCTTCCACTGGCCTGGCCCTGTCCTAGGACGCCGCCTTTATTGCTTGGCAAAGTGGCTCAGCATCTGCACCAGCTTCCTTTTGAAGCACAGCTCCACAGACAGGCAGGGAGCCTCCCTGGTAACGGGCACGGGGACACCGGCAGACTCTCCCGCCCCTGGTAACAGGCACAGGGACACTGGCAGACTCTCCCGCCCCGGTAACGGGCACAGGGACGCTGGCAGACTCTCCCGCCCCTGGTAACAGGCACGGGGACACTGGCAGACTCTCCCGCCCCTGGTAACGGGCACGGGGACACTGGCAGACTCTCCCGCCCCTGGTAACGGGCACGGGGACACCGGCAGACTCTCCCGCCCCGGTAACGGGCACAGGGACGCTGGCAGACTCTCCCGCCCCTGGTAATGGGCGCGGGGACACCAGCAGCCTCTCCGCGGGGATGCCGGCAGACTCCCGCCCCTAGTAACAGGCACGGGGACACTGGCAGACTCTCCCGCCCCTGGTAATGGGTGTGGGGATGCCGGCAGACTCCCGCCCCTGGTAACAGGCACGGGGACACTGGCAGACTCTCCCGCCCCAGGTAACGGGCGTGGGGACACTGGCAGACTCTCCCGCCCCTGGTAACGGGCGCAGGGACATTGGCAACTTCTCCCGCCCCTGGTAACGGGCGCGGGGACGCCGGCAGACTCTACTCCCCAGAGAGCTGCCGCCTCCTCAGCCACTGGGGCTCAGCCTCCATTATTAGGTCCTCCTTTTCATTTAAGTGTGTGTTGAAAGGGACTAAGACATACGCACACCACACATGCACAGACACCACACATGCAGACACACATGGCCTGCTGCACACACAGCCACATACAGGCATGCAGTGACGTGCACAGATACAGCCACACGGCCCTTTCCACACACACGCACTGACATGCAGACACACACACATACATGCATGCAGGGACAGACACAGATACACACATGGCCCACTCCACACACATGCAGAATACACAACATGTACAGGTCCCTGTGGACACACACAGGAACATGCCTTTCTCCCTGAGGATACCTTAAGTGACAAGAACACCCCTCGTTATCCCCTTCCGTTTCCTCAGCTGTCTTAGTGTCTCCCCTGGTTCGCCTGAATTAGGTCACACAGGGACCCGGGACATCAGCCCCTCCGATCCCTTGCGCTGCACGTCCTGTAGGGACGGGCGGGCTGCAGTCTGTGGATACCATGCATTTGTGGAAGTGGGCTCTTCCTGCCGCGCCTCTCCCGCGGTGCAAACCTGCTCCTGTTGCGCAGGGGAGCAGGTGCGCATGGTCTGGGCCTCCCTCAGGCTGCGCCCCGCGGAGGCCTCAGGAAGGCGCAGAACAGAGAAGGAGCCGCCCCACACTCGACGTCAGCTCTCGCCTTTTCACGGTGCCATTCCAGACAGCAGAAGCCGGCCAAGGAAGTGCCCGGGGCGGGTGCCTCGTGCAGCGGCTGAGCTGCTGCCAGGGATGCCCGCGCCCACACTGCAGGGCCTGGGTGCCAGCCCCGCCCCAGCTTCCTCCTAACGCACATCTCGGGGGCAGCAGCGACGGCTCAAGGACTTGGGTCCCAGCCGCTCACATGGGACACCAGGATTGAGTTTTGGGCTCCTGGCTTCAGCCTGCTCCAGCCCCGCTGTCACAGGCGTCTGGGGAGTGTCAGGAATGAAAACTTCTTCTTTCATAAAACATGAAAATAAACAAATTGAAAAAGCAGTCACTTATTATACTTCCGGCTCTCATTCCTTAGGATGCCACTCAAAATCAACCTAAGACACACAAGAAAGGAATTGGGGACAAGCGGGAAGAGACAGGCGGCACACCCTCGACAGCCCTCAGCAGCCGTGGACTCCAGGCGTCACGGCACAAGAGGGAGCATGACCACGGCTGGAGCCTGGTCATTCAGTGTCCACACAGAGGCTCCACGGAGAGGAGCTGAGCCAGCAGGTGGCACCGGGGCGGGGCCAGCTCCTCAGGGCACAGTGTCTCTGTAACCTCCAAAACAAAGCTGCCTGCCGAGCACACCCTTCCGAATGCGCCTTTAAAACAAGCTAGGAAGAAGAAGAAGGTAACAGTTGACACGCTTGGATCTGTTCTATTCGCACTCACAACTTAAGTAAGCACAGGTGGAGCAAGTCCCAGCCTCCTTAAGGACGGGAGAACTCCGACAGCCAGGGTGCAGCTCAGCCGGCTTCGGGCGAGCAAGTGGCAGCAGTGGGTCCTCACTCAGGATCGCACACCGCCGGCCTGAGACACAGGCCCGGCAAGGGAACTGCTCCACGGAGCTCTGCCAGCTCGCCAGCCCTCCAGGCGCCCGAGGCCCCAGCAGCGCAGACCCGAGGGTGGCCCGCGTCTGCTGACGTCACTCTGTGCCCTCTCTGCCTCCCTCGTCACTCCCAGGACATGGACTTGGAAGCTGCAACGTGACTCTGATTACTTTCCCGGTGATCTCCTTTTGCCTTAGCACTAAGTTGCCATAGTTACCAATCATCTCTGCCAACACAGAAAGCACGTTATTTTAAACCTCAGCCTTGTTTTTGAGGCTGACTTTTCTTCTGAGAGGGGCGATGCGTGACTACCGACACCTGAGACACCCACGCATCTAGTACAGTGGGAAAACACAGGTGTGCGGCCCTCCCAGACCTGCCAGGCACAGTGGCCACGCTGCCTGTCCTGGCAGGGAACCAAAAACAAGATTTCAACAGGCATGTGCTGAGAAACTTGCTGTTTTTACCCAATAATCTGTCCTGAGCAGCCCTCTGCGTTCACACGGATTCTCTCTTTCTTTGAAATATAAATTGTTTACGCAAAAAGAAAAGGCTAGGCCCGTGAGAAGCCACCAGTGCGGGGCGAGACTGACTTTTCTCATCTAAATCTGTTCCGCTGCTGTTATTCACCAGGCAACTGGAGGTGCCGGGCTGTGTTGCACGTCGCGGGGGGCGGGATGCTCAGGCCCGCAGTTTCGTCTGCCGCACACAAGGCGGCCATGTTGAGTGCAGATCTTGCTTCCAGGGTGCAGCTCAGTAAAGCTGTTTGCCTTCAGCGGAATCCTGCCGGCAGGGCCCCGGGGAGCACAGCAGCGCGACAGACACGGGGCAGTCCCGCCCGCGCCCTCCCCGCCTGAGCTGGCGTCCCTCGTGCAGACGGTACCTTCCGGGTCCTCCTCGGCCCGCTCCTCCCCATCTTTCAGGCTCTGCTGGCTGAGGTCCGCCACGATGCCGCTGCTGTGCCTCTTCCCCTCCTCATCGCCCGACTCCTCCGATTCCACTCGCCTGTCAACTGAAGCCACACGCGGCAGTGAGAATTCACGGCCAGGGCCAGCGACGACACTGGCATTTTGTTTGAGTGTTGGTTTCGATCCAGCTCCCTGCTAATGGGAAGGCGGTGGAGGAGGGCCCAAGTGCTTGTGCCCCGCCACCCACATGGGAGACCCAGATGGAGCTCCAGGCTCCTGGCTTCAGCCTGGCCCAGCACCAGCTGTTGCAGCCATTTGAGGAGTGAACCAACCAATGGAAAATCTCTCTTTCTCTATCACTCTGCCTTTCAAGTAAATAAATCTTTTTAAAAAATGGTTTCTTTCGATCCAAGAGACACTTGGTTGTTGCCTGTGTCCCAGGACATTCTGAGAACACCGAGGGGGGCAGGAGAGGCCGCACGGGCAGGAGGGCGCAGCAGGCTGCCCTTGCCTCCAGGAGCTTGGGACAGCCTGCAGTCACACGTTCTCTCACCACCATGCAGTGGGGGAGAAAGGGGTTAGGGCACCATGTGGCCCTTCTGCCACACGTGTGTCCATGCCAGCCGAGCACACAGAACCACGTTTCTGTTTTTGGTGTTCTCTTTGAAGATTTATTTGAAAGGCAGAGCTACAGAGAGGGAGAGGCAGAGAGAGTCTTCCACCTGCTGGGTCACTCTCTGAACGGCTGCTACAGCCCAGCTCAGGCAGAACCCAGGAGCTTCCTCCGGGTCTCCCCCGTGGGTGCGGGGCCCCCGCACTTGGGCCATCTTCTGCTGCTTTCCCAGGCACATTAGCAGGGAGCTGGATGGGAAGTGGAGCAGCTGGGACCCAAACTAGTGCCCACATACAATGGCAGCACTGCAGGCAGAACCTCAATCTGCTGCCACGGCTCCGGCCCCACGCAGGGCCATGTTCTGAACGAGGTCAAGACTGACTCCAGGGGCCGGCGCTGTGGAGTAGTGGGTAAAGCCGCTGCCTGCAGTGCCAGCATCCCATAGGGGTGTGCCAGTTCGAGTCCCGGCTGCTCCACTTCCAATCCAGCTCTGCTATTGCCTGGAAAAGCTGTAGAAGATGGCCCAAGTGCTTGGGGCCCTACACCTGCGTGGGACACCTGGAAGAAGCCCCTGGCTTTGGATCGGCGCAGCTCCGGCCAGTTGGGGAGTGAACCAACGAATGGAAGACCTCTCTCTATGCCTCTCTTCTCTGTGTGTAACTCTGACTTTCAAATAAATAGGTAAATCTTAAAAATAAATAAATAAATAAACACTGACTCTCGTCAGACTGTGGGTGGGGCTGAAGAAGGCGGGGAACACAGCCGACAGCCTGAGTGCCATGAACTGTCCCAGACAGAGCGCTGGGGCCACAGCTGTAAAGGCTGGGACTGCGCCTTTCTGAGTTAAAGAACAAGGCAGCGGTGGGCAGTCGAGAATCAGTCTTTCCCATCGCCGCATTGCTGACCCTCTCGGAGCTGGGAGTCTGGGGCCCCAACACGGGACGGGGGCGTCGGCCAGGGGCTCTCACACACACATGCCTCCTGGCCCTGCTCACCAAGTGACCCCCAGGAAAGCACTGGGACTGAGTAGCTCCTCCTGGAACCATCTCCACCAGCTCCCACGCCTCGCCCCCCACGCGGTAACCGTGGGCCGGGGCAGCCGCCCAGGTGAGTGCTCCCTGTCGCTGGAGGGTCTGATCTGGTCTCACGGTTCACCCCAAGATGTTTCTGGAATGCCAGTGGCTCTTCCCAGTGCTTTCTCCAGGCCTCGGCTTCCCCGTCTGTACAGGGAGCTGGCACCGTGCCCGCACCTCAGGAACCGGGGGCCTAATGCATTATTCATCGGCAGACACGGGCACACTGCGGTCAACGTCAGCCTGACGGGAGGGGCGTGAGAGTCTGGGGGCTGGGGCGGGGCCGGGTGGGTGAGGAGCAGGAGCAGCACCCCCAGCGAGGAGGGCAGTGGGGGGCTCAGGACCGAGACGAGGGGGGGTGTGGGTCCAGACCGCCACCCACCAAGACGTGGGCACAGCTCACGAGGGCGCAGGGGTGGGCTTCAAAAGGGTGCCCTTCTGCTACCAAGGGTCCTGACGTCCAGGCCCTCCAGCCCCTGGGTCAGACTCCCTGGCACCTGTGCCTCCCTGCGGTCTTCGGAACGCACTCACCAGTCCCCAACCTGGCTGACGGGCAGGGCTCTCCACGACCCCGCCCCGAGCCCAGCACCCTCCCTCCAGAGATCTGCACCCCATCTCTGGCTCTGAAGAAATGCAGTCTTCAGAAAGCTCACGGAAAATGCCTATCATGAAAATGGCCTGCATGAATTTAAAAAAAAATTTTTTTTGCACCAAAATGCATTTCTTTTTTAACCCCATTTTCCACGAACTTCCTGAAGTGTTCTTGCGTAAGCATGTATACAACGCGCACGTGCCGTGTTAACGCGCGCGCGCGCACACACACACACACACACACAGTCTGCATCTTTCCCAACAAAGTACAGGCGGAAGAAGGCTGAATGGGGTCTTTTTCGTAACCACGGTGCCCTTAAAAACAGGCCCCGGCTTCTGGAACGCCGGTGTCGCCACGATACCTTCGCTTTCGCGAGAGGCCCCTTCCACGCCCCGGCGCAGACACCCACGAGCAGACTCCAGCAGGTGCCAGCCCCCAGCCTGGGGGTCCCTCGGGGGCCCCCGGCACCGCTCTCTCGCCTGTCCATCTCGGGGCTCCGGGCGAGGCTTCCGCCCGCCTTCGGGAAGCCCCCGCCTCGCACGGAGCCGTCACCTCGACTGGGCTCGCGCCGCCGCCGTCCCCGCCCCCGCCCCCGCGCCGCGGGGTCCTCCTGGTCGCTGCCGCCCTCGGGCCGGGCTTCCCCGGGTCCGAGCCTCCCCCGCCCCGCCTGACCTGGGGCTGTCGGAGCCCTCCCGGCAGGCCCGGCCGTCGCCCGGAGCGGGCCGCCCAGCTCCTCCCGGCCAGAGGCCAGTGCCGGCCGCTGCTCCCCCGCCCGCAGGGCCCTCGCCTCCGCCCGCAGGGGCCGCTCACCCTCCATCATCTCCTGCGACTGTTGCTGCCCTGCGCCGCGCTCCGCCGCCATATTGGCTGCTCGTCCCCTTTCCGGAACTCGTCGCCTCAGGCCGCGCAGCCAATCAGGGCTCGCGGCTCCGAGCGGGTCCGGCCAATAGGATCCCGGCGCCCAGCCGCAGCGCCTCATGGGAGCTGTAGTTCCTTGCCTCCCGCCTCGCCTCCCAGGGCGGGTAATTTAAGGCAGCCAAGGCCGAGGAGTGTGGAGGTCAGAGGCTAGGAAAGAACGCGTTGGGGTTAGAGCAGGACTCACGAAGTCAGAGCTGGTCTGCGCGCCGGGGATAGGCGTGCCGCTGGGCGGCAGGTGCGGGCCAGTTCCACGAGCATGCTGGCCTTGGCTCCGGCTGTACAGCAGCTGCAGGCCAGTTCCACGGCTTCCCCTTGGCGTCCCTGCGCGGACCTGGCCTGTGCGAGAGGTCCAGCTCGCTCGCTGCGGGCTACGGAGGGCGTCGCGGCCTCGCCTGCCCCTCGGGCCTCAGGGCCTGTGAAGGAGCTGCCTGGGCACTCCCGCCCTCAAGACGAGGCCGCCCGTAGACGTGTCCGGGGCTGTGCCTCTTTCCCATCTCTTTTGGCGCCTGCGAGGCACCGTAGGGGGGTGTCCAATGCGTCCCTAGCAACCGTTAGCGCGGGCTTCTAGGCGCCGGCTCTCCTAGTCCCGCCTTCCCGCGCTAGCGATTGGCCTGTAGGGCCCGTCAATCTACGAGAGTAGCTCTGCGATTGGCAGGTAGGCTGGAAGTGCGGGTCGGTTCCCTTCCCGCGGGCTGAGGAGATCTTGGCGGTGTGACTGTGGCCGAACCTAGGTGAGGTCCCTGGGCCTGGGCAGGCGGGCGCCCCGCGGTCCCGGGGCGGTAGTTGTCGGTCCTGTGTCCCCCCGCACGGGGCCGAGGGGCACCGGCAGCCCTCTCGCTGGCCCGGCCCGCGCGCCGTCGCCGCTCTTTCTCCCGGTCGCGGCCTGGCGGCGGGGTTCTGGCCGTTTGCCCCTGGCCCCGCACGCTGGTAACGCCTCCGGGCACACTGTGGTCACTCGGTCTTCCTTGCGCTGGTTGGCTCCGCAGATGGCCGTGACGGCCGGGCCCGGGTCCCTCGCGTGGGTGCGGGGCGCAGGCTGTCTGGCGGTCTTCCCGGGCCGAGTGGGGCTGTCACGGGCGCCCCGGCCCCAGCCCAGGCAGCTTGGGATGCCAGCCTGGCCAGCTCGGCGTGCAGCGTTCTCTGCTGGGTCCGCTTCCCTTTAGACCTCATCCTTTCTCGCCCAGGTAGCTGTGACCTCTCCCCATGCCCGGCTTCGTCCCACGTTGCTGGGCCTGGTCACCTTGGTCCTAGGCGTGTGGCCCCCTGGGCGCCTGTCCACGTCGGTCGCTGGACCTCTGTCCGTGGCCTCAGGGCTCAGCTCTCCCGATGCCGCCCTGGGAGCCCAGGCCTGGCTGGCGCCTGCGGGCGGTGGGAGAAGCCGGGCTCTGCCCGCGGGCCCGCCGTGGCTGTGGAGTGCAGGGCTCGCAGATGGCTCTGAGGCCTGGGCCCGGCCTCCCCAGGTAGCAGCAGCGTTCGCCTCCCTGCCCCCGCCTCCCGGTTCTTTCCTTTTGCCGGCAATGTGTCTGGACAGCGCTAGGGCTTTTCTTCGGGGAGGGGGTGGTATTTATTTGTTTGGAGGCGTTCCACACGGAGAGGAGAGACACAGAGGTCTGTCTTCCATCAGCTGACTTATTCCCCAGCCGGCCGGCGGAAGCCAGGAGCCAGGAGCTTCCTCCAGGTCTCCCACGGGGGTGCAGGGGCCCAGGCAGCTGGGCCGTCCCCGCTGCTTCCCCAGGCCACAGCAGGGAGCTGCACTGGTGGTGGAGCAGCCGGGACCCAGGATGCCGGCCCGGCAGGCAGCGGCTCTCAGCCCTGTGTTTACCTTCCGGCTTGCCTTGTAAGGGAAGTGGCCCACCGCTCAGCTTTCTGGAGCTTGGTTTGCTTTTTCTGCTCGGTAGGTTCTAAGAGGTATCCCTGTTTTGTGTATCCCTGTTTTGTGTAGCTCCTTCGATTTCCCGGCTGCAGTCCGTAGCCTAAAGGTTCCAGAATCTACGATGACTTCTCTCCCTGCTGAGTGCTGGGGCGGTCTCATTTCTTCCTTCCTTGTCCCTTTGCTGGGTCGGCCTTGCTGCCCGGAATAGCTCGTGTCTTCTCGCCCTGTGCACGAGTTTCTCTAACATGGGTGCGAGGCTGGAGGATGCTGTCGGAGGCGGCGAGCGTCGGCCGGAGGTCTCGCCCAGCCCAGGCCTTTGCACGGTCTGCCATGGCTAGCATGTGGTGCTGGTGGGGAGGTGGGAGTCGGATCGCGCTAAGGAGCCCAGCACAGGTTCACGGCCCCTGGGTTTCCTGTTTTCTGAAACTCCGTCCGTACGTCTTGGCATTTTTCTACTGGTCTTGTATCTTTTCAAGTTGTTTTGTTTTTCCTGACAGGCAGAGTGGACAGTGAGAGAGAGATAGAAAGGTCTTCCTTTTCCGTTGGCTCGCACCCCAATGGCTGCTGCAGACGGCGCACCGCGCTGATCCGAAGCCAGGAGCCAGGTGCTTCCTCCTGGTCTCCCATGTGGGTGCAGGGCCCAAGCACTTGGGCCATCCTCCACTGCACTCCCGGGCCACAGCAGAGAGCTGGACAGGAAGAGGAGCGACCGGGACAGAATCCGGCACCCCGACCGGGACTAGAACCCGGTGTGCCGGCACCGCAAGGCGGAGGATTGGCCTAGTGAGCCGCGGCACCGGCCTAAAGTTTTTAAACATTAACATTTTCACCTTTTGGAACTGTCCTGGATAGCCGGTCCCTGTAACATATGTGCTGCAGATATCCTCCTAAGCTGTGCTTGTCCCTCGTGGAATTTTTTGTGAGCAGATGTTCTGAATTTTTATGCTAAATTGATCACTGATTTGGTGGCTAGAGCTGCTTGTGTCTTGGTTGGGAAGACGTCTGCTTACCCCGAGGCCTTGTGGGTGGTCACGTTCTTTCCTTCAGGGTTCTCTGTGTACCCTGGGCACTGCTCCCTGTGTGTGCCGTGTTGAATGCTGTTTTTGTCCGTTCCTGTCTGGCCAGGGAGTTGCCCCAGCACATGCAGGTTAGTGGCCCGTGTGTGGTCAGTGAGGCAGCCCTCCCTGTCACGCCTCAGGCGTCCACAACTCGCAGGCCTGTGGCTGTGCCCTGTTCCTCCCGCCTGGCCTTTCCAACACGGCACTTTGAGTTTTTTTTTTTTTTAATTTATTTTCATTTTATTTGGAAGGCAGAGAGAGAGAAAAAAATCTGAGAAACCAATCTGTTGGTTGGTTCACTCCCCAGATGCCTACAACAGCTGGGGCTGGGCTAGGCCATAATCAGAAACTGCATCTGGTCTCCCACGTGGCTAGCGGGGACCCAGGCGCTGAACCGTCGGCTGTAGCCTCCCAGCACGTGCACGCGTGGGAGCTGGAATCAGAAGTGGAGCCAGCTCTGGAAACAGCCACTCTGATACAGGACGTGGGCGTCCACCCCGCGGCTTCACTGCTGTGCACCTCCTTTCTTGAGTTCCCCACTG
This sequence comes from Oryctolagus cuniculus, assembly GCF_964237555.1. Classification (NCBI taxonomy): domain Eukaryota; kingdom Metazoa; phylum Chordata; class Mammalia; order Lagomorpha; family Leporidae; genus Oryctolagus; species Oryctolagus cuniculus. The sequence continues at coordinate 533,073 of NC_091434.1, forward strand.
GTAGGCTAAGAGCCCCCCTCCCCACCCCACTGCGTGCGATCAGCAGCGGCCCTGGTTCCAGGAACTCGAGTCCGCATTTGCTGTCGAAGATGCCCTGCTCGTCACCCAGCAGGTAGGCCCGCCGCGCGGCCGCCGTCCCGTGGCTGTGCGTTGCGTTCTCTCCACTGCGCTCTGTCACTTTTACTCCGGACTCTGTGTTGGACGCTGGGTCGCTGGTTCCAGTACGTCTTGTAATTCACGACTTTTCTTTTCAGCTGTGACCTGCCTATTTTCTGGCATTTTAAGAATTAACTTTATTGAGACCTAATTTGCGTCTGGTAAAACGTGCCCCTCTCTGGTCAGAGTTGGGTGAGCGTGAGCTGGACGTCAGGCCTCAGCGCAGGCAGAGCTGCTCCGTTACCCCGAGGCTCCGCGAGCCGTGTCTTGGCCAGCGCCTTCCCTGCCCGCTGCTGGCCTGCTCTCCAGGGCTGTGTGCAGCTGGAGTGCCCCCGCGCAGGCCGTTTGTCTCTGACTGTCGCTGCGCAGTGTGGGGTCCTGAGATTCACCCACGTCATCGTGTGTGTGCCGAGTTGGTTCATCTTCCTTGTGGGGGTGGATTCATTGTCTCCTGTTGATGGCCAGACATGTGAATTGACATTTGTTTCTCTTTGGAGCTGCTTTGGCTGGCGCTGTGGTCAGCAGGCGTGGATGCACGCGTGAGCTGTCTTCTCATGGCGAGTACTGGGGTGCAGCTGCTTTGTCCTGCTTTCCAAGGTGGGGGCCACATGGATTCCTATCGACCCGGGAGAGGCCCGGTGCTCGGAGTGCGTGGCAATACTGCGTGTTCTCGTTTTCTCGACAGTTAGTGGTCTGGCGGCTGAGCAGCGAGAGACGGCTTGCTGCAGGCTCAGTCTGCCTGCCCTGATGGCAAGACGAGGAGCTCTTACCACGCATGTCTGAGGCAACACGGCCATTCAAAGCCTTTGCCCATGCGTGTCTATGACAACATGTCCGTTCAAAGCCTTTGCCCACGTGTATCTATGACAACACGTCCATTCAGAGCCTTTGCCCATGCGTGTCTATGACAACACGTCCATTCAGAGCCTTTGCCCATGCGTGTCTATGACAACACGTCCATTCAGAGCCTTTGCCCACGTGTATCTATGACAACACGTCCATTCAGAGCCTTTGCCCACGTGTATCTATGACAACACGTCCATTCAGAGCCTTTGCCCATGCGTGTCTATGACAACACGTCCATTCAGAGCCTTTGCCCATGCGTGTCTATGACAACACGTCCATTCAGAGCCTTTGCCCACGTGTATCTATGACAACATGTCCGTTCAAAGCCCTTGCCCATGAGTGTCTATGACAACATGTCTGTTCAAAGCCTTTGCCCACGCGTGTCTGTGGCAACACGTCAGTTCAAAGCCTTTGCCCACGCATGTCTATGACAACACGTCCATTCAGAGCCTTTGCCCACGCGTGTCTGTGGCAACACGTCCACTCAGAGCCTTTGCCCACGCGTGTCTGTGGCAACACGTCCATTCAGAGCCTTTGTCCACACGTGTCTGTGGCAACACGTCCGTTCAAAGCCTTTGCCCACGCATGTCTGTGGCAACACGTCCACTCAGAGCCTTTGCCCACGTGTGTCTGTGGCAACACATCCGTTCAAAGCTTTTGCCCACGCGTGTCTGTGGCAACACGTCCACTCAGAGCCTTTGCCCGTTGTAACGAAGACTGCGCTGTGCCTCCTTATGACTGAGCCATGAGAGTTCTTTATTCCAGTGACAAGCCTTGTGTCAGGTACAGGTATTACGAATATTTTCTCCAAGCCAATGGCTTGTCTTTTCTCTTTATTTAAATTAGAAAGGAATTTGTCCTACAAAGAGCTTGCTCCTCCATCCCTTGGTTTACTTTTTGAATGTCTGCAGCGGCTGTGGCTGGGCTGGGGCCAAAGCAGGAAGCGGGGAGCTCAGTCCAGGTCTCCCTTCGGTGGCAGGGACCCAGGCTCTGCATCAGCAGGAAGCTGCAGCCAGTGTGTTCACTCGCGCCTGGTGTGCTAGGCCAAGTGCCTGCCCCCTTTTTGGTTTTTAAATGGCAGAGGCATTGTGTTTGGGTTGACTCTTTTTTTTTTTTTTTAATATTTATTTATTTGAGAGGTAGAGTTACAGACAGAGAGGGGGAGAGACAGAGAGGTCTTCCATCTGCTGGTTCACTCCCCAGATGGCCACAGTGGCTGGAGCTGTGTTGATCGGAAGCCAAGAGCCAGGAGCTTCTGGGAGTTCCATGCAGGTGCAGGGGCACAAGACTTGGGCCATCACTGCTGCTTTCCCAGGCCACAGCATGAGAGCTGGATCGGAAGAGGAGCAGCCGGGACTCAAACCGGTGCCCATATGGGTTGACAGTGCTGCTTAAGCTGTCCCACAGTGCTGGCCCCGCCAGTCTTTCTGTTATGGTTGATGCTTCTTGTGTCTTGCCTAAGAAACCACTGAAGATCTTTCTCCTGTTGTGTTTAGAAGTGTTACGGGTGCGTCACGTCCCCAGGGCTCTTGTGTTGGTGTTCCAGCCCCAGGCTCTCAGCTGGGCCCTGTCTGGGCAGGGGAGCTGCAGTTACGGGTGGCTGTGGCTGAGCCTGGGTGGATGCCAGCACCCCCGTGCGTTAGAGCTCCTGCAGCTCTGTGGCGTACTCTGATGGTGACGCTTCACTCTCTGGCTGGGATGCCCTCAATGTTCTGTCCATCTAAGGGTCTGGGCGAGGTGTCGACATCCAAACAGGCCGTAGAAGACACAGGTTAAATGGGCTGCAGACCCAGGAACATGTGTCTTGGCCCTGTGGTCTCTGCACGTCACGGGGGAGCTGCTGCTGGTGGTCTGGCGTCGGCCGCGGTGTCCTGTTGTCCTTTGTGAAGAGCCTGGATGCCCAGGTGGGGCCCCTTCTAGCACAGGACTCTTCCTCCTTGTTGAGTCCGGCCTGAGGACAAGGTTTGTGAGTGCGCCCTTGTGTTTGCAGTGCTGTTACCGCGCGGGGTGGAGCTGTCTGCTGTCCTGCACGTGTGTGACGCACGCACAGGGTGCAGCTGAGGGCGCTCACGCGTCGCTGCCCTGTAGTGCACAGGCATTGTCATCGGTGGGGCTCGCTGCAGGGTGTGTGGCATCTCCTGTGTTACTTTCACTTTCTGTGTTTGGGTCTACAGGTCCATCTCCAGGGGATGTAGACTCTCAGCTGTGGCCTGTGTTTATTGGAAGTTCCCAGGAGCTGTGGGGAAAGCTGGGGCCAGGGGAGCAGGCGGTTCCGGGGGTCCCAGTGGCCATCTCTGCCTGTGTGGCCCTGCAGCTCCCTGCTCCCTCCGTGCCCCCGGCTCTGCTTTCCCGTACTCCCGTGCCTTTCTCTGAAGTGCAGCTTCAGGAGTCAGGCTGGGGGCCTGCTGGCCGAAGCACCCCCACCACAGCCGGGAGTCAGCCACACTTTGTTTTCTAGGAGGCCAGGTGACGCCGTGAGGGTCGAAGCTCAGTGACTGGGCCACCCTCCCCCATGGAAGCCTTTGAAGAGGACCGGAGATGCCTGTCTGGGAGCCTCCCCGTGCCAGCCCCTGCGGAGAGCCCCGCCACACCGAGCCCCGTGGATTGCCGGGCCCCGGCCATGGCCCACAGGCACCTGAGCAGGAAGAACGGGCTTTCCAAGCTCTGCCAGAGCAGAACGGCGCTCTCTGGTACCGGCCTCCACCACCGTGGGCATCGGTGCTGAAAACGGAGATGTGGAGTTGCTCAGTGGCTCCTGCCCCCAGATCCTTTGGCCAGCAGAGTCAGTTCCGTGTGAGGAGGCGTCGGGCCCACTGTGGCCTTGCTCTCCCAGGGGCATGCGGCGTGCCCTGTCCTCCCTGGGCAGCTGCTGGGATTGCGTCCACTTTCCTGGGTCAAGTCAGCGCAGAGTGTCACTTCTCTTAGGGTGTGAGAGCATTGTCCCGGCCTGGGCTGTGTCGCAGAGAAAGACACTCTGGCTCAGTTGGCTCGGTGAATACGCAGGGGCCCCACAGGGCAGGTGCAGGCTTCCGCCTGGACTCCGAGAAGGCAGCCCCTCCCCCAGAGCAGTTTCCACCGCCAGAGACAGGCACGAGGGCCGCCAGCTGCACAGTGGGTGCTGCCAGGGCGGAGCTGGAGCCGTGGGCACCAGCAAGAATCAGCTGGGGCCTGCTGAGCCAACAGCCGGGGCCCTGGTTCACGGGGAAGAAGGGGCGGCACCTTGCTTTCTGTGGGTGTCGGGAGGCAGCAGGGAGTGTGTGATGTTGAGATGGCCGAGGTGGCCTGGAGGACAGGACGGAAGGGTGTCGAGTGGAGCTGGTGGCCCGAGCTGCAAGACATGCCCAGCCGAGCCGTGGCCCTGTGGAGAGGGCAGAGGTGCTGCGGGCCCCTCGGGAGGTGGCTTCCCTGGACGCTGGCCTGGCACACGCTCAGCAGAGCAATGCGCGGCCCATTGGTTTAGGGGAATCCTGCCGGCAGGTGACTGGGAGCAAGGGGGTAAGCTGGAGGCCGGAGCTGGGGCCTGGCCGGTCTCAGAGGGGCGGAAGTGAGGTCACTAACTGAGGAAGTCTGGGGCCTGGATGAGGGGGGCAGAAGAGAGCTGAGGAGTCGAGGGAAGTGCACTGAGCCCAGGGGAGAGGGAGGGCCGGAGGTGTCCCTGCCGGAGTCGCGGCATCTGCAGCCAGGGAGGGGTGGGAGGGGAAGGCGGGGCGGACGTCCTGAGCCGAGCACCTACAGGGCTGAGGTGAGGAGGGGTGGCCTGCAGTGGCCCCTGAATTGTGAGATCCTTTCTAGGGACAAGGTTCTCGGAGTGACTGAAGCAGGAGAGAGGGGACTTTTTTTTTTTTTTTTTTTTTTTTTTAAGATTTATTTGAAAGGCAAAGTTAGAGGGATGGAGGGAGAGAGACAGAGACAGATATCATCTATCCATTTGTTCACTCCCAGGTGGCTGCGATGGCCGTGACTGGGCCGGGCTGAAGCCAGGAGCCAGGAACTCCACCCAGGTTTCCCGTGTGGGTGCAGGGTCCCAAGCACATGGGCATTTCCCACTGCTTTCCCAGGCTCATTAGCAGGGAGCTGGATCTGAAGCAGAGCAGCTGGGACCTGAACTGGTGTTCGTGTGGCATGTTGGCCTCACAAGCAGCAGCTTAGCCTGCTGTGCCACAGCGCCGGCCCCAAGAGGGAACATTTGTGAGCCAGAGCTCCTGCTTGGGGTGGGGCCTGGAACTGATGCAGACCCCTGGGGTCTCTCTGCGTGAGGCTCTGAGAGGACGTTGCCCCGTGTGGCTCCCGAGCCTTGGAAGGCTGTGAGTGGATTCCTGGGGACAGGGTTTGGATACAGGGGGGCAGCAGCCCTGCAGGTAGCTGGGTCCCTGGGCCCTGCGGGCTCTGCGGGTCTGGGCAGTGAGCACCTCTCCTCTCCCTGCAGAGGACAGGTGGAGCTCCTACTGCCTGTCGTCACTGGCTGCTCAGAACATCTGCACCAGCCGACTGTACTGCCCGCCGACGCCCGAGCATGCCGACCGGCTGGGCTCCTGCAGCAGCGCGTCCTGCTGCTCCCTGCTGCGCGGCTTCTCTGCCGGTTGGCCCACGCCCCTGCTGCCCACCCCCGTGAGCAACCCCAACAAGGCCGTCTTCACCGTGGACGCCAAGACCACAGAGGTGCTTGCTCGTTTGCTTTGAGCCCCAACTGTAGGAGCAGGCCTGGGTCCTGGGAGCTGACACAGCGTGACGTGTGCGTCTTAGGTGCCGTTAGAGACGCGCTTGGTTATACGGGTTTAGTAGCGAGAGGGATAAAGGCTTGGAGAATCCCCTTTGGAGGTGGAGATGGAAGCAGAGGGTGAAGGGCGTTGTTCGACATGCCTGCTAGAGTGCGCAGCTGATTCAGGAGGGATTCCAACGCTTAAACACCTGCAGAACGCGCCTGCGCCGCACACCTCCGAGCCCCTGGGACGGGAGGGAGCGAGGTCCAGTTCCTGCTGTCCTCGCCACCTGTGCCGCACACCTCCGAGCCCCTGGGATGGGAGAGAGCGAGGTCCAGTTCCTGCTGTCCTCGTCACCTGTGCCACACACCTCCGAGCCCCTGGGACTGGAGGGAGCGAGGTCCAGTTCCTGCTGTCCTCGCCACCTGTGCCGCACACCTCCGAGCCCCTGGGACGGGAGGGAGCGAGGTCCAGTTCCTGCTGTCCTCGCCACCTGTGCCGCACACCTCCGAGCCCCTGGGACGGGAGGGAGCGAGGTCCAGTTCCTGCTGTCCTCGCCACCTTGGTGTCTGGTGGCCATTTCTGCTGGGGAAGTTGATGGGTATGGTCAGCTGTGACCTGTTTCCATCTTTCCCCCTTCCCGCCGTCTCTACCACCACCAAGGTGTGGTCCCCAAGGCCATGAGAGCTTTGGTGTGAGCCTTGGGGCGTGGAGTCAGGGGGTGTGGGATGCTGGTACATACTGCGGAAGCCAGGTCCCTGTGTCAGGCTCTGCTCAGCTGTGTTCAGGAGTTTGTGACTTTTGTGTCCCCGCTTTGCATCTCCTCAGATCCTGGTGGCCAACGATAAAGCTTGCAGCCTCCTGGGGTACAGCAGCCATGACCTGATTGGCCAGAAGCTCACACAGTTCTTCCTGAAGTCGGATTCCCACGTGGTCGAGGCTCTCAGTGAGGAACACGTGGAGGCAGATGGCCGTGTTGCAGTGGTATTTGGCACCGTGGTGAGTGGAGGTGACGGCCAGAGCCGTATGGGGGCCGGCTTTGAGCTGTACCCAGGGGTCAGGGGCGCCCGCAGCTGTAGCGCCCTGCACTGAAACAGGAACAGTTTCCTGCCTCAGCTGGGATGGGGTCAGGGAGGCACCGTGCGTGTCTCAGAGCCCTCGCTTTCTTTGCCGGTGTTGTGCAGGCCAGGAGGCTCTGAGAGATGAGACAGTGTCGCTGTCCTCACTGATGTCACAGTGAGGCTACACATTGTTTGTTCCATGTGAGGGCCGCTGGTGTGTGACCTGCTCTGCCCACCCATTGCTGGGCACTGCGCCATATGTGCAGGGCTGGCTCATGGCGTGAAAGGACCTTAGGACCAGTTGCATCAGAAAATTCCTGGTTCAGATGTTTGGCATGTACTGGTATCTGTTTCTTTAAGAAACGATGATGGGCAGGCTTTGTGGCACAGCAGGGATGCCTGCGATCCACCGCAGTGCCTGGGTTGGGTCCTGGCTACGCCACGCTCTGATCCAGCCTCCTGCAGATGTGCTTGGGAGGCAGTGGTGCCGGTCCAAGTGCTTGGGCTCCTGCCACCCATGAGGGAGACTTAGTTGGAGCTCCTGGCTTCCGGCTTCAGCCTGGCCCAGCAATGACTGTTGTGGGCATTTGGGGGAGTGAATCAGTGGGTGGAAGATCTCTCTGTCTCTCTATGTCCCTCTGCCTTTCAATTAGTAAATAAATCTTTAAAAAAAAAAAAAAAAAGGAAAGAGGAATAATGGGTACTGCTTCTTTCTCCCACGATGTTACCATGCAGCTAAGGACGAGAAAAGTCCACTCCCTTTGTAAGACATCTGCTCGAGGCTGTACCTTCGTATCAGAGTCCTTGTTTGTGTCTGGGTAGTTTTGCAGGGAGGCAGGTGAGCACAGGCCGACAGCGTCACAGTGCTGGAGCCTGGGACGCCCTCCCTGGGAGCCGGTGCCAGCCTGCCTGTGTCACAGGTGGACATCGTCAGCCGTGGCGGCGAGAAGATCGCCGTCTCCGTGTGGATGAAGAAGGTGCGGCAGGAGCACAGCCTGTGCTGCGTGGTGGTCCTGGAGCCCGTGGAGAGGGTCTCAGCCTGGGTCTCCTTCCAGAGCGATGTGAGTCTGGGTGTGTCTTGGCCGCCTGTGGTTTCGCTGTGTGTGACACATGTGGAACCCCATGCCCCCCGCCCCTGCCCACACCTTGCCAGTGCTGTCCCCATCTGCGCCTTCGGGAAGAGTGAGGCGTCCAGGGGCGGCTCTGGCCGGGATGTGCTCGGGAAAAGAACCTACTCTCCCCTGCCTCGGTGTCCCCACCCGTGAACCTGGACTGTTTCAACAAAAAGTGCACAGAGCCCAGGAGAGGTGGTGCTGGGACAGTGCCGTGCTCAGGTGCTGCTGCCGCATCCTCGGGATGGGCCTGCAGGGGCCGGGCCTCAGGAGAGCCCTGGCCGGAGGAGCGGGCTGTGTGGGGACACTCATGTGCGGAGACTTGTGCGCGCGCCTCTGGCACGTGCGAGTGACTTGGTTTTGGCTGGAGGTGTGTGGTTCCGTGTGGGTAGAGCGGGGTACCAAGACCTCTGCTGCATGCTCAAGCCCTGGCTTCTCTCCAGGGAACCATCACAGCCTGTGACCGCCTCTTTGCCCACCTCCACGGGTTTGTGTCTGCAGAGGAAGTGGTCGGGCAGCGCATCACAGACCTGATTCCGTCCGTGCAGCTCCCTCCACCCGGCCAGCAAGTCCCAAAGGTAGGACCCTGGTGGCTGAACCCGTGGTGGTGTCATGTTTTCAGTGCAAATCCACAGCTGAGGAGCAGGCCAAGGGCCCCCGACCCCAGGAGCATCCTGAGGTGGGAGTGCTCTGACCCGATCTCTCTGAGCAGAGCCCGTGTGGTGCCCCAGCTGACCACCCTGGTGCCCTCGGTCCTCTGCTGGGGTCTCTATACTGGGGGCAGGGAGGAATGATGGGCAGGCTGTCCCTCAGGAGGGACAGCTGTGCTGGGCAGGAGGGTGGGCAGCTGCAGGGGGAGGTGGTCTAGGGTGCAGGCTGAGGCTGTTAGTGATTGAATCCCCCCAGGTGACCCCATCTACCCCCAGGTGTCCCCGCCCCCCCCAGGTGTCCCCGTCCCCCCCCAGGTGTCCCCATCTACCCCCAGGTGTGCCCATCTTCAACAGGTGTCCCTGTCCCCCCCAGATGTCCCCATCTCCCCCAGATGTCCCCATCTCCCCCAGGTGTCCCCGTCCCCCCCAGGTGTCCCCGTCCCCCCCAGGTGTCCCTGTCCCCCCCAGGTGTCCCCATCTCCCCCAGATGTCCCCATCTCCCCCAGGTGTCCCCATCTCCCCCAGGTGTCCCCATCTACCCCCAGGTGTCCCCGTCCCCCCCAGGTGTCCCCGTCCTCCCCAGGTGTCCCCGTCCCCCCCAGGTGTCCTTGTCCCCCCTAGGTGTCCCCGTCCCCCCCAGGTGTCCCTATCTACCCCCAGGTGTCCCCATCTACCCCTAGGTGTGCCCATCTTCAACAGGTGTCCCTGTCCCCCCCAGGTGTCCCCATCTCCCCCAGGTGTCCCCATCTACCCCCAGGTGTCCCCATCCCCCCCAGGTGTCCCCGTCCCCCCCAGGTGCTCCTGTCTCCCCCAGGTGTCCCCATCCCCCCCAGGTGCTCCTGTCTCCCCCAGGTGTCCCCGTCCTCCCCAGGTGTCCCCGTCCCCCCCAGGTGTCCCCATCTCCCCCAGGTGTCCCCGACTCCCCCAGGTGTCCCCGTCCCCCCCAGGTTCTCCTGTCTCCCCCAGGTGTCCCCGTCCCCCCCAGGTGTCCCCATCTCCCCCAGGTGTCCCCGACTCCCCCAGGTGTCCCCGACTCCCCCAGGTTTCCCTGTAACCCCCAGGTGCTCCTGTCTCCCCCAAGTGTCCCCATCCCCCCGGGTGCTCCTGTCTCCCCCAGGTTTCCCTGTAACCCCCAGGTGTCCCCGTCCTCCCCAGGTGTCCCCGTCCCCCCCAGGTTCTCCTGTCTCCCCCAGGTGTCCCCATCTCCCCCAGGTGTCCCCGTCTCCCCCAGGTGTCCCCGTCTCCCCCAAGTGCTCCTGTCTCCCCCAAGTGTCCCCATCCCCCCGCGTGCTCCTGTCTCCCCCAGGTTTCCCTGTAGCCCCCAAGTGTCCCCGTCTCCTCCCCAGGTGCTCTGGGTGCCCCGTCTCCCATTGTGGCCTTCACACAGGGGACCTGATGGCCAAGATTTCAGCTTACGTCCCATCCCCACCCCTGTGGGAGGAGCCTTGTCAGGTCATCTTGTCTAGGTCAGCTCTTTCCTCTCAGGCCACCCAGAGAGACACTCAGGTCTGGGCTCTGAGCTTGTCTTTTGCCATCTGACGCGGTTTAGCCCTGTTGGTGACAGCTCCCCGCACCCACCTTTGTCCCTCTGTGTCCTGAACTTCTCTGAAGTGGCAGCCATCAGAGCCTCACAGCAGCCCCACCCCTGAGGGGGCCTGTGGTCACCTGCTGGGTCAGAGCATAAGCAAGGCCCACCCCAGGCCTGTGTCTGCACACGTGTGTGCCACCTCACTGAGGGGGCGTGTCCCCTGGGCCAGACCTGTGTCTGCACACGTGTGTGCCACCTCACTGAGGGGGCGTGTCCCCTGGGCCAGACCTGTGTCTGCACACGTGTGTGCCACCTCACTGAGGGGGCGTGTCCCCTGGGCCAGACCTGTGTCTGCACAAATGTGTACCACATCACATGAGGAGGTGTGTTCCCAGGCCAGACCTGTGTCTGCACACGTGTGTACCACCTCACTGAGGGGGCGTGTCCCCTGGGCCAGGCCTGTGTCTGACATGTGTACCACCTCTCTGAGGGGGTGTGTACCCCGGGCCAGACCTGTGTCTGCACAAATGTGTACCACCTCACTGAGGGGGCATGTCCCCTGGGCCAGACCTGTGTCTGCACAAATGTGTACCACATCACATGAGGAGGTGTGTTCCCAGGCCAGACCTGTGTCTGCACACGTGTGTACCACCTCACTGAGGGGGCGTGTCCCCTGGGCCAGGCCTGTGTCTGACATGTGTACCACCTCTCTGAGGGGGTGTGTACCCCGGGCCAGACCTGTGTCTGCACAAATGTGTACCACCTCACTGAGGGGGCGTGTCCCCCGGGCCAGACCTGTGTCTGCACACATGTGTACCACATCACATGAGGGGGCGTGTCCCCTGGGCCAGGCCTGTGTCTGCACACGTGTGTGCCACCTCACTGAGGGGGCGTGTCCCCTGGGCCAGACCTGTGTCTGCACAAATGTGTACCACCTCACTGAGGGGGCGTGTCCCCTGGGCCAGACCTGTGTCTGCACAAATGTGTACCACCTCACTGAGGGGGCGTGTCCCCTGGGCCAGACCTGTGTCTGCACAAATGTGTACCACATCACATGAGGAGGTGTGTTCCCAGGCCAGACCTGTGTCTGCACACGTGTGTACCACCTCACTGAGGGGGCGTGTCCCCTGGGCCAGACCTGTGTCTGACATGTGTACCACCTCTCTGAGGGGGTGTGTACCCCGGGCCAGACCTGTGTCTGCACAAATGTGTACCACCTCACTGAGGGGGCGTGTCCCCTGGGCCAGACCTGTGTCTGCACACATGTGTACCACCTCACTGAGGGGGCATGTCCCCTGGGCCAGACCTGTGTCTGCACAAATGTGTACCACATCACATGAGGAGGTGTGTCCCCAGGCCAGACCTGTGTCTGCACACGTGTGTACCACCTCACTGAGGGGGCGTGTCCCCTGGGCCAGGCCTGTGTCTGCACACGTGTGTACCACCTCACTGAGGGGGTGTGTCCCCCGGGCCAGACCTGTGTCCGCACACATGTGTACCATATCACATGAGGAGGTGTGTCCCCTGGGCTAGACCTGTGTCTGCACACATGTGTACCACCTCTCTGAGGGGGCGTGGCCCCTGGGCCAGGCCTGTGTCTGCACACATGTGTACTACATCATGTGAGGGGCATGTGTCTGCAGACCCGCATATCATGAGATGTGAGGTGGCTGTTCCCTGGGCCAGGTGTGTGTCTGCGCACATGTTCTGCATGTCATGAGATGGTGCGTTCCCTCTGCCAGGTGTGCATCTGCACACGAGTGTACCACATGACATGAGGGGCGTGTACCCTGGGGGTTGTCCTAGGAGCTGGCTCACCTGGGAAGCAGATGGAGCCAGCAGAAAGGGGCCTGGCCCTCAGTGCTGTTCAGGGTAGCTGGCCGTGGCTTACACCTTTTCTGGAGAGCCTGGGCTCCGGATTTGACTGCAGCCAGGCGCGGCGCTGGGGAAGTCCCTGGGTTCTGGGCTGGGCTGCAGGCTGCCAGCTTCCCGCAGGGCTCCGCGGCTCCCACGTCGTGTGGGGCTGAACCCGCAGGTGAGCAGTGTGGGCAGAGGCCTGGGGAGGGTCCTGCTGGATTTCCCTCCGTGCAGTTGCAGCAGATCACACCACGCGGGGACTCTGCCGTGTGGTGGGAAGGCAAGTGGCCACCCGGAGGTCACAAGCCACCGCCCCAAAGCTGGCGGGACGGGAGTGGGTAAGGGCCTGGGGCCACTTGCTCGGGGGCCGTGGGGACCCCAAGGCCAAGAGATGTGCTCTTTCCTCTCTCTGAGGAGCCAGGGGGTGCAGCCTGTGGAGGCCAGCATGCCGCGGACCTGAGCAGGGACAGCGCAGATGCCCCCAGTCCCTCCCGTACCTGTGTCTCCAGAACCCGCGTGCGCACTGCGCTCGGGGCCTCTCTGGACGCTGAGTCTGGAAGCAGTGTGGGTTTGAGATGTCCTTGTGCGTCGCCGTGACAGACGCGTGGAGTGGGACTCAGAGCGGGCAGCAGGGCCTTGCTGCCGTAGCTCATGGCTAAGAGATGTCCTTGCGTGTCGCCGTGACAGTCGCGTGGGGCGGGACTCAGAGCGGGCAGCAGGGCCTTGCTGCCGTAGCTCATGGCTAAGAGATGTCCTTGCGTGTCGCCGTGACAGTCGCGTGGGGCGGGACTAGAGCGGGCAGCAGGGCCTTGCTGCCGTAGCTCATGGGTAAGAGATGTCCTTGCGTGTCGCCGTGACAGTCGCGTGGGGCGGGACTAGAGCGGGCAGCAGGGCCTTGCTGCCGCAGCTCAGCAGTGTTCCTTTCTCTCAGAATCTCAAGATTCAGAGATCTGTTGGCAGAGCCAGAGACGGCACCACCTTCCCTCTGAGTCTGAAGCTGAAGTCGGAAGCCCCCAGCGAGGCAGTAGACGAGGGCACCGCGGCCCCCGCGCGAGGTTTCTTGGCTTCTGTCTGGGTCTTCTGCACCATCAGCGGCCTCATCACCCTGCAGCCGGATGGCAGCATCTACGGCATCAACCACAGCTTCGCCCTCATGCTGTTCGGTTATGGGAAGGCTGAGCTCCTGGGCAAGGTGGGGCTCTGTGCTCTGCACACACGTTGGTGCCCCCCAGGGGAGGGACAGGAGCGCCTGCCAGGAAAGCCCCCGGGACCCAGCGAGGTTCCTGTCTGCAGTCCCTGGCGTGCTGTGTGGCCAGCGTGGTACCGCCCCTCCTTGGGTGGGTGCTGCTTCAGTCTTCACACCTCAGAGTCAGGCTGTCCGTGCTTGGAATGCCCTTTGCTTGCTTAGCCAGCACCGTGTGAGCCATTCCGTTAGCTGTTACCACACGCAAACCCCGCACGCCGTGCTGGAAACAACCAGAATTGTGTTTTGGTCACGTATCGGTCCTCTAGAGGTATGACTTGGGTGGCACCCTCCAGGGCCCTCTGCTCATGGGCTCATCCGCTGAACTGGCTCTGCATCTTTTCAGGGACTCCTAAGTGTGCTCCCTCCCACCCTCACCCAGTTCCCGTGGCCACAGGGGGCTGCGCAGGCCTAGGTCCACACTGGCTCAGACAGCGTCCTTTGGGCAGCTCCTGGGCTGGGAGGCGCTGGGGCCCCTGATGGGTGCAGGCACCATTCCTGTCCACCGTGGGCCACACAGTGAGCTGTGTCAGGTGACATTTGCAGGCTCCCAGGCTAGATGTGGGTCAGCGGCCACATACTGGAAGATGCGTCCATGTTGGTGTAAGTCACCTCAGAGTATGTTAAAAAATCATGGATTGTGTGTTGAGTGCCAGAGGGGCCTCAGGCCAGTCACAGAGGGATGAGCCGTGGAGAGCCTGGCTCGCGGCATGCCTGCTCTCCCCGGGAGGGTGGGGTGGGAGTCAGTGTGGACCTTCCCGGAGCCTGAAGTGGGGCTGCTTTGTGTTCCAGAACATCACTTTCCTGATCCCTGGCTTCTACCAGTACATGGACCTTGCCGATGACAGCTCTGTGCAGCTGCCAGACCTGGCCAAGTGCCTGGACATGAGCAGCGACCGTGGACCTGGGGAGGCGCCCTTGGACCCCTGGCCAGCCTGGGACCCAGCCAATGGAGCTCAGGGTGAGACATGGCCTCTTTCTCCAGGTTCACCCGTGGCCACCCAGCTCCACAACTGTGTCCTCCATGGGGCCGGAAGGAGCCAAAGCCATGGACGACCCCTGCAGAGGCTCAGGCCGGGGAGAGAACAGAGCCTGCAGGCGGCTGCCTCCTGTCTGGTGCTCCTGTCTGTCCCCACTGACCTGTCCTGGGGGACGTGGCATGTGTGTCACAGCAGTGAGAAGAGGAACAGAAGGTTCCGAGGCAGCGTCACTGGCTGCTGTAGCTGGAAACAGTCAGTGGTTGACAGTCTTGTGTGTGGCTTCCCCCGGCTTCAGACCACACTGACGAAGCATCTGGTTTGTTGCGACCGTGAACAGACCCTCAAGTTGGCTGTGACATTTTAGGTCCTTTCTGAAAGTCCTCCCAAGCCCCTGTTGGTGGTCAGCCTTAACTGTGAAGCGCCCAGCTTCCCATGCTGTTGGACCCACCCTGGCTGAGGGCACTGGAAGAGCAAAGCCAGTGCCTGAGCTCTGGGGAGGGTCCGCTGGGGGGAGGTGCACCCCAGCCCTGCCCTGGAGGGGCTCCTGGCCTGTGTGGCCAACTTCTGCCTGCCCGGAATCCCTGGGCCTTGCTGGAGCCTGCTGAGGTAGGTGTGTCAGCCATGGTCTCTGCTCTCTCCCATGAGAAGAGACAGGGAACGAGACAAGACGACAGTGAGAGAGTGACAGCAGCTTGCAGAAAATGAAGGCCCGTCAGAAGCCGGTGCCTTGAGGACGTGGCTGGGCACTGCTGGGTCTCTCCTGGACCCCATGAGCCCAGAGGGCCATGGCCAGTGGAGATTTCCCGGCATCGCTCTGGGAGGTGCCTCTCAGAAGCACGGACCCCTGCATAGAGAACACTTTCTTGATGTTGTTGCTAGATCCGAGAGTTTATGTCGCAACAGCTGGCAGCCACGTTCTGCCCCCAGATGAGACCCTGAGTCTGGGAGACAGCCAGGATGGCTCTCCTGAGACTCAGGCCCCGCTGGACGTTGGAGGCAAGCTCCTGCCCTCGCTGCCACCTCAGCCACCTCCTGGGTAAGTCCCTGCCTGGAAGGCTGCAGCCTCATAAGTGGAGGCAGGTGGGAGGGCACCTGGCGTGAGTGCTGAGGGGACAGAGAAGTACTGTATGTGCCCCTGAGGGTGTATGGAGGGGACAGTGACAGTGACAGTACTGTGTGTGCCCCTGAGGGTGTATGGAGGGGACAGAGAAGTACTGTGTGTGCCCCTGAGGGTGTGTGGAGGGGACAGTGACAGTGAGAGTACTGTGTGTGCCCCTGAGGGTGTGTGGAGGGGACAGTGACAGGGACAGTACTGTGTGTGCCCCTGAGGGTGTGTGGAGGGGACAGTGACAGGGACAGTACTGTGTGTGCCCCTGAGGGTGTATGGAGGGGACAGTGAGAGTGACAGTACTGTTGTGCCCCCTGAGTGTGTATGGAGGGGACAGTGAGAGTGACAGTACTGTGTGTGCCCCTGAGGGTGTATGGAGGGGACAGGGACAGTGACAGTGCTGTGTGCGCCCCCTGAGGGTGTATGGAGGGGACAGTGACAGTGAGAGTACTGTGTGTGCCCCCTGAGGGTGTATGGAGGGGACAGGGACAGTACTGTGTGTGCCCCCTGAGGGTGTATGGAGGGGACAGGGACAGTACTGTGTGTGCCCCCTGAGGGTGTGTGGAGGGGACAGGGACAGTGAGAGTACTGTGTGTGCCCCTGAGGGTGTGTGGAGGGGAGAGTGACAGTGACAGTACTGTGTGTGCCCCTGAGGGTGTATGGAGGGGACAGTGACAGTACTGTGTGTGCCCCTGAGGGTGTGTGGAGGGGAGAGTGACAGTGACAGTACTGTGTGTGCCCCTGAGGGTGTATGGAGGGGACAGTGACAGTGACAGTACTGTGTGTGCCCCTGAGGGTGTGTGGAGGGGAGAGTGACAGTGACAGTACTGTGTGTGCCCCTGAGGGTGTATGGAGGGGACAGGGACAGTACTGTGTGTGCCCCCTGAGGGTGTGTGGAGGGGACAGTGACAGTGACAGTACTGTGTGTGCCCCTGAGGGTGTATGGAGGAGACAGTGACAGTGACAGTACTTCTGTGTGCCCCCTGAGGGTGTGTGGAGGGGACAGGGACAGTGACAGTACTGTGTGTGCCCCTGAGGGTGTATGGAGGGGACAGGGACAGTACTGTGTGTGCCCCCTGAGGGTGTATGGAGGGGACAGTGACAGTGACAGTACTGTGTGTGCCCCTGAGGGTGTATGGAGGGGACAGTGAGAGTGACAGTACTGTTGTGCCCCCTGAGTGTGTATGGAGGGGACAGTGAGAGTGACAGTACTGTGTGTGCCCCTGAGGGTGTATGGAGGGGACAGGGACAGTGACAGTGCTGTGTGCGCCCCCTGAGGGTGTATGGAGGGGACAGTGACAGTGAGAGTACTGTGTGTGCCCCCTGAGGGTGTATGGAGGGAACAGGGACAGTACTGTGTGTGCCCCTGAGGGTGTATGGAGGGGACAGTGAGAGTACTGTGTGTGCCCCCTGAGGGTGTGTGGAGGGGACAGTGACAGTGAGAGTACTGTGTGTGCCCCCTGAGGGTGTGTGGAGGGGACAGGGACAGTGACAGTGCTGTGTGCGCCCCCTGAGGGTGTATGGAGGGGACAGTGAGAGTACTGTGTGTGCCCCCTGAGGGTGTATGGAGGGGACAGTGAGAGTACTGTGTGCGCCCCCTGAGGGTGTATGGAGGGGACAGTGAGAGTGACAGTGCTGTGTGCACCCCCTGAGGGTGTATGGAGGGGACAGTGAGAGTGACAGTGCTGTGTGCGCCCCCTGAGGGTGTATGGAGGGGACAGGGACAGTGACATACTGAGTGTGCAGCCTGCACCTGCTGAGTCTGCGCAGTGACAGTGGCGAGCCTCCCCTGGTCACCTGGCCATGTCCCCGCAGCCTTCCAGGAGGACTGGGATCTTCTCACCCTGTTTCAGGTGTGGCAGTGGCTGTGGAGAGTTCAGGAGAGTTAAGGTGGATTTCAGAGAGCTGATCCAGGCCTGCTTTATCACTCCGAGAAGCGTTTGTGTGCTACATTTGTGCCACATGTTGGACAGTGCAGCCAAGTCAGAAAAGTGGAAATAAGATACTCAGTGGCTTGGGGTCCCGGCCCTGCTGTGCATCCTGGGCGCTTTGAACCAGTCTTCCTTTAAAGATGTTTTTTATGAACAGCAGGCAGCAAAGTGCCCAAACCTCAGGTACATCACAACCTGCGGTTCTTTCTCTGCTCTCCCCAGAAGCGCTGCTGGAGCACCATCCCGCTCTGTCCATCCCTGCCCTGAGGTCGAGGTGTAGGTCGGAGGGGCCTGTGCATTCCCTTCGTCTGCCTGTATTCGTTTTATCTGAGATTACCCATACTGTGTGCTTTCCAACCAAATGGAAATTATTTAAAAGTACATTCTACATGGTTATGGCAAAGAGCAGAAGCCCGTCGCCCACTTCCCAGTCCCTGCAATCCGGGCTTTCCTCCAGGGGCCGCCGGGTTTTCTTGCACATTAAATGTGTGAGCGTGAGTGTGTGTGTGAGTGTGTGTGTGTGCACCTGCGAACGGGTCTGCTCCTGTGTCACTTTAACTCAGCTGAGATTACACTGTGCATGTTGTCCTGTGAAGATCTTTCCTTTTTATTTTACACTATTCTTGTTTTTTTAAAGAAATTTATTTGAAAGAATGAACAACTGAGAGAGAAGGAGAGGGAGACTGAGAGAGAGAGAGAGGGGAGAGAGGAGGTAGAGAGAGAGAAAGAGAGAGAGAGAGAGAGAAAGAGAGAGAGAGAGACCCACCCACTGATTCATTCCCCAGATGGCCACAGTGGCCAGGGTTGGGTCAGACCGAAGCCAGGAGCTTCTTCTGGTTCTTCCATATGGATGCAGGGGTCCAAACACTTGGGGCCCTCTTCACCTACTTCCCCAGGCGCATTGGCAGGGAGCTGGATCTGGAGCAGCTGGGACTTGAACCAGGGCCCGTATGGGATGTCGGCATCAAAGGCGATGGCTTTACCTGCTACACCACAATGGTGGCCCCAGTAGCATTTTGTTTTAAGAGCTGTTTGAGGTGGGAGAGAGGGGAGGGCGGAGGCCAGCACTGTGGCACAGTGGATTAAAGCACTGGCCTGAAGTGCCGGCATCCCATATGGGTGTTGGTTCTAGTCCTGGCTGCTCCACTTCCAGTCCAGCTCTCTGCTATGGCCTGGGAAAGCAGTAGAAGGTAGCCCAAGTCCTTAGGCCCCTGCACCCTCATGGGAGACCCGGAAGAAGCTCTTGGCTCCTGGCTTCGGATCAGCGCAGCTCTGGCTGTTGGGGCCATCTGGGGAGTGAACCAGCGGATGGAAGACCTCTCTCTCTGTAACTCTGTCTTTCAGATAAATAAAATAAATCTTTTAAAAAAAGAAAGCTGTTTGGGGGCTGGCGCTGTGGCATTAACAGGTAAAGCCGCTGCCTACAGTGCTGGCATCCCATATGGGCGCCAGTTCGAGTCCCAGCTGTTCCGCTTCCGATCCAGCTCTCTGCTGTGGCCTGGGAAAGCAGCAGAAGATGGCCCAAGTCCTTGAGCCTCTGCACCCGTGTGGGAGACCCAGAGGAAGCTCCTGGCTCCCGGCTTTGGTTCGGCACAGCTCCAGCCGTTGCGGCCAATTGGGGAGTGAGCCAGTGGACGGAAGACCTTTCTCTCTCTCTCTCTCTCTCTCTACTTCTCCTTCTCTCTCTGTGTAACTCTGACTTTGAAGTAAATAAATAAATCTTTTATTTTTTAAAAGCTCTTTGAGAAGGAGAGACAGAAGAAGGAGTGAAGGGGTGGGGGAGGTGGGGGAGGGGCCTCCCCTCTGCTGCTCTGCTCCCCACATGCTTCGAGAGCTGAGGCTGGGCCAAGCTGAAGCTGGGAGCTGAGGACTCCGCCCAGGTCTCCCGTGTGCGTGGCCGGAACCCAACCGCTGGGGCCGTCCCCGCGGCCTCCCAGGGTCTGTACCAGCAGGAAGCTGCTGTCGAGCCCGAGCAGGAACCGAGTTCCGCTCTGCCGTGTGGGGTCCCGACATCTTCACCCGGCGTCAACAGCCAGGCGAACCCTGCCCTGTCAATCCCTGCTGACTGTGGATGTGTCTGGGGCATGAGAACGGCTGCTTTTGTGTTCCTTGGTTACAGAATTTACTCCTCCTTGTGTTCGGTTTGTTGTATTAAATGCTTTGAGCTTCTCTCTAGTAGGAGAATGCATCCTGACGTAATCATTTCTCTTGCCTCTCTGTGACCATGTCATCCATGCTGCTGTGCCCAGAGAGGACAGCATGCCAACAGATAGGCTGCCGGCCCCTGCCGCGCGGTCATTGTCCACAGACGAGCAAAGCACCCAAGAAAGCCCACCGGACGCTGGTAAACAGCCATTGCCCGAGAACCAGCAAAGCATCCCAGGGGAAAGCCCACCAGGCCCTGGTGAACAGCTGCTGCCCAAGGACCAGCCAAATATCCAAGAAGGAAGCCCACCAGGCCCTGGTGATCCGTCCCCTGCCGTGGGGAGGGAGGAGCCTGCAGCACCAGAGAGCCCCGCAGAGGCCCTTCTGCCAGAGAGCAGCTCAGAGCCAGCAGACGCAAAGCCGGCCGCAGCCTGTGAAGACTCTGAAACTGCGCTTGCAGCCCAGCGGTGGAGCAGCGACGTCATGTGTGGCCCGCCTCGGGAAGTCCCACGGGACCCCGGGGGTCTCGGGGGTCCTGGTAGTCCTGGCAGTCCTAACTCCTTGGTGGATGTCACCAGGCCTGAGCCCCGTGCTGTGGGGCAGCCAGCAGAGGGCGCTCTCCCCGCACACCAGCCTCGGTTCATGAGCGAGTGGGCCCTGCATAAGCCCAGCCAGGACT
This sequence comes from Oryctolagus cuniculus, assembly GCF_964237555.1. Classification (NCBI taxonomy): domain Eukaryota; kingdom Metazoa; phylum Chordata; class Mammalia; order Lagomorpha; family Leporidae; genus Oryctolagus; species Oryctolagus cuniculus. Next base: position 553,069 of record NC_091434.1, read on the forward strand.
CGGCCCCCAGGCCCCCAGGAATGACGAGTGTGTCTCTTGGGACGCCCACACAGGATGAGCCGTGGCAGGGGGTGAAAGACGACCGGGAGGAGCTGCAGGCCTGCCTAATTAAGGAGCAGCTGTGCCCACCCAGCTTTGCAGGAGCCCCAGACGTCTCCTACATCGAGCTCATGCCCAGGGAGCGCCTGGCCGTCCCCCTGCCCGTGTCCCGCTGCAGTCTGAGAGGCAGGGACATGCACGGCCGTGCGGACAGCTCCTCGGCCCGCTACGCCCTAGCCACGGACCTGCCGGGTGTCCTGGAGCCTGTGGAGGCCCCGGAGCCCGGCGTGCATTCCTACTCCTGGAACCTCAAGGAAGCCTTCTTCAGTGACCAGATGGACCGAACTTCATCACATTGTTCCTGTGCTGTGTCCGAGCCCACGGAGACCCCCTGCCCCTCTGCAGGGGGCTCCGACTCGGACGTGGGCGGCCTCTCCAGGCAGGGGTCCGATGTGGACGCCAGGGAGCTGTTGCTGCTGGCTGGCACGTGCTTTAGGCTTGGCGAGGGCCGGCGGTTCCAGGAGAGCCGCCGGACAGAGCCCTCGGAGGTCTCTCTGGTGTCCTCTGAGCACTTCGAAGTGAGCGACAGCGAAGGCCCCAGCTGCCTCCTTCCCACGTCAGATGCCAGCTCTGAGGAGGCGCAGCCAGCAGCAGAGGAGTCGAGGCCAAGTGCCCAGGTCACCTCCACACCTGTGACGCCGGGCGCCGCCAGCCTGGGGCGGCAGATCCAGGAGGGCACCTATTCAGGGAGCTGCTACCACCGGGACGGTTTGCGGCTGAGTATGTCCAGGCCTGGCGTGGGGGGCGTCCCATCCCCAAAGCCAGTGCTGCCAGGGCGGGGCAAGGACTTCCTGGTCCTTTCACCCCTAAACAGTGGGGCAGGAACAAAGGGCTAAAGGATAACCAGAAGTGCTGCCAGGTGCTGCCATCGCCTGCCTGTTGGACCCCACGATTACAAATGTGTGTGCTTGGAGGGGGTGGAGCCCAGGGTTCCCACACCTCCCTGGTGCCAGCGCCCGCCTCAGGGGAGTCCACTGGGCCCAGCCGGGGCAGGGTGGCGGAGCACGGTGCTGGGGCCGCACCGAGGGGCCGGGAGGGTGTGGGCGCGGCAGGGCTGTGCCTGGGAGCTCTGACCAGGCTGCCACCTCCCCTCCTGCCAGGCTCTTCGGGTCTGGATGATTCTGTTTGTTTTACTTGTGATTTATTTTCCTGGTACATGTTGGACCACGATCTATTAGCCGATTCATTCACTCATCCCTCCTTCCTTTAAGGTGGATTTGTCTGTTTTAAAGGCAAACTAATACAGAGGGAGACAGAGAAAGAGAGAGACATCTTTCATCCACTGGTCTACTCACCAAGTGGCCGCCACAGCCAGAGCCGGGTCAGGAGCCAGGAACTCCACCAGGCCTCCCATAGGGGTAGCAGGGGCCCAGGTACTTGGGCCATCATCCACTGCTTTCCTGACATTAGAATGGAGGTGGCTCTGAAGTGGAGTGGCCGAGGCTTGAACTGGCACTCCGGTGTGGGATGCTGGTGTCACCGGCTGTGCCACAGAGCCAGCCCCGTCAGTTGTTTCTGCATGGTATAAAAACTTAAAATTATGTACGGCACCTCTCACTTGTGGAAGAAGCAGTAGGCAGTGAGCACCCTTGCTTGGGTGCACGCACAGGAGGCTGTGCCGCTGTGTCTTCCCACGTGGGTGCTTCTGTGGCTGCACGTGACTGGCAGGCAGCTGTCTGGGCTCCAGCTGAAGCCACTCGCGCCCCTGTCTCCTGTCCGGAAGCAGAGGCCCTGCTGCAGGTAGGCTGTGTCCAGGGCAGGCTTTCTGGGCCTCTCTGAGCTAGAATGGTTTGCAGGGCTCTGCTGAGGGCTGCCCTGTGCTGGGACGGAGCTTCCCCACCGGCTCTGCCCGTGGTTCTCACCTCTCGGCTTGGGTGCTGCCTGGTCTCCGCCTGTGGTTCTCGCCTTTCCCAGCGTGGGTGCTGCGTGGTCTCCGCCCGTGGCTGCCTTGTCTTTCTGTTGTGGGGTGCAGGCTTTTGAGCTGTGACATTGTTGTCGGAGAGAACCAGCGGCCGTGTCTTCTCTCCGGCCCTTCAGGCATCCAGTTTGAAGTGAAGCGGGTGGAGCTCCAAGGCTCTGCCACCCTGTTCTGCTGCTGGCTGGTGAAGAACCTCTTGCACAGCCACCAGGACTCTGCCACCAGGACACGCCTGCTGCTGGCCAGCTTGCCCAGCTCCACGCACTCCATGCCGGAGCTCCCCGGGCCCAGCCGGGGGGAGGTTAGTGTCGCTGTCGGTGCATGCCTCGCGTCTGCCTGGCACTGTGTGGCGAGTTCCCCGGCTGTGTCTTGGGGTGGGAGTGGAGACCACCTGTGGCTTTTCGGCACCGTCTTCTGAGGTTCCCAGTGAGTGTAAGGCCACACAGAAGACTTTAGTCACATACGCTGGAGTGGAAACACGGGTCCACACACGTGCCCATCCAGGTCCATGTGTGGAGTCACCCAGAGTGCCCAGGGGAAGGGGTTCTCCGGTAGGGTCCCCGTGGGCATGAGAGGAGTGGACGTGGCAGCATGGCGTCTGCATGCTGCACGCCTGCCGGGGTAAGGAGGCCTCGTGGCTGCAGCGGGTGGGAGCTTCCCCATGGTTCCTCAGACCTTGTGCATCTGCAGGTGCTCCGGGCCAAGCCGTGGTTTGAGGACCCCCCCAAGCCCATGGAGCTGGAGGGGCTGGCGGCCTGCGAGGGAGCGTATGCCCACAAGTACAGCACCCTGAGCCCACTGGGCAGTGGCGCCTTCGGCTTCGTGTGGACCGCAGTGGACAGGGAGCAGAACAAGGAGGTACCCTGCATGCAGCCCCGCCCTGCCCTGAGAACCCGGGCTCAGGACAAGGAGGGGCCCGGGCCTGGCTTGTGGGCGCTTCCCTGGAGACAAGCCTGTACAGTCAGACTCCCAGCTCTCTCTCGGGAGCTGCGTGTTGAGACCCCCCTCTGCCTCTCCCATCCCCTCCTGAGCACAGGGCCTGTGCCACTCTGCAGCCGCCCACGTGGTGTGCTGGCACCTCCCGGCCACCAGCACGCCCAGGGGGAGAAGTTCCCACCAGACAAGATCTATGTTGACTTTAGTTTTTGTTTGGTGTGAGGTTGGGGCCCGGTTGCCTTAGCACTGTTTATTGAAAAGAGGACTCTCGGGGCCAATGTCGTGGCATAGCGTGTAAAGCTGCTGCCTGCCTCCCATATGGGCGCCAGTTTGAGTCCTGGCTGCACCGCTTCCGATACAGCTCCCTGCTAATGCGCCTGGGAAAGCAGTGGAAGATGGCCCAAGTGCTTGGGCCCCTGCACCCATGTGGGAGACCTGGAAGAAGCTCCTGGCTTCGGCTTGGCCTAGCGCTGGCTGTCATAGCCATTTAGGGAGTGAACCAACAGATGGAAGATCTCTCTGTATCACCCTCTCTTCTCTGTAACTCTGCCTTTCAAAGACATAAATACATATTTACAAAGGAGACTTTCCCCACAGGTGGTCTCTGGCAGCCTTGGCTAAGTTCGCTGCCCACAGGTGTGTGGGTTTCCTGGGCCCGCCCCTCTGTCCTACTGGTCTGTGTTCCTGTCAGCCAGCACCAGACTGATGCGGTTATTGCAGCTTTGCAGTGACTCATAAAGCCAAAAAATGTTAGTCCTCTGCCTCTCTCTGCCTCTGTTTTTCTTTTTCAAGACTGTTTTGACTTTTTCAAGCTGTTTTTTTTTTTTAAACTATTTTACATTTCCATAAGAATTCTGGGATCTGTTTCCACACTTGGATGGGTGGCTCATCCTGGGGAGTATCACTATCTTAACAGTGTCTCCTCTGATCCATGAACACAGGATGTCTTTCCATTTATTTATTTATTTTAAAGGTTTATTTATTTGAAAGGCAGAGTTAGAGAGAGAGGTGGAGAGACAGAGAGAGAGAGAGAGAGAGAGACAGAGATCTTCCATCTGCTGGTCCACACCTCAAATGAGTACAATGGCCAGAGCTGGGCCGACCTGAAGCCAGGAGCCAGGAGCTTCTTCCGGGTCTCCCACATGGGTGCCGGGGCCCAAGGACTTGCGCCATCTTCTACTGCTTTCCCAGGCCATAGCAGAGAGCTGGATTGGAAGTGGAGCAGCTGGGGCTCAAACAGGCGCCCATATGGGGTGCCGGCGCTGCAGGCGGCTTTACCTGCTACGCCACAGCGCCAGCCACATTCTAGCATTATCTTGAAGCCAAAATGTGACCTTTTTTTTTTTTCCCCTTCTGGATTGTTTTTCTGGTTTTTATTTATTTATTTATTTATTTGACAGATAGAGTTAGATAGTGAGAGAGAGAGACAAAAAGGTCTTCCTTCTGTTGGTTCACCCCCCAAATGGCTGCTATGGCCAGAACTACGCGGATCAGGAGCCAGGTGCTTCCTCCTGGTCTCCCACGCGGGTGCAGGGGCCCAAGCACTTGGGCCATCCTCCACTGCGTTTCCGGGCCACAGGAGAGAGCTGGACTGGAAGAGGAGCAGCTGGGACTGGAACCGGCGCCCATATGGGATGCCAGTGCCGCAGGCGGAGGATTAACCAAGTGAGCCATAGCGCCGGCCCCTATTTTTCTATCTTTGTACTTCAAACATGTTACCAGGTTGAGGAGTGGGTGTTTAGCCTAGCAGCTAATACACCTCCATCCCGCATCATAGGGCCTGGGTTTGGCTCCTGGCTCAACCTCCTGGCCCCAGTTCCTCCAGGAACTGAGTTCCTACCAGCCATCTGGGAGTCCTGGCTTTAAGTTTCCAGCTCCTGGCTTCAACCTGGGCTCAACTTTGGCCATGGTGGACATTTGGGGAGTGGATCTGGGGGTGGGAGGTTTCTCTTTGTCTGCCTCTCAAATAAACTTGAGCCTTTTTTTTTTTTTTTTTTAACTAGGATGTGGTGGGGGCAGTCCACCCTGTGTGTGTGTGTGTGTGTGTGTGTGTGTGTGTGGCCAGGCCACCCCTGCGGCCACTCAGCAGCAGCGTCCTCCTGGGAAGCAGGAGATTGTCCAGGGACCTGCAGTTTTCCTTGTCGAGTGGCATCTTTTTTCCGTTATGCTCTGTAACTGCCTATCATCTGCTGTTAGCACACTTTTTCTCATGTTTATCTTTCTCTGTCATCGCTCCTGTACTCTCCAGTTAGTCTCAGAATCAAGGTTGGAGACACTTGTAAGAATGGTGGCTTCTCCTTTTCTGGTTGTCCGGCTCCTTGCTGTTCTGGGTCTGGATCTCCAGTGCTTTCCTGATACCTTGGTGTGGCCCGGGAGTGTTCCTGGGAGCACCTGCCCCAAGGCTCCCTGCATCCCTGGTTGCTCCCTCACGCTGTCCGGTGTCTGGAACCATGTTTCCCGGGGGCAGCTGCCATCCTGCTGTCTCCTTGGGCTGCAGGAGTTTGTCGCCTTCCTCCTTCTGCATCCCGGGCGCCGAGGAGCTGCACCAGGTCCCTGTCTGCGCCGTGAGACGCGAGACGATGGAGTCCCGGCTGTGTCTTCCCTCTGCTCCCCTCGCAGGTGGTGGTGAAGTTCATTAAGAAGGAGAAGGTCTTGGAGGATTGTTGGATCGAGGACCCCAAACTCGGAAGAGTGACTCTGGAGATTGCCATCCTGTCCCAGGTGGAGCACGCCAACATCATCAAGGTGGACGATCCCGCCCCGGGTGCCCTGCCACGCGCCTGTCAGCTTGCAGCCACCCCCGCGGCCGGGACGCGTTTCAGCAGGGCTGGACCTGGCCTTCCCTTTGCAGGTGCTGGATGTGTTTGAAAACCAGGGGTTTTTCCAGCTCGTGATGGAGAAGCATGGCTCCGGCCTGGACCTCTTCGCGTTCATCGACCACCACCCCAGCCTGGACGAGCCCCTGGCAAGCTACATCTTCCGACAGGTGAGGGCGATGGAGCGGCCGGGGTCTGGGGGCCCTGCTGGTGAGCGCGGGACCGAGCGGCCGCGGGCACTGCAGGGACTGGGGAGCTCTGTTCTCTCTGGGAGCTGGTGCTGTCCTTGCTTTGGGATTTTACGGAATCAGATATTTTGAAAAGAAAAATTTTTGGAATCTTTTTTAAAAAAGATATTATTGGTTTATTTAAGAGGTAGAGATACAGAGGGAAAGACAGAGAAAGGCCTTCCATCTCTGGTTCACTCCGCAAATGGCTGCAACAGCCGGATCTGGGCCGATCCAAAGCTTCTTCTGGGTCTCCCGTGTGTGTACAAGGGCCCAAGCGCCTGAGGCATCTTCTACTGCTTTCCATTTACATAAGCAGGGAGCTGGATCGGAAGTGCAGCAGCTGGCACTTGAACCGGTGCCCATATGGGATGCTGGCACTGCAGCCAGGGCTTTAACCAGCTGCACCACAGCACTGGCCCCAAAAAGAGAATTCTTTGGTTGAAGTAGAGAAAGTAAGCTTGGGGAGGAGGAGGAAGCTGGATGTGCCCAGGACTGACCAGGGAAGTGTGCTGATGGTTAGGGTTTATGAGAAGAGATGCAGGATGCCCCCCAGTCAGACAGCCCGAGGCCCACCACCAGCCAGGGGTCCTTGAGGAAGTCGGTAGGTGTCATGTGCAGATGGGGGGAGAGGCGTGACCGGCTCTGTTGGGCCAGGCTGTCCACCCATCTGTGGTTGGTCCCTGGGGACTGTGAGTAGCTCTCTGGCCTTCCATGTTCAACTTCATGTGTGAATCCTGACTGATCCGCATGTATCTGAGCGTGCATGCGCACGGATAGGAACACAGTGTGTGCATGGTGAGGGATGTATACATGTGTGTGTGTTTGTACATGTCTGTATATACATACTTGCTAAATGTGAGTTAATGGGGCTTAGTTGGCCTGCTGTTAGCTACTACTTCTGATTCAACAGAATTCCCTTGTAAACAGAAGCTTGTCTCTAAAGCAGGGAGTGGTTGGCTCGCTGATTGGCACATGGGAGTCCTGGTTACGATGCGGGCAGACACGTGTGGCCCTTACTGGCTCCTCAGTCGAACCTAACTGGAAGGCAGCTGTTGCTGACCTCTGACCTGGGGAGGCAGAGCGAAGTCGAGGAGCACTCAGTTTTGTTTTTTAAGATTTATTTATTTATTTGAAAGCCAGAGGAACAGAGCGGGAGACAGAGACAGAGAGATAAAGAGAGAGAGAGAGAGAGAGAGAGAGAGATCCATTGGTTCGCTTACTGAGTGGCCACAACAGCCAGGGCTGGGCCAGGCAGAAATCAGGACATCAGTGCTCCAAGCACTTGGACCACCTTCCCCTGCCTTCCCGGATGTCAGCAGGGAACTGGATAGGAGGCGGAGCAGCTGGGACTGGAACCAGCCCTCCGGTGTGGGAAGCGGTCACAAGCAGCTGCTTAGCCTGCCGTGTCCCAGTGCCGGCCCCCGGCTGCACTCCTCTTTGGTCCCCGTCGCCGAGGGTGCACTCAGGCTGACGCCACACTGCTCTGCACAGGGCAGCTGAGTCCTGGAGCAGGGGTCCCTGCGGCAGCTCTGCCTGAGCTCGGGGCACTTCCTGCGGACACGTCTGCTCCGTGGCCCATCTGCCTGTGTCTTCCTGAAGGCTGCGGTACAATCCAGTGGGTTCTACCTGTGGCAAACAGTGTGGAAGCCAGGTGCTCAGCGCACTGCCTCACGGCTCCTGTGGCCTCCTCTCTTGAGTAGCCGGGATTCCCTTCCCTCCTTCCTTCTCTGAGTCATTTCTTTATTTGAAAGGCCGAGAGAGAGAGGGAGAGAGAGAGAGAGTTCTTCCATCCACTCCCCAAACAGTAGGGAGGCTGGACTGCACTGGCGCTCCCGTGTGGTGCCGGGCTCACAGCGGCTGCCCAGCCCGCTGTGCCAGCATGCGCCCTGGGGCTGCTTCCCGGCCCACTCCTCGGTAGCGTCTGCTCTCCGTGCGTCTGCCTCGGCTGCCGTGTCGCTAAGTCCCCTTGGCCCGGTGCAGCTGGTGTCCGCGGTGGGTTACCTGCGCTCCAGGGGCATCCTGCACCGTGACATCAAGGACGAGAACATCGTGATCGCCGAGGACTTCAGCATCAAGCTCATCGACTTTGGCTCGGCTGCCTACCTGGAGAGGGGCAAGCTGTTTCACACGTTCTGCGGAACGATCGAGTACTGCGCGCCCGAAGTGCTCATGGGGAATCCGTACGTATCAACCCTGTGCCGTGGGGCCGTGGCACCTTGTGACAGAGGTGTTGAATGACAAGGGATACTGTTCTGGAAGATGAGTGGGCGGACAGGCAGGCCAAGTGAGATGGTCCAGGGAAGCTGGGCGGTGGGTACGGGCTTCCTCCTGTTATGTCCTTGACTGTTGCGTATGTTTGGAGTTTTATGTAAGAAAAATTGATGCTGGTGCTGTGCCATAGTAGGCTAAGCCTCAACCTGCGGTGCCGGCATCCCATATGGACAGTGGTTCCAGTCCCAGCTGCTCCACTTCTGATCCAGCTCTCTGCTGTGGCCTGGGAAAGCTGTAGAAGATGCCCAAATCTTTGGGCCCCTGCACCCACGTGGGAGACCTGGAAGAAGCTCCTGGCTGCTGGCTTCAGACCGGCCCAACTCTAGCCGTTGTGACCATTTGGGGAGTGAACCAGCCGATGGAAGACCTCTTTCTCTCTCTCCCTCTCTCTGTAACTCTGCCTCTCAAATAAAAAATAAAATCTTAAAATTAGGAAATGATAAAAGATAAAAAGAAGAGTCTCAAAATTTGGGCCTCCTCAAAGAAGTGAACAAGATTCTTCTTTTTTAAGGCTTACTTACTTGTTCTTTCTTTTTTTTTTCTTTTTTTAAGGTTTATTTATTTATTTGAAAGGCAGAGTTACAGAGAGGCAGAGGCAAAGAGAGGTCTTCCAACCACAGTTTCACTCCCCAAATGGCCACAACGGCTGGAGCCGTGCTGATCCAGAGCCAGGAGCTTCTTCTGGGTCTCCCATGCAGGTCCAGGGGCACAAGGACTTGGGCCATCTTCTACTGCTTTCCCAGGCCACAGCAGAGAGCCGGATCGGAAGTGGAGCAGCCGCGACTTGAATCGGTGCCCATGTGGGATGCCGGCACTGCAGGCGGCAGCTTTACCTGCTATGCCACAAAGCCGGTCCCACTTGTTATTTTAATTTTTATTTAGTCATCTGAGAGACACAGAGACAGTTAGAGAGGGAGAGAGAAAGACAGAGTTCCCATCTGCTGGTTCACTGCAAAATTCCTGTAATAGCTGAGGCTGGGCCAGGCTGAAGCCGGGAGTTGTAACTCAAGCCAGGTCTCCCCGTGGGTGGCAGGAGCCCAGTCACTTGAGTTACTGCTGCCTCCCGGGAAGCCGGAGTCAGGAGCTGGAGCTGAGTCTTGAACCCAGGCACTCCGACGTGGGACGCCAGCTTAACTGCGAGACCAAACACTTGCCACAGGATTATTCATTTTGACGTCAGGAATGATAATCTGTTTCGATAAAATCTTGTGCTGGCTGCACAAGACATGAAGCACCAAGGACACAGTGACGGCAGGGGAGGGTCCGTGTTAAAGATGGAGCCCTCGGCAGAGGGGCTGGGCGTGCACGGCAGGGCCCAGTGGAAGCTGTCCGTCTGCCATCCCATCCGTGTACACGCCAAGCGTGTCTTCCTGTGAGACAGGCCAGGAGTCTGCTGGAGTGCAGAGACTGTGTCCCTGTGATGGACTGCACGGCCGGGGCACAGCTGTGAGGCCCTCCCCTGCCCATCACAGCAGCGCCTGCTCCTGCTCCGCTCGCCCTGTGGGCTGGCTGCCGGGTCCCTCAGACCTGGTCAGAGCTGGGTTAGGCACCGCTGCCTGCGTCAGCCTCTGCTTTGGCCGCTGCTTCCCTGGGCCGCCTTCGGGCTTAGCTGAGAATCCTCAGCATTGGGAGAGGGGACCAGGCCTGCCCTCAGGGTCAGCTCGGCTGGGCTGTGTCAGGGTCAGGAGGCAGAGGCTCCACGCACACCAAGTCCCTGGCCACCCTGGCCACTGTAGTCCTTTCCACGCCAGGCAGCGTTTGGCCTTGCTGGGTGGCCAGGCCCTCGGTGTCCGCAGCAAGTGTGGAGAGCGTGCAGACAGGCCCTTCCTCTCCCGTGGTGTTCAGAGCCAGAAACCCTGGGAGACGTCAAGGGGGAGGGGGGTCTCGGAAGGGTCCCAGATCCAATCAGAAATGTGCTCCTCCCCTGCAGCTACCGAGGGCCCGAGCTGGAGATGTGGTCTCTGGGGGTGACGCTGTACACGCTGATCTTCGAGGAGAACCCCTTCTGTGAGCTGGAGGAGACCATGGAGGCGGCCATACACCCCCCGTACCTGGTGTCCCAGGGTGAGCCGAGTTGTTACCCCCGCTCTGCCCCTTCTTGCTCCTCTTCCGGTGCCTCCATCTGAACACAGAAATGGTTGTGGCTTTAAAACACCTGACGACTTTATTGTTAGCGTCGACCTTTGGATCCTCACAGCCTCTCGTGGGAAACAGAGGTCAGCCTTGGTGGGCCACATGCATCCCAGGGGCGGGTGGGCAGAGGTTCATGGGGAGGCCACCGGGCCCCAGCTGGGTGGTGTGAGGGAAGCCGTGCACCAGCAGGGAGGTGCAGGCTCAGCGGGCACAGCTGTCCCTCCCGGCCTGGCTAGGTCTTGAGCGTCACACGACGCAGTCTGTGTGGGTTCTGGGCTTAGGTTAGAAGCCTCTCCCTTCACTGTGGCTGCCACGGGCTGGGTGTCCGCAGCTGGATGCATTGCTCTCTGGAGGTCAGAGCAAGGAGCCGGCAGGTTGTCACGAGGAGGCCTTTGTCCCTGGCCTGCAGGTGGTCACTTCTCACTGTGTCCTCATCGGTCTCCTCCTAATCCCTCCGTGGGCCCCACCTATACCCTCAGGGTCAGTGCTGAACACAGCTGCCATTGTTGCAGGACTTCTGGGTTCCTGGGATTCCGGCTCTAGAGCATCTGTTCCATCCCCAAAGGCTGTGCCAGGGGCCTCAAAGGCTCACAGGACAGCCAGGCTCCACTGTCCAAGGAAGTGGACACAAGTCCAGCTCAAGCCTGGGGGCTCTTCTGACTTTCCGTGGCGACCAACGCGGGGACGCCCCCCTGCTCACCCCGGGGGATCGCAGCTCTGCACAGCCGGGGCCCTGAGGAGAGACCCCGCTTAGGAAGCTCCGTGCCGGCTGGGACTGCACACTCCAGCTCTCGTTTCAGAGGCCACCAGCTGCCCTGGAGCCTCCTCCAGGGGCAGACGGGCTGTGCACTGAGGCTGGGGGGAGGGGGGGCTGGGCCACCTCCCACCCCATCAGAGGCTCTGTGAGGGGAAGCATCTGTGCGCAGCCCCACCCGACCCACAGTCTTTGCTCCGTGTCCCCAGAGCTCATGAACCTCGTGTCGGGGCTGCTGCAGCCTGCCCCTCAGCAGCGCACCACCTTGGAGAAGCTGGTGACAGACCCGTGGGTGACACAGCCCGTGAACCTCGCTGACTACACCTGGGAGGAAGTGTGTCGCATAAACAAGCCAGGTGAGGGCTGCTCGGCCTTCGCCCGCCCTGTGTGACTGGGGGATGAGATGGTGCTAGACTGCCTCACTGGCTCAGGGGCTGTGGCTGACCTGTCCCCTGTGGCTCTGGGCTTGGCTCAGTGGCACAGCCGCTGGACACCTAGAGGGAAGGCGAGTGCCCGCCATGCCTGTAGGTGGGGAGGCGGCTCTTGTTTGAGGGGCAGGGGCAGCTGGTGGTGGTCTGACCTGGCCGAGGCCTGGGGCCTTGGAGCCCCATGGCCCTTCAGACAAGGGTCCTGGGCATGTGTCGGAACTGCTTCTGGGTGCAGTGCCGGTGGCTCTGGGCACAGCGTGTGCTTCCAGAGCTGCGGGTGGGTTTGTGAAGCCTTCTGTCCTGGGATTGCTTCCGGTGAGACACAGGGTATCTCAGCACCACATGACATGGCGCCCTCTTCTCTCCCCAGAAAACGGAGTCCTGTTGCCTGCGAGTCTTGGGGAGCAGAGCCTGGGCGAGGCAGGACCAGGGACCCCTGCCCCAGGGGAGGCTTCCAGCGGCCAGTGTGCTGTGGGGACCCCTCCCCGCTGAACCACCCTACCTCGCCCACCACTCCGCTGTACGCCACTCAGAAAGTCCCAGCCCCTTTCCTCCAGAGAGAAAAATTCTCAAGAACGTGAGAATTTTAGGATAATTACCTTCCAAATGTTTGTGTGCAAGTTTGATGGCTGCTAGAACAAATCCAGGGAACTACATTTTTTTAAAGATGTGTAAAATAGACTTGGAATTCATGTTTTTCACAACCTTGAGAAAACATTCTGGTGTTCAATTATTTTATAGGATTTAAAAGGGCTTTTGACTTGTGAACTTGGCTTCCGCTTTTGTCCATATGCACGTATTTTGTTTCCACTGATTACACAGGCTCGTGAGCAACAGACGTGTGGCACGGGGAGGGCTGGTGAGCCAGGTCGCCAGGCGATTTAATTATTTCCTTGAACGGTTTCCAAACTGATGCAGCTGTGTTGAACACCCACCTGGCCCGAACTGTGACTGGCTGGCTTTGCTCCTGGCTTCTGCCTTTTCCCATGTGGGTGCCCCACTGGTCAAAGCTGCAGAGAAGCCCAGAGCTGCAGGCTGGGGCTCCCTCCCACATGCCCCCCGAGGAGATGGGGAGCACTGGTGTTCTGCACGCACAGCCTGTCTCTAGGACGCCTGCACCCTACACACCCCACAGCCAGCACTCCCCGCTCTATGTCTGCCCAGTCACGGCATCACTGCTCGCTGTGTGCTGAGTCACTGCATCACCCTCACACTGTGCTGAGTCACTGCTTCAATGTACCCAGTGTGCGCTGAGTCACTGAATAACTGCTCACACTGCTGAGTCACTGGATCACTGTGCACACTGTGTGCTGAGTCACTGCATCCCTGCTCACTGAATAACTGCTCACACTGTGCTGATTACTGCATCCCTGCTCACAGTGTGCTGAGTCACTACATCACCCTCACACTCTGCTGAGTCACTGCATCTCTGCTCAGTGTGCTGAGTCACTGAATCACTACTCACACTCTGCTGAGTCACTGCATCACCCTCACACTGTGCTGAGTCACTGCATCCCTGCTCACACTGTGTGCTGAGTCACTGCATCCCTGCTCACACTCTGCTGAGTCACTGCATCCCTGCTCACACTCTGCTGAGTCACTGCATCACTCTTCACACTCTGCCGAGTCACTACATCACCCTCACACTGTGTGCTGAGTCACTGCATCTCTGCTCAGTGTGCTGAGTCACTGCATCACCCTCACACTCTGCTGAGTCACTGCATCCCTGCTCACACTGTGTGCTGAGTCACTGCATCCCTGCTCACCCTCAGCTGCTGCCCACCCAGCTTCGTCTCCTGTTGGGCCCCCTCCCATGCAAAGCCAGCTTCTGTTTAGCATCTGTTAGAAGGGAAGCAGTGGGCCGGTGCTGCGGCTCACTAGGCTAATCCTCCGCCTGCGGCGCCAGCACACCGGGTTCTAGTCCCGGTCGGGGCGCCGGATTCTGTCCCGGTTGCCCCTCTTCCAGGCCAGCTCTCTGCTGTGGCCCGGGAGTGCAGTGGAGGATGGCCCAGGTGCTTGGGCCCTGCACCCCATGGGAGACCAGGAGGAGCACCTGGCTCCTGCCTTTGGATCAGCGCGGTGCGCCGGCCGCAGTGCGCCGGCCGTGGCGGCCATTGGAGGGTGAACCAACGGCAAACAAAGGAAGACCTTTCTCTCTGTCTCTCTCCCTCACTGTCCACTCTGCCTGTAAAAAAAAAAAAAAAAAAAAAAAAAGGAGGGAAGCAGTGGCTTGAAATGAGGAGGAAACTTCCTGGGACAGCAGGACAAAAACAAACCGATACCCACTTCCCTCATGTCCCTGGGTCTGAGTCTGCAGCTTCCAGAGCTCCTCCAGCCCAGAGCTCTGAGAGCTGCTCAGTGTGGGGCGGGGCCGAGCCTGGGCCTGTGTAGGACCTTGGACCACAGCTGCTGGTGGTGGAGCACTGCTGTGCCCTTTGGAGAATGCTGCCCGAGTCTGCCTGCCTCCAGTGCCTGGTGTATGTATGTATGTGTATGTGTTTGGGTGTGTGTGTGTGTGTGTGTGTGTGTGTGAGGGTATGTGGGTTCATATGTGTATAAGTGTGTGCGAAGGTCTGTGGGTTTATATGTGTATGTGGATTCATTGTGTATGTGGGTTCATGCGTGTGTGTGTGAGGGTATGTGGCTCATATGTGTATATGTGTGAGGGTATGGGGGGTCGTGTGTGTGTGAGGATATGTGGGTTCATGTGTGTGTGGGGTGTGTGGGTTGTGGGTTCATGTGTGTGTGGGTATGGGAGGTCGTGTGTGTGAGGGTATGGGATTCATGTGCGTATATGTTTGAGGGTATGGGATTCATGTGTGTATACGTGTGAGGGTATAGGGCTCCTGTGTGTATATGTGTGAGGGTATGGGGTTCAGGTGTGTATATGTGTGAGGGTATGGGGTTCATGTGTGTATACGTGTGAGGGTATGGGGTTCATGTGCGTATACGTGTGAGGGTATGGGGTTCACGTGTGTATATGTGAGGGTATGGGGTTCATGTGTGTGTGTGAGGGTATGGGGTTCATGTGTGCATACGTGTGAGGTATGGGGTTCATGTGTGTATATGTGTGAGGGTATGGGGTTCATGTGTATACGTGTGAGGGTATGGGGTTCATGTGCGTATACGTGTGAGGGTCTGGGGTTCATGTGTGCATACGTGTGAGGGTATGGGTTCACGTGCATATACGTGTGAGGGTATGGGGTTCAGGTGTGTATACGTGGGAGGGTATGGGGTTCATGTGTGCATACGTGTGAGGGTCTGGGGTTCATGTGTGCATACGTGTGAGGGTATGGGGTTCATGTGTGCATACGTGTGAGGGTCTGGGGTTCATGTGTGTATATGTGAGGGTCTGGGGTTCATGTGTGCATATGTGTGAGGGTATGGGCTTCAGGTGTGCATATGTGTGAAGGTATGGGGTTCACGTGTGCGTGGGTGAGGTTATGGGGTTCATGTGTGCATATGTGTGAGGGTATGGGGTTCATGTGTGTGTGTGAGGGTCTGGGGTTCATTGTGCATATGTGTGAGGTTATGGGGTTCATGTGTGCATATGTGTGAGGGTATGGGGTTCATGTGTGTATGTGTTTGAGGGTCTGGGGTTCATGTGTGTATATGTGTGAGGGTATGGGGTTCATGTGTGCATATGTGTGAGGGTATGGGGTTCATGTGTGTATACGTGTGAGGGTATGGGGTTCAGGTGTGTATGTGTGTGAGGGTATGGGGTTCAGGTGTGCATATGTGTGAGGGTATGGGGTTCATGTGTGCATACGTGTGAGGGTATGGGGTTCATGTGTGTATACGTGTGAGGGTATGGGGTTCATGTGTGCATATGTGTGAGGGTATGGGCTTCAGGTGTGTATGTGTGGGAGGGTATGGGGTTCATGTATGCATATGTGTGAGGGTCTGGGGTTCATGTGCGTATACGTGTGAAGGTATGGGGTTCATGTGTGCATACGTGTGAGGGTATGGGGTTCATGTGTGCATATGTGTGAGGGTCTGGGGTTCATGTGCGTATACGTGTGAGGGTATGGGGTTCATGTGTGTATACGTGTGAGGGTATGGGGTTCAGGTGCGTATACGTGTGAGGGTATGGGGTTCAGGTGCGTATACGTGTGAGGGTATGGGGTTCAGGTGCGTATACGTCTGAGGGTATGGGGTTCATGTGTGCTTATGTGTTGGGTATGGGGTTCATGTGTGCATACGTGTGAGGGTATGGGGTTCAGGTGTGTATACGTGTGATGTTATGGGGTTCATGTGTGCATACGTGTGAGGGTATCGGGTTCAGGTGTGTATACGTGTGATGTTATGGGGTTCATGTGTGTATGTGTGTGAGGGTATGGGGTTCAGGTGTGTATACGTGTGAGGGTATGGGGTTCAGGTGTGCATATGTGTGAGGTGTGGGGTTCATGTGCGTATACGTGTGAGGGTATGGGGTTCAGGTGTGTATATGTGTGAGGGTATGGGGTTCATGTGTGCATACGTGTGAGGGTATGGGGTTCATGTGTGCATACGTGTGAGGGTATGGGGTTCAGGTGTGCATACGTGTGAGGGTATGGGGTTCATGTGTGCATATGTGTGAGGTGTGGGGTTCATGTGTGCATACGTGTGAGGGTATGGGGTTCATGTGTGCATACGTGTGAGGGTATGGGGTTCATGTGTGCATACGTGTGAGGGTATGGGGTTCAGGTGTGTATACGTGTGAGGGTATGGGGTTCAGGTGCGTATACGTGTGAGGGTATGGGGTTCAGGTGTGTATACGTGTGAGGGTATGGGGTTCAGGTGTGTATATGTGTGAGGGTATGGGGTTCAGGTGTGTATACGTGTGAGGGTATGGGGTTCAGGTGTGTATATGTGTGAGGGTATGGGGTTCATGTGTGCATACGTGTGAGGGTATGGGGTTCATGTGTGCATACGTGTGAGGGTATGGGGTTCAGGTGCGTATACGTGTGAGGGTATGGGGTTCAGGTGTGTATACGTGTGATGTTATGGGGTTCATGTGTGCATACGTGTGAGGGTATGGGGTTCATGTGTGCATACGTGTGAGGGTATGGGGTTCAGGTGTGCATACGTGTGAGGGTATGGGGTTCATGTGTGTATGTGTGAGGGTATGGGGTTCATGTGTGTATACGTGTGAGGGTATGGGGTTCAGGTGCGTATGTGTGTGAGGGTATGGGGTTCAGGTGCGTATACGTGTGAGGGTATGGGGTTCAGGTGTGTATACGTGTGAGGGTATGGGGTTCAGGTGCGTATACGTGTGAGGGTATGGGGTTCAGGTGTGTATACGTGTGAGGGTATGGGGTTCAGGTGTGTATATGTGTGAGGGTATGGGGTTCAGGTGTGTATACGTGTGAGGGTATGGGGTTCAGGTGCGTATACGTGTGAGGGTATGGGGTTCATGTGTGCATATGTGTGAGGGTATGGGGTTCAGGTGTACATATGTGTGAGGGTATGGGGTTCATGTGTGCATATGTGTGAGGTATGGGGTTCATGTGTGTATACGTGGGAGGGTATGGGGTTCAGGTGTACATATGTGTGAGGGTATGGGGTTCAGGTGTGTATATGTGTGAGGGTATGGGGTTCAGGTGCGTATACGTGTGAGGGTATGGGGTTCAGGTGCGTATACGTGTGAGGGTATGGGGTTCATGTGTGTATACGTGTGATGTTATGGGGTTCATGTGTGCATATGTGTGAGGGTATGGGGTTCAGGTGTGTATACGTGTGATGTTATGGGGTTCATGTGTGCATATGTGTGAGGGTATGGGGTTCAGGTGTGCATATGTGTGAGGGTATGGGGTTCACGTGTGTATACGTGTGATGTTATGGGGTTCAGGTGTGCATATGTGTGAGGGTATGGGGTTCAGGTGCGTATACGTGGGAGGGTATGGGGTTCATGTGCGTATACGTGGGAGGGTATGGGGTTCGTGTGTGCATACGTGTGAGGGTATGGGGTTCATGTGTGCATACGTGTGAGGGTATGGGGTTCATGTGCATATACGTGTGAGGGTATGGGGTTCATGTGCGTATACGTGTGAGGGTATGGGGTTCATGTGTGTATATGTGTGAGGGTATGGGGTTCAGGTGTGCATACGTGTGAGGGTCGGGTTCATGTGTGTATATGAGTGAGGGTATGGAGTTCATGTGCACATATGTGTGAGGGTATGGGGTTCATGTGTGTATACGTGTGAGGGTATGGGGTTCATTTGTGTATATGTGTGAGGTATGGGGTTCATGTGCGTATACGTGGGAGGGTATGGGGTTCATGTGCGTATACGTGGGAGGGTATGGGGTTCATGTGCCTATACGTGGGAGGGTATGGGGTTCAGGTGTGTATACGTGGGAGGGTATGGGGTTCATGTGTGCATAGGTGTGAGGGTATGGGGTTCATGTGTGCATATGTGTGAGGGTATGGGGTTCAGGTGTGCATATGTGTGAGGGTCTGGGGTTCATGTGTGCTTATGTGTGAGGGTATGGGGTTCATGTGTGCATACGTGTGAGGGTATGGGGTTCAGGTGTGCATATGTGTGAGGGTATGGGGTTCACGTGTGCATATGTGTGAGGGTATGGGGTTCACGTGTGTATACGTGTGAGGGTATGGGGTTCATGTGTGTATATGTAGAGGGTATGGGGTTCAGGTGTGCATATGTGTGATGTTATGGGGTTCATGTGTGCATACGTGGGAGGGTATGGGGTTCATGTGTGCATACGTGGGAGGGTATGGGGTTCATGTGTGCATACGTGGGAGGGTATGGGGTTCATGTGTGCATACGTGGGAGGGTATGGGGTTCATGTGTGCATACGTGTGAGGGTATGGGGTTCATGTGTGCATACGTGTGAGGGTATGGGGTTCAGGTGTGTATGTGT
This sequence comes from Oryctolagus cuniculus, assembly GCF_964237555.1. NCBI lineage: Eukaryota > Metazoa > Chordata > Mammalia > Lagomorpha > Leporidae > Oryctolagus > Oryctolagus cuniculus. The sequence continues at coordinate 571,515 of NC_091434.1, forward strand.
GTGAGGGTATGGGGTTCAGGTGTGTATGTGTGTGAGGGTATGGGGTTCATGTGTGCATATGTGTGAGGGTCTGGGGTTCAGGTGTGCATATGTGTGAGGGTATGGGGTTCAGGTGTGCATATGTGTGAGGGTATGGGGTTCAGGTGTGCATATGTGTGAGGGTATGGGGTTCAGGTGTGCATATGTGTGAGGGTATGGGGTTCATGTGTGTATGTGTGTGAGGGTATGGGGTTCATGTGTGTATGTGTGTGAGGGTATGGGGTTCAGGTGTGGGGAGCGGGGGGCGGCAGGATCGTGGAAGTGTGCAGTGCAAGGGGAGCTAAAAGGAGCCCTGACGCGCGGCAGTGAGGCAGCGGCCCCTGTGCGTCCCGTCCCGTCCCGTCCCGACGCGGCCGAGCAGGCGCAGGCCCGCCGTCCCGGGAGGAACCGCGGAGAAGGCTCCGGAGCGGCGCCCACGGGGTAGGGTGCTGGCGCCGCGGGTGTACACAGCCACCAGCCCTTCAGTCCTAGGCCTTCCTCTGATACAGCCTTCCAGTCAGAAGATCCTTGGATGTGCCGGGCCGGGCCGGGCCGGCTGCGTGGGCGAGGACCAGCGCCCCTCTGAACCGGCCTCCGTCACTCCGCGGCTGCGAGGGCGCGCTCTCCCGCGCGACGACGGCTCCCGCCCGCCCGCGCTCGAGGGCGCGCTCTCCCGCGCGACGACGGCTCCCGCCCGCCCCGGCTCGAGGGCGCGCTCTCCCGCGCGACGACGGCTCCCGCCCGCCCGGGCTCGAGGGCGCGCTCTCCCGCGCGACGACGGCTCCCGCCCGCCCGGGCTCGAGGGCGCGCTCTCCCGCGCGACGACGGCTCCCGCCCGCCCGGGCTCGAGGGCGCGCTCTCCCGCGGTGGGCGGGGCGGGGAGCGGAAGTGACGGGCGGGGGCGGCCGCTTCCGGCGCTGGGGCGCTGCGCTGTCTGCGGGATGGCGGCGCTCGGCCGGAAGGTGCGTGAGGGCCGCCGCGTGCGTGGGTCAGTCGCACTCCTGGCCCGGGTCGCGGGGCGGCGGGGTCCCGCGCGTGCAGGGCGCGCCGTGGGGCGGGGGGTCCCCGGGTGCTTTGGCGTCGGCCGGCCCCGCGCTGTGCTTGCCCAGGGCCTGGGCCCCGGGTGCGGGTGCTGCGGGTCGTGGGCTTGTGTCCGTGACGCCGGGGCCAGTCGATGCCGCTCTGCCTCTGTCTTGCAGGTCCTGGCCTGGCGCCGCCTGCCGCCCCCCGCCTGGGCCTCCGCGGCCGAGCGCACGCCTCCCCCGGCCGCCGGGCTGCGGAGACGGACCGCAGCCTCCCGCGGGGGCGGCCGTGAGGAGCCGTGCGGCGTGGGGCCCGGGGGCAGGCCGAGCGCGGACGCAGCGCCCTCGCCGCTGGACAGGGTCGCCGGCTCCCTCCTGGACATGGGTTTCGCGGAGGCCCAGGTTCGCGAACTGCTCGGCCTGCAGCCCGCGGCCAGCCCTCAGCAGCTGCTGGACGTGGTCTCGGAGTTCATGCTCCTGGGCGTGGATCCGGGGCCCGTGTGCGTGGCCCTGAGGAAAAGCCCCCAGCTCCTGAAGCTGCCTGTGCCGCGCGTGAGGAAGCGCTCCGCCTACCTGCGGAGGCTCGGGCTGGCCGAAGGTACCGCAGGTGGAGACGCCCCACTGGCGGGGAGAGGCGGCGGTGGGAGCCCGCCGCGCTCCTGGGGAGGCCGGGGTGCGTGTGCGTGTGAGCGAGTGTTGAGTGGGAGCAAGTGAGTGTCAGGAATGTGTCAGCGAGCGTGTGTGAGCGAGTGAGAACGAGTGTGAGTATGTGAGTGAGTGAGTGAGAGTGAGCGAGTGTGATCAAGAGTGTGAATGAGTGTGAGTGTGAGCGAGTGACGGGGCGGAGGCAGAACTGCAAGGCCGGGGCCGTCCTCTTGGCTCACTCACTGTAGGGTCTCCGGCGCCTGGAACAGCCGTGGGTGCACGGTGTGCCCTTAGGAGGCCGCCTGTGGTGTGTCACCTTGCTTGGCGTGGTCTCGGTGCCTTGGCTGTGTGATGGGAAGCCTTGTCGAGACGGAGTCCTGCCGAGCGCTGACACGGTGGCCCGGTCTCCCCAGCTCTGCACGGCAATGTCGCTCAGGGCTCCGGGATCTCTGGGGGCTTCTGGAGGCAGGAGCTGAACGCCCTCCCACTTGCAGCACCGGAGTTCCACTGCTGTTTCTTTTCGGGGCTGACTGACTTGGTTTTAGGGGATAAGGTGGTTGGGACCGACAAGATGTCTTTGGGCCTCCTCCAGGAGAGCAGCAGAAGGAAGCAACAGAGCACCTCTTAAAGTGCATTCTGGGGGCTGGCGCTGTGGTGTAGCGGGTAAAGCCACCGCCTGCAGTGCCGGCATCCCATATGGGCGCCAGTTCGAGTCCCGGCTGCTCCACTTCCGATCCAGCTCTCTGCTATGACCTGGGAAAGCAGCAGAAGACGGCCCAAGTCCTTGGGCCCCTGCACCCACGTGGGAGACCTGGAGGAAGCTCCTGGCTCCTGGCTTCGGATTGGCCCAGCTCTGGCCATTGCAGTCATTTGGGGAGTGAACCAGCAGATGGAAGACCTCTCTCTCTACCTCTACCTCTACCTCTCCCTCTCTCCCTCTCTCCCTCTCTCCCTCTCTCCCTCTCTCCCTCTCTCCCTCCCTCTCCCTGTAACTGTCTTTCAAAGAAAAGGTACATTCTGGACTCGGCACATTGTGCCCATGGTTGGGTCGGTCCTCAGGCAGCACAGGCGTCTGCTGGGACAGCTTCCACTCTTGTTCAGCTCGGTCTTCAGCTTCGAGGCATGCCCGGGTGTGGGAGCGTCCCAGCCGACGGGCTGTTTCAGTGCACTTGTTAGCAGGGCCTCTCACCCAGAGTGCCCAGGTCTGGGTGAGACACCCAGTCACCGTGATGACAAGGACGCCGGTGTCGGTGGGTGTGCGTGGTGTTCGTTCTCCTTGCCGCTCTCACCCTTGCTACCGTGAAGTTCAGGCTCCCAGGGCCCCTCCCAGGGGAGGCCGGGCTCCCACCTCACTGGTGTTTCCCCGAAGTCCCTGTGAGAAGTGGCAGAGGAGGCCCAGGACAGGGAGCTGGTGCCTTCCGGATGGGGCCCGGGAAGAGGCCGGGACACGGGAGAGGAGGGCTGTGTCGTCTCCGTTTGCTTCCAGGAAGAGAAGTCTGCAGCGGGCCCTTGTTCTGTAGGAGAGGATCCTCGGGTTTTTTAATTTGTTTACTTGCAGGTCAGAGTTACAGAGAGGCAGAGAGAGAGGGAGAGAGAGAGAGAGAGAGAGAGGTCTTCCATCCACTGGTTCACTCTCCAGATGGCCACAATGCCTGGAGCTGTGCCAATCTGAAGCCAGGACCTTCTTCCGGGTCTCCCGTGTGGGTGCAGGGGCCCAAGGACTTGGGCCATCTTCCGCTGCTTTCCCAGGCCATAGCAGAGAGCTGGATCGGAAGTGGAGCAGCTGGGACACGAATTGGCACCCATGCGGGATGCCGGCGCTGCAGGTGGTGGCTTTACCTGCTGGCCACAGCAGAGCTGGATCGGAAGTGGAGCCGCCGGGACTAGAACCAGCGCCCATGTGGGATGCCGGCACTGCAGGTGGCGGCTTTACCTGCTGGCCGCAGCGTCGGCCCCCCTTGCTTGTCTTTGAAAAGCTGACTTGATGCAGGTGCAGCTAGCCTCTGGGCTGCTGGAATTTTCTGAAATCGAGTGCCTGCCTGTTGACACCTCCAGGGAAGCTGAAGCGGGTGCTTCACTGTTGCCCTGAAGTCTTCACCATGCACCAGCAGCACGTGGAGGGCGTCGTCGGCGTCCTCAAGGGCAAGTGCCTCTTCTCGGCAGAGCAGGTCACCGAGATTTTACACAGGTGCCCCCAAGTTCTTCGGGAAGACCCTGGTGACCTGGAGTACAAGTTCCAGGTGAGCGCGCCTGGGAGGGCGCTCGGGTGGCAGTGGGAAGTTTGCTTGTTCAGACGCGGGAGGGGTCAGCTCTCTGGGTCTGGAGCCTCGCGCATCGTGCAGGGGCAGAGCTTACACTGTCTGGTTCTTACCGCTTCATCCAGGTCAGCCCATTCTGCTGTGGTTCTGACATTAGTAATGAATGACCCAGTTCCATTCTCAGAGTCCAAGTGGGAGTTCCATATGGAACCGGCAGTTCTAACAGAGAAAACCTTTATATTTTTGGAACCTATTTTGCATGTTTTTTTTTTTTTTTTTTTTTTTTTTTTTTAAAGATTTGTTTATTTATTTGAAAGAGTTACACAGAGAGAGGAGAGAGGGAGAGAGACAGAGAGGTCTTCCATCCACTGGTTCACTCCCCAATTGACCACAATGGCAGGAGCTGTGCCGATACGAAGCCAGGAGCTTCTTCCAGGTCTCCCACGTGGGTGCAGGGGCCCAAGGACCTGGGCATCTTCCACTGCTTTTGCAGGCCATAGCAGAGAGCTGCATCAGAAGTGGAGCAGCCAGGGCTCGAACCGGCACCCTTATGAGATGCTGGCACTGCAGGCTGGGGCTTTAAGCCGCTGTGCCACAGCACCGGCCCCGTGCATGTTGATTTTGAGAGTAGTTGTGCTGGTTGTCCTGCTTAGTAACAACTGTGGCAACTTGGGTGTATTGCCTAGATATTTTCTGAGAATTTTCGCTGTTGTTTCCATACTCAAAATTCTCTTCCTGTGTAAGGAGAATATAGAAGAAGATAATTTATCTCTTCTGCCTCTTTATTTCCTCCTATGTTTCCTTTTTTTTTTTTTAAAGATTTTATTAATTTATTTGAAAGGCAGAGTTACAGAGAGAGAGAGATCGTCCATCCAGTGGTTCACTCTCCAGATGGCTGCAACGGCCGGAGCTGGGCCGGTTCAAAGCCAGGAGCCAGGAGCTTCTGGGTCTCCCACGTGGGTGCAGGGGCCCAAGGACTTGGGCCATCTTCCGCTGCTTTCCCAGGCCACAGCAGAGAGCAGGATTGGAAGTAGAGCAGCTGGGACTTGAGCCAGCGCACATACGGGATGTCGCCACTGCGGCGGCAACTTAATTCACCTTCTTGCTGTGAACTGAAGGTGCCTTGGGAAGCGCAGCTGTCACCGTCAGTGCTGCAGAGTGACTGCCGTGGTACTTTGCAGTCCTTTCTGAGTGCTCTTGGGGACAGTGGGAGTTGACTGTGGGGTGGCGTGGCGGGTTTTTCAGTCTGTCTGGGATTCCTAAGTGTGTCTGTGTTTTCAGTATGCGTATTTTAGGATGGGAATTAAGCACCTGGACATAGTGCGGAGTGATTTCCTGCAGTACTCAGTGACGAAGATCAAGCAGAGACACACGTACCTGGAGCGCCTCGGACGCTACCAAACCCCGGACAAGAAGGGGCAGACACAGATCCCTAACCCTTTGCTCAAGGACGTCCTCAGGGTGTCAGAGGCCGAGTTTTTGGCCAGGACGGCCTGTTCTTCTGCCGAGGAGTTTGAGGTTTTTAAGAAACTCTTGGCTCGGGAGGAGGAGGAGGTCTCTGAGAGTGGCGATGAGGACGGAGACGAGGGGGAGGGGGAGGAGGGCGAGCAGCAGCGGTGAAGGGAGGAGTGGAGTGAGAGGGCCCTCCCATGAGCGTTTCCACTCGGATCGTGTCCGGTGTTTTTCACCCAGAGCTGACCTTTGATGGGAAACGCTACAGATCCCCCAAGAAGTAGGTCAGACGTGGCAGGTCGAGGGAGGCCCCCGATGCACCATAAATAAAGACTGATTCTGGGGCCGGCACTGTGGCGCAGTAGATTAATCCTCCACCTGCAGTGCCAGCATCCCATATGGGTGCCGGTTCGAGTCCCGGCTGCTCCACTTCTGATCCAGCTCTCTGCTATGGCCTGGGAAAGCAGTGGAAGGTGGCCCAAGTGCATGGACCCCTGCACCCACATGGGAGACCTGGAAGAAGCTCCTGGCTCCTGGCTTTAAATTGGCCCAACTCCGGCCTTTGCGGCCATCTGGGGAGTGAACCAGCAGCAGATGCGATTTCTCTGCCTCTCCCTCTCTCTGTAACTCTACCTCTCAAGCAAATAAATATATTTAAAAAAATAGTGGGAGTTATTTTTAATTTTAAGTAAATGAATGAATAAATGAAGACTGATTCTGCTGTTAAACCCCAGGGCACTGATGCCGCAGTGTGGTCTTGGTTCTCCTCTGCTGTGTGTGTGTGTGTGATGGCTCCATGGGCTGGAGGGGCGTTCCTTCTGGGGAAGGCCAGCTTGCCACTTGCTTCTAGTGGTGAGTCACGAGAAAGCAGTGTGAGGGTTAGTGCATCACAGCACTTTATTTCATGAAAAAAGTAGCAGGTTTTTCCTCTGAAATACTCGAGATTTTAATCCAGAGGTATCTTACTGCTCCAGGTGGTGATGGGTGTGCCAGAGTGTGAGGTCAGAGGTCAGCCTGGAGTGCAGGTGGACTTGGCAGGCACAGTCCGGCACTTTGCTTTGTTCTGGTGAGGAACAGGCCCTCCCTGCTGAAGCTGAATGGTGCCAACTCCTGGCCAGGGGTCCCCTCCAGGCCCGAGGCGTCTAGAGCGTGTGGCCTGGGGAGCTGTCCGCGCGTGCGCTCCCCAGCTGTGTTAGGGAAAGGCTCTGAGGAGCAGGAATCGGGCTACAGGGCCGGTCCTGGTTTTGTTCCAGGGAGCACTGCACGGCACCCCTGGTGTGGGCCTCACCTTAGGGAACCCAGCAGGTGGAAGGAGCAGTGGACAGTGTGGGGAACGGGGAAGGAGGAGGGAGAGGCCTGGCTGGGGCTCTGATGGTGTGAGTCCCGGAGGACGAACGTGCTGGCCCCCTCGCCCTGGGTGCTGCCCCGGAGGAGGCTGCAGAAGCGTCCTGCAGCATCTTGGCAAGTGCGTGGAGCAGGCGTGGCTCTGCTTCACCTGGATAGTCGGGCATCTGGTTGTCATGAGCCTGGGCGGAGCGGGCAGGCTGCTCCTGTCTAGTGAGTAGTCAGGGCTGTGGGGAGGGCCCAGCCAAGTGCTCTCAGGCTTAGTCGGCCACGAATGTGACAGTGTCAGAGCAGCTGTGTGTTCAGGAGGCTTCTTCCCTGTGCCCTGGGAGACTCAGGAGGGCTGAGCTGGAGTCTGATGCGGGCACCAGCACCAGGGTGCAGGGTCTTGTGAAGGCACCAAGTGGCTGCTAAGGAAAGCCCTCCCCAGAGCTGACATCAGTGGCAGGAGCTTGCCAGCGGGAGGCGCTGGTGCTAAGGGAAGGTGCAGGAAGTTGGCTGACCCAGGACAGGGCCATGTGCCATGGAGGAGAGGGAGGTCTTTATTTTTCCTGGCCGTGGGCAAAGCCGAAAGCGAAGACAACGCAGTTGGTGCCGGTGTTGTCTGCATGGGAGCATCGCTTCCTGCAGGCTCCGGGAGCCCTGCCTGTGCCCAGCCGGGACAGAGTCGGCTCCTGGGACTGCTCGACGAGGTCTTGGTTCACTCCAGCTGTGGTCAGCGACGCGTGACATGGACACGGCTGTTCTGCTGCAGCGTCTGCTTGCGCGGAATCTCCCTGGGGGTTTGAGTAGTGAGGAAGACTGCAGGCCTGCAGAGGGGCTGGATCCCCTCGTGTCGCAGGTCCCCTTTCTGATACCTACTTGGAGGAGACCTGAGGACACAGGGCCACCCGGCGCCATGCCGAGGACTTGGCAGATCATCTCTCGTTGGGACAGAGGCCTCTAAGCTCCAGGGGGACCTGTCAGCGTCGGCCGGTGGCCATCCATGTGGTAGTGGGAAGTCCACTGTGCACACCCAGTGACGGCTCTGGTCTCGTGGTGGGCGCGTGAGTGCGGCGGCTCAGACACACGGCGACAGTTCCTGGAGCCACGGCCGAGTCGGCACAGCACTCTGCTCACCCTGCGTGTGAGACCCTGCAGCCTGGGAGCCCCTGGGGCACAGCCGGCTGGAAGTGATGTTCTCTCTGAAGATGGCAAATTGCATAATACACAGACGTACGCACACAGAATTTTAATAAAAATAGTCTAAAATATACTCTAGCTCTTCAGTAAGTGCTGGTATAGGAGCAGAGGGGGAGGCCCCTCTCGGGCCAGGAGTGACCCTGAGCAGGCTCGGGGGCACGCAGGGTCTGAGTCCCCTGCTTGTCACCTGTGTGGGGAGAAGCTGGGGCTGCGCAGGGCCAGGGCTGGATTGCAGGTGCCATGACAGGTGCAGGTCTCGGGAGGAGCTGGAGCAGTGCCTGAGCCGCGGGCTGCAGGACCTGCCCGTGACCCACGTGCTCGCCTCTGCCATGTTCGCCTTGGGCGGCGGAGCCCTTGCTGCCTTGTGGCCTCCGCTGTCTAAGCAGGGGTCTCGATGGCGTTTTTCTGTGAAACCCAGGGGTCTTTGGTCCTTGGAGACTTGTCCTCACGCAGCTTCCTCTGTGTGAGGCTGAAGCTGGGGTTCTCGGAGAGCAAAGCCTCACTAGTAGTGGCCCAGAGTGTCACTGGGTCATGGCCACACGTGTGCGGGCTCGTCCTTGGCCGTGTCCACGCCACGGAAGCAGAGTTGGGCCATTACACAGAGACCATCTGGTCTGCAGACGGCCAGCCCTCCACAGAGAAGATGCTAAGATGTCTACTTCTCCATTTCCACTTCGGCAGTGTTGCGGTCTGCATGGCCGGTGCAGGCCTGTAGAGTAGTCAGCGTCGGTCGTAGAGGGGAACGTGGCGGGTGAGGCTGTCTCTCTGCCCCTCCCACCCCTGCAGTCCTGCTTGGGATCTGGGTGGTTGGGTCTCGGAGCGTGGGGCCTCTGTGCTGGAATCTGAGCAGCGCCAGTCAGCCGGCAGGCTCGCTGACCCGCCGGACGCTCACGGGCGCACACCGCGCCCCGGAGAGCCAGAGCTGCATCCTGCGCATCACGGGACTTGGGGACGGCCGGGCCTGCAGGAGTCCCCAGGGTGCGCTGTGCAGCTGCGAGCCTGGCCGTCGTCCTGAGATCGCAAGGAGGGGCCTCCCAGGGAACTCACTCCAGCTGGGCCTTGTCGCAAGGGCGTCTTTTTGATCCAGTTTTTAGACCCCGTCTTCCTGGGCTTTAGAAACCTGGAGGTTGGTGGAGCGACGAGAACATCCGAGTCCTTGGAAGGAAAACAAAGCAAAGCTGAGGGCATGACAGCCACACCCCTCCTCTGTGATAGCCACAACCCCTCCTGACAGCCACACCCCCTCCTCTGACAGCCATACCTCCTTCTGTGACAGCCACACCCCTGCTCTGTGACAGCCACACCCCTGCTCTGTGATAGCCACAACCCCTCCTGACAGCCACACCCCCTGCTCTGTGACAGCCACACCCCTGCTCTGTGATAGCCACAACCCCTCCTGACAGCCACACCCCCTGCTCTGTGACAGCCATACCTCCTCCTGTGACAGTCACACCCCCTGCTCTGTGACAGCCATACCTCCTTCTGTGACAGCCACACCCATGCTCTGTAACAGCCACACCCCTGCTCTGTAACAGCCACACCCCCTCCTGACAGCCATACCCCCTCCTCTGTGACAGCCACACCCCTGCTCTGTGGCAGCCACAACCCCTCCTGACAGCCACACCCCCTGCTCTGTGACAGCCATACCTCCTTCTGTGACAGCCACACCCATGCTCTGTAACAGCCACACCCCTGCTCTGTGACAGCCACACCCCCTCCTGACAGCCACACCCCCTCCTCTGTGACAGCCACACCCCTGCTCTGTGGCAGCCACAACCCCTCCTGACAGCCACACCCCCTGCTCTGTGACAGCCATACCTCCTTCTGTGACAGCCACACCCATGCTCTGTAACAGCCACACCCCTGCTCTGTGACAGCCACACCCCCTCCTGACAGCCACACCCCCTCCTCTGTGACAGCCACACCCCTGCTCTGTGGCAGCCACAACCCCTCCTGACAGCCACACCCCCTGCTGTGACAGCCATATCTCCTCCTGTGACAGCCACACCCCCTCCTCTGTGGCAGCCACACCCCTGCTCTGTGACAGCCACACCCCTCCTCTGTGACAGCCATACCTCCTCCTGTAACAGCCACATCCCCTCCTCTGTGGCAGCCACACCTCCTCTGTGGCAGCCACACCCCTGCTCTGTGACAGCCACACCCCCTCCTGACAGTCACACCCCTGCTCTGTGACAGCCACACCCCTCCTGACAGCCACACCCCCTCTGTTCCCACTCTGCCTCCTGTCTCTCTCCTGGGACCTGTCAGTGTGGTTCCAGCTAGTGTCCTGATTCTCCCGTGTGCTGGGAGCAGGATGGGTGTACTTCTGTTTCTTGCTTATTTGTGTTTTCTCCATTGTCTCCAGAATGTGTGCTGTGTAAGCCAGTGTTTGATCACTTGGAATTTGGGGCTTGTGATTTTCTTTTTCTTTCTTTCTTTTCTTTTTTTCTTTTCTTTTTTTTTTTTTTTTTTGACAGAAAGAGAGAAAGGTCTTCCTTCCATTGGTTCATCCCTCAAATGGCTGCTACAGCCAGCACTGCACCGATCTGAAGCCAGGAGCCAGGTGCTTCTCCTGGTCTCTCATGCGGGTGCAGGGCCCAAGCACTTGGGCCATCCCCCACTGCACTCCCTGGCCACAGCAGAGAGCTGGACTGGAAGAGGAGCAACCGGGACAGAATCTGACGCCCCAACCGGGACTAGAACCTGGGGTGCCGGTGCCGCAGGCGGAGGATTAGCCCCGTGGGCCGCGGCGCCGGCTGTGATTTCTTTTTCTAAGCCGTGGGCTTGCTGAGTACAGTTTGAAAGTCAGGTCACTGTTTCAGTGACTTCCTGCTGTGGAGGTGTGCGAGTGTGTCTCTGGGGTGGGGAGGAGCTGTGGCTCTGAGCAGAGGGCAGTGGATCCTGCCAGCTGCTCTCTATGGAGAGATCGCTCCTGTCTGGATGGGCTGGGTGCCCACGCTGCTGCAGGGGATGGCTCGTTCCTTAGCCACATGGGACACAGCCAGCTCTGCAGTGGCTTTCCACCCAAGGCGGGGACTGCTGGGGCCCATTCAAGGGGCAGGCGTAGCGCCTGTCCTCACTCCCAGTGTCCTGGCGATGGGAAGTTCAGTTGGCACCAAGCGGCCTGTAGGCTGTGGCGAGGTGTCACGATGTTTCCCAGCTATGGTGCAGACACCAGTGGTGCTGGCCCCTGGACAGCCTGAGTGGACGAGGAGGGAGGAAACGCTGGATTAAACAAACAGTTTCTTTCCTTTCAGGATTAATGAATCCTTGGGATTCTCGTGTCCGTGTGGATGGTGTGAGGACTCAGGGCTCCCGTGTCCGTGTGGATGGTGTGAGGACTCAGGGTTCCCGTGTCCGTGTGGATGGTGTTGGGGGACTCAGGGCTCCCGTGTCCGTGTGGATGGTGTGAGGACTCAGGGTTCCCGTGTCCGTGTGGATGGTGTGAGGACTCAGGGTTCCCGTGTCCGTGTGGATGGTGTGAGGACTCAGGGTTCCCGTGTCCGTGTGGATGGTGTGAGGACTCAGGGCCCCCGTGTCCGTGTGGATGGTGTGAGGACTCAGGGTTCCCGTGTCCGTGTGGATGGTGTGAGGACTCAGGGCCCCCGTGTCCGTGTGGATGGTGTGAGGACTCAGGGCCCCCGTGTCCGTGTGGATGGTGTGAGGACTCAGGGCCCCCGTGTCCGTGTGGATGGTGTGAGGACTCAGGGCCCCCGTGTCCGTGTGGATGGTGTGAGGACTCAGGGCCCCCGTGTCCGTGTGGATGGTGTGAGGACTCAGGGCCCCCGTGTCCGTGTGGATGGTGTGAGGACTCAGGGCCCCCGTGTCCGTGTGGATGGTGTGAGGACTCAGGGCCCCCGTGTCCGTGTGGATGGTGTGAGGACTCAGGGTTCCCGTGTCCGTGTGGATGGTGTGAGGACTCAGGGTTCCCGTGTCCGTGTGGATGGTGTGAGGACTCAGGGTTCCCGTGTCCGTGTGGATGGTGTGAGGACTCAGGGCCCCCGTGTCCGTGTGGATGGTGTGAGGACTCAGGGCCCCCGTGTCCGTGTGGATGGTGTGAGGACTCAGGGTTCCCGTGTCCGTGTGGATGGTGTGAGGACTCAGGGTTCCCGTGTCCGTGTGGATGGTGTGAGGACTCAGGGTTCCCGTGTCCGTGTGGATGGTGTGAGGACTCAGGGTTCCCGTGTCCGTGTGGATGGTGTGAGGACTCAGGGTTCCCGTGTCCGTGTGGATGGTGTGAGGACTCAGGGTTCCCGTGTCCGTGTGGATGGTGTGAGGACTCAGGGTTCCCGTGTCCGTGTGGATGGTGTGAGGACTCAGGGTTCCCGTGTCCGTGTGGATGGTGTGAGGACTCAGGGCCCCCGTGTCCGTGTGGATGGTGTGAGGACTCAGGGCCCCCGTGTCCGTGTGGATGGTGTGAGGACTCAGGGCCCCCGTGTCCGTGTGGATGGTGTGAGGACTCAGGGTTCCCGTGTCCGTGTGGATGGTGTGAGGACTCAGGGTTCCCGTGTCCGTGTGGATGGTGTGAGGACTCAGGGTTCCCGTGTCCGTGTGGATGGTGTGAGGACTCAGGGTTCCCGTGTCCGTGTGGATGGTGTGAGGACTCAGGGTTCCCGTGTCCGTGTGGATGGTGTGAGGACTCAGGGTTCCCGTGTCCGTGTGGATGGTGTGAGGACTCAGGGTTCCCGTGTCCGTGTGGATGGTGTTGGGGGACTCAGGGCTCCCGTGTCCGTGTGGATGGTGTGGGGGGGACTCAGGGCTCCTGTGTCCGTGTGGATGGTGTGAGGACTCAGGGTTCCCGTGTCCGTGTGGATGGTGTGAGGACTCAGGGTTCCCGTGTCCGTGTGGATGGTGTGAGGACTCAGGGCTCCCGTGTCCGTGTGGATGGTGTGAGGACTCAGGGTTCCCGTGTCCGTGTGATCTGGAGAGAGACTTCCTGAAAGGTTCTTCAGGAGGGTGCTCTCAGCACCCCGCCCTCACACTGTCCCAGTCCCACCTCCTTCCAGGTGCCCATCAGTCTTGCCATTCGGAGCCTGCCTGCCCCATTGTAGCTGCCAGGGCTTCTTGGCTGGGTTTCCCTGGGAGAGATGGGGTTCGCCCCGCCCCATTGTAGCTGCCCGGGCTTCTTGGCTGGGTTTCCCTGGGAGAGATGGGGTTCGCCCCGCCCCGGGAGCCTCTCTGCCAGCTGGAGACGTTGCCGCTGGTGGGACCCGGACCTGTGCAGGGAGGCCTTGCGGGTCTGTTTGCTCAGATGCCCCACAGGGAATTCCAGAGCCTCCTGCCCTGGGGGCCGCGACCAGCAGGGCCCTCAGAGGCTCAGGGCAGGGGCGCCTCTCCCTCTTGGGGACAGCTCTGCGGGTGGCGGGGGACTTACCTTAAGATTTCTTCAGTGTTTGACTGTTACTTTGTTTCCTGAAATGGAGAGGGTGTTTAATGAGAAAGACACCCTTGACCCTCCAACCACCTCTGCCCCAGCTGCTGCGGAGGGCAGGCCTGGCTTGGCTCGTGTCCTTTCTGGCGTGGGGAGCACAGACTCCACTGTGGAGGTCAGTGCTTCTCTGTGTGTGTCCACCTGGCTGAGGTGGTCTTGTGAGGGACGAGGACGGCAGCCCGGCTGCGTGACAGGTGTTCAGGAGCTGCCCTTAGGGAGGGGCCTTTCCTGTGGCTGTGGCCAGTCTGTGGCCAGCAGGATAGGGCCTGCACACTGCTCCCTCAGAGCCTGCCATGGCCCCAGCTCTGTCCAGGGCCTACGGGGAAAGGCCCTGGGTCGAGTGAGTCAGAGTGCTCGGAGGTTTGCCACAGTCACAGACGTGCCTGGGCCTGTCACAGCGCCCCGTGTGCACATGCGCGGCTGGCACGAACCCCAGCGCCACCCCTGTGCTGTGCTTTGCAGGCGGGTGTGCTCACAGACATGCACATGCACACACATGCACACGTGCACACATGCACACGTGCACACATGCACGTGCACACATGCACACACGTGCACACATGCACATGCTCACACATGCACACACGCATACATGCACATGGTAACACATACATATGCACATACACACACATGAACACGCACACTCTCACACATGTGCACACACACGCACACACATGCACACATACACATGATCACAATACACATGCTCGCACATGCTCACACATGCACACGTGCACGTGCACACGCTCACACATGCATACACACATACATGCACACACGCTCACACATGCATATGCGCATACATGCACATGCACGAACACTCCCACACATGTGCACGATCACACATGCACACACATGCGCACGCTCACACATGCACACACACACACATGCGCACGCTCACACATGCACATGATCACAGTTGCTTAGTGGAGCAGGGCTGCACAGGCCACCCTTCGGGGCAGGCAGCCGGGTCGGCCTGCAGGCCTGCAGCATCCCCTAGCATTCTGTCCCAGGCCACCCTTGCCCCGTCACCGCGCGCTGCATGCAGGACGCAGGCTGGGCCTCGTCCCTGGACGGCACCTGTGTGGGGTTTCTTGAGGCTGGTGCTCTCGCAGCTCTCTCTGAAGCAGACGTCGTGGCGCACTCTGTAGATTCTCTTATACCTGTTGTCACAAGGAAGCGGGTGTTGCCGCCGCACCCACCGTGGGGAGCCAGTGCAAGGCCGTCCCCCCACCCCCGCAGGACACGTCACGTGACAGTGAAGATGACGTGTGCAGTTCCCGTGTTGTGACTTTGCCTGAGGCAGGCCGCAGAGCCCAGGGCCTTGGGCACGAATGGCCTCACTCTCGGAGTGGTGTGCATGTTCTCCCGAGAAGTCTGGAAGCCTTGGGGCCACCGGCACCGGTGTGGACAGAGACGCAGGAGCCCTGACTCCAGCCCTGCCCCTTGCGTGCAGCCTGGCTCCGTGTGAAGGGGGCAGGGCTCGCCCAGCAGCCACCGCGCGGGCTTGCAGGTGGTGAGGGATGCCCAAGCTGGGCTGCGTTCGAGCCACTGGAGATCCCAGCAGCTCCTCGTGCCGCGGCTGATGGACTCTAGGGTTCAGAACGCCTGGTGAGGGTTCTCCTGGCCCTAAGGGAGAACTGGAGCTGGGGTTCACCTCCTACCAGGCAGCAGCACAGGAAGTGACTTTTTAGAAGTTTGAGAGCAGGTGGTGCAAGGACAGAAGCCGGCCTGAGGAACACCAGCGAGACCTGGGAGCCGCCCCAAAGCCCCTCTGGGCTGCAGTGGTCCCACGGGGCTGAGCAGACAGCGGTGTGGGGAGGCGGAGTAAGAGAATGGAGCGGAGGGAGCTTGAGAATCTGCCGAGGGTCTCCTTGAGCCCCCGGGGACGGATGCAGGGGAAGCTGCATGTGACGCTCGGGGAGAACCCAAGGCCAGCAGGGAAGAGCCCAGCAGGGAAGAGCCCAGCAGGGAAGAGCCCAGCAGGGAAGAGCCGCCGAGCCACTCCCAGTGCCGCAGCCCTGCCACAGACACTCCGGAAGGCTGTGCTGTCTTAGAGGGGCTGGAATCAGCCCAGGAATCGGCTGCTCCAAGCATGGTGCAGAGTGTTAAACCAGACTCAGGAACATGCTTGAACACCTGGAAAATCCAGTACTCAGTACCATCAGATTCTAAGGTGCAGCACCCAGTAAAGTGTTGTGAGACGTTTAAAGAACATGGAGGACAAAGTGTGGCCCACAGCCTGGAGACAGAGGCTCGACTGGAAGGCCCAGCAGTGAGTGGTGACCGACATTCCTGTCCCACGTGGTCAGTGGGCTCAGGAAGATAAAGGGTGCAGGGAAACACGGGGGAGCCAGCGAAGAATCTGGGGCCCAGGCCCCGGAGTGGCAAGTGCGCTGGGCAGTGCTGAGGGCACACTGGACGCTTGGATGCTGCCAAAGAAGGGATGAGGGACCTTGAGCACTGAGCAGTAGAATCGGCCCAGAAACAAGAGCAAGTGGACTGCAGAGTGAAGAGAGCTGCAGTGAACTGTGGGCAGTGTTAGTCTACATGCGTGTGACTGCAGGCAGTGTTAGCCTACACACGTGTGACTGTGGGCAGTGTTAGCCTACACGAGTGTACTGTGGGCAGTGTTAGTCTACATGCATGTGACTGTGGGCAGTGTTAGCCTAAACATGTGTGACTGTGGGCAGTGTTAGTCTACATGCGTGTGACTGCAGGCAGTGTTAGCCTACACAGGTGTACTATGGGCAGTGTTAGTCTACATGCATGTACTGTGGGCAGTGTTAGCCTACATGCGTGTGACTGCAGGCAGTGTTAGCCTAAACATGTGTGACTGTGGGCAGTGCTAGTCTACATGCGTGTGACTGCAGGCAGTGTTAGCCTACAGGAGTGTACTGTGGGCAGTGTTAGTCTACACATGTGTACTGTGGGCAGTGTTAGTCTACATGTGTGTGACTGTGGGCAGTGTTAGTCTACATGTGTGCAACTGTGGGCAGTTAGTCTGACACACATGTAACTGTGGGCAGTGTTAGTCTGACATGTGTGTGACTGTGGGCAGTATTTGACACACATGTGACTGGGCGGTTAGTCTGACACACATGTAACTGGGCAGTGTGTCTTACACATGTGACTGGCAGTGTTAGTCTGACATGCATGACTGTGGGCAGTATTAGTCTGACGCATGTGTGACTGGGCAGTGTTAGTGTGACACGTGTGACTGTGTCAGTGTTTGATGTGTGACTGTGGCAGTGTTAGTCTGACACACGTGACTGTGGCAGTGTTAGTCTGACACCTGTGACTGTGGGCAGTTAGTCTGACACACGTGTAACTGGACAGTGTTAGTCTGACACACGTGACTGGGTAGTATTAGTCTGACACACATGTAACTGTGGGCAGTGTTAATCTGACATGTGTATGACTGTGGGCAGTATTAGTCTGACGTGTGTGACTGTGGGCAGTATTTGGCACACATGTGACTGGGTGGTTAGTCTGACACGCATGACTGTGGCAGTGTTAGTCTGACACGCGTGACTGTGGCAATGTTAGTCTGACGTGTGTGACTGTGGGTGGTTAGTCTGACACACATGTAACTGGGCAGTGTGTCTTACACATGTGACTGGCAGTGTTAGTGTGACTCGTGTGACTGTGGCAGTGTTAGTTTGACACACGTGACTGGAGCTCCAGAGTGGAAAGAAACACAGGGACAGGACACAGGTGAGGGGGAAGCCGTCCTGGCCCAGGTTTCCAAGTTTGAGGGAACCCAGAAACAAGAGGCGGTGAATCCAGAGAAGGGCGGCGCCAGCCACCAGAGCCGCAGTGGCACGGCAGCCACGCCCTGCCACGCCCGGGGCACACAGGTGTGGCTCCAGAGCTGTCCAGCAGGAAGTGCTGAGGGCACCGGGAGAGCTGGCACCCGCGCCACCCGCAGCTTCTGCAGCCCGGCTACCCACATGGCGGACGTGGGCGGAGTTCTGGGCCCCCAGCTTGGGCCTGGCCCAGCCTGGCTGTCGTGGGCGTTTGGGGAGGGAGCCTGTGGGTGGACGGTGCCTCTCACGCCCTCCCTCTGCCTCTCACCTAGGTGAAAATGAGCAGACATGTTTAGGAGCTGGCATTGTGGCCCAGTGGTTTGAGCCACTGCTTGCAAGCCCTGGATCTCACACTGGAGCGCGGGTTCAAGTCCTCGCTGCTCTGCTTCCCTCCCAGTCCCCTGCTACTGCTCCTGGGAAGGCGACGGAAAATGGTGCAACGACTGGGCCCCTGCGCCCGTGTGGGAGACCCGGATGGAGATCCTGGCCCTGGCTGTTGTAGCCGTTTAGAGAGCGAATGGCAGATAGGAGGTGTTTTCTGTCTTTCCGTCTCTCTCGTTTTCTCCGCCTTTTGAATGAATCAATGAGTGAATAAAATAAAATATAAAGTTTATGAAAGTGTTTAAAATTAAGACCTTTTCAGACAGGCAAAGGCAGAGAGACTTCGTCACCCACAGACCTGAGCTGTAAGGAATATTACAAAGGGGCCGGCACCTGCAGCGCCAGAAAATCCCATGTGGGCTCCGGTTCTAGTCCCGGCTGCTCCACTTCCAATCCAGCTCTCTGCTGTGGCCCGGGAAAGCAGTAGAAGATGGCCCAAGTGCTTGGGCCCCTGCACCCACGTGGGAGACCTGGAGGACGCTCCTGGCTCCTGGCTTTTTGAAGAAGCTCCAGGCATTGTGGCCCTCTGGGGAGAGAACCAGGAGCTGGAAGACCCCTCTCTCTCACTACCTCTGCCTCTGTAACTCTGCCTTTCAAATGAATAAATAAATCTTTTTAAATGGTTACAGTAAGTTCTTTAGGCCCGGAGGAGTGACGGACCTTCCTTCCACAGCAAGTGAAGAGGGGTGGAAATGGTAAACGTACAAACAAATACAAAAGGTCTTGTGCTTTCAAACGGAAAAATCATTTTCTGCTAAGTGCAAAATGAGCATTCTGTGCAGCCCACAGCCTACATGGGAGTAAGAACCCCTGCGGACAGCATTGCACGGGGTGGAGGGGGTGGAGGCCACGTGAGGGCAACGGGGTGCCCGTCCCGAGCAGCCGCTGGAACCGTAAACCGCTTCAAAGAGCTCATGGAAAAATGGAGCTAAAATGGATTTCTTTTTGGTGCAAACATTTTGAAATGCATGCATCGTTTCTTTCTTTGTAATAGGTATTTTCCACGCTTTTTTTTAAAGACCTCTCATAGTTCGTAGACAAATGGTGAGGGTAAAATGGAATCCTAAAGCATGATCCACAGTTGGGAAAAGTGGAAAAGGACAGAAAACAAACAGCAGCGTGGCAGCGGGGACCCGGCCATCTCAGTCACGTGGCACCCACACGCTCTGCGTCTGTACCGGAGACAGACGCGGCCAGGCCCAGCCGTTTGCTCACAAACACCAGGGGGAGTGAAGCGCTCTCCTCGTCGGGGCCCTGGGAGGGGCGTCCAGCACCGGGACCTGGTAGTCGGCACCGCTGGACGCCGTGGACGCTAACGTGGCCGTCAGTGCGGAGAAGGCCTGGCTTCCTAGCCGCATGTCCCTGGGGCGTCTGGAGGGTCCCGCGTGCCTGCTCAGGACCCCTCAGCAGCTCCCGTTTCACCTGGGGCCCCCATCACCTGGGGCCCCCATCACCCCCCCCCCCCCGCCTTGCTCACGGCTCCAGCCCTGCGGGCCCCAGACTGCTCCAGGGTTTTGGCAGTGGATACGGACGGTCTGGAACGTTCTTCCCTCAGGTGTCCCCCCTCCACATGGGCGCAGTGTCCCTGTCCCTGGCCCTGTCTGATGCCCGCTGCTCCCCACATCTGCTCTCCGCCGCACCTGGCCTGCTTTCCCCAGCATGAGCGCCTGCTGCGCCCCTACACAGAGCTCTGGGTGCTGGCCTCGGCTGGGACCGTGACCCCGGTCACACGGGGCGCCAGAAACATGCCGACGGACGCGCTAGCCCACTTCACACATGGCGACGCTGAGGCCTGAGTGACGAGCCCAGGGCCACACGGTGGGAGAATGGCAGAGCTCTGGAGACCCCGCCCGCAGCGGGCTGGGGCAGAGGTGCTGGAGGGGCCCTCCCAGCGACTGCTCCTGAGCTGGGCCACCGGGGTTGGGGCGGGGGAGGAGTGGGGACCAGGTCGTTAGAGCAAGGCCGTTTGTGCGTGCCCCGCCCCCACCCCCGCCCTCCCTTGGGTCAGGTGGGCATGAGGCTCCGGGCGGGGACGACTTACACGTGGTGGCAGACACCCCCCTCCCAGACCGGAACCGACTTGGTCTCGGAGAAGAGCCGGGTGCATGGGCGAGGCACCTTCCTACAGGCTGTGCACAGAGGAGAAGGCGGCTCAGGGCCAGGCTCCTGCCCTTTGAGAGCCCCCAGCCCTGCAGCCTGCCGTGCCTAGGGCGTCCGCACAGGCCACCTTCTGGGCAAGTCCCTGTCTCCAGGGTGCTGACCCGCCTGCGGCCTGAGGGTCGGCAGCTTCGCATGCCCCTGAGCTCAGCCCAGAGCGGGGAGTTCCTCCTTCCCTGGCCGGCCCTGCACTGTGCCTCCTGCTTCTCTCTGACACGGCCGGCATGCTTTCTTCCTGAGCACACCCACGTCTAAGATCCACGGCCTGGCCCCTCACGGCCCAGTGGTCCTGGAGCAAGTCGGGGCTCTGGGGACAGGTGTCTGAGGCCGGGCCTCGGCAGGGCCCTGGTCCGCAGTCACAGCCCCAGGCCTCGGCAGGGCCCTGGCCCGCAGTCACAGCCCTGGGTCAGGAGTCCGAGGCTGGGCCTCGGCAGGGCCCTGGCCCGCAGTCGCAGCCCTGGGTCAGGAGTCCGAGGCCGGGCCTCGGCAGGGCCCTGGCCCGCAGTCACAGCCCTGGGTCAGGAGTCCGAGGCCGGGCCTCAGCAGGCCCCTGGTCCGCAGTCGCAGCCCTGGGTCAAGTGTCCGAGGCTGGGCCTCGGCTTGGCGGCCTGCCCCCACCTACCGAGCTCACAGCGCCTGCCTTTGAACCCTGGTCCGCAGTCGCAGCCGTGGGCCTCAGCACCTGGCACGCAGGTCCCTCCGTTGTGACAAGGGTTTTCTGAGCAGTTCTTGGGGGCGTCTGGAAATGGAGGCCTGGGACGTTAGTTGCTGGGAGCCCAGAGGAAGGCCTACAGCTTGTGTCTCTGTGACCTGAGCAGAGTGCCGTGGCTGCCGTGGCTGCCGTGGCCCCTCTCATGGGCTCACAGGGCTCAGGAGACGAGGCCTCAGCATGCCAGTGTCACTTCCAGGGAGTGGGAGGGGAGACCCCGAGCCCGTGGCCCCGGCCCACCTGGCCTCACCCAGCATTTTCCTCCTCTGCTCCTACACAAGCCTGCTTCTGCTTGGAGCCAGGCACTGGCTGGGTTTCCCATCTACTCACAGGGATGCTCCCACCCGGCTCCTCCTGCAACCCCCACACTGGCAGAGGGGAGCAGGCTCCCCCCCACCCCTACAACAGAGGGAGCAGGCTCACCCCCACACCTTATAACAGAGCAGGCACCCCCACACCCCTGCAACAGAGAGAGAGACACCCCACACCCCAACAAGAGAGCAGGCACCGCACACCCCCAGGACAGGGAGTGGGCACCCCCACACCCCAACAACAGCTGGGAGCGTCGCCCCTCGCCGCTACACTGGCCGAGAGCCTTGTCTGTCCATGTCATTTCTTTAGCTGTAGTTTTCCTTTGCAACTTGAGAACACTGAAAAACAGGAGCGAGAACTGTGCGTAGCCTACCACGCCCCACGCCCCACGCCGAGACCTGGCACCCACATGCCCAGGGCCCCTCCTTGCCCGTTCTTCATAAGAACTTCCCCAAGGGCCAGCCCTGCAGGTGTGGGGCCCCATCAGGCCTCACCGCCCCGCCTCTGCCCCTCAGCCCCCCCCACTGTCCCCTGGCTGAATGCGAGCTGTGGGCTCTGAGAAACTTTCTGTGGACGTCCTCAGTGTGCTGGGCAGGTCTGCAGTGCCGCCTGCTGCTCCTGGGGGAGCCCCAGCAGTGTCAGGCGCGCAGCGGGCAGAGGGAAGCCCCAGCGTCTCGATTACCCCGACAGCGCCACGTGCCAGGTCTGCTGTCGCCCGTGGTGACTCCACAGGGCGGAGCTCTGCCGTCGCCCGTGGTGATGCCTCCTGGGTCTCTCAGTCTGTCCCCTTTAGTCTTGGCTGCAGGAGTGACCTGCGCTTCCTGTGGCTCTGAGTGCCTAGAGGACTCGGGTCCACGTGGTCTTTGCAGGGGCTGCTTGGTGGCCTGGAGAGAGGGGCTTGTGTCTCGTTCACCCACACCTGATGGGCCAAGTCCGTCTGAGTGCTGCAGGGACTGACCCCAGCCCAGCAGGGGTCCATCCCTGCAGTCCATCCCTGCAGGCGCCACACCTGACCCTGGGGCAGCCACCGAGACCCCGCCCCCAGCCGCCCCCTGCTGTCATTCCTGCCTTCCCCAGCTGAGGGTCTGCACGGCCCAGGACCCTCACGGCCTGGACGCCCTGGCACGCAGGAACCAGGTTTGAATTCTGTCCTTGTCCACCAGCTCGCAGACAGGGTCGGTCCCTCAGCTCCATTGTTGTCACTAATTTTCCTTTAACATTTTTAAAAAAATTCATACGAGGGGCCAGTGCTGTGGTGCAGCGGGTGAAGCCACCGTCTCCAAGTCTGGCATCCCCTGTGGGCACTGGTTCAAGTCCCAGCTGCTCCACTTCTGATCCAGCTCCTGCTAAGGGCCTGGGAAAGCAGAGGAAGATGGCCCAAACCCATGAGCCCCTGCACCCACGGGGGAGACCCGGATGGAGTCCCAGGTGCCTGGCTTCAGCCTGCTCCAGCCTTGGCTGTTGCAGCCATTTGGGGAATGAACCAGGATGGAAGATCTCTCTCTGTCTCTCTCTATCTCCCCACCGCCACCATCTCTCTGTAACTCTGCTTTTCAAACAAATAAATCTTTAAAAAATGTTTTATTTGAAAGGGAGAGAGGGGGGGAGGGAGGGAGAGAGGGGGAGGAAAGAATCTTATCTTAGCTGGTTCACTCCCCAAATGACTGCAATGGCCAGCGCTGGGCCAGGCTGAAGCCAGGAACTTGGAGCTCCGTCCTGGTTTCTCACGTAGGTGCCAGGGACTCAAGTCCTTGACCCATCCCTGCTGCCTCCAGGCACGTCAGCAGGGAGCTGGCTTGGAAGTGGAGGAGCTGGGACTCAACCAGGCCGTGCTGTGTGGCCTGCGGATGTGTCGGGTGGTGCAGCCTGGTGCACGGCGCCCACCCTGGATGTCCGCCAGCAGCTTGGCTCCTGGTCCCTTGAGACCCGACCCCAGTTGAATCTGAAAGCTGCTTTTGTACACAGCAGGTTCTGGGCTGGCGCTGTCTGTGTCTTGCTCCTGTCTCTGAGTCACGCAGTTCTCCAAGGCTCCTGGCTCCCTCCGTGCAGAAGGTACCTGGAGCCCACAGCTGGGCAGTCACGGTGCTCACTACTACTGGGTGTGAGGCTTTCTAAAAATAAACATAAATGATGCGTTTACACCAGCATTTCCAGTTCAAATTAACAGAACGACATTTAGGGCCAGCGCTGTAAGCTGCTGTTTGAGTCCCGGCTGCTCCACTTCCAATCCAGCTCCCTGCTAATGGCCTGCGAGGCAGTGGAAGATGCCCGAGTGCTGGGGCCCCTGCGCCCACGTGGGAGACCTGGATGGAGCTCCCGGGTCCTGGCTGCGGCAGGACCCAGATCCGGCCGTGGCAGCCATTTGCGGAGTGGACCAGCGGATGGAAGGTGTCTCTGTGTCTGCCTCCCTCCCTCCCTCTCTAGTGCTTTGCCTTTCAAATACGTACTTTTTTCAAAAATGTTTAAAAACCAAATTAGAAAAAAACAGGATTTTAGACTTCTTTGCTTTATGATTTTATTTCTTTTTTCTGAAAATCTCAGTGCAGCTCGCGAGCGCCAGCACCAGGGCCACGGCCGGCGCTGCCCGCGGAGTGCGGCTCCTGCTGCGTGTGGGCTCCTGACCCCGACCCTTCCCTCGGGCGCGGCGTCACCGTGGTCTGCTTTGTCCCCGTGTGGCCGTGCCATCAGCGGGAGCAGCGGTCGTTTTTTTCTGTTTGTTTTCAATTTGGAGCATTATTGTTTTAGGAACATTTTGTTGGTTCCAAAGACAAAATTGTAAGTCAAGGTTTATTCAGAGTAGCTCCGGGTCGATCTTCATTGCCAGGCCTCTGTCTCCTTCCTCGAATGCTTGACCGTTTTTATTGTTTTAAATAAAGAACGAGGAAGCACACCGATGCCGCCCGTCCTCGTCCTCCACAGGAGGCGGCAGGTCGGAAACACCGCGTCTCATCTCCAAAGCCAGCTTTACCGAGAAAGATCTGAGGGCCACAGGTGCACCCGCTTAGAGTGTGCTCACTGCCCTCCGCGCGCACAGGTCCCTGCCTCCGTCCCCCGGCCGGCCCGGCCCTCGGCGCTGAGCAGACCAGGCGCGGCCCTCCTGCCCCTGGTCCCTGTGACGGGCGCTCTGAGCGGGTGGCAGGCTTCCTCTCTGGACGAGGCCCGTCTCCTTCTGTGGACGGCTGTGGGCGGTGTTCACAGCGCCGCCGCAGGTAAGACCTCGTGGGACACACACTGCCCTTCCCTGGGCCACGTGGGCACCGCCAAGCTGCTGTTCCGCCCAGAGCCGCTGTGCCACGCCCGTCGCTGTCCACACGCCCTCCCCGCCCTCCCCGGGGCCTGCCGCTCTCTGGCCTCCTGAGCGGCCCTCCCAGGCGCGTGCGGCCGCCTCTCACCGCAGCTCGGTCTGCGCCCGCTGCCGGGTGGGTCCTCCGGAGAAAGCCCGATTCGAGGTCAGGTCACCGCCTTTTCATCATTCTGCTGTCGAGTGCAGGTCCCAGCCCTCGTCACCTGCGAGGCTGGCAGGGCCCCTCCTGCCCTGCAGGCCCCCTCTTCACTGCCCGGGCGGTATCTGCAAAGCACAGAGCCTTGGGTTTTGATGAAGTCCAAGTTGGCCGTTTCTCGCTTGTTGCTCCTATTTTTGGTGTCGTAGCGCGTGATTCTATGCCAAATCCGAGGCCGTGAGGTTCACGCCCACGTTTTCTTCTGAGAGCTTGGATTCTGCCTCCTGCATGGTCCTAGCACCACGTGACGAGACGCTTCTTCCCCCGACTGGTCTTGGCAGCCTTGTTGAGATCAGTAGGTTTCTGGCCCCGAGCTCTGTTCCATCGACTCGGTCAGCATTGCTGTGTAGTGGTTTTGCCACGGGGGAGCGTGGGTCCTGCTACCGTGTCCTCTCTGTGTGGACAGCACCCCATAGAACAGGGTAGCGCACAGTGTGTTTGGAATCCATGGGCTTGTTCCACAAAGGTCAAATACATATCTTATCGCTCCAGGAATGAGTAATCAGGGTTTTGCGAGAGACCATTTACAATAGCATCCAACTAAGTTCCAAGAATTAGTCTGCATTCCATGTCAAACCACCAGAAAACATAGAGTGAGTTATTCCTGCAAAACCAAGCCTTGGGGACACCATGGGTTAGCCGCATCTCATGACCCCTGCCACAGCGAGTGCAAACTGGTGTCACCATTAGGCGATGGCTCCTCGCCCGTCTCTTGTCACCTGGGGCCAGCATTTCCACCCTCACACCCGCACCAGCAGCCCCGTGCTGCAAACCAGCCCTCTGCTGCCATGAGCCAGGGAGACCTGTGGTCGCTGCCCTCAGAGTGCGCGTGAGCAGCTGCCTCCACGCCAGCCCGGGGCCACCTGGCACTCGGGCACCGAGTGAGAACACACGTCAGACTGCGCAAGGCAAGCAGCTTGCGCTGCAAAGACAGCCCACCTGTTGTCGAGGTGCACACGTGCGCGACAGAGCACACCTCCCACCACCCACTCTAGGGCACAGGAGCTACACGCACGCCATCCAGATCACGGCCCGCTGCAGGGAGACCCGTGGGATGCCCACGACACACGCCACCATTCACCGCCTGGGGCACGCCTCGGCACGGACCACTCTCAGGCTAGGAAGCTGGGGGGAGGGGGTGGACCAGGCACCCAGGGTCACCCTGTCCTTTTACCCAGGTCTGCCTGGCTGTGTTGGAGAGACTGCCCAGCTCCGCCCCCGGAGCCGCCACCCTGGGCCCCACTGCCTCTCACTTCTGGGTAGAGGGGCGAGTTGGGTCCAGATGGGGGGGTCTCTGGACTTACTCTCGGCATCCTTGCTGCTGGTCTCGGGGAGCTGGAGGGCCAGGCGGACCTGCTCCAAGGCCTCCTCTGTGCTCGCGAGTGGCGCCGGGGTGCTGGGTTCTAGGGAGAGCCAGACTGTGGGCACGGGCGCACAGCTTCACGGGGCCCAGGGCCGCCCACCTGCTCCTCAGCTGCTGCTACCTCCAGCTGCAGGGGTGTCCCTCGTGGGGCCTGGCCTTTAGCTTGGTGGTGCGGGGTGCCCCCATAGCTGTTGGTTCCTGTGGCCACTGCACTGCCTCCCATGGGAAGCCCACCCCGCCCTGCTCTTGCCGGCCAGGCCCCACCAGAGGGGGAGGCCCGGGTTACACGTGCCTCCCTCTGTAGCTCAGCCTGCCGCCCCCTTCTCCCTCCACCCTTGCCCCCTGGGAGCCATGCTGGCCCCCCCCCCCGCGACAGCCTGTGCTTTTGGGTATTTTTACCTGTTCTTGTAGCTGCACCTGCCACGAACCCGGTGCGCCCCAAGTCTCACCTTGCCCCAGACGCCTTGCCTTGCCTCTGCTTCCTGCCCACCCCACGGCGGGGGCCCCTCTGCTGCGCCCTCGCTGGCTCCCCGGGAGTACACGCTGCTCCCAGGACGTTCCCACCACAGCTCCTCATCCCTCTCCCCGCTGCACACCTTTGCCCCCAACCCTCCCCCCCACCCCGGCGCTGGGAACGCTGTCACTAAGCTGGAGGGTAGCCTTTCTCTGGGGGTCCCAGAAGGGTGGGCTCCAAGCCTTTCAGGTCTCCAGGCTCCAGTGCTGGGGTGGGCGGGGTGACCAGGCTGGGGCAGGGCAGGGTGGCCCATCTGCCTTGGTGCTACCAGCTCCACCTTGCCAGGTGCAGTGACAGGTGGCTCGTGCCCTGTGAGCGGGTCCAGCTGGGAGGCTGGGGACCTGCTCCAGGGACCCTGCTGGCCTGGGCC
The DNA here is from genome assembly GCF_964237555.1 of Oryctolagus cuniculus. Taxonomy (NCBI): domain Eukaryota; kingdom Metazoa; phylum Chordata; class Mammalia; order Lagomorpha; family Leporidae; genus Oryctolagus; species Oryctolagus cuniculus. The sequence goes on from NC_091434.1 coordinate 597,982, forward strand.
TGAGCAGGACGGAGGGCAGAACACGCCCTCTAAAGCGTTGGAGGTGGGTTTCGCCCTGAGGCTCTGGGCGGGGCTGTGCCGCTGGCCCCACGACCACACGTGGAGCAGCCTCTGCCGTGTGCAGAACAGTGCTGAGTGGCAGGCAAGCTCCCAGAATGCATCGGGTCCTTCTTTAACAACATTTTATTTTTGTCTTCACTCCACTTGCTCCTGAGGGAAAGGCCCCTTGCGCCTGTCCCCTGCTGTGGGCCTGTGCCGACCCGGAGCCCAGAGCCTCACTCCCAGCTGCAGTGTTGGGCCCGGGTCTCAAGGGCCTGGCCCCTCCCCATGTTGGGCCAGGGGCTGGGTGAGCATGGCAGAGGCCACCGAGGGGGCGTCGGGGGCGCAGCACTCACCAGGTTTCTCGGGGACAGGTCTGCTGGGCGAGCCCCCGAACCTGGCGCTCACTCGTCCTCTGCCGTCCACGAGCTCCGAGAACCTGCAGAGAGGCTGGGTCGTCACACAGCCAGGCCCCACTTCAGGGCGACAGAGCCTCGGGCCTGGGCGTGTACCTGGGGGGCTGGGTGGGCGTCTTGAGGGCGCCGTGGTCACTGAGTAGCCGTAGCTCCGACAGCTGCAGGGGGGGTGGCCTGTTTCTGAGCACCCGTGGGTGGTGTCCTCCCTGGGGCCAGCGTCTGTCGGGGCCATCCCTGGGCGCTGCGAAGCAGGTGGGAGGCAGGGGAGTGGCCACAGGGCTGGCCCTGCTGCGCGGGGGACACAGCAGGTGTGGAGCCCCTGCCCCTTGCCGGCCGCCCACCACGGCCCTCCTGAGGAGCTGTGTGTGGACAGACACGAGCCGGCCTGGGGTCTTGAGGTGGGCCCAGCAGCCCCTCACCTGGGTGCCCGTCTGCAGGTGGGGCCAGGCATTTAGGGCTGTGGCAGGGACTCTGCAGCTCTGCTCACCAGAGAGCCTTCTGGGTGCCCCCGCCCCACCCATGAGCCCCCTTCACTCTGTCCCCTCACCTCGCTCACTCGGTTGTACCTGACCAATCAGGGGCCCACAGGGAGGCCCCGCCCACCGCTCGCTCCTGTGTGGGGGGGTGTGGGTGTGGGGGCTGGGAACAAGTGGGAGCATGAGGAGAACAGGAAAGGCTGGGTCTGGTGGGAGCCTCCCCCGACCTGGGGCCACCCTGCCCTGCCCCGACCTGGGGCCACCCTGCCCTGCCCCGGCTTGGCCTGGGGCCACCCTGCCCTCCCCCGACCTGGGGCCACCCTGCCCTGCCCCGGCTTGGCCTGGGGCCACCCTGCCCTGCCCCGGCTTGGCCTGGGGCCACCCTGCCCTGCCCCGGCTCCGCCTTGCCCTGCTGGGGCCCTCCCTCCCCATCCTTGCACCCCACTCCTGCACGGCCCGGACAAAGCCTCTCCCCAGCGCTGCGTGAGCTTTGAGGTTCAGGGAGCCGGCAGCGTCCCTCTGCCCTTGGGATAGGCCGGGTCCTTTGCAGGCCCGGCTGGAGCCGCCCTGTGTGTCTTCCTGACCTCCTGGAGAACCCCTCCTGAGGCCTCCTGGCCCCGTCTCCCGCGCCAGCCCTGGTGGGTGGTGCTCCCTTCAGGGCCACGCCCACCCTCCTTGGGGCCCGCTGAAGGCCCAGTGGGGCCCTGCGCTCTCACTCGGGGCTGCCCCCCGTGTTAACACAAGGCCTGTGGTTGGCTGTCCATGCCCTGTGGGCAGCATGGCCCACGCCAGGTGAGGGTCCCAGGAAACCCCTCTCTTCAGGACGAGGCCACCGCCTCCCTCAGAGAGCAGCCGGGCTGGCACCCTGCAGTCGCCTGCCAGCCCTCGGCACGGCCGGGCCAGCACTCACAGGTGACGATGTAGAGGTGCGCAGGGTCGCTGTGCAGCGGGCCCTGCTCTGAGCTCTGCACGGCCGTCACGGAGAGCTGGTGCCGCCGCCCGGGCAGGAGGTCCCGCACCGTGTACGACGTCAGCTTCCCGCTGGGGACGTAGCGGCTCTTGGTGCTCTGGCTGGTGGTCACGTTGATGACGTAGGCCTCCAGCGAGGCGCCTGCCGTGTGGGCGTCCCAGACCAGGTGGGCGGAGGTGGCCGTGACCCGGGAGGCGGTCAGGTTTGCTGGAGGCAGGGGCCCTGGACAGGCATGTGGTGGGGGAGGGGAAGAGCAGGACACAGGGCACCTGATGCAGGCAGCAGAGGCCCAGCAGCAGGGGCTGCGTCACTGCCCTGGCCTCGGTCCCGCTCGTCCTGTGGGGCCCACAGGTCCTCAGCCTCGTACCCTGGGACCTCACATCCAGTCCCCAGCCCCCGAGCCTGACTGCACACCGTCCCCAGGACCTGGGCGAGGCGCCCGGTGCCAGGCCCCTGCCCCATGGGCCTTCCTCCCCCATGTGCCTCGCCCAGGTGTGCCCTGCCCATGGGCTCAGCTCCTGTCTAAGCCTCCACTTCTCACAGATCCACCTGCACCTCCCCTGTGCACTGGCCTCAGGGCCCTGTCCACTTGCTGGGGAGGGGCAGGGGCCGGAACCCCAGTGAGTCAGCCGGAGTGGACTGCTCCATGGTCTGAGGGCCTGGACGGGTGGGCATCCTCGCCCAGCCGCTCCGGAGCCTCTTGGTCGATGTTTGGCAGGAGGCCGTGGGGGAGCTGCCTGGAGCCTTGGGGTGTCCCTAGCAGGCCAGTCTGGGGAGCCCGGGGCTGGCATTCTGGCACCGTGGACGTGGTAGGGGACGGAGGGCTCTAGAGCCAGGCCCTGCTGCTCTACTCACGGGTCCACACGTGCACCGGTGCCGAGGCCAGGCTCTCGGTGGGGGGCTCCTCTCCGCTGGGCCCACTGAGAGCGGTCACCTGGACAGTGTATCTCCTCCCGGGCAGCAGAGCCCTGTGGGGGTGGAGGGAGCGCACTGAGAGTCGGGCCTGGGCCAGCTCCGCTGTCAGACCACGGCTCCCTGAGCAGGGTGTGGCCGGGCGGGGTCCAGGCGGCCTGCTGGGGCAGAGCGGGGCCCTCAGCCTGTGCTCCTTGGAGTCATTCTTCGAAAGTGGCTGGGATGTAAACCCAGAGCTGCAGCCGCGGTTCAAAGACAGAGTAGAGGATCTGGGAAGCGGCAGGGCGATGCTCACTGCACCCTCAGTCGGCTGAGGGTTGCTCGGGACTCCCCCGGAGCCTTGGGGAGAGGAAGGCTGGGGTTGCACAGCAGGGAGCTGTCCGTCAGTTCAGCTCCTGCCTCCCGCCCCGCCCTGGGCGGCCTGCACTCAGCTTGCAGGAGCCGGGGTGGGCCGCAGAGCCCCAGCACAGAGCTGCGGGCACAGCAGGGCTGCTGTACTGTGGCTGTGCCGCCCCACCTCCAGGAGTCCGGAGGGCTGGTCCCCTCCTCCTGCCAGCACTGCCTGCCTGCTCCAAGCAGGAGCCCAGAACTTCCTCTGGTTGGCACCCCCCCTGCAGGGTCCATCCTGGGGCCCTGGACGAACCCTGGGCCCTGCCCGTCGCCACCGCCCACCACGCCCCCGGGCACCTTCCGTCAGTGCTGTCAAGGCCCCTGTCCCCCTCACCCCCATGGGGGAAGCCAAGTGGACAGTGGGGACCCCCCACCCCCACCCTGCCCCCGGCTCCTCCTCTTACCCGAATGTGAGCCTGTCCACGCTCCTGTCCACCTCAGTGGCCTGCGCCTCAGAGGCCCCGGGGTGCTGGATGGACACTCGTACCCTGCTGACGCTGGCGTGATGCACCGGGGGCAGCGCCCAGCGCACTGAGATGGCACTGGCCGTCACGTTGGTGACCTCGAGGCCCTCGACAGGGCGGGGTCCTGGGGGACAGCGGCTGCTCAGCACAAGCTGGCACCTCCTCCGGCAGGCAGGCAGTCACAGGGCAGCCCCCAGCCCCAGTGTAGCTGTGGCAGCGACGTGCTGGGGACAGGGCCCTTCCTGAGACAGGCCGGCCAGGCCACCCCTCTCTGTGCTGGCTGTGCCAGCTTCATACGGGTGTGGGCTGGGCAGTGCTGGACCTGGAGGGGTGGGGGCTTCAGGGGGTGCTCAGTGACCCCAGGGAGGGGGACTGCTGCGGGGCTGGGTAGGGGCCACCCCCAGACCAAGGGAGGCTGCAGGGCAGCCCTCGGCTCTCCATGGCACAGTGCCCCAGCCTGGATGGCGGTCCCTCCCCCAGCCAGTCCCCCTGCTTCCTTCTGACCCCTTCCAGGGTGGGCTCAGTGCCCCTGCTCCTCCGCTCCCACTGCCCCCGAGTGTGGCCCAGCCTCCCGCTGGCTGGGGGTGCTGGGTGTCAGGTGGCCTTGCCCCTGTCCCCTTCGGCCTGAGAGGTCTGCGTGGACTCCACTGAGCGGGCTCTGCTATCCTGAGGTCCTCCTCCCGGCCCTCTTGGCCCCCGACGTGCTCAGCGTGGACACGCGGCAGCTCCTGTTTGCTGCACCACATGCCTGTTCGATCCCCCGGGGAGGGCCCGCCGACTGCGCTGCTGCTTCCCCGGCCTCAGTGCCGGCACCTTGACTCCTTCCTCGTCCCCTCTGCCCTGCCCCCGCTCCACCGGTCACTCCTTCCAGCCCTGGCGGACGTGAGCTGGGCTCTGCTCCCACGGGGCCAGCTCGCTGTCCGCCCACGGCCTGTGCTGGGGTTCTCTCCCCCACTCCCTTCCTGTCCCACCACTGTCCACACCCCTTGCCTCCCCCCTGTCTCCTCTCACGGTCCCTGTGGCCAAGGCCTCATCCCTCACTACTCTGTCCTGTTAGAGCCACTGCCGCTGGCCTCTGGGGCCCTCCTCGCCAGTCCCCGGGCTCCTGGCCCATTCCCCCCTCGGCCCAGACCCTGGTTCTGAGTCACATCTGGCTCTGGCTTCAGTGGCTACTGTGAAGAGCTGGACTCTGGGTGTGGGACGCGAGGCCGCGCCCCGAGAGCTGCTCCAGTGATGGCCACGCCCCGAGCCCCGCCCCCGAGGCCCAGGCCTCAGCTGGGGCTTTTGCTTGAGGCCCTGCGGCGTGGATCCTGCCGCGTGCCCACTGCTCGGGACCCTCCGCCCCCGGGCCTGCTGTCCTCTGCGGGCTCCTCCCTCCCGGCCTCTCCGTCCTTTCCGCTGAGCCCCAGGCAAGGCCTCTCTGCGACACTCACGCGTGCGGGCCAGCAGCACGGCGGGCCGGCTGATGTCGTTCTTGTTGTTGGTGTTTCGCTTGACTGAGAAGACGGAGATGTTGTAGGCTCGGCCCGCGGCCAGGGCCCGGAGCTGGTGTGAGGAGCGGCGCCTGTCCACGAAGTCCGTGCGGCGGGAGGAGCCGTCGGCCAGGGCGTAGGTGACCGCGTAGCCGTCCAGCATCTGCCTGGCGGCTGAGCCCTCGGGGGGGCTCCAGGAAATGGAGACCCCACTCTCTTCTACTCTGTCTACCTTGAGGGCCGTCGGTGGGAACAGCTCTTCGGTGTTCCATCAAAACACAGAGGAAGGGGGCGGTCAGCTGTCGGCCACGGAAGCCCCCGCTCCGGGCACGTCTCGCCCGGGCCCGGCCTCTGGGACCTGCAGCCGAGCAGCGCGGACAGGGAGCTCCCGCCTGCCCCTCACCCCCTGCCCCCAGCACTGCTTCTCGGGTAAGGAGCCGGGCGAGCAGCGACCTGCGTCCCCCACCGCGGGCCCCCTGCGGCCTCACCCTTGGCGCAGTCCTGGCCCGTGTAGCCCACTTTGCAGGTGCAGCTGTAGGACCTGTTGCTGGCCAGGCAGTAGCCGCGGCCCCCGCAGGGGCTGGAGAAGCAGGGGTCACTCGCTGAGGGGAGGGGTAGCAGCAGTGAGCACGGGCCTCGCAGGCTGCCCGCTCGGGCAGGCCTTGCTCCTGGGGTGCTGGGCCCTTCCTGTGTGGTGGAGGTGCTGACGACTCCCACCAGCCCCTCCACTCCACACAGGACCCTCAGCCCAGACGGCTCAGGCACCCCCACAGCACCGGCCGGGACACGGGGTCAGTTGACCAGGGGAGAGGTGGTTCCAGAGAGCGGCTGGCACTGGGGGTGATGGGTGGGGCTCCCCTGCAGGCCAGTGGTTAGCAGGCCTCATCCCAAGTCCCCCTGAGGCTGACAGGGGACAGTGCTCGGGGGTGGGGGGCAGGGGGAGCAGGTGCGACATGGGGATATGTGGAGCTTGGCCTGTCCGGGGACAGCAAGCCTGTGGGGGCAGTCCTGCGGCTGTGGTCTGGGCGCAAGCTGCTGGGAGGGTGAGCACAGTACGGTCACGGGGACCAAGCAGACTGGAGAGGGCCACTGGCCCTGAGAGGGACGGCCCCGCCCCTACCTGTCTCGCAGTGGTAGCCGAAGAAGCCTTCGGGGCAGACGCACAGGTAGGCCCCAGCGCCGTTCTCACAGCGCCCTCCGTGCTGGCAGGGGCTGGGGGCACAGGCGTCCACCTCTGCAGAACACCCAGAGGGTCGGCCCGGCCGCAAGGGGGCAGTCTGGGGGCAGGAGGAAGGGCAGGGAGAGGCCAGCGGGGCAGTGGGCCGGCCTCCCAGCCTGCGGCGCCTCCACCAGGAGGCCTGTCCAGCAGGGCACCAGGAACCTGCACCCCGCTCGGACCTCCGACCCAGGCTTCGCACTGGGGACCCCTACCTGTCTCACAGTGGACTCCCGTAAAGCCTGCCGGGCACTGGCAGAGGAAGGCCCCGGGGAGGTCCCTGCAGGAGCCGCCGTTTGTACAGGGCTGGGCTCGGCACTCGTCCGCGTCTGCACAGGGAGGTGGCGCTGGCTCAGGGGCACAGGCACCCCCACTGGTCCTGCGTGACATCGCCCCCCCCACCGGCCACCAGCCCACACGTGCCCCCCCAAGGCAGGCAGACCCCCACCCCGGCCACTGCCATGCTGTAAGCCGCAAGGCTTCCCTAGACCACCACTGGACGCGGCTTCCAGCCATGTCCTCCTGGGGACCAGCCCCTCTGCCTCAGGGCGGTGAGCCTGCAAAGGCACGGGCGGGGGAGGGGGGCAAAGCCGCTGGCAGCACTGGGCCTGCAGTCAGAGGCTGGGACCAGGCTTCTCTGCCTAGCCCCCTCCACCTCCGAGCCAGAACCCTCAGTCCTGGACGTGAGAGCCTGCATGGGCTTGAGGGAGCAAGCACTGGGCAACCTGGCTGTCCAGGCGCGTGTCTGGGAGGGCGTGCCCAGTGTCCCCGGGTCACCTTACCCAGTTCGCAGTGGATGCCCTCGTACCCTCTGGTGCAGAGGCACAGGTAGCCGGCGATGCGGTCCTGGCAGGAGCCCCCGTGCAGGCACGGCTGGGACTGGCACTCGTCGATTTCTGAGACCAAGAACAAAGCGGTGTGTCTCTTACTAAGCCACATTGGGACGGGCACGCGAGCCGCACAGGAGTCTCCCGTGTCCACTCGGGACTTGGAGAAGCCGGAACCCAGGGCTGAGCCTCTGGAGGGGAGGGAGGGCAGCAGCGGTGCAGGGACGCCGTGGGAATTCACGGCACCGGCTCTGAGGCGGGCAGGAAGCCTCTGACAGCTGCGCTCGGCATTGTGGGGCCTGACAGCCATGTTTGCAGGGGTGCGTCTGGGGGCCGATCTTCAGTCTCAAAAGACTCAGCACAGGGTTATTCTAAACTGGGGCTGTGCTCCTGAACTTAGAGAGTAATTGCAGGAGAGTGGAATGCACCAAGTGTGAGGCTGACAGGGCCTGGCGCTCGCCTGCCCCTTCCCTGCGGGCACCTGCCCCACAGCGATTCCTTCGTCTCCTCACAAGCAGGGTTAAAAACGGAGCGAGCGGCTGAGCGACACAGGGCTTCATCCTGGCTGTGACGAGCCTTCCCGGACACGGCGGTGGGGGCTGGCTCAGTCCCCGTGAACGAGGGGCGCCCCGGGGTCTGCCACACGCACCTCCACTTGCTCAGGGGGCGGGGGGCAGGTTCTGGAATGTTTGCTACTACAGAACGTGCTGCTGTGTGCATTCTTCCTTTTTTTAAAAATTTTATTTGACAGGCAGAGTGGACAGTGAGAGAGAGAGACAGAGAGAAAGGTCTTCCTTCCGTTGGTTCACCCCCCAAATGGCCACCACGGCTGATGCTGCACCAGTCTGAAGCCAGGAGCCAGGAGCTTCCTCCTGGTCTCCTACGTGGGTGCAGGCACCCAAGCACCTGGGCCTTCCTCCACTGCCTTCCCACAGCAGAGAGCTGGCCTGGAAGAGGAGCAATCGGGACTAGAACCGGCGCCCATATGGGATGCCGGCGCTGCAGGTGGAGGATTAGCCAAGTGCGCCACGGCGCCGGCCCGTGCATTCTTCCTTGTGCACGTTTTCCTCAGGCTTCTGCCGGGAGTGTGGCTGCGGGACACAGGTTATCACGTGAGCGGCCGGCGCCCCTCAGTCGGGGGTCCAGAATGCCCAGGCCTGCCCGGCTGGAGGCACCTGTCGTGTGTCCATGTGTGCGCCCGAGGGCCGCCCACCCACGCGCTCCTCGCCGGCTGCGCGGCTTCCTCCCCTTCCGACTCACTGGAGCGCTTTGCCGGATCTTCGCCACTGCTGTGCCCGCCTGCTCCTAGTGCCAGCTTTTGTTTCCTCTTCTGCTTCACTGTGTCGGCGGTTAAGCTCCTGATGTTTGCGTGTTCTAATCCGTCCATGCATTTCTTTACAGAGCTTTCTATGGCTTAAGGAATCTTTCTCTCTCCCGAGGTCAGGAAGATATTCAGCTATATTTTCTGTTCACATTTTGTTTTTGTTTTTGTTTTTCTAAAGGAAAGAAGCCACGAACGTTGGTCCGTGAGGCAGTGGTCGCCGTGAGTGGTGAGAAGTGGGGCGAAGCTCCCGGGAATATTCCCTCGCTCCGGTTCTGGCTTTTACGTTTGCCTCTGAGACGGTCCCACGCGTTTGCACGTGCACCGTGTCTGATGCTGCGACACGGTCTGCTTCCCTCCGTTTCCTCGTCCCCGTGGAGACGCGGCTGGCTCTGCACGCCGTCCCCGCTCCCGGGCCTCTTCTCCCGCACTTTGTTCCCCTTCTGTCTCGTGGCCCCACCCGGGGACCCGGCAGGGCGGTGCAGGAACCAGTGAGACGTGGGCCTGGCCTTGTGCTGCCTGCCCTCGCCGGCGTCCTGGGGGCTGTGGGTGTTCTCGGACGCCCTTTATCCACTCCAGGAAGTCACCTCCTGCCCCGTGTACGCAGAGTCTGCGATAAGCGTGGAATCTGACGGCTGCCGTGTGTGCCGAGCGCCGACCTTCGATGCCGGGGCGGCCCGATCGTCCTCCGGACACAGCGCGGAGCGGCAGCGTGTCTGTCTGTGTTCGCCAGGACGGAGGTTTGCAATTTCCTGGCCTGACAGGTGTGCACGGGCCGCACCGCCCCTCCCACACGGGCGCGGGCGCAGTCGGCGGGGCACTGCAGCCATCGGCTCTTGGCAGTGTGGTGAAAGGCACCCTTGAAGTGGGGCGGTGCTCCCTCGTGCAGACTGTGTCAGCCGCGGCTCGTTTCTGGGGGTGGCGACGAGGCCGTGTAGACGGCCTTTGTTAAGTCTTCCTATGGACAGTGCGTCCACTCCTCCCGACTTCACCTCCCGGTGCCTCCGTCAGCTCAGCGGCACAGCCCGCATCCCAGGCCCGGGTTCAAGTCCCAGCTCCACTCCTGGTTCCAGCTTCCTGCTGAGGCAGACCCTCCCGGGGGGCAGCTCAAGGAGCTGGCTTCCTGGCCCTCGCGTGGCTGTCACCAGGCCCTTGTGGGCACTTGGTGAGTGAGCCAGTAGATGGGAATCCTCTCTGCCTCTGTCTCTGTCTTTGAAATCAACAAAATGAATAAAACTTTAGGGGCCAGCGTTGTGGTGTAGCAGGTAAAGCCGCCACCTGCAGCGCCACCACCCCATGTGGGCGCTGGTAGGGGTGGTGGCTGCTCTGCCTCTGATGCACCTCCCTGCTAATGCGCCTGGGAAAGCAGCAGAAGACGGCTCAGGAACGTGGTCCCTCACCACAAGGGAGACCTGGGTGGAACTTGTGGCTCCTGGCCTCAGCCTGGCCCAGGCCCAGCTGTTGTGGTCATGTGGAAGGTGAACCAACAGAGGAAGACCTCTCTCTGTCTCAACTCCGCTTTTCAAATAAATAAAATCTTTAAAAAAAAAAAAAAAGGTAAATGGGGCCAGCGCTGTGGCACAGTGGGTTAAAGCCCTGGCCTGAAGCACCGGCACCCCATATGGACACCGGTTCTAGTCCCGGCTGCTCCTCTTTCGATCCAGCTCTCTGCTGTGGCCTGGGAAAGCCGTGGAAGATGGCCCAAGTGCTTGGGCCCCTGCACCTGCATAGGAGACTCAGATGAAACTCCTGGCTCCTGGCTTCAGATCGGTGCAGCTCCAGCTGTTGCGGCCAGTTGGAGAGTGAACCATCAGATGGAAGACTCTCTCTCTCTCTCTCTCTCTCTCTCTGCCTCTCCTCTCTCTGTGTAACTCTTTCAAATAAATAAACCTTAAAAAAGAAAAGTAAAAAACTGAAATTTAGCAGTGTATCCTGTTGGCAGTAGTGACTGGCTTCTTGTGTGTGGCCCGGTGGACGAGTTAGCTCAGGCGCTCTCCCGGTCTTTCCTCTCCCGGCCAGTGGTTTGGCTCTAACTGCTCCGGGAGAAGCGGCTCAAAGCCCCCCAGGGTGAAGGCCCAGGGAGCCGGCGCGCGCCCCCAGCGTTGCTTCTGTGTGTGCAGGGGCTGGGTCAGAGCCGCTGCCTCGCGCGGGGAGCTAACCAGCTGCCTCTCAGCTCGGGCTCCGCACGGCCCGACCTGTGTCCGCCTGGTGCTGTTCCTGACACTGTTCTGAGACCGGGCGTCGTGCGTGGCAGAGTGTCTCAGACGGCAGGGCTTGTTCCGTGGGGCGCCCACGATGTTTCCCGCGGCGTCTGGGCCGCTTGTGCCTGCTGTATTTTTTCTACCATAATTCTTTCTAATCAGTATCTGTGGTGAGCTGTGCTGGAGGTGGGATGTTCTCACATTTTACCACGGGCTCTGCGGGCTCTGCAGCCCTTCACCGTGTCCGCGGCAGCAGTCCTGGGGATTAACACCCGGTGCTCCAGCGTCCACTCGTGGTCTTTTTGGCCTTCTCTCCTTTTTGGTTTAAAGATTTATTTATTTATTTATTTATTTTGAGAGGCAGAGTTACAGAGAGGGGGAGAGACAGAGACAGAGGTCTTCCATCCTCGGGTTCACTCCCCAGATGGCTGCAACAGCCGGACCTAGGTTGATCGAAGCCAGGAGCCAGGAGCTTCTTCCGGGCCTCCCACATGGGTGTGGAGGCCCAAGGACCTGGGCCATCTTCTACTGCTTTCCCAGGCCACAGCATGGAGCTGGATCGGAACTGGAGCAGCCGGGACTCAAACCAGTGCCCATATGGGGTGCCGGCCCGCAGGCAGAAGCTGAACCCCCCGGCCCCACCCTCCGCTGTTGTCGCCTGTTGTCTCAGTGTTGGCCCCTGCGCTGGCTTCTTTCTGGGGACTTCAAAGCGACCCTTCAGCTCACCGATCAGTGTTCATCTCTATCTGTTTCTAAACTCTGCTGTCTCAATTAGTACAGTTCCGGATCTTCTTTCCACTCGCATTTTTAATGATTTGCTGATCCTGTTTACAGGAGCAATGTCATGTTCACTTTTATTTGTCATTTTATACTGTTTCATATAAAATACTGTGATTGTTTTATATTGTAGCAGTGGATGTCGTCTGGACTTTAATTATCTTTTTTTTTTTTTCAGGTGGCTGTACTCCCCGCTGTCCTCTCTCTCTCTCTCACTCTCTCTCTCTCTGAGTGGCTGTACTCCCGCTGTCCTCTCTCTCTCTCTCTGAGTGGCTATACTCCCCGCTGTCCTCTCTCTCTCTCTCTGAGTGGCTGTCCTCTCTCTCTCTCTCTCTCTCTCTCTCTCTGAGTGGCTGTACTCCCGCTGTCCTCTCTCTCTCTCTCTGAGTGGCTGTACTCCCCGCTGTCCTCTCTCTCTCTCTCTCTCTCTCTCAGTGGCTGTCCTCTCTCTCTCTCTCTGTCTCTGAGTGGCTGTCCTCTCTCTCTCTCTCTCTCTGAGTGGCTGTACTCCCCGCTGTCCTCTCTCTCTCTCTCTCTGAGTGGCTGTACTCCCCGCTGTCCTCTCTCTCTCTCTCTCAGTGGCTGTCCTCTCTCTCTCTCTCTCTCAGTGGCTGTCCTCTCTCTCTCTCTCCCTCTCTCTGAGTGGCTGTACTCCCCGCTGTCCTCTCTCTCTCTCTCTCTCTCTCTCTCTCAGTGGCTGTCCTCTCTCTCTCCCTCTGTCTCTGAGTGGCTGTCCTCTCTCTCTCCCTCTGAGTGGCTGTCCTCTCTCTCTCTCTCTCTCTCTCTCTCTCAGTGGCTGTCCTCTCTCTCTCTCTCTGTCTCTGAGTGGCTGGTCCCAAGCTTTGGCTTAGCCAGTGCTCCTGCAGTTATGTTCCTGGCCCCACATCACCAGAGCTGTGACTGAAGGGGTCAGGACCCCAGCTGCTGGGCACAGATGGGTGGTGCTGAGGCCGTCTCTGGAGCTCCACTCTTCTGTGGCCGCGTTCTAATCTAGGTTCTGATCCCACAGGCCCTCCAGGGTCGTGGTGCGTGTGGGGTTTCCCGTTGTGACGTGGTTCTGATTCCGCACGTCCTCTGTGGCTGTCATGTGTGTGGGTTTCCTGTTCGGATTCTGCAGGTCTGGCTGCGGCCAGGGTAGGACGGGCCGTGAGCTTGGATCTGCCAGGACCCTGCCTTTGGGCTATTGCTTGGCCGTGGCTGCTTCACCTGCGGGGGGTCCTGTGGTGTTTGACCACCCTTGGGTTACTCTGAGGAAGACTCGCTAATGCCCAGAGCCCAGTCGGAGACTGAGGGACCCTGGTGTGGTCACCCACCCCGCCCCCAGGGACCCACAGAATCACCGAGGCACTGGGGAGGCTCACTCCAGACACCTTGCGGCTGGCAGACGCGGGTGAGGCTGGGGGCGCTCAGACTGTAGCCGCGGTCACAGGTGTACAAGGCCACCGAGCCCAGCCTGGTGCCGTTGAGACGCAGGGTCGCGTGCTTCACCTCGTCGGGGGGGCCGCAGTCCACCTCTGCAGGGCACAGCAGCCTGTCCCACACGGTGGGCACCCGTCCAGGCCCAGCACCACCCTCCCCAAGCAGAGGGTGCCTGCTCCTGGGGTCGGCCGTCCTGTAGCTTCCTCCTGGGCCCCGGTGCTGCCCAGCCCGCACGCTGGCCCCCGGACCTCTTACCCGCCTGGCACCGGCGCCCCGTGTACCCTGGCTGGCAGTGGCAGGAGAAGTCTGTGCCCAGGTCCCTGCAGGTGCCCCCGTTCACACATGGGCTCCGGAAGCAGGGGGAGGGGGCTGTGGAGACGAAGAGGGTCACAGTGGCTGCGTCTTCCTGGGGGCTTCCGGGCTGTTTGGGGCCCCAGCCCCCTGCACCAGCTCCGCCTCCACCCCTGCGGGGCCTGCGCCCGCCCTGGCCTGCCCACTCTACCTATCTCACAGTGCCTCCCGGAGAAGCCTGGGGGACAGTCGCACTTGTATTTGCCGATGTAGTGGAAGCAGGTGCCACCGTTGTGACACGGGCCAGAGGCGCACGAGTCTGGCTTCCCTGGAATCACAGGCAGCCAGCAGGGTCAGGGTCACGGCTCACGGCCCTCCCTGGTGCCTCCGCATCCCAGAGCTCGGGGCCCTCGTGGGAATGGTCCTGAGAAGCCACGTGCCGTGGTCGGGTTAGGGGTCGGGGTTCCGCCCCACTCCACCCAGGCTGATGGAGGCTCTGGCTCAGGGCCCCGCGACCCCCGGGGTGCTGGGGGCCCACCGATCTCACAGTGCCTCCCGGTGAAGCGGTAGGGGCAGCTGCACTGGTACTGGCCGCCTGCCTCCTTGCACGTGCCCCCATTCCGGCAGGGCCCCGAGCTGCACAGGTGTGGCCGGGCTGTGTGGAAGCAGACAGAGGCGGTGAGCGGGGTGCACGTCTTCTCGGTCCCTGGGCCTGCGGTCACCAGGGGCAGCTGGGGCACTGCTTCAGAGCGCAGGAAGGCACAGCGCTGCTGGGCCGGGGCCTGCTCCCGGGCACGGGACGGGCCCTGGCGACGCTCCCCGCCCCGTCAGGTTTCACAAGGCCCGCGTTCAGCACCGTGACTCCATCTGGAAAAAGCTGAGCAGGAAATGGAACCTCCAGGGAGGCAAGCAGTGGCAAAAGCAGCAGCGAAAGTGGGAGGAGCTAGGACCAGCGAGCAGCCAACTGCGCGTCAGGCCAGGCCGGGCCAGGGAGACGGCCAGCGGAAGCGAAGAGCCGAGAGCGTGAGTGAGAGGGCGTGCAGGGCGCCCACCCCGCGCCACGCCCTCCCCCGCAGGTGCCCGCCTGCCTTTCTCGCAGTGGCGGCCGTGGAACCCTCGCGGGCACTCGCACGTGTAGGAGTCCTCGTGGGCGTGGCAGGAGCCTCCGTTGAAGCAGGGGTCCGAGTCGCAGGGGGACGGCAGGGCTGGGGGCAGAGGGCGGGCCTGCAGCAGGTGCCACGCCCCAGCGCACCACCAGGGCCACCTGACTTGGGTCCCCCCGGGCTTGAGTCCTCGCGGGGGCAAGGAAGCCGCTTCCCGGGGTTGCCTGATTCTGACTTCACCAGAAAGCGCGGCCCGGGACGAGGCGGCACTGGGCGGGTCGCACTGGGCAGGTCTGGCACGGCCCGCAACGAAGCGGCACTGGGCGGGTCTAGTAGCCTGCTCTACCTGGCGCAGCACCGCCACTGTAAGCATCACCGGTGTGCAGGTGACTGCCCCCCTGTGCCCCGGGTCAATACCATGTACGGGGCCTCCCCCCGCGTGCACGGTATGTGGGGGCCTCGCCCCGTGTGCACGGCGTGTGGGGGCCTCCCCCCGCGTGCACGGTATGTGGGGGCCTCGTCCCGTGTGCACGGTGTGTGGGGGCCTCATCCCGTGTGCACGGAGTGTGGGGGCCTCCCGCCGTGTGCACGGCGTGTGGGGGCCTCTTCCCGCATGCACGGTGTGTGCCTGTCATAGTGCTTTCCCCCGCCGGCCTCGGGAGTGGAGCGGGAGCCGTCAGGCGAGGCTGTGGGGAGAGGCCCCGGCAGGCGCCTGCTTGCTCAGACGACTGCCCCCACCTCGCCCACTGCTCGCTCTGCACACGGGGCCTGCGTGCCGGCTCACTCACGGTGGCTGACGTTGTGGTCGGTGTGGCAGACACAGAGGTAGGTGCCGCCGTACTCCATGCAGTAGCCGCCGTCCGGGCACTGGGTGTTCACGTTGCAGGGCGTGGCTGTGACTTCTGCAGACAAAGGAAGGTGGCGCCGCTGAGCCCAGTCTCCTGAACACTGTGTGAAACCAGCTACAGGCAGGTGTGGGCGTGGCCCGGCCCTGCGCGGAAGGCGTGGGCTGGAAACATCAGTGAATTTGCTGCTTCCTCCTGGTCCCAGCCCCAAGCCACGCGTCCTGCCTGGTTATGGGGGTGCCCTCTCCACTGGCCCTGGCACCTACCAAACTCACAGAGGAGCCCGAAGAACCCCGGGGGGCACTGGCAGAGGGTGGCGTTGGCGCCCAGGCACTGGCCTCCGTTGCGACACTCACAGTCCTCAGGGGTGCCTGCCACAAAGAGAGGTGTGTGGGGCCTCCTGGGGCACTGCCAGGGGCCCCCGCCACCCCAGCTCACAGCCCCCGCTGCCACGCACCTTCCCTGCAGTGCGGCCCCACGAAGCCCTGGGGACACGCGCACACATAGCCCTGCTCCGCACTCACGCAGGTGCCCCCGTTCTGGCAGGGGGCCGAGAGGCAGGCGTCAGGCACCGGGCGGCTTCCTGTGAGGACGGCAGGGGTCAGCAGCGCCCGTGCAGCGCCGGGGCTTCACCTCCGTCTCGGCCAAGTGCGCCTGGAGCCAGATGCTGCTTTCCTGCGGCCCTGCAGCTCAGCTCAGCACCTCCTGCGCCCCTTGGGGTGAGAGGAACGGGGCCCCCGGGGTGCGCCCAGGGCTCACTCCTGACCCAGCATTCCGGGGTCAAATGCCCGGGGCTGCTCAGTTACCTGTCCGTGGCTGACCTCTGGTCTCGTGGTGCCGTGGTTGGAAAACACAGCTTCAAATGTCCTGAGCCCAAGTACAGCCTGGCGTGGTGAGGCCGTGAGCCCTCGAGGAGGGCAAGGGCGGCCTGAGTGGCAGAGGCCAGGCCACGCCCCCGGGGCCTCCCTGCCTCCCTGGGCCTCTGTCCGCCTCGGCCCGTCTCTGTCTCTGAGCCACGTCAGCAGGTGCGCTGGTGGGTGCTGCCGCGTCCTCCCCGTGACCTGAGCACCACAGGCCCTGCCTCACCCGCAAGTATAATCTCCGTCGCATCAGCAGAGCCCCTCCAGCCCCTCAAGTCTGCCGACTTAGCACTTTTTTTTTTTTTTTTTTTGACAGGCAGAGTGGACAGTGAGAGAGAGAGACAGAGAGAAAGGTCTTCCTTTTGCCGTTGGTTCACCCTCCAATGGCTGCCGCGGCCGGCATGCTGCAGCCGGCGCGCCGCGCTGATCCGATGGCAGGAGCCAGGTGCTTCTCCTGGTCTCCCATGGGGTGCAGGGCCTGAGCACTTGGGCCATCCTCCACTGCACTCCCTGGCCACAGCAGAAAGCTGGCCTGGAAGAGGGGCAACCGGGACAGAATCCGGCACCCCGACCGGGACTAGAACCTGGTGTGCTGGTGCCGCAGGCGGAGGATTAGCCTAGTGAGTCGCGGCGCCGGCTGACTTAGCACTTTAACAAACGTTTAAAACCTACTTATTTATTTGAAAGGCAGAGATACAGAAGGGGGGAGGGGGGAGGGAGAGAGGGAGGGGGGAGAGAGAGAGAGAGGCTTGCATCCGCTGGTTCACTCCCCAAATGCTCACAATGGCCAGGGCTGGGCCAGGCTGAAGCCAGGAGCCGGGAGCTTGTTCTGGGTCTCCCTCGTGGGAGCAGGGCCCAGCTGGGACCGTCTTCCACTGCTGTCCCAGGCCATTCGTGGGGAGCTGGATGGGAAGTGGAGCAGCCGGGACTTGAACCGGCGCCCATGTGGGATGCTGGTGCCACAGCACCGGCCCCCAAATCCTCCTCAACCCTCGGATCTTGGCAGTTTGCCCGCGATCTGGGTCCGAGTCCTCTCGCGTGGAGGAGTCTGGCTGCCGCCCCTACGCACCTGCCCGGTGCCCCCCCTCCCACTTTGCTGCCTGGCGCGGGCGTGCTGGTGCCGCCGCCGCGCCTTCCTCACACCGAACGGCCTTGGTTTCTCGTCGGGCTGTCTGGCCTGGCCTTCTGCGGCGTCTGACCTGCCACTCCCAGGGCACACGCGTGTGTCACGCCTGTAAGTTCTTTTCCAGCAGGCTTCCCCGTCCCATGTTCTCCCGGTGGTCCTGTACACTGAGCGCATCGGTGGCGGGGGAGCAAACCCCGCGCCTGCGGACTCTGCCCTCTGTCCCTTCCGGCGCCTGTGCCTCTGCTCCGCCGTGGCTTAGCGCTTTGTCTACAGCGGATTCTGGGTCCGGTCTGTGACACGCCCAGTGCACTGCTGCTACAGCATGTGGGGTCTGCCGTGTCGCCCGCTTAGCCCTGCGGCGTACCTGACCCAGCGCCACTTCCTTTTCACATTTGCTCTGTGGTCCAGACCAGTGTTGTTCAGCAGGGACCTGACCAGCTCTGGAAGGCTGGCTTCCTGGGAACTCCGCCCACTGTCGGCCCTGGGAGCACCCAGCTCTCCACGCTGGCCGCCGGGAGCAGCCCTGGGGGCACCCAGCCCCTCCACACTGACTTCCTGGAGCAGCCCTGGGGGCACCCAGCCCCTCCACACTGACTTCCTGGAGCAGCCCTGGGGGCACCCAGCCCCTCCACACTGACTGCCGGGAGCAGCCCTGGGAGCACCCAGCTCTCCACACTGGCCGCCGGGAGCAGCCCTGGGAGCACCCAGCTCTCCACACTGGCCGCCGGGAGCAGCCCTGGGAGCACCCAGCCCCTCACACTGACTGCCGGGAGCAGCCCTGGGAGCACCCAGCTCCTCCACACTGGCCGCCAGGAGCAGCCCTGGGAGCACCCAGCCCCTCACACTGGCCTCCGGGAGAGGCCCGGGGAGCACCCAGCTCTCCACACTGGCCTCTGGGAGCAGCCCTGGGGGCACCCAGCCCCTCACACTGGCCTCCGGGAGAGGCCCGGGGAGCACCCAGCTCTCCACACTGGCCGCCGGGAGCAGCCCTGGGAGCACCCAGCCCCTCACACTGACTGCCGGGAGAGGCCCGGGGAGCACCCAGCTCTCCACACTGGCCTCCGGGAGCAGCCCTGGGGGCACCCAGCCCCTCCACACTGACTTCCTGGAGCAGCCCTGGGGGCACCCAGCCCCTCCACACTGACTTCCTGGAGCAGCCCTGGGGGCACCCAGCCCCTCCACACTGACTGCCGGGAGCAGCCCTGGGAGCACCCAGCTCTCCACACTGGCCGCCGGGAGCAGCCCTGGGAGCACCCAGCTCTCCACACTGACTGCCGGGAGCAGCCCTGGGGGCACCCAGCCCCTCCACACTGACTGCCGGGAGCAGCCCTGGGAGCACCCAGCTCTCCACACTGGCCGCCGGGAGCAGCCCTGGGAGCACCCAGCTCTCCACACTGGCCGCCGGGAGCAGGTGTCCCAGTCCTGAGCTCTCAGAGCGGCTCGGCTCCCTGGTGTCCAGGGCTCTTCCCCACCACGTGATTTCACCCCGCCCGGGTCGCACAGGGCCTCCCTTGGTCACACCGGGGCCCTTGTCCCCATGTCGGGAGGGCCCTGCTCTCTGCTGCTGTGCCCAGCGGAACTTGACTCTGTCAACTCCGAGGGACAGCTGCACCCTGTCCCGCCGCCCGCACAGGGCCTGGAGCCCTCCTCTCAGGGACAGCCGCCCGTGCTGGCCGACGGCTGACGGCAGGGGCTTCGGAGACTCTGCCTGCTTTGACGCTGTTGGCAGCACAAGAAATTCCTGAAGCTGTCAATTCTTCTTGGCCAGAAGCGAAAGCCCGGACCCTCTTCCTTTGAAATCCGGTTCTTGGCCAACTTCCCGCAGATGTGGCCGGGCCGTCGGTGTCTCCCGCAGGAGCCCGGAGCAGGAGCGGCGTGGGCTCTGCGTCCTGGGACTCGCCCGCCTGCATTACTGCTCTGCACAACGCGCCTGCTTTCTGGGCGGGGCTCTGCAGGGGCCCCCTGGCAAGGCGCCCTGGCCCTGCCACCTGACTCAGGCGCAGGATGTCGCAGGCTCACAGCTCAGAGGGGTCCGTCGTCAGCATCTCCCTGGGGAGAAGCCGTTCCCACTGGGTCCAAAGCCCCCTGACACTAAAGCGCCCACGTGACTGCCTACTGCGGGCGGAGTCTCCAAGAGATCTCAGGACCTCCGTGTGTGGGGAGGCATGGGAACCTTGTCCTCTGTCCCTGCCCAGCCTGGGAGCCCCGCCCTCTGTCCCTGCCCAGCCTGGGAGCCCCGCCCTCTGTCCCTGCCCAGCCTGGGAACCCCGCCCTCTGTCCCTGCCCAGCCTGGGAGCCCCGCCCTCTGTCCCTGCCCAGCCTGGGAGCCCCGCCCTCTGTCCCTGCCCAGCCTGGGAGCCCCGCCCTCTGTCCCTGCCCAGCCTGGGAACCCCGCCCTCTGTCCCTGCCCAGCCTGGGAACCCCGCCCTCTGTCCCTGCCCAGCCTGGGAGCCCCGCCCTCTGTCCCTGCCCGGCCCCGCCTCCAGGGCACTTACCTGTCTCACAGTGGGGTCCCTCGAAGGGCTCTGGGCACACACAGCTGTAGCCCCCGGCCAGGTCCACACAGGAGCCTCCGTTCAGGCATGGGGCGGAACTGCATTCGTCCACGTCTGGGGGCGGCAGAGGCGGGGGCTTGGCCAGCCTGCACCTGGCACTCGGCTGGGGCGAGAGCCCCTCACCCTGGGAGAGCCGCTCACCCGTCTCGCAGGCGGCGCCCGTGTAGCCGGCCGGGCACACACACGCCGCGGAGCCTCCTTCCTCCCGGCACTGTCCCCCGTGCTGACACTCCGCATCCTCACATGGCGATCGGGCTGCAGGCAGAGAGGAGCGGACTGGGCGCTCGCCTGCCCCGTGGCAGCTCCCCCCACAGCGCGCGCGCCAGGCTGGGAGCTGGGCTGGCCAGGGCAGCCCTGTGGCCACTCCACCTGGACTGGGTCTGGGGTCAGCAGGCCTGGGGAAGGGAGGAGGCGTGGGCGCTCCCGTGAGCTGTGAAGGGGAGCTCCACGCAGGATGGGGAGCAGTTGGTACAGGGACCACCTGTGCCCGGGGCCCTGGCCGGCCAGAGTGGGGTGGGCAGGGCCCCTTGACCTGCCCCTGGCCCTCCCTGATCCTGGGGCAGCCAGGAGGAGGGGGAGGGGACATGCCGCCTCCCCCCAGCCACATCACCTGTTTTGCCGTCAGCTCCTTCCAAAACCACCTCAACACAGGGAGCAGGCAGGCAGTGGGGGCCCCGCTCCTTGGCACAGGAAGGAGGGGGTGGTCCCGGGACCCCCAGGAGGTGTGGCAGCGCTGCCCTCTGCCTGACCTGCTCCAGGGTGCGTTCTGTGGGGCCCTGGGGCCTGCACACCCACGCCTGGACACTGCGGGCTCCTGACACACACAGCAGGTGGCCACGGCTGCACCTGAGGGAGTCAGGGCCACCCACGCGGCAAACAGGCTGCAGAACCAGGGCCGCGTCGGCTCCAGGCCTTCTTGGGGGTCACCCTTGGCTGTACTCTGGAACTGGGGCCCTCTGGGAGGCTCCGCCCAACCCAAGTGGTGGCCCTCCAAGGCCATGCTCAGGGTCTCCCACACAGGCCCCACAGGGCTCTTGCCAAGAGGGGGAGAAGACCCTGGGCCCCTGTTTTTCACGGCTGGGAAACCCTATCCCGGCCCTCGTGCGGAGAACTCGTGGGAGAGCTAGGTGGGAGCTGGTGGCCGAGGACAGGCCCCTGTGTGTGGGCTGTGCCCAGCCCTGCTGTCTGTGGCAGGGACCGGGCAAGACCACGCCCCCGAGCCTGCACTGGACAGCTGAGGGGTCCCTGTGGTGACCTCAGCTGAGAGCTTTCACACACACGCCAGCCCACCCTGCCAGCTGGAAGTTCTGCCAGCTCTCCCCACGCTTCCCTGTGGCATTTTACTCCACCATATTTCACGTACAAAGCTCATGCAGGCATTGAACTAAGGTTCCCTCCCGTGGAGACAGTGTGCAGTGCAGCACTCGCCGTGGCCAGCAGCCTCTGAAAGGAGTGGCTTTCGTGGCCTGAGCCATCCACTGGTCACCCTCAGATGATCCACTGGCGCCTGCCAGTCTTTGCTGTGATTGGCACAGGCCATGCCGCGCCCCTGGGGAAGCAGGTCTGGACGAGGGGGCCCTGAGTCTACCTTTCTTCTCCAGGGGGCGCTAACGGCAGATAGCGGGCGTCCCAATCTGAGGGCAGTGGCTTCGAGAGAGCTGGGCTCTTAGCTTCAGAGCCAGGTCTGGGAAGGTGAGTGGGGAGCGCCGTGGACGTGGTTCTCGGCACCGTGGATGTGGTTCTCGGCACCACGGCTGGCACAGGGATGATAGGCTGGGAGCCACCAACCTATTGATCAGCCATGGGACTGAGAATAGAACTGGAGAGGAAGCCAGGGAGGTGTGTGTGTGTGGACATGTGTGTGTGTGAGGACACATGTGTGCTAGGACATGGGTGTATGTGGACACATGTATGTGAAGACATGGTGTGTGTGAGGACGTGTGTGTGTGAGGGAGGACACGTGTGTGTGTGAGGGAGGACACGTGTGTGTGTGGGAGGGAGAACATGATGTGTGTGGACACATGCATGTGTGAGGAAAGACACACATGTGTTGGGGGAGAAGACACGGATGTGTGAGGACACGTGTGTGTGAGGGAGGACACGTGTGTGTGGGGACACGTGTGTGTAAGGGAAAACACGGATGTGTGTGTGAGGGAGGACACGTGTGTGTGTGAGGGAGGACATGTGTGTGAGGAAAGACACAGATGTGTGTGTGAGGGGGAAGACACGGATGTGTGAGGACATGTGTGTGTGAGGGAGGACACAGATGTGTGTGTGTGAGGGAGGACACATGTGTGTGTGTGTGTGTGGGAGGAAGGACATGATGCATGTGGACACGTGTGTGTGTGGGAGGGAAGACACAGATGTGTGTGTGAGGGAGGACATGGATGTGTGTGAGAACATGTGTGTGAGGGAGGACACATGTGTGTGTGTGAGGGAGGACATGATGTGTGTGGACACATGTGTGAGGGAAGACACGGATGTGTGTGTGAGGGAGGACATGTGTGTGTGGGGGGAGGGAGGACATGATGTGTGTGGACACATGTGTGTGTGAGGGAAGACATGGATGTGTGTGTGAGGGAGGACATGTGTGTGGGGGGGAGGGAGGACATGATGTGTGTGGACACGTGTGTGTGTGAGGGAAGACACGGATGTGTGTGTGAGGGAGGACATGTGTGTGTGTGGGGGAGGGAGGACATGATGTGTGTGGACATGTGTGTGTGAGGGAAGACACGGATGTGTGTGTGAGAATATGTGTGTGAGGGAGGACACTGTGTGTGGGGGAGGGAGGACACATGTGTGTGCGTGGGAGGGAGGACATGATGTATGTGTGGACACATGTGTGTGAGGGAAGACACGGATGTGTGAGGACATGTGTGTGATGGAGCACACGTGTGTGTGGGCAGAGGGAGGACACAGAAGTGCAGGGAAAGCTGTGAAGACTGAGGGGCTCTCCCAGGCTGCAGCATGGGGTCTGCACTGCCAGCCACCCCGGCTCGCGGCAGTGAGTCTGATCCCGGCAGCCGGGTTCCTGCACAGCAGCACCCGGCCCTCCACCACGGGTGCTGCCCCTAACCACGTGAGCCCACGGGACCGAGCACAGGTGCAGCTCACGCCAGCTCCGGCTCTGTCACCTGTTGTCTTTCTGTTTGCTGTGAACTTGAGCTGTTCTTCATCCTCTAATTTCCAGAGAACTTGAAAATGTAACTGAGGCTCCCCATGAACACTGTGTGTGTGCAAGCACGCCAACACTGTGGAGCTGGCTGTGCCGGGGAGGGCGGGCAGCCAAGCCCAGGAGCAGCCGGGTCGGGCACAGGCAGATGGGGGATGGTGCCCCTCCTGTGCCCGCATGAACCCATCTGTCCCCAGCAGCACCCACGCTCCTACGCGGCCCCTGCTGCACCTCTGACCCTGACCCTGGCTGTGGTGGAATGAGAAGGCCATGCCAAGATGGCCGCTGACAACAGGCTGTGATTGGTTAGGGCATAGACCGCCCTTTGACTGGATTGGCTGCCTCGGCTATATAAGCTGCTGTACCAACTGAAATAAACGAGTCTGCGGGCTGCTGGCCTCAGGCCTGCTTTCACCGATTCCCGGGGTCTGTGTGGTGACTCCGTGCTTCTTGCCCCCACCACGCTCCTCCTCTCAGAACGAATCCACCTCAACACCTGGCCTGTTCCCAAGCTGCGTCCCTGGTCCAGGCACCACCTGGGCTCCTGTGCCCCCACCACTGTGGACAGGCTCTGGGGCTGTCCTGGACCTCACCCTGGCCCAGCTGTGCATCCGGCCATCCTGTCCCATTAGGGCCCAGGTGAGTCCCTCTTACCTGTCTCACAGGTGAGCCCCCCGAAGCCAGCCGGGCACTGGCAGCTGAAGCTGTTGACCCCGTGGGTGCAGGTCCCGCCGTTCTGACACGGGTGGGAAGCACACTCGTTCACATCTGAAACGGGCGGGCTGGGGCCTCAGTGGAGGACACCAGGCTCCAGGACATGCCAGGAGCTTGGGGGCGAGGTGGGGTGGGGGACAGATGGGGCAGCCAGGGGTGGCAGCCTCACCCACCCAGCATGTCCCCCACGCCCCAGGGACAGGACCCCTCAGGACCCCTGGCTGCCCCTGCGGTACCCCTCCCGTCCCTGGGCGCCCTGGCCCAGTCCCTGGCCGGCACTCACCCAGGTGGCACCTCCGCCCGGTGAAGCCTGCGAGGCAGGAGCAGGTGTAGGAGGGGTTTCCCGTGACACAGTCATCGATGCACCTGCCACCATTGAGGCACGGGCGCAGGGTGAGGCACACGGAGGCTGCGGACAGGAAGGGGCCGGGACTCACTCCCACCTCCCGGACTCGGCAGGACAGCCACTAGAAACGGCCACGTCTCCCTCCCTGCCTGGCCCCAAGGCTGTGCCTGGTGACCACAGCTGGTGCACAGCGGCCACAGGTCTCCAGGTGGAGCCGGGCAGGACTGCGCGGGTTTCCTGGTGACAGTGACCTAAGCTTTGCTCCTGGCCCCGAGCCACCGACACTCACAATGCCCTCGTACCCCCTTACCAGGGCTGGGGAACCATTTTTCTGCTGAGGGCCCCTGGGGTATTTATCACAGTGTTGGGGGCCATACCAAATTCTCACCTTACAAATCAGCCTGCTACGGATCTCCTGGATTCAGCTGCCCCCTCCCTCGGCAGGGCCACAGTGAGTGATTTCACGGGCCTCACACGTTCCCCACCCCGCATCCCAGACCTGCCACGGACACTTCTGGAACTGCGGCTAGCTCCTGGTTCCCTTGGCGTGAGATGAGAGGCGGGCACCCAGCTGTCCATCAGCGCCCCTCAGCCTGCCAGCCAGCTCAGCCTCACAAGGTCAGGCAAGTGGGCTGCCTGGCTCCTGGGAGCATGAGGCTTCTGAAATGCGTGGCCCTAAGTGTCCCAAGGACTCGGGTGGCCTGACCCTGGGAAGGCCCAGGGGACAGCCCTGATTCTGCCCACTCAGCTGCACCATCCCTGTCTGCCTGAGGCTTGCCAGCCTGTGGCAGGCAGTGTCTGTGGCACCCCACTTTCTCGGGAGCGAGACCCCCACGCACTCCCTGCAGGCGTGAGCTGGCCCTCCCTTCTGAGCCAAGGTGGGGCCCTGGAGGCCTTTGCATGCGTGAACACACGGGGCTTCCTCCCCCTCCTCTCAGGGGCCGGACAGTGGCGAGAAGCCTCCACACGGGGATCAGGGCTGGCGGGACCCTCTCCCGCGGGCTCCAGGCTCCCAGCCCCACCTGCACCTTGTGCCTCAGCCACGTGGCGACCTCGGTGCCGCCGGCAGGTGCAGCAGACCACCGGCTGGAGCACGAAGCTGGCCAGGTGAGCCCACAGCCCATGGCGGTCCGCAGGCTGCCCTGCAGCACGCGTCCCCTCCCCACGCGCCGGCTGCCCTCCCTCCCCTAACCCCGTGGCGCGTGCCCATCTAGAGCCCCTCTTCCCCCTCATCCCAGAAGCACGTGTTGGCTGTTGGGGACTCACGGTCGGGGAAAAGCGGCCCCCAGGGGCAAGAGGGGGACTCTGCTGCTCTCCTGGGGGCCCCAGGCTGGGCGGGGCTGGGGGGCCCGCGCCCCCGTCCCCACAGGCGCACAGATATCCCCTCACCCCGGCTGCTCGTGTGCACTGGGCCGGAAGGACCCCTGGGTTTGTCAAACACCAAAGTCTGGAAGCTAAGAGCCTGCTCACAGTGGTCCTGGGGAGTCGCAGGAGGCTGCCTCGCGCCCCGGCCCTGGGCCAGGCAGGAGGACGCGGCGGGCATGCGCGGCGCCCCTGCCCCTCCCCAGCTCCCCGCAGGGCACCCCATCCCGCTCAGCCCCGCGCGCATGCGCACCCGCTCGGGCCTCTTACTTGTATGGCCGCAGCCCCCCACGCGCACCTGGGCATCATCGATTCTGAACGCCCAGCGCCCGGGCACGCCCACGTTGGTGGTGGTCTCCACCTCGGCCATGTCCGCTGTGCGAGAGCCCGGGATGCTGAAGTAGCGCCGCCCATCGCCTGCGTTGAAGCCGGCCTGCGGCGGGGGGCGGGGTGGGGGAGAAGGCGGGGACAGTGCGGGCTGGGCTGGGCTGCGGTTTTCCGCCCGGCCCAATGCATGGGACAGGGCCTGGCAGCCCTGGGGGAGGTGCGGAGGCCTCCACGGGGCCCTGCGGGGGCCACCCACCTCCCAGCAGGGCTCTGACCTCAGCCAGTGGCCCCTTTCGCACCTGCTCATCCCGGCATGGCAGGGGCCCCATTCAGGAGGGGAGTGGGCCTGGCCTAGAGGGTCGGTGCCTGCAGAGAGCTGCACCCCAGGGGCCTGGGCACCAAGTCCCTGGCTTTCTTGCCGGCCACGGCTCCAGGGGCCACTGGCCAGGCCAGACCCCAGGCAGCCGTGCACACAGAACCACTGGGCGATGAGCGGCTTGGGGACACCCTGTCACTGTGGGCTCCTTGCTGGCCTCTGCCTGGGTGTCTGGACTGGAGGGGTGTCTGCCTGTAGTGGGGAGCAAGGCCCCAAGGGGACCAGCCCGCACCTCTTACCTGGGCCGCAATGCCTCCCAAGCCGTTGGCGTCGCCCCCGCTGCTGGCGTGCGTGCCGGTGGTCCACGTGATGGACTCATAGTTGAAGATGGTGAAGGACAACTTGCCGTCGGTGATGAGCACCGTCTGGAAGGTGTTCACCTGCAGGGTGGGGCTGGGTGGGTGTGTGCTCCTGTAGGGGAGGGGCTGGGTAGGGCGTGGGCACCTGGGGGAAGGGGCTAGGTGGGCGTGTGCAGTTGTGGGGGAGGGGCTAGGTGGGTGTGTGCATGAACAAACTGAACTGTGAAGGGGGAAAGGTAAAAAGGAAGCTGGGGGGGTGGGGCGAGTGGAGCCGCCTGGGCCCGGCCTCGGGGCGAGCAGGAGGCCGAGAAAGGACCAACTCCCAGCCCTGAAAGTAAATCCTGGGTCCAGGGCGGCTTTAAACGCAGACGGTGAGAGGCCCGCGGGAGCTGGCGTGAGGACCGGCGCTCCGTGTGTGCCTGGGCTGCTCTGGGGACGGCGGCCCCAGCGCTTACCAGGTAAATGCAGATGAAGCTGCATCCTGAGAAAAAGGCCAGAAGTGCCGCAGGGGAACAGGTACAGGGACTGGAAGGGCTCAAGGTGGCTGCCTACGGCTGCCTATGGCTGGCCATGGCTGCCTACGGCTGGCTACGGCTGGCCACGGCTGGCCACGGCTGGCTATGGCTGGCTACGGCTGGCTACAGCTGGCCATGGCTGGCTATGGCTGGCTACGGCTGGCTACATCTGGCAGGGGCCAGGACTCCCCCTGGCTGTGGGGAGAAGCTTGGGAGTAGGGGCACAGGAGGAGGTCAGCGCAGTGAGCTGGGCTGTAGGGGACCCCATGTTGGGGCGGCACTGCCCTCCCTGCCAGGGTGGGGCCCTGGGTGAGGCAGCACTGGGTGCACAGTGCCACCTCGGCCCCTGGTCCTGCTGCTGCCCACGCAGTGGTGAAGTGAGCCCCGGGCACTGAGCCAGCGTGTGGCTGCTGAGGAAGCTGGGGCCTGTGGTGCATTGTGGGAAGCAGGCGGGGACCCGCCTGGCCTGGGGCCCTGGGAGCTGCTGAGGGCCAGAGGCTGAGGCACAGTGGCTGGGCTTGGATCTCAGCTGCCCACCCGCTGCTGGATGCGCCGTGCTCGCCCTGGACTGGGCGGCTCCGTCTCTCCCATGCACACCCTGGGCCACGTGGTTCAGTCACCCCATGCACACCCTGGGCTGGCGGCTCCATCAACCCCATGTGCACCCTGGGCCATGCGGCTCCATCTCTCCCATGCATACCCTGGGCCACGCGGTTCCATCTCTCCCATGCACACCCTGGGCCACGTGGCTCTGTCACCCCCATGCACACCCTGAGCTGGCGGCTCCATCAACCCCATGCGCACCCTGGGCCATGCGGCTCCATCTCTCCCATGCATACCCTGGGCCACGCGGTTCCATCTCTCCCATGCACACCCTGGGCCACATGGCTCTGTCACCCCCATGCACACCCTGAGCTGGCGGCTCCATCAACCCCATGCGCACCCTGGGCTGGCAGCTCCGTCACCCCCCTGTGCTTGCTCTGGGCTGGCAGCTCCATCTCTCCCATGTACACCCTGGGCCACGTGGCTCTGTCACCCCATGCACACCCTGGGCTGGTGGCTCTGTCAACCCCCTGTGCTCACCCTGGGCTGGTGGCTCCATCACCCCCATGCTTGCCCTGGGCCACGTGGCTCTGTCACCCTCACGTGCACTCTGGGCTGGTGGCTCCATCACCCTCATGCACACTCTGGGCTGCTGGCTCCGTCACCCCCACACACACTCTGGACTGCTGGCTCCATCACCCCCATGCTCACTCTGGGCTGGCAGCTCTGTCACCCCCATGTGCACCCTGGGCTGGTGGCTCCATCACCCCCATGCTCACCCTGGTCTAGCGGCTCCATCACCCCTACACACACTCTGGGTTGCTGGCTCTGTCACCCCCACACACACTCTGGGCTGCTGGCTCCATCACCCCCATGTGCACCCTGGGCTGGTGGCTCTGTCACCCCCATGCACACCCTGAGCTAGTGGGTCCATCACCCCCATGCACACCCTGGGCTAGTGGGTCCATCACCCCCATGCTTGCCCTGGGTTGGTGGCTCCATCACCCCCATGCTCACCCTGGGCTAGCAGCTCCATCACCCCCATGCACACTCTGGGCTGCTGGCTCCATCACCCCCATGCTCACCCTGGGCTGGTGGCTCTGTCACCCCCATGTGCACCCTGGGCTGGTGGCTCTGTC
Organism: Oryctolagus cuniculus; assembly: GCF_964237555.1. Lineage (NCBI taxonomy): Eukaryota > Metazoa > Chordata > Mammalia > Lagomorpha > Leporidae > Oryctolagus > Oryctolagus cuniculus. The sequence goes on from NC_091434.1 coordinate 626,455, forward strand.
ACCCCCATGCTTGCCCTGGGTTGGTGGCTCCATCACCCCCATGCACACCCTGGGCTGCTGGCTCCATCACCCCCATGCTTGCCCTGGGTTGGTGGCTCTGTCACCCCCATGCTTGCCCTGGGTTGGTGGCTCCATCACCCCCATGCACACCCTGGGCTGCTGGCTCCATCACCCCCATGCTTGCCCTGGGTTGGTGGCTCTGTCACCCCCATGCTTGCCCTGGGTTGGTGGCTCCATCACCCCCATGCACACTCTGGGCTGCTGGCTCCATCACCCCCAGGCTTGCCCTGGGCTGCTGGCTCCATCACCCCCATGTGCACCCTGGGCCACTCCTGAGCCTTGTCCACTGCTCTCTCCCCAGACCTGAAACAGTGCTGCTACCCAGAAGGTGCCCTAGAAAATGTTTATTTTAGGATGTTTTTTATATATTTTTCATTTTCTCTGAAAGGCAGAGAGAGAGAGAGAGAGAGAGAGAGAGAGAGATCTTCTGTCTGCTGGTCTGCTCCCCTGATGCCTGCAACAGCCAGGGCTGGGCCAGGCGGCTCAGGAGCTTGGACCCCACGCGGGTCTCCCACACAGTGGCAGGGTGCAGGCACCGGAGCCATCGCCTGCTGCCTCGCAGGTGCACCGGCAGGAAGCTGGTGTTGAGGTGGAGCTGGGACTCACGCCCAGGCACGCTGGTGTGGGTTGTAGCGGTCCCCTTTTTTTTTTTCTTTAAAGATTTTATTTATTTATTTGGGAGATGGAGTTACAGACAGTGAGAGAGAGAGAGAGAGAGAGAGAGAGGTCTCCCCTCTGCTGGTTCACCCCCCAAATGGCCACAATGGCTGGAACTGCACCGATCTGAAGCCAGGAGCCAGGAGCTTCTTCCAGGTCTCCCATGTGGGCACAAGGGCCCAAGGACTTGGGCCATCTTCTACTGCTTTCCCAGGCCACAGCAGAGAGCTGGACCGGGAGAGGAGCAGCCAGGACTAGAACCGGTGCCCATATGGGATGCTGGCGCCGCAGGCAGAGGATTAACCCACTGTGCCATGGCGCCGGTGCCGCAGGGGTCCCTTCTTGACTGCTGTGCCCACGCCTGCCCCAGGATGTTTGCCAAGTGCATGAGTGTTCAGTTCTGTAGGTGCCGTGGCCACCCTGTGCCTGGCGTGGGTCTGCACAGTGCCCAGCTACCGGAGAGGAGCTGCCGGCTTAACTCCCTGAGCGCTGAGCCGCTGCAGGTGCCGCCTGGCTGGGAGCTGCTGTTTCAGGCCCCTCGGCCCTGGCTAAGTGACTTCTGTTTCCCCTTCCAGAGTGGACCGGGGGCCACGCCCAGCAGGTGAGGGCCCTGGGGTGCCCCCCGGGAAGAGCTGCACTCACGGGAGAGGAGGCGCTTCCTCCAAAGAAGGTCACGCGGTACCAGGTGGCCACGAAGACCCAGGTGGCCGAGAACTCCGGGAGCTCGGGGAAGTAGCGCCGGACGTCCTCCGTGGCCCTGTGCAGTGTGGCCGGGTCCGTGGCCTCCCTGTAGTATACGTCGCCCCCTCGCCGGTTGTCCACGTCTGCCCAGAAGGCGGCCACCACGCAGCGGTCCTTGGCGATGGGGAAGGCCACGGGGGTGAACTGAGAGACCTCCTTCAGGAAGGAGATGATCCCGTTATTGTTAACCTGCTGGGCAGAAAGGCGGGTTGAGGGGCGGGCGGGGGGACCCAGGAGGCTTCTGGGAGGAGGCGGCTGACAGCATCACCAGCCAGACCCACCCAGCGCGACCCTCCCACCCCGGCCAGGGGCACAGCACCTGCGAGGCAGCCACCCTCCAACGCCAGGGTGGAGTCCAGGTGCTGTGGGGGCGAGGGAGCCACGGAGACAGAGCTCCGAAGACGAGGACCCAGACAGCCACCACGGCCACAGCGGACAGCGCCCGACATGGCACCCCCGGCCCCAGCAGTGGTTCCCAGGCCCCAGGGGGCACTGGGGGGCGGCGGTGGGAGCAGTCACTGTACCAGGGCTTCACATCTGGAGAACCCCCCACCGCCGCCGCCTTTAGGGGAGCAGGTGCCGTGTGACAGCCCAGCGACACGTTGGGAATGCACACCTCTGTCCTCTCTGCCCAAAGGCCCAGGCCAGAGCCGAGAGCTGGGCCTCAGGCGGGTCTCCAGGCGGGTGGCAGGAACCAGAAGCTGGAGTCAGGAGGGGCCGGAGGTGACCCGGGACGCGGCCTCCCAGCCGAGGCTCAGCGCTGAGCCCGACGCCTGCCCGCACCTCTCTGCTCTTAAAGGCACAGCCGGAAGTGGACAGGGAGCGCCTGTGAGCAGGCCCAGCACTCAGCACTCTCCCCACTTAGAAGCCGCAGCCACAGAGCAGACCTGCGGTGTTCGTAACCTCGGGAGCGCGAGAGGAAACCATCGAGGCTCAGACCAGCTCCAGTCCGGGAGCCCGACACAGCCCGAACGCCGAGCCGGGACCCCATGGCCTCGCCCTCACCCAACGACCAGAAGGAAGCTCTGGCGTCTAAAGTCCGGAGACTTCCACGAGGCCGCTGAGCCCCTCAGTGAGAGGCAGGTGGGAAACCCACACGCCACAGAGGCGGGCGTGGCCGTCCCCAGTGCCCCACACGGGGGCCGCTCCGCCCACTGCCAGCCTCCAGGTGACAAGAGCTGACCTCATGACCCCGGATGTGGAAGGACTTTCCTGGCTGTGACACCAAAGTCCCAGGTGACAGAGACGGATGAGCGGGACTTTGCCATGAGCGCCAGGCCGGGGCCGCGACCTGCCTGCCTCTGCCTCCGGCTCCGGCTTCCCCGTGGCCCCCACTGGGGTCCCTGCAGCTGGAGGGGCAGTGGAGACAGCCCCACGGGCCGGCTGGGTGTTCAGAAATGTCAGGAAGCCAGCACATCAGATCCCACGTCCTGGACGGCAGTGGTGGCCACGGCGGCCCAGGTGACCATCGCAACCAAGCTCACCACGGGCAGAGGGCACCAGCGGATGACAACCCTGAACTAGGAAAACACCGAAGAGGAAGCTGGGAGGCAGATAACCCAGCTCAGCACGGGGCCCCGGGAAGAGGCCTGTGAACACTGGAAGGAGAATAAGCCCCAGGGTCAGCCCCAGTGTCACAGTCCCAGTGTCAGCCCCAGTGTCAGGGCCCAGTGTCAGCCCCAGTGTCAGGGCCCAGTGTCACAGCCCCAGTGTCAGCCCCAGTGTCAGCCCCAGTGTCACAGCCCCAGTGTCAGCCCCAGTGTCACAGCCCCAGTGTCACAGCCCCAGTGTCACAGCCCCAGTGTCAGCCCCAGGGTCAGCCCCAGTGTCAGCCCAGTGTCAGCCCCAGTGTCACAGCCCCAGTGTCAGGGCCCAGTGTCAGCCCCAGTGTCACAGCCCCAGTGTCAGCCCCAGTGTCACAGCCCCAGTGTCAGCCCCAGTGTCACAGCCCCAGTGTCACAGCCCCAGTGTCAGCCCCAGTGTCAGCCCCAGTGTCAGCCCAGTGTCAGCCCCAGTATCACAGCCCCAGTGTCACAGCCCCAGTGTCACAGCCCCAGTGTCACAGCCCCAGTGTCAGCCCCAGTGTCACAGCCCCAGTGTCAGCCCAGTGTCAGCCCCAGTGTCAGCCCCAGTGTCAGCCCCAGTGTCACAGCCCCAGTGTCACAGCCCCAGTGTCAGCCCCAGTGTCAGCAAAGTGTCAGCCCCAGTATCACAGCCCCAGTGTCACAGCCTCAGTGTCAGCCCCAGTGTCAGCCCAGTGTCAGCCCCAGTGTCACAGCCCCAGTGTCAGCCCAGTGTCAGCCCCAGTGTCACAGCCCCAGTGTCAGCCCCAGTGTCAGCCCCAGTGTCACAGCCCCAGTGTCAGCCCGTCAGCCCAGTGTCAGCCCCAGTATCACAGCCCCAGTGTCACAGCCCGTGTCAGCCCCAGTGTCAGCCCAGTGTCAGCCCCAGTGTCACAGCCCCAGTGTCACAGCCCCAGTGTCAGCCCCAGTGTCAGCCCAGTGTCAGCCCCAGTGTCAGCCCCAGTGTCAGCTCCAGTGTCACAGCCCCAGTGTCACAGCCCCAGTGTCAGCCCAGTGTCAGCCCCAGTGTCACAGCCCCAGTGTCACAGCCCCAGTGTCAGCCCCAGTGTCAGCCCCAGTGTCACAGCCCCAGTGTCAGCGCCAGTGTCAGCCCCAGTGTCAGCCCCAGTGACACAGCCCCAGTGACACAGCCCCAGTGTCAGCCCCAGTGTCAGTCCCAGTGTCAGGGCCCCCTGGCATCTGAACACAAAGACCTTGGGAACAAAGCCAGGAGACTGCGAGACTTCCGTGACTCCCGGCCAGCGCTGTGGTGTAGAGGGTGAAGCTGCCACCTGCCACGCCGGCATCCCATCTGGGCGTGGGTTCAAGTCCACTTCTGATACAGCTCCCTGCTAACGGCTCAGGCACTTGGGCCCCTGTCGCCCGTGTGGGAGGCCCTGGATGGAGCTCTTGGCTTTGAATAAAGAATCTCAGGGCGCTAGCACCTCACATCCATCAGGCTGACTACTGCTGCAAACCCCAGGGCAGCCAGTGGGGGGCGGGAGTGCTTGTGCATTGTTAGCGGGAATTAAACAGTACAGCTGGGCCGGCGCTGTGGCTGCCACCTGGCATCCCATGTGGGCGCCGGTTCGAGTCCCGGCTGCTCCACTGCTGGTCCAGCTCCCTGCGGATGGCCAGGAAAAGCAGCAGAAGACGCCCCCCCAGGGAAGGCTCCCCAGGAGAACCCTCCCTGCGCAGCACCACCGGGCTCCCCCACCCGGCAGCACCGGGCAGTGAGGCCTCAGGAGGAGGTCCCCGATTCATACTAAGCAAACCCCGTGTCCTGGAGGGCGGGGGGACGCGGGAAGAACCGGACCCCGTGCCCTCCTCGGCCGCAGCCTGGGCTCAGCTCTCTGCTCTCCGCTGAGCCGCCCGCCTGGCCTGCCAGGTGCCCAGGCCCGAGCGGCTGGACTCTCATTCCGTCCGCAGAGGCGGATGCCTGGCCCAGGAAACCTGGCTGCCTGCTGACCGCTGCTCTGTCTCACGCCCGAACTCTCTCTTGTGTGGAGGCGAGGACCTGTTCCCTCCTCTCCCTCACAAAAGGCAGAGCAGGGCAGCTGTGTGGCCAGCAGACAGCCCGGCGCTCACGGCGCGGCCGGCAGATGCACAGCCCGGTGCTCACGGCGCGGCTAGCAGACGGACAGCCCAGTGCTCACGGCATGGCTAGCAGACGGACAGCCCGGTGCTCACAGCGCAGCTAGCAGACGGACAGCCCGGTGCTCACGGCATGGCTAGCAGATGGACAGCCCGGTGCTCTTGGCACAGCCAGTGATGCACAGCCCGGTGCTCACGGCGTGGCCGGCGGACACACAGCCCGGTGCTCACAGCGTGGCCGGCGGATGCACAGCCCGGTGCTCACGGCACAGCCGGTGATGCACAGCCCGGCGCTCACAGCGACAACGGCAGCTGGGCGTCAGCTTTCCGCTGCAGCAGAACCTGAGTGGCCTGGGCACAGAGGATGCCGGGCGCGTCTGCTCCAACATGACACAGGTGCACCTGTGGACACGGCGGCCGTGTGGGCGGGGTCTCGGCCTCGCTGCCATCACACGGGCAGTCAGTGTCCCACAGACGCCTCTGTAGCCACATTCAAAGCTTCAGAAAAAAAACCAGGAAATGTTCTAGAAAAATACAACTCATCAGAAGTGGCGTGGATGTCGGCATGAGTGGCAGCCTCCCGGGAGCAGGGACAAGGCCATCACAGTGGCCAGGACGCCCAGGCGCAGGCAGTGGTATGGGGTGGGGCTCTCAGGTCCCACCCGGAGATGCTGCAGCTGCCCCCCACGGAGCTCTGGTGGCAGGACAACAGCGGCAGGCCTGGGGCCCGGCCAGAAGGCAGCGGGGCACGACCGCTGAGGCTGGGGTCCCACTGCCGGCTCTGAGCACCCTGGGTTTTCATGGAGCTGTGGCAGGGGAGGCCTGTGGGGCTGGGCTGCTTGCAACCACGAAGTCAGTGCGGGGCCCTCGCCAGGGCGGGGGCCAGGTCCCTGCTCACGCCCCCCACCCTCCAGGGCCGGGGTCCTCTCTCACGTCCCCCACCCGCCAGGGCCAGGTGCTCACTCATGCCCCCCACCCACCAGGGCCAGGTCCTTACTTACGCCCCCCCACCCACCAGGGCTGGGGCCGGATCCTCGCTCACGCCCACCACCCACCAGGGCCAGGGTCCTCGCTCATGCCTCCCACCCTCCAGGGCCGGGGTTCTCGCTCATGCCCCCCACCCACCAGGGTCAGGTCCTCACTCATGCCCCCCACCCGCCAGGGCCAGGTCCTCACTCATGCCCCCCACCCACCAGGGTCAGGTCCTCACTCATGCCCCCCACCCACCAGGGCCAGGTCCTCACTCATGCCCCCCACCCACCAGGGTCAGGTCCTCACTCATGCCCCCCACCCACCAGGGCCGGGGTCCTCACTCATGCCCCCCACCCACCAGGGTCAGGTCCTCACTCATGCCCCCCACCCGCCAGGGCCAGGTCCTCACTCATGCCCCCCACCCACCAGGGTCAGGTCCTCACTCATGCCCCCCACCCACCAGGGCCGGGGTCCTCGCTCATGCCCCCCACCCACCAGGGCCGGGGTTCTCGCTCATGTCCCCCACCCACCAGGGCCAGGTTCTCGCTCATGCCCCCCACCCACCAGGGCCGGGGTCCTCGCTCATGCCCCCCACCCTCCAGGGCCGGGGTTCTCGCTCATGCCCCCCACCCACCAGGGTCAGGTCCTCACTCATGCCCCCCACCCACCAGGGTCAGGTCCTCACTCATGCCCCCCACCCACCAGGGCCAGGTCCTCACTCATGCCCCCCACCCACCAGGGTCAGGTCCTCACTCATGCCCCCCACCCACCAGGGCCGGGGTCCTCGCTCATGCCCCCCACCCACCAGGGTCAGGTCCTCACTCATGCCCCCCACACCCCAGGGCCGGGGTCCTTGCTCATGCCCCCCACCCACCAGGGCCGGGGTCCTCACTCATGCCCCCCACCCACCAGGGCCAGGGTCCTCGCTGGCCGCCTGCAGCTGCTTTGAGAAGATGCTGGAGGACGTGGGGGCTCAGCCCTCCCTGCTCTGTTGGTTCCGCCCCCCAGCAGCCAGGCCGCCTGGCCCGCAGCGGGGGGGGGGGGGCTGCCGAGGTGCGCGTGGCACAGGGGGCGTCTGAGCGGCACGGGAAGCAGCAAAGCTCTTTCCTCGCTGAGGCTGTGCTTTGCATGAAGAAGATCCCGAGGAGTCCGCTACTCAGAGACCAGACCCAGCCGGTCGCGCCGCACTCGCGGTCAGCAGTGGGCGATGCAGACGCGGAGCTGGGAAGACAGCGCCCCAGCACCGCGGCAGTGACACCGGGGCAGATCCGTCCTGAACGCTTACGCTAAAAGCCACATGCGCTGCTGAGAGAAATTCAGGACCTAGGAAGCCCAGGGTCTCTGACGGCAGCAGCGGAGCCGGGCAGCAGGAGGGCTCCGCGTGCCTGACCTCGGCTCTGACTCTGACGCAGACGGGGGCGGGAGCCCAGTCCAGCACACAGAGGGCGCTGGGCCCCACTTCAGGCCCCGTGCGGAAGGAGCGCAGCAGGACTACAGCCCCAGCGCGGGAGCCGGGCCTGCGGAGCCTGCAGGAAGAGATGGGGGCTGTGGTCTGCGCTCAGCCGGCGCTCCTGGGCCCGACACCGACAGTACAAGACAACAAAAGAAGAACACACGGACTGGATAGTACCAGAATGAAAACGCAGTATTTTAAAAATATTTTATTTTATTTGAAAGGCAGAGCTGGAGAGAGAGATCTTCCCTCCGCTGGTTCACGGCCGGGGCGGGGCCAGGCTGAAGCCAGGAGCCCAGAACTCCGTCCAGGTCTCCCACGCGGGTGCACGGCCCTGTGCTCCCGGGCCACAGCAGGGAGCTGGCTCGGAAGTGGAGCGGCCAGGACTTGGCCTGGTGTCACACAGGACGCTGTACCACAGCCCCGGCCCTGACACATTTGTCCTAAAAAGGCCTCTCTGGGCACAAGGAGAGGGAGTCGGTCTTGGGTGCCGTGGTTAAGATCTCAGCGGGGTTCCAATCCAGGCTCCAGTCCTGACTCCCACTTCCTGCTGATGCTGACCCTGGCAGGAAGCTGGGATGGCTCGGGGCGGGGGGCTCCCCACCACCCCTGTGGGAGACCTGGATGGAGCCCTTGGTTCTCAGCTGTGGCCTGGCCCAGCCCTGGCAGCTGCAGGCATTGGTGGGGTGAACCAGTGGATGAGAGCACTTGATAGACTTAAAATGGAAATGTGAGCCCCAGGATGGGAGAGAGAACGCAGACCACAGTGTGACAAGGGGCGCAGCCCGGAAAACGAAGACGACTCGAGCTCAGCGGGCCAGGGCACCGGCTCAATGGAAACGAGCAGCACTCTTGCACGGCCATTTCTGCAAAGGAGAGCTGCAAGTGGTCGATGCTCCGTGCCGAGACGCGCACATCACTGCCGGCAGGGCAGCGGGACCCCAGCTCTCCCAGCAGGTGGTGCTGGGGAGCAGCCGGGGGATGTGCGGCGGTGCCACCGTGTTGGACAGCATCTGGGAGGCCCTCAGTGGTCAGACACGAGTCCCCTGGGTCCCAGCACCCCACTCCCCGCTAGGCATCATGCACACCCAAGAGACAGAACCACAGCACCCCCTGGCTGTCTGGCTACCACCAAGTGCAAACCGAGGCAGCCCACGGAGAGGTGCAGGCGGTGTGCACGCAGCCAAGACACCCCCTGGCCCCCCCGGCCGGCAGCACAGGCAGTGAGGCAGTGAGAGTGGGCGGAGTCTCCTCTGGTGCCAAGGAGAAATGGAGCACTGGCTCCCGCGGCCGCATGAGTCGCGAGGAGCCAGCCAGAAGGGACGGCATGAGCCCATGCGTGGGAAATGTCCAGCACAGGACTTTGCCCAGGACTGCCCTGCTGGCATGGACGGGGCAGGGCCAAGGGTCCTGGCTCAGGGCTCCGGGCGTGGGACAAGAAAAGTGCCCTGGCTCTGGTGGGCGTGCCGCTGTCCCTGCACGCATGTCCCCTGTGAGAGTGGACCATGTGGAATGTGAATGCACTCCGCGAGGAGCGGGCGGGCACCAGGGGGCGGCCGCGGTGCCTGGCAGGGGCCACCTCCCGGCTGGGCTGCCGGGCCACACTGTCCCGTCCTGGGGCTCCTGGTCTGGGTCCCGCCTCTGCATCCCACACAGCTGCCCGGCCATGTGCACCTGGGGAGGCAGCAGGTGCTGGCTCAGCACGTGAGTCCCTGCCGCTCACACAGGAGACCCAGGCTGAGTTCTTGGCTCCTGGCTTTGGCCTGGCTCAGCCCCAGCGGTTACAGGGGCTTGCAAAAGGGTGCCGGTATCGCACCTCGGAGTGCTGGGCTCGAGCCCTGACCCACCTCCCTGTGATGCAGACCTGGCAGGCGGCAGTGACGGTCCCATAATTGGCACTCAAGAGACCTGAACTCAGCTCCCAGCCCCCAGTTCCAGCCTGGCTCAGCCCGTGGGTGGGCATTTGGGTGAGTGATCCAGCTCTGGCTCTGTGTCTCTCAAATAAAAAGGGAGAGCGAGAGCGAGAAGGAGAGCGAGAGGGAGAGCGAGCCAGCCCCCCCCTTCCCTGGAGCCCAGCCCGGCCCCCGGTGCTCTCGAGCACTTGCCGGGGAGGAAGGAGGACTAAACACCGGTCCCGGGGGGCCTGGACGCCTTGCCGTGTGGTCCCTGCCCTGGGTGTCAGGGGACAACGGGAAGAAGCGTCGCGAGCGGAGAACTGAGGGCCCACAGATGCCCCCTGGTGGCCTCCTGTCCCTCTGCAGACTGAGGGCCAAGAGAGGGGACGCCCTCCGGTCCAGCAGCGCCCCCTGCCTGTGGTAAGACGCAGCTACACACCCTGAGGCCTGGGCACTGGCACAGAGGCTGGTGTGACCCTGGGGTAGACAGACACAGGGGGATGGACACACACACACATGCACACACACGCACACCCCTGGTGGGGGAGGGCGGGAGGGAGGGAGAGGAACAGAGAGAGCAAGAGAGCGAGCGCGCCCATCTTCCAGCTGTTGGTTCATTCCCCAGATGCCCGCAGCAGCTGGGCTGGAGCTGGGAGCCTCAAACCCCATCCGCAGCTTCCACTGAAGCCGCAGGACCCCAGCTACCTGCGCCAGCCCCAGAAAGGGACACGGGGCCGGCGCTGTGGCGCAGCAGGTAAAGCCGCTCACCGCCTGCAGTGCCGGCATCCCATGTGGGTGCCAGTTCAAGACCCAGCTGCTCCATTTCCAACCCAGCTCTCTGCTGTGGCCTGGGAAAGCAGTGGAAGATGCCCAAGTCCTGGGCCCCTGCACCCCTGTGGGAGACCTGGAGGAAGCTCCTGGCTCCTGGCTTTGGATCGGCGCAGCTCCAGCCATTGTGGCCATCTGGGGAGTGAACCAGCGGATGGAAGACCTCTCTCTCTCTCTCTCTCTATCTCTCTCTCTCTCTGCCTCTTCTCTCTCTGTGTAACTCTGCCTTTCAAATAAATAAATAAATCTTAAAAAAAAAAAAGAAAGGGAAACTGGAACTTGGCCAGGAGCCTGCGGCAGGATTCACAACCCCCAGTGCACATGAGGGGCGAGAGGCTGAGCCAGACCCGGCACTCCCACACTGCCCTCGGCCAGACAAGGGCATCCTGCCACCCACTTGGCAGACGCGGTCCCAGGGATGGCCACGGGAGGACACCCCCACCCCTGCTCTGGGACGCGCAGGTGTGGGAAACAGGAGGAGCGAGGGCGGGTGTGGGGGCGGGGCATTGGCCGCTCGGGTGGGAGGGGTGTGTTCCGCACCGTGACCGCTGGAGCGACCGCAGCAACCGGGGCCAGGTCATCAGGGCACACACTGTGAAGACGGACACCCCCTGCCCGTCAGTCTCGCCTCAGAGAGCAGCCCGGTGTCCCCCGCCAGCAGATTAGCACCTGCTACAGCAGCCGCGTGGAGCCAGCAGCTCCGCACAGGGCAGGTGGGGCTGCCCAGGCGCTGGACGGAGCCACGGGACCCCACACGGCCAGGGTCAGACCCTCAGGGAGGGGAGGGGCTCCCGCGTGGTCCTTCCCTGCGGTCTTGCTGTCCAGTGCCCCCCTGCTTGTGCCCCAGCTGCCTGTGGGGCCTGCGGCCTGGAGCTCAGGGCTTGCGGGCGTGGTTCTGGCATCGTGCTGCACCCACGGTCCAGGTGGGTGGCCACGTGCCAGGGTGGCGGGCCGTCCCTGAGCCCTCAGGGCGCCCTCACCGTGGTGGGCGTGTCCTGGCCCCCGCTGAGCCATGGGCAGCACAGAGGCTCTGGGGGAGGGGCTCTGGGCAGCACAGGGCGGCCTGCAGCCCCCAGCTCTGCACAAAGCCATCAAAAAGGCGTCGCCCGGCCCCCTGCTCTGCCTGGTGGTGCCGCCTGCCGGGGCTCGCTGTGAGTGCCAGCAGCCCCTCGGATACCCTGGTGGCTTCCCATGTGCCTGGGGCTTCTCCCACAACTACCAAGCAGCCCAGGCAGGGCAGAGGGGCTGGGAGTGGGGCTCACTCACACCCAGGCTGCAAGCAGGGGGGTGGCCCCTGTGAGCACCTGAGGGTGGGGTCCACGCAATGGCCATGGAAGGACAGCAGTCCCACTGCCCCTTAAGGGCTGAGGCCACCAGGGTCAGCCAGGGGACTTCCTGGAGGAGGAGACCCCGTCCTGCTTCCCCCCAGCTGCGTCCTGTCCTGTGGCCCAGGCCTCTCTGAGGCTGTGCTGTGGACCCTGCAGACTAGGGGTACTGCTCAGGGCTCTGGACCCCTGCACGCAAGGGTGGTTCTGGCCTCCCCCTCCCCAGCAGCGGCTGCCGCCCTGGGGGTCCGAGCACCTGCTCCCCCACCCCAGGCCTGTCACTCCAGCTGCCGCGGCCTCTCCCTCTCTTCTTTGTGCAACGCCTCCTGCCTCAGCTGCACACCAGGTGAGGGCCCGTCCAGTCCTGCCCGACCCCCATGCCCTTGGGCGCGCTGGCCTGCCGTGCCATGCTCCAACCCTGCTCCGTGTCCATCCGTGGCCTGGGCAGCCACCTCCCCCCTCTCCTGATGCCCGTCACCCCCAGCCTGCTCGGCGCCTCCTGGTGCCTCCTGCACCGGGTACTGGGGTGCAGCACTGGTCAATTTTTTCCTCAAAATTCACCAAACTCGGTATCCACTAGTGATGAGTCTGAATGACTCCCCAGCAGGACAAACATTAGACAAGCGCACGGCAACGCAGCCAGCTAGCATCACACAGGAAGCGGCAGGAGCACCCTGCCGAGCGGGGGCAATGGGCGGCATCTCGAACGGGGGGACACTCCCACGGAATTCCAACTCAGACACAGAAAGCCCACGCTCAACCGCCACGCCACTTGGCAGAACCTGCCACGGGACCACGGCGGCCACGACAGGGAGGACCGCACGGCACTGCAGGTGCACGGTGCTCCTGCCAGGGCGTCGCATCCCTTCAGTGTCAATCGGCCATTTACAGCACACGTCCTAACACGCATCAAGTCACATGCATGGCGAGGGCAGCACGGCGGCCGGGAGGGGAACACGCGTGAGCACTGTGCACGGCTCTGACACGGCACTTGGCCTTTGGAGATGAAATTTCAGTTAAAATTGCAAATCTCAGTTGAAGACGATGCTAGGTTTAAAATGCGCTCACACCTAGAGCAATCAATAAAAAAGGGATCAGGTGCTCAGACAACGGTGAGACTGGGTTTCTAAGAGCCCGACACGGGCCAGCGTGTGGTGCAGTGGGTTAAGCTGCCGCTGGCCGGCTGCAAAGCCGCATCCCAGGTCGGAGTCCCGGCTTCAGATCCAGCTCCCTGCTAATGTGCCTGGGAAACCAGCAGCTCATGGCTCAAGTCCCTGGGTCCCCGTCACCCTAGTGGGAGACCCGGATGGCGTTGCCAGCCCCCGGCTTCAGCCTGGTCCAGCCTCGGCCACTGTGGTGACTTGGGAGTGAAGCAGTGGAGGCAGTGGGCGCCCACTCAGCCTCCCCACTCCTCACAGGGCCGCCCGGCTCTGCCGCAGCCCCTCAGCCAAGGGCTCCTCAGAAACCAGGGCCTCGGAGAACACAGGCTGTCTGAGTTCTGTCCTCCTGTGTGGCTTCCGCCCCGCGTGCCCCCCGTCCACACACAGAGGGGACGTCTGGATGCCAGCATCCCACTCCCGACCACGAGCCTCCTGAAGCCAGCCCAGCAACAGGGCTGCAGCTGCGTGGACAGACCCCACAGTCCTGCAGCGGTGGCCATGCCCCAGCTCGGACCAGTCCTGGGAAAGGCCACGAGAAGCACGGTGCAGAGCGCCCAGTGGCCAGCAGGCGGATGTGGCTCAGCGGCTGAGACCACCTCCGAGCCTGGTGCCCGGGGGACAGACATGGCCACTCGTGGGGCCCACACCCCAAACAGGAAAACATGTGAGGTTGGAATGGACACGGGCGGTGGCCAGCACTGGGGTCAGGGCACAAGGGGCGTTGGGGAGGCCCCGAGGAGGGGGAGGTGGCACAGGCGGTCACTGTGGGGGCAGACAGCACCCACTGCCCTTTGAGCCCTTGTTGCCCTGTACTCAGAGATGGGCGGGAGGAAGGGAAGGCAGGGGGCAGGGAGCAGGCCCAGCAGGCATCCGGGCAAGTGGAGCTGCAGGTCTGGACCAGGAGGTGGCCGAGCAGGCGGGGGCAGCAGGATGTGGGGTCCGAGGGCCCCTGAACCTGCCTGCGAAGCTCAGCTCCTCACCAGCACCCGGCCGGCCCTGTCCTCCCAGGGCTACCCGGCGACCCAGGCTGATCGTGGCCATCGTAGGCCAGCACCCACAGCCCAGGTGGCTCCGGCTTCCTCCTGGACCCCGCCTGGCCCTACTTGCTGGGGGCTGCTTCCTCCTGCTCTGCCTCCTCCCCTGGTACCAGCAGGGAGGGGCTGCAGGGGGCAGGGGCCCCGCCTCGCCAAGCCCCAGCAGGATGAGCAGCCTGGAGCTGGTCCCCGGGCCGAGGGTTCCCACACCTGCTCAGTGGTCTGTGGGCCTGGGGAAAGGCTGAGTGGGCAGGGAGCCTTCTTGTGGGTCTGCTGCGGGTCACCTGTGCCCAGGCCTGGCTTCACTGGGACGTCCTAGGTGCCAGGGAGCACTTTCCGGACGGGTTGGAGCTGGGGCTGGACGCGTGTCATGGACATGATCCATCAGACGGGGGCGCTGCACTGCACAGACTGGCAAACCGAGGCTCAGGAGGTCACGGCTGGACGAGGGTCACTGGGCCCGTCCTGAGCTGGCCAGTGCTATGGGAGGGGCTGGGCTGCGGCTCGGGGTGGGGATGGCAGTGCAGGGGCAGCCTGGGTGTGCAGCCATGCCTCGCTGCAGGCACGAGCTGGGTGCGGCCAGCCAGAGGTCAAGGCCAAGGCCACTCCTGCCTGTGGGCTCTGGGAACACTGTCCACCTCACTGCAGGCCCTTCCCGCTCCCACCCCGGGGTCTGCATTCCTTGGACTGGGCCCAGGGTTTTCCAAGACGCACAGCGGCTGCACAGCCAGAGGGACCCAGGTGGGTGGGAGGAACCTCAGTGGGGGCCTAGGCCCCGCCCACCACTCTTGAAGCTCAGCCCCGCCCACACCCCAGCCACCCCTACCCTGACCATGGCTGGGGCAGCAGGGCTGGGATGCAGTCGCTCCCAGAGGCCACAGCGTGGTCTTGTGCATGGCCCGGGCAGGGGCCTGGCACACTCCCAGGGGGGACGGCTGCACCCCACAGGTCCGCAGGCCACGTCCAGCTCTCTCTGCCCATGGCCTGGCAGGTGCCACACACACGGCAGTGACCGTGGCGCTGAAGTCCAGCCATACCACGTTCTCGCTGTGGGCTGTGGGAAGCCTGCCTCGCCAGGGCCAGGCTGGGCAGCGCCCTGCGCCTGCTGACTTGCTCCTGCCACAAGGCTGCTCAGCCCAGCACCCGGCTGCCTGACACAGGCTCCAGGGCTCTGAGGGGACCGCCGCTGTGCCCTGCCGGCTGTGGACCAGGTGGAGCCAGGGGCATCCAAGACGGGTCCTCTCCTCCCCGGGCAGTGTGGACGCCCCCCACGCGTCTGGCTGCAGCTCCCCACACTGCTCCCTCACGAGCCCAGCGTCCACACGGCAGGCGCCCGTCCTTCTTCTGGAAACCCTCACGGCGCCCCTGATGTCCTTTCCGCCCAGGGCTGTCCCTTGGGGGAGGCTGGGTTTTCACCCGTGACATCAGTGCGAGGAACATTGTGACCAGGACGGCATCTCCCACTCCTGGGCCCCAGTGCTGTCCACCCAGCTCCACGGGACTTCACGGGGCGGCACCCACAGACCACTGTCGCATCCCCCAAAGCTGCCACTGAGGAGGCCTGGCCACAGAGCCTCATGGTGGTGGCAGCAGCCCCCGGGGGCGCTGGGTCAGGATGACCACAGGCAGGGAGGGCGTGGGGACGTCGGCATGGACGGCGGCGTGGACGGCAGAGCGGACGGCGGAGCAGAGGGCAGGGCTGGGGCGGCACTGAGATGAAGGTGGGTGTCGGGCACGACTGCACGCCAGGCTGGGCTGGTGTTTTCTAGGTGGGATTTGGGGGCATTCAGAGGTCCCCACTGCACAGATGCCCACAGCCCTCGGAGCCCTGGAGAGGGACGTGGCACCGGGCCAGGAGCTGTCCCTGCACTGGGTCCCCAGGTAGCCCCAGACTCAGGAGGGGAGGGAGAAGGAGAGAAGGGGGCGTGGTGAGTCGGCGCTCCTGGCCCAGCGTGCCTGGGGAGGGGCCACTGGACCTGGGGGTCAGCGGGGAGGTTCTGAGACCTGTCCTGGCCGAGCGCCCCCGCGGTCACTGAGGCCCCGGGAACACCGGTGCCGGCTGCCCCTTCGCTGTCTGAAGAGCCCCGCGGGCCGGCGCCGCTCGCCGTGGCCAGGGTGCCCGCCCCGCCCGCCCGCCCGCGCCGCCGGACGCTGTCCTCAGTCCACCCCTGGCCGCCGCGGTGCCAAGTGGCTGGCGGCCGCGGCCGGAGCCGGGCGGGCGGGCGGGCGGGCAGCACCGGGCCAGCGCCCTCCCCGCTACTCACGTAGAGTCCCGAGTGCTGCGCCCCGAAGAACGGGAAGGGCGCGGAGAGCGGCTGCAGCCCCGAGCCGCCGTCGTCCCGCCGAGGGGTGGCGGCGTCGCCGCGCTCCGCGCCGAACGGGTAGAAGTCGGCGAGCGCCACGGCGCCCCGCGCCCCGCGCGCCCCGAGGCCCAGGGCTGCGGCCAGCAGCAGCGCCCAGGCGGCGCCGCGCCGCATCGCCGGGTCTGCGGCGGGGCCGCGGGCGGGGGCCAGGCCGGCCGCCGTGCAGAAGGCGCCGTGTGGGACCGCGCTCGGGCCGGCCCGCCCTCGGGGCCGCGGCTTAAATACCCAGCCTGGGCGGTCACTCGGCGGGGCGGGCCGGGGCGGCGCCACGCAGAGTGGCGACTCTTAAAGCGCCAGCCCACGGGCTCCCCCTCCCTGGGCGCTCGTGGAGGCGCAGGTCCCCCCTCGAGACGGGCAGGGCTGCCAGTAGCCGGGGTGCCGCCCCCTCGCCCCGTTCCTCCTACCTGGGCGCAGGCCCAGGGGCTTCCTGAGAGCTGTCTTGGGTCTGGGGCTGGGGGAGCTGCACGGCCACACCGGGAGAATTCCTGGAGGTTTTCCCGTGGGTCCAGGGAGGGAACGACCACCACAGCACGAAGGCTCCTGGGTAAAGCAGACCCTCCTGGAGGGGCCTGGGCACAGGGCCAGAGGCCCCCAGGCTGGGGGGGGGGCACATTTGGAGTGGTGCCCATCCCAGCCCTTGTCCCCACCTCTCCCAAGGACACTTCTGTGTCTGGGGCCTGGACTCCTGGGGCCTCAGCCTCCACCTGCCATTGGCCCATGCTGTGCTGGGGGTGTGGCTGCAGGCGGGGTTCCATAGCCAGAGCAGGGAGCATGTCCCTGAGAAGGGGTGGGGCCCAGGTCCTGCACTGGCTCTGCCTCCTGTCAGTCCCACCTGCCCAGCACGGGGTCTAAGGAGACCCCACTTCTGGGGGACAACCCCCACACACCACCTGGGAGATGGGGGAGAGAGAGAGAGAGAAGGGGAGAGAGAGAGGAGGGGGAGAGAGAGGAGGGGGGAGAGAGAGGAGGGGGAGAGAGAGGAGGGGGAGAGAGAGGAGGGGGAGAGAGAGGAGGGGGAGAGAGAGGAGGGGGAGAGAGAGAGGAGGGGGGAGGGAGAAGGAGGGGGAGAGAGGAGGGAGGAGAGAGAGGAGGGGTAAAGAGAGGAGGGAGAGAGGGGGAGAGAGAGAGGAGGGGGAGAGAGGGGGAAGAGAGGAAGGGGAGAGTAGGGGGGAGGGGGGGAGAGAGGAAGCACCTCCCGCTTGCTCTGCACAGGGGTGAACCCAGGCTGAAGAGGTAATGGGGGTGGGGGCCAGGTCCATCCCAGAGCCAGGTCCACCCCAGGGCCAGGACCTCCCCAGGCCCGGCGTCCACCCCCAGAGCCAGCACGCTGAGCCACGGCCTTGGCCCCGTGAGGATCCTGGGCCAGGTCTGGGAGCACGGGGGTTAACTGGAGCCGGCCTTGAGTTAAACACACACACCCCCCACAGGCAAAAAGGAGAACAAATGTTTTCTTCAGGTGCTAAAAATATGATCAGGAAATACTTCCCGCGAGCTCCGCTCAAGGGCGCCTTTGTCTCGGCCCAAAAACCCGGGTTTATCAAAACCAGAGTCGGAGCTCCACGCCAGGAACCCGAGCCTCCAGCCGAGGGACTGCGGTTTAGGGCCCGCAGCCCCCGGGGCCACCCCCAGGATGCAGAGTACACCGAGGACCCAGGCAGCACAGGGTCCCGGGGCACGTGGCCCTGCCTGGCCTGGGAGCCGCAGGGTGAGGCTGGGACAGTTCAGGGCCTGGAGGGGCATTGCCCTGTGGGCTGCATGTGTGGATCGTGTGCTGTGTGCGTGTGGGGGGAGGCGTGTGCAGTCTGTGTGTGTGTAGGCCGTGTGTACAGGCCATGTGTGCAATGCCATGTGCGGTCCGTGTGTGCACGGGCCGTGTGTGCAGTCATGTGTACGGGCCATATGTAGTCTATGTGTGCATGACTTTGTGCAGTCAGTGTGTGTGTAGGCCATGTGTGCAGGCCATGTGCAGTCCATGTGTGTGCAGGCCGTATGTGTAGTCATGTGTGCAGGCCATGTGCAGTCCGTGTGTGCAGGCCGTGTGCAGGCTGCGTGTGTTGTCATGTGTACAGGCCATGTGTGTTGTCATGTGTGCAGTCCGTGTGTGCAGTGCTGTGTGCAGGCTGTGTGTGTTGTCATGTGTGCAGGCTGTGTGGGCTGTGTGCAGTCCGTGTGTGTGCAGGCCGTATGCAGGCTGCGTGTGTTGTCATATGTGCAGGCCGTGCATGTTGTCATGCGTGCAGGCGGTGTGCAGTCCATGTGTGCAGACTGTGTGGGCTGTGTGCAGGCCGTGTGTGCAGTGCCATGTGCAGGCCGTGTGTGTGGGCTATGAGCTATCTCAGAAGGGCTGGCCCTGGGGCTGAGTGTGGGCCTCCTGGTGCTGAGGCTGGTGCTGCCCTCCACGCCTTTCCCACCGTGTGGTTGCTTTGCCCACTGGGGGTGGGAGAGGCAGAGGCCAGCCCTCAGGCCACAGATGGGCTGGGGGCCCCCAGAGGTGAAGGCAGCCCAGGGGGTCTGAGCACCAGGGCCAGACATGCGGGGGCCTCGTGGGCCTGCGGGCCCCAAGGGTCACCTCCTTGGAAGTACCACGGAGTCCTACCGTGCCGGCCTCAGGGACTGCTCTTTGGGCCCCGCGGCCATGCCGGGCCATGGCCGAGGTGTCTCTGCAAGCCCAGGTGGCAATGCCACCACCATCTGCCCACCCTGCCCGGCTTGGCCTGGGGACTGGGGTCACCTCACTTTATAGGCCCTGGGTGAGGGGCAGACAAGTCCTTGAAGCCTGGGCCGGGTGAGCAGGTGCCCGCCCAATACAGGCCCCCACCCTCAGTCTCCCCTGGTGGCGCCCCCACCCGAGGCTCCGTCCCATGGCTCACCCCACTGGGCAGGCGGGTGGGGGAGGCCAGTGTGGAGTGAGCTGTGGGGGCCGGGCCCACAGAGGGAAGGGTTTGTTTATTGCAAAGCACACGTCCCACGTAAGAGCAGTGCCTGAGAGCCCAGAGCTCCTGCAGCTCCCACCACAGCCAGGGTCGGCAGTGACGGCGTGGGTCAGGCCGTGGCAGCCTCCGTGGTGGCCCTGGGCGTGGTCCTGGAGCCCCGTGCCCTCCACACACGTTCAGTAGTTACTCTTCCGTGCAGCTGGGCACTGGGACGCGGGGCTTGGGTGCCACCCCACCCCATGGGAATCGCTGGCTTCCGGTTTCTTTCCCAGCCCTTGTTGCCCACAGGGAGGGTGGGGCAGGACGGTGTGCATGCACCTCCCAGGGCCCACCCTCCCCATCCGGCACTGCCGCCCGCACCTGGCCACCACTGCCCATGGCGCACCGTGCCCCGTCCTCGGAGCCTGGGCTGAGTTTCAGAATCCTCTTCAGCACAGCCCATGTCCCCCTAGCCACGGCCTCTGCGATGTAGTAAAAGTCGACGGCCAGGACACGGGGGAACCTGGGAGCTCCTGGCTCCGAGGACCCCCACTGGCCGGGGTCCTAGGAGGCTTCTGAGGCTCGCGGGGCGGCCACAGATCCCTCCCATGAGCCTCTTGGGCGTTCAGAGAGGCAGCGAGTGCCAGCGCCAACAGGTGAAGCCAAGGTGGCCGCCTCCGTCTCCGCAGCAACCGGCCGAGTTCCCGTGGGAACTTTCCCAGTCTTCCAGGCCGGCGGGTGGGGGCTGTGCCGCGGAGCCACGGCCCGGGCTCTGGGCCACCTCCGGCCACCTGCCGCCGGACGGCCGCAGCTCCTGGGCTCCGGACGCCGAGGCGGTGGCTGGCCCTGCAGGATGCTGGGCTTCTGGCTCCGCTCGGTGGAAATATTCTCCATGCGTTTCCCCTGTTTACAGGGGAGAGGGCAGGGAATGCAGCCTGGGGCCAGGTGGTGGAGTCTGGCCAGCTCAGTACGGCCGCCCACAGCGGAAGCCGAGCGCCAGGCGAGGCGTGGGCTGCGGAGAGAGGGTGAGGGTCCCCGTGGCAAGAGGGGCTCCTGGCAGCGGCCGCTGCCTGCGCCTTGTGCCCCCAGGGCTGTGTGGCAGGGCTGGCTGCTGGGCAGGCCCCGCTGCTCGGCCACGAGAGCCCTGAGGGCCTGGGGGTAAGCGCTTCTCTGTGGACGTGGCCCGGTGAGTCGGGGACAGTGACCTGGGCAGTCCCCCTGTCTTGCTGGGCCTCAGCATCCCCATGTGGACAGTGCTGGTGCTCCTGTGAGGGACAGCTGGGGCCGCCTGGGCTTCCTAAGGGATTTGTCCTCACTGCCCCCTGGGGAAGGTGTGGGGTCAGCCTTGCGGCCGGGGCCCAGGCTCTGTGCCCCACCCAGCGTGGCTGGGATCCGCCAGGTCCGGCTCTTGGCGTCCTTGTGTTAAGTAGGACATTAGAAATTAGCCTGTGTGAGAGAGAGGGGCCCGAGGAAAACACACCTGTGGGAGCTCCCCTTGGAGCAGCCCAGGATTCCACGCTGCAAGGTCCCGCCCAGACCCCGACACCTTCCATGTGGTCCCAGCCTCTCCCCAAGGGCGGCTCTCGGGAGAATCCCGTCAGCACCATGCACCTGCGGGTTACCCGCCCTGACAGCTGAGCCGTCAAACCTCACACCCTCCTCCAGGCAGGCGCCCTGGGTGGCTCCTCTGCCCCAGCCGTGGGCTCCCCAGCCTGACAGCGCTGAGCCGTGATCCCTGGGAGGAATTCACCTGACACACTCAGTAACCCTGTGTCCTGGGGGGGGGGGAGGTGGGGGGGACACAGCGGACAGAACTGGGCCCCCTCCCTCCTCGGTGTCTCCTGCTCCGTCTGTGGAGTGCAGTGGCCTCCCGGCAGGGTGTGGGGTTGGCCAGCCCCCGCAGGGGACACAGGGGCCTCTGGGAAGGGCAGGCGGCGTTGGGGAGGGCCGTCCCGGTGATGTCCCCGGCTGTAGGGGGGCTCCCTCGCCCAGTGCCCCCAGACCTCCGGGCTTCCTGAGCCACGGTGCCCGCGTCCACTCCCTTCTGCAGCAGGCTCAGGTCTGCTCAGCTTGTACAGGCGCGGCCCTGTGCTCTGGGCCTCCCAGCAGGCCTGTCCCTCACGGCCGGACCCCTGTGCCCAGGCTGCCAGCTGCTCCGGCTCCACCCCTTCCTGGCCACGCCCCACCGAGATGGGGCAGGGTGGACCTCAGGGGCTGCCCAGAGAGCCCCCATTTCCTGCCCGAGGGCTGCGGAGGCCGTCCCCTGGACCCCACTGCAGGAAGGAATTCAGTCAGCGCAGCACTGGGCCAGGTGCACTGACCAGGGCGCCCCTGTGCCTGGGGTGCACCCCACAGGTGCCCCGGGTGCCTGGCCCCAAGGCCCCAGCTGCACGGGCTCCTGGGGACCTGCCTGCTCTGTGGGTCCGGGATGGGCAGGGGCCATGGGCTGGGGCCAGCCCTCCCGCGGTGCTGGGCACACCTGCTGGCCCCGGGGCTGCAGTGGGCAGCGACCCCCGGGGCCCTGAGTTGGTCAGCCATTGGCGTGGGGTCAGGGCTGAGAGCTTTGCAAAAATAAGGGCTCCTTTCTTCAGGGCTGGGGAAAGCAGAGGCCCCTCGCGGAGAAAGGAGCCCTGTGTCTTTAAGGATCCAGCTCTGGTCCTAGAAGTGCGTTATAAAGAGAAGAAGGTGAAATCCAAAACAAATAAACAGCCGCATCCGGGTTTCCTCTCTTGAGACACCAGTAAAGGGCCCGTGGCTGGGGCCCTGCACTGTGGACCCTGGGAGATCGTTAGCGGTGTCTCCCTGCCCCGCCCGCACACGCCCAGAGGCGGCCACTCCCGGTGGGACCCGACCCTGCTGGCTGCTCCCCCTGCGCTGGAGGCCAAGGACCGTCCTGGCCTCTGGCCCCCGGCGCCATGCCCCCGTTCCTCCTGTGCTCCTGGGAGCCCTGCTGCCCTGCTGTGGCCTGGGGCTGGCCCCAAACATTCTTTCCCCAAGACACTGGCACTGCTGACCCCAGCCCTCTGACCCCTCGCAGTGGCCCATCAGGGATCCGGCTGCACCTGCCTCCCCGGGTCCCTGGGAGTGACTGGGGAGGGGACCACTGCAGGGGCTCCAGCTGCCCCTCGCCTCCTGGCACCCCTGCCCGAGGCTGGCCAGCAGCTCCTGCCATGGTCTCCCTTTCCTGGCCAGGCCGCAGCTGTGCCTCCTGCTCTGCTACAGTGTGTCCAGCTGCTGCCCACTGGGAACGCTGGAGGTGGGGTGGGCACGGGGCGTGGGTCCAGACCACAGGTGTGTGGTGCGTGGTGTGAGCAGCCAAGGACATGGTCAGCAGGGAGGGGGTGGGGAGGGAGGGTGTGCTGGAGGCCTGTCCTTGGGCAGAGCGGTCTCTGAGACCCACTGTGGTGCCTCTCCCCAGCTGCCATTCCAGGGCAAAGCCTCCCACGGTCTCCCCAAGGCCTCCTGCCTCCACCAGGGGCCCAGGGGTCCCCCTGGCTCAGCCCTGGCCCTGCTGGGCCCCTCCCGCAGCGGCTCCAACCCTGGTGCCAAACTGAGCTCAGGAGCTGTAGAAAGCCTGGGCCCCCCGGCCCGCACATCCGGCACCCTCCAGGGCCCCTTTCCCGGCTGTTGGCCACTGGCCTGCGCAAGCACCCACAGCACCTGCCCCTGCCTGCTCTGACGGATGGCTGCGTGTGACCCAGGCGTGGGGGGCGGGACACAGGGCACGTTTGGGGTGAAGTTCAGAGGTCAGGCTGGACGGGTTGCCCAGGGCCCTGCAGAGGGAGGGGGCAGAGGAGGGAGCCTGGTCACAGCGCCGCCAGGGAGGGAGAGGAGGCAGCAGCCCATGGACCCCCAGAGCCACAGAAGTGGGGAGGGGGAGGTCCCGGGGTGAAGAGGACACAGACGCAAAGTGACCTGTGCAAGTGTGTGAAGTGGCTGGAGGTGCCATGCAGAGGGCACAAAGGAGGGGACAGGCGCCGCGGAGGGAGCGGTTCCCAGCAGCACCCTGGCCAGGCGTCGGGGGTCTCTGCCCCTGAAGGCAGGCGCTGTCCTGTTCTGGGTCTAGCCCGGGTGCTTGAGCAGGAGGAGCGGCCTGGACTGGCCCCCAGCTCCATCCCCAGGGTCTGAAGGTCGCACGCTTCCCGCGAGTGCTGTGGCTTCCGCATCCCAGGGCAGCTTTGGGCGGCCCCAGCCCAGCTGTGCTCGCGGGTCCCACGGTGGCTGAGTGAGCCTCACGGCTGTGTCTTTCACCCTGTGAGGCCAACAGGGCCCAGAGCCAGGGCTTCAGTGGCCAGCCAAGGGGGGAGCGAGAGCCGCCCAGGCCTTGCTTTGCAGTGGTGACCGTGGGTCCATTCAGTGGTCACCTTGTCCCTTGGGGCCCCTGCAAGGGTGCCTGCCTGGGGCTGCCCCTGGGGCCGCCCATGGGGCCATCAAGGTCAGGGCCCCATTGTCCACAGGGGTTCCCTGGCCCAGATGGGAGCAGAGGGCCTGGGACTGGGCCACTCTGGACCCTGCCCTGTCCCGGGTAGCCCTCCCTGTCGGCTGTAGTCGGCGTGCCCGGGGCCCCCCTACACACACCACAAATGGACACCACAACCCAGCCTGCCTCCAGGCATGGGCGCCCCAGGGACATAAGCCAGGACCTGCCCAGGAGCTGAAGAGACCGTGGCCTGGCAGGGAGAGTGGACGTGGGCACCAGCAGGTGCCAGCGTGTGGCCATCTCCAGGGCAACGCGTGAATGAGGGCTCCAGAGGCAGAAGCTCCTAGAACGCTGGTGAGGAGGACAAGAGCTCGCAGGGCTGGGGCTGCAGACCGCAGCTGGGGCTCCCGCAGCTCGACTCCGGCCACGAAGGCCCAGCCTCCTCCCCCAGAAGCCGGGGGATCGACACCCACGTCCCGGGAGAGGCCGTCGGTGGAGCCAGCAGCCACCCGAGGAGGATGAGACGGGAGTGAACGGTGATCCTCTGAGAAGAGCAGTGACCGCGAGGACATGGGACCCCAGCCAGGAGCCGGGAGCCGGGAGCCGTGGGCGCCAGGTGGGAGGGAGGTGTAGGTGCCTGGTTCCAGTCCCGGCTGCTCCACTTCTGATCCAGCTCCTGCTGTGGCCTGGGAAGGCAGTGGAAGACGGCCCAGGTCCTTGGGCCTCTGTACCCGTGTGGGAGACCTGGAAGAAGCTCCTGGCTCCTGGCTTCAGACCGGCACAGCTGTTGTGACCTGTGGGAGTGAACCAGCGGATGGAAGACCTCTCTCTTTATATATATATATATATTTCTTCCTCACCCTCTCTCGGAAACTTAGCGTCTCAAACACAAACAAACAAACAAACAAATAAATAAATCTATCTTTAGAAAAAGATGTCCTGGCGGGTGTGAAGCAGACGTAAATTTGACGCCAACAAAACAGCCAGTGAGGAGCGCGAGACAGAAGCCCGTGAGCTACTGTGGATCCTCGGGGACGGGTCAGTCACTCAATCACGACAGAACCCGCCCACGAGAGACGGACACAAGATACCAGGGAGGGAGGGGAGACAGCGTGCAGGGAGCTGGGGGGGTTACACACCGGAGGGGGCAGGAGGGGGCAGGAGGGTGTTACACACAGGAGGGTACAGGAGGGTGTTACACACAGGAGGGTACAGGAGGGTGTTACACACAGGAGGGTGTTACACACACGAGGGTACAGGAGGGTGTTACACACAGGAGGGTACAGGAGGGTGTTACACACAGGAGGGTACAGGAGGGTGTTACACACAGGAGGGTACAGGAGGGGTGTTACACACAGGAGGGTACAGGAGGGTGTTACACACAGGAGGGGGTGTTACACACAGGAGGGTACAGGAGGGTGTTACACACAGGAGGGTACAGGAGGGTGTTACACACACGAGGGTACAGGAGGGTGTTACACACAGGAGGGTACAGGAGGGGTGTTACACACAGGAGGGTACAGGAGGGTGTTACACACAGGAGGGGGTTACACACAGGAGGGTGTTACACACAGGAGGGTACAGGAGGGTGTTACACACAGGAGGGTACAGGAGGGTGTTACACACACGAGGGTACAGGAGGGTGTTACACACAGGAGGGTACAGGAGGGGTGTTACACACAGGAGGGTACAGGAGGGGGTTACACACAGGAGGGTACAGGAGGGGGTTACACACAGGAGGGGGTTACACACAGGAGGGTGTTACACACAGGAGGGTACAGGAGGGTGTTACACACAGGAGGGGGTGTTACACACAGGAGGGTACAGGAGGGTGTTACACACAGGAGGGTACAGGAGGGTGTTACACACACGAGGGTACAGGAGGGTGTTACACACAGGAGGGTACAGGAGGGGTGTTACACACAGGAGGGTACAGGAGGGTGTTACACACAGGAGGGGGTTACACACAGGAGGGGGTTACACACAGGAGGGTACAGGAGGGTGTTACACACAGGAGGGTACAGGAGGGTGTTACACACAGGAGGGTACAGGAGGGTGTTACACACAGGAGGGTACAGGAGGGTGTTACACACAGGAGGGTACAGGAGGGTGTTACACACAGGAGGGGGTTACACACAGGAGGGTACAGGAGGGTGTTACACACAGGAGGGTACAGGAGGGTGTTACACACAGGAGGGTACAGGAGGGTGTTACACACAGGAGGGTACAGGAGGGTGTTACACACAGGAGGGGGTTACACACAGGAGGGTACAGGAGGGTGTTACACACAGGAGGGTACAGGAGGGTGTTACACACACGAGGGTACAGGAGGGTGTTACACACAGGAGGGTGTTACACACAGGAGGGTACAGGAGGGTGTTACACACAGGAGGGTACAGGAGGGTGTTACACACAGGAGGGTACAGGAGGGTGTTACACACAGGAGGGTACAGGAGGGTGTTACACACAGGAGGGGGTTACACACAGGAGGGTACAGGAGGGTGTTACACACAGGAGGGTACAGGAGGGTGTTACACACAGGAGGGTACAGGAGGGTGTTACACACAGGAGGGTACAGGAGGGTGTTACACACAGGAGGGGGTGTTACACACAGGAGGGTACAGGAGGGTGTTACACACACGAGGGTACAGGAGGGTGTTACACACAGGAGGGTACAGGAGGGGTGTTACACACAGGAGGGTACAGGAGGGTGTTACACACAGGAGGGGGTTACACACAGGAGGGTGTTACACACAGGAGGGTACAGGAGGGTGTTACACACAGGAGGGTACAGGAGGGTGTTACACACACGAGGGTACAGGAGGGTGTTACACACAGGAGGGGGCAGGAGGGTGTTACACACAGGAGGGGGTTACACACAGGAGGGTACAGGAGGGTGTTACACACAGGAGGGTGTTACACACAGGAGGGTACAGGAGGGGGTTACACACAGGAGGGTACAGGAGGGGTGTTACACACAGGAGGGTACAGGAGGGTGTTACACACAGGAGGGGGTTACACACAGGAGGGTGTTACACACAGGAGGGTACAGGAGGGTGTTACACACAGGAGGGTACAGGAGGGTGTTACACACAGGAGGGGGCAGGAGGGTGTTACACACAGGAGGGTACAGGAGGGTGTTACACACAGGAGGGTGTTACACACAGGAGGGTACAGGAGGGTGTTACACACAGGAGGGTACAGGAGGGTGTTACACACAGGAGGGTACAGGAGGGTGTTACACACAGGAGGGTACAGGAGGGTGTTACACACAGGAGGGTACAGGAGGGTGTTACACACAGGAGGGTACAGGAAGGTGTTACACACAGGAGGGTACAGGAGGGTGTTACACACAGGAGGGGGCAGGAGGGTGTTACACACAGGAGGGTACAGGAGGGTGTTACACACAGGAGGGTACAGGAGGGTGTTACACACAGGAGGGTACAGGAGGGTGTTACACACAGGAGGGTACAGGAAGGTGTTACACACAGGAGGGGTGTTACACACAGGAGGGAAGTAGGGGGGTTGTTGCACACAGGAGGGGCAGGGTGTTGTGCCTGTGGCAGCAGTGGGAGTTCAGCAGCTGGTGCCACGCTGCACGCTGCACACTGCATTAGGCGGTGGGGCCCTGGCTGGGGCTGTGAACGTTCTGTGACCATCGTGAGTGACCCCTCAGCCTGGCCTGGTGCCCGGGGCCCGGCTTGCAGAACCTGGGCTGGAGGGGGCCTGGCCCTGGGGGAGGGCACTGGGCACAGGGAGGAGCTGCCCGGGCAGGGGGCCAAGGATGCCTGGCCCCTCTCTGGGCCCTGGGGACCGTGACCCGGAGCCCCCCGGGGGTGACGTGGGAGGTGAGGAGGTGCGTGTGGCTGGGGCTGGGCCGGGGGCCAGCCTCCCCCGCTCGTGACCCCCTGGGGCCCCCCGGGTAGCCCTGGCAGCTGGAGAGCTCTGCTCTAACAAGCATCTGACTGTTTGCACAGCTCGGCCGCCGTTTAATTAGAAAAATCTGTTTTTAATTAACTTTCTCTCGGCAAACACATCGGCTGGCGTGAGGCAGGGGGAGCAGCGTGGGGGAAGTTCACTCCCAGGCAGGGCTGGGTCTGGCACAGCCGGCACGGCGCCAGGCGCGCCCCGCTGGGCCCCGCAAGTGACCTGGCAGCTGTGAGCGGGCACTGGGCGGCGAGGAGCGAGGCCCCTCCCCCCAGGAGCCTGGAGACCCTGGGGCCCGCGGCTCCGTCCCGGGCTGTGTCCCTGCCCCCTTCCTGGGGACCCGGCACAGGGACCACCAGCATGCTCGGTGGGGGCAGTTACCTCCAAGCTGAAGGCCTGCGGCTTGGGGGCTCCCCAGGGCAAGGGCCCCCCCTGTCGGAGGGGCGGGGGGCGGCCATGTAGTCATTCACCAAGACCCTTGAGTGAATCCCAGGTCAGGCAGAGAAGCGAACCAGGACAGGACACCCTCTGCACCCAGCTGTGGCCA
The DNA here is from genome assembly GCF_964237555.1 of Oryctolagus cuniculus. NCBI lineage: Eukaryota > Metazoa > Chordata > Mammalia > Lagomorpha > Leporidae > Oryctolagus > Oryctolagus cuniculus. The sequence goes on from NC_091434.1 coordinate 654,405, forward strand.
CCCCACTGTCCCGGGAGCCTGGCTTGGGGCTGGGGCTGGGGCTGGAGGTCCCGGGAGCCTGGCTCAGGGCTGGGAGTGGGGGTGAGGGTCCTGGGAGCCTGGCTGGGGGCTGGGGCTGGGGGTCTCGGGAGCCTGGCTGGGGGCTGGGGGTGGGGGTCCCGGAAACCTGATTCAGGGCTGGGAGTGTGGGTGAGGGTCCTGGGACCCTGGCTGGGGGCTGGGGCTGGGGCTGAGGTCCCGGGAGCCTCCCTGTAGGGGCAGTGGCGGGGCCTGTGGGGGCACCAACGTGACTGCCGTGCGGGAGGACGGCTGGGGCTGGATTCTCGGGCCTGACACATGGGGAGCGATGGCAGGAACGGGAACCCCCAGGTCCCATGGCGAGGGCCGCGGGGCCAGAGGCTGGACTGTCTGCCCCACAGCACCCACGTGGACGCAGCCTTGAAGAGATGAGCCGGGGGCAGGCCCAGGGAGGCAGTGGGGGACACTGGGACCCCAGAACCAGGAAGAGGGCAGAGGGAGAAGGAGCCGCCTTTCATTTTGTTTGTTTATTTGAGAGACAGAAGCAGAGCGAGGGAATTTCCATGCTTGGGTCACTCCACAGAGGCCTGCAGTGGCCAGGGCTGGGCCTGGCAGGCGCCAGGAGCTGGGAATCCATCCGGGTCTCCCGCGTGGGCGGCAGGGGCCCCGGTGCTCGAACCATCACCTGCATCGCCGGAAGCTGGACAGGTCCCCTCGGGCGGCAGGGGGGCTCTGGGGTGGCCGGCGGAGGCCCCTGTGCACGGCCCAGGGGAGGCAGGATTCACACTGGAAATCAGAACGAGATCAGGAGTGTGCGTCACACGTCCTGCCCAACAGGGGCCCCCGATGGGGAGAACAGGGCGGCAAGCCAGAGGCAGAGGGGACCCTGAGACAGCGAGGGAGCGGGGAGCCAGCAGGCAGCAGGGCCAATAGCAACCCGGCAGAGCCCCCTGGAGAGGCAAAGATGGCTCCCAAGTGGGACTGACGCGAAGCCAGGTCGGTGGCGTCTCCCGAGCCCCAGAGCCAGGCCCCAGAACCCAGCGGTCAAAGCAGAGGTCGAAGGCGATGCCGAGGGAATGAAACGTTGTGGGTGCTGGCATCGTGGGGCAGTGGCTGAGCCACCAAGTGCTGGTTCGAGCCCTGGCCGCTCTGCTTCCAGTCCAGCTTCCTACTAAGAGGCAGGCAATGGCTCAGGCCGTGCGGCCACTGCCACCCACGTGGGAGCCGGGGAGGGGCTCCTGCCTCCTGGCCGCAGCCTGGCCCAGCGGGGGCCTTTGCGGCCACTTGGGGAGTGACACAGCGGATGGAAGACCTCTCTCCCTCTCCCTCTCCCCCTCTCCCTCTCCATCCATCACTCTGCTTTTCAAATAAACAAATCTTTAAACATAGAGAACTGGAGTGGGAAAACAACACATCATTCAATTGTGGTAAATTCCAGAGGTGTCTAGTGTGGCTAATTTGAATCATGCATTTGTGCTGGTTGATTTAAAAGGTATTTTTCTTTTCTTTCTTTTCTTTTTTTTTTTTTTTTTTTTTGACAGGCAGAGTGGACAGTGAGAGAGAGAGACAGAGAGAAAGGTCTTCCTTTTGCCGTTGGTTCACCCTCCAATGGCCGCCGCGGCCGGCGCGCTGCGGCCGGCGCACCGCGCCGATCCGATGGCAGGAGCCAGGAGCCAGGTGCTTTTCCTGGTCTCCCATGGGGTGCAGGGCCCAAGCACCTGGGCCATCCTCCACTGCACTCCCTGGCCACAGCAGAGGGCTGGCCTGGAAGAGGGGCAACCGGGACAGAATCCGGCGCCCCGACCGGGACTAGAACCCGGTGTGCCGGCGCCGCTAGGCGGAGGATAGCCTAGTGAGCCGCGGCGCCGGCCTCTTTTTTTTTTTTTTAAATATTTATTTATTTATTTGAAAGGCAGAATTACGGAGAGACAGAGGGAGAGAGAGAGGTCTTCCATCCGATGGCTCACTCCCCAGTTGGCTGCAATGGCCAGAGCTGAGCTGATCCAAAGCCAGGAGCCAGGAGCTTCCTCTGGGTCTCCCACGTGGGTGCAGGGGCCCAAGGACCTGGGCCATCTTCTGCTTTCCCAGGCCACAGCAGGGAGCTGGATCGGAAGTGGAGCAGCCGGCACTGCAGGCAGCGGCTTTACTGGCTACACCTCAGCCCAGCCCGACAACAGCAGACAGAACACACTGTTCCCTGCCATGTGTGGAAGGCACCCGTGTGGTCGCGTACCCAGCCCCCAGAGCCCCCTCCCAGCCCCCAGAGCCCCGGGCCGCCTGGGCCAGGGCTCCCCTGAGGCAGCAGTGCCTCCTCCTGCGCCCTGGGCCGCCTCTAAGCCAGGCCTGGGCCCTCCACCCCTGCCGCTGCTCCCCGGTGGCCTCAGGCCCGGGTGGGGAAGGGGACGGGGACCACGGCTCAGCTTCTTGGTTGCCCACTGAGGTCAGGCCTGGCAGGGGCTCCCAGGGCCCAGCAGGCTGTGCCCACCCTGTCTTCCACAGGCCTGCGGGGGGTAGCAGCTCCTCGGCCGTGTCGCCCTCTGCAGGCTACTGGCTTCGTGCTCCGGCGTGGGGTCCGGGGCCATGGCTGTCCACCCCCCACCCCCCGTTGTCCACGCTCATCTCCAGCCCGGGAGGCCTGCAAGGAGCTTCCTGGAGTGACCCAGCCCTCCCTGGCCCTTTCTGCCTGACTCGGGGCTCCTGGTGAGGAGCCAGGCCTGGGCAGCCAGGGTCCGGTCCTGGCTCTGCTCACGCCAAAGTGCTCAGTTTACCCAACCTGCAAAATGAGGGTTTGGGTCCCTGGAAGAGCTCTGAGGACGCCACTGTCCCCAGTGCACCTGCTCGTTCCTGCCCCGGGGCCCGGCCCTCCCACCATGTGAGGGTGGCCAGAGTGGAGCCCCCCACATCCTGGGCCCATTCCCCACCCCACCGCATGCCCACCTGGAGCCGCCGCCTCTCCTGGCCTCTGCCGCCCTGGTGCCTGCTGGGTGCTCTCTCTCCCGCTGCCTGGGCGCCTCGTGCTGGGGCTGTGACGCCCGGGCGCTGCTCAGCGCGTCCTCCGCCTGCCGCCGGCCTGGAGCCCGGGGGTCCGGTGAGCCTGTGAGGCCCCCACACCTGCCCCCCCAAGTGACAGGTGGCAGACGGAGGCCGGGAGTGGTGGCTGCAGCCCCCGCCGTCTGCCTGCAAGTGTCGCTCTCCTGCCCTGTGGGCCGGCCCTCTCCTGGGGGCGGGGAGCAGGCCCCAGCCTGTGCTGGGGTGGGGAGAGGGACTGGGGCTCCGAGAAGATGGGCAGCGTGCTGGGGAGGGTGGCGTGTGGCTCTCCAGGGAGGGGTTCTGGAGGCACAGCCCAGGCCAGGGCCCCAGCAGGGGCCGTGAGGTCTGTGGTCTCCATGACCCCCGTGGGGAGAGGCCGCGTTCACAGCTAGCACCAGGCCTGTCCCGGAGCTGATTGAGGCCCACGCCCCTGGGGCGTGCGGCAGAGGGAGCTGGCGGGGTCCCCGGGGTGCAGGCGGCAGGGGCGGGCAGCTCACCTTCTTCGGCCTCAGCCAGGGCCTGCTGCAGCTGCCCCAGGAGGCTCTGTGTTTCTTTCAGCCGGCCGGTCAGGCTGGCCAGCTGGACATGGGCGTCATCCTGGGCACAGGACTGCGGTCAGCAGGGACAGCCCAGAGGGTCAGGGGCAGTCCGGAGGGTCGGGGCAGTGGTCTCAGTCTGACTGCAGGCTATGCAGGTGGGCTGTGGGCAGGCTGGGCTGAGTGTGGGCGGGGCCTCAGGACTCCAGGATGTGGAGTGAGGGGCTGGTGGGGGGCCTGGGGGCCGGGGTCACTTGCAGGGACTGCCCCCTGGGGCAGGTCCGAAGGCACAGGAATCCACAGAGGACCCCTGGCTGGGCTCAGGGACGCCCCGCCTGTCCTGCCCTCAGGCTCTGCCCCTAAGCCCACCTCCAGCAGGTGAGCAGGGAGGGGACGGCCCATGGGGGCCCTGGGGAGTGGCTGCTGGGGCCTTGCTCCAAGGCTTCTCGTCCGGCCAAGGTGGGTAGCCCCTGGCCGTGGGCGGCACTGTTGGGCTACTGGTGCTTACCTCGACGGGCAAGGACAGTCTGTCTGGACACTGACCCGGGGTGGACGGACCGGCGGACAGCAGCCCGCGGAGTGGGCGCCTCCCTCCCTGCCTCCTGGCAGCCTGGATCCCGGCCTCACCCGCTCCCGCCAGGCGTCCACCAGCTTCTGCACGAAGTCCCCCAGGGCGTCCTCCACGCAGCTCAGGTCTGCGACCCAGGGGCCGCCGTCTCCAGGCTGCAGTTCAGGCCACCTGGGGCCAGCCTGCAGGCTGCTGGCATCTGGAGGGGGTCGTGGGGACTGGGTGGGGCCGTAGGGTGCCCTTCCCATTCCCTTGCTGCCCCTGCCCCCCGCCCTGGGCCCTGGTGCAGCCCCCACGCCACGTGGATCCTGCAGGGAGGCTGTGGTGGGGACACTGACCTCTCGCGGGGGAGGCGGCCGGGCTCCGTCCCCGCGGCCCCAGGCTGCCACGGAGCGTGGGGCACAGCCGAGTCAGCAGGGCCTCCGCGGCCTGCCGGGCAGCCTCGGCCTGGGCCAGCTCCTGCTCCGGGCCGTGGACCCTGTGGCAGGCTCCGTCCAGGCGAGCCCGGAGGCCCTCGGCCGCGCTGCGGGCCAGCTGCAGCCTGCGGGTGGCACCCTGGAGCTCGGCCCTCAGGCCCCGCTCTGCCCGCTGGCTCTGCTGCAGCCGCTCCTCCAGCTGCCGTGCCCGGGCCTCCCCAGCCACCTCCACCTCTGCCAGGCGGCGCTGCAGCCCCAGGACCTGAAGCAGGGGGGTGCAGGGGTCTCAGCTGGACGGCCAAGAAGCAGCCGGGCCCTGAGGAGGCCGTACCTCTCATGGCAAGAGGGGACCTGGGCAGTGGCTCCTGCATGACCTGACTGCCCTCAGCCTGTGCACCTGGAGGCTCCACCCATGTGACCGCCCTCCAGGACCCAGGAGTGTGGGGTGCAGGGCGTGGCTGCCCCTCTCCTGCCCCGGGGGGCTGCTCCCACAGATGGCAGGAGACGAGCCCTGTGGGCATGGGGGCGCTCCACGTTGAATCCGAGCCAGGGGCCGGGCAGGCTGGGGCTGCCGGGGCTCGGGGGGCTCTTTCAAGTGTTCTGGGTCCCAGGCACCCCCAGCTGCATGCAGTGCACCCTGTCAGCACCCAGACCCTATGGGCTGGGCCGGGCTGGAGTGGGGACCTCAGTGCTGTAAGTAGTGCAGGTGACGGGCGTGAACCCGGGCTCCTGAACTCTTGGAGGCGCCGTCCCTTCCAGAACCCCTTCTCTGCCTGGTGGGAGCCCCGCCCCTCCCGACCTGAGACCCCTGGGATTTATCCCCTCAGTGTTCCTGAGCCTGGCTGCAGACCACAGGCATGTGTGGAGACGGTGAGCAGACGGCACCCTGGGCCGCCCCTGCCTGCCCCTGGCAGGCTCACGGTGGCCCCTTGGCCTGGCAGCCCCCTACCTCAGTGCAGGTGCCCTCGCGGGCAGCCCCGGCCTCGACCACCTGCCCTCACAGCTCTAGCACCTCCCGCCGGCTGTGCTGCCAGCGCCCCCTCCCGGCTCTTCCTCTGGTTCTCGGCCTCCAGGGTCCTCACCTGGTGTGTGGGGACGCTGTGATGAGACAGTGAGCCGGGTGGCTCCCCAACTCCTGCCTCTGCTCCCCGAGCGAGGCTCAGGCCGCGTGCTCCTGGCTGTGGCCTGTGTCACCCCACGTGACCCCGCTGCCCTGTCCCTCACCAGCACCTCCTCCCCAGGGCAGGGCACTCAGGGTGGAGCTGGGCCTGGTGTTCTGCCGCGGGGCCTGGTGTTCAGCCGCGGGGCCTGAGCCAGTTTCTGGCTCTCACTGGCAGGCGACTGTGGCTACACAGCCAGCACTGCCCCCTGGGAAGGGAGGCGTCAGGATGGCCCTCGTGGAGCCGGGAGGCGAGGGAGCCCCTGTAGGGCTGGTGTGCAGGGGCTGCCCGGTAGGGGCCTGCTCTTAACCGGCCGAGGGGCTGGCGGCATCTGAAGTTAGCTGGTCACTGGTGGTGTCAGGAGTCAGCGGGGTCACTGGGGGTTCGGAGGGGCACCAAGATGGCCGGAGTTTCCTGGACATGGCTGCCCAGGCAAGGGCTCAACCCCGGCCCTGGAAGTCTTGCTCTGGGTGGATGGTGAGCCTGGACCCATTGCTCGGCCAGCGAGCTGGCAGGCAGCGTCTGCCCCTGCCTTGGGGGCAGCCCAGGACCCAGCCCAAGCCGCCTGCGTGGTGCCGGCGGAGGCCCGAGCCCTGGCTGCGGCCCGCTGAGGTGTGGAGCCCGGGCTTTGCCCCACTGTGAGCGCTGGCATCTGCCGCTCCCACGTTCTTTCCGGAACCTGCCTGGCCCGGCCTGGGTCTGCGCGTGGCATGGCCCTGGGGGCACAGGGGATGGGTCCCTGCAGCTGGGGCCGTCTCTGCAGGCCGCGGGCCCTCACCTGTGCGCGGTGCTCCTGGCGCTCCCGCCGGGCGTCCGCCTGAGCCCCCTCCTGCTGCCGCAGCCGGGCCCACAGCACGGCCGCCTCCTGCCGAGCCGCCGCCACGGCCTCCTGCAGGACCAGCAGCTTCTGCGCCTTCTCCTCCTTGCACCGCTTAAAGCTGAGGGGAGCCCAGGCTGGGGCGGCGGCCAGGGCCAGCCCCCCCATGGCCTCTGCCCCGCCCCTCCTAAGACACTAGTCGCAGCCCAGGCCCCACACACTGTCCCCCAGCCCAGCCCCTGCGGGCTCCCTGTCACCTCCCGGGCCAGGCAGCCACTCTGCGGCCACCTCTCTGGCCTCTCTCCTGCCCGTCCCGCCCACTCCCAGCCCTCCTGCACGGCCTGTGTGGCCTGGCTTCCTGCTGGACAGGAACAGGAGCGCAGGCCCGGTCTGTCTGCGTCCCAGCCCTCCCCTGCCCAGGCTGACCCTCACGGACCTCTCACCGGGCGGCCAGAGGTCTGCTTGGGGTCAGCCTTGCCCTCCGTCTGGCCCAACCCAGTGGGACACCCAGGCCTGCCGGCCTAGTCCAGGCGGGCAGCCAGGCCACGGGCTGCTGCCCCTCGCCCGAGGTGGCCGCACCTGGCCCCTTCCCGCACGGCCCTGCGGAGGGCGGCCCGCAGCTCGGTGTTGGAGACCTGCAACACGTCCCGCTCGCAGGCCCCGGCGTCCAGCGCCCGGCGCAGCTCCTCACAGCTCTGCTCCCGGCTCCGCAGCTCCTGGCGCAGCTTGGCCAGCGCTTCCTGGCCCGCACTCAGCCGCGCCCGCAGCCCCTCGGCCTGCCGGAGGGAGGAGTGGGCAGTGTCGGGGCCGGGGCCACAGGGCTGCACCCCGGGGACAGTGCAGGCCATGCCTGGCCTCCCTGCGCTCTGGTGGGCACACCAGGACAGAGGCTTCGCGTGTTCCCATGGTGCTGGTCTCTGCCCCCTGCTGCCGAGCCCACACATGGTTCACGGGGCCTGGGGGCAGAGGGCTGGGCCCAGAGTCCAGGCAGCCGCCCTGAGCCTGGCCCTGCCCTGCCTGCCCCCAGACTCGGCTATGGCCTTGCTCGCCTGTCTGTGTCGTGTCCACCCATGCCCCGTTGCTGCCCCCAGTGCCCCTGGCCGCTGCCTGTGCTGCTGGGGACAGCAGTCAGCACCACAGGGGGGCTCAGGGAGGTAGTGGGGTGACGGGGGGGGTGCTCCTGCAGCTGCTGGACAGGAGGGCTGGGGGCAGTGGGGACAGGGACCCGGGGTGGGGTGCTCTGTGAGCTGACCGCAGGACAGCAGGAGGCCATATGTGAGTCCTGCTCCCCTCAGGCTGGCCGCAGTGGCCTGCCCCCTGCCCCTGGCCCCGCCCCCAGCATGGGCGCCCAATGCCGGCACTTCCAGGGAGCCCACTGGTGGGGGTGCTGGCAGGGACTCGACCCGGGCCCCGCTCTCCTGCCTCCCCAGCAGAGTGCTGGCCCCGCCGGGTCCCGGGGGAGGAGGCGAGGCAGCAGCAGGGAAGCCGCGGGGACGCAGCCACGTCAGGCCTCTGGCTGGCCAAAGCAAACCCCTCCGAGCTGGCTGTGTTCCCGGGACGCTGTCCAGGGCCCCGGCCGGCCTGGCTCCCGGGTCTGCCCGCTGTTATTGTTGTTCTGTTTTTGGGAAGGGCCTGAGCCTCCCCTCGGCTCCCCTCCCACCCCCCACATATGGGAGCCACGGCGTGCAGAGCATTTTCCGCTGAGCTCAGCAGAAACCCGCCCGGAAGGTCAAGGCCAGGGAAAGGGCCCATCCATCACGGAAGGGGGTGGGGGTGCGGGCACGGGGGGTGGGGTGGGAGCTGTGTTCTCTCCCGGGCTGGGAGGGGAGTGCGGGCACAGGGAGGCCCCTGCCCCATGAGGACAGCCCTGCCTCTTACAGGAATTTTACAGCCAAATTGCTTAATGTGATTATAATAATTATTTCTTTACTAGAAGTTGTATAAACAGCCTCTTTTGAAATCTCCTGCCGGGAGGCGGCAGCCCAGGGAGAGCAGGGAGGGGCTGTGCAGGGCCTGGCCTGGGTGTGCGTGCCTCTGCTCACACATGCGTGTGCACGTGTGTGGCATGCACCAGGCATGCGTGTGTGTGCACAGTGTGCCTGCGAGTGGTAAGCATCTTCAGCACACTCGCACGTGCGCCTGGTATGCATAGTCGTGCTCGCACGTGTGTGGCATGCACCAGGCATGCGTGTGAATGACATGCGTGTAGTGCCAGTGTCCATGGTGTTTAAACACGAGTGTGTGTGCACCTGGGTGGGCTTACCACTCTGGTCTCTAGTGCACGGGCTGTGTGTGGACAGTGCCCCACATGTGTGCATGGGTGCGTGTGCACGCGTGTGTGGACCTCAGGCAGGGCTGCGAGGATCTGCACGCTCCTGCAGTTTAAAGGCTGTGAAATGCCATGGTTTCCATGGCGATGCCGGCCGCCTGGCGCCGGGGAGGGTGCTGCCGCTGGCTTCTCTGGGAGGGTCCATCCTGCCCCGCCCCTCTCCGCAGCCTCTGGGGGCCCCTCTCTCCCTTCTGGGGGCCGCCTCTCTGAGCAGCCGCACTGCCCGGGGGGACCTGGGCTTTCTTCCTTTGAGCCCCCGGCTCCTCCCCTGCTCCCCCCCTCCAGTGTCGCCCGGGCCTGGCTTTGAGCTGTTGAAAGGAGGCCTTTCTCTCCGCGGCCAACGTAAACAGCCACACGCTAAATCACGCGCCCTTCCGCTCTTGCGCTCCGGGCTGGCCCCTGGGGGTGCTTGGGGGGGGCGAGCCCCTCTCCCCGCTCCGGCCTGGTGCACGCCGGCCGCTCGCTCCAGCGCCAGGCCAGCTGCCGGCCTTGGCACACAGCCCGGGAGCCGCGGGGCCGCTTGTCCCCGTGGGCCCCACCTGGGCCCCGCTGCCCGCTTCCTGGAGCCCACACCACACAGGCATCCCAGGCCCTGAAAGGTCTCTCGGAAACCCCTCAGAGCCAAGCGCAGCCTGGCCCGGCCTGAGGCTGCCCCCCGCCCCTGGTCAGGAGGCTCCCAGGGCTTCCGTGCCCCGCCCGTGCTGCTGTGAAGACCCCGCTGCGCCCCCCACCCCGCTCCTCTGCCCAGGCGCCCTGGCAGGAGGCAGCCATGCTTCTGTGCCGCGTGGATGCTCCCCCAGCTGAGTGGCAGCCTCCCCGCCCGGCCAGGGACACACCCCCTCTCAGGAAGGCCTGGGGGTACTGCTGGGGTGGGGAGGCCTCTCAGAGCCCAAGGGGGCTGCCCTGGGTGGACCCGGGCGTCCTGGCCGGGCGGCTCAGGCCAGTACTCTGTGTGCTGTCTCCACCGACGCAGCCTGCCCTTGACCTGGCCACTGGGCAGGCAGCTGTGCTGGACCCTGGGGAGCCCCGGCCAGGGGCCCACACGCAGCCCATGGCCAAGTTCATGGCTGCGGGTTCAGACACCACACCTCCTTCCCCGACTCAAAGCCTCAGCTTTGGTGCTGCCGAGGTGGGGGCCGGGCCGGTGGGTGTTCCTGTCAGGGGACAGCTGGTGTGGGGGACGCAGCTGTCCCCGGCCCTGGTTCCACTCTCACCTCTCTGCCCAGATCGCTTCGCTCCGCGGCCTCCCTGTGGCGGGCAGAGACGGCGTCCTCCAGCTGGGCCTGCAGGGCCCTCAGCTCCCGCATCGCGCGGCTGGCAGCGGCCTGGGAAGCAGTGAGCCCGGGGTGACCTGCACGGCCCCACGCGGTCCTGGGGCCCAGCCTGAGGCCTGGTCAGCTCCAGCCATGTCACCCGTGCCGGGGATGGGGGGGTGGAGGGTGAGGGCGGGGCTGGGGGCTCTGAGCCCTAGGACCCCAGACAGGGTCCGGTCGTGGACTTAGACACCCACCCTCTCCTGCCTGCCATCTCTGCTGGTGGTCAGGGAGCAGCCTGGCCTCTTGGTTCGTGAGGAGAGGCCTTGACCTGGCCCTCAGGAGCCCCCAGCTGGCTTGCCAGGCACAGGAGAGGCACCTTGGGAGGCCAAAGGTCCTGCCATGGTGAGCACAGGGTGGCGCCCACCACCAGCGTGGGGTGAAGACCGTTGGGCCCTGCTGGGCGGCCAAGCCCCCTATCCCCCTGGTCTCTGGAACTGTCAGACAGGCTGGTGGGCCTCGGGGCCATCCACTGCCTGGGCCACGCCTCGGCCACCCTGCAGTGCTGTGACCACACCGCCTGGCGCTTCCCCTGAGTGCGCTATTCCTGGCACCGCAGGGGGCGGGGTCCTCTGCCTGCGGCTGTGTGGAGCCCCCGGCCCCCAGAGGCGGAGGGGACCCAGGCTTGCTGTGGCATGGACGACAATGCCCTCCCCTCAGCGGGTTTTAATTTCCGTGGTCAGAGCTGAGGTGGCACAGGCACCCTCCAAGGAGCACCCCGAGGAGGCCGGTGGGCGGCCAGCGCTGGCTCTGAGACCCCTTAGTGTGCCGTGTCGGCTCCCAGGGTCCCCAAGGCCCAGGCGGCAGGCGGGCCAGGGATGGGCAGGGAGGAGGGGCTGGGTCAGCACTCCCTGCTGAGCTGGGTCCTGGCCCCCTGGGGAGGCGTGTGCACAGCTGGGGGCTGCAGGGGTGGGAACAGCTAGCTCTTGGGCAAGACTCCTGGGGCAACGCAGCGCCCGCCCCCGGCCCCCGGGTGGTTCCGGCCACTGGCCCCCTCCCCACGCATCCTGCCGGGCCAGGGTGGAGGTGTCCCCGAGCTAAGCATGGGCCAGCGAGCTCCTGAGGGCAAGGCAGGGGGGCCCAGGTCGGGCATGCGTGGCCAGAGAGGTGTGGCCGGAGCCGGGGTGGGGCCCAGCTTCACCCTGACCCTGCCTGAATACACACAGGGTCGGGGGGAGCTGTGGCCCCCAATGCCTGGGGGCTGCTCCCAATCAGCCTGGTGCACCCCACCCCATGTCTGCTCAGTGTCAGCTCCCATCAGTGCCCCAGGGCCAATGGCCGCTTCCCTCTACGCTGGTCCCTGGCTGCTTCTTCCCCGTGCGTAGTGCTGGAGCCCCCAAGCCCAGGCCCCCACGGCCTCCACACCCTGGAGCCCCCACACCCAGGCCCTGCATCTCTTGGTACGTGAGGCTTCTGGGTCCCGGAAGGCCCAGGCTGCTCAGCTCCTGCACGCAGGCCCCAGACAAGGAGTTGGGGTCCCAGGTGGCCCCGCCAGCTGCCTGCAGCTGTCTGTGTGGACAGCTGGCAACGGGGGCCCTTGTGGCCACCTCATGACCTCTCTGGCCGAGGACCGGCCCTGGCACCACTCCGGCCGCTGTGGCTCCTTCCGTAGTGGGGCTCAAGTCACAGGCAGGCGAGGCTTGTGGCAGTGGAGCTGCGAGGGGCCCCACTCCCTTGCACACACCTGCCACAGGTGAGTGGCTCCAGGTGAGGGCAGAAGGGACCAGCAGGTGGGGTCCCATTGAAGGCAGCATCCCCTGGGGACGCCTGGGGGGACTGTGGCTCAGGCAGGGGTGCTGGCGGGGGCTAGGCAGAGCGGTCCCTTGGAGGGCCGCCAGCACGGTCGGGCTGTGCTCCTGCCCGGCGGGCACCGGTACTCACCTCGGCTTGCTCCTGCCGGCTCTGGGCCTCCTGCCGCACCTGCTCCAGCTCCCGTGTGGCCCTGGACAGCTCCTTGCTCAGCAGGCACTTCTCAGCTTCGCTCGGAGACGGGGCCTGAGTGTGGAGGCAGGGGCTTGTGGGGGAGCAGGGAGGCTTGAGGAAGGGGCCGGGCCCCAGGGGAGTGCCCAGTGCAATGGCCCTGGCTCCACAGTTCCCCGCAGAGGCTGCCTGCAGGGCCTGGCCGGTTCATTCCGTGCCTGGGCTGCCCCCCTCCACCCTGCATGGAGCAGACAAGGGCTCCCCATGTGTGGGCCGCCAGGGTGGACGGCTGCCCCCTCAGCCAGGCTCTGGAGAGGGAAGGGACCTGACGGTGCCATGCGGATGACCCAGGCATCCTCTGTGCTGGCTGGGAAGGCGGCCTGGAGACAGGAGCAGGTGCAGAGGGGCCCTGTCCTCAGCTGTCACAGCACAGCCCCCAGGCCGTGGGCGGGGGACCAACAACATGGGGAGACGTGTGCACCCTGCAGACCCACGCAGCTGCAGGACACAGAGGCTCGGAGTGCAGGGCATGCGGGGGCCTCCCGGACACCCCGCCCGCTCCTGACCACTGCCCCAGGGATGCCAGGACACCCTAGCTTCATACCTTTATATGTGCGTCTGTGTGCACGTGTGTGCAGGGGTGTATTCACGTGTGCACTGTATACGTGTACACACATGCATGGATGTGTGCCTGTGTATGTGTGTGTGTGTGTGCATGCTTGTCACCTCTGTGTGTCCACACGAATGCAACACGTGTATGTGCATACATGTGTGTGCATTGTATGTGTGCATGTGTGCACGTGGGTGCAGGGGTGTATTCACGTGTGCACTGTATATGTATACACACATGCATGGGTGTGCACATGTGTATATGAGTGTGTGCATGCTTGTCACCTCTATGTGTCCACACGCATGCAACATGTGTATGTGCATACATGTGTGCATTGTATGTGTGCATGTGTGCACGTGTGTGCAGGGGTGTATTCACGTGTGCACTGTATACGTGTACACACATGCATGGGTGTGCACATGTGTATATGTGTGTGCATGCTTGTCACCTCTATGTGTCCACACGCATGCAACATGTGTATGTGCATACATGTGTGCATTGTATGTGTGCATGTGTGCACGTGTGTGCAGGGGTGTATTCACGTGTGCACTGTATACGTGTACACACATGCATGGGTGTGTGCATGTGTATATGTGTGTGTGCATGCTTGTCACCTCTGTGTGTCCACACGAATGCAACATGTGTATGTGCATACATGTGTGTGCATTGTATGTGTGCATGTGTGCATGTGTGTGCATATGTGTATACACATGCCTTGACCTCACCCCAACTTCTTGGGCACTCGCCCTGATTTGTGTTCTTCGCAATCAATCGATAGAAAGTGTAGGGCTGGAATTCAGTGAGCGGTTCTGGGGCAGATGAACCTGAGGGGCCACAGGGACCCCTGAGTCTGTGCCAGTCAGAGGTGAGGGGCCGGGGGACCCCACTCTGAGGGTCCCGTGGGGGCTGCCTGTCTCAGCACGGCGAGGGCTGAGAAGGCTATGACCCCGCCCTGGACAGGAGCATCCAGACTTCAGGGATGCCAGCCAAGGACCCCGCACCGGCCCTCAGCAGCAAACACAGCAGGACAGCGTGGTCAGGGCGGCATCGCCGTGGGGACCTGGGAAGGAGGCGGAGAGGCCGAGGGACCCCTGGGCCACTGCCGCCTCTGACCGGCTCTGCGGGCGCCACACTGGAGAAGCAGGGGCTCCCGACAACCGGGATGGCCTGAGACCGAATTCACAGCCACCTCGTGGTGCGGACTCTGCTCAGGCCCCCTCCCCAGTGCTGCCAGGCCCCCTCCCCCACCCTGCCCAGGCCCCCTGCCCCAGGCCACACCTGCCCAGGCCCCCTGCCCCACCCTGCCCAGGCCTCCTGTCCCATCCTGCCCAGGCCTCCTGTCCCACCCTGCCCAGGCTCCCCTCCCCCACCCTGCCCAGGCCCCCTGCCCCACCCTGCCCAGGCCCTCTGCCTAGGTCACACCTGCCCAGGCCCCCCTCCCCCACCCTGCCCAGGCCACACCTGCCCAGGCCCCTGTCCACCACCTGCCCTTTGTGACCGCTGCTTTCCTTCTTGCTGCCTCAGTCACTCAGAGCCTGGGGCTGCCCAAAGCCTCACACGCCCCCCCCACACCTGCCCTCCTGCTCCCCCATCCTCCTGCTCCTGCCCCTGCTGTCCTGCCCCCACCCCCACTGCCTGCTCCCTCCCACTGTCCTGGTCCCTCCCTACACCCTCCTGCTCCCCTCTCCTGCTCACCGCCCCCGTCCTCCTCTCGAGCCCTTGCTTCCCTCAGGGCCCACAGCAGGGGCAGTTCAGAGCCCCCCGTGTCCTGTGCGCCTGTCCACTCTGTTCACACTGCAGGGAGCACCTCAGGGTGGTAGGGGAGACGGATGGACCTACACTCACAGGCCACTTCACAGCCCGTGGGGCAGAGGGTGCTCAGGTGTGTGTGGGGGCTGGGGTCAGGGTACTCAGGTGTGTGGGGGGGCTGGGGTCAGGTGCTCAGGTGTGTGGGGGGGCTGGGGTCAGGTGCTCAGGTGTGTGTGGGGGCTGGGGTCAGGTGCTCAGGTGTGTGTGGGGGCTGGGGTCAGGTGCTCAGGTGTGTGTGGGGGCTGGGGTCAGGTGCTCAGGTGTGTGGGGGGGCTGGGGTCAGGTGCTCAGGTGTGTGTGGGGGCTGGGGTCAGGTGCTCAGGTGTGTGTGAGCTGGGGTCGGGGTGCTCAGGTGTGTGGGGGCTGGGGTCAGGGTGCTCAGGTGTGTGTGGGGGCTGGGGCAGGGTGCTCAGGTGTGTGGGGGCTGGGGTCAGGGTGCTCAGGTGTGTGTGGGGGCTGGGGTCAGGTGCTCAGGTGTGTGTGGGGGCTGGGGTCAGGGTGCTCAGGTGTGTGTGGGGGCTGGGGTCAGGGTGCTCAGGTGTGGGGGCTGGGGTCAGGTGCTCAGGTGTGTGTGGGGGCTGGGGTTGGGGTGCTCAGGTGTGTGTGGGGGCTGGGGTCAGGGTGCTCAGGTGTGTGTGGGGGCTGGGGTCAGGGTGCTCAGGTGTGGGGGCTGGGGTCAGGTGCTCAGGTGTGTGTGGGGGCTGGGGTTGGGGTGCTCAGGTGTGTGTGGGGGCTGGGGTCAGGGTGCTCAGGTGTGGGGGCTGGGGTCAGGTGCTCAGGTGTGTGTGGGGGCTGGGGTCGGGGTGCTCAGGTGTGTGGGGGCTGGGGTCAGGTGCTCAGGTGTGTGGGGGGGCTGGGGTCAGGTGCTCAGGTGTGTGTGGGGGCTGGGGTCGGGGTGCTCAGGTGTGTGTGGGGGCTGGGGTCAGGTGCTCAGGTGTGTGGGGGGGCTGGGGTCAGGTGCTCAGGTGTGTGGGGGCTGGGGTCAGGTGCTCAGGTGTGTGGGGGGGCTGGGGTCAGGTGCTCAGGTGTGTGTGGGGGCTGGGGTCAGGGTGCTCAGGTGTGTGTAGGGGCTGGGGTCAGGTGCTCAGGTGTGTGTGGGGGCTGGGGTCAGGTGCTCAGGTGTGTGGGGGCTGGGGTCAGGGTGCTCAGGTGTGTGGGGGGGCTGGGGTCAGGTGCTCAGGTGTGTGTGGGGGCTGGGGCAGGGTGCTCAGGTGTGTGTGGGGGCTGGGGTCAGGTGCTCAGGTGTGTGGGGGCTGGGGTCAGGGTGCTCAGGTGTGTGTGGGGGCTGGGGTCAGGTGCTCAGGTGTGTGGGGGCTGGGGTCAGGGTGCTCAGGTGTGTGGGGGGGCTGGGGTCAGGTGCTCAGGTGTGTGTGGGGGCTGGGGTCAGGGTGCTCAGGTGTGTGTGGGGGCTGGGGTCAGGTGCTCAGGTGTGTGTGGGGGCTGGGGTCAGGGTGCTCAGGTGTGTGTGGGGGCTGGGGTCAGGGTGCTCAGGTGTGTGGGGGGGCTGGGGTCAGGGTGCTCAGGTGTGTGTGGGGGCTGGGGTCAGGGTGCTCATGTGTGTGGGGGGGCTGGGGTCAGGGTGCTCAGGTGTGTGTGGGGGCTGGGGTCAGGTGCTCAGGTGTGTGTGGGGGCTGGGGTCAGGGTGCTCAGGTGTGTGGGGGGGCTGGGGTCAGGTGCTCAGGTGTGTGTGGGGGCTGGGGTCAGGGTGCTCAGGTGTGTGTGGGGGCTGGGGTCAGGTGCTCAGGTGTGTGGGGGGGCTGGGGTCAGGTGCTCAGGTGTGTGTGGGGGCTGGGGTCAGGGTGCTCAGGTGTGTGTGGGGGCTGGGGTCAGGTGCTCAGGTGTGTGTGGGGGCTGGGGTCAGGTGCTCAGGTGTGTGTGGGGGCTGGGGTCAGGTGCTCAGGTGTGTGGGGGCTGGGGTCAGGTGCTCAGGTGTGTGTGGGGGCTGGGGTCGGGGTGCTCAGGTGTGTGTGGGGGCTGGGGTCAGGGTGCTCAGGTGTGTGTGGGGGCTGGGGTCGGGGTGCTCATGTGTGTGTGGGGGCTGGGGTCAGGGTGCTCAGGTGTGTGTGGGGGCTGGGGTCAGGGTGCTCAGGTGTGTGTGGGGGCTGGGGTCAGGGTGCTCAGGTGTGTGTGGGGGCTGGGGTCGGGGTGCTCAGGTGTGTGTGGGGGCTGGGGTCAGGGTGCTCAGGTGTGTGTGGGGGCTGGGGCAGGGTGCTCAGGTGTGTGGGGGCTGGGGTCAGGGTGCTCAGGTGTGTGGGGGCTGGGGTTGGGGTGCTCAGGTGTGTGGGGGCTGGGGTCAGGGTGCTCAGGTGTGTGTGGGACAGAAGATGATTGACAGCTGCACGGAGGGTCAGACTCAAGGACAGGGATGGAGTCAGTGGTGAAAAAAGACGGTGTTTGGGTTAGTGATGGAGGGGTGGACAGGTGCATGATGGGTAGTTGTGTGGGTGGACAGGTGCATGAAGGGTAGGTGTGTGGGTGGATGATCAGGTGTGTGGTGGATGGCTGGGTGAGTGTGGAGAGGTGGATGGACAGGTGAGTGATGGGTAGTAAATGGGTGAGTTGACAAGTGCATGATAGGTAGTAGTGTGGGTGGGTGGACAGGTGCATGATGGGTAGTTGTGTGGGTGGACAGGTGCATGATGGGTAGTTGTGTGGATGGAGAGGTATGTGATGGGTTGTGAGTGGGTGAGTGGACAGGTGTGTGATGGGTAGTTGTGTGGGTAGGTGGACAGATGCATCATAGGTAGTTTTCTAGATGAGTGGACAGGTATGTGATGGGTTGTGAGTGGGTGAGTGGACAGGTGTGTGATGGGTAGTTGTGTGGGTGGGTGGACAGGTGCATCATGGGTAGTTTTCTAGATGAGTGGACAGGTGTGTGATGGGTTGTGAGTGGGTGAGTGGACAGGTGTATGATGGGTAGTCATGTGGGTGGGTGGACAGGTGCGTGGGGGGACAACTGGGTATGTGGTGGGATGACCATGAACGTGAGGGGACAGCTGGGTATTTGGAAGGAAGTGTGGACACCCAAGTGAGCAGACGGATGAGGGAATGGGGGGACAGTCGATTGCATGGATAGACACACGGGTGCTGTAAGTGCACAGCCGCACCTGCCTGGGCCGGTCCCAGGGAAAGTGGGGAGGTGGGGAGGGGCTGTGCCCCATGGTCACCTGCTGCGTCTGCTGCTGCAGCTGGTGGTGGCCCTCGCCCTGCTCCTGCCTGGCGCTCTGCACCTGCTGCAGCCGGCGTGGGGCCACCTCCTTCTCTGCCAGGGACAGACTCAGGGTCTCCTGGGCCGAGGCAAAGGGACAGGCGCTGAGGTCAGGGCAGCAAGAGAGCAGCAGGTGCCCTTAGGGGTCCAGGGCCTGCAG
The DNA here is from genome assembly GCF_964237555.1 of Oryctolagus cuniculus. Taxonomy (NCBI): domain Eukaryota; kingdom Metazoa; phylum Chordata; class Mammalia; order Lagomorpha; family Leporidae; genus Oryctolagus; species Oryctolagus cuniculus. The sequence goes on from NC_091434.1 coordinate 672,299, forward strand.
GTCCCAGGGGCTGTCCAGTACAGCAGCTGCCTCCCCCCATCGGCCCCACAGGGAGCTGGGAACGGCCTCCCTGGGTCTCCACAGGTGTCCAGTGCTTCCTGAACCGGTCCTGAGTGCCCGCCGTGCACCCTGAGTGACAGGGCTGTGACTGCCCCAGGGGCCAGCTCAGACGCCGGGAGCCGACACCCAGGCCCGGCTGTTCCGCCCCCTGCACCTGCTGCGCTCCACGAGGCCTCCCGGAGGGCCTGGCCGCCCACTCCACACCCACGCAGGATGTAAGGGGCCTCAGGGTCCCTCCCCCCAGGGTTGCTCTCTGACCTTCTGCCTCTGCAGCTGCTCCAGGTCCCACCGCAGCCGCGTCTCCTGGAGCGCCCAGTCCCTTTTAAGCTGCTCCATCTCCTCTGGGAAGCACAGGTGCGTGAGGGCCAGGCCACAGGGAGCTCCCCGTGAGTGAGCCTGCACCCAGCTCGGGGTGGGGGGGTCAGAGAGCGGCAGGGGCCGCCCCGCACCAGCCTGCGGCCACGGCGCAAGCAGGGGTGGCCCCGCACTCCATCGCAGGAGCTCTGGGCCCCTCTGGAGGTGGCACATCTGGACACCTGGGGGCTGAGCCCCACTGGGGAGGGGGAGGGGCGCCTGGGCAGCACCTTGCAGGGTCTGCTGGTGCAGCCGGGCGCGCTGGGCCTCTCCCACCAGCTGCTCCTGCTCAGCCTGCAGCCGCGCCGCCAGCTGTTGGGCCCCGAAGAGGCTGCTCTCCAGGGAGTCCCTCTCGGCCCTGCAGGGAGTCGGGAATCAAGCGGGTGTTTCAGTCTGTGTCTCCGGAAATGAGCCGGACACCACACGAGAGTGCGTTTCAGGGGAGTCAGGAGCCAGACGAGTCCCAAGAAAACAGCTGGGAACAAAATGGCAGGGGGAGTGCACAGGGGCGTCTGTCGGGAAGCCGGGAGATGAGACAGAGGCCAGGGCTCTGCAGGCACCAGGTCCCTGCAGGCACAAAGCTGCCAATCAGCCACCGAAAGGCAGCCTGAGAGCCCCGCCTGCGGTTTGCAAGGAGACACGGGACCGTGGTGCCTTGCCGAGCCTCACCGGCACACACCACGCTTGGTCCACCACACGTCGGCTTGGCAGAAGCCCACGGAGCAGCGTGTCCGGATCCGGCACTTCCGCTCCCGGCATCAGTTCTGCAGCCGCACAGGCACCAGCAGTGTGTGCATGCCCAGGGCACCACTGGACCCTGGGACGCCACATGGGACAGCGAGGTGGAGGCCGTGGCATCCACAGGACAAGGAAACTGCTCCCCTGCTCTGCTGCCCTCTGAGGTAGCTGCCGGGGCACCGGCTCCGCGGCTGAGCCAGCACTCCAGCCAGACACGGCAGCTCACGCCGGGCCATTTGTGGGAGGGTCAGAGGGAGCCCTGGCTTCACAGGCAGCAGCTGCCCTGGCTGCACTCTGACCTCTGCACTCACTGCACTCTGACCTCTGCACCCTGCACTCACTGCACCCTGCACTCTGACCTCTGCACTCTGCACTTTGCATCCTCCACAGGTGTTTTGCTCCATCCCGTGCTGGATGTGGGTACAGCAGGAAAGCAAGCAGCGCACACGAACACGCCCGAGCCTCAAACACAACCGTCCGCCCGCACCCCCCGGCCAGTCCACCGCCCAGGCAGGCGGCCCCACCTCTCTGCGCCTGCTGCTGCCTCGTCAGCGCCTTCCAGGGCTCCCAGGTGTTTGCTGCAGGGTCCTCTGGGATCCCCTTAGAAACCTCACTTCCTGCCTGCCACATGGAGCCCAGCCCCCTATTCCTGCCTCTGCACGCAGAAGCACCCCATGAGTCCCCACCTCCGTGCATCTACAAGGACGCCCTGTCCCGGACGCTCCTCTCAGCGCTGCACGGAAAATCCTCCCCTCGCATCCACCTGGAGCCCCCTCCCCCAGACCCCCGCCTGGCCTCCTCTAGGAGATGGGGGTGTGTGTCCACCCCCTGTGGCTGCTGGAGGCCATGTGCTGTTGCTCCTGGAGACCCCCAGCTGTCTGCCACTGCTGAGCCGCCAGGGGCTCAGGCGGGCATGCCTCGTGGAGCTCCAGCCAGGACAGGGCACTGGGCTCAGGAGGGCTTGGGCCAGGGCCTGTGTCCTGGACAGCAGGGGCTGCAGGGAGGGGCTCCGCCTGGCCCAGGAGGACACATGGGTGGGGCCTGGGACCCCACCCCTGGGCAGCTTCCCTCCAGCTTCTGCCCTGAGCTCTGCAGAGCATCCCTGGGGAGAAGTGGAGGCCCTGAGGCTCCGGGGTCTCTCCTGCCCCCCGGATTCTGCAGTGCCATCAGGAAGTCTTCTTACAAAAGTGCTTGACGGCTCCCAAGGGCCTCTAGGAGCAGAGACCACGGGCGGCGTGGGGGTCCATCCCCTTGCCATCCTAGGGACCCTGCTCCCCACCCAGCCCATGGCTCCCTGGGGCGACCCTGTCCCTGGCTCGAGGGCTGGGCATGAGACCCAGGCCTGGCTGTCAGAGCCCTGCCCCTGGCTCCTGGGATTGTTCAGAAACGTCTGGGGCCCAAGATGGCTGATGGCGGGGGCTTGGGCCTTGTGGGGAGAAGGGAGAGGAGTCTGGGTGGTCACTGAACACCAGGGCAGGGAGCGCCTGGACCCCGCCTTGCCTGAGGCCAGTTTCAACCTGGGCTTGAGGTGGCCACAACCTCCCTCGGGGCCAGGTTTCCGCTCCACTTGGCACATCTTTCGGAAGGAGTCCTTGCGCTCCCACTGGGCGCCCCCCTCCTGAGTGCACCCCAACCCCAAGGGCACTGGGATGGCCCCTTCCTCACCCCCCACGCCACCCCCTGCTGAGCCGCACCATGGCTCCCGGAGGCCCCCAGCCCCACCGCACCGACCCCAGGCCACAGCTACCTGAGGTCCGTGGCCATCTCTGCCGCGAGCTTGCCCTGCCTCTCCAGGGCCTCCTGGCCGGCCAGCAGCTGGGCCTGCTGTTCAGACAGGGCGTCCTTCTCCCGCAGGGCCTGCCGCAGGGCGTCCAGCTGGGCCTCCTGTGCCTGCAGGCTCTGCGTCAGCCGCCCCTCCAGGGCCTGCTTCTGGCAAGTGACCTGGGGAGGCCGGGAGGGGACAGCGGGCAGAGTGAGGGGGCAGAAGCGACTCCACGCAGAGCAGCCAGGAGGTGACCGTGGACCCCGCAGAGCTATGACCGCTCTCATCGGATCACACTGGGCATGTGGAAGTGGAGCCAACAGCCGGCCTGAGGGGACCCCAGTGTCCCACAGCCTTGGCGGCCGAAGTCACAGATGGCTACAGATCAGTGTGTCCGCACCAGGATCTGCACGGAATGTGTCATGGACATCTGTGTGGGCCACACTGGGGAGGGAGCGGCCTGGACATCCATGTGAAGCCACCACGTGTGTGTCCCCTCTCCCAGCCAAGGACCTGAGACTCCAGGGTGGGCCCTGACAGTGCCATGGCCTCGGACAGACTGGAGGCCAAGCCACCAGGGCAGATGCCCGGCCAGCAGCCCAGGAGTCAGGTTCTCTTTGCAGAAGGCACTGAGCGTACGTAGGGGTCACAGAGAGGTGTCCCCTCAGGAGACCTGGAGCTCACGGTGGCCCTCGGTCCCCAGCTGGGTCACTGGGGATCCCTCCCTGGCAGAGGGGCGTGGCAGACCCTCGTGTCACTCCTGCACTTCTCAAGCGGGGGTGACTGCTTGTCATCATGCCCAGGAGTGAGAGGAGACAGGAGCACAGGGCAGACACGGCCACCCCTGCGAAACCGGCATCAGATACGAAATTTAAAACAGCTGACCGATGTGTTCGAGAAGAGGCAGAACTAAAGGTGGAACTGGACATAGGATCACAAAGCAATGAGTTACTGGATGGCTTCAGTGGCAAAACAGACGTGGCTGAAGAGAGGACTTGGGATCTGGAAGGCAGACAAAAGGATGTATTCAGGCTGGGTCTTGAGGAGAAGAGAGGACGGCAGGTGCAGAGATGCAAGGGACAGGGAGACGCGACGGATGGGGAGACATGACAGATGGGGGACACGACAGATGGGGGACACGACGGACGGGGGGACGTGGTGGATGGTGAGACACAATGGACGGGGAGATGTGATGGACGGGGAGACGTGATAGATGGGGAGACGCGATGGACAGGGAGATGAGAGGGATAGAGAGATGTGATGGACAGGGAGATGTGACGAGGTTGTGACAAGAAATGTGATGTGGCTGAAGAGAGGACTTGGGATCTGGAAGGCAGACAAAAGGATGTATTCAGGCTGGGTCATGAGGAGAAGAGAGGACAGCAGGAGCAGAGACGCAAGGGACAGGGAGACACGACAGATGGGGAGAAGTGATGGACGGGCAGATGTGACAGACAGGGAGACACGGCAGACAGTAAGATGTGACGGACAGGGAAACATGATGGACAGGGAGACGCGATGGATGGAGAGATGTGAAAGATGGGGAGACATGATGGACGGGGAGACACGACGGACAGGGGGACGTGGTGGATGGGGAGACACGACGGACAGGGGGACGTGGTGGATGGGGGGACGCAATGGATGGGGGACACGATGGACGGGGAGACACGACGGAGAGGGAAACATGATGGACAGGGAGACGCGATGGATGGGGAGATGCGAAAGATGGGGAGACACGACGGACAGGGAGACATGATGGATGGGGGGACACGATGGACGGGGGAACTTGACAGGGGGTCGTGACAGAGGACGTGATGGACAGGAGTCATCACAGGTGGAACCTGTCAGGTCCCAAACCTGGCGAGGACTTTACAGGAAGATCACAGACTGGCACCCCTCATGCAAAAATTGCTGGCAAGACATCGCAGATGGAATAAAAACTATGAAATGGATCTCAACCGTGACCACACGGAGTTCATATCAGAGAAGCCCTGACTGGGCCCTGGGCCCAACAGCCCCCAAAGTGACCACGTCTCATAAGGACAGCAACGGCGACTGTCCCAACAGGTGCAGAACTGGAACCCACTGCACGTTTGCTGGTAAAACAACACCTGAGGCGGCTACGTGGGAAGGAGGGTTTGCGTGAGCTCCCAGCTCTGCATGTGCACAGCCCCAGATTGGGCCAGCCTGGTGCCTGATGGTGCAAGACAGGTCAGCCCCGGTCTGCAGCCGTGTGGGGTGGTCGGCAGGACAGGGGACCCACAGTGAGCCAGGGAGTGGAGGGCGGGGCTGCAGCCCCCTCCCAGACCCCACGATTGGACCAGACCTCCGCCCTTCGCCTGCCGGCATGAGACGAATCCACCGGTGAGGCTGCGTTTCACTCCTCAGTAACGAGAAGCAGGAATGTGAGATCAAGGCAGCAACGCGACCTGGGGTCAAACCCGAGGCCAGCTCGAGTGAGGACGGAAGGCCAGGGCCGCCCTCGCCGCCTCCCCACGCCCATCCACAGACTCACACGGCCGGCTTCTGGCCGCAGGCTTTTATGGCAGGGAAGGGCTGGATGGTGAGTCCCTGGTTGTAAACTGTGTGTGGCAAGGAAGCGACCCGGCGGAGAACAAGCAGGGGCTCACAGGGCTTACCACATGCCTGCGCCCGCCATTGTAGCCCGGAGCCGGGAATGACCCACGTGTCCCCTTGCCCTGGACAAGCAGAGCTGGTGGCTGCTGGAACAGGCTGGGGGTGATGGGGAGGCAGGGGGCTGGGGCACAGGTCACAGGGGTGTTAGTGCCCCTGGGACTGTCAATCACACTTCCACAGACAAGGGAAAGACCAAAGTAGGGGTACAGACCCTGGCTCCCCACGTGTGTGCCGGTTCAGGTCCCGGCTGCTCCACTTCCAGTCCAGCTCCCTGCTGTGGCCTGGGAAGGCAGCGGAAGACGGCCCAGGTGCCTGGGCCCCTGCACCCATGTGGGAGACCCGGATGCATATCCGAGTTCCTGGCTTCCATCCAGCCCAGCCTGGCTGTTGCAGCCATCTGGGGAGTGAACCAGGGGATGGAAGACCTCTCTGCGTAACTCTTGCCTTTCAGATAAATAAATAAATTTTGGGGAAAAAAACCAAAAAGGTCCAGCGAAGCTTGTGCTGTCCTACGTGGTGCTGCGTTGGCCCAGCAGGGTCAGGGCATCGGCATGGGCGCACTGGCGGGACGGGGAGACCCCATGCGCCCCACTTCCTCTCCATCGCTGCTACCTACACTACAGAGGCGGGGACGCAGGCCGGGCTGGGCGGGGCAGGAGCGCAAAGCCCTGGGCCGTGGACTGGAGCCGCTGCCCCACCTGCAAGCGAAGCAGGCGGCCCTGCAGGGAAGCGCCCGTGCGCACCTGGTCCACCTGGCCCTGCAGGTGCGCGCAGGCCTGCTGCACAGCTCTCCGCGCCTCTTGCTCACGCGCCAGCTGCTGCTCCACCCGCGCCAGCTGCTCCCCGGCATCTGCCCGCTCCTGCTCCAGCGCCTTCCGCTGCTCCTGCAGCCGGTCCCGCTCCTGCTCCAGCTGCGACAGGTGGGCAGGGGGGGGTCTGCGCTGGCCCGCAGGCACCTCAGTGCTCAGTGGCCCAGGCCTCCCGCAGGGGGCGCTGATATCCCTGAGAAGGCCTGGGCTCCCACACACCTGCTCTCGCCAGGGCGGGAGGGGTCTGGGGCATGAGTGGGACGCAGTCCCACAGCCGCCACGGAACGGAGGCTCTGCGAGCCCCACCTGTCCACCCAGCCTGCCTCATCATCTGGAGGCCCCGTCCCCACAAGCCCCCGCCTAACAGAGAGGCCCAGGCCCCGCCCCATCCAGAGGCTCCGCCTTGTCAGGCCACGCCCCACCAGGAGGCCCCTCCCCACTGGGGCCCCGCCTCATCCAGAGGCCCCGCCCCACCAGGGCTCCGCCCTGCTAGGCCAGGCCTTACCTGGAGCACCAGGCAGTTGAGGGTGCCCTTGTCCCTGGCCAGCCCGTCCAGGAGGGCAGCCATGTTGGCCAGGGAGTCCCTCTGGTCCGCGCCCTCCGACTTGAGCCGCAGGACGAGCAGCTCCAGGTCTGCGTTGCTGGACTCGGCCTGGGGGCAGAGGTCACCGCCAGTGGGGTCCCCGGGAGGGCCTTTCCAATTCCTTGAGGGCAGCTCGCAAGCACTGGGCGGGATGGGGTGGAGGGACCCCCGAGAAGAGAAGAGACGTGGCCCAAAGAAGGTTCCGGGGCATTCAGGGCGGGGGTGGGGGGCGTGTGGGCACATACCCTGTCCAGGGCCTGCCGCAGGCCCATGCACTCGCGCTCCAGGGCCGCCCTCTGCAGCTGTGCCCGCGCCAGCTCCTTCCTGAGCCCCGAGACCTCCTCCGGCTGCCGTGGGCGCCCCTGGCTGAGCACCAGGTGGCCGTGACCTGGGGCTGCCCCCAAGGCCTCGGGGGCCCCCAGGGGAGCACACGGCCGGGGGTTGGGGTGGCACACTGACGGGGCCTCGCGCGGGGTCTCGGTGGACATGCCTGGGTCTGGCGGGTGTTCCTAGCCCCGCCCTGCCCGGCTCTGGTCACCTTCCTGGGGCCAGCAGGTTCTGGCCCTCGTGTGCCTGCTCGGTCAGGTGCTTCCACGAGGCCTGCAGCTCTCGCCGGCTCTCAGACGGCTGTTCCCCAAGCCCAGCCATGGCTGCCCCTGGCAGCTCCTGCTCAAGGTCAGGGTGCGAGGTCAGCCCCCTAGCGGCCAGCCAGACCCCAACTCCCCCAGGGAGAGCCAGGGAGGGCTGGAGCCAGGCCCTGTGCCCCGTGGGGGCCTCTGGCTCCACCCCCTCTGGCGTGCCCAGGGACCTTGGCTGCCCACTTCCCCTTGGTCCTGCCGATGGCACAGCCTGCAGGGCGGAGTCCTGGGGCTGCGGTGGGGTGGCTCTGGAGGGGGAGCCATGGCCCCTGGCAGGGCCCTGGGGGGGCCCCACGCTGCTCCAGGCCAGATCCAGGCATCCATCGTCCGCCTGGGCCACCTTTGGGGTGCAGACGGGGGGGGCCGAGACCTTCCTGCCCCTCCTGACGCTCCTTTCCCCCCTTGGCCACCCGAGGACAGAAGACAGGGCCCTGGGTTCCTCCCAGGCCTGCTGGCCTCTTTGTTGTGCTGGGACACCTTTGGCCAGGAGGTTGCTCAGTGAGGCATGGAAACCCCCGCACCACGCACCCCCGCTCTGAGCCCCACCCCTGCCACGCACTGAACCTCCGCCGCACCCCCTTCCAGCCCCACCCCTGCCACACACCCCACCACCACCACACCCCCGGTCCCAGCACCACCCCTGCCGTGCACTGCACCCCAGCCCCTACCCTCACACATCCCCACTCCCAGCCCCCCCCATCCCCACTCCCAGCCCCCCCCCCGCCCCGGCATCTGTGCATCCCCTTGGAGGACAGCTCCGCCAGGCAGGTGCTGGGCTGTGACACAGGTGCGGGTGCTGGGCTATGACACAGGTGTGGGTGCTGGGCTGTGACACAGGTGCAGGTGTGGGGCTGCGACACAGGGTGGGTGCTGGGGCTGTGACACAGGTGCGGGTGCTGGGCTGTGACACAGGTGCAGGTGCTGGGCTGTGACACAGGTGCAGGTGTGGGGCTGTGACACAGGTGCAGGTGTGGGGGTGACACAGGGTGGGTGCTGGGGCTGTGACACAGGTGCAGGTGCTGGGCTGTGACACAGGTGCAGGTGTGGGGCTGGGACACAGGTGCGGGTGCTGGGCTGTGACACAGGTGTGGGAGCTGGGCTGTGACACAGGTGCAGGTGTGGGGCTGGGACACAGGTGCAGGTGCTGGGCTGTGACACAGGTGCAGGTGTGGGGCTGTGACACAGGTGCAGGTGCTGGGCTGTGACACAGGTGCGGGTGTGGGGCTGTGACACAGGGTGGGTGCTGGGCTGTGACACAGGTGCAGGTGCTGGGCTGTGACACAGGTGCAGGTGCTGGGCTGTGACACAGGTGCAGGTGTGGGGCTGGGACACAGGTGCGGGTGTGGGGTTGTGACACAGGGTGGGTGCTGGGGCTGTGACACGGGTGCGGGTGCTGGGCTGTGACACGGGTGCAGGTGTGGGGCTGTGACACAGGGTGCAAATGTGGGGCTGTGACACAGGGTTCCAGTGCTGGGCTGGGACACAGAGCATCTCCCCCCCACCCCTCGGCATCTGGACGTCCCCTTGGAGGCAGCTCCGCGGGCTTCCCCACCTGCTTTCTGAGCTCCTGTACCAGCAGCGTCTGCTCCTGGCGCCTGGGGAAAGTCAGGGTGGGGGCTGGGCTGAGCGGCCCCAGAGGCCCCGCCCTGCCCGTGTCAGCAGTGAAGCACCCAGCCCCACTCAGCTCCCCAGTGGTCCCTGAGCCGGGACGCTGTCCACAGTGGTGCGTCCAGGGGAAGGAGTTCTTCCAGGCCCCTGCCCCACCCGCTGTAGGCACTGCCCAGGCCCTGCAGTGGGCTGTGTTTGATACCTCCGGGCCCTGCAGGTGGGAGGGCTGGCACCTGGAAGCCTGCCAGGGGGTCTGTGGCCACGTCTTGGGGGTCTGTGGTCACATCTTGGGGGTCTGTGGCCACGTCTTGGGGGTCTGTGGTCTTGGCCCCATGGCCAACAGGGCGGGGCCTTCCCGGGGAGCAGTGGCCCCACTTTTTGGAGTAGCCCGGAGGTGTGCAGAGCCTCCCACGCACCCCGTGAGGCCCGCGGAGCCCCCGGCGGGGTGGGCTCCTTCCCTGGGGGCTGCTGGGACGCAGCCTCTCCTCGTCCCTAGCATCCACAGTGAATCCCCACAGCGACCCCGGCTGCTGCCTTGGCAGAGTCTCCTCCTTGGAGAAGTCAGTGCCCGGGCACCCTCAGCCTGCCCAGGAGAGCCGGCCGCCGGCTCTGGGGCACTTCTGCAGCCTGTGGGAGAGTGGCCATGGACAGACAGTTGTCAGACAAGACAGTGGCCACGGGTGGACAGTGCTACAGATGGACAGTGGTCTCAGGCCTGACGTCGTCACAGACAGGACAGTGGTCACAGGTGGACAGTGGTTAGACAGGACAGTGTAGCCACAGATGGGAGGGACGGTGGTCTTGGGCGGCGTGTGCCCCACACCGGTGCCAGACATTGCATGCAGGCAGCACCCATGCTGAGCACAGAAATGAGACCTCATGGAGCTGCGTCTGCCCCACCCCCACCTGCCCGAGGGGCGCCCACCTGGCCTGCAGCAGCCACATCCCCCCACTGCCCGAGGGGCGCCCACCTAGCCTGCAGCACCACATCCCCCCCTGCCCGAGGGGCGCCCACCTGGCCTGCAGCACCACATCCCCCCAACTGCCCGAGGGGTGCCCACCTGGCCTGCAGCACCACATCCCCCCACCTGCCTGAGGGGCGCCCACCTGGCCTGCAGCACCACATCTCCCCAGCTGCCCGAGGGGCGCCCACCTGGCCTGCAGCACCACATCCCCCCCCACCTGCCCGAGGGGCACCCACCTGGCCTGCAGCACCACAGCCCCCCCCACCTGCCCGAGGGGCGCCCACCTGGCCTGCAGCACCACATCCCCCCCCCTGCCCGAGGGGCGCCCACCTGGCCTGCAGCACCACATCCCCCCCCATGCCCGAGGGGCGCCCACCTGGCCTGCATCTGCAGCGTCTCCATCACCTGCTCCTGCAGACGCCTCTCTAGGGCAGCAGCCTTGCTGCTGGCCGCCTGGCGCAGGTTGGAATCGAGGTTCAGGCAGGCCGTGTGCAGGCGCTGGGCAGCTCTGGCCACCTCTGTCTGCAGCTCAGCCAGGCCCCTGCGAGACAAGGGCAGCCCCATCGCTGAGCTCAGCACCTGAGGGGCCACAGGCTCCCGGCCCAGGGCGTGCTGACCCCGGGAGAGGCAGGCCCCACCTTGCTCCGTCTATCTGTCCTCCCTATAGCCCGCCCTCCACTGGGTACCCCGAGGCCCGCGGGCCTGCTGTTCTAGTCCCAGATGGGTGCCCCGAGGGGAGGCGGCACTGACCGCTCCGTGGCCACCCGCAGCTCGGCCAGCTGTGCCTGGAGCCCCGAGGTCTGTCTCCACAGGAGAATGATGTCCTGGGCCTCCCCTGGGCCCATCCGGGGGGTCTGAAAGCGAGAGGCCAGCGTCCACTCCAGCCTGGGGCCCACTCACCCGCCTCCCACTTCCTGGTGTCCTGCTGGACCTGGCCATGGGGCTGCAGGTGGACCATGAGTCCCCTCCCAGGGCCTCGAGCCCCGTGTCCAGTATGCTGTGGACCCCCATGGTTCATGAGGTGCCCGGCAGGGGTGGGGTGGTCCTCTCCTGAGGGTCTGCAGCAGGAGCAGGCCCGCAGGCTCATGGTCAGACAGGGCGGAGAGGCCAAGCACAGCAGCGGTGGCCAGCACAGCATCGTCCCCAAACGGGAGAAATCTGCCCGGGACGCATCCGCGTGAGGGCAGAAGCCAGGTCACCGCAGGGGCCTCGGGGCAGGTGCTGTGGGCAGCCCTGGGGTCAAGGGTCAGGCCCATGGGGGCGCCGGCCTGCTCACAACAGCCTGGTCCACGCCAGAGCCAGCACACGGCCCCAGCTCCGTCCTCTCACTGCAGCCTGGCGGGGCCGTGGTGGGGGGTGGCGTGTAGCATGGCGGGACCTGGAGCTGGCCTGGCCTTGCTGACCCTGCTTCCTGCCACAGGTGCAGGGTGGGGCCCGGCCTGGCCGGAGGGCAGCACCTGTCTCTGGGCCCGGGGCCGCGGCTCCCTCCGCTCCAGCTCGCCCTGCAGGCGGAGCACAAGGCCTCTGGATGCGGCCAGCTCCTGGGCCAGTGCCTCGTTGGCCTTCTTCAGCTGCGCCAGCTGTCCCCGGAGGAGGCTGTTGACCTGGGAGAGGCCGGCACTCCTGCAGGGATGGAAGCCGGGTGGGGGTGGGGTTGAGCCTCTCCTCCGAGACCCTCAGACGGACGGACCCCCGGGCCCCACAGAGGGCCCCAGACTGGGTGCCAGAGACAGCACGTCTCTCCTGGGCCCCCCCCATTCCTGAGCCTCCACCCCCCCCTCGTCCTCCTGGCTCTGCACCCCCAACCCCAGACCGGCCTCAACCCTCCAGGAAAGCAAGGACCCCGCGGAGGGGCCTGAAGGGCCGGGGGGATGGGCCCACCATGGGACGTGTTCCTCCCGGCGTCTGGGGACTCGAGCCCCCCCCCCCCCCCCCACTGCCCGAGGCTCTTCCCTTCTCTGTGTCAGAGGCTGGGTTGTTGCTGGGCAGGCGCTGGACGCCGGGGGCCTGGGCGTGGGGGCTGGGTGGTCTCTGAGTGTGCGACAGTCGCCCAGGCCAGGGGCAGCCTGGGAGGCCGCGTGCCTGGCCCTGAGATGGGGAATGGGGTCCTGCAGCAGGTGGGCTGGCAGCCCCAGGCCCTTCCCTGGCCCCACCGGCAAAGCTAACCGAGACACCTTGGGAGGAGCGGCCAACAGCCAGGGCTCAGCGGGTCAGAGCCCGGGTTGGCCGGCTCACCTCTGCTCGGCGGCCTCCAGGCGGCCCAGGGCCTCCTCCAGGTCTGCGCTGTGCTCCAGCTCCGACCTGCGCAGCCGTGCCTGCATCTGGGCGGGAAGCCTGCCGGGTCCCACCACGCCCCAGCCGCCGGGCACAAAGCCCACCCTGGGTGGACAGGGGGCTCCCCTGGGCCCTGCAGCAGGGGCTGAGGGCAGGGCTGGGAGGCTCAGGACCCTGTGCACGGGGGCGGCACCGAGGGGCTGGCAGCCCTGGCCCAGCGGGAGGCAGGGGCCCTCAGGCTCGGCACAGCCACACGGCGAAGCCCGGGGCAGGGAGGTGAGAGTGGGGTGAATGTGGCCCCCACACCTGGAGTGCCTGCTTGTGCTGCCCGGGGGTGGGGGCCTGCAGCCCAGCCCCCGATGGCTGCCCCAGGATAGACCTTGATCCGCAGCCTGGGAAGTGAGGGGCAGGGGAGGCCCCGGGGGGGGCTGGGAGGGGGCGGGGGGGCACAGCTCAGCCGTGGCCTGGTGGGGCATGTGGGCGCGCCAGCCGACGCCCTGCCTGTGGTGTCGTGGCGGACTCTGTCTTTCCCGAGGGCCTGGCTGTGACCCCGCACACACTCACAAGCTCGCTGACCGCGCTGCACCTGCTGGCCAGCTCCTCCCGCTCCGCGCCTGCCTGGGCCAGCAGCTGCTCCAGCCGCACCAGCTCCCCCTGCAGGAGCTCCCTCTCCTCCCGGGCGCCGGCCCAGGCCGCTGGCGGCTCCCGCGGCCCTGCAGGCGCAAACCCAGGTCAGCCGGGCGGCCAGAGCCGGCCCTGCGTCCACCCATGGCCCAACAGACAGCCAGGCCTGCTGAGAGGGAGGGCGGGGCTCTGCGGTGGGAGTGGGCGGGGCTCTGAAGGGGGGTGGGCGGGGCTCTGAGGTGGGGGAGTGGGCGGGGCTCTGAGGTGGAGTGGGCAGGGCTCTGAGGTGGGTGGGCAGGGCTCTGAGGTGGAGTGGGTGGGGCTCTGAGGTGGGAGTGGGTGGGGCTCTGAGGTGGAGTGGGCGGGGCTCTGAGGTGGGTGGGTGGGGCTCTGAGGTGGGGGTGGGCTCTCCTCTCTGCAGGAGCACTCAGCTATTGTCAACTTCAACGCAGGCCCAGATCTCCACCCAAGTAGAGCAGAGGGTGTGGGTGCTGGGGTGTCCCTGGTGCCGGGAGCAGCGAGAGCGGCTGACCGGGCACTGGTCACCTGGGGCCCACACCCGGGGGGCACGAGCACAGCAGTACGGCCTCAGGTGGGCAGTGGAGTGCAAGGGCCCAGCAAAGCAGGGAGCGGGCTGTGCTCCCCCAGTGCCGGCCTTAGGGTTCTCAAAGCACCACTGGCTGACGTAAGCCGGTCCCACAGGAGCTGTGCTGGCCCTGCTGGACACTGGGGGGCTGGGGGTGCCCGGGGGTGTGGTGCTGGCCCTGCTGGACACTGGGGGGCAGGGGGGTACCCGGGGGTGTGGTGCTGGCCCTGCTGGACACTGGGGGGCAGGGGGGTACCCGGGGGTGTGGTGCTGGCCCTGCTGGACACTGGGGGGCAGGGGGGTACCCGGGGGTGTGGTGCTGGCCCTGCTGGACACTGGGGGGCAGGGGGGTACCCGGGGGTGTGGTGCTGGCCCTGCTGGACACGGGGGGGCAGGGGGTGCCCGGGGTGTGGTGCTGGCCCTGCTGGACACGGGGGTACCCCATGGTTGTGATGAACACTGGCGGCCAGGGCGGTGCCCAGGGCTGTGGTGGGCACTGGCGGCCAGGGCGGGTGCCTGGGGGCAGGGGCTCAAGTGGGCTGGCTGTGCTAGGCAGACAGCGGCCAGGAGGGCCTGGGGGAGGGGCTTCAGCATGCTGTTCTGCCGCCCCCATGCCCCCGGCCGCCTTACCTTGAGGGGGCTCCTCGCCCAGGCTGCCGGCCACGATCTCACGGATGCGGGCAGGCAGGGAGGTGAGCGAGGCCTGCGGGCCAGCCCCACGCACGGTCAGTGCCCGGTCCGCTCTGCTGGCCACGGGGCTCAGGACGGTGTCCCACAGTCTCTGAAACACCCCAGAGATGGCTGCCTGACACCCGCCAGGCAGCACAGGGTCCCGGAGCGGCTGGCACAGGGCTGGCCGTTGCCCCTGGTGCACCTGTGTCGCTGTCCCCTCTCCAGCCGGCCCTGGGAACGCTGGGAGGCGTGCAGGTGCCGTGGGGAAGTCCAGCCCCTGCCCACCTGGGGCAGGTGTCTCACAGCTAATTTGCAAAGTGGGGTCTGGGGGAGGAGCTGACGCAGGTAGGAGAGGAAGGCTCAATCCTTCATCTGTCCACCCACGGAGGGGGTGTGTGGGCGGGGCGGGGCAGAGCAGAGCCCCCCACCCTTCCTGGCTCTGAGTGGGCAGGCAACTCCGGGTCCAAGGCTCCGAGAGGCATTTTTCCAGGGAGGGGCCAGGCCTGGGGAGGGGCCCTCGCGCTGGGTGGCCAGACCAGCAGGAGATGCACAGACGCCGGCCCCACAGCCCAGGCCGCCGCCTGCCTGTCAAGCATGCACGCTAGCTGCTGGGGGCCCGGGCAGCCGTGCCGGTCCCAACCAGAGCCTCTGCTCCCCCCCCCAGCCCCTCCTCTGGCTCCCAGGCGTGGCTGGGGCTCCTGGCCGGGGCCCCTCAGCCATAGCGTGTGCCCCCAGGACCCCCGTGGATGGGTGCCCATGGCCTCCTGCCTTCCTCTCCAGCCCTCCCCGAGACTCCTCCAGGTCTGGACACCCTGGCTCTGTCCCTCAGGCAGGCCTGGTGGGTGGGGGGTTCTGGGGTGCCCCTCCTCTAGAGCCCAACCTGGCCTCTCCCATGGGTGCTGGGCCAGTGACCAGCTGCCCAGGGTCACCCTGAGGCCCAGGCTCTGTGGGGACCCCCACGGCAGCACCCACCCCCGAAGCCCGGGGAGTCCAGCTCTGGTGGGGGTGGGGGTGTCCTTGGGAGCAGAGGCCCCATAGCTTCCTGCCTGAGTGCACGAGAGACAGGGCCCGGGGGTGGGGTGGCGGTGACAAGAACATGGCAGGCCCTGGGCCAGGCTGGCCCCGCCCCCGCTCCCCTGGGCACTGGCTAACGGCTAACGGGAAGGCAGCGGCCAGCGTCAGCCTGACTCATTCCTGACTGCACGGGGGTCACTGCTTAGCGGGGCCGTCCCAGCGGCGCTGGGGTGTAATGGGCTCCAGCTGCGGCCGCATGCCCGGGGTGGGGGGATGGGCCTCGGCCCAGCTGCAGCCAGAAGGGGAGGGGCCAGGGGCTTCCTGTGGGGGACACCCCATCCCCTGCCGCCTCCTGCCACCCCCACGGCAGCACCCGGAGGTCAGGGAGGGGGAGCAGAGCAGAGAGGAGGGGCCCGCCTGGCCTCCAGCCTTCGCACCCAGCTTCCTCCGGCACCAGGTGGCGTCTGGCCCCCAGGGTCCTGCCCTTGCTCCCCTCCCCCATTCCTGTGTGCAACCCCCCCCCCCCAGGCCCCGAGTCCTGAGAGGCCACCTGAGCACAGGCCAGGCTGGGTCCCTCCTCTGCTGGAGGGAGGGTCCCTCCGCCTCTGCTTCCCGTCCCCGGCCCCTTGGTCTGTGACTGGACAGCAGAGAGGACCCTGGAGCTGGGCACCGATCTCCCCAAAGAGCCCAGACTCACAGTGGAGCCTGGCTGTGTCCCTTCCTCCTGTGTCCAGCCCAGGGCAGCTGGAGTCCCTGTGTGGCCGCTGCTGTGTGGGGGGACAGTGCCAGCCCCGGTGACCGTGGAGGGCAGACTCCAGCTATGCGGGTGGGGAGGGTGCGGGCAGCACCCGCTCCTCCGACCCAAACTCCATGCAAGAGGACCTCCCCCGTGGAGGGGCACAGGGACTGCTGGCCTGCTCTCGGCCTCCTGCTGGCCACTGCTTCTCCCCACCCAGGGCACCAAGGTGGTGACCACACCAGCTGCTCCTGTGACCCAGGGTGCCCCGGGAGCGCTGGGGAGGAACCCCGACACCACGCCCCCCACAAAGTCACCCATGAGAGGGGCCACCGGAGCCCTGAGCCCAAGGGGCACAGCCCCTCCTGGCCCTCGGGAGCCTCAGCTCCAGTCCCCTTGCTGGGTGGACACAGCTGCTGAGCTGGGCTGGCTCCTCTGCAGGGCCTGGTCGGCCCAGGTACGCACGGAGGCATGCAGGGGAGCGCTGGACCCAGTGTCGGGCCAGCAGGTGCTGTGGGGGGACAAGGGCCCCACTGGCTACTCCCTGCCCTGGGGCAGCTGGGCCGCTGTCCCTGGCTCCCGAGAGACCCTGGCTAGGGACTGCAGAGCAGTGGGGGGAAGGGATCCCTCAAGGCGAGAACCGCCCCCCTCCCATGCAGCCCCTGCGTGCCTCTTTGATAACCTGCAGGGGAGGTGGGACATCAAAAACCACGTGGGAGAGCCATGTCCCCACCTCCACGGGTGGCCAGGGCCACAACCCCTCGATCAGCTCAGGGCAGGGCCAGCAGGCGCCTGCACCGTGGTCTCTAACTCCTGGGTTGCAGGAAGGTGGGGCTCCCCCACGCCTGGATCCCAAGAGGGGAGACCCTGGGGGACCTGGCTGGGTCCAGCAGAGCCTCCATTTCAGATCCCTTTGGGAGAAGGGGTGGGCGGGGCTGGGGCCCCATTCCAGCCCACAGCCTGGGCAGCAGGAGTGCCAACAGTGCCACCTTGTGGTGACAAGGGGCACTGCAGGTAGGGGCTGGAACTGGACCCTGGGAGGGAGGCTTGGTTGGTGTGGGGGTCGGCTGGGGTGGACAAGCGGCTGTGTAACAGCTGGACCCCAGCCTTGGCCAGGGGCTGACTCAGACTCACAGCATCTCTCCGTGGTGTCCCCCACCCAGCCTGAGCTGTCCCCTGCGTCCCCCAGGGGTGGTCTGCCTCTGGCCCTGCTTGACTGGCCCCTATGAGGGCAGGGCACCCAGCCAGGCCGGTCATGGATGCCGGCTCACCCTCCTTCCACCAGGCTCTGCTTCCAGAGCTGGAAGACTCCAGTGTGTGCGAGGCAGCGCCTGGCCAGGTGAGTGCTGCGGTCAGCCTGGGCTCCGAGTGACCCCTGGGTGTGTCTGTGCTCCTGGGCACTCATGAAGGCTGAGGGGCCAAGCGTGAAAGCAGGGACTGCCGCGGGGGGGAGCGTCTCCATGTCTGAGCCCCCAGCCCCAGCACAGCCCAGCACGAGCGTGGGTGAGAACCCAGTGGCACCACCAAAGGAGTGAATCAGTATTGCAGAACAACTCAGAACCCAGGAGCAGAGAAGGGGCAGGGCCCGGGCTGTCTTGTTTGTGCCGGTGTCCCTGGGGCCCCCGTGGGCTTCCCGAGGGAGGGGTGCAGGGATTGGTGAGAAGGGCCCTGGGCAGAGCTGGGGACGGCCGAGGGGCGCCCGTCTCCTGTCAGTAGGGGGTGATCCCGACTGGGGAGCAAACTGAAACCTGCACTGAAGAGCCAGGGCCCTGAGTGGGAGGAGGCGGCCCTCCGGCCAGCACAGCGCCAGCCAGCTGCGGGGGACGGGCCATGGAGCCCATCTCTGGCTTGGGTCTGTGGACAAAGATGACTGTGGTGGGCTGGGTGGGCAGAGAGGAGCTGCACCCAGACCCAGGCCGGAGCCATCACCGAGGGCCAACCACTGGGTCAGTGACGCAGGGAACCCCCGGGAAGACCCCTTGAGGGTGGGGCCTGAGAGGCCGGCAGCTCCGCCCCTCCAGCCTCACTCCACTCCCTTCCCCACGCTGTTCCAGCCGTGTGCTCTGTGATCATAAACCAAGGAGTAAAGATGCTAGAATTCACGTGGAAACACAGGAGCCCCTGTGCAGCTAAAACAGCCGGAGGCTTCACAATACCAGATTTCAGACCTCCTACAGGGCAGTGATCATCAAATCAGCCTGGTACTGGCACAAAAACAGATGTGCAGACCAATGGAACAGAAAAGAAACCCAGAAGTCAATCCACACATCTACAACCAACTTATGTTTGACAAAGGAGCTAAAACCAATCCCTGGAGTGAGGACAGTCTCTTCACCAAACAGTGCTGGGAGAACTGGATTCCACGTGCAGGAGTATGAAACAGGACCCACCCTACACCTTACACAAAACCCACTCAACACGGATCAAAGACCTCAATCTACTACCCTATACCATCAAATTACTAGGGATCATGGGGGACACTCTGCAAGACACTGGCACAGGCAAAGCCTTCGTGGAGAAGCCCCCAGAGGCACAGGCAGCCAAAGCCAACACGGACAAATGGGATTACATCAGGCTGAGAAGCTCCTGCATTGCAAAAGAAGCACTCAGCAAAGCGAAGAGGCAACCGACAGAATGGGAGAAAATATTCGCAAAGTGTGCAGCTGATAAAGGGTTAATATCCAGAATCTATAGAGTTCAAGAAACTCAACAACAAAACAAACAACCCAGTTAAGAGATGGGCCAAGGACCTAAACAGACATTTTTCTTTTTTCTTTCTTTCTTTCTTTCTTTCTTTCTTTCTTTCTTTCTTTCTTTCTTTCTTTCTTTCTTTTTTTGACAGGCAGAGTTAGTGAGAGAGAGAGAGAGAGAGAGAGAGAGAGAGAGAGAGAGAGGTCTTCCTTCTGTTGGTTCACTCCCCAAATGGCCGCTACAGCCGGTGTGCTGCAGCCAGTGTGCCACGCCAATCCGAAGCCAGGAGCCAGGTGCTTCTCCTGGTCTCCCATGCGGGTGCAGGGCCCAAGCACTTGGGCCATCCTCCACTGCCTTCTCTGGCCGCAGCAGAGAGCTGGACTGGAAGAGGGGCAACCGGGACAGAATCTGGTGCCCCAACCGGGACTAGAACCTGGTGTGCCGGTGCCCCAGGCAGAGGATTAGCCTAGTGAGCCGAGGCGCTGGCCAACAGACATTTTTCAAAAGAGGAAATCCAAATGGCCAACAGACACATGAAAAAATGTTCAGGATCACTAGCCCTCAGGGAAATGCAGATCAAAACCACAAGGAGGTTTCACCTCATCCTGGTCAGAATGGCTCTCGTACAGAAATCTACCAACAACAGATGCTGGTGAGGATGTGGGGAAAGGTGCCCTGGTCCACTGTTGGTGGGAATGCAAACTGGTGCAGCCACCTGGAGGACAGGATGCAGACTCCTCAGAGGAGAGTCCTCCTGAGTATGGACCTGCCACGTGACCCAGCCATCCCCCTCCTGGGAATTCACCCAAGGGAGAGGAAATCAGTAAACAAAGGAGCTGTCTGCACCTCCATGTTCACTGCTGCTCAATGCGCAATCGCTAAGCCAGGGAATCAACCTAAGTGCCCGTCAACAGAAGATGGTAAAGACAGATTGTGGGCTGTGTACACCGTGGAATAGCACACAGTGGTAAAAAAGAATAAATCCTGTCTTTTGCAACAGAATGGATGACTCTGGAAAGCATTGCCCTTAGTGAAGAGAGCCAGTCCCAAACACAGATTCCGCGTGTCTGCCTGACCTGTGGCTGTTACTGCAGGAACACAACCGGCACGGGAGTGGACCCGACACCTTGTGGCCCGAATGTTGTTTGCAACCCACGCTCCTGGGGCTGGGGGGGAGCCCGATCCACACCTGCACCATTTATAGAAAGAGCAAGGAGGGGGTTGTGTCCCAGACTGCGCCCCAAAGTCCGTTCTCTTTACACCAATGGGCATTTGACAGCCACGGCGAGGGGCGCGGCTCCAGCCTGTGAGCTGTGGAGGCTGTGGCCGCAGCCCTGGGGCCTGTGTTGGCTCTGGGCAGCTGGTGGAGCTGAGCCGTGGTGCAGGGAGCTGCAGGAGCGGCTGGTTTCGGCGCGCAGATGGCTGGGGCCTGGTGGGGACAGCATGCAGGGGTCAGGGGGAAGGAGGTGGGTGGAGAGGGAGAGAGAGAGAGCGCCTCCACCTGCTGGTCCACTCCCCAGATGCCTGCAGAGCCCCGGGCTGGGCCAGGCTGAGGACCCGAGGCGGGGCCCCCCAGGACCCCGCTTCTGTGGCCCGGCCCTGTTTGCGGCCGCGTTGCACATGGGGGCCAGCAGGGGGCAGCCTATCCAACGCCCTGACTGAGGAGTGAGGAGGGGCTGCAAACTGCTGAGTGACATCTGACTCAGCCTGGGGGGGAGGGACTGAGCCCTGTGCTGCTGGAGCCACAGGACTGCTGGACGTGGGCAGGGGCAGAGCCGCCCGGGGCCGGCAGGGAGGGGCTCGGGTGCAGGACGGGAGTGTGCGGGGTGTGTGTGTGTGTGTGGCTGCACACGTGTGAGACACGGACGCCGGGTGGTGCCATGAAACACAGTGAATTTCCTGTTGTGTGTATGTCACACGTAGATGTACAACAGTGAAGGCTGAGAGTCGATGAGGCACAAACCCAAGAATGACAGGCTCCCACCCGGACAAGCTGTCGGTCAGATGCAGGGCCCGCCCCTCCTGAGCCTCCCCGCCTCCCTGTCGCAGTGCAATCTCCGAGTCTCACTCGCCCAAGGGCCAGGGCTGAGGAACCTTCCAGAACCTGTCCCAGTCTCCAGACGCAGCCGTGGGGCTGCTGGGCTGTGACAGGGTGCAGGTGTGGGGATGTGACACAGGTGCGGGTGCTGGGCTGTGACACAGGTGCAGGTGTGGGGCTGTGACACAGGTGCAGGTGTGGGGCTGTGACACAGGTGCAGGTGCTGAACTGTGACACAGGTGCAAGTGTGGGGCTGTGACACAGGGTGTGGGTGTGGGGCTGTGACACATGTGCGGGTGTGGGGCTGTGACACAGGTGCAGGTGTGGGGCTGTGACACAGGTGCAGGTGTGGGGCTGTGACACAGGTGCGGGTGCTGGGCTGTGACACAGGTGCGGGTGTGGGGCTGTGACACAGGTGCAGGTGTGGGGCTGTGACACAGGTGCAGGTGTGGGGCTGTGACACAGGTGCGGGTGCTGGGCTGTGACACAGGTGCGGGTGTGGGGCTGTGACACAGGTGCAGGTGTCAGGCTGTGACACAGGTGCGGGTGTGGGGCTGTGACACAGGTGCGGGTGCTGGGCTGTGACACAGGTGCGAGTGTGGGGCTGTGACACAGGTGCGGGTGCTGGGCTGTGACACAGGTGCAGGTGCTGGGCTGTGACACAGGTGCGGGTGTGAGGCTGTGACACAGGTGCGGGTGTGGGGCTGTGACCAGGGTGCGGGTGCTGGGCTGTGACACAGGTGCGGGTGTGGGGCTGATACACAGGGTGCAGGTGCTGGGCTGTGACACAGGTGCGGGTGCTGGGCTGTGACACAGGTGCGGGTGTGGGGCTGTGACACAGGTGCAGGTGTGGGGCTGTGACACAGGGTGCAGGTGTGGGGCTGTGACACAGGGTGCAGGTGTCAGGCTGTGACACAGGTGCGGGTACTGGGCTGTGACACAGGTGCGGGTGTGGGGCTGATACACAGGGTGCAGGTGCTGGGCTGTGACACAGGTGCGGGTGCTGGGCTGTGACACAGGTGTGGGTGCTGGGCTGTGACCAGGGTGCGGGTGTGAGGCTGTGAAACAGGGTGCAGGTGTGGGGCTGTGACACAGGGTGCAGGTGTCAGGCTGTGACACAGGTGCGGGTACTGGGCTGTGACACAGGGTGCAGGTGTGGAGCTGTGACACAGGTGCGGGTGTGGGGCTGTGACACAGGTGCGGGAGCTGGGCTGTGACACAGGTGCAGGTGTGGGGCTGTGACACAGGTGCGGGTGTGGGGCTGTGACACAGGTGCGGGTGTGGGGCTGTGACACAGGTGCAGGTGCTGGGCTGTGACACAGGTGCGGGTGCTGGGCTGTGACACAGGTGCAGGTGCTGAACTGTGACACAGGTGCGGGTGTGGGGCTGTGACACAGGTGCGGGTGTGGGGCTGTGACACAAGTACAGGTGCTGGGCTGTGACACAGGTGCAGGTGTGGGGCTGTGACACAGGTGCAGGTGCTGGGCTGTGACACAAGTACAGGTGCTGGGCTGTGACACAGGTGCAGGTGTGGGGCTGTGACACAGGTGCAGGTGCTGGGCTGTGACACAGGGTGTGGGTGTGGGGCTGTGACACAGGTACAAGTGTGGGCTGTGACACAGGGTGTGGGTGTGGGGCTGTGACACAGGTGCGGGTGTGGGGCTGTGACACAGGTGCAGGTGTGGGGCTGTGACACAGGTGCGGGTGCTGGGCTGTGACACAGGTGCGAGTGTGGGGCTGCGACACAGGTGCGGGTGCTGGGCTGTGACACAGGTGCAGGTGTGGGGCTGTGACACAGGTGCAGGTGCTGGGCTGTGACACAGGTGCGGGTGTGGGGCTGTGACACAGGTGCAGGTGTGGGGCTGTGACACAGGTGCGGGTGTGGGGCTGTGACACAGGTGCAGGTGTGGGGCTGTGACACAGGTGCAGGTGTGGGGCTGTGACACAGGTGCAGGTGTGGGGCTGCGACACAGGTGCGGGTGCTGGGCTGTGACACAGGTGCAGGTGTGGGGCTGTGACACAGGTGCGGGTGCTGGGCTGTGACACAGGTGCGAGTGTGTCTGGCTGTGACACAGGTGCGGGTGCTGGGCTGTGACACAGGTGCGAGTGTGGGGCTGTGACACAGGTGCGGGTGCTGGGCTGTGACACAGGTGCGGGTGCTGGGCTGTGACACAGGTGCAGGTTTGGGGCTGTGACACAGGTGCAGGTGCTGGGCTGTGACATAGGTGCGGGTGTGAGGCTGTGACACAGGGTGCAGGTGCAGGTGTGGGGCTGTGACACAGGTGCGGGTGTAGGGCTGTGACACAGGTGCAGGTGTGGGGCTGTGACACAGGGTGGGTGCTGGGCTGTGACAGGGCGCGAGTACTGGCTGTGACAGGGCTCGGCTGCTGGGATGTGACAGTGTGTGGGTACTGGCTGTGACAGGGCGCTGGTGCTGGGATGTGACAGGGCGCGGGTACTGGCTTGACAGGGTGCTGGGCTATGATAGGGTGTGGGTACTGGCTGTGACACAGGGTGTGGGTACTGGCTGTGACAGGGCGCGGGTGCTGGGCTGTGACAGGGTGTGGGTACTGGCTGTGACAGGGCGCGGGTGCTGGGCTGTGACAGGGTGTGGGTACTGGCTGTGACAGGGCGCGGGTGCTGGGATGTGACAGGGTGTGGGTACTGGCTGTGACAGGGCGCGGGTGCTGGGATGTGACAGGGTGTGGGTACTGGCTGTGACAGGGCGCGGGTGCTGGGCTGTGACAGGGTGTGGGTACTGGCTGTGACACAGGGCGCGGGTACTAGGCTGTGCCGGTGGTGCCGGTGCTGCTGCCCTAGCATTTGTGCCTCTGCTCGGCTTTCTGGGGTGTGGAGGAGGGTCCCAGCCCTGGGCAGAGTACATCAGAGACACAGGGTGCGGGGCTGGAGCCACCACCCCGTGCACAATGAACACCCTGCCCCTGAAGCCCCCCCGCATGCCCTGACCGCCCCTTTCATAGCTGGGTGCTATAGCGCCCTCAGGCCCCGATGCTTATCTGGGTGTCTCGTCTCTGTGCCACCTCCTGCCTGTGTCACCGTGGAATTGCATCAAGGTTTCAATCAGCACTGTCAAATGACAGGTGTCAGCCAGACAGGCAGGGCTGCCGCACCCAAGGCCACACGTGGCTGGGATGACAGCTTCCCGGGGGAGCGACGACTCGGGGACGGGCAGAAGCAGCCACACCCCTGGCACCTTGCCCTCTGCAGGAGGTCAGCCCCATCGGAGCTGGAAGCACCCCTCCAGCCTCGGGCCTGGGTCCTCTGAGCTCCCAGGGCTGCCGTGCGGGTCGACCCGGTGCCGGGGGGCAAGCTCGTGAGCAGTGGGGCGCCAGCCCTCCCCCACTCCCCCACGCTGTCCTTGCCACTCCCAGGGCCCCTTAGCGAGCTCCGGGAAGCGAAGGTCCAGAAGTCTGTTTGGTGAAAACATTCTGAGAGCTGCCCCGGTTTGTCCATAACCATGTTCCATCAGCTCCCAGAAAGCCTGGTGTGTGGATTTCAGTTCTTTTGGCACCAAAATAAACTCTTTCGATCCCACTCTCCACAAACACGTTGAAGGACTTTGTAGCCTGGAGCCCCTGTGGGAGCTGGGCAGAGACGGCGTCTGGCCAGGGCACCGCCAAGCCGTGACTCCGGCTGTCACACACGCCTGTGCCTGTGTGGGCGCTGCCTCCCTCCCGGTGACCTGTGTCGCCCCTGGCCACGTGGACGCAGGTGTCCAGAGCAGCTCATCTACTCCTGAGTCAGCCCCCCGCCGCCCTGCGCAGCCCGGCTGTCTCGCCCCGCTGTCCCGCCTGTCTGTCACCCTGTCCCACCAGCTCTTCTCGCACCGCAGGGACCCCAAAGATGACGCCGCAGCAGGGATGGCGACGGCCTGGCTGTGCCGGCCAGACCCTGGGGCAGGGGGTCTGATCGGGCACTGATTAGGTCAGCTGTGGGGACAGGGCGTGGCCGGGAGCAGGACTGTGTCACTGCTGCTGTGCCAGAACCCGAAGAAGCAGAGCCTTCCAGAACAGAGGTCAGGGAGAAGCCCCGACCCAGGGTCTCTCCCGGGACGCCCGGCCACGCCCCGGCCCCCAGCCAAGAAAGCAGGGGCTCCGTCCCCAGTGCACAGGATGTGAGCTGTCAGGGGTGGGGGGCGATGGCTGAGTGCTGGCAGCAAGAGCAGGGGCTGGGCTGACTTTCCCTCCCTGGGCGCCTCTTCCTGCACATGTGTGCGTGCGTGTGTGCGTGTGTGTGCATGTGCCCCCACTCCTCTCATTCTGAGCACGTGTGCGCAGAAGCTGTGCAGGCTCCTGGCCAGCTTGGCCTCTGCCCCCCCCCCGTCCAGCGGCCTTCCTGCAGTGCCCAGGGCACCCGCTGTCCAGAGGCTGAGGAGGGCGGCTACCCACTGACCTGGATCACAGTGTCCAGCCCCAGCCGCGATAGCTGGGTGGCGTCCCAATCACCAGGCTCACTGGGCACGGAGCTCATGGCGGCCAGAGGCAGGGCTCAGAGACGCCTGCCCGGTGTACCGGCTGCACGCCTGCCTGGCACCTGGACACCCAGACACCTTCATGTGGTCACTGGAGCTGTGGGCGTTGCCCAGCAACCAGGACGCTGAGGGCTGGGTCTCCCTGGAAACAGGCTTGCGGGCCCTGTTGCTATGGCGACCAAGGAGTTCCGTTGGCTGCAAACTGTGTCCCTGGAGACCCAGCGAGGCCATCCTGAGCAAGGACACCCGGGATGGCCCCCCAAGAGCCCCCATGCGCCCAGCAGCCATGCACCAGGCACACGGCACAAACCTCCAGTCCCCGCCACCCATGGCCCTGAGCTGCAGCTGTGCCAGGAACTCAGGGTGGGTGGTGGGTGGCAAGGCAGAGGGGATACTGAGGCTGGAGCAGGAGGGGCTGTCCCTGGAGCCCTGGGGCAGCCCGTCCTCTCCCACCCCCCATCCCTGTGCCCCCAGGCTGTCTGTGCTGCACACGCCTCTCTGTCCCCTCCCCTGAGACTGCTCGTCCCGAGAGGGCACCTCCTGCTGGCTGATGCTGGTGCAGCCCCTCTGGGGGAGCCCCCCCCCCCCGCTCAGGGACCAAGACTGAGTGTCCTCACAGCCCTCAGAGCCAGCTGCAGACTGGCAGGTGCCCCCACCCCTGCCTCCTAGCACAGCCAGGGGGCCCAGGCAGTGACAGTGACCATTGGGCTGGTCAGCATGCCCGACCTCAAGCCTGCCTGGACCACCTCTCAGAACTGACATTCCGGAAAGGGAGGTCTCCTGCAGAGAGGAAGCCCCTCCCCAACACCATGAAACGCCCATGGCCAGGGCCGAGGGCACAGTGGCCAGGGTGTCCCTTGGGGGCCAGGCCAGGCTCACTGGCTGGACAAAGCCCTACTTGACACTTGCGGCCAGGGTTCACTGGACAGTGCCAGAGCACGGGGGCCTGCTCAGTGCCTCTGATGGTGGCTCTGGGCCAGTGCTGACCTCTGACTTCTGCTCCAGGTTCAGACCCTGCGGCCTTCCAGACTCTCCCCAGCAACACGGCCACCTGCGCCCCAGGGCCTCTGCCCAAGTGCTGGACCCTGCTGAGCCGCAGCGAGCTGAGGTCCAGGGCCCAGGGGCTGTGACCCTGCCCTCCAGGGTGAGCTCCTGGGGTGGGGGTGGAGGCTGGAGCGTCCATCCAGGGCCACCTGCCAGAGGACGGCATCCTGTCCCCCTGAGGCAGAAGCCCCGTCAGAGCCCCTGTAGCCCCTGCGTGGGGTGACACAGGCAGCCCCGGCCTGGCGTCTGGTCCTGCTCTGGGGCTGAGCAGGTGAGGGGCCCTTGGGGGCTCCCGTGTGGATCAGAGGCCAGGGCGACATCTGCCCGTCTCTGGCACCTATGTGTGAGCAGTGCCCTGTAAGCTGTCCAGCCCAGTCCCTGCTTGTGGGAGTCCCCCATCCCAGGGCGACGGCTCCCTTGGACATGCTGGGCAGTCCCGGGCCCCGTGTGTACCACCAGTGTCCTGGCCAGGGCTGGGCCAGACGAGAGCTCCCAGGTTGGCCTCAGCCCTGGGCCTGAGAGTGACCGTCTACCGTGGTCCTCTCTGCAGCCCCTCGTGTCCACAGTCCTGGCAGTGCTGGGCCCACAAGGGGCATGGGCCAGGGGGCCAGCTCTGGGTGTGGACGGAGCAGGTGGGCAGCAGCCCCAGTGCCATCGGCAGTGCCACCAGCAGGTGCGGAGCCGAGTCCAGGACACGGCTGTGTTTTGGTGCATGCGTGGCGTGGTCCTGGCCCCTTCCTGTCCAGCACCCGAGGGACACCCCTGTGGCCTGGGTCAGCCGTGCCTCTGTGGAGGAGGTGCAGGTCCCTGAGGGCGCAGAGTCACCGAGACAGACGGGAAGCAGATTCCAGCAAGGTGACAGCCAGACGGGCCGCCCCGGAGGCTGCGGGCTTCAAGGGAGGCTCTGCATTCCTGCAGGCCCTCACCTCCACCCGAGCGCTGCCCTGCAGGTGACCCGTCCCCTGGGGCCGCCGCAGAGCCACCAGCAGCACCACCCTGTGCCCGGCAGCCCGGCGAGGGTGAGCAAGGGCAGGGGTGAGGCCGGCGGGCACGGGGCCTTCCCACAGGCAGCCCCTGTTCTCCGGGCGGGCCTGGGCCGGGATGGCTGCACCTGGGCACCCGTGCCGGAGGCAGTCCTGCCAGGTCCCAGGGCCAAGACGAAGAGCGCCCATCATCACCATGGATTTCCAGAGTGTCCGCCGTGGGCACCTGGGGACAGCCCTGGAGGGGACAGCCGGGCCACGGGGCCGCGGGCAGCACCAGCAGAGGAGAGCGTCAGTACCACACGGCCCGGACTCGTGCCTGGGCACAGGCGTGGAGGGAGAGCTGATGGCTGTGCAGCCGCGTGCAGGGGCCGGTGCCACTGAACCAGGCGCCTAAATGGCTGAGGCAGTGAGCTCTGCTCTGTTTAGGCACAGCAGTTCACAAAAACCCCAACAGGCTGGCCGTGGACATTGGCTTCTTATTTGGGTGCTGGTTCGAGTCCCGGCTGCTCCACTTCCGGTCCCGCTCCCTGCTAATGGCCTGGGACAGCAACCATGATGGCCCAAGTGCTTGGGCCCCTGCACCCACCTGGGGGACCCGGATGAAGTTCCTGGCTTTGGCCTGGCCCAGCCCTGGCAGTTGTGGCCAACTGGGGAGTGAACCAGCAGCTGGCGATCTCTCTCTGTCTCTCCCCGTCTCTAACTCTGACTTTGTAAATGAATAAATCTTAAAAAAAAAAAAAAAAGAAACCAATTAACAATCAAACAAAAACCTGCAGTGCACGCAGGGGGCACCTGGGGCCCAGGTGGGGGGACCCCGGGCAGGGGGCTCCAGCCCGACCCCGAGCCTGCTGTCTGTGCCCTGTGTGCTCCAGTGCGCCCTGTCTCACACAGCTTCCTCCCCTGGTGAGCCACCCTGGCCACGCCCAGCTCCCCTCCTTGCGCCATTAACCCCGGGCCCGCGGCCTCTAGGAGGGAGGATAGGAGGCAGACGCAGTGCGTGTCAGCACCACAGGTCCCACAGCTGGCTAGGCGCTGAGCTCACTGCACTCGGGCAGGCGGCACCCAGACAGGCAGCTGCCAGGCAGGCAGCACCGAGATAGGAGGCACCCCCCCATACACACCTGCACCCAGGCAGGTGGCTCTGAGACAGGAGGCACCCTACCCATGCCTGCACCCAGACAGGCGGCACCCCCTACTCCTGCACCCAGGCAGGCAGCACCCAGACAGGCAGCACCCCCTACTCCTGCACCCAGGCAGACAGCACCCAGGCAGGCAGCACCCAGACAGGCAGCACCCCCTACTCCTGCACCCAGGCAGACAGCACCCAGACAGGCGGCACCCCTACTCCTGCACCCAGGCAGACAGCACCCAGACAGGCGGCACCCCCTACTCCTGCACCCAGGCAGACAGCACCCAGACAGGCAGCACCCCCCTACTCCTGCACCCAGGCAGACAGCACCCAGACAGGCGGCACCCCCCTACTCCTGCACCCAGGCAGGCAGCACCCAGGCAGGCAGCACCCAGACAGGCAGCACCCCCTACTCCTGCACCCAGGCAGGCAGCACCCAGACAGGCGGCACCCCTACTCCTGCACCCAGGCAGACAGCACCCAGACAGGCGGCACCCCCTACTCCTGCACCCAGGCAGGCAGCACCCCCCTACTCCTGCACCCAGGCAGGCAGCACCCAGACAGGCAGCACCCCCACGCCTGCAGATGCCGAGGAAGCACACAATCCCCTGGTGCCAGGACCCAGGGTCCCCTCTGGCCACGAAGGCAGCCGTGGTCGGTGCTGGGGTTCGACTCCTGAGCTCTGCACACCTCAGGCCCCAGTTCTAGGAAATCACTGGGGGAGGGGTGGGGTGAGGCCACCCCACAGGGGTCTGTGTTTGGAGTCTCTCGGGCACCGTGGGCTCCAGAGACAGAGTGGCGAGTGGCGCTTTTGGGTGCGGCAGGGCGGGGCTGAGGGACACTGAGTGACAGACACGTGGGTGGGGCTCTTCCCAGGGCCTCCCGTGGTCCGAGCGTGTGCTGGGCCCGCTGTGGAGGCAGATGGCGGCCACGGCCCTAGCTGCTTCGAGCCCCCCTGGGGGCCCCCAGGCTGAGCTACCACGGCCCTGCTGACCTCGCGACCTTTCTGCTCCGTCAGTTGAACTCCTGGTGCCCCAGGCTTCCCGGTGTGGCCCGTGTGGGCCGCTGGCCAGACAGCCCCTCGGGGTTGCAGGCTGGGCTGGCCGGCCGCAGCCGGAAGGACCTGCTTGTCCACAGGGATTTTAATTGGCTGCTTCTTCCCCACCGCCCGGGCTTCCCCAAGAAGGGCCAGGACGTCCCACCCTCCGGTCCGCTGTGGCCAGAGCTGCCCCTGGAGCCCAGGCCTCACCCCTCCCACTGCATGCCCACCCAGCCCAAGTTTCCTGCAGTGACTCGCATGCACGCCCATCTTCCAGATGTGAAGACCGAGGCCCAGAGCAGCTCCAGAGCTCCCTGCAGGCCCTGGGCCCCCGTAGCACAGGGCAGGGAGCTGTTGGCCACCTGGAGCCCCGCGTTCCCTCAGAGGCAGTCCTTCCCCTTGCTTTGTTTCCTGGGGTCCACACCCCCTGAGCAGGTGTCTGATGTGAGAACACAGCCTCCCTGCCAGAGGGGCCGTGGATACCCTGTGGAGGGGCCCAGCTCGGCCCGCCCCGGCCCCTGACTCTGCCCCAGCCCCTGCCCTGCCCCAGCCCTGCCCCCGCCCCTGATGTGGCCACTATACCATTCAGGCCCCAGGGCGCAGCCTGGGGTCAGGGCTTGTCTGGCTGGGCCTGTTCCGGGTGGACATTCGCTTTCCTGGAGAGGCCCTCGGGGCTCTGGGTGAACAAGGCGCCGCCCGGAACAGCGTCCAGGAGCTTGGGTGCTGCCCCTCTACTCCCTGGGAGGTTTTTTTTTTAAAGTTTATGTATTTATTTGAAGAGGGGGAGAGACACAGAGAGAGAGTCTTCCGTCCAGTGGTTCACTCCCACGTGGGCATAAGGGCCCAGGCACCAGAGCCGCCCCTGCTGCCTCCCCGGGTGTGCCAGCAGGGAGCTGGATGTGGACACGCCCACCTCCCCGCCATCTGCACACGGAGCCGCCCGGGGGCTACAGCTCCTCTGGTGCCCCCTGAACTAAGCACCACCCGTGGTGGCCTGTGGTGGCCTGGGGAGCTCTGGGTGGCCTGTGGTGGCCTGTGGTGGCCTGTGGTCAGTCAAGCAGCCCCAGGACACTCGGGCCGACTCCGAGCGGCTGCTGCAGGGCTCAGGCAGCGCTGGGCTCAGCGCTGCCATGGAGACAGCACCAGCCCTGCCCCTGGCGCTTCCTGGGGTGCGTGGACTCTGTTCAGGTGTGACGTCCCCTCCCCACGCACCCCTCCCAGCACACCTGGGAATTCCTGAAATACAGGATCCGTGCTTCAGTCCCCAAGCTGCCCTGAGACGCACTCCACACAAGCACGCGCCCCATGCAGGCCACGGATGGGCGCCTGCGCCTCCCCCGCCCGCTGGCCCTGCCTGCTTGGTCCCCACTGGCGCAGCTTCCAGGAAGCCACTGCTGGGCCCCCACCCTGGAGCTGCCCGCTCTGTGCCGGCACTGCGCCCAGCCCCAGCACCCCGAGGAGACCCCCGGAGCTGAGCGTCTACCACGGGCCGGGGCCCTGGGAAGGAAGGGCGTGGCTCGCCCGGGGCTGTGTGGTCCTCAGGGCACCGGCCCCTCAACTAAAGTGGAAGGGGCCTCAGGACAAGCGGCTCTGTCCAGCTGAGGAGCTGGCGGGCGTCCGCGAGGGACAGCGTGTCGCAGCCCAGGCCACAGCAGGGGTCGCGTTGGCCCAGCTGGGGCTTCCTGAGGCCAGGGGAGGAGTCTCCATCCTGTGGGTGACCAAGGTCGAAGCAGGGGCAGCCAGGGCGTGGCCTGGCCACTGCCCCCAGCCCTGTCTGCCTTAGAGGCAGGTGGCACGGCCTGGGCTGCAGGGAAACAGGGTGAAGTGTGGGGGAGGGGCAAGGTGGAGTGGGACTGTGTGGGGTGGGGGCCTGCTCTGGGGGCAGGAGCTGGGTGCTGGGGGAGGGTGTGGAGCAGCTGCCGAGCTTGCTTGGGGGAGGAGCCTGTGGGACACCCTGGAGAGACTCGGGGTGGCAGTGGGGGTCTGGGCCGGGGTGCAGAGCAGAGGGCTAGGGCTGGGGGGGGCCCTACAAAGACTGCAATGGACACAAGGTGGGCCCCCGACCCCAGAGCCAGGCCAGAGAGGCGTCCCCAGAAGGCAGGAGGTCGGGGGTCCTGGCACAGGGTGCCCCGAGGGGGACGGGCCACCAGGGATGGGGCTTTGAGTGGCTGCGGAGTGCAGCTCCCAGGTTCTGGCCCAGCGGCTGCAGGTGGCGTCTCCACGTCCACTGTTTGTAGACAAGAGAGCCTGGGCTGCCGGCGCAGGTGCTGTGGGGCCAAGGGTCATGGGGGCGGGTCCTATCTGCCTGTCAAGACTTGCTCCACGCTGCAGAGTGCCTGCAGGTGTGTGTGTGTGTGGGGGGGAGGCAAGGCTCTCCAGCCAGGCAGGGTGGAGCCACCCAGGCTGCTTCCTCCAGTACCAGACAGCTCCAGCTCGAGGCCAGGTGGGTGCCAGCTCCCGTATGGCAGAGGCCGGGATGGGAAGGGTGGGCAGCCTGCAGGTGCCAGGCCAGGTGGGCAGGCTCAGGACGCACAGGCCAGATCCACACCCAGGCTGCGGCTCTGCCAGGGTGGGGCTCCTACCTCGGGTGAGCACAGGGCTTTGAGGGCTCCCAGCCACCTGGGAAAGAGGACGGCTCCCACAGGGGGCTCTGGGTGGCCACCGCCTGCCTCTCTGTCCCCTCCAGCCTGGCGGCTCCACTCCCAGGGCCGTGCCTCCTGCTATTGGGGTGGGGGTGGCGGGGAGCTGACCCCTGGGCCTGAGTGGGGCCTCCCGGGAGTGGCAGTGACAGGAGGGAGGTGGGCGGAGGGTGGTGAGCAGGCCCCGCCTCCTGCTGCCTCTAGGGACATTCCTGGTGGCTGGTGGCTGACTCACCCACTGCGAAGGCCTTGGCCCCCATTCAGCTATTTAGCCGCGGCTGCCAGGCTGTCACTGGAACTCCACTGCGCGGGGAGCCGCCCTCGCCTGGACCCAGCCATGGCCGTGCAGGTGTCCCTGTGGCACCACTACCTGGCGGCCGCCCGGTCGCGGCAGGCGCCCCGCGCGCAGGCCTTCCAGGGCGCGGAGGACGTGCTGCTCACCGTGCTGGAGCGCCTGCAGGCCCTGGACGCCCGCTTCCTCGTGGACTACTCCCGCGACGCGGAGGCCTTCCAGTTCGCCCTGCGCTCCTCGGAGGGCCCGCTGGACGTGCAGGTGCCGCTGCGTGTGGACGCCCAGGCGCTCCTGGTCCAGGAGCTCGAGGCCGCCGAGCCCGGCCAGGGTCCCGGGTGCTGCCGCCTGGGCATCCCCAGGGACGCGGCCGGCCTGGAGCGCTGGACGACGGACGACGTCTTCAGCGCGTCCTCGGAGGCCGACGCCGAGTGCTGCGGCCACATCGTGCCCAGCAAGGTCCTGCGTGTGCTCAGGGAGCTGCTGGTGGCCGCCATTGTGCACTGCAGGCACCACGGCCTCATCCCCCCAGGTAGAGGCTCCACGTGCGGGTGTGTGTGTGTGTTCTCCCAGGGGCACCAGCCATGGTGGGGTGTGTGTGTGTGTATATATGTATGTGTGTGTGTGCTCACCCAAGTGCACCTGCCACGGTAGTGTGTGTGTGTGTGTGTGTGTGTGTTCTCCCAGGGGCACCAGCCATGGTGGTATATATGTGTGTGTGTGTGTGTGTATATATGTATGTGTGTGTGTGCTCACCCAAGTGCACCTGCCACGGTAGTGTGTGTGTGTGTGTGTGTGTGTTCTCCCAGGGGCACCAGCCATGGTGGTATATATGTGTGTGTGTGTGTGTATATATGTATGTGTGTGTGTGCTCACCCAAGTGCACCTGCCACGGTAGTGTGTGTGTGTGTGTGTGTGTGTTCTCCCAGGGGCACCAGCCATGGTGGTATATATGTGTGTGTGTGTGTGTATATATGTATGTGTGTGTGTGCTCACCCAAGTGCACCTGCCACGGTAGTGTGTGTGTGTGTGTGTGTGTGTTCTCCCAGGGGCACCAGCCATGGTGGTATATATGTGTGTGTGTGTTTGTATATATGTATGTGTGTGTGTGCTCACCCAAGTGCACCTGCCACGGTAGAGTGTGTGTGTGTGTGTGTGTTCTCCCAGGGGCACCAGCCATGGTGGTATATATATGTGTGTGTATGTATGTATGTGTATGTGTGTGTATGTGTGTGTGCTCACCCAGGGCACCAGCCATGGTAGGGTGTGTGTGTGTGTGTGTGTGCTCACCCAGGGCACCAGCCTTGGTGGTGTATGTGTGTTTGTGTATGTATATATGTGTATGTGTGTGTGTGTGTGTGCTCACACAGGTGCACCTGCCATGGTAGGGTGTGTGTGTGTGTGTGTGTGTGCTCACCCAGGGCACCAGCCTTGGTGGTGTATGTGTGTTTGTGTATGTATATATGTGTATGTGTGTGTGTGTGTGCTCACCCAGGGCACCAGCCTTGGTGGTGTATGTGTGTTTGTGTATGTATGTGTATGTGTGCCATGGTGGTTTGTGTGTGTTTGTGTGTCTGTGTGCTTTCTCCCAGGGGCACCTGCACACAGTGGCGGTGTCTGCAAATGTGCAGGAGCACGCGTGTGTGACCGTGGCGTGTGTGCACAGGGGTGACTGTCCTGTGTGGCTGCAGGCACACACGTGTGTGTGCATGTGAGCCCTGACTGCGTGCCAGGTGTGCGTGCTGGACTCTTGGGAGCTGGGAACGGCGCTCTGAGGTTCCCCAGCCCAGCGTCTCCCTGAAGGCAGAGGACGCCTCTGCCCTGGTGGGACTGTGTCGCGCTGCGGCTGCGGCTGCGGCTGCTCAGTGAGCGTCCTGGCGAGGTGGCCATGCTGCTCTCTAACCGGCCAGAATCTCACAGTTGCTCTGCTCCACGAGGGCACCCGGTGTGGTCCTGGACACGGGGTCCTGCTGTCAGTCACGGCCACGGTGACCCCCGCACGTGTGCATGGCTGAGGGGCTACCGTGCTGCCGGGGTGCTGGCTGCTTTCCCGCACACAGGTGCTGGCCCCTCCCTCCTCTGGGGTCGTGTGGGTGCTGCCTGGGGCCGGACTCGGGCTGCCTGCAGTAGGCCCAGGCAGGGGCGGAGGCCGTGGGCCCTGAGCGATGAGGCGTGGCTGCCACTTCCTCCCTGGAGCTCACTGCCGTGCCCTCCTCTTCGGGGCAGTGAGTGGTGGTGGTTGGCGCAGCCCACAGCAGCATGTGAGGTGAGGGCCACAGTCCCCTGCAGGAGCCACCCCCTCTGGCTCTTCCTGTGGGGGGAGGCGGATGGCCGACACCTGTGCAGCTGGGCTGGGGGTCCAGGAGGGCCTCCCTCAGACCTGCCCTGTGTCCTGGGCTGGTGCCTGGCCTCCCAGGGCCTGAGCCGTCACTAGGGGCCAGCCCACAGCTGCCCTGTGGGGACCTCTGGCCACCTCCTGGGCCACATCCCCTTGCCCGGCCCCACAGGGCTGTCCCCAGTGGGCGCTCACAGGGAGCCCACTCCTGGGGCTGCTCTCACCCCAGGTTGGCGCCGCCGGCAGCTGAGCCGGGCATCAGGGCCTCTCGGGCTCTGGTCCTGGTGCTTGCTTAGAAGGAAACCCAGCATAGCTGAGGGACTGGGATCCAGCTGCCCCCGCCCTGGGAACTGGTGAGACCAGCCCGGGGCTGCAGGAGGGGTGGCGGGGCCAGGGGTGGCTGCTGCCTTGTGTGACTGACAGGTGTGGACACCGGAAGCTGTGACTGTGACTGACAGTGCCTTCGCTTCCATGCTCCGGGGGCCTGGGGCCACTGCGCCCTTTCTCTGGGGGGCGGATAGACCCGGGTCAGAGAGGTCCACACGGAGGGACTGTGGCGCTGAGGGTCCCTGGGGGCTGCAGAGAGGGACCAGGGCTGTGCAGTGGCAGCTGGCGGGCGGGGGCGGGCCGTTGCAGGTTCCCTGAGTGCGGCCAGCCTGGAGGAGGAGCAGCTGCACCTGTCCCTCTTGGTGTCCGGCGGCTGGAGGAAGATCCGCTTCAACGTGGTGCCTGTGGTGAGGAGGGAGCACCCGGGGCCCGCCCTGGAGGGGGCCCAGCTGTCGCCGGGATTGCCCGAGGGCAGCCTGCAACGCATCCTCAGCCACGGGGTGGACCTGGTGCCGGCCAGCGGCCAGCATTGGAGGTAGGTGCCCGCTGGAGCCGCCCGCCCTGCCCGTGATGTCTGTGTCCCACCGAGGTGTCTGGGTCTCAGGGTCCCACGTGGGGAGGGCCTTGCTGGAGGTCCCTTCTGAGGTTCCCAGATGACCGAGTCCCGGGCTCCCCTGCTCTGCAACCAGGGTGCTGTGGACTCTGCGAGGGTCATCTGCGCCCCAGCTGGTGTTTGGGAGGGGGCAGGAAGGGGGCCCTGGCCTAGAGACCCCACACCAAGGGCTGGGAGCCAGCCCCATGCCGCTGGGAAAGAGCCGAGCAGGCACCACGGGGGACGGGGCCTGTCCCCACCCCGGTGGACAGTGGCCACGTGCGGTGCCCTCTGCCTGCCGCAGCCCCTGGGCCCTGTGGGCTGTGCCGCTGGCCTGGGCTGGCCAGGTTGTGCCCACGCCCAGAGCAGGGCTGGGCCGGGCAGCTGAGCTGCGTGAAGGGGGAGGCTCAGCCCCAAGACTTCGAAGGCTGCGGCCCAGGGCGCGGCCGGGCTCCAGGCCTCATCGCTTTTTTGAGCGTCCAGCAAGCACCTCGGGCACTGGGGTGAGGGCAGAGGCTCTGAGCCTGGCCGGGCACTGCCGTCCCCCACGGCGGGTCTGAGACACGCATTCTGTCCACACCAAGTCCCTGCCTGCCTTGGGCCCAGGAGGCTCCGAGAACTGAGCAGCAGCCGAGGACGGGGCTCCCGGGGAACGCGGGGGCCCGGGGTTCCGGGGCTCCGGCAGCCGGGCCAGGCCGAGATCTGGGGGAGGGGCCCTGCGCTCAGCCTGCGGCTCTGGCTTCCAGGACCTCCACGGACTACCTGCTCACAAGGCTGCTGCACGCTCTGGGCTCCCTCCCCGGCCACAGGCTGGACGGGCTCTGCATCCTGGACAGGGTGAACCACGAGAGCTGGCGGGACGGTGGCCAGAGCCCCGGCCTGAGCTTCAGCCACCTGAAGGTAGGCAGCTGCCCCGCCCTGTACCCTGGGGGCGGCAGGCAGGGGCACAGCCTCGAGCCCCAGCAGCTCAGCCCAGAGGGGCGCCTGAGCCAGCTCCGTGCTGGGGATGCTGAGGTCCCGGGGGACCGCGGGGGCAAGGCTGTGGGTCGTGGGGCGTCTGGCAGCAAGCGTGGGCGCAGAGGGATGCTGCCGGCCAGAGCTCGGGTCGGTGAGAGTGCCGGTCCCCTTCTTGGGCTCACTGGGGCCACAGCAGCCGGGCAGCACCGTGGCCCAAAGGGGCTCTGTGCCACCCAGCACAGAGCGGGGCTCTGGCCGGGGGTCGTGACAGGAGCAGAGCCGGGCGCAGGGGAGGGTGTGGACCAGGGGCTCACCGGCCGCCCCGCAGGCGGTGCTGCTGTGGGCCTCGGCGCTGTTCCCGTCCCCGGAGGACTGGGCGGAGCTGCAGGGTGCCGTGTACCGCCTGCTGGTGGTGCTGCTGAGCTGCCTGGCCACCCAGCGCCTGCCCCACCCGCTGTGCCCCACCCACAACCTGCTGGGGGCCCTGGGCCCGGACCTGCACGCCGTGTACCCACTCGTGGAGCGCTTCGCCAGCCAGCCCGAGGCGTCCCTGCGCATCCACGCCACCCACCTGGGCCGCTGCCCGCCCCCTCGCCTCGGCCACGGCATCAGGGCGCTGCTGCAGCTGCCGGCCAGCGACCCCGCCTACTGGGCCACTGCCTACTTTGACGTCCTGCTGGACAAGGTGGGCCGCCAGGGGTGCACGGGGTGGGGATGCAGCCGCTCCGGCACCTGGCCTCTGCCTCCGAAGGTGAGGTCCGGCTGCTGGGCGGATGCTGGGGAGGGAGTCAGGCTCCATGGGAGGGGCTGCGGGCCCAGGGCTGCTCTCTGGACGCTGGGGCAGGTGTCTGGGGCCCCAGTCTCACGCTCAGAGCCCCACTTTTGCCCTGCGGGGATCCATGGCCACACCTCTGGGGCGGTGCTCCGAGAGCCTCCGCGCCCCCACCCCGCTCCCCTCCCCCATCTCTGGTCCCCTCCTTGCAGTGACCTTGAGGCCCGGTGGCCACCATGGCCTGGGCTTCTCTGTTTTAGCCAATGCCACCTGCTGGGGGCTGCCCGCCTCCTAGGGGTCACCTCCCCCATGGCTTCACTGCTGCACCCACGTCCCCAGCCCAGGCTCTCAGCAGGCCTGTGTGGGCGGGGCCTGGCAGTCAGCTTCAGCCAGGGTAGGGCACCCGTGTGTGAGGAAGGCAGCCGGCGCGGTGCACCTGCGGGATGACTGGCAGAGCCTGGGCGGGAGGGCCGGGGGCAGGAGGGCGGGAGGTGGGAGGGCGGGAGGCAGGAGGCGGGAGGGCAGGAGGGCAGAAGGGCAGGAGGGCCAGGGACAGGAGGGCAGGAGGTGGGAGGCAGGAGGGCGGGGGGCGGGAGGGCTGGGGGCAGGAGGGCAGGAGGCGGGAGGCGGGAGGGCGGGGGGCAGGAGGGCGGGAGGTGGGAGGGCGGGGGGCGGGAGGGCGGGAGGTGGGAGGGCGGGAGGCAGGAGGCGGGAGGCGGGAGGGCGGGGGGCAGGAGGGCGGGAGGTGGGAGGGCGGGAGGCAGGAGGCGGGAGGGCAGGAGGGCAGAAGGGCAGGAGGGCCGGGGGCAGGAGGGCAGGAGGGCAGGAGGCAGGAGGGCCGGGGGCAGGAGGGTGGGAGGTGGGAGGGCAGGAGGGAAGGAGGGCAGGAGGCGGGAGGCAGGAGGCGGGAGAGCCGGGGACAGGAGGCGGGAGGCGAGAGGGCCGGGGACAGGAGGACCGGACGCAGGAGGCCAAGCTGTTGATGTTGAGTTCCGGGCGCCGGGACCCTGGGACGGCCCCCGATGTCCCTGACCCTTCTCCCTGCCCGGCCTCAGTTCCAGGTCTTCAACATCCAGGACCAGGACCGAGTCTCTGCCATGCACAGCGTCTTCCAGAAGACCAAGAAGCTGGGCGCTGGAGAGGGCTGAGCAGGGCGGGGCGCCCCCGGGACCACCCCAGCCCGGCCGTGAGCACCGGGAAAGGCCGAGGGCTGGCTGTGGCCCCGTGGCGGGGTGGGGTGGGGGAGGGGCGGTGGCTCGTGGCACATTCGGTCCTGAGTAAAGCAGAGGCCATGCCTGCACCTGGTGTGTGTGGGCCTTGCTTCCCCTCGCCACGCGCCAACGGCACGGAACCTCCCGACCCACAAGACGGGCAGAGGGGGCCCTGCAGGAGCCCCGCCCCGTCCCTGTGCAGGTGCCCACTGCGTCTGCCCCGGGCCTCCTGGGGAGGGCCCGATCCTGGGCAGAGGAGCCCCAGCCTGTCCCCTGAGGGCCGAGGGACTGGGTCTGAGCTGACACCAGGGCCTCGTGCCTGCCCCCAACCACCCCTTGGTCCCCTCTGATTCGTGGGGGCCCAGGGGGCCCTGTGTCATTTTCAGGGGTGGAGTCCGGGTCAGGGGTGAGTGCTCAGAAGAAGACAAGGCCTCCCCCACGTCCATTCCGGGGACAGCCCACGTCCTGGGGGTGACGTCGGAAGCTGGTGCCACCATGCAGGCTGGGGCTCACAGGCGAGGCTCCAGTGAGCACCCAGGACAACGAATGACCAAGGGTCCCACAGAGGGAAGCAGGCGTGGCTGCCACACGGGGCCTGGCCCTGAGGGGGACGTGGCTCGGCTCCCCCGCCCACCCACCCTTGCAGGAGCTGCAGGGTCGGCTCGCGGCCCGCCACCCGGGGTGCTGGGGGTGTGGGCCTGGCTCTGACCAGGACGTGGCGCTCACTGGGTGGCTTTGCCCCATGCAATTGGTCCCTGGCCCCTGGCGTCCCCGGGGCCCTCGGCTGACACCCTGTCTCCGGCTCGAGGAGCCAGGACGCGGCCGGGCCTGCTGGTTCTGGAGACACGGGGCTGCTGTGGGAAGGGCGTGGCTCCCAAGTGGGTGGGGCTCCGGGGTCGGCGACGTCTGCAGCCAGGAGCGGTGTCTGTGCCACTCAGCTCTTTGAAGAGCAGCTGCCCCTGGCCTGGGCACACCCGGGGCCCCCGTGAGCTGAGCTGCCTGTCACAGGCTCATGCATTTTGGGTGGCAGGGAAGGCCACGTGGTACAGTGGACACGGACGGTCAGGCCAAGAGGGAACGTGGGGACAAGTCCATTCAGGGAGCAGCAGCCTGGACATCAAGTCCCCGCAGGGTGACCCCAGCCTCTCTCCACCCTCACGTGCGTGACCTGGGTGTGGGCTGGGCCGTGGGGCAGGGCCATGAGGCTGGGCCGTGGGCGTGGGCACCGATGCCGTGCAGGCCCCTGACGGATGTGTCTGAGCAGAGCTTCCGCAAGCTCAGGGGTGCGGGCGTCCTTGGAGCCACGAAGCGGGGGACAGGAGGTGCACGGGTGGGCGGGGGTGCTGCCTGGGCTTTGCAAACAGGGAAGTTTCGAGAAATGGACAAAGCAGCAGCTACTCCGGGCCTTGCACTGTAGCTGCAGACAACAGTCAGTCAGTGTGCGGGGACCCGAAGGACCCCTGCGGGGCAGCTCACGGGACACACGGGTCTCACGTGCCCACCCAGGCCCTCGGCGGGGAGCTGGCAGAAGGCTCCTGGGAAACAGTGGCTGCTCAGCGAGAACTCACCTCAGTGTGCACAGAAAGCGCTCAGCGGAGTTTGCTAGGAAACCAGAGATGTGTGTGGCTCAGTGAGCCGAGCACACCATGGAGCTAGAAAAACCGCAGGGACGCCTGCGGAAGTGAAGCAGGGGATGCCCGTGGGGGTAGAAGCCAGCAGGGGACAGCAAGCCGAGATGCAGGGGACAGCAAGCCGGGCACGCACCTGCTACACAACCCAGGTGAGATGCACCTGCTACATCGCCCAGGTGAGACGCACCTGCTACACAGCCCAGGTGAGACGCACCTGCTATACCGCCCGGGGTGGGCAACGCACTGCACTGGGTGAAGCCACTATGTGAAATGCCCGCACCCCAGGCTGCACCCTGGGAGGCAGCGGCGATGGCTCAGGTGCTCGGGCCTCTGCCACCCACGTGGAGACCAGCATGGGGTTCCCAGCTCCTGGCTTTGGTCTGGCTCAGCCCCGGCTGTTGCTGGCATTCAGGGAGTGAACAGATGGAAGCTCTCTCTCCCCCTCCGTCTCTCTCTCTCTCTGTTGCTCTGCCTTCAAGTAGATGAAAACACACACTAAGAAAAACCCCCTGGGCACTGTGGCATAGTGGGTTGACCCACCATCTGCAGTGCCAGCATCTCATATGGGTGCTGGTTCGAGTCCCAGCTGCTCCACCTCTGATCCAGCTCCCTGCTATGGCCTGGGAAAGCAGTGGAGGATGGACCTAGTGCTTGGGCCCCTGCACCCACGCTCTCTGCCGGCAGGGGGAGCCACCACCGGGCGGAGGATGCTGGGACAAAGTGTGGGGTGTCTGGGGTATGGAGAAGTCTCTCCTGTCCACCATGAAAGGCAAAGAAGCTTAGACGATAACTGGCGCTGCCCAGAGACGCGCACTGGGCCCACACTCACACAGCTGCTCGCCAGGCAGGACGCCGTGGAAGACAGAGGCAACGCTGCACCAGGGTGGACGCCCGCGTCACGCCCCAGGCCGTGATCCGCGCCCCCCCCCCCCAACTCCCTTCCCAAGCAGAACCAGGGCGCCGGCCCCACAGAGCCTCTGCCGCAAATACCCACAGCCGGGCAGGTTGCAGCTGGTGGGGAAGTGCCTTGGGGGCGTCCAGGGGGGTGGGCAGCCCTGGACCACAAGGACAGACGTCCAGTCCCCACGGCCGTGCGGAGGAACCGGCGTGCGGGAGAGCATGCGGTCAGCGCGGATGGATCCCTGCGAGGCCACCAAGATAGCCCAGGGAGGGGCTGGGGCACAGGCCGCGGGGCCTCCCCAGGCGGGCTCTTCCCATGCAGACTGCTTGCCTTCCACGCCCAGCCTCAGCGTGTGCTACTGGGGAGTCCAGGCTGAGATAGCGCTGGTCTCTGGACAGACGCCTGGCCAGTGCCACACGGCCCTGCCTGCCCCGCCCCTGCTCCAGCCTCCTGCGGACGGCCCCTCCCCTTGGAGCCGTCTGGGATCCCCATCCTGTGCTGGCCGGGGTCTGATGTCCGTGCTGACAGCGGCCCCTGCTCAGGGCCCTCCCAGGGCACATGGCTCTGCCCTGTGGCCAGAGCGATGGGGTGGCCACACAAGGGGACGCAGGTGCTGCCCAGCCATCCTCTGGGGCTCCTGGGACCAGGGAGGACCCTGACGGTGGGGCCGGGCTGCTGGCCCACTCCTGGTCCTGACTGGACAGCATGGCTTCTAGAAGGGAAAGGTGGGTCGGGGGCCAGTGGGAGCCAGGCAAAGGAGGGGGCAGGGGCTGGGCCCCCTCAGCACACAGGTGGGCCTGGAACCACCCCTGCGCCTGGTCCTGGCACTCGTGGGCAGACCGTGCCCCTGTCTGAGAGAGTGGGGTCTCGGCCAGCCCTGGGGGTGTGTGCTCCTGAGGGCAGTGTCGGAGGTGAGACCCTGGGGCTGGAGTCCACACTGGGGCCTCCTGCCGCTCCCACAGCCCAGCCACAGCGAGGACAGAGGCCCCAGGGCGAGGACAGAGGCCCCAGGGCGAGGAACGAGGCCGCACGGCAAGGACAGAGGCCGCACGCAACTGTTCTGTCAGCTTTCTTTCATTTGAAAGGCAGAGTGACAGACGGACAGAGAACTTCCACCCACTGGCTCAGTCCCCAAATGCCTGTGACAGCCAGGGCCAGGGCCAGGCGAGCCCACGGGCCGTGTGCCCTGGGGCTCCTGCGCGTGTGCCCTGGGCAGCAGGGGCGCTCACAGCCGGCCCTGGACAGCAGGGGGCGCTCACAGCTGGCTCTGGGCACAGTGCTGTAGGGCTTCTCTCAGGGCCGTCGCCAGGCGGTCCACGTTCTCCCGGGTGGCGTTGCAGCCCAGCAGGCCGATCCGCAGCACCTGGGGCACAGGGCAGAGCTCGGCCCCGGGCGCACCAGGGCACACCAGGATGGGCCCCCCGGGGAGGCCCCTGAAGACCCAGCTCAGGGCAGCCCCTGTCCCTGCAGACGCCCACTGCAAGGCCAGGCGGCGACAGGGTTAGGGTGAGGGTCAGGTGGCCACTCAGGTTGCCCTCCTGTGGACACAGTGGGACCCGGGTGTGGGGTTCCCAGCAGGGTCTTCAGAGTCCATTGGGTGGGAAGGAAGGGCGTTCTGGGTGGAATCGGACAGGTGGCGCTCAGTGACCCACCAAGCCAGGTGGGAGGGGCTGGAGGACACGTCCTGGCTGGACTCCCATGCTGTCCAGGCCCTGTGAGCACCCCGGCCAGCCTGGCCTGCGAGAGCCCCTCACCTTGTCCGCGGAGGGCCCCAGGCCGCCCGTGATCTCGATGCCGAAATGGTGCATGACGTAGCTGACGATGTCCCTCCAGCGGTAGCTGGCCGGCACGATCACCGTGGTAACCGTGGGCAGCCGCAGCGCCTGCAGGGGACCTGGCTCAGCCTCGTGGGCCCTCGACAGGGCCGGGAGGAGGGCGGGGCTCCCGCCGGGACAGTGGCCTGGTGTCAGGGCCGCCTGCAGTCCTTGGGACACCTGTCCAGGTCCTTCCCCGGGCAGGTCACACCCACCTTGGGGGCCGAGGGGCTTCATTTCTCAGCCGGGGCTTGGTCTCTGGGGGCGTGGCTAAGTCAGCTGACCCCGCCCCCACCCTGGAGCTGGAGCCCAGCGGGGTCCAGGTCTTCCAGCTGGGACATCTCTGGCGTCCCCAGGTACTCGTAGGCAGGCAGCCTTGCGGGAGGTTGTCCCGAGACCCAGCAGAGCGGCCCTCACTGCCCTGGGGGCTGCAGGCTGAACCCCTGGGCCCCTCCCTTCGGAGGCCCCCAGGATGCGGCCCTGCTCACCGGGTCCTTGACGAAGAGCTGCAGGCCCAGCTCCTGCAGGCGGCGGTACAGGTGCTGGGCGACCTCGCGATGTCGCTGCCAGCTCTTCTCCAGGCCCTGCGGGGAGAGGGTCCCAGGCCACTGTTGGGGGGAGGTGGGGGCTAGGAGGTCACCTCCACCCAGGCCAGGGTGGTGTCCGGCACACGGGACGCCGGGGCTCTAACCCAGCTCCGAGCAGTGGCTCGGTGGCCACAGCAGTCTCAGCCAGGACCCTGGCTGTCCTTGTCCTGCCATCCGTCCAGAGTCGCCGAAGGCAGTGGCAGGCAGGCAGCCTCCTGGAGGCGGGGCCTCGGCCCGGGCACCCCCAGCTGCCCTGTGGCCCTGCCCCTCTCACCTGCTCCACCAGGAGGGCCAAGCTCTCTCTGAGGGCAAAAATGCCGATGACAGGTGTGGTGTGATGGTACCTGGGGGACAAGAGGGGCCCACGTCAGCCACAGGGGGCAGTGGCTGGGTGTGTCCAGCCCCAGGGCGCAGGCCTCTGGGCAGCGGGGTCTGGTTTCAGAATCGTGGACTTGCAGTCGGAAGGGCGGCTGGAGTGCTGGGGAGAGCGAGACTGCGCGTGGGCCCTTGCCGCCCTGCAGGGGAGGCTGAGGCACAGAGCCGGACGCCCCCTCCCCACCGAGACCCCTCTCTGAGGGTCCCAGTGTTCCCAGGAAGCTGGCGCTGGCCTCTTGGTACCCACTGGGGCAGGGCACGGTGTCTGGCACCCGGTCCAGCTATAGGACGTGCCCAAGGCTGCCTGCAGCACCCTGGTTCCCTTACTCCTTTGGGGCCAGGTCCAGCCCCACTGAGGGTGCCCGGGGACTTCTGGGGGACAGCTTGGTGGACAGGACCTC
Organism: Oryctolagus cuniculus; assembly: GCF_964237555.1. Classification (NCBI taxonomy): domain Eukaryota; kingdom Metazoa; phylum Chordata; class Mammalia; order Lagomorpha; family Leporidae; genus Oryctolagus; species Oryctolagus cuniculus. The sequence continues at coordinate 716,609 of NC_091434.1, forward strand.
CAGGTCAGAAGGCCAAGGCAGGACCCTGGACGGCCTGGCAGGGTGAGCTCATGTGAGCTCTGGGTACCGGTTGGGGTTTGAGCCCACTGCATAAGAGGGGTGATCCTGGGGGCAGCGTGCTCTGAGCGCCCTGCCCCGCCCTGTGGCCTCACATCCTGGGTTTGCCGTCACAGCCCCAGATGTTGGCCAGCAGCTGGACGTCCATGTAGAAGGAGAAGGGCTTTGTCTTCCGGGCATAGATCTTGCTCCTGGGGAGGAAGGGCCAGCATGAGCAGCTGTCCCAGTGGACACCTGCCCTGGGGCCTCCTGGGCGTGTCCTGGCCTGCGGCTGCCTGCCCTCATCCCAGGGTCACCCTGCCTTTCTCCTCGGCTCATGGGAGGTGGCCACTCACTCACACACAGGACGCCCACAGTGCTGGCAAACCCAACCCAGCCTATGACACCAAGAAGCTGAGGCTGGGGCCTGGGGCCGGGCCCCCAGCTCTCCTGGACGCTGCCACCGACCCGGGTATGAGCTGCAAAGCTGGGAGGGGGGTCAGGGCCTCCCCTCTTCCACAGGTCCCTGAGGGGGGGCGCTCCACCGGGGCCTTCTCTCTGCTCTCAGGCCCCAGGGCACACCAGCGGGCCTCGAACTTTCTGCTTTTCACTGACTCCAAATGGCCATGTCCAGGAGCCCAGCCCCAGCCCTGGCCGCTGGTGCCCGCACCGGGCTGCGCCTCCCCGTGAAGTGGGGGACCCCCGGGAAGGCCCTGTCCCTGGCGTGCAGGGCAGGTGGCGAGAGCCCCAGCCGGCCTTCCCTCCCCGGGGCCAGCCTGCCTCGGGCCCGGCCTCGGCTCACTCACTTGGCTTTGTCACTGAAGGAGATGAGGGACGTCCCGGGAGGGGCGTTGAGAGCCTTCTGGGAGCCGGAGTACAGGACGTCGATGCCTGGGGGCGGCAGGCAGGGTCACCCAGCACCCAGGCCCGCACCAGCTTCCAGATCGGGCAGGCAAGTGGGGAGGGGTCCTGGGCTGGCATGTCAGGAGCACTGGGGACGCCCCCCTCGGTCTTCTCTTTCCGAGTGAGGGGACCCCGGCTGTGAGCTCCCTGCTGAACACACATCTGCAGGATGCAGGGCAATATCGGCCCCGCACAGACCAGAGGCCGCCCCTTCTCTGTACCTGACTGCACCCATGGGTGCAGCCTCGGCCTCCCAGCGCCACCCCCAGAGGCTGCTCCCCCACCCGGCTCCGCCTGGCTCTGGCAGCTCAGCAAATGCAGGGGTCACTTCCCCTGGAGCCTGACCTGCCCCTGAGGAGCTGTGCTGTCCTCTGCACCCCAGTGTGGGTGAGCCAGGACCCTCCTCTGCCCCCCCCCCAGTGGGGGAGGGACTGCTCTTACCTTGCTGGTCCATGTAGATGGGGGCCCCGCCCAGGGACGCCACGGAGTCCACCAGGAGCAGGCACTTGTACCTGGCAGAGGGGCCGGAGGGGGACCTTCAGGAGGGCCATGAAGCCCCGCCCCCAGACTCCACCCCAGCCAGCCCCGGCCAGCTGGGGAGCCTTGTCCACCGGCGAGGCAGGGTTTCACCTTCTGTCCTGTGGTCACCTCTACATGCAGGCTTGCAGGCCATGGGGGTCCCGTCGCTGACTGCTCTGGGACCCCTCCCAGGGACACTCAAGGCCCCATCCTGTGGGATGCAGACCTGGGGGGCAGTGCCCACTCCCCAGCCCCTGACAAGACCCATTCTCAGGGTGGGGCCCCCAGAGGCCTGTGCCCCATGCTGTGTGGCCGGGCCCAGGGATGGGGGCTCGGGCAGCCGGGTCTTCCTGTTACCCTCCACGCCAGCACTTACCCCTGCCCGGCTCTAGGCTATGTTCTACCTGGAGATGTGCTCACCTGTGGGGCAGTCACCTGTGGGGTGGGCTCACCTGTGGGGCAGTCACCTGTGGGGTGGGCTCACCTATGGAGTGGGCTCACCTGTGGGGCAGTCACCTGTGGGGCGGGCTCACCTGTGGGGCAGAGTCACCTGTGGGGTGGGCTCACCTGCGGGGCGGGCTCACCTGCGGGGTGGGCTCACCTGTGGGACGGGCTCACCTGTGGGACGGGCTCACCTGTGGGGTGGAGTCACCTGTGGGACGGGCTCACCTGTGGGACGGGCTCACCTGTGGGATGTGCTCACCTGTGGGACGGGCTCACCTGTGGGGCGGGCTCACCTGTGGGGCGGGCTCACCTGTGGGACGGGCTCACCTGCGGGGTGGGCTCACCTGTGGGACAGGCTCACCTGTGGGGTGTGCTCACCTGTGGGGCAGGTTCACCTGTGGGACGGGCTCACCTGTGGGGTGGGCTCACCTGTGGGACGGGCTCACCTGTGGGGCGGGCTCACCTGTGGGACAGGCTCACCTGTGGGACAGGCTCACCTGTGATGTGGGCTCACCTGTGGGGCGGGCTCACCTGTGGGGCAGAGTCACCTGTGGGGTGGGCTCACCTGCGGGGCGGGCTCACCTGTGATGTGGGCTCACCTGTGGGACGGGCTCACCTGTGGGGTGGGCTCACCTGTGGGACAGGCTCACCTGTGGGGTGTGCTCACCTGTGGGACGGGCTCACCTGTGGGACGGGCTCACCTGTGGGATGGGCTCACCTGTAGGACTGGCTCACCTGTGGGATGGGCTCACCTGTAGGACTGGCTCACCTGTGGGTTGGGCTCACCTGTGGGGCTTGCTCACTTGTGGTATGGGCTCACCTGTGGGACAGGCTCACCTGTGGGGCGGGCTCACCTGTGGGACGGGCTCACCTGTGGGGCGGGCTCACCTGTGGGACGGGCTCACCTGTGGGGCGGGCTCACCTGTGGGATGGGCTCACCTGTGGGATGTGCTCACCTGTGGGACAGGCTCACCTTTGGGGGCGGAGTCACCTGTGGGGCGGGCTCACCTGTGGGACGGGCTTACCTGTGGGGCGGGCTCACCTGTGGGACAGGCTCACCTGTGGGGTGGGCTCACCTGTGGGACAGGCTCACCTGTGGGACAGGCTCACCTGTGGGACGGGCTCATCTGTGGCGGCGGAGTCACCTGTGGGGTGGGCTCACCTTAGGGGCGGAGTCACCTGTGGGGCGGGCTCACCTGTGGCAGAGCTCCCCGAAGCCATCGAGGGGCTGCAGCACACCCGTAGATGACTCCCCGTGGGTCAGGAACAGCAGCACGGGCTTGTGCTGGGCCAGGCACTGAGGGTAGAGTGACAGCTGGGGGCACAGCCGAGAGGGGCTCCCCAGCACCCTGCAGGAGGGACTTTGCAAGTGAGGATAGGGTGGGGTCCCCCCAGCAGCCCCCCTCAATGCGTGTGGACAAGGTCCAGCAGGAGCCTGGTGACCTCAGCCCCTCCTGGTGGGTGCTGTGTCAGGTGGGGACAGCTGGGGGAACCTGTGCTCTGGGAGGAAGGGGTGGGTGGAATCTGGGGGCCCTGGGAGGAGGGGATGGGTGGGGTCTGGGGCCCTGGGTGGAGGGTGTGGGTGGGGTCTGGGGCCCTGGGAGGAGGGGTGAGTGGGGTCTAGGGTTCCTGGGAGGAGGGAGTGAGTGGGGTCTAGGGTCCCTGGGAGGAGGGGGTGAGGGGGTCTGGGGGCCCTGGGGGGAGGGTGTGGGTGGGGTCTGGGGCCCTGGGAGGAGGGGTGAGTGGGGTCTAGGGTCCCTGGGAGGAGGGGGTGGGTGGGGTCTAGGGTCCCTGGGAGGAGGGGTGAGTGGGGTCTGGGGGCCCTGGGAGGAGGGTGTGGGTGGGATCTAGGGTCCCTGGGAGGAGGGTGTGGGGGGCTCTGGGGATCCTGGGAGGAGGGTGTGGGGGGCTCTGGGGTCCCTGGGAGGAGGGTGTGGGGGGCTCTGGGGGCCCTGGGAGGAGGGGTGAGTGGGGTCTGGGGGCCCTGGGAGGAGGGGATGGGTGGGGTCTGGGGGCCCTGGGAGGAGGGGGTGAGTGGGGTCTGGGGCCCTGGGAGGAGGGGGTGGGTGGGGTCTGGGGCCCTGGGAGGAGGGGGTGAGTGGGGTCTGGGGCCCTGGGAGGAGGGGATGGGTGGGGTCTGGGGGCCCTGGGAGGAGGGGGTGAGTGGGGTCTGGGGCCCTGGGAGGAGGGGGTGGGTGGGGTCTGGGGCCCTGGGAGGAGGGGATGGGTGGGGTCTGGGGGCCCTGGGAGGAGGGGGTGAGTGGGGTCTGGGGCCCTGGGAGGAGGGGGTGGGTGGGGTCTGGGGCCCTGGGAGGAGGGGGTGAGTGGGGTCTGGGGCCCTGGGAGGAGGGGGTGGGTGGGGTCTGGGGCCCTGGGAGGAGGGGGTGGGGGGGCTCTGGGGGCCCTGGGAGGAGGGGATGGGTGGGGTCTGGGGGCCCTGGGAGGAGGGGGTGGGTGGGGTCTGGGGCCCTGGGAGGAGGGGGTGGGTGGGGTCTGGGGGCCCTGGGAGGAGGGTGGGGGGGCTCTGGGGGCCCTGGGAAGAGGGGGTGGGTGGGGTCTGGGGGCCCTGGGAGGAGGGTGTGGGGGGCTCTGGGGGCCCTGGGAGGAGGGGTGAGTGGGGGCCCTGGCAGGAGACCTTTCTAGGAGGGACATCTGCTGGAGGAGGCGTGGCCCCCGCCTCCCAGCCCCGCCAGGCAGAGTCCCCGTGGTCTGGGCAGGAAGCTGTGGCACCCTGAGTGTCAGAGACCCGTCACCCTGCCTCCCGCCCCCAGGGCTGACTCGGTTTCTCTGCCAGGCCCTCCCCCCCACCTCCCCCCCCTCCCACTTGCTCCCAGCTCTAGACTGCTCTTCCTGTGGCCACACACAGACGCTGGGAAGGGCTGGGGGTCGGGGGGGGGCCCATCCCCCGGCCCAGCCTGCGGGGCTGGCCCCCGAGGCCCCTCCGGGACCCCTACCTCCTCCACCTCCTGCAGGGTGTAGTGGCTTCCAGGATCCTTGATCATGGGGTGCACTCGGGCCCCTGGGCACAGAGGCAGAGAGGGGGTCAGAGCCGGGGCCCGGCAGCCGTGCAGAACCGGGACTCCGCCCGCCCTGCAGCCTGGGGGCTGACAGGAGGGGAGCGGGGGTGGGCTCTCCTCGCTCCTCCACAGCCGACAGAGCCTCCTGTGCACCCAGAAGGGGGTCCCTCAGGACACCCCCACGGTGTGAGGAGTGAGTGACAGGAGCCCGAGCCTGGGGGCTGGGGGCCGCCTGTCCCTTCTGACTGAGGTGTCCACGAAGGGCCTCGGGTTGTCCATTAACCAGCCTGGCCCTGTGGGGCCGGCGCTGTGCTGGGTGGAAGGCTGCTCGTGCCCCCTGCCCACCCAGATGCCCCCGGAGCTGTTTCCCGGAAGTGAGGGGAGCCCCATCCTGTCACAGGGCAGAGCTGGGCCTGGGGCCCCACAGGGCTGCAGGACTCAGGGCGTGGGGGCTTCCCCCAGGGCTCTGGATCGGGGCCCCCTGCACGCTGCGCCCTTGGGTCCAGGCCCCAGGAGCACCCTGACGCCCGCCTGGAGGAGGCAGCAGGCCGGGCCTCCGGCGAGGCGGGTGGGGGCAGCCTTCCCTTACCGATGCGCTCGCCGACCTCGGCAGCCCGCTGCCCCCAGATGCCGTTGGCTCCCACCAGGAAGGCGTCCCCCGGCTCCAGCAGGTTGAACAGGGCGGTCTCCAGGGCGCAGTGTCCCGAGCCGCTGACTGCCAGCGTGAGGGCGTTCCGGGTCTGGAAGGCGTACTGGATACCTTGCTTGATCTCGTCCATGACCTGGGGCGGGGGCGCACGGGTCAGATGCGGCCCCCCCCCCGGGCCAGGCGGCCCCCCGCGGGCGGCCGGCGGCCAAGCCCACCTGGTACATCTCCTCGTGCATGTGGCCAATCATCTGCAGCCCGCCGGCCGCCAGCACGCGGGGCGGCAGGTTTGAGGGGCCCGGCCCCAGCAGCAGCCGGTGGGGGGTGCAGAGGGGCTTGCGCAGAGCCTCCGGGGGCGCCACCAGCAGCTGGCGGGAGGCCATGGTCTGCACCCGACCTGCCGCTCGGGGCCCCAGGGCCACACTGGCCTTGGCTGGTGACTGGGGTGTCTCCTAGCCAGCCCAGTGACGGCCTGGAGGTGGGGCCTGGCCAATGGACTCCTGGCCACCCACGCCTTTGGCTGTTTCCTTCCTAGCAGGGACAACATCAGAGGGGGGCGGGGCCGGGGGTGTCCATGGGGGGGAGCCTGAGCTCCGCCTCCCTGCTGCTTAGCTCAGGGGTCTGACGTCTCCCTCAGAGGGTCACAGAGCAAATTGGCTGTGTTCCAATACAACTTTATTTGCAAAAACACACAGGACACCAGATTTGCTGACGCTGGCTTAGCTGATGGCAAGGTTTGATTTAGCGGACACATGTGCATGGTGTGGGGGAGACGGCCACTCACTCACACTCACACTCACACACTCACACACTCATACATGCTGATATACTCACACTCACACACTCAGTGCCCAGTCACACACTCGGTGCTCACTCACACACTCATACACTCTGATACACTCACACTCACACACTCAGTGCCACTCAGTCACACACTTGGCGCTCACTCACACACTATCTCACACACTCACTCACACACTCATACACGCTGATACACTCACACTCACACAGTGCCACTCAGTCACACACTCGGTGCTCACTCACACTCTCATACATGCTGATACACTCACACTCACACACTCAGTGCCACTCAGTCACACACTCGGTGCTCACTCACACACTATCTCACACACTCACTCACACTCTCATACACTCTGATACACTCACACTCGCACACTCAGTGCCCAGTCACACACTCGGTGCTCACTCATACACTATCTCACACACTCAACACGTGCACACTCGCACTCCGAGCTCACAGTCACACACTTGATGCTCACTCATGTACCACTCACTATCTTACACACTTGGTGCTCACACTCACACACCACTCACCACTCACACACTCACACTCAGTCACACACTTGGTGCTCATACTCACCACTCACACACCTCTCACACACTCACACACACACTCGAGTGTGCTCACACACACCCACACTCACGCGTGCCGACATCCACTCACCTGGGACCTGCTCCCCGACCTTGTGAACAAGTGTTTCCTGTGTACTGTGCGCGGGAGGGTGGGTGCTGAGGGTGGGTCCCATGTGACCACTGAAGCGCCCCCCTGCAGGCTGGGTGATGGGGCTGTAACGAATGCACCCCAAGACTCCCTGGAGGAGGAGCCGGACCGGCCGAGCCCCGCCCTCCGTTCCAGGCCCCGCAGAGCTGTCTGCTCCCAGCCCGGCAAGCCCCCGTCACCTCAGAACCTCGCACGCGCTGGGGGCAAAGATCTCTCTCTCTCTCTCTTTTTTTTTTTTTTTTTTACAAAAAGACTTGTTTTACTTATTGAAAGGCAGTGAGAGGGAGAGAGAGAGCGCGCGCCTTCGTCCACTGGTCCACTCCTCAAATGGCCATAATGGCCAGAGCTGGGCCAGGCTGCAGCCGGGAGCTGCAGGGCCCATGCCCTTGGGCCATCACTGCCGCCTCCCAGGTGTGCCTCAGCGGAGCTGGGACTGGAGCCCAGGCTCAGTGAGGGACGCGGCGACACTGCTGCGCCTGGTGCCCTGTCCCCCGCTGGCAGATCTGACGCCCTTTGAAGGGGAGGCAGAGAGGGACACAGAGCAAATGTCCGTTCCCGGGCAGGACCCCTGTGTGTGGCTCTGTGCCCGCATTCATGGTCGCACGGGAGGCACAGAGCCGCGGGTGGGGGTGGGACAGGCGTGTGCTCTGTCACGCAGCACTGTGTGCTCTGACCCAGAGCCACTGCCCCCAGGGAGGCACCCAGCTTTCCCCTGGGACTTGCTCCCCACTCACGGCTGGGGCTGGCACCTTGACCTTCCTGGGGGTGTGTGGGTCCCCCGGGCTGCAGAGGAGGAGATGGGCAGAGGCGGCCAGGCCTGTGCCTCATCTCCCCCCACCCAAAGCTGCCCTTCCCCTGGGCGCTCAGAGCTTTCTGTCGCTGGTCGGGCCCAGGAAAGGTGGACAAGCTGTGGTCCGGCAGCACAGGAGCGGCCCGGGCGGCGGCACTGGTTCCTCTCCGACCTCCTTCTGCTGCCCTCCCCTCCCCTGCTCCTTGCCCAGCGCTCTGGGCCTGGACTGTGTGCCACTGTCCCTAGGGCGGCACCTGCAGGGCAGCAGGCACTTGGGGAGGCCGCCCTGGGGTCCTGAGGAGGGGAAGCAGAGGGAACTGGCAGGGGGCTCCTGGGAACTGGGGTCTGTGGGGGGCTGAGACTCCCGGGGAACTGGGGTCTGGGGGCGGGGCTGAGACTCTTGGGAACTGGGGTCTGTGGGGGGGCTGAGGCTCCTGGGAACTGGGGTCTGTGGGGGGGGCTGAGACTCCTGGGAACTGGGGTCTGTGGGGGGGCTGAGGCTCCCGGGGAACTGGGGTCTGCGGCGGCGGTGGGGGGGCGGCTGAAGCCCCCAGGCTCCAAGGCTGGAGGTTTGCAGCCACGAGGCCCATGTTCAGGACAGAGCTGGTGGTCTCAGGTCCTGCTCTGTTGTGGGGTCTGGGGTCTCAGCTCTGGTGGCATCTGGGCAGCCCCATGGGTCTCTGAGGTCAGTGACAGCATCACCTGGCCCAAGCCCGTACTGACCGCTGTGGCCTGCAAGTGAGCCCCTGCCCTGCCTGAGCCGCTGTCAGGCCGGATGACGGTCCCCCCACCGCAGAACACATGGCCCTGGCTCCCTGCCTGTGGCTCACAGCCCCAGCACCTCCTCCTGTGGACTCCAGTGCTCAGCCCTGGGGCCCAGTCCTGCCTTGCCTTCAGGCCCGAATCCCAGGGCTTCCCTGGGCCGTGCCCACCTGTGCACACCCTCCCAGGCACAGCCCGCAGCACGCCAGGGCCTTTACACGCGCCTGCTCCCTCACTCCAGGAGCCTCCAGCCAGGGGCACTTCCCCGGGCCACGTGTGCACGTGTCACCTGGGCCACACGTATTTCACACGCACATGTGTCACACGGTCCATACACACGTCACCTGGGCCACACACACATCACAAGGCCACATGCACATGCGTCACAAAGGCCACACACGTGTCACCTGGGCCACACACATGTCACACGGGCCACACACATGTGTCACACAGGCCACAGGCACACGTCACGCTGTGTGTGTGCTGCCCACCTCTCCCCAGGCAGGACCCCCTATATGTGGCTCTGTGCCCCACATTCACAGTCACATGGGAGGCACAGAGCCTGGGCCCCCACGCGGGGTGGGGGCAGGGACAGGCGTGTGCTCTGTCCCAAGCAGAAAGGTGCGCTGGCTCCTGGGCTCGCACTGCGGGGGGTGTCTCCTCAGGCCGACAGCTGATTGGGAGCTCTCTGGCTGCTGACGGAAGCAAACAGCAGGACAGGTGACGACCTGGGTTGACGGGAGAGACAGTCACCTGGTCAGGTGGGCTGGGCAGTCCGGGCCTGCAAGCCAAGGCCACAGGCAGCTCATGGAACCCGGGGCCCTGAGCCAGCAGCTGTGGGGTCGGGTGGGGGTGCGAGGCCCAGATCACTAATCCCCCAGCCCCCGCACAGCTGGGGCACCTGCCCTGCCAGGACTGGGCCCCTCCGTCCGGCTCTGTCTCACACCTGCTGCAAGGCTGTGATGACAGCGGGTCTGGCCTGCGGTCGGGGTGCCGTCTCCTTGCTGCTCCTGCGGGCAGCCCCCGGAGGCCGTTCGGAATCAGCTGGGGCACTGCCCCCCAGGACACGGCCTCCCGGCAAAGCCCACAGCCTGCGGCGCTGGGTGGGACCCCCCGGGCAGCTCTGCTGGGGGGGGCGCTGTGGCCGCTGTGGCAGGACTGGACCTCCGCCAGGGAGGCTGTGGGGAGCCCGTCCCACAGGGCAGTCCAGGGGACACAGCGTGGCCGGGTGCCCCTCCCCTGCTGAGCTGGACACGCCCTCCTCTCAGTGCCCAGGACACGAGGTCCCGAGTGTTTGACACACCTGTACGTGCAAAGTCCGGAGTGGCAGAGCCAGCAGCTTGAGGCCAGGAGCCAGGCCAGGCCAAGGCAGGACAGTGCCCGGGCCACTCGCCGGGGAGGAGCAGCAAAGTTCTGACAGGGGACAGCTGTCAGGGCCAGCGGGACACCGCCCCACACGCTCCTCACAGCACAGCACTGACCACGGCCGGGAGATGCAGTGGCGGCCACCCCTCCCCAGCCTGTGAGCCGGCCCGTGCAGGGGCAGTGAGTGGTGAGCCCGGGTGACGCTGGGCACAGGGATGGCTCACTGACCACAGCAGTACATGTCTGTAGGGAGCGTCGGCCACGGCCACGGTCACGGCCACCCCTGCTGAGGGACTCTGGCTCTGTCCCCATGTGAGGCCCCTGGGCAGTAGGCGCTAGGTGTGCGCTGGTCCCCGCACAGTGCCTGTCAAGCGGTCAGGGCTCCGTGGCTGGGCGGAACCCCAGGGCCCGGAGCAGCATGTACCAGCTTGGCTGGATGGACCCAGGAGAGGCCCCAGTCGCTGTCAGGGTCCCACGTTTCTGGGTGTTTCCCACCGACACCGGGGCTGGGAACACTGCTTCTGGCGCGGCAGGGAGCCCACCTTCGCATCCCCCAGCCCAGACCCGAGCTGATTCGAGCAGCGGCCATGCACAAATCTCAACAGGCGCCCTTCCAGGTCTTGAGACACGCTGGACGGCTGCGCGGAGCAGCTTCGTCCTGGGGGAGGCACAGGTCACTCTGCGGTGGCCGCATCCGTCCTCTGGGGCCTTCCTCAGAACCGGGCAATCGGCTGGGGCCGCGGCTCCCTCCCGGCGCCTCAGGGTCAAGCCCTTGTACCCCAACACAGGAACGCCTGGGGTCAGCAGGCGGTGCAGCTGGACGGGACAGACCAACCGGGTCTCCTCGCTGGCCGAGTGCCCTGTGACCCGGCCCTGCTCCGAGTCCCGGGCAGCACAGGGGGTAGGGGGAGCCGAAGGGGCCGCCTGCCCAGGCTAGGGTCTCAGCGGCCATCTCTGGTCTTGCAGCCCAGGTCCTTCCTCTAGGGCTGGGCCTGAGCCCCCTGAGGCACTGCCCGCCCCGCAGCCCCCAGGCCCCTCTCCCTGGAGTCAGGGAGCACCCAGGCCGTGCCCCGAGGGAGTTTCCACCCGCATGAGGCCGGAATAGGGGTCACCACACCCAGTGACGGGCACCCCTGTGGGGAAAGGGGCATTGGATGTGGACACAGGCACGCGAGCACGGGGTGAGAAGCTACACCGGGATCGACTCTGGGGACACTGTGGCAATGACAACGTGGCCGCCGCCAAGGCGCCTCCGGGCCGGGCGTGTGCGCAGGAGTTTCTGCCATTTCCCGCCCACTGCTCCCCGCCCCGTCCGCCCGGTCCTGAGCCTCGTGGTGGCCGCTGCCTGTCGGGCCCCCAAGGCCGTTTCTTCCACAGCCGCTCACAGCCCTTGGCCCCGACGCCGGGAGCCCACCTGCCTCTCTGTGCTGTGTGGCCTGGGTCTGCCCATGGAACCTCTCTGAGGGGGCTTTGCCCTGGGTGCCAGGACATTTCGAAGGTTCCAGGCAGCGCAGCAGATGCCGCCCACCCGCATGGTGCTGCGGGGGCCCCGGTGGCCTTCGCTGACTTTCCCAGCAGTGCCAGCAGGATGTGGCCCCCAGAGCCAAACCTGTAGTTCTTTCTTTATTTTTTTTTAAAGATGTATTTATTTATTTGAAAGTCAGAGCTAGAGAGAAGGAGAGGCAGAAGAGAGAAAGAGAGAGAGACAGAGGGAGAGGTCTTCCCTTCGCTGGTTCACTCCCCAGTTGGCCACAACGGCTGGAGCTGCGCCAATCCGAAGCCAGGAGCCAGGAGCCAGGAGCTTCTTCCGGGTCTCCCACGCAGGTGCAGGGGCCCAAGGACTTGAGCCATCTTCTACTGCTCTCCCAGGCCACAGCAGGGAGCTGGATCAGAAGTGGAGCAGCTGGGACTCAAACCTGTGCCCATATGGGATGCCAGCACTGCAGGCGTCGGCTTTACCCGCTACGCCACAGCGCCAGCCCCATAACCTGTAGTTCTTACACTACAAGCTGTTCATGCGCATTGTAAGTAATTTTGATAAACAAGCACCTGAAACGGCTGGATGCCTCTGTTCACGTGAGGCCGCCTTCCCGTCCTCACATCTGTTCCGCACCTGCCGTGCTCAGCCCATCCCAGCCGCGCCAGGACGTTCCCAGGCCCCGCCCTGGTCTCCCACGTGCATGGCAGGGGCCTGAGCACTCGCCCCATCTTCTGCTTTCCCAGGCACATTTACAGGGAGCTGGGTCAGAAGTAGGGCAGCCGGGATTCGAACCAGCTCTGAATTGGGATGCGGGTGCCACAAGTGGCCGCTTAACCTCCTGCACCACCTCTGGCCCCTGGTGGACCGGCTTCCTGTGTCCCCCAGCACTGCAGGTGCTCCGTCAGGTCCCCGGCCGCTGGCTTCCTCCCTGCGGCCACTTCCTCCTGCTCCCTCCCCTCCTGGGAGTTCTGCATTCTGGCATCCTGGCTCCTGCTGCTGTTTAGTCACCATTTCTAGGCCATCTTGTGTCAATCACGCGAGAATATCTGATCATGAGCCATGTGGCCAGGAGGCTCCCCGCCCACTGCCCCAGCCTCTGCCCACTGCCCCAGCCTCTGCCCACTGCCCAGCTCCCTGCCCACTGCCCCAGCCTCTGCCCACTGACTCAGCCCCCCACCACTGCTCCAGCTCCCTGCCCCCACTCCAGCCCCACCCACTACGCCTGCCCCACCCACTGCCCAACCCCCTGTCCACTGTTCCAGCTCCCTGCCCACTGCTCCAGCCCCCCTTGCCTACTGCCCCAGCCCCACCCACTGCCCCGGCCCCACCCACAGCTCCAGCCCCACCCACAGCCCCAACCCCTGCCCACTGCCCCAGCCCTGCCCACTGCCAGGTGCAGCCTGGTCTGACTACTTGGTGAGTGGGAGGCAGGGAAGGTTTTCCACAGGGGAGAGGGCTCCCCAGGGCATGAAGGTGAAGTTCAGAAGCAGCCAGACCCCAGGTGGGAGGGCGCTGGGCACAGTCAGGACCAGAGAAGGCCATGGCTGCAGGGTGACCGGAGGCTGGGGGCCTTGGGAAGTTCTGGGCTTCATCCTGGGGGCTAGGAGCCCCTTAGAAGCATGGAAAGGGGGTTTACCCGCAACACAGCAGGGAGAGCGGGGGCTTGGGTGGGCATCGGGTGACATCCTCAGCCGGCGGGTGGAAGTCCCAGCCCCCAGGACATCAGAAAGGGGCTGTACCAGAAGTAGCATTTTAAATAAGCATTTAGGGGTTGGTGGGCCTGGGGGGGGGGGAGGGTCCTCACAAACCAGGACGGCAGCTGGGAGGACCCTCACCCACCAGGACGGGGACTGAGAGGACCCTCCCCCACCAGGACGGGGGCCGGGTGGACTCTCACCCACAGGACAGGAGCCAGGTGGACCCTCACCCACCCTGACAGGGGGTGGGAGGACCCTCACCCACCAGGATGGGGACTGAGAGGACCCTCACCCACCAGGACAGGGGGCTGGAGGACCCTCACCCACCAGGACAGGGAGTGGGAGGACCCTCACCCACCAGGACGAAGGGCTGGAGGACCCTCACCCACCAGGACGGGGACTGAGAGGACCCTCACCCACCAGGACGGGGGCTGGGAGGGAGGAGCTCAGCACACACACAGGGGGAGGGGCTAGGAGCTGGCTGCCCACCCTTGGCCTGTGTCCTCTGGCTCCAGGACTGAGAACTGTGTGTGGGCGCTGCCGAGGCTGCCGCGTGGTGAGCGTGGTGAGGACAGCCGGCCTGTGTCGAGGGCAGGGCAGGTCTGGGATGCTCCCAGCGGCTCAGGGTGAGGGGCTGGAGCCCCTGCCGCTGGGTGACTCCTGGGGGGTGGCTTCCTGCTCCTGCCTCCCCTGGGCTGTGGGTCCCTTGTTTCACCGCCTCGATCCCACCCTCTCCTCCCCAGTGCCCTGCCCCATGGCCCACCCACACGTGTTTTCTGAGCAAGTCACTCTGCCGCTCTGCAAACACGCTGCTGTCTGGCTCCCGTGGGGGGGGTTACAGGAGACACGGCAGGGGAGCACGCGGCACGTGCCTGAACACGGGAAATGCTGGGCACACAGGAGCTGTGGTCAGCCTGCCACCTGGGGGACTTGTGTTCAGTGCGTGTCCTGGGCCCACTCCGCCCAGCAGGACCGTGGGGGTGGCTGGGAGTGGCCGCTGTGGGGAGGCATGAGGGCATGCTGGGGCAGGGGCTCGCCCTGGTTTCAGCTCCTGTCCTGCTTGCCCCTGCTGGACAGTCGTCACTCGCTCCTGTCCTGGCCTGCCCCTGCTGGACAGTCGTCACTCGGTGATGGCCGCCTGGAGTCTGTGTCCCAGGGAGGGCTTTCTCACAGGTGGACATGGTGGTGTCCTGGCAGGCAGGCAGCCTCTCCTGGCTGGCATGGCCTCCGTCCCAGGCTGTCTGGAGCCCCTGGGCCTGGTTCCCGGAGGGCAGTGGTCCCAGATGAGAACGAGGGTGGGAGCGGCTGCCTATGGTTGGCCCCCACCCCAGAGTTTGTGGCTGTGCATGGCGGGGGGGCTGGGAATCTGTATGCCTGAAGGTGCTGGTCCGAGTCTGGGACTTCGAGCAGCACCTGGTGGTGGGTGTCCTGGCCTGGCCTTGTGTCTGAGCCCCGGGGAGACTCACAGTGCTCTGCCCAGCGGGCACACTGTGGATGAGCACTTCAGCAGGGTCCCAGAGAGGCGGGCCTGGGGTCAGAGGTCATTGTGCTGAAAACCCTTGCGTGGGAGCCAGGGCTGGACAGGGGAGGTCAGGGGACACGTGTTGGTCTCCAGGAAAACAGCGACATCCAGTGGTCAGCATGCATACTGCGCCCCCTCCCCCAAAGCACAGTGTCTTGCTCCTCCTGGTGGCAGAGGCGACTGCGGGCAGGGTGTGTGGGGGAGGAGGTGGCACAGAAGGGTCCAGTGGACAGAGGACCTGCTTCGCCCCTAGACTCCCCTGGGGGCATGTGGGCGCAGGCTGCACAGGTGTTGTGGGCGTCAGAGTGGGGAGTGCTGGGCCCGAGCAAGGTAGCACGCTCCCCGCCACGGGCACTAACCCGCCCGAGGAGGGATGTGTGGCCCTTGTGTCTCTCTGCCTCCTTCCCTTGCTCTGCCTTGCAAACCAATAAATAATTCTTTAAAAAAAAAATAAATAAAAAGCCCTCCCAGTAATTCCTTACTTTTACATAAGAGGCTTGCATGGGCACATTTTCCCAGCTGTCTGAAAAATGTCTTTTAAAGCTGGCTTGGGAGGCCTGGGATTTCATCCCGACCCCAGGCTGCACGGGCAGCCTGCGGTTCAGGACGGGTGGGGCACACCGGATGGCAGAGCGTGGTGGGCAGACCACGCCCAGGCAGGGGCTGGGCCCCGCATCTCCCCACTTCTGTGTCAGGAGCCTGGCGGTGGTTCTGGGCCTCCCTGTCTTTCCATGCCGGTTGTGAACCAGATGGCTCCACAGGTGGCTGTAGCCTTGAGTTAGGCAAGTGCATGGGCCCCAGACCACGGGCCCGGCACTCCGAGGCCGCCGGCAGGTTAGGGTTAGGATGTGTGGACCCCAGGGTGGACACCCCCTCCAGGGAGCTTCATTCTGGTCCCTGGCTCAGTCTCCCCCCCACCCCGAGACGGTGGCGCCATGTTGTGCTCTCTAGAGCCTGAGCCCTGGCAGCCCCTGCCCCTGGTAGCCCCCAGCCTCGGGCTCCTGCTGCAGCCGCACAGGCGGACGGGGGGCGGAGGAAGTACCTCTCCCCCTCGCTGCCTGGTCGTCCCTGCTGGGCTCTGCAGGAATCCCCTGGGGAATCCCCTCTCGTGCTGCCCTAGGCCTGTGGGCGTTGAGGCCCCGGGGGCTGTGGGGGTGCCTGCGCTGTGTGGGGTGTGCGAGAGGGGCCCCGGGGCTCCCTCCCCCGCCACTCTCCTGGGAAGAGACACAGACTAGGAGGGAAGCAGGATTCCTGGAAGTTCTAGAAGCCGGGATGGGGAGAGGCCCCACAGGGCTCAGCTCAGCCCTCACAGCCCTGCAGCAGAGCCGCCGGCCCCTCTGCTCCGACAGTGCAGCCAGCGCGGTGACGGCCGCCGCAGGGACCTCGTAGGCTCTCCGGCTCCTTCCGGAGCCATCCTGGCTTCCGGTGCCTCCTCCCAAGGCCGGGTCTCCCCTGTGCAGCTGCGAGCACCCCCCTGCAGGGTCTTCTCAGCTGCCCTCGGTCAGGGCCCCCTCGGGCCAGGCCCCCGTCTCCGGACACCCGCCCCTGGGGTGGGGGTGGAGGGAGCCTCTAGAGTAGATGAGAGAATCGATCCTACATGCCTCCTTCCAAGGTCGACCTGCCTTCTGCCAAGATCGAAGGAAAGATTTAATTTCCGCCGCTTCTGTTGCCAGCCGTTTGCAGCGTCATCTCCCGACCTCTGCGAGGGGCCCGAGGCCCGTGGGCAGCTCTGCCCATCCCGAGACAGAGCTCGCGAGGTGGAGGGAGACCGTGGTCTCTGCTCACAGACGGGGACACGGAGCCGAGGTCTGGAGCCCAGATGGCTGGCGCAGGCGTCCAGGTCCTCAGCTGGCTCTGTCCCCCATGCCCAGGTGAGGACATGGAGGCCCTGGGGCAGGCGGTGCGTCCACCCCAGCCCTCAGCTGCAGGCCCTTGACCCAGGACGGGCAAGCAGGGCCGGGGGTGGCCTCTGGCCGAGCTGGGCGCACCTGCTGTCCCGAGCGGTCACAGCTCACTCAGCTGGCGTGGATATGGGGTGTGGACAGGGGCCGAGGGACTGTCCTGTGCTCTGGTCTCGGCGTAGAGCCCGGCTAGCCCCCACCACCACAACACTCGCCTGGGCCCTGCCCGCCCGGCAGCACAGGGGCAGGACACAGCCGGTGGCCACCGCGGCCCCGGGGGACTGAGGCGTGGAGGAGAGCAGACCCCCGGTTGATTCTGCCATAGGATAAGTGAATTTTAGTAATTGTTCTTTTTTTTCCTTCACATTTTTTCCTGGTTATCCACTCCTGTTTGTTTTGTCGATTGGCTCGAGAATGAATTTCAGTTCCTAAATTATCCTTGTATGATTTTTATAGAAATCTCATTGAATTCACGTCCCGTTCCCTTCCAGAAGGGACGTCTCCTGGTCGTGCAGATGCAGGAGCACCGCGCAGAAACTCACGCATTGAGTGTGTGCCGGGGCGTGGACTTCTGCTGCAGACGCGACGCATGCGCCCTCCACTCTGCCCCACTTCGCTCTGGAATGGCTGAGGGGCCTGAGTCCACGGCCCCCCAGAGCAGCGCCGCGCCATGGAGAGCTGTGGTTATGCCAGCGGCAGCAGGAGGCAGTGACCCACGGTGCCGGGCGAGACTAAACAGGGGCTGCACGGGGCCTGCAGGGGCTGGGAAGGCGGGGGAGGCGCCCAGGCCACCCTGGGTGCAGAAAAGCAGCAGCGACAAGGCCATGGGAACTTGGACTTCATCACAGTTAAACACGCGTGCTCATCCAAACAGGCCCCCGCGTGTGAGCAGTCACCCCAGGAGGGCATGTTGCAGCGTCCACGCCCGCCACCCTCGGGAGCAGAGCAGCCAGGACTCAGCTGGAGCTCGGGTGTGGTGTCGGCATCACAGGCACTGCAGGGACCCTGCCATCGCCAGCCCAGGGGGCGGGCGGCATTCGGGGGAGGACAGCCCCTCCTGTCCCCAAACCCTCCAGCCCCAGACACAGGGAGCTGGGGCTCGTGGGGGAGTTTGTGGGCCAACAGAGGAGGGGCATCGGAGCAGCCGGGAGCCGAGCAAGCAGACCTGGGGGCACCCCCGCGAGGCTGGGCCCCGACAGCGCCCTGGCCCAACCCGGCCGCTGCACCCACGGCCGGCTGCCCCGGACAGGCGCTGAGTCAGCAGCTGGCCGCCCAGCGCCCGGGGCCGAGCCAGCCGGGCTCCCCGCACCACAGGCCCTGGAGGCCGCGTGAGCCAGAGCCAAGCAGGCCGTGGGGCCCCGGCAGTCTGCTGCCTCGCTGCACCCCTGCCCCCACCCCGTGCACCTGCGTCCTGCAGCCAGCACCCCCCTCCATGGAATGAATGCATGGCCAGACCCCTGCCTCCCATGCCTGCAGCTCAGTGAGGGTGGGAGTGGGGCGGGGTTCCTGAGGAGACACTGCAGGGGGGGAAGGGGAGGGCGTGGCTGACAGGGTCCCCCGCCCCCAGGACTCCACACTCAGACCCTTTCCTAACGGCCAAGAGAGAGGGTGTCTCACGGCTATACACACACATGTAGTTACATATACACACGTGCACACACACACACCACTCCTCACAATCCATCCACAGATGAATGAGGATCAACGCCATGCCGGCAAAGTGTCCCTGACCCAGCCCAGCCCTGAGTCCCCCAACCATGGGGACCCCAGGTCTCAGGGTCCCCTGTGGCCTGGGTCCCTGTCCCCCTGTGGCCTGGGTCCCTGTCCCCCTATGGACACTCCAGGTCTTAGGGTCCCCTGTGGCCTGGGTCCCTGTCCCCTGTGGACACCCAGGTCTTAGGGTCCCCTGTGGCCTGGGTCCCTGTCCCCCTGTGGACACCCAGGTCTTAGGGTCCCCTGTGGCCTGGGTCTCTGTCCCCCTGTGGACACCCAGGTCTTAGGGTCCCCTGTGGCCTGGGTCCCTGTCCCCCTGTGGCCTGGGTCCCTGTCCCCCTATGGACACTCCAGGTCTTAGGGTCCCCTGTGGCCTGGGTCCCTGTCCCCCTGTGGACACCCCAGGTCTTAGGGTCCCCTGTGGCCTGGGTCCCTGTCCCCCTGTGGACACCCAGGTCTTAGGGTCCCCTGTGGCCTGGGTCCCTGTCCCCCTATGGACACTCCAGGTCTTAGGGTCCCCTGTGGCCTGGGTCCCTGTCCCCCTGTGGACACCCAGGTCTTAGGGTCCCCTGTGGCCTGGGTCCCTGTCCCCCTATGGACACTCCAGGTCTTAGGGTCCCCTGTGGCCTGGGTCCCTGTCCCCCTGTGGACACCCCAGGTCTTAGGGTCCCCTGTGGCCTGGGTCCCTGTCCCTCTGTGGACACCCCAGGTCTTAGGGTCCCCTGTGGCCTGGGTCCCTGTCCCCCTGTGGACACCCAGGTCTTAGGGTCCCCTGTGGCCTGGGTCCCTGTCCCCCTGTGGACACCCCAGGTCTTAGGGTCCCCTGTGGCCTGGGTCCCTGTCCCCCTGTGGACACCCAGGTCTTAGGGTCCCCTGTGGCCTGGGTCCCTGTCCCCCTATGGACACTCCAGGTCTTAGGGTCCCCTGTGGCCTGGGTCCCTGTCCCCCTGTGGACACCCAGGTCTTAGGGTCCCCTGTGGCCTGGGTCCCTGTCCCCCTATGGACACTCCAGGTCTTAGGGTCCCCTGTGGCCTGGGTCCCTGTCCCCCTATGGACACCCAGGTCTTAGGGTCCCCTGTGGCCTGGGTCCCTGTCCCCCTGTGGACACCCAGGTCTTAGGGTCCCCTGTGCCCTGGGTCCCTGTCCCCCTGTGGACACCCAGGTCTTAGGGTCCCCTGTGGCCTGGGTCCCTGTCCCCCTGTGGACACTCCGGTCTCAGAGTCCCCTGCGGTGGAAGGCAGGATGGCACAAGGGCTGAGCTGGCCTGGAACTGTGGCTGCCCTGGTGGGTCCTGCGAGGCAGAGGCCAGTGGACTCCCGGGAAGCTCTCGCTGTGCCAGTCCATGTCTCTTGGGACGCCCCCAAGACTCCGTTCAACATGCTGTTTTCTGAGGGACACCCTGTGTGCACTTCTTGTTGGGGCTCCCACGTCCACAAACACTGGGTTTTTCAGAACAACCAGGAATGAGGGGGCTGGACAACTGTCCCTTAAACAGAACAGGAGGGGCCGTCCATCTGGGGCCCCTGTCCTGTGGCCTGGACCTGGCGCCATGCTGGGCCTCACTGCCTCCTCTGTGAGGTGGGCAGGGCCTGGGTCCCTTTCAAAGCCCAGAGTGGACTCCCCGAACAAGAGTGGGCTCCCCGAGCAAGCGTCCACTAGAGCAGAGCGGGCCTGGAGCTGCTTCCTGCCCTCAGGTTCTCCCCACCAGGGCCCCAGTGCCCCGGGGAGCACCCCCAGAACCCGGGGAGCCTCTCAGACGCAGGGTCTCCGAGCGGGGGGAGGCAGGTGAGTCTGATCTGCCCTGGGCCAGGAGGCGCCGTGCTCAAGCGGGGGTGGGGAGCCCATGGAGCAGAGCCAGGAGCAGGTGCCTACCGGCTGGGCCTGGTTCTGCTCGCTGCCCACAGCGTCCCCGTGGGGCCCGCCTGCTCCCCTCCCAGGTTCCGTCGGCCCCAGCCAAGCCCACTCTCCAGCCAGCCTGGACGAGAATCCCAGCTCCAGGACTTGGGTCTCTGCCCAGCTCCTCGACCCCAGCTGCTCTGGGATGCAGGGCCAGTGGCCTCCCCACCCCCAGACTAGTGGCCCCTGCTGACCAGCCTCCTGCCCCTGCAGCCCCAGGCCATTGTTCATTGTTCCCTGGTCGCTGTGGTGTGATTGCAGGAGTGGCCACACTGCCCACAGGGAGAAGCTGGGGTTTAGCGGGATGAACGACCCCCTAGCTGACCTGCTGGGAGAGCCTGGTTCTCAGAGACCCGAGGCCCTGCCCCTGTCTCTTCCCCAAAGGCCGGGATAGACTTGTCCCCACTCACAGTGGCCCCTCAGAGGCACAGTGCACAGAGGCACAGTGCACAGAGCGAAGTGGGCAGGGATGGAACAAGAGCAGGGAGACCAGTGGTGAGGCCAGTGCTTGGGGGAGGCGGCAGCGTCCCAGGGGTGATCTGGAGGGTGGGCGGCCTCAGATGGCAGGCTGACAACCAAAGGTGACCACAAAGTGGGCAAAGGCTGCAGTGTGCATAGGAGCTGGCACTGAAGGGGTCAGCCAGCACCAGGTGGGCAGGCGGCATGGCCAGCCAGCAGCTCTGCACACAGGCCAGAGGTCCAGGCCAGGAACCCGCCCCCGGGGTCTCCCGTGGGAGCCGCCTGAGCACAGGTGGTGGAATGGGTCCCTCGTGGGTTGGACGGGTCCTAGGAGCCCGGGGCTGGGCCCCCCCCCTGCAGCCGGTGCCAGGCGAGCCTGGGGTCCTCAAGGCTTGTCCGCTAGGCTGGACCAGCCCCGCCGTTGCCATGGCAACGGCCCTCCCCGGAGAGGAGCATGGCGCACCTGACTACCGGAGGCCTCGTCGCCGTGGCAACCAGGGCGGCCTGGGGGCGGGGCCGGGGCGGGGCCTGACCGCGCGCCCCGGGGCAGCAGTGGCGGGGGCTCCACCCGGAGGCCGCGCACAGGCCAGGCTCGCCCCGCGGGCGCTGTGTGCTTGCGCCCCGCTTCGCGTTTCGGGCGGCTTTGCTTTATGAATGCTCCTCGGGACCGAGCAGCTACCGCAGCGGTTCTGGAAGGTTCCCCAAAGGCGGTGCCCGGGTCTCAGCTCCTTGTCCCCCCCCCCACCCCGTGCGGCTCCCCGGTGGGTGCAGGGCACGCAGCCGCCGCCCAGCTCCCCCAGCCGCGGCTCCCTGTTGCGGGGCACTAGGCGCGGGTTCCCCGCAGAGGGAGGGCCTTGCGCTTGGATTTTCCGTTTGTCCCCGAGTCGTCTTCCTGGGATTTAACCTGAATTCCTACTCGTTGGTTGCTTTTCCTAGAAGTCCTCAGAGATGTGCTGGACTAAAACCCAGTCCAGAACAGCACAAAAGGAGGTAAACGCGGAGATGGGCGCGGCGGTAAGAGGCCCGCACCCCGCGTCCACGTGCGGGCCCAGCTTCCTGTCCTGCGCACCCGGGAGGCCCTGGGGTCCCTGCCCGATGGGGACCCTGACCACACTCCTGGCTGCTGCTTCGGCCGAGCCCAGCCCAGCTGCTGTGCGCGTCTGAGGCATGAATCTCTGTGTCTCTGCCTTTCAAACAAATAAACGAGGAATTTCAGAAAAAGGAACGTGGCCTCACCTCTGCCCTGATGCACGGTTAGAATCGGCTGTCACTGTAGGCCGGTGCTGTGGCGTGGTGGGTAAAGCTGTGGCCTGGGACGCCGGCTCCTTCCAATCCAGCTCTCTGCTATGGCCTGGGAAAGCAGTAGAAGATGCCCAAGTCCTTGGGCCCCTGCACCTGCGTGGGAGACCTGGAAGAAGCTCCTGGCTCCTGGCTTCAGGTCGGTCCAGCTCCGGCCATTGCGGCCATCTGGGGAGTGAACCAGCAGATGGAAGACCTCTCTCTCTGCCTCTGCCTCTCAAATAAATAAATCCCCCCCTTTTTTTTTGAAATGAATTAGCTGTCACCAGTGTGTTGCGATGTTCCAGGAAGGAAAAGGGGCAGGGTGCTGTTTCCCACACGACTGTGTCCCTTGGAAATCACTGAGCATCAGCACCTCCTGTTGAGACTGTTTTTGCAGCCTTGGAGAACAGTCCCCTGTACCCTACTTCACTCTCGCCTTTGTGGCTGGATGACCGATTCCTCCGGCCACAGCGGGTGTCCAGCCTGGGGCTGCAGAAGCTGGGTGAGGGGTGCTTGACACGCAGGTGCTTCTGGGTAGCCCCTGCCCAGGCTGCACCAGGCAGGAGGGGCTGCTCTCCCCTGCCCCCCCACTCTCAAGGGACGCGCTCCCCCCCCCCCCCCCCGCACAGCTGCTGCTGCCCCACCGCTGCTTCTCGTGCTATCTGCGATGGGGATTTTTGATTTTTGGCTTTTGGGGGTTTATTATCTAAGGATTTCCTTTCCTCTCCCGGTGTGGGCCGAGCAGCTGCTGTCTCGCGTCCTCTGCGCGGTCCCGGCTGCGTTTTTCCGGGCGGGACCGTCTCTAGCTGTCACCTGTGTGGCGGGCCCTTGGTGGCCGCCTGTCACGTTCTCCCTCCAGCGCTGGCGAATTTCTGACCGCGTTCCAGCACGGGACAGGCAGACTCCGCTCTTGCCCTTGCCGTGTAACACGCGTTGGGCTTTCTGTGTGCACCTGCTACTCCCGAGGCACCGGCTGCCCCCGGTGTCACAGTCCCCTCCCTGCTGGCGCGCAGGCGTGGACGCGCAGTGGAGGGATTTCTCGCAGGGCTGCAGGCGTGTCCTTCCGCGGGGAGGGCTCCGCCCCTGGCCCGGGCCTCTCCACGGCCACTGGGGACCGAGTTCCCACAGAAGCAGGGCCACCGGGGCCGGCACGTGCTCTCTCTGTACACTCCAGCCCTCGGAGCAGGCCGGAGTCTGGACCTCCGCGTTTCTAACCCCAACTCCACGTCTTGGAGATCAAAGGGTCACGCGTTCTATGGATGGTGCTCCCATCCCCCAGGAAACCTCAGGAGCCCGCAGGCCGGGTTCAGGAGCTGTGTGCTGGCCCCGACGTGGTCTTAGCACCCCTCTCCCTCGGGGGCTTGCAAGGGTCCCGAATCTGAGACCACGCCATGTTTCCTACTGTGCCTATTCTCTGGGCTGAGGGGGTGCTCATGTGTGTCCTTCCAGAACCTTCCAGGTGTCTCCCCTCCCCCCACTGCAGCCCTGGTTCCATGGGCTCGCTGTGGGCCCAGACCTGCCTCAGCATTCCACACGCGCTGGGTCCTCTCTGCCTCTCCAGCCCGTCTGAGGTCAGTGCTGTGCTGACCCCGGCTGCAGGAGACCTTGCCCTGCGGTGCCCTGGCTGCTGCCCTGCAGGCTGACTGTCCCCCGGTGAGGCAGAGCCCTGGCTCCCCTGGGCTGCTTGTTTGCTTTTAAGCCAGGAAGGCGGGGCCTGGGGCGGTGGATCACAGCTTCCGGAGTCCAGGCTGAGTCCTGGCTCCTCTCCCCAGCGCCCCCCACCCATCGTCCTGCCGAGGCACCTGGGAGGCCCTGCACCCACGCGGGAGACCTGCATGGAGCTCCAGCCCTGGCTGCTGTGGCACTGTCACGGGGGGGGGGGTCTGGAGTCTGTGACTGCAGCCCTGATGCTGAGCCACCCGGCACTGCAGGGACGCGGGCAGCCACGGGGCAGCCACGGGGCACCAACTCGCTCTGTGGCTTTCTATTTTGAGGTCTCTCTTCCAGGAGCTGGCACCACTGTTACGCTGACTCCACCAGAATTCTTCTGTCGACGGCCGGTCACTTTAAGTCCGGTCAACACGGCCTTGATTTGGACCCCGAGAAGGCGTGAAGTTAGGGTTAGGGGCCGCGTTGCTCTGCTGTTTGGATCTCAGCTCCTGAGGTTTTCTTTTTGCAGACAATCATTCATCACGTGTACTCGAGAGTTTCTGTGGCTTTTCCGTCCCTCTCTGCATGGCTGTTGTTCCGTTTTTTAATGTTTCCCTTCTTTCTTCCGTGTTCTCCCCGGGTAGCCCACGCTCGGCAGCTGGCTCTGCACTGCAGGACCGTGCTTTGAAGATGCTGTTTCCGGGCTTCCCAGGTCGTCTTTGCCTGGCCTTCCTCGGCCAGCGTGTGCGACTGGGTTTGTTCAGGCTCTGCCTTGCCGAGTTACACACTGCTTGGCGCGTTTACTTCATTTTTTTAAAAAAAGATTTATTTATTTATTTGAAAGTCAAAGTTACACACACACACAGAGAGAGAGAGAGAGAGGGAGGGAGGGAGAGAGAGAGAGAGGGAGGTCTTCCATCTGCTGGTTCACTGCCCATTTGGCCACAACGGCTGGAGCTGCGCCCATCTGAAGCCAGGAGCATCCTCCAGGTCTCCCACGCGGGTGCAGGGGTCAAGCACTTGACCATCCTCCACTGCTTTCCCAGGCCACAGCAGAGGCCGGGACTCGAACCGGCGCCCTATGGGATGCCGGCACTGCAGGCGACGGCTTTTCCCACTGTGCCGCAGCGCCGGCCCCCTCGGTTTACTTCTGAGGCCTCCTGTGGGTCGGGGCTCCTGCTGTGTAGAGAGCTAGACGTTCCCTCTGAGTGCAGCTTGGCCCCGTCTCTAAGTCTGCTTCCTCTGGGGTGTGGAGTCACTGTGAGTCTGTGACTCAGTGACATTGGCCTGAGTTTAGGACATCACATCGAAAGCCCCGCGGGGCGGCATCAGCCATGTGGGGCACACAGGAACGAGAGGGAAGGGCAACGGGCCTGGTGGCTCAGACGCCCGAGTCCCACCCCTGAGCACCAGCTGGAGGTGCAGGCTCCAGCTCTGACCTACGGCTTCCTGCGCACACGCCGGGAGGCCTTGGTGAGGGCTCCAGCCACACGCACGGCCGACCTGAGCTGAGCTCCTGGCTGCCAGCTCCAGCCCCTGTGTGTGTGTGTGCGTGCATATGTGTGTATGCATGTGTGCAAGCATGTGTGTGAGTGTGAATGCATGTGTGTGAGCATGTGTGCATGCACATATGTGTGTGCATGTGTGAGCACGTGTGTGAGAATATGTGTGTGAGTGTGTGCACGTGTGTAAGCATGTGTGTGCACATATGTGTGTGCGTGTGTGTGAGCATATGTGTGTGCGAGCATGTATGCATGTGTGTAAACGTGTGTGTGAGCCCTTCAAAAAATAATGAAAAAGAAAGGCAAGAAAAACATTCCTAAACTAGGCAGTTTCCATACAAATAAAAATAAGGATAAGTCAGCAGAAGGCTTGGTGTGTGCAAGAGAAATAGGGGAATGTTTAATAAACTGAGGTTGTGGAAAAGGTGCTAAAGGAAGCCCAGTGCGGCCGTGGCTCCTGGAAATCCAAGAGGACTGAATCCACCTGAGAGCAGAGAGAGTAGATTTCAAGATTGCAACAATGTTGTGCCTGAAAGATACACACTTAAAAAAGATAGAACAAGTTTAAAATTAGATTGTTGGAAAAAGACAGGCAGATAGCAAACAAAGGAGCCGGGCTGGGACATAACCAAATCCCAAACAGCAGGCGGGGACTCCAGGCCGGACGAGCACAGTGGCCGCAGCATCACCCGGGCGACCCAGACGCCCCAGACCTTCCACCATTGTACCCGCAGCTTCTGTAAAAACAGCGACTCAGCAGCTCAGGCCCACGCAGAGGAGCAGGAACTCCTACCCCGACTCGTGCCACGGATAATCTGGACTGTGGAGCGCGCCTGCACCCGTGCCCACACCAGTGCCTGCGCCCGTGCCCGCACTCGTGCCCACGCCCATGCCTGCGCCAGCTGTTGGTCCTGCAGAGCCTTCAGCCTTCATGGCGCCCGGGCGAGCAGCTGCAGCCTGGCGAGGCTGGGGGCTCCTGCGTCCCACGCCCCTTTGCCCCAATGGGCCCTGCTGCCTGGGTGCTCTCTGGCGTCCGCGTGGCCGGCAGCCGGGACAGCTTCCCTCTGCAGGCAGGGGCTGGGAAGCCCCTGAGCCCACGGCCCGTGTCCACAGCCTCCACATGGCGTCCTGCGCCCAGCTCGAGAGGCCTGCCCGCCGCCACCCGCCGGGCAGTGGACTGCACTGCTGGACAGTGAGCAAGGACAGGAAGGGCCAGGCCCTCAGGAAATGTGCAGATGCAGTGCGCAGGTGCGGTGGCTGCCGGCGTCCTGGTCAGGAGCTGGAGACCTGGCTGTGGGGCCTGCCTGCAGTGCGGGTGCTGGGGCCTGTGATGCAGGTGCAGTGGGTAGGGCCTGTGGTGCGGGTGCCGTGGAGCCTGTGGCTGTGATGGGGGTGCCAGGGCCTGTGGTGCAGGTGCTGGGACCTGTGGTGCGGGTGCCGTGGGGCCTGTGGCTGTGGTGCGGGTGCTGGGGCCTGTGGTGCAGGTGCTGGGACCTGTGGTGCGGGTGCCGTGGGGCCTGTGGCTGTGGTGCGGGTGCTGGGACCTGTGGTGCGGGTGCCGTGGGGCCTGTGGCTGTGATGGGGGTGCCAGGGCCTGTGGTGCAGGTGCTGGGGCCTGTGGTGCAGGTGCCGTGGGGCCTGTGGCTGTGGTGCGGATGCTGCAGAGAGCACGCAGACCCAGGAGGGAAGAAGCAGCGGCGACAGAAGGCAGTGAACCGCAGGGAGGGCGTCGGCGCTACGGCCCGCTCTGGAGACATTTAAAACCGGAGAAAAACGCGCCCGAGAAACCCAGAACAAGAAGACGAAGTCCAGAATAGCAGACACAGAGTGGATATGCGAGTGATTTTTAAATGGAGCCGAAATGGATTAATTCCTGGACAGACGTCAACGGCTGCAGACACAGCGCGGCCGCGCCAGCCGGCGTGATGGCAGCGGGACTCCCGCAGCCAGGGACCCCGCGGAGTCCGCGCTTCGGGCGGGCGCACTGGGGAGAACTCATTTCTGGTTTACGCAGGAGCCGCCCTCGGCCTTGCGGGCTTCGGGCAGGTGGGCGGGGCAGAGCCCCTGGTCCACACCAGTCGCTTCCCCCCACCCCCACCTCGGCCGCGCCTACAGTTGGAGGAGCAGTCAAGCCCCGCAGCCAAGCCTGCACCTGCCTGGGGCCCGGGGCCCCCGCCACGGTGTGTGACGTCGTCACACCCCGCACCGCAGTGCGGGAAGGCGGGGGCTCTGCCGGGGGTGCCCGGCGCCTGCCGGGGCGCGGCTGCGGGGCGGCGTGAAGCCTGCCCCAGGGGGCTGCAGATGGGGTGCGGGGACAGGGGCCTGAGGGACTGACGGGGGACTAGGGCTGAAGTGCTGGGGCCCCGCGTGGAGCGCGACTTCCAACCGCACCCTACGCGGTCTGAATCGTGTCGGTCGCCGCCCCGCAGCCGCCCCCAGCTCTGTCCCCACGATGTGCCAGGGAGCAGGTGGACTTTCACGGTTTCTGTGGAAGGGGACCAGGGTGGGGCGGCCGATCGCGGGGTCCGTGGGGGAGGGATGCGGTCTCCGAGCGCGCGCGCCGTCGCGCTGATGTCACAGCCCGGCCCCAGCCGCCCCCACCCCCACCCCCGCCCCGGCCCCGGCCCCAGCCCCAGCCCCGCGGCGGCCGCGACGCGCGTCCCTCGGCCCGCAGCAAACCAACTGGCAGCTGGGGCTCGGCCGCCGCTCGCAGCCAACCAGCGCGCCGGGCGGGGCGGGGGCGGGCCGGGCCGGGGGCGCGCAGCCCGTCACGCGGCGCCGCCGTCAGAGGCCGAGCGCAGCCGGGGAGCCGCGCAGCTCTGCGCTGGGACCCGCTCCCGAGCCAGTGCCCATGCGGGGCCGCAGCCACTGACGCCAGAGAGGTAAGGTCGCTGCTCCGGGCCCGGGGGCGCGCCCTCTCCGCGCCGGCACCCCGCGTCCTGCACCTGCACCGCGTCCTTGCCGCAGCCCCTTCCCTCCCTCCGGCCTCCAGGTCCCCGCGGAGAACAATGCGGCGCATTCAGAACGTCCGCCCTTCGTGGGCAGTGGGGGGCAGCGCCCTCGGCGAAGGCCCGGGCGCCGCGGCGCCGCAGGCGGAGGGACCCTCGGGGAGGGCGAGTCCCGCGGGCGGGACCCGGACGCATCCTCCCCGGAGAGGAGACACCGGCGGGGCCCGGGCGGGGTGCGCAGGAGAGGCGAGGACGGAGGGGAGGGGCGCGGGCAGCTGCTCTGCTCCCGCGGTGGGGGAGGGCGGATGCTGAAGCCGAGACCGAAACGGACGCGCGGGGGCTGCGGCGCGAAGCCGGGCACGCGCTCGGTGCGCACCGCGGAGGCTGCCATCCACGCCCCCCAGGCCGTGTCCCTTTCCCCGAAGACCCCAGCTCCCTTCCAGTGAGACCCACCCCCTGGGGGCTGCCGCGAGCTGACGCGGCCGGCATCTGCGAAGCCAGCGCCCCAGGAACAGGTGCGGCTGGCGGCGGCGGTGGTGGCGGCGGGGTGGGGGCTGCTGGCTCCCCAAATGCCCGGGCGCGGATGCCGCGAAGGAACACGGGCCGCAGAGACCCCGGCCCCTCCCCCTGTCTGCCGCTGCTTCCCGCACCTCCCAGCAAAGCCCCAGCACCGCCCTCCCGCCGAGAGAGGGGCTGGGGCCGCATCCCCGCCGGGGGAGGGGCGCGGCGCGGGGCGCGGGGTGCGGGCGGGCGGGCGGGGGCCCGGGCGGCCGCGGCCGCGGGCGGAGGGGGAGGGGAGGCCGGAATGCCAAGTCATGGGGCCTGCTGGGCGCGGGCACGGGCGCGGCGTCGCCGGCGCGGACCCGATGCGCGCCCATGTCCCCAGGAAGAGGGGCTTTTCCTAGGAAACCGGGGACCCCTCCCCAAGCGACCGCCCCTGCAGAGGCTGCCTGCATTGCTGGGGTTGAAGGCCTGCGGGGCCCGGGGACTGGGTGGCTGCAGGGCGGCACCGCCGCACCCCAGGGACATGCAGGAGATGGCCACCCTGTGGCCGGGAGTGGCCCCTCTCAGTCTGGGGAAGCTCTGGGGCCTGGGGGTGGGGGTGGGGGCTGCACCTGCGGCGGCCATTTTGCAGGTGTGGTTGGCCAGGATGCTGTCTGGGCAGTGGGGTGGGGTGGTCAGGTGTGGCTCTTGCAGTCTGGGGGGGGGGGTGCCAGGGCCTGCCCAGCTTCAGGCCCACCCTTGCATCCTGCAAACCCCGGAATCAGATGGGCCGCTTCCTTGGAGAAACGGGTGCTGCGGAGGGTTCCAGGGCCCCTCTGGACCTGAGGGATACGGGGAGGCCACTGGCCGAGGCCCAGGTTGGGGGGGCGCCCCAGCCTTTGTTTGCATCATCAGCCCCATCCTCTTCGTGGAGGAGCAGGACAGGTGTGGCCACAGGGCAGGCCGAGTCTGGGGTCAGTGCAACCTGCAGCTCCCAGGAAGGACCTGCAGGAGGCCTGCAGAGAGCCAGCCCCCTCCCCCCCACATATCCGTGCCTCCCCACGCCGGGGCCCAGCCCCAGGTGGCAACTGGGACCCCACACGGGGCAGCCACACGCTCCTCCTGAGAGCCCTACTGCAGAGTGACCTAGTCCCCCACTGCCCACTCTGGTAGGGCCGGGCCCACGTGTGTTAGTGTGCGTGTCTGAGCACCTGCCCAGCTTGGCCAGCAGTGGCCGGTGCGTCCTGAAGGACCGGGTGTGGCTCCAGGCCCACGGCCACAGCTGCTGCGTGGCCGAGCTGACTGCCAGCCCAGCCTGGGTCCCTCCCATCCTTGCCGCCTCTGCCTGCCAGGGGTGGGTCTGAGGAGGGTGGGAGAGGGGCTGGGGGCACAGGCGCCATGGGAGGAGGCGGCCACGAGGCCTCAAAGACCCTGGAGGGGCTGGGGGATCTCTTTGGCCCTCTGGGCTCAGGCCAGCCCAGCCCAGATAGGTGGCCGGGTAGGCCGGGCAGTCCTGGCACAACCAGTCCTTCATGGCCCACCGACCCCTGCCGGGTCCTCAAGCATGAACAGGGTCCCAGGTGGGCGGAGAGCCGGGGTCGGGGAGGACGGGAAGTGCGGGCCTCTGCCACTCTGTAGCCACCATGGCTGCCTCCTGTGGCCGTAGGTGCCTCCTGGCCCCAGCCCATCAAGTGCTCTCAGGCCCGAAGGACAGGGCTGGGCAGTGCACGCTGATGGCCAGCGGGAAGTGCCGGTGTCACCTGCCCCGCACAGTCCGCCCGCCCCAGGAGTATCTGGAGAGCACACACTGTCCCAAGCAGGGGTTCAGCCACACAGTGCTGGGCCCATGTCCTTGTCCCGTCTGCCCACCAGGCTTGTCCCTGAGAGAGGAGGACTTGGAGCCTGGGTCTTGCATCTGGGTCCCTTAGCACTGGGTCTGGGGCAGGGACCGGGAGGGTCCCGGTCCCACCCCCACCCCCACCCCCACCCGGCACAGTGGCTTGCTCTTTAACAACCAGGAGCTGGGCCTTCCGTGCTGCATATGGGGCACTGCCCAGGTGGAGGGCACAGCCAGGCCAGCTGCCAGCCCAGGTGAGCCTCCTGGCCCTCCCCAGCCCCTCCAGCCAGCCCAGCCGTGTTCGTGGAGGGTGATCCCAGTGCGGACCTGGAGGCAGTGCTGTTGGCTCTGAGGGGAGGGGCTGCCCCGGCCCTGGCCTTAAGCTGCTAATCCCAGGCCCTGCCGGCTGCTGTGCCGGGGCTCACCAGGACTCGGGGGCCCCCCCGAGTGCCAGACCCACGCCCGTGCCAGGAGGCTGTGGTGGCTGGGGAGGGGAAGCCCAGGCACAGCCTGCTCCCCACTTCACTCCTGGGGACCCCAGACACACACACACGGCACACGAACATGCACACTCATGAGCATGGACCCAGGTACGCTCCCACACACGTGTGTACTTACACAGTGCACCCTTGTCAGCACACACTCATGCACTAACATGCACACACATGTGCTCATCCTCACACTGACACTGACTCAGTCTCCACTTGCATATGTGCACCCACACTCACTAACACACATGCATGTGCACACGTGTTCGTTCTCACAGACTCAGTCTCCACTAGCCCATGTACATGCACACTAACATACATGCTCACGTGTCCGTTCTCACATTGACAGTCTCCACTAGCCCATGTACACCCGCACACACTCACACACATGCATGTGCACACATGTTCATCCTCACACAGTCTCCACCTGCACGTGTACATTCACACACTTGCTAATGCACATGTGCTCACATGTCCATTGTCACAGACTCAGTCTCCACTAGCCCATGTACACTCACACTCACACTCATGCTCACGTGTCCGTTCTCACATTGACAGTCTCCACTAGCCCATGTACACCCGCACACACTCACACACATGCATGTGCACACATGTTCATCCTCACACCGTCTCCACCTGCACGTGTACACTCACACACTTGCTAACGCACATGTGCTCACATGTCCATTGTCACAGACTGTCTCCACTAGCCCATGTACACTCACACTCACACTCATGTGCTCACGTGTTCATTCTCAGACTCAATTTCTACTTGCACATGTGCATACACACTAACACGTGTTTACATGTGTTCATCCTCACACTGACTCCGTCTCCACTTGCACGAGTACATTTATGCACATATACACTTACATGAATGTGGACACGCAGTCACATGCACACACTCACATGTGCGTTCACTCCCTTGTGAGCACACGCATGTACACACTTGCACACACATGCTCACCGGACACACAGAGGCCCTGGGTCCCTGACTTCCCGTGTCTCCACCCGACCTGGGTCCTCCTCAGGTCTCCAGGCCCCCTCCAGTGCTGCCTCCCCCTGAGGCTGCTGTAAGCCCCACCCCTCAGCGCTTGCCCCACCCACTGCCCAGGTGCTTGTGCCAGTGCCGGTGCCATGGGCTGTGCTCTTGGTGTGGATCCCGGACCTGGCATTCGGAGCCCCGGTGGCGGTCGTGACGCTGAGACACACGTGGTGATGCCGCGGGCTGTGCTGGGCGCTTGCTGCCCCTCATCTCCCCGCCCCTGCTTGGGCGGCCGCTGCCGGTCACACAGCTGGGGCTCGCTCGGTAGACACCGCCCCCCCCAAAGCCAGCGGTTCTCTCAGCCCCTGCCATCCAAGTCCTGGGGTGCAGGGAGCGGCTGCCCCTCAGGATGGGAGTCTGAGGGTCTCTCAGTCTCCCACTCAAGGCCTGAGCCTGGTGGGCGGTGCCCCCCGAGATCTCACCTGGGCTCCTGGGCTGCAGCTGTCGGGATGGGGTGGCCCCTGACACCCTGCAGCCCCTCTCCCCTCAAGCCCAGCCCCTGGCCCTCCCTCAGAGGGAGGTGATGGTGTCTGGGGGCCCCCGGGGGCATTCGGACTCCCACCCCCTTCCCAGCCCTGCAGAGCCTCAGGTAGGCCCCAGTGTGCTTCCCCACCTGCTGTCGGCTCCAGCAGATGGTGGGGCAGGGCTGGACCTCAATGCCCATTGGCCCACAGGGACCCAGCTCCTGAGGGGCTGCTGGCCGGCCTGGTGCTGGGCGGGGGTGCTGCAGCCTCTGGGGTGGGGCTGGGGCTGGGTGGGGGTGGTCCATTCTCTGGACTGGACTGGGCTGGGGCTGGGCGGGGGTGGTCCATTCTCTGGACTGGGCTGGGGCTGGGCGGGGGTGCTGCAGCCTCTGGACTGGGCTGGGGCTGGGCAGGGGTGCTGCAGCCTCTGGACTGGGCTGGGGCTGGGTGGGGGTGGTCCATTCGCTGGACTGGGCTGGGGCTGGGCGGGGGTGGTCCATTCGCTGGACTGGGCTGGGGCTGGGCGGGGGTGGTCCATTCTCTGGACTGGGCTGGGGCTGGGCGGGGGTGGTCCATTCTCTGGACTGGGCTGGGGCTGGGCGGGGGTGGTCCATTCTCTGGACTGGGCTGGGGCTGGACGGGGGTATGCAGCCTCTGAGGCAGGGCTGGGACTGGGCGGGGGTGGTGCAGCCTCCGGGCACCGTCCGGCCCTCACTCTTGGCCTCTCCAGGGCCAGGGCCTCCCTGGGGCTGCAGGTCCCTGGCTGCTCCTGGGTGGGCAGTGGCCATCCGTCCCACGGGGAGCACTGCTGGGCCTGACTGCCTTTGTGTGACTGTGCCTGGGCGTGCGTGGATGAGGTCCTGCCCAGGTCTCAGTGGCCGCCTTCTTGCACGGAGCGAGCTGCTTTCGTCCTCCCCTGCCCCCAGCCCTGCAGAGCCCCCGCGGTGCAGCCGCCTCCCTGCCTCCTGCCGGGCTGCCGTGTTCGGCTACAGCACACCCTGCGTGCGTCCGCGCGTCCCGCTGTGTCCGCGCCGCCTGGGGTGCGTGTGGCGGCTCTGGAGCCCGCGTCCTCTCTCACCCGTGGGCTCTGCTTGCCGTGCGGGCGGCCGGTGGGCTTTGCCGGGCCCAGCCCTCGCGTCTCCTCCCTGCCTCTGCCGTCGCCTGTGGTTGTCCTCGCCACCCCGCGTCTTATCTCGGGGACATTGCTGGACTTTGCTCTCTGGTTTTGCTCCCCGTCGTCCCCGCCCCTGGGTCGCAGCGTCCTGTCCTGTGAGGCCGCCGAGGACGGGGATCGGGCTTCCTGCTGCCTCTCTCTGCTTCCTGCATTCTGCTGGTCTATTCTGGTCTTGTTCTGAAGCCCCGGCTGCTTCATGGCCGGGGAGGCGCGTGGCCTCTGCTGCGTGGGATCACAGGCAGGATGTGTGCAGCTGCTGTCTTCTGCGAGTGGGGTTCTGACGGGCGCTTAGGGGAGCCCTGCCTTGCGCCCCCCAGCACTGGACACAGACGCAGTGTCCACTGCAGGTTCCTCTCTCACCCGGTGCTTCCTCCTACCCCGTGGGACGCCTGCAGATGTCTGTGGGTGCTGGCAGCCTTGCCTCCGAGGGTGGGCAGCGTGGCTGGGGGTGGGCAGCGTGGCCGGAGGGTCCTTGTGTACCCCTCACTCCTGCCTCCTCCACTAGACTCTCAGTGTCCAAACCTGCCCCCGCCTGCCCTGCACCCCTGGCCCTGAGCTTTGGGGGTGAGCCTGGGGTCCCCTGCCCTTTACTTCCCGGGGTCTCAGGACGACTGTGGGCCTGCAGGCACCTGGCCGAAGGGCCCCGCCTCACTGCCCCAGTGTGTCTGGGGTGTGGCCTGGCCTGGCCTCTGCACCTGTGCGGTGCCTAGGACACCGGGCTGGCCCTCCGTGCACCTGTGCGGTGCCAAGGACACCTGGGCTGGCCCTCCGTGCACCTGTGCGGTGCCAAGGACATCTGGGCTGGCCCTCCGTGCACCTGTGCGGTGCCGAGGACACCGGGCTGGCCCTCCGTGCACTTGCGGGCTTTGTCCTAAGCTCCTCAGAAAGGGTGGGTGTTTTGGAGGAGGCCTCCTCACTGATGCTGTGTCTGGGGCCACCCCTGGCGTGTGTGACCGCTGGTCCAGCCTGGAGGTGGACAGGTCTCCCAGGTGAAAGCCACCAGGTGGCCCTGAGCGCCTGTGTGGGAGTCCATGTTTCTCTTCCTCGCAGCTGAGACTGGTTCCTGATCCTGGCTCCCAGTCACGGGCAGGTCCAGGCAGCCTTGCCGTCACCTCCTGTCACCTCCCACACCCCCACACTCCTATCGGCCTCACCTCCCCCTCCCCCAACCAGGTGAGGACCCTGAGGGCTGGCCCTACTCCCTGGGTCCATGGTGAGCCTCCAGGCCTGTCCCATGGTGGATCCTTGGCATGTTTTTACTGAGTGAGGGGAGGGGTCTGTGTGTCTTCCTCCCGGGGAGCCCTGGCTCCCAGCTCTCAGCTCCCTGTCCTGCAGGGTCACCATGGGTCACTGCCCCGCATCTGATGGCATCACTGACCCCTCCACTGCCCCCTCCCCTGTCTGCTCTGAGATGCATCTAGGCCTTGCAGCCCTGGACACTGACGCCACCAGCCAGTCCCTGCTGCAGACCCCTCCCCACCCCAGCTGGAGGCGCTGGCGGCAGCTCCCTGCCCCGCGTCAGCAGGATGCTGTCCATCAGTGTGTGTCCATGGTTCCACGTGGCCTCACTCGTGTGTCTGAACATGACTCAGTGCTTGCGTCTGTGTGTCCCGTGCTGCGTGTGAGATCCGCCCATGAGGACACACATGTCCATGCACCCTGCACACCCCAGATGTCTCTGCTTTTCCTGCAATTATAAAGAGTGCTTGTGAGCATCTGTGATGGCTCTGGGTGCCCGTGGTTGTGGGTCCCACCGTCTGCAGCCTGACTGGAGAGCACCGGGTGGTTTCATAGTGGCTGCACCAGCGGCTTCCCCACAGGGAGCTCTAAAATCTGGCCCATGCTCACTGCACGTGGCACCATCAGACCTTGCACTGCTGCTGTCTGATGGGTGCAGCTTTAGAACATGCTCTCCTGGTTCTCGTGCTCATGTGAGTCGCCTGTTCATACCTGTTGCCCATTTTTGTTTCTGATTTGAAGCATCTCTGTGCTTAGCTACGGGTTGTGTGTTCTGCACACGGGTCCTTTGCTGGGCTGGGGGTGCCTCTCCCACCCCTCTGGAGCCCTTGCCTTCCTGTGTTTTCCATGGGTGAAGAGCTCAGGGCAGCAGAAGAGCAGCTCCTCCTCCTCCTCCTCCTCCTCCTCCTCCTCCTCCTCCTCTTCATTTGGTGCCTTCGCTTTTCTGTTTGCTTGCAGGTCTTTGACCCACTGGGGATTGATTCTGATAGGGAACTTTCTCCGTCTGGCTGATATCTGTCCTGTGGCCACCATCCAGGGGTGCTTGCTCCCCGTTAGCCTGGAAGCCACACAGGCTGGTTTCCAGGAGTCCCTCTGTGGAATCGGTGGCTTCCCCCCGTACCCTGATACCACCTTGACTTAATGCACAGTGGAGGAGGTTTTGGCTTCACAGTGGTGCACATGCACACACATGCACATGCACACACACTTGCAGACATGCATACATGCACACAAACACACATACACATACACCCCACAGATGCCCAGACATGCACACATACATAAACACACATACATAAACACGCATGTATGTTTGCATTCATGTTTATATACATGTACAATATATGTACAATATACATGTTTGTATGCATGTACAATACACACACATAACCCCACATACATGCACACATATGCCCATGCATGTGCCCAGACATGCACACACATGCATGTATGCATACACACACGCACACACATGAACACACACATGCCCAGACATGCATACAAGCACACATGCACACATGTGCCCACACATGCACATGAACATACACATACACACAAATGCCCCCACACATGCCCGGACACGACACACAAACACACTTGCATGCACACATATGCACACACACATAAACACACATACATGCACACATATGCCCACATACACCCAGGCATGCATGCAAGCACACATAAGCACACATACATGCACACGTATGCCCACACATGCACGTGAACACACATACACACACATACATGCACACATGTGCACACGGCCACTGAGGCCCAGCTTTCAGTGCAGCATTCACTAAAGCACACGAGCTCTTCCACGCTTTGTCACAAAGCAGACTTAGTGCTAGGTGCTGTCACTGGCTGTGGGCTGTGGGTGGCCACCCTTGCTGGAGAGGCTGGGCTGGGCCAGGTGCGGGGTGGGAGTGGCTGGAGCGCTCTGACCGTCGCTGTACCTGGAGCCTGGGTTCTGCACTGAGCCAGGCGTGGGGCCTGCGGCTGCTGCCCTGGGCTCACACGGGTCTCCTGCGTTCTGAGTAATCTGACATCACACAGAGCAACTTGAGGCTTCGTTTGCAATTGCATTGGATTTTTGCATTCAGTTGGGTGAAAATGCATGTTTTCCAGACATTGAGGTTTCTTCCTCCCTAGGAACAGGCTGCAGTTCCTTGTTATGCAGCTTTTCTATCATTTTGGGGATTAAATTTCACACGTTTCTTCGTAAGAGCGACAGGGACCTGTGACACCTGTCCCTGGGTCCTGTGTCGTAGGGCCGATACTTCCAAGGCTTTGGTGGATTCGACCATCACAAACCACTCACCTGCACGTCCTGCCGACTTCTGTGCGGACGGCCACGCGACCTGCAGAGAAGCATGGCCTGGTCTCTGCTCTGTAGTCCGCCCGACGCTGGCTTGTCCTCCTGTCGCGGTGCGGCCGGGGCCCTGGGCTCTTGGCTCCACGTCACCCTGAGCGTGGTGCTCGGGACGGCTCTTGGAAGCAGAAGCTAGGGTTTCCCTAACTGCGGAGTTTCCACAGATTTGTCACCAGTGGGTCTTGAAAGGCCCTACTTTTCCAGTTTAATCTGGTGCGTGCCGGGCGGCAGCCCTGGACGCCCCCGCGGGTTCCAGCCACTGCACAAGTGAGCTGGGAGTTTCTCTCTCTCCCTCTCCCTCTCTCCCTCTCTCACCATGCCTCCCTCTCCTTTTCCCATCCTGCCAGTTTGTGTGAGATTGAAATTACCTTTGTTTCCAAGTGTTTGCTAGAACTCACTTGTACAAAGTGTCTGAGTCTGCTGCCTTATTATTATTATTTTTTTTTTGGTGGGAGGAATAGATTTTGTTTTTATAACATTTATCTTATTTATTTGAAAGACAGAGTTACATAGAGAGAGAGAGATTTTCTATCTGCTGGTTCACTCCCCAAATGGCCACAATGGCCAGGACTGGCCAGGTGGGAGCCAGGAGCCAGGAGCTCCTTCCGGGGCTCCCATGTGGGTGCAGGGACCCAAGCACTTGGGCCTCCTCTGCTGCTTTCCCAGGCCACAGCAGGGAGCTGGATCGGAAGTGGAGCAGCCGGGATTTGAATGGGCGCCCATATGGGACGCCCGCTAAGCCGCAGCCCCGGCCCCTATTTTTCTTTCTACTGGGGGTCTTCACGAAGTTTACAGAAAATGGAATTAGAAGACATTAGAAGGCGTATACGCTTCCACGAACTTTTTGAAGACCCCTGGTGTCGGCTTGTTAATGAGCCCTGGCGATGAGGATGCGGGTCCTGGACCGGATGGAGACGCCGGCCCCGGCCGCCCCGCGCTGTCCACCTGAGGTCGCCGCTGTGGGCGCGGCGCAGCCTTCTACTCGTGGGCTGTTGTTGCGGCCGCTCCCCCCGCCTCGCTCCTCAGCGCCCAGCGAGCTCCGTGGCCCTCTGCCTGCGGTGTGAGGAGCTCGTGGGTGGGCGGTGGATGTGCGTGAGCTCTCGTGGGCTGTGCATGGCTGCTCTCCCTGCCTGGGTCCGTTCAGGCCGCGACGGTGAAGTGTGGACCGCGTGGCGCAGGTGCGGCAGGAGGCTGCTCCGCAAGGTTCTGGGGCCTGCGCGTGCACGCGGGAGGCAGGCGCAGCGCGCGTGTGCACGCGGGAGGCAGGCGCAGCCTGGCGAGGCCTGCGCTCCTAGCATGGGGTCCCCAGCACAGCTCCGCCCCCGGCGCCGACCCTGTCGGGGTGAGGGTTCGTGTTTCCGTCGCCCGTGGGCCTTGGGCCCTGTGGCCGCGTCCCGCGTGTGTCTGACTCCGCGCGCCGCCCTGCGTTCCTGCTTTCTGTGGCCTTCCATTTTCTGTTTTCCGCGCCCGGACCCCCGTGCGCTGACACCGTCCTGGGCTGTGACCACCCTGTGGCGTTGCTGGTGGCGGCTGCTGTGTCAGCTCCCACCTGATTCGGCTCCGTGGGCTCCGGGCCTCTGCCCCCAGCTCCTCGGCCTCCTCTCTGTAAGGGACCGCTCAGGCCTGGCCTCCCGCGCCCTGCAGCCCGGGCCCCCCCCCCCCCCCCCCCCCCCGCCGAGGTCCCGGGGCTGGGTCTCAGCGCCAGGAGCTCTCGGCCGCGGGGCTTCCGGGGGAGGCCACCAGGGGCTCCCCTCAGCCGTCTGGGCCTCTGCGGTGGTCTCCGTCCCTGGGCAACTGCTTGCATGCGGGAAGACTGCAGGCCCCCTGCCCGCGCCCCTGCCTGGACTGCAGATGGCTGGGGGCGGTGCCACTGTCCCCGCAGCCCCTCCCCACTGCTCTGCGGCTGGGCTTGGGCCCCCGATTTCTTCAGCACTTTGTCCTGCTCCTGGGATGGGGGAGTGCTGGCCCAGTCCCCGCCCCACGCCGCGGTGACGCATCCAGTCCCCGTGCTCTCCCCCTGCATGGGCCGGCCCGCGTCCCCACCCCCGCCCTCCCTGGCCACCCGAGCTGCTGTCCTGCCTGTGTCCACCTCTCTGTGCGGCCTCCCGCAGGCCCCCTCCCCCACCCAGCCTTTGGAGCTGCCCACGGCTTTGCAGCCCTGAGTGACAGCTGCTGGGGGCCCGCCCCTCTGTTCTTTACAAAAGTCTCCTCGGCACCCCCTGGGGCCATGGCCGCTGGGCCACCGGAGTGCACACAGCTGCCTGTGGGGGTCATGCACTTCTGGGGACGCCGCTACCCGCCTCCATAACTGTTTCCTGTCACTTCCGGTTGCTCCTGGGTCGGCACTCGGGTTCCCCAGAGGCTGGAGGCCTGCCGCGGGCGTCCTCACCTGGGTCCTCACTCTTTCTCCTCCCGGCCTGGCCCACGGGCCTCGGACGTCCTCCAGTCTCAGTGCTGAGATTTTGCAACACGACATATGGGGGTCTCAGAGGGGCTGTCCCCTCACCTGGTGCGGGCTGGCCCCGTGGACCGGTGGGGGGGCAGACGGAAGCCTGCAGCGTGGCTGAGAGCGGCCGTGGTGGGGCGGCCAGCAGGAGTCCAGCCCCCACCGGCTTTTGCTCCCAGCAGGCACTGGGCGGCCTGGCACCTCTCCTCCCGGTGGCCCCTCAGAGCCCTTTGCCGGGGTGGGGGAGGGGTGGTCAGTCCTGGCCGGATCCAGCTGGTCTGCAGGGTTTGGGGCCAGGGCACTGCCCGGCGGGGTCTGGGACTGTGGTGCCCCCTCGCCCGCTGCAGGGACAGCTGTGGGCCAGGCCGTCCTGAGGACCAGGCAGGTGTGAGTCCCTTGGAACCTCAGGTCCAGCCTTTGTTCCACTTGGATGCCCCTAGTGACGGGGGGCTCACCACGTAACTACGTCCACATCCGCTCAGAGCGCTGGGTGGGAGTCTGAGACTGTTAGCCGGAGCTCTGGCTGCTCCGGGGCTGAGCGTGCTCCTCGCCCTGCGCCCGAGGACCCTGCCCAGCCGTGGCTGCCCGGCGCTCTGGGGGACGCTCCTGCAGCCTTCCTCGGGGTCCCAGGTCCTGCGAGGCGAAACCACCGTGAGGTCAGACCTGTGCACCGGGGGCTGAGTCACAGCCAGGACAGCGGCGGGGCTGGGGCTGACGCTGGACCCAACCCCCGGCTGCCGGGACCCGCGGGCTGCCCCCCCCCCCCCCAGCCTCCTCTCTGCTGCGGCGGGAATCAGCCCCGGTGAGATGCTGGACACATTCTGTCCCATTGCTCGGCCTACGCTGACGCAGAGGTGGCTCCCGGTGGACGGCCGGGAGGGAGGGTGTGACCGGACACTCAGAACGTCCTGGCATTTTGGTCTTGAGCCAGCACTCGCTGTTGTGGCCTGGTACAGCCCTGGCGTGGGCCACTTCCTCCCAGCACAGCCCTGCCCTGGGCCACTTCCTTGCGGCACAGCCCTGGCATGGGCCACGTTGTCCACTTGAGCCACTCCTGGAGAAGTTGGCCTGGGTTTGAAGGTCACCCTCACAGTCACTGCGGGGACATCCTGGCATTTGCCGGGCCCTGGCTTTGCAGGTTGTAGGAGGGTCACCTGGGCCCCGCCTTGTGGCTCACCTGTGGCTGCCTGACCTCAGGTCCTGGCCCCAGAGGGGCAGGAAGGGGTGGACTCAGCCCCTTAGATTCTGCTCCTAATTCCTGTCCCTCCCCAGGTATCTCCTGCCCCTGCTGGGAGTGACCGACCGAGGCCGCAGAGATGGCCGGGGCCTCCGTGAAGGTGGCGGTGCGCGTGCGCCCCTTCAACTCCCGGGAGATGAGCCGCGACTCCAAGTGCATCATCCAGATGGCTGGCAGCACCACCAGTGAGTACGGCCACCCTGGCCGGCCTGGCGCCTCCTGGCCCCGCCCGGTGCGGTGTGGTGTCCTGGGGCAGCCAGAGCAAACAGCCGCCTACTGGGGGCTCCAAAGCCAGAAATTCACTCTCAGTTCTCAGGGCGTCAGCAGGGC
The DNA here is from genome assembly GCF_964237555.1 of Oryctolagus cuniculus. Taxonomy (NCBI): domain Eukaryota; kingdom Metazoa; phylum Chordata; class Mammalia; order Lagomorpha; family Leporidae; genus Oryctolagus; species Oryctolagus cuniculus. The sequence goes on from NC_091434.1 coordinate 757,776, forward strand.
CGGGCCCAAGGCTCGGGGGAGGAGTCCCTGGCTTCCTGTGGCTTCTGGCAGCCCCTGGGAGCCCAGCTCTGGTCCTACCTCTCCTGGCACGTGGTCTCTCCTGTGTGTGTCCCTGTAAGGGCACAGCTGTTCTGTAAGGACCTGGTTAGTGCACTGGGGGCCCAGCCCACCCCAGCGTGTCCTCACCTGAGCAGCCGACCACGTCTCTGCTCGTGGACTGTGGTGCAGGAGCCGGGGGCCGCCGTGGGGTCTTGGTCCCTGGCGTCTGTCTCAGGTGGGAGGCCTGTGGTAACCATGATGAATGGGGCGGGGGGGCGGTGACTTCCAGGGGTCAGGGTGATGCACCTGTGCCGGGGGCCTCTGGACACAGGGTCCCAGCGCTGAGGCAGGAGAGGGCGGGCTGGCCCCAAGCTCGCTCCCTCTCAGGGTCAGTCTCCTCGCTGCCCAGGCGCTTGGTCTCTCTGTCTCTCTGTCTCTGTCTCTGTCTCTCTGCCTCTGTCTCTCTGTCTCTCTCTGTCTGTCTGTCTCTCTCTCAGGGATCAGTCTCCTCACCACGCCCCACGCGCTCTTTCTCAGGCTCAGTTCTCTGCGATGTGATGTGCGGGGGCGGGGGGGTGGTCACGGTGAGCCCTCTCACGCTGGGCGCCGCGGTCACCTGCACCTAGACCAGGGCGGAGCATCCGTCCCCCTCAGCCCCTCCCTGCCCTGCTTCCCTGGCTGGCCGGCCTCGGGGCCCTGTGAGCTGGACCGTGTCAGGGTCACTGCAGCTATGGGCATCACAGGACCTGGGGGCCAGGTGTTGCCTCCTGCAGCGCTGCGGGGTGGGCTCAGCCAGGCCTGTGCCGGGCTCCCTCGGCTGCTGTCATCTTCGGGACAGGACCTCCTCCCAGAGGCCCTGCCTCCAGAGGCCATCCGGGGGCTGGGGGTGGGGGCTTTGCCCGGGACTTGGCTTCAGTCCCCAGCAGGCCTCGCAGGTGACACGGCCAGGCCCTGTGCAGAGCGCAGGGCCCCGTGTGGTGCTGGGCCTCGGAGCTCTGACTGGAGCAGGCAGGCAGGAGGGGGCGGGAGCCTCTCCCTAGGAGGCCAGGTTTCTCCCCTCACTCCTTCATCCCAGGCGGGGGTTGGGGGGCTGCCTTCCTGTCCCTTCCCAAGGCTCCGAGGTGCTGGTGGGACGCCAGCTCAGGGGCAGGGGCTGGGGCCGTGTGGCCTGGGAAGGGGCCGGCCCCTCTGCAGCTCAGGGCCCCGTGTGCAGTGAGAGTGTGGAGGAGGACCCAGTTGGTGGGGGCAGAGGGCCGGTGAGTTCCAGGCCCAGGGTCCTCGTGGCCCACGCCCTCTGCTCGACCCCTCCCTGCTCACTCACTGCTGCTACCCGCAGAGTACTGCCCACCCAGCCCTCCCTGGGCACGGCCTGGCCCTGGGGGCCCCCACACTTGGGAGCTCAGGGCCCCTGTGGGGCTACAGACCCCCAGTCAGGACCCCCGACTGGGCTGCAGCCATGGTGGAAATGGGGACCCGGTTGGGGTCTGGTCCCGCCCGGGGTTCCGTGGCCACGGTGCCGGGGGTGGAGAGCCGAGGTGGGCAGACGTGGGTGTCGGTGGCACCCTGTCTGCCGCAGACCCAGGGAGAACCCTGCCGCCGGTGCTGGGGCTTGGCTTCTCTGGGGGCCAAGCCCTCCGTGTCCTGCCTTGGGGGACGTGGACCTGGGCTGCCGGCACCATCACGACAGCACTGAGCACCTGTCTGTGTGTTCTCCTGCAGCCATCATTAACCCCAAACAGCCCAAGGAGACGCCCAAGAGCTTCAGCTTTGACTACTCCTACTGGTCACACACCTCGGTAAGCCAGGCCCTGCCCCATCACACACCTCGGTGAGCCAGGCCCCGCCCCATCACACACCTCGGTGAGCCAGGCCCCGCCCCATCACACACCTCGGTGAGCCAGGCCCCGCCCCCATCACACACCTCGGTGAGCCAGGCCCCGCCGCCGTCATGCACCTCGGTGAGCCAGGCCCCGCCCCATCACACACCTCGGTGAGCCAGGCCCTGCCCCATCACACACCTCGGTGAGCCAGGCCCCGCCGCCGTCATGCACCTCGGTGAGCCAGGCCCTGCCCCATCACACACCTCGGTGAGCCAGGCCCTGCCCCATCACACACCTCGGTGAGCCAGGCCCCGCCCCCATCACACACCTCGGTGAGCCAGGCCCCGCCCCCATCACACACCTCGGTGAGCCAGGCCCCGCCGCCGTCATGCACCTCGGTGAGCCAGGCCCCGCCCCATCACACACCTCGGTGAGCCAGGCCCCGCCCCTGTCATGCACCTTGGTGAGCCAGGCCCCGCCCCGGACCCCAGGGCCCCTGGATCCCGCTGCCTGCCTTTGGCCGAGGCCTAGCGCGATCCTTACTGACAGTGTTTGTGGCCACACAGTCAGCAGCTCTGTGCCCGCAAGGATTTGCCTTGCCTGAGCAGGGCCAGCCCAGTGACTCGTGGGCTTGTGTGGCCGCGGGCCGGATGTCCCCCACCCCGGTTCTGGAAGGATGCAGGCGCCCCGAGTCCACCTCCTCCACGGCTGTGAGCGCCTGTCGCCCACTTCTGCCTGCCCCGTCCAGTCTGCCCTGTCCCCAGGGTGACTCCCTCAGTGCCCGTGGGCCTCTGGGCCTCCAGCCCCAGTGCTCGTCGCCTTGTGTGCAGCTGTCAGCTCTTGAGCTCGCATCTCTGGGCCTATGCACATGCTGTTCCCGCTGGGGGAACGCCCTTCCGCCCTCCCCTGCTCGGCAACCCTCACTTGTGACTCAGGGGCCCCCTCCTCCCGGGAGACCCCCGGGCAGGGTGGGAGTGAGGGGCAGGCGACCCCCAGCCCCCTGCAGCCACGGCCTCCTCCCCCACAGCCCGAGGACATCAACTATGCCTCGCAGAAGCAGGTGTACCGGGACATAGGCGAGGAGATGCTGCAGCACGCCTTCGAAGGCTACAACGTGTGCATCTTCGCCTACGGGCAGACGGGCGCCGGCAAGTCCTACACCATGATGGGCAAGCAGGAGAAGGAGCAGCAGGGCATCATCCCACAGGCACGGGCGGGCGGGGGCTGCGGGGGCTGCGGGAGGGGCCTGGCCTCGGCCTTGCCCGGCACCATCGCGAGCACCAGGCGGCCACTGGGGAGCTGCCGGCTCGGTGTCTGGTGGTCAGGGCAGGAACGGGTGCCCAGGGCAAGGGTGACCAAACGCCAAGGTGTGGCCGGCTCCTAAGAGCAGCTGGAACCTATTCCCCCTGCCCAGTCCCTGGGGGTCTCTGGCTCTGAGCCGGTCAGCACTCGGCCAGGGCGGGGAAGGGAGACCCCTGGGGCTGTGGGGTGAAGGGCAGGTCCATGGGAATGAGTGCCCCGGGGCGGCAGGTGTTGCGGGCTCCTGGGCTCAGGCCTTCTCAGTGCCTTCAGGGTGGGGCGGACGTGTGTGGTGAGGGTGGGGAGGGGCTGGGGGAGAGCACCCACTGGGGAGGGCTCTGGGGGTGGTGTGCGGGGTAGTACCGGGCATGGTACCCAGGGTGGGCTCTGGGGTGGTACTGGGCATGGTATCTGGAGTGGTATCCTGGGTGGGCTCTGGGGTCATACTGGGGTGGTATCAGGTTGGTATCCAGTGTGGGCTCCGGGCTGGTACTGGGCATGGTGTCCAGGGAGGGCTCTGGGGTGGCACTGGCCATGAGCTCCATGTAGCCCCCTTGGTGACGGCGTGTCCGTGCCTGCAGCTCTGTGAGGATCTCTTCTCTCGGATCAATGACACGACCAACGACAACATGTCCTACTCCGTGGAGGTAGGGTCCGCCCGCGCCGGCCCACGGCCAGGGCTGGGGAATCCCAGGTGTGGTTGATGATGCTTTTCTGACTTTGGATGACCGGCCTGGCCCTCACCCTGGCCTGGTGACAGCCACGCCGGCATCTCGCGGAGCCGCGGAGCCACAGGGCGGCCCTTGCTCACAGGTGTTTGTCCGGCGGTTACTCCGGCATCCAGGCCGGGGCCTGGAGAGCAGCATGGCCTAGCTGTGCTGGGCTGAGGTGGCCCTGGTGTGACCACATTGGGCCAACACTGGGGAGTGAGTCCCAGGATGGTGTGGGCGGAACACTGAGCAGGTGGGAGGGGGCTGACCCCCCTGCTTCTCACAGCAGGCAGGTGCTGTGGCCCCAGAGGCACCCGGAGCCTCTGCCAGCCTCCCCTTGCCCCGCAGGGCAACCTTATACCCCACCCAGGGTCCCCATGGTCTGCTCCCTGCACCCCCACCCCAGGGGTCCCCATGGCCTGGTCCCCTCACCCCCACTCAGGGGTCCCCGTGGCCTGGTCCCCTCACCCCCACCCAGGGTCCCCATGGCCTGCTCCCTGCACCCCCACCCCAGGGGTCCCCATGGCCTGGTCCCCTCACCCCCACCCAGGGTCCCCTGGCCTGCTCCCCTCACCCCCACCCAGGGGTCCCCGTGGCCTGGTCCCCTCACCCCCACCCAGGGTCCCCTGGCCTGCTCCCCTCACCCCCACCCAGGGTCCCCGTGGCCTGGTCCCCGCACCCCCACCCAGGGTCCCCATGGCCTGGTCCCCTCACCCCCACCCCAGGGTCCATGTGGCCTGGTCCCCTCACCCCCACCTCAGGGGTCCCCGTGGCCTGGTCCCCTCACCCCCACCCCAGGGTCCATGTGGCCTGGTGGTCCCCTCACCCCCACCCAGGGGTCCCCGTGGCCTGGTCCCCGCACCCCCACCCCAGGGTCCATGTGGCCTGGTGGTCCCCTCACCCCCACCCAGGGGTCCCCGTGGCCTGGTCCCCGCACCCCCACCCAGGGTCCCCTGGCCTGCTCCCCTCACCCCCACCCAGGGGTCCCCGTGGCCTGGTCCCCTCACCCCCACCCCAGGGTCCCTGTGCCCGCTCCCTGCACCCCCACCCAGGGTCCCTGTGCCCGCTCCCTGCACCCACACCCAGGGTCCCCTGGCCTGCTCCCTGCACCCACACCCAGGGTCCTTGTGCCCGCTCCCCGCACCCCCACCCAGGGTCCCCTGGCCTGCTCCCTGCACCCCCACCCAGGGTCCCCTGGCCTGCTCCCCGCACCCCCACCCAGGGTCCCCATGCCCACTCCCTGCAGGTCAGCTACATGGAGATCTACTGTGAGCGCGTCCGTGACCTCCTGAACCCCAAGAACAAGGGCAACCTGCGGGTGAGGGAGCACCCGCTGCTGGGGCCCTACGTGGAGGACCTCTCCAAGCTGGCTGTCACCTCCTACAACGACATCCAGGACCTCATGGACTCAGGGAACAAGGCCAGGTGTGTGCGGGGTGGGGAGACCTGCAGAACCCCCTGCCCCCACCCTCACCGCCGCCAGGTCTCCCGAGGGAACCCTGCCTTCTCCTCTGGCCTGGCCCTTGGGGCACCTGTCAGTGTCCTGGTGGACTCTGTGCCAGCCCCAGGGAGGCCCGGGGCAGCCCCTGCATGTCTCCCGGGCTGGTACAGCTGCGTCTGTCCAGCTGCCTAGGCTGTCGTCTGTCCCCAAGGGCAGCTGTCCCGCCAGGACTGGACTGTGTGGGGCCAGTTTGCTGGACCTTCTTGGGGTGTTGGGTGGCCCCAGGGGAGGGGCCAGTTGCTGCTGAGTGAGGGTGAGGCCATCACCTGGGTCAGTGTTGGCCCCTGGGTGGTGGAGGGGGCGTCTCACTCCTCCCAGCGGCCATGTGTGGGCGCTGTTCTGACAAGGGTCAGGTGGTCACTGCGGCCTCCTGTGCCGGGTGGGGAGGGGGGTGTAGGGTACCAAGGGCTGTCGCTCGCAGGCCCAGGGAGACTGCTGTGAGGGCCCTGGCAGGCCAGGCAGCCCTGGCGCTCATGACAGCCGCAGTGCTGAGCCTTGTCACCCTGGGGTGGGGCTCCTGCATCACAGTGGGCTCCTTGGGCTCCCCAGGGAGGCAAGGGAGACCTCCTTCTCTTCTGGGGCCACTCAGGGTCTCCTGCCCAGCGACACCTGGGCATCACTGAGCCTCTGGGAGCCCCCAGTCACTCCCCCCACAATGAGCGGGGCCTGGGCTGGGGTTGGGAACCTCACAGTAGGAGGCGGTGCAGCTCTTGCCTGAGTGCTCGCGGGGACACAGTCACTGCCAGGCCGGGCAGGGGAGCCCTGGGAGAGGCCTGTGACCTGGTCCCCTGGGCTGGACTGCCAGCGACTCTGGTGCCCAACGGCTGGATGAGGGGCAACCCCGTGTGGCTTCCTGTTTGCAGGACGGTGGCCGCCACGAACATGAACGAGACCAGCAGCCGCTCCCACGCCGTCTTCAACATCATCTTCACCCAGAAGCGCCACGACGCGGAGACCAACATCACCACCGAGAAAGTGAGCGCGTGGAGCAGCCTTGCGGGGCAGGGGCCAGGGCAGTGGCCAGGGAGGGTGGGGGATGCGAGGACAGGCGGGGCAGGGCAGGGCGAGGACGTCAAACCAGCTAGTGAGGATGCCAGCGGCCCAGTGAGGTGTGCCAGTGTCCCCACGCCAAGCACTTCCTGCCCCAGCCCAGCGTGAGCCCCAGTGGGGGACTGGTGGAGTCTGCATCTCAGAATGCGGGGCTACCTGGGTGTGGGAGGGGCCGAGTCGAGGGGCTGTGGGCCTGGTGCCTGCTGGGCAGTTTTGTGGAGACTGGGGGTGGGGTGCAGCGGGGAGGTCCCAGGGCTGCACCCAGCACAGCCCCACAGGCCAAGGGACAGGAGGAGGCGCAGCCCTGCCTGGGTGGCCCTCAGAGCATCCAAGGGGCTGGCGGGTCAGGGCGCACCTGTCACAGAGCTGCAGGCGGACAGCAGCTCCCTGCCCTTGCTGGAGAGCAGGGGCCGCCGCAAAGGGTGCCAGTGCTGAGCAGGCACAGTCGGCCGGCGCCCACCCCACAGGCCCTTGCCACCTGCCCCGGCACCCTCAGTGGCCCGGCGGGGGCCTTGGCTCCTGGCCTTTACCCCAGACGTCCAGGCTGGGGCTCCTGCCCTGCCTCCCTTGTTGGCCTTCGCGGCTGGGGCTCAAGTCGCGCTGGGCCCCCCTGGGGTGCCTGTGGCCCCCAGCCCAGGCCGGGTGAGCTTCAGCTGGGAGCCTGGCCGCAGCCCAGTGGCTGTGAGGGAGCTACGCCCACAAGGCAGTGAGCAGTGGCCAGGGTCCTTTCTGGAGCTGGGTTCCGATCCTGCCAGCTCACGGGAGAGTGGGGAGTGCCTGGCACCAGCGCGAGGGCCATGCCGGCTGGGGAGGTGCTTGGCGCCGCTTGGCACTGCAGCTCAGCAGACGGGGAAGGAGCTGCCATCAGCGGTGCTTCTGGGAGCTCTGCGGGGCCGAGGCCCCCGACCCCAGGGAGGGGTGTGGCCGTGGCTCCAGCACTCCTGGGGCCAAGCACAGAGACATCGCCAGCTGTTGACAAGTCTGCCATTTCAGGTGAGCAAAATCAGCCTGGTGGACCTGGCCGGGAGTGAGCGGGCAGACTCCACGGGAGCCAAGGGCACGCGTCTCAAGGTAGGGCTGCCCGCCGCGGCGTGCTAAGCCGGCACCCTCTGCGCTTTGGTTCACCGGGCATGGGTCTGGCCTGTTAGGGTGGGTGGGGCGGGAGGGCTGTGCTTGGGGGGTCAGGGCTGCACAGGGCAGGCCCTGGGGGCTTCTCCTGGGGCGGGGGGCACCCGGGCCCTGCTGAGCCCCGGCCATCTTCCCTGCATACAGGAGGGAGCCAACATCAACAAGTCCTTGACCACTCTGGGGAAGGTCATCTCTGCCCTGGCGGAAATGGTGAGTGGGCGCCGGGCCTGGGGCTGGACTGAGAGGGTGGACTCGGGGTTCCCTGCCCCGGCCTCTCAGAGGATGCTGGGACCCACTCAGCGCGCTCCCGGCTCGGCCCTGGCCCGGCCCCGGCCCCCGGCGAGGAGGCTGTGGTCTCGGAGGGGAGCCGCACAGGCTGGCCGTGGGCTCTGGTCACTGCCCTGCCCGAGGCCTCATTTTCCCTGCTGTACAGTGGGCGTGGGTCCCTTCCCCGTGGACCCTTCCGAGGGCCACCGCGGGCCGTGCTCTCGTGAGCTTGCTGGCTCCAGAGAGTGCCACAGCTCCTGCAGGTGAGGGCTGGGTGTGACAGCCCCGCACTCACAAGACACCCGGCTGTAGGCCAGGGCAGAACCTGCCCTACCCTGCGGTGTTGGGGGCTGAGCGGTTGTCTGGCCTGCTTGCCAGGACCAGCCGGGTGACCAGTGGTGGCTGGGCAGTGGGTGCTGGGCCCCAGTGCCCGAGACCCCCGCCTCATCCAGCCTCTGACTTCTCGTCTATTCTCTTCCAGGACTCCGGGCCCAACAAGGTAAGCTGCTCCTTCAGCCCTGGGCAGCCCAGCCCGGCTCTCCCCGGGGAGGCCCACAGCAAAGCCCACCCCGCTTGTCGACATGGCGAAGCACGCTGAGCCTGGCCACAGCCAGCCCTGGCGGGGCACAGCCGGGGTCTGGTGCCCCCTGCACCGCGGGGGAGGGGACAGTCAGACACACAGAAAGATAAGGGCAGCATCGCACGTGGAGTAAATCCCGGGAAGGGAGCGGCTGCGTGACCAGACGTGACGGCCTCGAGGCCGCGGGAGCCCTGGGTGTGCAGTGGGGGGGCGCCGACACCTGTGGGCGAGAGTGTTAGGGACGGGGGCCCCAAGAGCCGTGCTGAGACTCAGAGGCACTGCGAGGGGTGGCGAGGGAGATGAGGGAGACGGGGTGTGGGGTGTGGGACTGTGTGGGGGCTGTGTGAGTGTGAGGGCGGGTGAGTGATGAGAGGGTGTGTGGGTGTGGGTGTGAGTGAGGGGTGTGGGTTGTGAGTGAGGGGTGAGGGGTGTGAGTGAGGGGTGTGGGTTGTGAGGGGTGAGGGGTGTGAGTGAGGGGTGTGGGGTATGAGTGAGGGGTGTGGGGTGTGAGGGGTGTGGGGTGTGAATGAGGGGTGTGGTGTGTGAGGGGTGTGGGGTGTGAGTGAGAGGTGTGAGTGAGGGGTGAGGGGTGTGAGTGAGGGGTGTGGGGTATGAGTGAGGGGTGTGGGGTGTGAGGGGTGTGGGGTGTGAATGAGGGGTGTGGTGTGTGAGGGGTGTGGGGTGTGAGTGAGAGGTGTGAGTGAGGGGTGTGGGGTGTGAGTGAGGGATGTGGGGTGTGAGTGAGAGGTGTGGGGTGTGAGGGGTGTGGGATGTGAGAGGTGTGGGGTGTGAGTGAAGGGTGAGGGGTGTGAGTGAGGGGTGTGGGTGTGAATGAGGGGTATGGGTGTGAGAGGTGTTGGGTGTGAGAGGTGTGGGGTGTGAATGAGGGGTGTGGGGTGTGAGTGAGAGGTGTGGGGTGTGAGTGAGGGGTGTTAGTGAGAGGTGTGGGGTGTGAATGAGGGCTGAGGGGTTTGAGTGAGGGGTGAGGGGTGTGAGTGAGGGCTGAGGGGTGTGAGTGAGAGGTGTGGGTTTAAATGAGAGTGACAGGTGTGAAAGTGAGGGGTGTGATTGAGGGTGTGAGGGCTGTGATTGAGGGTGTGAGGGCTGTGATTGAGGGTGTGAGGGGTGTGAGTGAGGGTGTGAGGAGCATGGGAGCTGTACAAGGACCCGAGAGGCTGAGATGCCCGGAGGTGAGGTGAGAACTGGAAGGAATTTGGCGTCCCTGAATGTGAGGGACTTGGGGGCTGTGAGAGGACAGGGGAGACCTGGCTGCGTGGGTGCTCTCTGGGGTCATCTGTGAGGGCGGTGAGGACACGGGGGCTGCAAACCCAGGACATAGGAGAGAATTTGGGGAACTGGTTGAGGATAGAGCCCATGGTCCTGTGGACGGTGGCCACGAGCCGTTTGCACGTGGCTCTGTGGAAGCAGTGGCTGGGGCCAGGTCAGATTAGTCTGGAATGTGCCAGGCGGTTGGGTGGAGAGCGGTGGGTGGGGACTGGCCTCGTGTGGGCGCAGGAGACGGAGACGCCAGGTGTCTGGGAGGTGGTGGGCCTGCCCGAGGGGACTGAGTGTTCGGTGCGGGAGGCAGCAGGTGGGACCACGGGGCTCCTTGCCAATGCCCTTGAGAGGCCGCAGGGCATTTGCCGGGAAGTGGACATCAGCTGTGAGGGCGTCCTGAGGAGCACCTCCCGCAGCTGTGACATGGCGGGGGGCCGGTGGGGGCTCCCCCGGAGGAATAAGAGCACAGGAAGGGGGGGCGCGGCGTGGGTGCTGGGGGAAGCCATGTCAGCAGAGGGGTCGTCCCCTCTGGCCAGAAGGGGCCACCAGGTGCTGACGGCGCTGTGGACTCAGCCCAGTCCCTCTGACAATAGAGGGAGGACATGGTGGCCGGGACGTGAGCCATCCCAGCTCCCGTCCAGCTGCCTGGGCGAGGCACAAACCCGAGGAGTGCGCTGCCCGCCCCTGTCTCTGGGGGGTGTGAGTGAGAGGTGTGGCCCAGCCCCCAGCCCCCACCTGCCCCGGCTCTGGGCCACGCGCAGGCCCTGTGTGGCCCCTCCCTCCTCTGCCGAAGGCTCGGGGCTGACCTTGTGGTTTTCTCTCCCGCAGAACAAGAAGAAGAAGAAGACAGATTTCATTCCATACCGGGACTCCGTGCTGACCTGGCTCCTCCGGGAGAACCTGGGTGAGCACTCGGGCCGGCCACCCCACTCGGACCTCCACCTGGGCCGGGGGAGGCCGGCCACCCCACTCGGACCTCCACCTGGGCCGGGGGAGGCCGGCCACCCCACTCGGACCTCCACCTGGGCCGGGGGAGGCCGGCCACCCCACTCGGACCTCCACCTGGGCCGGGGGAGGCCGGCCACCCCACTCTGACCTCCACCTGGGCCGGGGGAGGCCGGCAACCCCCACTCTGACCTCCACCCTGGGCCGGGGGAGGCCGGCCACCCCACTCTGACCTCCACCTGGGCTGGGGGAGGCCGGCGACCCAGCCACCTGGGTGGGGGCGGGGGGAGCTCCTGCCCCTTTTTATGCCAAGGCCGAGGTGAACGTGGAGGGCCTGGGGCAGCGGCTGGCAGGGAGTTAGCGGGAGCAGGTCTGGGGGGCCAGGATGGCTCGCAGGGGCTGCAGACATGCCCACTGGTGTCAGGGGTCTGGGCTGGGACAGCTGTGCCCCCAGACCCAGTGGCCTGATTTCCTCATCGGGGGTGTGACACCGCGAGCCCCCCTTTCTGCCCCCCAAGCCCCAAGCTGTGGGAGGGCGTTCAGTGGGGAAGGGGAGAGGGTGGCACACCAAGCCCAGACCCCAGCCCTCCCACATCACCCTGGCCATGTGAGTGGCCAGAGAGCTGACGCCTAGGGAGGTGGCTGCGTCTTGGGCTGACCCGGGGTCTGTGGTCTCCCTCGATGCGGGGCCGAGATGGGCGGCCGCAGCCGCCTGGCGATGCATTGTGCTGTGGCACCGTGTGAGGGAGGAGCCGGCAGGGGTCTGTGGGCCTCGCTGAGACGGGACAAGGGTGTCGCAGGAGCACCCAGCTGTGGCTGCAAGGGAGACCCTGCCCAGGCTCAGGCCCAGGGTGGGGCAGGAGAGGCCCCAGGTAGCCTGCTGGGGGTCCAGCATAGCACTGGGCCTGGGTCCTTCTCACTGTCACCTCACCGTCCCTGTGGGGACTTCCGGAACCGTACCCCAGGGCCACGGCCCTGAGGCCACAGAGGAAGGCAGGTGAGACCACCTGTCCACCCTGGAGCTTGGACGGCAGCGGTGCTGAGGGCTGGGGTGGGGCCGGTCAGGGCCGACCCCACGGGCCCTGCCGCCCGGCCTCACCCGCGCCGGTGAGACTGCGCGTTTCCTGGCCACCGGGGCCGAGCAGGCAGTGCTCAGTACGTTGCAGAGTGCGCGAAGCCGTCTGGGGGTGACTGCCTCGCGCCCCGGCCCCAGCAAGGGTGCCTGGTGCGGAGACAGCCCAGCCGGGGAGGGCCGGGGCCAGTGCTGTGCCTCGGCTTACCTCTCTGTCTCAGCTTCCCGCCTGGACGTGGCGGTGGGAGGGAGCGGTGGGGATCGGTGCGAGCCCTCCGCAGCCCTGGGCACAGCCTGGTTTCTGCCCCAGGTGGGAACTCCAGGACAGCTATGGTGGCAGCCCTGAGCCCTGCGGACATCAACTACGATGAGACCCTCAGCACCCTGAGGTGTGTGCCCGAGGTGGGGACCCCTGGGAGAGGGACCGCCTCCCTGGGGGCCTCCCTGGGGCTCTGTGGGCTCCCGGCCTTCGTGGGCCCTGTCCTGTGCGTGCACATTAGGGCTGTGGCAGCCCAGGGTCCCCATAGCTCTTGCTGCCGTGGGGGTGACGCCAGTGCCCTCCGGCAGGGCCGTGGGTGCCCCCTGGGCCCGCTGGCAGAGCTCTCGGCTCGGCCTGGCCCATGCCTCCCCTTGCCACCCAGGTACGCCGACCGCGCCAAGCAGATCCGCTGTAACGCGGTCATCAACGAGGACCCCAACAACAAGCTGATCCGGGAGCTAAAGGACGAGGTGACCCGGCTGCGCGACCTGCTGTACGCCCAGGGGCTCGGCGACATCACCGACAGTGAGTGTCTGTGCCGGCCTGGCCCGGGCAGGGCAGGGGCCGCAGGCCCAGAGGCCTCCCCTGGGGCCAGCGTGCTGGCTCTCCCAGCCCCGCCTCCCTCGCCCTGGACCCAGCTGCCTTGGGATGGGGGGGGGGGGGGTCCAGGCAGGAGCCCTGGCTGAGGGCCGAGCTTTCCGGCCTTGGCTGGATGGAGCTGTGTGGTTTGGGTTTGGCACTGGCCCAGACAGGCCAGAGACGGTGTCCCTGGAAGCCCACCTGGGTCCCCGGGCTGCAGACTGCACCCCCGCCTGTTGCCGCCCAGCCTTCCCCTGGCTCCCAGCCCGCGACGGTGCCAGCCTGCCGGGAACAAACCTCTTCTGTTTCTGTCTCTCCTCCCTCCCTCACGCCTGCCCTGCCCCGTAGCCAACACTGTGCCCGGAGGACCCAAATGTGTGTATTCCCCTTTGCTGCTCTGCACTGCTTCTGGCCCACCGGGGGCCCAGGGCAGCACGGGCGGGGGGCGGACGGGGGTCCCACGGCCTCTCTCACTCCCTGCCTGGAGGAGCCTGGGCTCCTGCCCATCCTGCCTGGATGGCGTCTGAGGGAAACTGAGGCACGGGGGGGCAGGGCGGAGCCCATGCCTCCTGAGGGTGAAAGGGGGTGAGGAGAGGGCCCCTGCGTGCCTGGAGGCCAGGCAGGAGGAGTGTCAGCGCCGTGGGGCTGGGAGGACAGCGGGCCTCCAGGTAGCCTGGCGTTTCTCCAGTTTCTCCAGCCGCCCCATGCCAGGGCCCCTTCTCTCCAGAAGGGCCGTGAGCTGGTCCTCGTGGTGGCCGCCACCAGACCCTGCCCAGGCGTTAGGTGGCCCTGGGCTGGCTCCACGGGGTTCTGTGCTTGCCCTGCGGGCCCTGAGGCGGAAGGGGGCACCCCCTTCCCCCGCCCCGTGCTGCCCTGTGTTTGCTGCTGCGCTGCGGTGTGTCTGCTTCTGCTGGAGGGGCCTGGGGACCTCGCACCCAGGGGAGGGGAGGAGGACGCCCCGCTCTGGGCTGCAGGGGCTGCAGTCCTGGGTGAGCTCCTCGTGTGGGAGTAGGCGCTCCCTGGGGAGGCTGGGGAGCCGCTCACCCCCTCCTTCAGCCGGTCCTGGGGTGGATTTCCGCGCTCAGCGGGGCCAGCCCATCCCCCGCAGCTCAGGGGTGCTGTGCAGTGGGGGTAAGGGGCCGGCGGCACCCACACAGAGGATGAGGGTGAGCATTGGGGCTGCCAGGTGGCTGCGGGTGGGGCAGTGGCAGGAGGCAGGTGCCTGGGAGAGCGCCTGGCTCACAGGCTGTGCGCTGCCACAGGGCAGAGTGGGCTAGCAGGTGGCGTGGGCTCCTAGTGGGCTGGTGGGCTCAGGTTCCCAGGTGGGCGGCACAGGCTCCCTGGTGGGTTCAGGCTCCCTGGTGGGTGGCACAGGCTCCCGGGTGGGCAGTACAGGCTCCCAGGTAGGCATGGGTCCCCTGGTGGGTGGCACAGGCTCCCTGGTGGGTGTGGCCCCCCGGTGGGCAGCGCAGGCGCCCTGGTGGGTGGCACAGGCTCCCTGGTGGGTGTGGCCCCCTGGTGGGTAGCACAGGCTCCCTGGTAGGTGTGGGCCCCCTGGTGGGCGGCACAGGCTCCCTGGTGGGTTCAGGCTCCCTGGTGGGTGGCACAGGCTCCCTGGTGGGCTCAGGCTCCCTAGTGGGCTCAGGCTCCCTGGTGGGTGTGGCCCCCCGGTGGGTGGCACAGGTTCCCTGGTAGGTGTGGGCCCCCTGGCGGGCAGCGCAGGCTCCCTGGTGGGTGTGGGCCCCCTGGCGGGCAGCGCAGGCTCCCTGGTAGGTGTGGGCCCCCTGGCGGGCAGCGCAGGCTCCCTGGTGGGTGTGGGCCTCCTGGTGGGTGGCACAGGCTCCCTGGTGGGTGTGCGCCCCCTGGTGGGCGGCACAGGCTCCCTGGTGGGTTCAGGCTCCCTGGTGGGTATGTGCCCCCTGGCGGGCAGCGCAGGCTCCCTGGCGGGCGGGGCTCCTGGAGGTCTCGCATGTGCTTGCCCTGGGCCGCGGGCTGCCGCGCTCGCTGCGCCGTGCTTCTTGCCGACTCCTGGCTGCACCTCTCGCCTCTCCCCGACTCCGTCTCTCTTTTCTCTCCCTCCGTCGGTCTGTCCGCCCGGCCTCCCTCCCATAGACGCGTCCGACCTTGAGAACAATAACCGCGGCCGCGGCGGGGCGCAGCCGAGTGAGGCCCCTGACAATCTCTCCACAGTGACCGACGCCCTGGCGGGCATGAGCCCCTCGTGCTCGCTCTCGGCCCTGTCCAGCCGCGCGGCCTCCGTGTCCAGCCTGCACGAGCGCATCTTGTTTGCCCCGGGCAGCGAGGAGGCCATCGAGAGGCTGAAGGTGAGGGCCGGGCTGGCCGAGGGCGCTTCCCAGGGGCGCCTCGAGAGGAGGGAGGACCGGGTCGTCCTCCTGGGGCCAGGGTGGAGCAGCAGCAGGTGTCTTGGGCGTGTGGCCACCGGTGGACCCTGGCCTGTCCCCGGCCCACCCACGGCAGCCAGGGAAGCCCAGTGGCTTTAGGGGTCCCTGGACTGATGGACAGAAAGTGCCCATGAAGGACCCTGGATCCCGGTGTCGGGGCTGCCTGTCCCTGAGCAGCAGCAATGGAGAGGGAAGTCCTCAGAGCCACGTGCCCAGGGCCCAGTCTCTTCGCAACTCTAATCGCACCCCTGGTCCTTGTCTCCGGAGCGTGAGCCCGGTGTTGTCTGCAGGGGAGAGGGAGCCGCGACCCCCGGCCCCCAGGGTCCCCACAGTGTCCTTGCTGGGGTGCGGCAGCCTCCCCCCGGAGCCGGCCCCCACTGTGCAGGCCCCAGCTGCCCCCTGCTTACACCCTGGTTCCCAGTGGGCCTGGCTGGTTTCAGGTGTCCACTCCACATTGCTGCAGTGCCGGCCGTGCAAGGGGTGGGGGGCTGGGCTGTGGCCCCAGAGACAGGGGTGCTGAGGCCCCGAGGCCGGGGTGAGGTGGGGCTGCAGGTGCCTAGGTCAGGGGCCCCTCTGGGGCATGGGGTCCATGGACAGTGAGGAGGAAGGACATGGAAGGAGGGTGCTGGTGCCGGGAATGGACGGGCAGTGCCGTGGGAGCTGTGGCAACGTCTGCCGGGCATGTCTTCCTCGCCCCCTCTTTCCCTCCGACCCCCTGCCTCGGTGGCCCGGGGGTCTGGGCCCTGGCCCAGGACCCCACATGCTCCGTGTTGCCCCCAGGAAACAGAGAAGATCATCGCCGAGCTCAACGAGACCTGGGAGGAGAAGCTGCGGCGCACGGAAGCCATCCGCATGGAGAGGTGGGCGCCCCGGCCCAGGCAGCGGCTCCGTGCAGAAGGGCCAGTCCCTGCCGGGGGCGCCTTAGCTCGCTGACCATGGGGGCCACAGGGCCCACAGCCCTGCTGGCTCTGTGAGGCCAGTCCTGGAAGCACCTGCTGACCCCAGCTCTGTCCCCCAGGGAAGCTTTGCTGGCTGAGATGGGCGTGGCCATGAGGGAGGATGGCGGCACCCTGGGCGTGTTCTCTCCCAAGAAGGTAGGGACCCGGTGGGCCCAGGGCCGTGAGGCCACCCTGACTTGGAGACGGGGCAGGTGGAGAGCTGGTGTTCCTGTGAGGAGGGGGCATGGTGGGCACAGCCCCGCCACCCACGGCTGGATCTTCCTCTGAGCGGGGGACCTGCCCTCTGCTTTTTCAAGGCGGGGCATTCTGGTGGTTTTGGAACATTGAGGGGGGCTCTTAGCCACTTAGGGTGTGGAGTCAGCCCCCAAGGGGAGAGCCAGGCTGGGAGCCACTTCCCGGCCGGAGACCTGAGACTTGTGGGGCTGAGCCACTTGTGGGTAGGGCCTGGGGGCCACAGAGCTGGGAGCCTGCTGGCCCCTGGGTGCAGCTGGAGCCGGGGCTGAGTGGCGCTCACTGGCTCACAGGTCCCAGGCCTGGGCTGGGCCTCGGGGGTCTTTGGGGGCCCTCACCTTTCACTGCGTATGTGGCTCCTCTGCCGGGAGGAACTGGCTCGGGCACCTGGACCCCCACTCCGGCCCCTTTGAGACTGGGAGGGCTCCTCAGCCGGGCCCAGGGGCAGGGCGGGGGAGGGGGCACCAGCAGGCACGAGCAGCCTTCCCACTGTGCCAGACTGCTGTGTGCCACAGGAGTGCCCAGGAGGGCGCGGGGCAGCAGGCCCCTTGTGTCCTCCGAGGACCGGTGGTGTCTGGCGTCTGGGAGAGGGAGGTGCAGCGGCCAGCCTGGGCTCCTGCCCTTACCAGGGGTGACCCTCCTGCCGCCCCCCAGACACCACATCTGGTCAACCTGAACGAGGACCCTCTGATGTCTGAGTGCCTCCTCTACTACATCAAAGACGGCATCACCAGGTAAGGCCCCGCGCCCAGTCATGGCGCCTACCGGGCCCAGGGCGTCTCTACATGCAGGGGCTGGGCGGGGCTGCCAGGCGGGGCTGCCAGTCTGATGCCCCCGCCCCCCTCCAAAGTGGGCAGGGAGGACGGCATCACCAAGTGAGGCCCCGTGCCCAGTCATTGCGCCTACTGGGCCCAGGGCGTCTCTAGATGTGGGGGCTGGGCGGGGCTGCCGGGCGGGGCTGCCGGTCTGATGCCCCCGCCCCCCCAGAGTGGGCAGGGAGGACGGCGAGAGGCGGCAGGACATCGTCCTCAGCGGGCACTTCATCAAGGAGGAGCACTGCGTGTTCCGGAGTGACTCCAGGGGCGGCAGTGAAGGTGAGCCCCGCCCGCCCTCAGCCCCGGTTCCGTGCGTGGGTGTGGCGTCTGGGTGCTGGGTAGGGGTGGGTGCTGCTGGGGGAGCCGAGCCCCTTGGGAGGCTCAGTGTGGGACATGGGCGAGCTGTCCCTCCTCTTACCCTGTGCCAGGGCTGCCAGCCAGGAAGCATGGCTGGGCGGCCGGGAGGGCGGAGAGCCTGGGGAGCAGCCATCTGTCCACTCCCTGCCTCGCCACCGCTCCTCCCGGACAGCAGTTTGGCCGTGCCCATCACCTGGCACTGCTGTCACGGTGACGAGCCTGCTGGGCCCCTGGGCTGCTGTAGCATGTGAGGCCCGTATCTGAAGGCTGCTGTCCACCTGGACGTGGTGCTGAATGGTGCTGGTGACAGCTGGCACTCCCAGAATTCTCCTCTGTCCACAGAGCCCCAAGCCCCTGCCGCTTGCTCCGTGGGTGAGCCCAGTGTCAGATGGGTCAGGCTGGCCTCAGTCTCTGGGCTGTATCTGCCTGAGACCTGGCCGGGGCCTGGGGGCTCAGGCCCAGCAGCCTCCCGGGCTCTCACTGGCCCGTTTCCTCCTCTGCCACTTGGGCTGGGACCCCTGCAGCCCCCTCTGAGGCCACACAGGGGCACTGGTGGCCAGGCTCTGTGGACAGCAGCAGGGAGGGAGGCCTGGCACCAGCTCTCACGGGCCTCCCTTTCTCTGTCCTGCAGCCGTGGTGACCCTGGAGCCCTGCGAGGGGGCAGACACCTACGTCAATGGCAAGAAAGTGACAGAGCCCAGCATCCTGCGGTCAGGTAGGGGGGGGCGTGGGGCAGGGGAGGGGCCCGAGGTGACCAGTCAGGTAGAGACCAGGAGAGGGGCATGGGGAGGCCGAGGGGCAGGCAGGGGCGCGAAGTGGCCCCTGTCCTCACGTCCCAGTCACCCTATCTGCCTGGTATACCAGGCAGAGATGGCCACGCCCATGGCACCAGGACCCCTGAGCCAGTGAGCGGACAGTGGGGTGAGGGGAACCTGCCTGGGCTACAGCAGGCAGCCCTGGACAGGTGTGGTGAGTGACTGGGGGCGGCCGTCGGCAGCCGTCCTGACTGTTCCCATGTGAGTGCTGTTGAAGTCT
Source organism: Oryctolagus cuniculus (assembly GCF_964237555.1). Classification (NCBI taxonomy): domain Eukaryota; kingdom Metazoa; phylum Chordata; class Mammalia; order Lagomorpha; family Leporidae; genus Oryctolagus; species Oryctolagus cuniculus. Next base: position 776,102 of record NC_091434.1, read on the forward strand.
AACTTCAGCGCCGTGCACAGGCATGCGGGGGCCTGGCCCGGGCGGTGCAGACGGAGGGTGTGGCGACTCAGCGCTCCGGCGCACGACGGGGCTGGTCCAGGAGCCAGCCCCTGCGACCGTGGGGCTGGCGTGGCAGGCGTGCAGCCACAGCTGGGAATGCAGGCAGGGACTTGGGGTCTGTGCCTGACTGGACGAGGCCCTCGCTGCCGCGTCCCCTTCCGTCCAGCCAGCTGCTGGCAGGCCGGGCCCCGCGCCAGAGCCCCAGCGACACCCACACAGCCCGCGATTGTCTTGCTGGTGCCGCAGCCCGGCCCAGCAGATGCACGAAACCCGCCAACTGCCAGCCTCCACCAGGCGTGAGGGCCAGGAAGACCCTCGCCCCGCCCTGAAGGGCATGTCCACGAGTCTGTGCTCCTGCCTTTGGGGCCCCCAGGGAGGGCCAGGGGCCTCCTGAGTTTTGGGGTCACCTTGCCAGCCTGTACAGGAAGACGGGGCACAGTTAGGCCTGGGTGGTGGAGGCAGGGCAGACACCTGATGCCGACCCGGGGTCAGCCTGGTGCCCGGGGTCCCGGGGTCCCGGAGGGCACACCTGTGCCCGACCCGGGGTCAGCCTGGAGCCCGGGGTCCCGGGGTCCCAGAGGGCACACCTGTTCCTGACCCGGGGTCAGCCTGGCACCCGGGGTCCCGGGATCCTGGAGGGCACACCTGTGCCTGACCTGGGGTCAGCCTGGCGCCCAGGGTCCCGGGGTCCCAGAGGGCATACATGTGCCCGACCCAGGGTCAGCCTGGTGCCCAGGGTCCCAGAGAGCACACCTGTGCCTGACCCAGGGTCAGCCTGGTGCCCAGGGTCCCGGAGGGCACACCTGTGCCCGACCCGGGGTCAGCCTGGAGACCAGGGTCCCGGAGGGCATATCTGTGCCCGACCCAGGGTCAGCCTGGCGCCCAGGGTCCCGGGGTCCCGGAGGGCACACCTGTTCCCGACCCGGGGTCAGCCTGGCGCCCGGGGTCCCAGGGTCCCGGAGAGCACACCTGTTCCCGACCCGGGGTCAGCCTGGCGCCCAGGGTCCCGGGATCCCGGAGGGCACACCTGTTCCCAACCCAGGGTCAGCCTGGAGCCCGGGGTCCCAGAGGGCACAGCAGAAGCCCACGTTTGCAGCTGCTGCTGGCTGCTGAGCTGGGAACGGCCTGAGGAGGTGGATTTGAGGGGAGGGGGCTGCAGGTAGGGCCTGGAGCTGGGGGCAAGGGGTAAGGTGCTCCTGGTAGCCAGGCAAGTGTCCGAGGCCCGGGTCCAGCGAGGGCCCGCACCCCTGCCTCTGCTTTCTCCTCCCTGCTTGGGGCCGCCGGAGACCTGCAGGTCCCCAAGGCCAGCCGTGCCTCTGTCCCCAGGAAACCGCATCATCATGGGTAAGAGCCACGTGTTCCGCTTCAACCACCCGGAGCAGGCGCGGCAGGAGCGGGAGCGCACGCCCTGCGCAGAGACGCCCGCCGAGCCCGTGGACTGGGCCTTCGCGCAGCGCGAGCTGCTAGAGAAGCAGGGCATCGACATGAAGCAGGAGATGGAGCAGAGGTGAGGCTGGGTGGGCCTGGCGCGCCCCGCCGCCCCCGCCCCTGCTCACCCCCGCCCCCACCCGCAGGCTGCAGGAGCTGGAAGACCAGTACCGCCGGGAGCGGGAGGAGGCCACCTACCTGCTGGAGCAGCAGCGGCTGGTGAGCGGCCGGGCCTCGGCTGGGGGTGGGGGCGGCCGGGCCTCCGCTGGGGGTGCGGGCCGGCCGGCGAGAGCCATGGCCTTGCCTCTTCGCAGGACTACGAGAGCAAGCTGGAGGCCCTGCAGAAGCAGATGGATTCCAGGTACTGCCCAGAGGTGAACGAGGAGGAGGAGGAGCCGGAGGACGAAGGTGAGGGCCTCCCCGCGGCCACCGGGTCAGCACCTCCGCCCGGGGTCAGGTTCTGTGCCGGGGAACTGCCTCCTGGCCCCTGGGAAGGATTATGGGGCCTGAGCCGCACAGGTCCGCGTGCGTGTGCACATGTGCACACGTGCATGCTGGTACCGAGGGGCAGGGCTCACCGTGCGCACAGCCTGCGCCCATGCACCCCATTCTGTGTGCTGTGGAGACCACAAGGTCGAGGTCCGCCCTGACCTCGGGACCCTGAGTGCATGCTCCGGCCACAGTGGGTGGGGCTGTGGCTGCAGGTCCATGTGCACTTGGCATCCAGCAGCTGGCCACACTGACACACTCACACACTCACACTGACACACTAACACATGCACACTGACACACACACTGATACATGCTTACACAGACACACTAACACATGCACACTGACACACTAACACACAACACACACTGACATACACACACTGACACACTCACACTGTTACATTAACACACGCCAACACACTCACACTGACATACACACACACACTGACACGCTCACAAACACAGATACACTAACACACATGCCAACACACTCACACTGACACACACACTGACACACTAACACATGTACACTGACACACTGACACACTAACACATTGACACACTAACACACACACCAAACACACTGACATATACACACACTGACACACACACACACTGACATGCTCACACACACTGATACACTAACACACACACCAACACACACACAGACACACACATCACTCACAAACACATCTCACTCACACATTTACACACACTGATGTGCTCACACATGCACTCATGCACATTGACACACTAACACACACCAACACACACAGACACACTGGTACTGGCACTAACACAAGCATACTGACACACTCACACTGAGACACATCATACACAGACACATCTCACACACATTTGCACACACTGACACACTCACTGACATGCTCACACTGACACACGCTGACGCACACCTCACACACACCTCACACACTTCACACACCTCACACACACTGATGTGCACACAAACTGACACACCTCACATACTGACACTGATGTGCACACACACTGACACACACCTCACACACTGACACACTCCTCACACACTGACAGTGATTTGCACACACACACACCTCACACACTGACACACTCCACAAACACTGACACACTCCTCACACACAGACACACTGATGTGCACACACACACTGAAACACCTCACACACTGACACACACACACTGATGTGCACACACTGACACACTAACACACGCACACTGACACACACCTCACACACTCACCAGTCCAGTGAGATTCCTTCTCAGAACTCAGGGACTCTGGGTGGGAGGGGCAGCTGAGAGGTGGTGGTCTGGGAGGGAGGAGGGGCGGTGGTCTGGGAGGGAGGAGGGGCAGTGGTCTGGGAGGGAGGAGGGGCAGTCTTGGCTCCAGGAGGAGCTCCCGGCCTTTCTCCCGAGGGCCCAGTGGACAGACAGGCGCGTGCCCTGGGAGGGCCAGTCCCACCCTGTGGGCACCATCTGCTCTCCCGCCCCCTCCCAATTCCCTGCCCCCAGTGCCGAATGTGGCTCCCATGGATGAGGTCTCCCACCCTCTCCTGGCACAGAGCCGCCCTGGCCTGGGCTGGAGGGGGTGCCTGGAGCCACAGAGCCAGGACAGGGGCCTGCCCCCTGCCCCCCTCAGGCCACAGGGACCACGGTGGGCGTCGGTGTCCAGCCTGTGATCTTTTCATTCGGGTGCCACCCTGTGGGGTCAGCCAGGGCCCCCTGCAGTGCCGGCCCCGGGTGGGGCGTGGTGGGCAGTGCTGTGGCCTCTCCCTGCAGTTCAGTGGACGGAACGGGAGTGTGAGCTGGCGCTGTGGGCCTTCCGGAAGTGGAAGTGGTACCAGTTCACATCCCTGCGGGACCTGCTATGGGGCAACGCCATCTTCCTCAAGGAAGCCAACGCCATCAGTGTGGAGCTGAAGAAGAAGGTGCAGCCCCCCCCCCCTGCAGGCCCCACTGTTCTTCTACAGCCCCGCCCCTCCCTCTGCAGCCCCACCCTCCCTCTGCAGCCCCGCCCCTCCCTCTGCAGCCCCACCCTCCCTCTGCAGCCCCGCCCCTCCCTCTGCAGCCCCACCCTCCCTCTGCAGCCCCGCCCCTCCCTCTGCAGGCCCCATCCCTCCTTCTGAAGCCCCGCCCACCCAGCCTGGGCCACTGGAAGTGAGGGCAGTTGAGGGTGGCCCTAGGACCGGCTGGGGTGGGCTCATCACCCTCTGTGCGCAGGGCAGGCATGGCCATCAGGGCTGATGGAGCAGGTGGCACTGTCCAGTGGACTCCGGGGGTGTGGGGCTGAGATCCAAGTTGGCAGGGAGGCCCTGGCCTGGCTGACCGGGGTCGTCTTCCTCCTGCCCAGGTCCAGTTCCAGTTTGTCCTCCTCACTGACACGCTGTACTCCCCGCTGCCTCCGGACCTGCTGCCCCCGGAGGCGGCCAAGGACCGGGAGACACGGCCCTTCCCCCGCACCATTGTGGCCGTGGAGGTCCAGGACCAGAAGAACGGGGCCACCCACTACTGGACGCTGGAGAAGCTCAGGTGGGCTGGCGGGCAGTCGAGGGGCCAGGGCTGCCTCCCCCAGGGATGGTGGATGCGCTGTTTCTCCTGCCTTCGTTCCGTGGTCACGTGTGGAAAACAAGGAGATGGGGGCTGAGGCCAGGGGCCAGGAGCTGTGGCAGTGTTCCTGGTTCGAGGGCTTGCGTGGGAGAAGCCCAGAGGGCCTGGGGGTATACTGTCCCCCAGCCAGCCGGAGCCGGGAGAGGCAGGGAGGGGGCAGCTCCTGGACCCCGGACACTTGCAGGAGGTAGAGGTGGAACTGGGGCAGGGCCGGCCAGGGAGCGGGAGAGGGCAGCCAGGGACCGCTTGTCCGTCCCTGCTGGACAGGAGGGCTCCTGCACTGCACACACTCTGGCCTGCGCCAGGTCTCACTGTCACGCCGAGAGGCACAGCCAGGCATCACTCAGTCCTCGGGCGGAGAGGAGGCGGCGCGTGGTCTGGACCGGGAGGGAGCCAGGGGCAGGCGGGGCAGGGGACCAGCCAGTCAGAACCGGGCTCCGGGCCTCAGTGGCGTAGGCAGGGCTGCTGGTGCCGTGTGAGAGGAGGTTAGAGAAGGGGGCGGTCTGGGCGTGGGCCCCCTCCCGCAAGGTGCTGCCTCTGGGGAGCGGCGAGACGGGAGGGGCTCCCGGAGGTGTGAGTGACGCAGTGACCGCTCTCAGACCCTCCCCTTTCTGGTGCGGTTTAGCTGCTCACACTCACGTCCATGCACCTGCAGGCACTCGCACACGACAGTCAGACACGCACTCTGCATTGTGCAGACACAGCCTCGTGCTCACCCCCACTGCACGCTCACGCCAGGCAGACGCTTGCCTCGTCACTCGGGGTGGGCCTGAGCCCCCCGCCAGGGCCCGGCCCCCGCCTTTCTTCCTTCTTGGGTAAAACTTTTGCAGCCTTTGTGCTGAGCTCTGCTCGGGCGGCCCCTCCCTCCCCCGGCAGCTTCCCGGCTGTGGACCTCGGCCACCCTGCCGCTGTCCTGCGAGGGGGTGGGGGCAGTCAGGGGTGAGCCTGCCGCTCGCGGTGGCTCAGGGGCTTCCTGCAGTGCCCCCACCCCGCCCAGGCCGCGTGACCCCGCTGCAGCTGGCCCTGGGCCCCGGTCCTCACGGCCCTGCCCCCTGCAGGCAGCGCCTGGACCTGATGCGGGAGATGTACGACCGAGCGGCCGAGGTGCCCTCCAGCGTGGTGGAAGACTGTGACAACGTGGTGACTGGCGGAGACCCCTTCTACGACCGCTTCCCCTGGTTCCGGCTGGTGGGCAGGTGGGCGCCTCCTCCCGTCCCTGGCTGAGAGAGAGGGTGGGGGGTCCATGGGGGCAGGAAGTGGGCCTCCTCCTGAGGCCTGGAGCCCCCACAGGAGAGGACGCCCAGGACGCCTGCCCATCCCAGCCCCACCCGTGTACGCCCCACGCCTGCCCAGGCCCTACCGAGCCCCCTCTGGCCCACGGTAGCCCCGTTCTTCCAAGCGACCTGGGAGGGGGTCTCGGCACCGCCCACCCACCCTGCAGTGCAGGACCCTGGGTCCACATGTGAACACGGGAGGCTCCGTCACCTGCTGGCCTTGGGGTGGGAACATGAGGTGGAGCTGGGTCCCAGCCCCCGTCCTCCCGTGGTCCCTCTCCTGGGCTGTGTCCAGCCCTGCACCCCACATGGCCAAGCTCTCGAGGTCCTCACAGCGCCAGCTGCGCCCGGCCAGGACCCCTGTTCTCACCCACACCTCCGGTGCCTTCCAGAACCTTCCAAGCCGTCCGGCTGGCCACACACGATCTCTTCCCAAGGCCGGGGACGGGGGCATTTTGTTCCATGTCCTGGCGGCTGCGAGTCGGTCTGGGTTTGACAGCAGCCGCCCCGCCCGCCCCGGCCCCGCCCACCCCGCGAGCGGCTGTGTTAACTTCTCTCTGTCTTGTCGCACTAACCTCAGTTCAGCCATCTCTGGCTGCAACAGCTACCCTCTTCTCAACACATGCATGAGCGAGCGCATGGCTGCTCTCACCCCCTCCCCAACCTTCTCGAGCCCCGACTCCGACGCCACCGAGCTTGCCGAGGAGCAGAGCGTGGGGGAGGAGGAGGAGGAGGAGGAGGAGGAGGAGGAGCAGGAGGAGCACCTGGAGGACGACGTCTTTCCGGAGCACACGCTGTGCGACGGCCGGGACCCGTTTTACGACCGGCCCCCCCTGTTCAGTTTAGTAGGAAGGTTGGTGAGGCCGAGCACAGCATGCTGGGAAGGACCCAGCTCTTTGGCGCAGGAGCACTGCCGCGGGCCGGAGCCTGGGCGAGGCAGGCTGAGGGGAGGGGCCTGAGGGAGCCTGGGCTCCCCGCGCGTCCCCAGGGCGGGGCTCTGGCCCAGCAGGGGGTCGGTCCAGTTACAGGAGAGGCAGAGGGTCCGGCCTGGGAGCCCCGGGGTGGCCGCGGCTCAGGCCCCTAATGCCTTCCTTGTGCAGGGGCCTTGGAAAGCGAGGCCTAGCCGCCTGCGGCCCGGGTGCCTGGCCCCTCGTCCCGGGGCTCGGCTTGGTCCTGGTGGGAGTGGCTTTACTTCCTTCCACGGCTGTCGGGAGCAGCTGTCTGTGGAAGAGGAGCCGGGCTCAGAGGGGCCGTGCTGAGGCCGGGGAAGCAGCCGGCCCCTCCCCCACCCCCGAAGCCTGGGGGCCTGGGCAGACCCTGGCCCACCAGAGGAGAGTGTGTCCCGGCTCCTCCTGGCCCACTGCCCACGGCAGAGTGGAGCTGCTGCTAAGCCCTCCTGGATGATGCGAGAGGCGAGGCCAGGAGGTGGGCGTGGGCCGTGGGGACGAGCCCTGCCTGCAGCCACGTCAGACACGCGCAGCCTGCGTGGGCAGCAGGCGCCGGAGACCCAGCTGCAGTGGGCAGTGGCTGATGTCTCGAGCTCATGTACATCAAGAGGCTTGAGATAATTGTAAATAATTAATAATAATTGTAAATCAATAATAATTAAAAATAATAATTTTAAATCTATTTACTTGAGAGGCAGGGAGAGAGAGAGAGAGAGAGATCTGCTATCTGCTCTCATTCCCCGAGTGCCCACAGCAGGCAGGGCTGGGCCAGGCCGGAGCCAGGAGCCCAGAGCTCCACCCTGGTTCCCCATGTGGGTCAGGGGCACTGGACTCGAGCCGTCACCTGCTGCACGTTAGCGGGAAGGTGGCAACGGAGCAGCCAGGACTCCCCTGTGGGGGCCTCTGCCCAGCCCAGCCCTAACGGCTACACCAAATGAACCCCTGGATGGTTTTTCATAGCAACCCCCCTTCTGGATCCTGCCCAAGCCAGGGAGCGGGCAGCCCAGCGCCGGAAGCCTTCGGTGGCCCCTGGCCCCGGGGTTAGCGCTGGGCTAACTCCGGCCTGGGAAGGTAGCAGGTGCCTGGATTTCTGCGAGTGTCGTGGGGGTGGTGGGCTGGCCTGCTGGGGACAGACGTCACGGCCGTCTCCCTCCGAGGTGCCGGGCTCTGGACATTCTGCAGGGGCTGAGAGAGGAAGCAGACCCCAGGCCAGCTCCACGCAGGCCTCTAGGTGTCCGGGAGGCATGGGCAGGGGTCAGGAGCTGCAGGGGTGGCACATTGGGCCAGGCGTGGGCTCCTGCAGTGTCGGCCGGAAAGAGCTGGGTCCTTCCACCGTTTCTTTCCCCCCTCGTGGATTTGAGATTTTACAAAACCACCAAACCAAACGACGGTCCTTGCCGAGAGGCCCGGCCCCCGTCCAGGGCGGCCTCTGACGGCCTCGTGGGCAGCCATCCTGGTCTTTTTGTTCTGGCAAGAATTGGCTTCTCCCGCGCAGCGGCTATGCAGGCCCAGCCTGGGAAGGACCCACCGGGATTTGCCTTTTATCCTGGTAGCTGCTGGCTCTCTCTCCAAAGCTTGAGCAAAATTGGGCGCCCACTTTTGTCCCCTCTGGAAAGGCTCCCCGGGTCCCAGCATGCATCTCTGCACCTCACCAATCTGTGGTTAGCGCTGCCTCCTCCCTCCCGCCGTGCCGTGTCTGCCTCTGCCGCCTCCTCCCCTCGGGGTGGGTTTCAGTCTGCTTCAAGGTACACTCGCCTCGTGGCACGGCCAGTCCTGTGTCCAGAGCTAGGGGCCTTGGGGGGCCTGAGGGTGGGGAGGAGAGGGTTGGTGTCAGCTGCCCAGGGGCATGGCCGGCCGCGTCAGGGCTGGGCTGGGCTCTGGCCCCCTGGTGGCAGCAGGGACGGCTCTGCCACCTGCAGGCAGGGGTGGGGAGCCCAGCCTGCCCCCCGCGAGGGCTGTGAGGCCTGGGCAGCAGCAGGAGGCGCTGCCCCCTCAGCCCCATCGTCTTGTGCCCCAGCTGCATCCATTGGGTGAGCCCTACTAGTGTCAGGCAGCTTCCAGGCCCGGCCCACAGCCCCCCCCCCCCGGTGGCTGGTGCTTGCCCTGGGGACAGTGGCTGTGGGGGTCCCAAGGGCTCCCTCACCATCACCAAGCGGACTGGGATGGGATGGGGTCAGCCAGCGAGGCTACTTTGGCTTCTAGAACACTTGGCACCAAAGCTGCCAACACAGCCACGACCCCCGCCTGGGCGCCCAGGGCAAATGCCCCGGGAATGTGTGTCTGCCCTCAGTGGGGTTGTGAGGTCAGGGAAGGGGAGGAGGGGCCCAGCCCCCAGGGTCGCTGTCACTGTCTCAGCACCAGCCTCCTACCTCGGGCAGTGGCTGCCCAGCCGGGTCTGGGTGTGACCTGGGCTGCTTCTCTGTTAACAGAACTGTGGGCAGCGGAGCGTGGCCAGCGCTGGGTGGGAGTTGGGCAGGGGCTGGCTGCGGGTTCAGGGCCTGGGCCCTGCTCTGTGCCTTGGTTCCTCTTCCGAAACACTGCTTCAGATCTCTGTGCCATCGGGGATCCTGGCCTGTGCACCCCTAAGAAGCCACGGTACCCTGTTAGGGACACAGCCCTGCCCCAACCCCGACCACAGAGGCTCCGTCCCTGTGAGTGCTCGCCAAGGCGCTGGCTGCTGTGGGTCTCCGGCCTCCCTGGCCGCCAGCTTGCCTCACAGGGGCTTGAGCCTGGTCTGTGAGCCCGGCCCCCACCTTGTATGTGGAAAGCTGCATCCGGGCTGTGCCCGGCTCCTGAGCCCGCTGGTCAGCCACTCACGGAGGCCATGCTTGGCTCCTACCAGCTTTCACCAGTAGCGGGCGCTGTGGGGACAGCCGGGCCTGCCCTGCCTCAACCTCACTGCTTCCTGCCCTGAACCCAGCTGTCCAGGGCTGTGGGGAGGTCCCATCAGGTCAGTGCCCAGAGACCCTCTGGTTGCTGTGGACCCTGGCAGGGGCCAGTGCTGGGCCAGTGAGGGGCTCCAGGGAGACCCCTGCAGTAGCATAAGGGTGTGGAGGAGGAGGAGGGGCTGGGCTGGCGCCAGGTTCTGAGTCCCTGTCGTGGGGAAGTGGAGCAGGGTCAGGGCCCCGCTGGGAAGAGCCCCACTTGCCCCCCTACCCGGCCCGGTGCCTGAGCCACGGTGCCTGTCTGGAGTCCCTTGTCCCTCAGGACAGCTGGGGGGTGGGGTGGGAGCTCGCCAGCTCCCAGACCCCTACCCAGTGTCCCCCTGGCCGGCAGGCTGTGGACTCCCCTCCCTGTCCCCCATCACCTGCCTTCCTGGCTGAGACCCTAGGCTTCTCTGCTCCTTCCCCACCCCTGCACCCACCCAATCCTGACTTCCTGGCTTCCCACCTGCTCCCGTGTGCACATCCTGCCCACCCACTGCTGTGTCCATGTCCTGCCCACCCACTCCCGTGTCCACGTCCTTCTCTCCCCACCTGCTCCCATGTCCACGTCCTGCCCACCCACTCCCATGTCCACGTCCTTCTCTCCCCACCTGCTCCCATGTCCACGTCCTGTCCACTCACTCCCGTGTCCACATCCTGCCCACCCACTCCTGTGTCCATGTCCTGACCACCCACTCCCGTGTCCATGTCCTGCCCACCCGCTCCCACGTCCATGTCCTGTCCACCCGCTCCCGTGTCCATGTCCTGCCCACCCACTCCTGTGTCCATGTCCTGCCCACCCGCTCCCATGTCCATGTCCTGCTCTCCCCACCTGCCCCCGTGTCCACGTCCTGTCCACTCACTCCATTGTCCACGTCCTGCTCTCCCCACCTGCTCCCGTGTCCACGTCCTGCCCACCCACTCCAAGCTGGTCCCACACCCCCTCGTGGGATGCAGTGCTGTTAACCCCTCCACTGGGGGCGGGTTCCCAGTCTGAGCTCACCCGGACAACCCTCCTGTGCCCGGTCCCTGCCCCCAGGAGATCCTGAGTGCTGGGTGAGGGTCCTCCAGGGCCCCCGTCCTCCTCAGAACAGCGCACACCCTGGGGACAATGGCCTGGGCCTGGGCTGTCCCGGCGCCAGCAGGGGCATCACGCGGCAGCGCCCTGCGTCCGGGTGCTCCGTTCCACCAGCCCGCCTTGGTGCCATGTGGGGGTGCCCCATCCCCCTGACCCGCCGAGCGTCTGCGCCGTTTGTGGAAGGGGCTCTGCGGGAGTCGTAGCCATCCGGGGGGGCCCCGGGGTGGGGAGGCGGAGGCGCTGCCTGGCGCCCGTCACCGCTGAGAGTCCTTGAAGCAGGCTGGAGCCCCAGCGCTCTCGGTCAGAGGGCCTGTGCTCGGCCTCCGCCGTCCTCTGCCCACTGCGGCTCACGCCCTCCTCCTCCTCCTCCTCCTCTTGCACCTCCTCCTGTCTCCCCAGTGCCTCACTCCCCAGGGAACCCCCGCCCTGCCTGTCCTGCCTGCCCCCGCCCGCCCTGGCTGTCTCGCTTTGCTCTGCTTTGCAGCGTGTTGTACGCCGGCCGTGCTGCCGCCGCTGCTCCTGCCGCACACGCTCGGGGTGGCGCTGACCGCGGCCTCTGCTCCCCCAGGGCCTTCGTCTACCTGAGCAACCTGCTGTACCCCGTGCCCCTGGTGCACCGCGTGGCCATCGTCAGCGAGAAGGGCGAGGTCAAGGGTTTCCTCCGTGTGGCTGTGCAGGCGATCTCAGGTGTGTGCGACTCGGCGCTGGGCCGGGGCGGTCCTTGGCTCCGCCTCCTGAGCCCAGGCCCTCCGAGCCCCCTCCTCCCTTCAGGAACAGCCTCCCCACCGCCCCCCTGGGGAAGGCTGCAGACCCCACCCATGGCCCCATTACTGCACCATCTCTGGGTATTGGTCTGCTCGCTTGTTAATGGAACCAGGGTCAGTACATCCCCCAGCGGGACGTCCGCCCGCCCCTCCCTTCCTCACCCACACGCCTCCCTGTCAAGGGCCTTGGCCATGTGGGCACCCTGGGGAGAGCGTGGAGGGGGCAGACAGACTGGGCAGCTGGCTGGACGGGGCGGGGACAGGCTCAGAGGGCCCCAGCCAGGTGTCTCCATGCCCCCTCCCGAGACCCCCCCGCACTCCAAGATCTCCAGGCCTCTCTCCTGAGATGGCTGCAGCCCCCTCGACTTGCGCGTGACCCCCTGCAGATGCCTCAAGCCCCCCCCCCCCCGACACACACTCGGATGCCTGGCCTCCGCTGTAGCCTGATGTCCTGGCCACTTTAGGGGATTTTAGCTCCACCTCAGTGATTCGCTTAACTAACCGGACCCCTCTGCCGAATCCTCATGGGCCCCCAACTTCCGGATGCTCCCTTAGCTCCCCCGGGCGGCCCGGGAGCCTGCTCTCGTCACTGCTAGCCCAGGAGGACCGGGCACATGAGGTGCACCCTCATCCCGCCAGGGCTGCTCCCGCTCTGCGGGGCCTCTCACGGGCCAGTGCAGGCGTCTCCACTCCCCCCTGCTACCCTCACAGTCAGACCACAGTCGTCCCCACCTGCCCCACCTGTCCCCACCTGAGGGGCTGCTGGGGTCCCTGTGGCCGGTGTTGGAGCTCTGTGAGGCTTACTGCCAGGGCCACCAGTCAGGCAGGTGCCCAGGTCGGGGACCCCCAAGTCCCTGTGTCCCCTGGTCACACTGGGAGGTGGCTGCTGCAGGGGCCCTCACCTGCGCCGGGTCCCCAGGCCTCCTGCTTGGGTGGCACCTATACCCCCGCCTGTGGCTGTGGTGCCTGCCAGCTGCAGGCCTGGCTGGGCGGCGGCGGAGCAGCTGCGTGGTGGGGAGGGCTGTGAGACTGTCCCGCGGCCCGTGTGGGGCGCGGGGAGGACATTGGAGCCTGGCACAGACGGTCAAGTGCCCGGGGGTCAGGGTGGCCAGCAGAGCCCAGGTCAGGGGCATCTTGAGGCCGCAGGAAGGGGTGGGGGATTGCTGGAGGCTTTGCGGGCCAGGGCGCGGGGGAGCCGCCTGGGGCCGTGCAGTGACCAGGTGGGTGGCCTCCGAGAGGTGGAGCTAGCAGGTCCTGGGGCGATTGTCCAGCCCCTATCAAAGAGCAGGGCCTCCTGTGGGCCCCGGGCAGCGCAGACTGGGGCGTGTGGGGCCAGAGCCTTGCCGCCTGCTGCGTGTCCTGTGCCCTCACCCTCGGCCTGGCCGCCCGCACCCCCTGGGGACCTGCGGGGCCCTGACCGTCCACCTGGTTTCTCTCACAGCTGATGAGGAGGCCCCCGATTACGGCTCCGGCGTCCGCCAGTCGGGCACCGCAAAGATCTCCTTCGACGACCAGCATTTCGAAAAGGTACGAGAGGGGCTCAGGCTGCGCTGGGCTGGGCCGCTGCCCCGGGCCTCTGGGGCCAGGGTCCTCCCGTGGCTCTGTCCCTCCCTGTTGGGAGCACGCCACGCCCCTCCCCTGGTTTGCAGAGCTCTCCAGATCCAGCCGTGTCCTACCAGGGCCACCCTTGGCCTGATCCGGGCCAAGCACAGGGTGGGAGCTGAGAGGCCCCAGGCTCTGACCGCCCTCCTGGGCCGCTTCTGCTCCGCTCTCCCAGCACCTGCGTTTGCACTGCCCCTCACCCGGCCTCCCTGAGCCTCGTGCTCACGAGAAGGGACCCGACCCAGAGCTCCCTTCTCCCAGGAGAGACTGCAGCGGGGACCCCCATGCTGGGACCCCATGCAGCACCCCCCACTGGGCCCCCCATGCTGGGCATCCCATGCCTGGCCCCTCACAGCACCCCCCACGCTGGGCACCCAACACAACAGCCCCTGCACTAGTGCCCAGTGCCTTGACTGAGGCTGGGGTCTGCCCCAATCCCTTCCCTCTCCTGGAGGGGGTTCTCAGAGCTGGGGACGTGCAGGACAGAAGACTCACCAGCCTCCTGCCTGTGGGGGTGGGAGGGGCCAGTACTGAAGACACAGTCAGCTCCCCAGTCCCCAGTGTCCCCCTCCAGGGCCTCACGGAGCTGAGAGGTGGGAGTGAACCCAGGAGGCCCAGGGAGGGGCGGGGCTGCCTCCCAGATGTCCGCAGGTGCCCGCAGGCCCCAGGCAGCACCGCCGTGGTGGGCTCTGGTTTGTCCCCCCACAGCTCCAGTCCGAGTCCTGCCCCGCCGTGGTGGGAATGTCGCGCTCGGGGACCTCCCAGGAGGAGCTGCGCATCGTGGAGGGCCAGGGCCAGGGCGCGGACACAGGGCCCTCAGCCGATGAGGTCAACAACAACACCTGCTCGGGTAGGTGGCCACCCGCCGCCCGCGGCCCCCCCCCCCCCCGCCCCGCCGCTCTGGAGCGTGGCCGGCAGTTGCCCTTGCTCTCCCCTTGGCCCCGCAGCGGTGCCCGCGGAAGGCCTGCTCGACAGCCCCGAGAAAGCCACGCTGGACGGGGCCCTGGACGCGGCCGGGGACCACCTGCGCCTGAACAGTACCTTCACCTTCCGCGTCACGGTGCTGCAGGCCTCCAGCATCTCCGCCGAGTACGCCGACATCTTCTGCCAGTTCAAGTGAGCGCACGAGGCAGGCTGTGCCCGGGAGGCGGCGGGCCCTGGCCCCGTCCCCACCCGGCCACGAGTCTCCGTCCACTTTGCAGCTTCATCCACCGCCACGACGAGGCCTTCTCCACGGAGCCCCTGAAGAACACGGGCAGGGGCCCCCCTCTCGGCTTCTACCACGTCCAGAACGTACGTCGGAGCCCCTTCCCCTCCCTCCGGCCACCTGCTCGTCCTCCCCGCCCCTGCCTCGCCCTGGCAACACTGGCCTGGTGCCAGGAGCCAGCAGGGGCCCAGGGCCGAGGCCTCCTGTGCCAGCAGGGGTGTGTGGGCTGCGGCCAGCGGCGGGGCCCCCTGGTGGGTTTACACTTGCAGCTGGGATCAGGAGAGACCCTGAGAGCTCCCCACAGCGAGTAGAGGCAGACACAGACACAGTGTCCAGTGCCTTGGTGCCCAGGGTTTGTGCTGAGAGCTGGGCCCTGGCCTGAACCCCAGGGGTGAGGAGGAGGGGGCGGCCCCTGGGCTGCGGAGCCCCTCAGTGCCATCCTGAGAGGTCGGGAGTGACCAGGCAGCTCAGCGTCTCAGCTGGGCTCCCAGCGGCCCAAGAAGGGGCCAGGGCCAGCTAGCCAGGAGTCCCTGGGCGGGGCGGCCACTGCCCGGGGTCCCTGGGCTGAGCCCCTGGATGGGGCAGCCACTGATGGGGCTCCCTGGGCAGCTGGGCGGGGCAGCCGCTGCCCAGTGGGCAGCCTGGAGACCTGCATGAGGCCCACAGGTGGGCGGCTGAACCGCAGGGCTGCGTGTCCTCACGCCCTGGAGCTGGAGTCCCTCCTGAGGCCTCCTGAGCCCCCGAGCCTGCTGCCCCTCCTGCGAGTCTGCGTCGGCCCCCATTGGAGGGGTCTCCCCAGCAGGCCCCGGGACCTGCGGGGGCGGGGCAGTTTCAAGACACAGCCGCCTCTGAGGGGAGGGCCTGGACTTCACCGTGTGAATGGGGAGGGGCTGTTCACCCCTGGGCTCTTGGGGAGTGGACCCTAGACGGTCACTACCAGGGACCCCTCCTCTGTGCCTCGTCTCACCTGGGTGTGTGCCGGGCAGACCCCGGGTGTGGTGCTGGGGGAGGGGAGTGCTGGCTGGGGCCTCCCAGCTGACCTGGGTGTGTGCCGGGCAGACCCCTGGTGTGGCATTGGGGGAGGGGAGTGCTGGCTGGGGCCTCCCTCCCTGTGGACGCGGCGTGGCTGTGCCCTCTCGCCCACAGATCGCGGTGGAGGTCACCAGGTCCTTTGTGGAGTACATCAGGAGCCAGCCCATCGTGTTCGAGGTCTTCGGCCACTACCAGCAGCACCCCTTCCCGCCCCTGTGCAAGGACGTGCTGAGGTCAGCCGCCAGCCCCCCGCGCAAGGCTGCATCCGGGGCTGTGTGCCCGGGGTCGTTCAGACCCTGGCCCTGTGCCTGGCCTCCCTCTCTGGGGGCTGCGGGGCCTCCCACGGAGAAAGAATGGGGGCTGGGAGGGTCTCCGGGGGCTGTGGGTAAGGTCTCCAGCTCAGACCCCCAGGGCGTGTGCAGGGGGGTTGGGAAAGGCAGGGCAGTGACAGGCATTGTTCTGGGGGCCGGGGGCTGCTTCCTGAGGGGCCCCCTCCCAATCCGAGCTGCGGGAGGGCCTGAGTCCGTGGTCTCTCCGGGCTGGACAGAGCAGGAGGGAGACGGGGACAGGATGGGGCCGGCAGCCCCAGGCCCCAGGCCCAGCTGAAGGTGGCCTCTTGCTGGCCCTCTCTGCAGCCCCCTGAGGCCCTCACGCCGCCACTTCCCCCGCGTGATGCCGCTGTCCAAGCCAGGTAGGCGGGGGCCCATCCCGTGGTGCTGCGAGTGAGACCCAGGCCGCGTGGGTGGCGCTTTGCTGGCTGACGGCTCCTGCCGGCCCAACGCCTGGAGTCTGGGGCTCTGTCCAGCGTGTTCCCAGGGTGGTCAGCTGCCCCACGGTGACCCCTGGAGCTGAGCTGCCCAGAGCGGACCTGGTCGGGGAGGGGATGTGGAGAGCCGGGGGAGCTGAGGACAGGGCCGTGGGGCCAGGCTGAGTGCTGGTGCCGTGGGCTGTGGCTGATGTCTGGTGCAGGCCGTGTGGCACAGAGAGGGTCCCCGAGCGGCCCCCTGCAGGCATTTCTGCCTCCCTGCTGCTGCTGGGGGCTCTGGCCTCTGCCCTCTTCAAGGGCCTGTGCCCCGGCGTCGTGGCTGTGGGCTTCTCCCGCTGGGGGTGGGGGAGCCTGGTGGTGGCCTCGACGGCTGTTTCCCCGTGGGAGCTGCCCCCAGCTCGCCCTGGACACCTGCTGAGTCAGGTCTCAGCCTGCGCCTGCCTCCCCTCCTCCAGTGCCCGCCACCAAGCTCAGCACACTGACGCGGCCCTGCCCCGGGCCCTGCCACTGCAAGTACGACCTGCTGGTCTACTTCGAGATCTGCGAGCTGGAAGCCAACGGGGAGTGAGTGCTGGGCGGGGCGGGGCGGGGTGGGGCGGGGCTCCCCAGGAGGGTGATGGGGCGGGGCTCCCCAGGGGTTGTGGTGGGGGCTGGGTTCCCCAGGGGTTGTGGGGCAGGGCAGGGCTCCCCAGGGGTAATGGGGACAGGGCTCCCCTGAGCTTGTGGGAGGAGGGAGAAGGCCGTGGGAACGGGACAGAGGTGGGCCAGGATGGGCCAGGCCTTGTCCCTGTGCTAAGGACAAGTAGATGAGGGTCCCTGCCAGGTGGGGCTGGGGCACTGAGGGTGCTGGGCTCTGGAGTGATTGAGGACATTTGAGTGAGGCTTGAAGGCGGTGGGGGGGGGGTCCGTGGTGCTGCAGTGCAGGGCCAGTGGGGTCCGCCTGGCACCCTGGGAGCCGGCCTGCGCTCATGCCCCAAGGTTGGGGGAGTCCCAGGGGCTGTGCCGTGACTTCACCCAGGTCCCTTGATGGGCCAGGGATGCAGGGAACAGAGACCAAGGCCCTTGGGGGCTGTTGGATCACTCCCGGTATGGTGGGCACTGCGGGGCGGACAGTGCCGAGGGCTCCGGGCAGCCGTGGTGTCCTCCGTCCACCCCGGGACCAGGCAGAGGGGCCGGCCCTCACGCGGATTCTCTTGCAGTTACATCCCCGCCGTGGTGGACCACCGGGGAGGCATGCCGTGCATGGGGACCTTCCTGCTGCACCAGGTGCGCAGCCCCTGCCCACCCCGCTCGCTACCCCCCTGCCTGCCTGGCCCCCAGCACCAACCTGTCCTCTCTCCCGGGGCCGGCAGGGCATCCAGAGACGGATAACGGTGACGCTTCTGCACGAGACGGGCAGCCACATCCGCTGGAAGGAAGTGCGGGAGCTGGTCGTGGGTGAGTGGGGCCGTGGGGGTCGTGGGTGAGTGGGGCCCCGGGGGTTGTGGGTGAGTGGGGCTGTAGGGGTCGTGGGTGAGTGGGGCTGTAGGGGCTGTGGGTGAGTGGGGCCGTGGGGGTCGTGGGTGAGTGGGGCCCCGGGGTCGTGGGTGGGTGGGGCTGTAGGGGCTGTGGGTGAGTGGGGCCATGGGGGTCGTGGGTGAGTGGGGCTGTAGGGGCTGTGGGTGAGTGGGGCCCTGGGGGTCGTGGGTGAGTGGGGCCCTGGGGGTCGTGTGTGAGTGGGGCTGTAGGGTCTGTGGGTGAGTGGGGCCCCGGGGGTCGTGGGTGAGTGGGGCCGTGGGGGTCGTGGGTGAGTGGGCCTGTAGGAGCTGTGGGTGAGTGGGGCCGTGGGGGTCGTGGGTGAGTGGGGCTGTAGGGGCTGTGGGTGAGGTGCGCCGCGGTGGCTGTGGGGACTGTAGAGGCCACGGGGGCTTCCGGGGCCATGGGGGCTGTGAGAGCCACGGGGCTGCGGGGGCCGTGGCCCGGTGACATGCCAGCCAGCTCCGTCCAGCCGCTGTGCCAACCGGCCAAGCCTCTTGGCAGGGAGAGCCCAGGGCAGGATGACGACCCCACTTTGCTTACCCACGGGGTCAGCGTCCGGGGCCAGCTGAGGCCCACGGCCAGGGCGGCCAGGGCTGCCAGTGTCCTCTCAGCGTGGGGCCGGAGTCCGACTCCACGAACAGCACAGCCGCGCACCCAGAAGCTGTGGCTGAGCTGCTGCCCCTGGGGCCCCTCCACGCCACTGTCCCTCCAGGGAGTTACCAGTGTGGGACAGGGGCGCGTTCCTGCTGCCCGTCCTGCCACCCCGGGCACACGGTCTATCCACAGGGAGGGGCTCGGAGCATTTTCTCCATGGCTCTCGGCTCTGGTCTGCCCATGCTGTGAGGACACAGGTGGCGGTGTCTACTCTGGGTGTGCGGTCATGCAAGGCCACTTCACAGAGCACACTCAGCCCTGGGCACTCTGGTGGCCAAGGACCCTGACCCAGCACCAGGCATCCAGTGTGCAGTATTCAGTCAGCCGTCTCAGAGTAAGCTGGTGCACACCGGTTGGCGGTCACTCAGACTGAGCCACAGGGCCGGTCAGGGGTCACTCAGACGGAGCTACATACACCCGGTCAGCGGTCACTCAGACTGAACACACACCCGGTCAGGGGTCACTCAGACTGAACACACAACCGGTCAGGGGTCACTCAGACTGAACACACACCCGGTCAGGGGTCACTCAGACTGAACACACAACCGGTCAGGGGTCAGACAGAGCTACATACACCCGGTCAGTGGTCACTCAGACTGAACACACACCTGGTCAGGGGCCACTCAGGCTGAGCACACACCCGGTCAGGGGTCACTCAGACTGAACACACACCCAGTCAGGGGCCACTCAGACTGAATACACACCCGGTCAGTGGTCACTCATACTGAACACAACCCGGTCAGCGGTCACTCAGACTGAACACACACCTGGTCAGGGGCCACTCAGGCTGAGCACACACCCCATCAGCGGTCACTCAGACTGAATGCACACCTGGTCAGGGGTCACTCAGACTGAACACACACCCAGTCAGCGGTCACTCAGACTGAACACACACCCTGTCAGCGGTCACTCAGACTGAACACACACCCGGTCAGCGGTCACTCAGACTGAACACACACCCAGTCAGGTGTCACTCAGACTGAACACACACCTGGTCAGGGGTCACTCACAGATGGAGCCACACACCCGGTCAGTGGTCTCTCAGACTGAGCTGGTGCACATGGCCAGTGGTCACTGACAGGGCCACAGCCCGTGCACTCCTGGTCACACTGGGGACAGCGGTGTCCTGCCAGGCTGTTCTACCGGCCTCTCCAGACAGGGAAGGGCCCGGGCATCCCTCTGCCTGGGGCCCCTTGCATTGCTGTCCATCCCCAGCGTGGCCCCGTGCCCCTTCCTCCCCCCAAGCCCCCTCCCTGGAAGTACAGACAGGAGTTGGGGTGGGGTAGAGGTTTGGGGGTCCAGTTAAGGGGCCGGCTCTGCCTCCTGTGCTGACCGGGGGCCCCTGGACCCTCTCCTGCTCCCCCAGACTCCGAGCCCACTGTCCACAGCCCAGCCCTGTGCCCACCCGCAGAACTCTGGGATGGCGGGGTTGTGGGAAGGGGTCTTTCAAAGGGGTGGGGCCTGGGGTTGCTGTGCGCCACGTGTGTCCTCTGGGTGAGCAGAGGGGTTGTTAGGGGCACTCCTGCTGGGCGGGGGCTCTGCTGGAAATGCCCCCAGCCCAGCTGTGTTTCTGAGCATAAAAAGAGAAACCACCTCCCCTGGTGGCTGGGGCCAGGCCTTCCTGTCCCAGGTGGGGCAGCTGGCAGGGCGTCTGTTACAGCTCCAGCCTGCAGGGAGGAAGGCCTCCAGGGGCAGGGGCAGGGGCAGCGGGCGCCCTGTGGGCCCTGTCCAGCCGGGGCAGTGACGTCGCCGTCCCTGCAGGTCGCATCCGGAACACTCCAGAAACTGACGAGTCTCTGATCGACCCCAACATCCTGTCTCTCAACATCCTCTCCTCTGGGTACATCCAGCCGGCTCAGGATGACCGGTGAGTCCCCCAGGGCGACAGCCCGGGGACAGGGCCTGGGCCAGCGCCATCCACTGCCTCTGTTACCTGGCCCCCAAGCCCCCCAGCTCCCTGTCTGGGAGCGCCCTCACGTGCCCGTCACCCCGTCCCCCTGGGAGGATGAGCAGGCGACAGTGGGGCCGTGCGTGGCCCAGGCCGCTGCTTCCAGGGACACACTGCTGCAGCCAGTGTCTGGCCTCTGGCGGTGTCCAGGGCCGGGCTGCACTGCCTGGTGGTCAGCCGGGATGGGGGGTGCCCCAGGCCGGCGGCTGGCAGGTGCACCCATCTCCAGGCTCCCTCCAAGGTCCCCACAGCCTGTGCGGCCCCCAGTCGCGTGTGTCCGGGGCGGGTGAGAGCCGTCGTGCCGGAGGCAGGGGTCTGCGACACTGCTTTCCCAGGCTCCAGGACCCCTGAAGGCTCGGCCTGGTCCAGCCCTGCGCGGCGAGCCGGGGCTGGGGCTGTGTCCACGGCTCCCGGGCGCTGCCCTGCAGAAGGGAGTCCTGGGCAGGGGGCGTCCCCCATCCTGGCTTCTAGGTTGGCAGCTCCATTCCACCGTGGGGGCCGAGGCGGGACCTGCTGGGAGGTCCCATGGGGCTGGGGGTGCCGGGCAGGGGGGAGGCTGTCACACAGAGGTGGCAGCATGACGTGCAGGCAGGGGCTCGCCTGGCAGGTGTGGAGTGGGTGGGACCTGAGGACTCCCCGTGGCCTGGAAGACGCAGCCTGGCGTCGCCCACGGTAGAGAGAAGGGCCTGTCGGCCATGCTGTGGCACTGTGGGGCCTGGGCCCTGACTGCTTGGCTGTGACCTCTGACCCTCCCACCGCCCCCCACAACTCCTCAGGGCAACGAGGAGGGGTGCAGTCAGTGGGTGTCTCCCAGGCCCTCCTCCCCTGCCGTCCCCTGCACTGACGGCTGTGCTTGTGGGGTCTGCATAGCCCACCTGCTGGACAAGGCGGGGAGAGGGGTGAGGGGGAGGTGACGTAGCGGCCGGCAGCTCCTCCCATTCCTAGAGGCCACCTCATGGCCTTCAGCTCCCTGGGGCAGCAGGAGGACGTAGGGGTAGGGGGATCTGGCCTGGCTGCTGTGGCCTGTGCTTCGCCCAGCTGGTGCCACCCTGGCCTGGCCCAGACTCCCAGGGACCCTCCCCCGCCTACGGCCAACCCCCAGAGTCCTCCTGCTGCACACAGATGCTGAGGCCCAGAGCCCCGTGCTGTGTCAGCTGCCCCGCTTGTCCAGGGCCGCAGCCTCGCCCTCTCCCAGGCCAGCTGTGCAGCCTGCCCAGCTCTGAGGGTCAGCGTTGGCTCCCCCCGCACTGCCCCTCTGCCCCATGGCCTCCCCCTCTCCCAGGCCCCACTGCCCAGCTCTGAGAACCGGCATTGCTCCCCCACCCCGCACTGCCCCCGCTGCCCCGTGGCCTCTCCCTCTCCCAGACCCCGCTGCCCGGCTCCAAGGGTCGGTGTTTGCCCCCCGCCACTCCACCCTGCCCCCGCTGCCCCACGGCCTCTCCCTCTCCCAGACCCCGCTGCCCGGCTCCAAGGGTCGGTGTTGGCCCCGCGCCACTCCACCCTGCCCCCGCTGCCCCATGGCCTCCCCCTCTCCCAGGCCCCACTGCCCAGCTCTGAGAACCGGCATTGCTCCCCCACCCCGCACTGCCCCCGCTGCCCCGCGGCCTCTCCCTCTCCCAGGCCCTGCTGCCCGGCTCCAAGGGTCGGTGTTTGCCCCGCGCCACTCCGCACTGCCCCCGCTGCCCCACGGCCTCTCCCTCTCCCAGACCCCGCTGCCCGGCTCCAAGGGTCGGTGTTTGCCCCGCGCCACTCCGCCCTGCCTCCGCTGCCCCGCGGCCTCTCCCTCTCCCAGACCCCGCTGCCCGGCTCCAAGGGTCGGTGTTGGCCCCCCCGCCGCTCCGCACTGCCCCCGCTGCCCCGCGGCCTCTCCCTCTCCCTCTCCCTCTCCCTCTCCCTCTCCCTCTCCCTCTCCCAGGCCCTGCTGCCCGCTGCCCGGCTCCAACTCTAACGTGTGCTCGTTTGTGTCTTGCAGGCAGTTTCTTGATTGGGACCTCCCTAGGTATCTCGTGTGCCCTCAGCTTCATCTCAGCCTCCCCCCAGCTGCCCCGCCCCGCCCCGCCCTGGAAAGTTCTGCAGCTTGTGGGCTCCCCGGTCCCGCTCCCCTCCCCGTCTCCTCTATTTTTATTTCCCAAGCTGCTCTTGGGGTCCTTTTTCCTTCTTTGCTCCCCCCACCATCCTGGCTGTCTCCTCTGCCCCCACTCTTGGCTGCTGTGTAGCCTCCCGGCCCCCTAGACGCTGGCTGCCCCCACCCCGCTTCTCCCGCCAGCGCCTCGCCCACCTCGGCTGCCCTGGGCGCAGGCGTCTCCCGCATGCAGGCCGCTGCCAGGCTGCCCTGGGCTGTCCCAGCTCCTCCCACCAGCTCTCCCCTCCCCTGCAGGCCCCGTGGCGGGCAGAGCCAAGAGCACAGGGACGGGGGGCAGGGGGGGACAGGCAGGACGTGGAGCGGGCACTCCCCTCCCGCAGGCACGCGCCTGGGTGGAGCCCAGCCCTGCCCCTCCAGCCACGGCCTCCCTTTGGGAAGTGGCCAGTGAGTCCCTGGACCCCAGGTTTAAACCCACGGCGGGCGCTGGGTCTGAGCAGGAGAGACTGTCCCACTTTCTCGAGTGGGATGGGGTCAGTGAGGCTGGGGGCTGCACTTGGCCCACTGAGAGCTCCCGGGCCGTCACGCCAGGCCCGGGAGGGTGGCGGCCAGTGCTTCGTGGCGGTCAGGCTGGGGGCCAATTCTGAACTGGTGAGAACCTTCCGGCACCAAGGTCAGCCTACAGCTGCGTGACCGGGAGGCGCGAGGTGCGGGCCCCTCCTCGGCAGGTGGGCCCGGGGGCCACGCTCGCGTCACGTGTTGGCTGTGGTGACCGGGACGGGCAGCTGTGGCCGAGGGGCCCCACGGGGCAGGCGGCAGCCCATCTGTGAAGATGCACAGGTGGTGGCCCCAAGCTGCTGCTGGCCAGCAACTGTGCGGCCCTCCCTGTGGACTGTGGCCCGCGAGCAGGGGCCAGCTTTGCTGGTGCCCACACCCAAGGAGGGGGCACAGGGACTTCCCTGCCTGCGCAGTCGGCGGGCGGGCTCCCTCGAGGAGGCAGGGTGACGGCCGGCGCGCGGCTGCGCCAGTGCCTGGAGGTTTCCATGGGCCTGCGGTGACCTGTGGAGTTGGCTGCACGGCTCATGCCCCGGAGGGCACCTGGTTTGGGGGCCGTATTCCGGGCGTGTGGAAGCTTCCATGCGTATTGGCAAGCTCTCACGTGGGAGTGGCCCGTGTCTCGTTCAAGGTTGTTTGCCCAGCGTTCGGGTTCTGTAGCTTTGTGTGCTTGAGGGGGACCCTCGGGCTGCCCCAGGCACCCCCAGGAAGGTTCTAGGTACAGCCAGTAAACCAGGGGCAGAGGGGCAAGCTCGGCACTGCCTGGTTGGCAGCGGCCCTGGGCTTGTGCCACAGGCAGAGGCCTTGGAGACCAGGGCCTGGGCGGGAGCAGAGGACGGCCCTCACAGCCCCGAGATCGGACGCCAGTGGGCAGGGACCCACCCGTGGGGGTGGTTCTGCAGACAAGCAGAGGGGGGACCCTGGGTCGTGCGGCTGGGCTGGCGGCAAGAACGTGGGCATTGTGTGTGTGGGGGGGCAGACCCATGGGGACTTGCCTCCCCCCACCCCAGGGTGTGACAGTAGCGGGTCCTGGCCCCGAATGCCATGGGGTCAGACGAGGTGGCACCCGAGGGCTCTAGGCACAGGGCCTGGCAGCCCACTCAGCACCACTCACGAGCAGTGCGGCTTCTGCACCCGCAGTCAAGGTCCCAGGGGCTGTGCCGGGTCCTGCAGGGGTCCCTGCCCCACCCACAGCCGCATGGGACCGCCAGGGGAGGGGAGCCCACGGCCCCAGCCATGTTTGTGAAGCGCTCTTGTGTCTTAGCTGGGGTCCCAGAGGCTGCTGCCGGGCCAGGGGTCACCTGCCCCGAGCTGGCACGGCGCAGGTTCCTCCCTGAGGTGTTGGCCAGGAGGCCGAGGGGCGCTGAGGCCTGAGGACCCTCACCCACCCCACGTGTTTCCCCAAAGATCGCGTCTGTCCCTGGTGCTCCTCCAGCCTCCCCAGGAAGCGCTGGGGCAGGATCGTGTTGAGACCCCGTGCCTCGGTTTCCCCTTCCGGGCTGGGCCCCGACACTCGCTCACTCACTGAGGAGCTTGGAGCTGCCCGAGAGTGTGCTGGCCCCTCACCTCCACGGCAGAGGCTGACCAATCCTGGCCTTGGGGACACAGCAAGATGGGGCCAGGCTGGCCCTGCATGGGATCCAGGCCCACTGACGACTCCCACAGGCGGGGCCGTGTTGGGGGCACAGCGGAGCTGCAGGCCAGGAAGAGAGGGCTGGGCATGGCCCCGGGTGGGCTGCAGCCCCTGTCTGGCAGGGGGACAAGGACAGCTCTCCGGACACCTGCCATCCTAGTTCCTGGGCCTGGAGACCCCGCATGGTGCCTCTGCCTCCAGCCACCTCCCCACCTGTCGGCCTGGGTCTCCCCTCCTCTGCCTTGATCTGTGACTGTCCCCAGGCCGGGATCCGGGCTCCTGAGGGAGAGGGGCTCCGTCAGGCAGGAGGGGCCTTCGAGGAGCAGGAGGAGGCCTTGCTGACCGGTGCTCAGGCAGGCGGTGGGAGGCTCCCTGGTCGCCGTGGCTTGGCCGGTGCCTGCAGGTCCACTTTGGTCCCCAGAGATGCTGGGGCTCCCCTGTTCTCTGGTCCCTTCTGGCCCAAGGACTCCAGGCTGCGCGGCTGTGCCCAGGTGGCCTCTGTGCGCGTGAGCAGGGTCCCTGAGTTTGCGCTGCCGCACGCCCTGTGCTCAGAGCTGGGATGGCGCCGCTGCAGGTTCCTCCCCCTGCTGGGACCCCACCCCCCGGCTGGCAGAGGGGCTTCCCAGCGGCACCTGAGCTCGGTGCTCGGGTGTCAGACCCGGCCAGGCCTTCACCTCGGGGCACTGTCCTGCTCCGTGTTTGCCCACAATGGCCGGGACAGGAAGGGCCAGGATGGAGTCACTGGGCTGTCATCTGTCCCTGCCTGCTCCCAGCCCCTGCAGGGTGACCACGTGTCCCACCCCAGGTGCTCCCTGGGCAGGACGGGCCTTGTGCTGGCTCAGCCATGGCGTCTGCAGGGTGAGCCTGGGGTCCCCGTTCCACAGGTCCACCTGCCCTGGCCCTGCGGCCTTTGTGGGCGGAGCCCATGGCCTGCCTGTCTGGAATTGGGGTGTGGGAGGGGAAGAGTGTCGCAGGGCACACAACTTTTCAAGCGAGTGTTTGGAGTTCCCCGTGAGGGTCCTCACGTGTGGCAGCCATAAGCCCTGGGGGTCCCACAGCTGGGCTCCTGCCGAGGGCAGCCTCTGTCCCAAGATTGGCTGCTCGGCCCTACGTGGCTGAGCCGACCAGTCGGGGCCAGGATGTGGGCCCGGACACCCTGGTCTTGGGGCCACGCCTCTCCACTGCAGGACTCCGGCCAGCAGGGCGGGAGCCGGGCCCTTGGGCCCCCTCCCTGGCTGCTGGGAAGGCTGCTGGCACAGGCCTGGGGTCAGTGTCCTGAGGAGCAGGCTGGGGCTCGCTGGCCGATCCAGGGGCTGGGGGCTGGGGGCCGGGCGGGGTGCACGGTGTCCATGCGTGGGGAGCACTGGGGTGGGGGAACAGGGCCAGCAGGGCGCTTCAGGACGGTGCAGTAAGGTGGACAGAGGGGGCCCAGCGGGGCAGGAAAGACCTGGGAGGATGGGATGACGGCGGTGGCGCCATGGGCCGCTCTCGTGTCCCTCGCCCACCAGCACGTCGCACCTGCAGGGCGTCTGTGTGAGGTAGGGGCCGCACCGCCAGTCACACAGCAAGCAGGTGACGCCCCAGGCATTTGTGCCCCGCCCCCGTCCCCTGGGAGCAGACCTGGGAAGGCGTGGCTGGGGAGGCGGGGCCGGCACGCACTCAGCGCCCGGGCGGCTGGTTCTGACGTCTCCGTTTCTTCTGTGTGTGCGTGTGTCCTGCCCACCGCCTCACCCCTAGCTTGTCGTTCGGAAGTGACACTAGGTACTGCCTCCCCTCCCCCGCCCCTGCTTGGTCTGTCCCCGCAGCCCGAGTGCCCCCCGCCCCACGTCTGCCTGCTCTCCGCCCTCTCCCGGTTGCCCAGGGTCCTCCTCGATGACGTGTGGCCGGCAGTGGTCCTGCCCCCTCCCTGTGCTCTGTCCCACGTCCCTGACCGTGCCGTGCGGGGGAGGGCACGGCGTGGCACCGCCTGAGCCCCAGCGCAGCCTGGCTCCCCGGGCACCGGGCCGTGTTGGGGCCGTGTTGTGCCCGGCTGTTGGTGTGGATGAGCTCAGCTGTCCCCTGAGGATGCTTGGCCGGAAATCGGGCGCGTGGCCTGGGTGGCCGAGCCGCGCGGCCTGAGGTCTCGGAGCTGCCGCTTTGTGGACTGGGCAGATGTCCCCAAGCAAGCCCGCAGCCTAAGGCCGGGGTTGGAAGGTGAAGCCAACACAGGACAGAGACCCTGGCCGGAGCAGGGCAGCCGCCACCCCCCACCCCAGCGAGCCGGCCCCACGGTCCGTGGGAAGTGCTGGCCTCCAGGGGCAGCCCTGGCTGCCTGGGGAGGGCTGTGGCCGCTGGCTCACGGGCTCCTTATGCATCTGGCTCAGGGTCAGAGGAGAGGCCGCTCCGGGGCCCGCGGCAGGGCAGTAGCCGTGCTGTGGCGGCCGCCCGGCTTCCACGCCAAGCATCCTCCCCTCCGTGCACCTGGGTGGCGGTGGCGGCCTTTGGTGGGCCGGGCAGGGAGTGGCCGTGGAGCCTCCTGACTCGGGCTGAGGCCAGGTGGGGCCCCCCCGTGCCTCGTCCTCCATCCTCCCCGCCCCTTGTGTGCCCCCTCCCCCATCCCTCCTTTTGGGGAGCCTTTGGGGCGTGGCCTGGGGCGGTGCGGGGCCCAGCTCAGCCCGGTCCCCCTGTCACCGCCACCCCGGCTCCCTGGCCATCCCTGCAGCCGCCCCCGTCGTCCGTCTGTCCGTCCACCCGTCTGCATGTCCCCTTCCCAGCTGCGAGCCGCCCACGACGCTGTCTTTCCCTCCCCTCTGCTTCCTCCCAGGACCTTCTACCAGTTCGAGGCCGCGTGGGACAGCTCCATGCACAACTCCCTGCTGCTGAACCGCGTCACCCCCTACCGCGAGAAGATCTACATGACGCTGTCCGCCTACATCGAGGCAAGAGGCCACGCCCAGTGCCAACCCCAGACCACGCCCAGTGCCAACCCAAGACCACACCCAATGCTCACCCCAGACCACGCCCAGTGCTCACCCCAGACCACACCCAGTGCTCACCCCAGACCACACCCAGTGCCAACCCCAGACCACGCCCAGTGCTCACCCCAGACCATGCCCAGTGCTCACCCCAGACCATGCCCAGTGCTCACCCCAGACCACGCCCAGTGCTCACCCCAGAGACCACGCCCAGTGCTGACCCCAGAGACCATGCCCAGTGCTCACTCCAGACCACGCCCAGTGCCAACCCCAGACCATGCCCAGTGCTCACCCCAGAGACCACGCCCAGTGCTCACCCCAGACCACGCCCAGTGCTCGCTGCACACTGTGCTGTCTGCAGTGGCAGCACTCACAGCTGACCCATTCCAGTATCCTTGGTGGATTCATCCTCGGGGGTTGCAAGGTGGCTGCTGTACCACCAGACATTGCATCTGTGTTCCAGGCAGTGCCAAACCAGAAGCACACACCCCCACCTCCCTGCTCTGGTGCCTCCAGTGTGGGGCTCAGCTGGACACAGGCCGTGGAAGCACAGGGAGTGGGGAGGGGAGCAGGTGCCTGCGGCTAGGCCTGTGGCAGGCGCCCCTCCCCGGAGACCAGATCCCCCAGGGACAGCCTGGGCCTGTGCCGCCTCACCGTTGACTGCTGAGGTCAGCCAAGACCTGGGGAGCTCCGCCTGGGGCCCGGGGCCCTCAGCCAGGGCCAGCAGCCGGCCTGGCACTCCGGGAAAACATGAGCCTGCCGGGGGCGTCCTCCATGCATTTTGCGGCTGAAGCTGGCACGGAGCGGGGTCCAGTCTGGTTCTCAGGGGGCCTGGGCCATGTGCCACACTGGAGGGAGACCCCGCAGCCCCCACCCAGGCAGCCACGCCTGGAGTCCCGGGGGAGGCCCCGGGCTCTGCAGGGCAGGGGGGCCCGCGGGCGCTCACCGAAGCCCCGCCCCGCCCCCGCAGATGGAGAACTGCACGCAGCCGGCGGTGATCACCAAGGACTTCTGCATGGTGTTCTACTCCCGCGACGCCAAGCTGCCCGCCTCGCGCTCCATCCGCAGCCTGTTCGGCAGCGGGAGCCTGCGGGCCTCCGAGAGGTGAGCCCGGGCCTGGGTGGGGGTGGGCACCCCGCCACCCCTCCCCTGTGCCAGGCCCCCGGCCCCGGCGTGCAGCGGGACTTGAGCCCCGCCGGTGTGTCCCCCCCTCTGTCCCTGCAGCAACCGTGTGACGGGCGTGTATGAGCTCAGCCTGTGCCGCGTGGCCGACGCGGGCAGCCCAGGTAGGTGTCCGCCCCGTGCCCTGGGCCGGGCTGCTCCTCCCCCACCCCGACTTGCCCTGGGGAGGGGGCGCCGTGCACAGAGGACCCCGGGGGGTGAGAGTCACAGCCAGGCCTGGCCCGCGGGACACAGGCTGTGTCGCTTCCTGCAGACAAGGCCAGCGAGGCCTTGCGGCCCCAGGCTGAGCTCGGGGCCTGGGGAAGCCGATTTTCAGAGGGGAGGGGGTTTCTGATGGCCGTGGGTGGGGCCGGCGCCTCCTTCCTCTGTCCAGGGATGCAGCGGCGGCGCCGGCGGGTGCTGGACACGTCTGTGGCCTACGTCCGTGGTGAGGAGAACCTGGCCGGCTGGAGGCCCCGGAGTGACAGCCTCATCTTGGACCATCAGTGGGAGCTGGAGAAGCTGAGCCTCCTGCAGGAGGTGAGGCCCTGGGGTCTGGGGGCTGCAGGAGGTGACCCTGCGGGGTCTGGGGGCCGCAGGAGGTGACCCTGCGGGGTCTGGGGGCTGTAGGAGGTGAGGCCCTGGGGTCTGGGGGCTGCAGGAGGTGACCCTGCGGGGTCTGGGGGCCGCAGGAGGTGACCCTGAGGAGTCTGGGGGCCGCAGGAGGCGACCCTGAGGAGTCTGGGGGCTGGGCCCTGGACAAGCAGCCACAGCCTCGTGACCATGTCCCCATGACCTGTCCACAGAGCGAAAGAGGCAGCCCAGAGCCCGGTGCCCAGCAGTGGGGGTGGGGGTGGGGCGTCGGAGGCTGCCCCAGGGTGGGGCCAGCGGCCCTCAAACTGCCCAGCAGGGGCTCCAGGGCACAGGACAAAGCAGCAGAGATCATTTCCCATTCCCGGGGGGCTGCGGGAGGCGGCGACAGGGACAGGAGCCTGGGAGGGGTGCGGGAGGCCAAGCCCAGGGGCCGAGGCGTGGACCTGGGCAGTGAAGCGGGGGGCCCGAGCCCACCTGGCCCTTTGCCTCGCTGGCAGCCCTGCAGAGCAGCACGGACACACACGTGCACCTGCCCACGTGGCGGCCGGGAGGGAGGCGCTGGGCGGGACCGCGGGTCTGTCCACTCCTCTCACTCCGAGCGCCGGGCTGCTGACCTTCCCGGGGGCCGGAGGCTCAGCAAGGCCCCCTCCCTCCGTGCCTCCTGCGCAGGTGGAGAAGACCAGACACTACCTGTTGCTGCGGGAGAAGCTGGAGACCGCCCAGCGGCCCGGCCCCGACGTGCTGTCCCCGGGCTCCAGCGAGGACTCGGGGTCCTGCGGCTCCTCGGGCGCCTCCTCCCCGCTCTCGCCCCTGGAGGCCCCCAGCGAGAGGCAGCGGGAGCTGGCAGTTAAGGCAGGTCACGGGCCCGCCCACTTTCCCCGGTGCTGCCGGCAGCCCAGCCTGGTCCGGCTGACTCCGGTCAGAGCCACCAGGAGCTGGGAGCCGCGGGGGTCCGTGCAGTCCCCGAGCCTGCCGGCCCAGCACCCCCGCCCGGCCTCCCACGGCCTCCCCGGGGGCGCCCTCTCGTGACTGCCGGTGCTGCCGGGGGTCTCAGCACCCCGATCCAGAGCAGCTTCCTGACCCCTGACCTGCTGTGCTCCGCAGTGCTTGCGCCTCCTCACGCACACGTTCAACAGAGAGTACACCCACAGCCACGTTTGCATCAGCGCCAGCGAGAGCAAGGTGGGCGCGCGCAGCTCCCCGGGAGGCCGTGGGGGGCGGGGCCTGAGCCGGGCGGGCCTCCCACGCTCTCCCGGCCCTCGCCTGTGCGGCCTGGCCCTCCTCCAGCCGCCTCCGTGCTGGCTCAGCCCCGCCCAGGTCCTGCGGAGCCAGGCGGGGGCTCCCACCTCTGCCCCGCCCAGCTGTGCCCACCCTTCCTGGGGGAGGTGAATCAGCCCCCTCCCAAGTGCCCTGGGAAGGACAGGCCAGGGTGCAGGGGCTAGGAGAGGGCGGACGGGCACGGCCTGGGGGGGGCCAGAGACCGCCCCCTCCCTGGCCCCTGCAAGAGGTCTCTGCCCTCCACAGCTCTCGGAGATGTCCGTCACCCTGCTGCGAGACCCATCCATGTCCCCCCTGGGGGCCGCCACGCTCACCCCCTCCTCCACCTGCCCCTCCCTGGTTGAAGGGCGGTACGGTGCTGCCGACCTGAGGTGAGAGAGCGCCTGGTTCCCGCAGAGGCTTCCGGAGCCTGGAGTCCACGGGGGACAGTGGCCATGCCCGGGGGCAAGAGGCCGGGTCTGAGGATGGCCACGTGGGTTCAGCGGGGCCTGGTGCCGTGGGGTCTGCGGCCCCTCCTACAGGTGCACCTGCGCCCCACCTCGACTCGGGCAGCCGACGGACAGCTTGTGCTGGGTCGGTCAGTGTCTAAACCCTCAGTGGAACAGAAAGATCGCAAGACAGACCTCAGAGGCTGCCAGGCCTGGGGCGCGGCCAGGCCCCCAGTCACTGCGATCCCAGCGTGGATCCCAGGACATGCACAGCCGCCCGGGCATGGCCAGGCAGATCCCGAAGGCTGCCCCCAGCACCCCCGGGGGGGCGCGGCCCAGACGCCAGGAGCCCCTGGCGGGAGGCAACAGCTTCCCTCCGCCCTCCAGGACCCCACAGCCCTGCTCCCGGCCAGCCAGCCCAGAGCCCGAGCCCGGACCAGAGGCCGACGCCAGGAAGCTCCCCTCGCCCGCCCGGGCCCCGGAGGCCGACAAGGAGCCGCAGCGCCTGCTGGTCCCTGACATCCAGGAGATCCGAGTCAGGTGTGTGGGGCCCCGGGAGAGTCAGGGGCAGGGAGGGCCCGGCTCCGGGGCTGCACGGGAGCAGCCCCGTGGCTGCCCAGGAGGGCCCGAGCCAGCAGTGTCCCCTCCCGGCAGCCCGATCGTCTCCAAGAAGGGGTACCTGCACTTCCTGGAGCCGCACACGGCCGGCTGGGCCAAGCGGTTCGTGGTGGTCCGGCGCCCCTACGCCTACATGTACAACAGCGACAAGGACGCCGTGGAGAGGTTCCTGCTGAACCTGGCCACCGCCCAGGTGGAGTACAGCGAGGACCAGCAGGCCATGCTCAAGGTGCGCCCGGCCGCCGCGGGGGCCCGACGGGCTTGGACGTTCTCCCGTGGGATGGCCCTGGGCCCTGCCCTCCTCCTGGGGACTCCTGAGGCCGGGCCGTGAGCCCTGCAGGCGTCCCGGCTCCTTCAGGCTGGCTGGGGAGAGCCGGCTGGGGGTGGCCAGGGCGTCCCTGCAGGGGGTGGAGCCCCTGTGGGGTGGACGTGGAACCCAGCCTGCCACCCGTGCCCCCACATGTTGGGCAGAGGCGTGGAGAAGGCGCCGGAGGGGGCCTGCTGGGCACGTTGTTGGGGGGCAGTCCTGGGGCAGGGGTGCTGACCACGGAGGCTTCTAGAAGGGCGTCAGGACCCTGTGCGGGGTGAGGGCGGCCGTGGTCCCTCGGTCCACGCAGGATCAGGCTCTGCTGTCTCCTTCCCACTTCCTCACCCCAAGGGCTCCCCTGCCGCCCCTCCCCCCACAGAGAGGCCCCTCCCCCGCTCACCAGGCCTCTCCCCACAGACGCCCAACACATTCGCCGTGTGCACCGAGCACCGTGGCATCCTGCTGCAGGCCAACAGCGACAAGGACATGCACGACTGGCTGTATGCCTTCAACCCCCTGCTGGCCGGGACCATCCGGTACGGCGGAAGGGGCAGGGGAGGGGAGGGGAGGGAGGACCATAGAGGAGGAGGAGGAGGGAGGAAGGAGGGGTGGGGGAGGGAGGACCATAGAGGAAGAGGAGGGAGAAGGAGGAGGGAGGAGGAGGAAGGAGGAGGAGGGAGGAGGAGGAGAAGGGGCCGAGGCTCCTCCCAGGCCCTCCCCCTGGGAGGGAAGGGGAGCGGCAGCAGAGTCAGGTGGCCTGGGGTGGGGGTGGGGTGAGGTGGGCAAAGCCCTGACGCCTCCCTCCCTGCTGACCCCGCAGGTCCAAGCTGTCCCGGAGGAGGTCTGCACAGATGAGGGTCTGAGTGGCGGCTGTCCCACGGCCATCAAGGCCGCTCCCCGCCCTCTCCCTGTCTGTCCTGTGGTCGCCGCCCGCCCCCTCCCCACCAGCAGGGCAGGGTAGGGCGGGGTCGCTGCGCTCTGGTATTTTTTTAAGCATAGACAGACATAATTAATCCACCTTAGTGACACCGAGTCCGCCCAGAAATCGAGTTCTATTTATAAGTATTTATTTCGGAGGCCCCATGTAGCCGTGTAAGAGCCTTGTGTCCCCATGCACCCCTCACCCCTCGGGGACGCACAGAGGCGGGCGGGGGCGGGCACTGGGCGGGACCAGGCCCCTGGTCGTCGGCACCCCCTGGGGCGTGTGGGGCTCCCAGCCACGCAGAAGAGGCAGAGCCCACCTGTCACCCGGCGCCCCATCACCTGGGCAACACCTGTGATGTCCCTCTGGGGCAAGGCCAGCAGGTCTCCCTGGGACGGGCTGGGAGGCAGGTGGCACGGGGCCCCAGGGGATGTGCTGGCTGGGGGCTGGAGGGAGAGGTTCAGGGTCCCCGGGTGGCCCGGTGGCCCTGCAGGAGTCCTGTGTTAGGGTTTAGAGCTGGGACAGGTCTGGAATCCAGGGTCCCTCCAGGGGTGCGGGGGCCTGGCCTCCCCAGATGCAAGGAGCAGCCTTGGCTGGCAGCCAGCAAGGGGGCCCTCCTCCTCCAGGGAGCCCCCTGCCTCTGCCCCAGGGCTATTTCCACACACCCAGGCCCCCGGGACCCCAGCTGAGGAGAAAGAGCAGAACCAAGCCACAGAACACCCTCCGTGCCACCGCCACCGAAGCCAGCCACCCTCAGGGCCTCGAGGGTCCACGCCAGGGCTGGGTGCTCCTGCCACCTAGCGTGGAAGAGCCAGAGGTTCTGAGACAGCCCCTCCCATCCAGGCTGTCCCCACGTGGCACTGATGTGGCCCGAGGTGTCCACAGCACTGAGGCTGTGTGGGTGCACCCACCTGCACCCGTCAGCCAGATGAGGCCAGGGTCCAGGTGGCTTCGAAGGGGGCTGAGCTTGTGTTGGGGGAGGGGAGAGGAGGTGGCGGCTGGGGCAGAGCGCCCCTGCCTCCTGGACTGAGTCCACTGGGTGGGGGGCGGGGTGTCTGGGTGCCCCAGGGAGTGGAGATGACTGAGCAGTGTGGATGAGCATAGGACGGCTGCCCAGCGGCGGGGAGGAGACGCGGGTGGAGCGAGCCGCTCCCAGCACAGCGGCTCCCAGGCATCAGAGACAGGGTGCAGGCCACCGTGGCCACTCAGGTCTGCCAGCCTGAGTCAGGCCCGGGGCCCAGCACGTGGGCGTCTGAGGCCAGCCAGCCTGCAGGCCACCCGCCGAGGGAGGGAGCCTGGGAGACTCCTCCACCACCCGTGCCCGCGGCCCTGGAGCACCTGGGAGGGGGAGCCAGAGTGCGAGTCCCCCAGCCCGGAGCTAACGGAACACCTGCCGTCCCCGCGCCCGCCCGGCCCACCGACCTCCATGCTGAGAGAGCTGAGGACTGGGCCGGGGCCGGCCTGGGGCCCCCTGAGGAGAGCGGGGCTGGCTGGGGCTGGGGTCCTCCTCGCACGACCAGGTGCAGCCTTGTTCGGGGTGGGCAGCCATCCCCCCTGGCGAGGCGAGAGGGTAGCACTGGGCTCCACGGGCCGAGTGGGCAACTCCAGGCCTCGCCCTAGAGTCGCCCAAAGCCGGCCAACCACACGCACACACCCAGGGGTCCTGTCGTCCTGGCCCCTGGCCCCCACAGCAGCCCCCAGGGACCCCCAGTGCAGCTGATGTCACAGGTGCCCGCCCTCCTGCTGGGCCTGTGTGTCCCCGAGCCCGTCCCGCCCGTCCCCCCTTGTACATACGTGGTTGCCGTGTGCACACCCAGACCGCACCCCATGCCGCGCCCCGAGTGTTAGCTATAGACCCCCGTTCTGTTCTGTGCACCTAAGACTCTGTCCAATGACGAAATAAACATGGCTCTCGTGCAGCACACGCTGTGGGTCTCCTTGTGCCTTCTGTGGGGCCCCGCCTGCCACCGGGGTGGACACCTGCCCACAAGGACGCCCAATCGTGGGGATGCCTGCCTGCGGGGGACACCCGTCCATGGCAGGGGACATCTGCCCATGGGACGCCTACCCACAAGGGCACCGACAGGGGATGCCTTCCCACTCCCTGGCCCTCTGGAACCTTCTGCCGTGGTCTCCACGGGTCCCAGGAGCGCGTGGGCTGAGCCAGGGCAGTCACAGCGTTCCCGAGCTCGGTGCATGTGGGTGTGGCCCTGAGCTTTGCCGATGCTGTTTCCCCCAGACTCACCCCTCGCTCTCCATCTGAGCATCACACGGTAATAAGGCCATCGGAGGGACTCGGAAAAGCCGTCTGGGCTCTGGGGGTGCAGCAGTGGAGCGAGCACTGGTTCTCTCTCCGTCCCTCTGCCACTTGGCCTTTTCACTCACTCACTCACTCCAGCACGCAGAGCGGCTGCACTGGGCACCAAGAGCTCCTTGCCGCAGCCGTGGGCACCACGCTCCGCCCAGGCACGTGCTGCCGCCTTCTCCAGCCTCCCAGGGCTGGTGCTGTCCCGTGGACAGGGACCCTGGCTCCCCAGAGAGAACCTGCAGTCCCAAGCACACACACCAGAGGGGGCAAGAGAGCAGGAGCCACTGGACAAGACACGGGGCAGGGGCAGGGACGGGGCGGGGGAAAGGGTGCCAGGGTCTCGGCAGGCTGACTGCCCCTGCCCTCCCCTGCCCGCCTCTGCTCACCCCTGCCCACCCCTGCCCACCCAGGCTCCCCGCGACTCCAGCTGGCTGGGCCAAGGAGCTGTGGGCCTGGGCTCTGCCTCTGCAGCCTGGGGCCAGCACTGGTGTCGTGGGCCATTCCGGTCTGTGCTGCTCTCGCCTTGAGTGGTTTGGGCCACAGGACTTGTCTGCTTCTGTCCTCTTTTTCCCTGGTTCTGAAGCACTTTTAAAGACTTATTATTGGAAAGACAGAGCCACAGAGAGAGGAGGGGGGAGAGAGAGAGTGAGACAGAGAGAGAGGTCTTCCATCCGCTGGTTCACTCCCCAGATGGCCGCAATGGCCGGAGCTGGGCTGATCTGAAGCCAGGAGCCAGGAGCTTCTTCTGGGTCTCCAGATACATTAGCAGAGAGCTGGATCAGAAGAGGAGCAGCCGGGACTCGAACCGGCGCCCATATGGGATGCGGGCACTGCGGGCGACGGCTCAGCCCACTGCGCCACAGCGCCACTCAAAACAGCTCCGGAGTTCTCAGTGAGCTGGGGGCTCACCTTCCGTCCGCGGTGAGCGTCTCGAACACTTCCCCTGGTTTTCCACTTGTCTGTGGCGGGGTCCTGGCCACGTGTGGGGGTCGGGCCTGCTCCTGCACAGCCGACAGAGAACCCCTCCCCCGGTGTGCATGCTCCCCACATGGGCCCCCTGGGCGCTCACCCCGGGGTGAGGTACAGAATGGTCTCCCCCAGGGGGTTGCGAGCCTCCGCCAGCCGCGTGCCGGCCCTGGGCGTGGGTTGTATCTTGCGGGTTTCTCGCCTCGGGCCTTCTGCCGGGCGCCCTGGGAGAAGGGACCCTGGGAGCTGGCTGCACCCACGCCCTCCCTTCCCTGGGGGCTGTGGTGAGTCTCCGGGGCGCGGTGTCATAGCTCTGGTTCTCGCCGTATGCAGCCCACGGTCACCGCTGTGCTGTCCCCGTGCCAAGCATCTTGTAGGTGTCCCCCGGGCTGTCGGTGACGCCGTCTATAAACAGAGCTGGTTCTGTTTCTTGCTCCCAGTCCTGGGGTCCCCGCTGCGGTCACGCCCGCCGGGTGGGCTTTGCCTGTTGGGAGTGCGGGGGACACGTGTGTGCGTGCCGTGTGTGTGGAGACAGCGTGAGGCACCAGCTCTGTGTCCGTCAGCTTTTTTGTGAACAAGGAAGGGACGTGGTGTGGGAGACACTCGCACTGCTTGGGTTTCTCGTGGGCTTTACTCCTGCTGCCTGGGGGGCTCCTGAGCACCCCCACTGCCCCCAAGCTGCTCACCATTGGAAGCCACACGCTGGCAACTACGTAGGGTCTTAGTCTGTAAGCAAGAGGCAGGAGGGAGCTGCACACAAGGTCACGGCAGGGTCACAGCAAGGGTTTATTGCCAGAGCCCAGCTTCCCCAGCCCGGGCTCCCAGAGGTCCCAGGGCCCAGCCCTCGGCCACTCCATCCTCCACCGACGCGCAGCTCAGTGGGCGCGGAGGGCAGGCTGCCCCGCCCTGCCCCGCCCCCACTCCCGGCCCAGGTCTCCGGAGCTTGGGGCCGGCTTCACTCTGGGGCTGCGGTACTTGCTCCTCTGCCTGTAGAGCAGGTTGGTCTGGAAGAGGCGGGGGAGGCGGCCCTGGTGCAGCAGGACGGCCAGCACCATGCCTGCAAGAGACCAGGTCAGCCGGGAGTGCAGACCCCGGGATGGGGACCCAGGAAGGGGGTCCTGCGGGGGCCCTGGGGAGCTCCTGGCAGGCCACTCCCCTCGGGAGGTGGGTACAGGCCCGGCCCGGGCTCCTCCCTCAAGGCCTGGAGCCTGTGTGGCCTGCCTCCTGCAGGGGGCGCTCTGAGCTGGGAGGCTGACGAGGCCTGGACCCCTGTTCGGCCCACACCCCAGGAACCGAGAATCCTGAGTCCCCCGGGCTCAGCGTCCCTGAGAAGGGCACAGACATCTCTGAGTCCAGAGACCCCTTACCAGGACAGGAGTTCTGCAAGGGGCCATGGGGCCGGCGCCGTGGCACAGCGGGTTAGGCCACCGCCTGTGACACTGCCATCCCACATGGGCACCGGGGCCAGTCCTGGCGGCTCCACTTCCAATCCAGCCCCCTGCTTACGTCCTGGGAAGGCCATGGAGGGTGCCCCAAGTGCTCGGGCCCCTGTGCCCACGTGGGAGACCTGGGCGACGCTCCTGGCAGCGGCCTGGCCCAGCCAAGGCCGCTGCGGCCCTCTGGGGAGTGAGCCAGCGGATGGAAGACCTCTCTGTGTCTCCCTCTCTCTGTTACTCGCACTGTCACATAAGTAAATAAATCTTTAAAAAAAAAAAAAAAGAAAAGCTTTAGCCCGACATGGCCCTAAGCCCCAGGTGGCTGGTGTCCACGTGGACACGCAGAGGAGGAGCCGTGTGCGGAGGGGTCCAGGGCAGCGAGGGTGACCAGCAGCCACCAGCCGCAGGAGGAGCCGAGCCTGCCGAGCCCTCCTCCCGGACGTGGGTCCTCCAGGGTCCAGTGACACAAGCGCCCAGGGAGCCACTCTGGGGTCCACCCTGGGGCCCAGGACGGGGGTGCTCAGGGCTCGGGGACAGATCTCAGCCCAGACGCCGATGCCAGCCGGAACGCCCTTCAAGGGCTGTGGGATCAAGGCCCCTCGTCTCCGGGAAGGGCACTGGGGTGCACTGCCAGGGTCAGGTGCACCCCCAAGAGATGTTGTGAACCCACACAGGGTGGGGGGCAGAGCTGGAGCAGCGGGTGAGAGGTAGGGCTCACTCCTGGGAAAAGGTGGGTGCCACAGGGAACCCCTGAGTCGTGACGGAAGACGGTGGCTTCGGGTGAAGGAGAAGCACCCAGGATGCTCCGGAGAGGAAGCCAGGGGCTGGCAGGAGAGGGACAGCCAGCCCAGAGCCCAGCCCCCACAGCTGACCCGGGAGGGACAGCCAGCACAGAGCCCAGCCCCCACAGCTGACCCGGGAGGGACAGCCACCCCAGAGCCCAGCCCCCACAGCTGACCCGGGAGGGACAGCCAGCACAGAGCCCAGCCCCCACAGCTGACCCGGGAGGGACAGCCACCCCAGAGCCCAGCCCCCACAGCTGACCCAGGAGGGACAGCCAGCACAGAGCCCAGCCCCCACAGCTGACCCGGGAGGGACAGCCACCCCAGTCCCCACAGCTGATCCGGGAGGGACAGCCAGCCCAGAGCCCAGCCCCCACAGCTGACCCAGGAGGGACAGCCAGCACAGAGCCCAGCCCCCACAGCTGAGCCGGGAGACACAGCCACCCCAGTCCCCACAGCTGATCCGGGAGGGACAGCCAGTCCAGAGCCCAGCCCCAGCCCCCACAGCTGACCTGGTGCCACTGGGGTCCCTCTTCCCTGAGGCTCCACCCTCAGCAGCTCCAGCCCGGGGGGTGAGGCCCTCAGGGAGCCCCCCAGCAGGCACCATCTCCGCATATTCCCCCAGCACCACCTGCGGCCCTGGCTCCACCTCCTTCTGATGGGGCCAATCACAGCCCCTCACTGGTCTCGGGGTGACCCTGGACCCCAGGGAGGCAGTGCCTCTTCACGTGTGCTGCCCCCGCAGCCCCTCCCCAGGGCCAGCCCAGTCCCTTCCCTCACCTGTCAGGGGGCCCAGCCTGGTCCCTGCCCTCACCTGTCCAGTACACCTGTGCTCACCCATCAGGGGGCCCAGCCAGTACACCTGTGCTCACCTGGCGGGGGCCCGGCCCAGCCCCTGCGCTCACCCATGGGGGGCCCAACCCGGTCCCTGCTGCCACCCATCAGGGGGCCTGGCCCTGTCCCTGCGCTCACCTGTCAGGGGGCCCGGCCAGTACATCTGCCCTCAACTGTCAGGGGGCCTGGCCAGTACACCTGTGCTCACCTGTCAGGGGGCCCAGCCAGTACACCTGTGCTCACCTGTCAGGGGGCCCAGCCAGTACACCTGCGCTCACCTGTCGGGGGGGCCTGGCCAGTACACCTGCGCTCACCTGTCGGGGGGCCCGGCCAGTACACCTGCGCTCACCTGTCAGGGGGCCCAGCCAGTACACCTGGGCGTATTCCAGCAAGCTGTTTCCTTCGCAGTGGAAGGTGAGTGAGGCAGCCAGAGCAGGGTTGAAGAAGGCAGACGTGTAGGGCCCGGCTGTGGACAGGCCAGGCAGTCCTGAGGCTGGTCCCGCCTGCAGTGGCCCCTGGCCCCCCAAACCTACCCACAGCCAGGGAGTGCCTGGGACAGGGTCTCACCCGGGGCCACGTCTGCCACAGCTGGGGGCAGGGAGGCGGCTCTCAGAGAGGCCAGCACAGGAAAGGGGGATGGGGGACAGAGCTGGCAGTGTCCTCAGCCCAGCACAGCGGGGCCACCGCTAAGAAGCAGGGAGAGTGCCAGGCCCAGGCAGGTGCAGACCTGGGTGCACAGACCCACCCCGTGAGGCCAGCCCACTGGCCCTGGGGTCCTCCTGTGCCGAGGCAGGAGCCCAGGCAGCCTGATCCCCTCCCAACCTCCACGTGGGCCTCCCATGGCCTTGGCGCTCAGTATCTGGGGCTGGGTGCTGGGTGCAGGGTGCAGGGTCCTGAATGACATCAGTCCTGAGAGTGGAGACTGGGAGGGGCCTGGGCTGCAGCCCTCCTGTGGGATTAGCCCACACCCAGCACCCCTGTTCGGGGGAAGAGCCTGGGGCACCTGGGTCAGCCTGGGTGGGGGCAGGGGGGCCTGGCCCAGGGTCTCTGGGTGGGGGCAGGGGGGCCTGGCCCAGGGTCTCTGGGTGGGGGCAGGGTGGGCCTAGCCCAGGGTATCTGGGTGGGGGCAGAGAGCTCAGCTTCACCAGCTGGAGGGCCCAGTGGGAAAGACAAGAACCGGGTGAGAAGGGGCTGGGGCTTTGTCACCTGGGGAGGGGTGGTGGCCAAGGTCACAGGGCCCCCACACCAGAGCCTGGGGAAGCTTCCCCGGGCCCCAGGCAGAACAGGAGCAGCTGGGCGCTGGGGAGAGGCACAGCCGGGTGGCCTGGCATCCGGTCTGGGAGCCGCCTGGCCTCGGCAAGCTCGTGGACGCCTGGCCAGCTGGGGCTCCCAGGGGGCCCGTCGGGAGGGAAGGGGGCTCACCTGTGTAGGCCACGACGGTGACCAGCAGGGCCAGGGCGGGCACCCTGTAGGCGGGGAGGCTGCGTCGCAGGCACAGCAGGGTCAGGTGGAAGACGAAGGCGCAAGCGGCCTCCACCAGGGCGCCGTGGGGCACGGACGTGTGCAGGGCGGAGCTGCAGTGCCCGGCCAGGAGGCTCTGCAGCAGGTGCAGCTCACTGAGCTCCCAGGCCCAGCAGCGCAGCGTCAGCGCGTGGGCGGCCTGCACGCCCAGCCCCTGGGCCGCCAGCTTCAGCAGCGTGCTGGCCAGGGACGCCTCGGCCATGAGGAGCTCCTGCAGGGCCACGGCCGGGTTGGCCGAGGCCCCGTCCAGGGTGGCCCCGTGCACCAGGAACAGCAGGAACAGCAGGGTCAGCAGCACGTCAGGCCCGAAGCCCCCGGCCCAGGGCCCGAGTTCCGCCAGCCCCCGCAGCTCCAGGCAGCAGGCCGCCAGCTGGGCTGCGCCCGCCGCCTCCCGGGCGAAGCAGGCGTAGGCGCCCGCGGGGAGCAGGGCCTTGGACGCCCTCCTGGCCGTCTCGCAGAGGGCGCAGGTGCCGAGGAAGAAGCAGAGGGACACGTTCAGCCCCGTCATCGCGCGGACACCGGGTGACTCGTGGCAGGCCCGGGGCGCCGGAGCCGTGGGAAAGGCGCAGCTGCACCACCTCCGCCCTGTGCACGCCCACAGAGACCCGCCCCCGGGGCGTGGGACACAGCAAGGCCCAGCTCGCCCGCCCCCCAACCCCCGCCTGCCCCGGGTGCCTGCTCTCCCCAAGCTGGCAGCCACGCTCCGTGACTCACCAGGACACCTGCTCCTCCCCGACCTGCGCCGGCCACACGGGGCCAGGGCATCCCCCCTGCACCCGGCCTGTGTCCTCACCGCAGCACCACCCGCCCTCGGGGTCAGCTGCACTGGCGTCAGCAGGCCCCACAGTGACCCCACGAGGGAGCGGCAGGGGTGCAGAGAGTGGGGAGCACATGCGGTGACTGCCCCAGGGTGACCCCAGCACTGCCTCCGAGGGCCACCCTGGACCGAGCTGTTTCCAGGGCAGAGGTTGCCAGGGAGGGGGAGCGTGGGGGGGGGGAAGCCCAAGCCTCCTCCCTGCTGCCCCTCCGGGGAGGTGGGGAGGCCTGGGGAGGGGTGTGTCGGGTGGGAGGGCAGGGCCCCCTGGGAGGGGGCAGCTAGCGAGTGGGCAGGGCAGCGTGGTGGGGAGTCAGGCACACACCCAGCTGCCTCCTGTCCTGGCCGATGGCTGGTTTGGGATGGGAAGGCCGGGCCCTGAGCACAGAACCAGTCTCTGAAGACTGAAGGCAGGGCCCGGCGTCACCCCCGCCCCACACTGAGCCCACCTGGAGGCCCCACACCTCCTTGAGGGCTGTGGACAGCACTGAACCTGCTGGCCTCTTGTGCCCCGGAGTAGAAGGCCCGAGACTGGTCGGAGACAGCTGCACCCCAGCCTGATCCCCGGCGGCTGCCCATGGCCGGGGTCCTGAGCGAGTGGGGGGAGGGTTGGGTGCTCGTTGGGGAGCCCCTCCTAGGCGCCCGTGCTGGCCCCATCCAGAGCCCTGGGTCGGCCGCTGCTGAGCTGCCCCGAGCCCCAGCAGAGAACTGGGCCCCCACAGGGCACAGCAGCAGCGGCTGGGCACC
Organism: Oryctolagus cuniculus; assembly: GCF_964237555.1. Lineage (NCBI taxonomy): Eukaryota > Metazoa > Chordata > Mammalia > Lagomorpha > Leporidae > Oryctolagus > Oryctolagus cuniculus. The sequence goes on from NC_091434.1 coordinate 818,335, forward strand.
CCGAGGGCCAGGTCCGCGGCCAGGAGGTGGTGACCCTGGGGGGCCAGTCCAGGGAAGGGAAGCAGCAGGCTGGCCCGGCAGAGGGTGTGGCACGGCTGGTGAGGGACCAGGACCTTTGGGAGGAAGCCGACCGAGCGTGTTTCCTGCTCCGGGGCCCCGAATGCGGCTCCAGGCACCTGCGGGGCTGTGTGCGTGGCGGGGGGGGGGGGAGTGAACACTCCCTGCCCTCGTGGTCCCTTCAGTGATTCCCGCTGCCCGCCTGCTGCTCTTACTCACCCCTTCCTCCAGGTGGGCGCCCCGGCATCGCTCCTGGCCACGCCCCGTGGTCACACTCCCTTGGCTGCCCCCCACATATCGGGCTCCCCTCACAGCTTGTCCCTGGGTGCACAATAGCACAAAGCCCCCTTGCTGCCTGCTCTGCTGGGCACTGGCCTCCCCAGCGGGCGTCCGGGTGGTCCCGCTGGGTCTTCGGGACCCCTCAGCGGCCAACCCTCTCAGGTGCGGTGCTCACTGGGTGGCGCTCACGGGCTCGGCCTTTCTCTTGGTCTCACTGTTAGGATCCGGGTGATGGCACGGCTTCTCCCCAGGCCTGGTGCAGTGAAGGACCCCAGGGTCTCTGGCCACCTGACGCCCAGAAACTCGAGGACGGATGCGTACGCTCCTGTCGCCTGGCGGCCCACAGTTGTGAGCAGGAGGCTCCCGTGGCTGGTGTGGGGACCGACCACAACTCCAGGCTGTGGCCGGCTGTGGCTGCACGACACAAGGCTGGAGCGAGTGTCCCAGGCTTGGGCCTCCTTGCTCAGGACCGGGCAGGGGCTGGTGAGGCGGTGCCCAGCAGGGACTCCGCGTGTGATTGTAAGAGCCGTGCTCACTGGAGTTTGGTTCTGGAAGAAGCTCGGGTGACGTCGCTAAAAACGCTCCCTGTTCCTCTGCCCCCTGGTGTGTGACGTTGCGGGCGCCGCAGGGCCTGGCCCCGTGGGCACCGCCTCCTGCTGCCCTGCAGCCCCACACCCTGCTCTGGGCCAGAAAGCCTGGGCAGGAGCTTCCTCCAGGCCCAGCCCAGCCCCCGCCTCGCTCCCCAGGTGCCCCTCCCCCCCCACCCAGAGCACCTGTGGGGGCTCCTACAGAGGATGAGCTCAGTGGTCACCCCAGGACACTGCTGACCTCACTGTCCCAGCCTGACACAGAGGCGCCCCAGGGGCCCTGAGCGGAGACCAGAGGCCCAGCCCTCGTCTTAGGCCTGATTTCCAGGGCCCGACCTCGGCCCTGCTCTGACCCTAGGCCTCCCTCGTGTTTAGAAGGGACCTCAGAGGTCAAGCTGTCACCTCGCCCCTCCTTCAGCCACTGCTGGGCCACTCCCAGTGACACTGGGAACTGACGGCTTAGAATCTGGCTTCCCTCAGGACCAACCCCGTGGCCCAGAGACCCCTGCCCCCTCCACAGCAGCCTGGCCTTTGGGAAAGAGAATGCGGTCCCAAGCCTGGACCACTGTGAGCCCCTCCCCTGCCCGGCAGTGTCCTGAGGCTCAAGTCTGAAACCCGCTCCCCCATGCCCTGGCTGTGGCCCCGCCCCCAGCTGTGGTCCTGCCCCTGGCTGTGCCCCCGCCACTGTGGCCCCACCCCTGGCTGTGCCCCCCCACTGTGGCCCCACCCCTGGCTGTGGCCCCACCCCTGGCTGTGCCCCCCCACTGTGGCCCCACCCCTGGCTGTGCCCCCCCACTGTGGCCCCACCCCTGGCTGTGGCCCCACCCCTGGCTGTGGCCCTGCCCTGGCTGTACCCCCCCCCCCCGTGTCCTACCCCTGGCTGTACCCACCCTGTGGCCCTGCCCCTGGCTGTACTCTCCCCGGCCCTGCCCCTGGCTGTGCCCCCCCACTGTGGCCCCACCCCTGGCTGTGGCCCTGCCCTGGCTGTACCCCGCCCCGTGGCCCTGCCCCTGGCTGTGCCCCCCCCACTGTGGCCCCACCCCTGGCTGTGGCCCCGCCCCTGGCTGTGGCCCCACCCCCAGCAAGGAGAGAGGAGCCTGTGCAGAGGAGGAAGCCGTGCCCAGGGTCAGGCTCGGAACCGTGGCCCCAGAGCCTCCTGCGCATCCCACCCGCTGCCCGCGGTGCTGCTCTCGGGCAGCTGCCCCAGGGGCCAGAGTTGGGCCCCTCCTCCCCAGACCTGGGCCTGCAGGGTCACGGCCCGCTACCTCACCCCTCCTTTTTTTTTTTTTTTTTTTTTAAGATTTATTTATTTATTTGAAAGGCAGAGAGAGAGAGAGAGAGAGAGAGAGAGAGGTCTTCCATTAGCTGGTTCACTCTCTAGATGGCCACAATGGCCGGAGCTGAGCTGATCCGAAGCCAGGAGCTTCTTCCAGGTCTCCCACGTGGGCTCAGGGGCCCAAGGACCTGGCCATCTTCCACTGCTTTCCCAGGCCACAGCAGAGAGCTGGATCGGAAGCGGAGCAGCTGGAACTCGAATCTGTGCCCTCACTGGCACTGCAGGCGGTAGCCAGAGGAGTCTGCCCACCGCAGGAACCCTGGCCACGTGTCCATGATCCCCACATGCAGCTCAGGGGAGCAGCCCGGGATCCGGGAGGAGACCGCCCCGTGTGCTTGGGGACGGATGCAGCGGGGGCGCGGGGCTCGGCAGACCACGGACTGGGGTGCACTGGACCTCAGCAGGGCCAGGACCAGTGGCGAGGGCATGGGACATGTTTGTCGCCTGCCTTTCTAGAAAGGGTTGGCCGCCCGCTGACCCGGGGCCTGGCTCCCGGCTTGCTACAAGCAAGGGCGGTCCTGGGTCTCTAATGGCCACTCTGCTGCCCGCTGGCTCCTGTCCAAGCTCCGCCCACCGGGGGCAGCAGGGCGGTGTGCCCTGGTCCAGCCTGCACCACCCTCTGCACAGCCTGGAGTGCGTGGGATCCCCACCCAGGATTCTGCTCCCTGTGGGCCTGCCACTGCCCTCAGCAGGAGGCCTCGGGGGGCACCCCCACAGCCGACCCCCCGCCCCCGGCTCTCCCAGCCACTGCTGCTTCGCTGTGACGAGGAAAGGCAGAAGGGACAGCGTCCGGTGGCCCGGCTTCCCTGCCCCTGCTGGAGGAGGAGGGACTCCGTCTCCCACCTGCCCGCCTCCCCACAATCCCCGCCCAGAGATGACGGTGTCCCCGGCCCTGGCCAGAGTCACGGGCGCGAGCCCAACCCCATGCTGAGCCCCCACTGCTCACCGAGAGGTCTCCGTGCGCCCTGATGTCCTGGGATGTGTCCTAGGCTCCAGCGATGGACAAACCAGACACCAGCTGGGGGCAGGGGTTCCCCCACCGTGTGTCCAGACAGCCCCTCCTGGGGGCAGCGGCTCCCCTGTCCTCAGCAACCCCTGCTGGGACCCCGCGCGTGAGGTACCCCGTTAAGGTCCAGGAATGCTGCCCCCCAGCCCTGTGTGTGGTGGGAGTGTCCTGTCCCCCCAGCCCTGTGTGTGGTGGGAGTGACCTGTCCCCCAGCACTGTGTGTGGTGGGAGTGACCTCTCCCCCAGCACTGTGTGCGGCAGGAGTGTCCTGTCCCCCAGCCCTGTGTGTGGTGGGAGTGTCCTGTCCCCCAGCCCTGTGTGTGGTGGGAGTGACCTGTCCCCCAGCCCTGTGTGTGGTGGGAGTGTCCTGTCCCCCCAGCCCTGTGTGTGGTGGGAGTGACCTCTCCCCCAGCCCTGTGTGCAGCGGGAGTGACCTCTCCCCCAGCCCTGTGTGTGGTGGGAGTGTCCTGTCCCCCAGCCCTGTGTGCGGTGGGAGTGTCCTGTCCCCAGCCCTGTGTGCGGCGGGAGTGACCTGTCCCCCCAGCCCTGTGTGCGGCGGGAGTGTCCTGTCCCCCAGCCCTGTGTGTGGTGGGAGTGTCCTGTCCCCCAGCCCTGTGTGTGGTGGGAGTGTCCTGTCCCCCAGCCCTGTGTGCGGCGGGAGTGTCCTGTCCCCCAGCCCTGTGTGTGGTGGGAGTGTCCTGTCCCCCAGCCCTGTGTGTGGTGGGAGTGTCCTGTCCCCCCAGCCCCGTGTGCGGCGGGAGTGACCTGTCCCCCCAGCCCTGTGTGTGGTGGGAGTGACCTGTGCCCCCAGCCCTGTGTGCAGTGGGAGTGACCTGTCCCCCAGCCCTGTGTGCAGTGGGAGTGACCTCTCCCCCAGCCCTGTGTGTGGTGGGAGTATCCTGTCCCCCAGCCCTGTGTGTGGTGGGAGTGTCCTGTCCCCCAGCCCTGTGTGTGGTGGGAGTGTCCTGTCCCCCAGCCCTGTGTGTGGTGGGAGTGTCCTGTCCCCCAGCCCTGTGTGCGGCGGGAGTGACCTGTCCCCCAGCCCCGTGTGCGGCGGGAGTGACCTGTCCCCCAGCCCTGTGTGAAGTAGGAGTGACCTGTCCCCCAGCCCTGTGTGTGGTGGGAGTGCCCTGGCCTCTTCCGTCGTATGTGAGCAGCAGGCCAGAGCGGCAGCGGGCAGGGGCGGTGAGGCTCCGGGGCTGAGGACGGGCAGGCGCCCTGCCGGACGGTGGTGCGAGGTGAGCAGCTTTCCCTGGTGGCTGCGGAGGGCAGCTGGGGCGGCCGCCGCCCATGGTCAGCACTCAGGGTCACCCCTGCTGTGGGGGTCACCCCTGCTGTGGGGGTCACCCCTGCTGTCGGGGTCACCTCTGCTGTTGGGGTCACCCCTGCTGTCGGGGTCACCCCTGCTCTCAGGGTCACCCCTGCTGTGGGGGTCACCTCTGCTGTCGGGGTCACCTCTGCTGTTGGGGTCACCCCTGCTGTCGGGGTCACCCCTGCTCTCAGGGTCACCCCTGCTGTGGGGGTCACCCCTGCTGTTGGGGTCACCTCTGCTGTTGGGGTCACCTCTGCTGTTGGGGTCACCCCTGCTGTCGGGGTCACCCCTGCTCTCAGGGTCACCCCTGCTGTGGGGGTCACCCCTGCTGTTGGGGTCACCTCTGCTGTCGGGGTCACCTCTGCTGTTGGGGTCACCCCTGCTGTCGGGGTCACCCCTGCTCTCAGGGTCACCCCTGCTGTGGGGGTCACCCCTGCTGTTGGGGTCACCTCTGCTGTTGGGGTCACCTCTGCTGTCGGGGTCACCTCTGCTGTTGGGGTCACCCCTGCTGTCGGGGTCACCCCTGCTTGGGTGGAGGCTGCTGAGGCCGCAGAGGCAGCTGCTCCCATGGAGATGGCGCCACGTGGGCAGCACTGCCTCCCACAACTCCAGGGCCATGGCTGGCAGCAAAGGGTCCCTGACCCCTGAAGTCTCCCTGTGCAGCCGGGAGGCCGAGGAGGGGCCTGTGGGCCGTGTCCAGCTGGGCTGGGCTCTGAAGCGGCTGCGGGCCCAGCTCCCCAGGCGCCCACCCTGTGTCCCTGGGCCTGGGGGAGCCGTGGGGCGCTGCCTCTGCTCCCAGCCCTTTGGGGCCCCAGGCCTTTCTGGAACCTTGTGGTGAGCAGAAGTGCCCACTGGAACGCATGCCCAGGCGCAGCCCTGGGTGTGAGCCCCCGGCCCCTCCTGCCCCTTCCTCACTGGGCTGCCCAGCAAGAGGGCGGAGGGAGGCAGCAGGCCTGCCCCAGCCTGCAGAGGGCTTCCCAGAGGAGGTGGCGTTGGGCTGGGCCTGCAGGGCCCGGGCTCCTGAGGCTGCTGCTCTCCTGCCTGGGTTCTCTCTGACCGGCTGCCCCACCCTCTGCAATGGTGCCGCCCGGAGCCCTGGGCACCCTGGGCACCCCTAGGCAGAGCACAGCTGGGGGCTGGCGGAGGGGGCCTCTGGATCAGAGGTGGAGCCAAACTGACACCCAGAACTCGAACCTGGGCATCCTCAGCGGAGCCTGAACTTCTGGGTCTAACCGTGACCCGCAGGTGCAGACAGGTAAGGCGCTGCTTCGAACACCCCTCCCCCCGACAGGGCTGCCTGGCCCTGGGTGTAGGCCAGGTCCTGGCACTGGGGCCGTCCTGGCCCTCAGGGGTGTGCCCTGGCCCTCAGGGGTGTGTCCTGGCCCTCAGGGGCGTGTTCTGGGCCTCAGGGGTGTGTCCTGGCCCTCAGGGGTGTGTCCTGGCTCTTAGGGGTGTATCCTGGCCCTCAGGGGTGTGTCTTGGCTCTCAGGGGTGTGTACTGGCCCTCAGGGGTGTGTCCTGGCCCTCAGGGGTGTGTCCTGGCCCTCAGGGGTGTGTCTTGGCTCTCAGGGGTGTATTCTGGCGCTCAGGGGTGTGTCCTGGCCCTTAGGGATGTGTCTTGGCTCTCAGGGTTGTGTCCTGGCCCTCAGGGGTGTATCCTGGCCCTCAGGGGTGTGCCCTGGCCCTCAGGGGTGTGTCCTGGCCCTCAGGGGCGTGTTCTGGGCCTCAGGGGTGTGTCCTGGCCCTCAGGGGTGTGTCCTGGCTCTTAGGGGTGTATCCTGGCCCTCAGGGGTGTGTCTTGGCTCTCAGGGGTGTGTACTGGCCCTCAGGGGTGTGTCCTGGCCCTCAGGGGTGTGTACTGGCTCTCAGGGATGTGTCTTGGCTCTCAGGGTTGTGTCCTGGCCCTCAGGGGTGTATCCTGGCCCTCAGGGGTGTGTCCTGGCCCTCAGGGGTGTGTCCTGGCCCTCAGGGGTGTGTCCTGGCCCTCAGGGGTGTGTCCTGGCCCTCAGGGGTGTGTCCTGGCCCTCAGGGGTGTGTCCTGGCTTTCAGAGGTGTGTCCTGGCCCTCAGGGGTGTGTCTTGGCTCTCAGGGGTGTGTACTGGCCCTCAGGGGTGTGTCCTGGCCCTCAGGGGCGTGTTCTGGGCCTCAGGGGTGTGCCCTGGCCCTCAGGGGTGTGTCCTGGCCCTCAGGGGTGTGTCCTGGCCCTCAGGGGTGTATCCTGGCCCTCAGAGGTGTGTCCTGGCCCTCAGGGGTGTGTCCTGGCCCTCAGGGGTGTGTACTGGCCCTCAGGGGTGTGTCCTGGCCCTTAGGGATGTGTCTTGGCTCTCAGGGGTGTGTCCTGGCCCTCAGGGGTGTGTCTTGGCTCTCAGGGGTGTATTCTGGCGCTCAGGGGTGTGTCCTGGCCCTTAGGGGTGTGTCCTGGCCCTCAGGGGTATGTCCTGGCCCTCAGGGGTGTGTCTTCCTCTCCCTGACCCCAGGCAGACCCTGGTGAAGCCTCAGGGGTCTCCTGCCTGGAGCATGGGGTGGGGGCGGGGCTGGGCAGGCGGGTGCAGTCTGGGTAGAGTCCTTGCTGCTGCCGGTGCCCCCACACCTCAGACCCCTGTTCTCCAGCACCCCTGCCATCTGGTCCCCTCTGCCTTCCAGGCCAGTGAGTCCCGGCCCCGCCCCCTGCAGGGTTCACAGAGTGAGGCAGAGTGGGGTCGGGGAGCCCTGGTCCTGGATGCTGGGAGCCCACTGAGCAGCAATGGTGGGCGCAGGGTGGGGGAGGAGGGCCGAGGGCTGCGGTTGAAGCAGGCCTCCAAGGCTGCCTTGAAAGGCTGGACACAGGAGCCTGGGGTCAGCTTTGCAGTTTCAAGGCCCCCCAGCTGCTGCTGGCTGGTGAGGGGCCAGAGGGAGCAGGTGGGGGGGCTGGAGGTAGGGGGGCCTGGTGGGTGTGTGGAAAGGAGGGGTGAGGGTGGACCCCCAGGCCTGGACACTGGGGGAGGCTTTGGCTCCAGATATGGCCACAGGTCCTGCTTTGGGCCTACAGACCTGGCTCAGTGGACAGGCAGGGGAACGGATGGACCAGAGCTGGGGGGTCTGGGGCTGCTGCACCCCTGCCCCGACCCCCACACGCTCTGCAGCCACCTGAGCCGGTTCCACGGCAGACCCGGGCTCAGAGGCAGGACGTCTCCCACTGGGCAGAAGCCAGGGCAGGCGGCAGCCCTGTGGGTGCCCAGAGCAGTGTGGCGGAGGCCACCAAACCCCACGGTACACAGGCACGGGGCCTCACACCTGCCCACCCCAGAACGAGCTCCCAGCCGACCTGGGCCAGCAGTCACACACTGAGCAGGCTCAGCGCTGAGCAAGCACCTGGGGACTCAGAGGCTGAGCACCCGCCCAGCACCTGCCACGGCCGGCGGGGCCACGGCTGCCCAGCACCTGCCACGGCCAGCGGGGCCACGGCTGCCCAGCACCTGCCACGGCCTGCAGGGCCACAACTGCCCAGCACCCGCCAAGGCCGGCGGGGCCACGGCTGCCCAGCACCTGCCACGGCCGGCGGGGCCACGGCTGCCCAGCACCTGCCACAGTCGATGGGGCTGGTGCCCGAGCACATGCAGTGGGCGGCAGGAGCTGGGTGGGAGCCAGGCGCACTGCCGCTGCAGCCACAGGTGGTCTCCAGAAAACTCGGCTCATCCGGCTGAGTCTGAACGCCCAGCCCCAGGCAGGGAGGCCCTGGCTCTGCCAGACGTGGCTTCTGGCTTTTCTCGGAGGGCAGGGGAGGGAGACTGGGTGCCTCCCCAGCGAGACCTTAGCCACCCCACCTGGGCCTGGCTGCACGGCCCCAACCCTGCCTTGAGCAGAGAAAGCCAGGCTCTGGCCACCAGACACCCCCAGCAGCTCTGCAGAGGGTGGGGAGGGACAGAGGGCCCCAGGAGGCCCCCAGCAGAAGGCCCGGGGCAGGGGGAGCCATCTGGGGAGGCGTGGCCGTGGCCTCTGAGCCACATGCTACCCCCTCCTTTCCCCCCATTCAGGTGTGGGCCACACGGGGGCCCTGGCAGGACCAGCTCCAAAGACTGGGCTTTATTCCAGCCCCAAAGCGCGGTGCAAGGGCTGGGTGTGGCCTCGGGAAGCCCTCGGGTGCCCCTTCCTGGGGTGTGGGTGCAGCGCTCCAGGCCTGTGCCTGGCTTGTCCCCCCAGTCCCTGCTCCCTGGGCAGCACCCACAGCCCTCAGAGTCCAGGGCCCATCCTGGGCTCCTTGCCACTGGTCAGGGTCCCCCCAGCCAGAGACGGGGCCCACGGGACTAGGTGAGGGTCACACACAGGGACTCGTGGCTCTTGCAGGCCTTGGCGCTGTGGGGCCGGCCCAGGGCGGACGCCTCCTGGAACTCCCTGGCCGTGTAGTAGTAGCAGATCGCGTCCAGGCAGCAGTTGGCGTCTGAGAGCTTGCTGGTGACAAAGAGGGCGTGCCTGAACACAAGCTGCACGGCGCAGGGCTGCAGGCCCATGGCCAGATGTGCCGTCAGCACCACGTGCAGCGGCAGGAAGCAGACCACGAACACCGCCAGGTTGGCCCAGACCATGCGGGCGGCCCTGCGGGTGGCCGCGCCCTGCCCCGCACTGGCGGCCGGGCTCCGGGCCAGAGCGGCCCCCACCTGCAGGGAGCAGAAGGCCAGCACGGCCAGCGGCGGGTAGAAGCCCAGCAGCGAGAACACGGACATGTGCTGCATGTGTCCCGAGCGGCTCCGGAAGCAGAAGCCGCCCTCCTGCACCCCCAGCAGCCAGCGCAGCCCCAGGGAGCCGGCCACCAGCACCCAGAGGGTCCCACACACGGCCACCGCCTGCCGCGGGGAGCGCAGGCCGCGGGCACGCAGCGGGTGCCGCACGGCCACGTAGCGGTCCACGGCGATGGCCGTGACCAGGCCGATGCTCATGTACCTGTTCAGCAGGTACACGGCCTGCGAGAGCTGGCACAGCGGCGTGTCCGAGGTGTGGTTCAGGGAGTACAGCATGAAGGGCAGGGTGCAGAGCAGGCAGAGGTCGGCCCCGGCCAGGTTGGTCATGTACACGCGGGCCTCCGTCCAGCCCCGCATGCGGCAGCAGAACACCCAGAGCGCCAGCCCGTTGAGCACCAGGCCCAGTACCAGCAGCAAGGCCAGGTAGGCAGAGAAGGTGTGCTCCAGCCACGGGGGCCACGTCAGGTTCTCAGAGCCGCAGGTGTCGTTCATGGTGCCGGGGCTGCAGGGCGGGGGGGAGGGGACGGGAGGTCAGCAGAGGGCACGACGGGGAGGAGCCCGGGCCAGCCAAGGCCCTGCCCCGGCCCGGGCTCCCCCGCCACCGCCCCAATTCTCCTTCCCAAGGACTTCTGGGAAGCTGCAAAGAGCTCCCAGCCAGCCCTGGAGCCCGGCCCCTCCCCTGGTGTGGTGGGAAGCCGAGACCATCAGGGAGGCTCCTCGGCGCCCCTGCACCCCTCTCCCGGGGCCCTGGGTGGCAGGCAGTGCCTGGAGCACGTGACCCCGAGCCCCCGCCTCGCCCGGCACGCAGCCCTCCTCAAGCGCAGCTCAGAGGCCCAGCTGTGGGCCTGGGCCCCCGCTGCCAGCCCCGGACCTGGCTGCAGGAGGTGCCTGTGTCCAACCCACAGGTGCAGGCCAGAACGGGACCAGCAGCAGGGGCTGGGGCTCTGGACCACTGCCCAGAAAACTCGGGAACCTGTCTCCCTCCTCCCTCTCTCTGGGGGACTGGCGGCAGGGTCCCAGCAAGGCCCAAGAGCCTCCCTCGGTGAGCACTGGGCCCCCCGGGGTGCCCTGCAGGGTGGTATGGAAGAGGGCTCAGCGGCCCTGGGTGGTCATTCTGCTCTGAGCCAGGAAGGACAAGGGAGCACCCCGCCCCTGGTGAGTCGGTGAGGGCTGGGCAGGCGCGCCTGCAGTCCATCAGGGAGGGGGCGTGGACCCTGGCCTGAAGCAAAACATCCCCCCAGGCCAGCCCGCCCGCCCCGGAGCGCCGTCTGCTCCGTGCACGCTGGGGGAGCACACAGCTCCCCACACGCGGGGGCCTCAGCCTTCCTCCTGCTGCCCTGGCCCTGAGGGCAGCAGACCTGAGGGCGGCAACCGCAGGGCGTCCCTTCCTGCCTGCCCTGCGCTGCCACGGTGCTGTGTGGCCCAGCGGCCCAGGGCCTGGGGCACCTGCCCAGGGAGCTGGCAGCACTGGCCTCGGGCAGGAGGGGGCTGCCTGGGCGCAGGGGGTGGGCACACCCACGCCCACTACTCACCCTCGGGTGCTCGGGCAGGTGTGGTCAGCAGGGTCCCTGGACCAGCCCCCCACCATGTGCACCACTTCCAATGGCCCTACACAGCCTGGGACAGCTTCAGTGCAGCCCAGTGTCCAGAGGAGAAAGCTAACCTTACACCTGTGCCCCGCTGACGGCACACAGGCCCCCGGGGGTGGACAGGACACCGAGGCTTTGAGGCAGTGCAGGTCCAGGGCCCCCCACCCTTGGAAATCCTCCCAACAAAGCTCAGGAAGTCGGGGGCGGGGGCATTTGGCACATCGGCTAAGGCTGCCTGGGACTCCACATCCCGGCGGCGGGTGCCTGCTGCAATACCACCTCCACTCCCGACGGCAGCAGCTCAGGAGCTCCCTGCTGGACGGCTGGGGACCCTGCCACAGCTGGGTTCAGGCTGGGGAGGGCCAGGTCCCCTGGGAGAGGGGACAGTCTCTCTGTGGGGCATCTGCCCACACCCCGCCAGGCAACGTGGGGTGGGCCAGGAAGTGGCTGTTTAACTGTCCACCTGCCCGGGGACTGTGGGGTGCGCGACCTCACCCCCACCCTGAAACTCCGCGCCAGAGCTCCTGTGTCCCCGCCCCGCCTCCGCAGTCACTTCCTCCAGAAGCCAGAAGACGGCAGCCAGCAGGGCTGGGGACAGCGCTTCCCCCGGGCACACGCACGGCTCGTCAGACACGAGAGGACTGGCCGGCGTGTGGCCCGGCAATTGGCACCTGGGGTCAGGGCCTGGCCCCAGCGTCCTGCTGACATGCGCTCTGGGAGGCCGAGGGTGACGGCCCCAGGACTCGGGCCCCCGCACCCACGGAGAAGTGGATGGAGCGCCTGGCTCCAGGAAGGTTCCTCCCTCCCTCTCTCCCTCTGCCTCTCAAATAAATAAAACAACCAAATAATACTTCTGCCTACAAGCTCAGGACGTCAAGTTCTAGGGGCCAGTCCGATGGCACGGGATCCCGGGGACTGGCGCCGGGAGCTGTCTCGGGATGTGGGCCCAGCGCCAAGCTCAGGAGGCGGCAGCTCGTCCCGGAGAGCCTGCAGGGGCCCCTGCCCCTTCATGCCAGCGGGGTGGGGGGAGTGCCTACCCTCCAGGGGGAGGAGCCCCCCCACAAGGCTTTCTTCCTGCCTGGCTGCCACTCCGCAGAGCCTGCCCTGTGATGCTGCCCCAGCCCTGCAGGGGGAGCCCCACACCCACCCACCATGGCCCCCGCCCCACCCATCTGCCCCCTAAAACAGAGGGCAGAGACTGGGGCACAGCCCCCATGCGGTGCTGCACTTGCTCCCCACAGCACCACCCCCTCACAGCCACACCCCAACTGCCCGACACCAGCCCTGCCACCAGCTCCCCGAGCTGAGACCCTCACAGCACCCCCACTGAGACCCTGGCAGCCCACCCCCACTGACCCCCTCACAGCCCCCACTGAGCCCTTCATAGCCCCCCCACTGAGCCCTTCACAGCCCCACACTGAGCCCCTCACAGCCCCCACTGAGACCCTCACAGCCCCCCCACTGAGACCCTCACAGCCCCCACTGAGACCCTCACAGCCCCCCCACTGACCCCCTCACAGCCCCCACTGAGCCCTTCACAGCCCCCCCACTGAGCCCTTCACAGCCCCACACTGAGCCCCTCACAGCCCCCACTGAGACCCTCACAGCCCCCCCACTGAGACCCTCACAGCCCCCACTGAGACCCTCATAGCCTCCCCACTGAGACCCTCACAGCCCCCCCACTGAGACCCTCACAGCCCCCCCACTGAGACCCTCATAGCCCCCCCACTGAGACCCTCACAGTCCCCACTGAGACCCTCACAGCCCCCACTGAGACCCTCACAGCCCCCCCCCGAGACCCTCACAGCTCCCCCTCTGAGCCCCTCACAGTCCCCCCACTGAGACCCTCACAGCCCCCCCACTGAGCCCCTCACAGTCCCCCCACTGAGACCCTCACAGACCCTCACTGAGACCCTCACAGTCCCCAGTGAGACCCTCACAGTCCCCACTGAGCCCTTCACAGCCCCCACTGAGACCCTCACAGCCCCCACTGAGACCCTGGCTGCCCCCCCACTGAGACCCTCACAGCCCCCACTGAGACCCTCACAGTCCCCACTGAGACCCTCACAGCCCCCCCCGAGACCCTCACAGCTCCCCCACTGAGCCCCTCACAGTCCCCCCACTGAGACCCTCACAGCCCCCCCACTGAGCCCCTCACAGTCCCCCCACTGAGACCCTCACAGACCCCCCCACTGAGACCCTCACAGCCCCCATTGAGCCCTTCACAGCCCCCACTGAGCCCCTCACAGTCCCCCCACTGAGACCCTCACAGCCCCCACTGAGACCCTCACAGTCCCCCCACTGAGACCCTCACAGCCCCCACTGAGACCTCACAGCCCCCCCACTGAGACCCTCACAGTCCCCCCCACTGAGCCCCTCACAGCCCCCACTGAGCCCCTCACAGCCCCTCACTGAGACCCTCACAGTCCCCAGTGAGACCCTCACAGTCCCCACTGAGCCCTTCACAGCCCCCCCACTGACCCCCTCACAGCCCCCCCCCACTGAGACCCTCACAGCCCCCACTGAGCCCTTCACAGCCCCCACTGAGACCCTCACAGCCCCCACTGAGACCCTCACAGCCCCCCCACTGAGACCCTCACAGCCCCCACTGAGACCCTCATAGCCCCCCCACTGAGACCCTCACAGCCCCCCACTGAGCCCCTCACAGCCCCCACTGAGACCCTCACAGCCCCCCCACTGAGACCCTCACAGCCCCCCCACTGAGCCCTTCACAGCCCCCCCACTGAGACCCTCACAGCCCCCCCACTGAGACCCTCACAGCCCCCACTGAGACCCTGGCTGCCCCCCCACCAAGCCCCCCCCACCCCGCTAGTGGCACTGACCTGTAGGCAGCTGTGTCCCCCAGCCAAGTCGCTTGGTCTCTGCAGTCGGGATGGGGCTGTCCTGGGTGGGGCCTGGGGCAGGGCGGCCCTGGCTGCCCCTCCTCAAGGCCTCCGGGGCTCTCTGGGGGGCGGCGGGGTGTCGGCCCCGGTGCTGCTCTGGGGAGCCGGCATCCACGCTCTGGAGCAGCCGGAGAGAAAGCAAAAGCAGAGGTGGCTCGGCCCCGCCTGCTGCTTCCTGATGCCCAGCCCAGTTCTGGCCCTGCCCAGCATCCCCAGAGGCAGCCTGGTCCTTCTAGAAACTGCGGCCACCCGGCCCCCGGCGGGCACGGCACGCACACTGCCCACACTCAGGCAGACGGCGCCATGCCGCCTCCACACCCCCACCCTCCTGCACCCCGGGGCCGGTGGGTGCAGACCCACGCCTGGCCCAGCTGAGCCTGGCTGCCCCACTCCACTCCCGCTGGGAGAGCCCCCTGCCCCAAGACCCCTCCCTCTCTTCCAAGACACGAGGGGGCTCTGGAGAACCTGGTCCCACCTTGACTCCACCTTACAGAGTGGGAAACTGAGGCCCAGGGCCACGGTGATGCTGATCTGAGACAGCACCGGGCCCCGACCCTCAGCCCAGGGCTCCCCACCCACAGGCCCCCGGGCCTGGCCTTGACGCTCAGCTACCCCCACCCAGCCCCACCTGCTGGCTGTGCCTCCAGACCCAGGTCCTGCCCTTGGGGCCCACATGGGGAACCCCTGCACCGGATGCTGAGGGGGGAGGTGGTTCCTCTTTCCCGCCAGGGCCGTGGGCTTGGGTTCCCCCTCTCCACTCTCTGGGTGCTGCAGCCTCACAGCCAGGGGTGCACGCCCAGCCGGCCCACACCCAGGTCTGCCGAGAGTGGGGTCCTGCAGCCCCCTCCCCCGGGGGCCGCCCCCACCCTCCCACTCCCTGTACCCCTCCACACCCGGGCAGAGTCCACCCTGGACCTGGGCTCTGTCGCCTCTCTCTGGCTGCGTCTCCCTCTTCAGACTGCGACAGCTGCCCCCTGCCCCGGACGCAGTCGGGGGCTGCCACTCCCAGGCTTCAGGCCCACAGCTCTGCACGGCCGCCTGCCCGGGCCCCCCACCCCGCCCCAGCCTCTGTCTGTCCGTGGCCCAGCACCTCGCCCTGCTGGTTCTTTGTGTGTCAGGCTCTGGCCTGTGGGGCTGGCCACCGCCTGTGCCCGCTTGGGGGACTCCCGCCTGTGCCCGGCTTCTTGGCACCCAGCTGGGCTCAGGGACTGTCAGGCTCGGGGGGGAGAGGCAGCTGCTGTCCCTGCCGCCCAGGTGGCCCAAGAGAGGTGGGGGGCTGCCCAGGCCTTTCTCTCAAGGTTCTCTCAGGGACCCAGGGAGACCTGGCCCAGCTGGGCAGGGAAGGTTCCAGGTCAGGCCTGGCAGGGTTGTCACTGCTAGCACCGGGGTCACCACCCAGGACCCTTGTCCTAGCTGCTGTGGGACCAGCCCCTTGCTGTGGCCCGTCCAGCCCTCTCCGCCTCACGCCTGCCAGGCCCCCATCCTCAACTGCCCTGAGCAGGCAGACCTCGTGTGGCTGCCCTGCGGGGTGCCCATCCCATGGCCTCCTGATGACACCTGTGGGGGTGGCCCCCGCCCCGGTGTGGGGGTTTAG
Source organism: Oryctolagus cuniculus (assembly GCF_964237555.1). Taxonomy (NCBI): domain Eukaryota; kingdom Metazoa; phylum Chordata; class Mammalia; order Lagomorpha; family Leporidae; genus Oryctolagus; species Oryctolagus cuniculus. Next base: position 833,713 of record NC_091434.1, read on the forward strand.
AACTCGGGGCTGCAGGGAGAGAATGCAGGACCCGGAGGACGCCAGGCCGAGGACATGGGTGCTCCACCTCCCGAGAGTGTGGACGCCTGTGGCCCCGCCAGATCCCCAGGCCTGTGCTGAGCACCCGTGTCCACAGTGCTGGGGCTTTTTATAAAAGATGCATTTGTTTGAAAAGCAGAGCGGGGGCCGGTGCTGTGGCGTAGTGGGTAAAGCCACCACCTGCAGTGCAGGAATCCCATATGGGAGCCGGTTCAAGACCCAGCTACTCCACTTCCGATCCAGCTCTCTGCTGTGGCCTGGGAAAGCAGCAGAAAATGCCCAAGTCCTTGGGCCCCTGCACCCACGTGGGAGACCCAGAAGAAGCCCCTGGCTCCTGGCTTCAGATAGGTGCAGCTCCGGCCATTGCAGCCAACTGGGGAGTGAACCAGTGGATGGAAGACCTCTCTCTCTCTCTCTCTCTCTCTCTCTCTCTCTCCTTCTCTCTCTGTGTAACTCTTTCAAACCAATAAATAAATATTAAAAAAAAAAAAAAAGCAGAGTGACAGAGAGGGGGAGAGAGAGAAAGAACTAGATCTTACACCTGCTGGTTCACTCCCTAAATGCCTGCAGCAGCCAGGGCTGGGCCAAGCTGGAGCCAGGAGCCAGGAGCTCCCTCCGGGTCTCCCACATGAGTGGCAGGGACCCAAGTACTTGGGCCGTCACCGCTGCCTGCCCGGGCGCATGAGCAGGGAGCTGGGTCGGAAAGAGAGCGGCCAGGACTCAAACCAGCACGGTGACGCAGGACGCTGCAGGAGGCCAGCGCCCGGCTGACACTGCACGGGGCCAGCGCCTGGGTGACACTGCACGGGGCCAGCGCCCAGGTGACACTGCATGCGGCCAGTGCCCGGCTGACACTGCACGAGGCCAGTGCCCGGCTGACACTGCATGCGGCCAGTGCCCGGCTGACACTGCACGGGGCCAGTGCCCGGCTGACACTGCACGAGGCCAGTGCCCGGCTGACACTGCATGCGGCCAGCGCCCAGGTGAGACTGCGTGTGGCCAGCGCCCAGCTGACACTGCACGGGGCCAGAGCCCGGGTGACACTGCACGGGGCCAGCGCCCGGCTGACACTGCATGGGGCCAGTGCCCGGGTGACACTGCACGGGGCCAGCGCCCGGGTGACACTGCATGCGGCCAGCGCCCGGCTGACACTGCATGGGGCCAGTGCCCGGGTGACACTGCACGGGGCCAGCGCCTGGCTGACACTGATCTTCCTGGTGGTCCTGGCCATGACCCTGCTGTGCCCACGGTGCCAACGCTTTGCCCGTCCCGGTCATTCCAGCCGTCTTGGTGCACCTGTCCACCCTGCTTGGCACCCCAGGAGTGGGGTCCTCTGCTCACAGGCCCTGGGCCAGTAGGAGGGGCAGGGAGGCCTGGGCCAGCTCCGGGGTCTCCGGGTCACCCAGCCACGTCCTCAGCATCTGCACTTTCTGTTCCTCTCGCGGCAGAGTGAGGTCTGGAAGTGAGCAGGCTGCCGGGAAAGAGCCGTCCGCAGCCAGTCTGGCCCCCAGCCGCCGGCCTGTCGCTGTGGTCACTATGCTGTGAGGAGGGCGTGAGGGCGGCCCACGCTGTACCCCGGGCCCTCCTGGTGCCAGCTGACCGCAGCTCCCATGGTGCCGCCCCTGCTCTCCCTGAGCCAGGGCGGCCGGCACCCCTGCCCATACCTGGCTCATCTGTCACCCCACTTCCCAGGTCCCGTGGGAGCCCCTTCTTGGCCTCTGGTGTCCCCCATCATCCAGGCCCACCCACAACGGTGGAGGCGCCAACCTGGCTGCCTGGAAGACACCAGGGCCGCGACCTCTCTCCCATCTCCCTCTGCGGTGTGGCCCTCCCCTCAAGGGGCAGTCGGAAGCCCCAGGTGGTGGCCATGGCGACACTGAGACGCCGCTGACCTTGCCTCTGTGGGGCCTGGTATGGGAGAGCAGAGACACAGGCCCAGGCCAGGCTCAGCCGGACGCTCGGGGCCTTGCCTGGACCCCTAGCGTGAGGAGCACCCCCTCACCCCGGGAAAGGCTTCTGGAAGTGGCGGAAGCTCCGGTGCCCCGGCTGGGATCTGGGGCTGGGGAGTTGGTACGGGGTCCTGGCTGTGATGAGCAGGGCTGGACTCCCCCTCTGGGGTAGCGGGGTCTCTGGCCAGGACCCCCCACCTTTGTGGGTATTTGGGATTTTCCACAGCAGACAGACCTGCGTGTGCAGCTGCAGAGGACAGAGTTCGCTGGCAACCATGGGCAGGGGACGGGAGGGGGAGGTGGCGAGCTGGCAGGGGACATGGGGGTGGGGGGCTGGGGTCCCCTCGTCTTGAGGCTGAAGGCCCAGCCCACCCTGTTGCCTTCCAGGCACTTCCCAGGTGACCTGGGGGTTGTCTGTGCCACAGCCCCACCCTTGTCCCGAAAGCCCTTGGGGCTGGGCCACAGGAAGGGGTCCCGGGGCAGGGGCAGGGGTGAGGGCAGCAGACAGCACCTCTGCCCCCTGCCCCCTGCCAGAAGTCCCTCTGTGGCTCTCTTATCCCCTGCTGCCGACTCGGGCCGCACACACACTGGGCCACAGGCATGGGCTGCCCAGGTCCAGAATCCGGGGCAGGAGGGCAGGAGCCCACTCTGCGGCTGCCAGAGCCCTGGAACCCCTCCCACCGTCTGTTTCAGTGCACGGGGCCTGATGGACGTGTGCTGGTGGGGCAGCAGGCTGCCCGGTGCCTCGCCGGCTCCCTAGGCTGAGTGCAGGCGGGGCCCCGGCAGGCGGCTCTGGCTCCCCCCCCCCCCCCCCCGTAAGACCTCCCAAAGCAAGTTCAGCATTTCCCCAGAGCCCCGCAGGAGACCCTTGGCCCTGGCTGAAGCCGACAGAGGGGCTCCTGGGTCCCTTGCTGAGGGAGGCAGGAGGGAGAAGTCAGGACAGGATGGCTGAGGGTGTCTGGTCCCTAGGGGGTACTGAGGGGGCCCTGTCCTGTGCCCGCCCCCAGCAGTGAAGGCGGGCCCTGCCCCGGGACGCTGGGGGCAGCTTCTGCGGCCCCTCTAGGCGGTGCTCAGTGTAGATGGGGCTGGCCACTGCCCAGTCCCTCCCCTGGTGTGGGGCCCAGCAGGGCGCCCACGGGAAGACACTGCTCCCGCTAAGGGCGCGGGCCCACCCAGACCCCGAGCCTCAGCCTGGACAGCGCCCGCTCCCCTACTGGGGCTCCCCTGGGGCTGCCTCATGCCTGCCCCCACACTGCCAGAGCCCCTGGGGGCCCTCCCCGCAGGCCTCTGCCACCTCTCAGCCTCTTGTCCCTTTTGCTGACACCTGAATATGTCGTGAGCCCCCAGGCCCCCCCCCCCACCACCCAGGGCTGTGTCTGCCTGGCAGGGCAACCTCTGGCCTCAGCACAGCCCTGCTCCCAGCAGAGACCGCCCCTGCCCCCTCCTGTCCAGGGACCCCTCTTCCAGGCACCTACCCCAGCCCAGACTGTAGGTGCCTGGCAGGGGGAGCTCAGTGGGGGCCTGTAACCCCGGCTCCGCACAGCTGGATTCAGGCTGGGGAGGGCGGGGCTCCCTAGGAGAGGGGACAGTCTCTGTGGGGTGTCTGCCCACACCCCACCACACAGCATGGCTCCAGCCTGGTCGGTGGGCTTGAGGCCGCCTGTCTGGGGTGGGCCAGGAAGTGGCTGCTTAACCAGCACCAGCCAGGGACCGTGGGGCGCACAACCTCACCCCCACCCTGAAACTCCGCGCCCAGAAGCCAGAAGACGGCAGCCAGCAGGGCTGGGGACAGCGCTTCCCCCGGGCACACGCACGGCTCGTCAGACACGCGAGGACTCGTGCGGCTCGGCGGTTAAGGCACCACATGGGTTCAGGTCCCGGCGCCACTCTCGGTTCCTGCTTCCTGCCAACGAGCACCCCGGAGGCAGCGGGTGTGGGCTCCGGCGCTGGGGCCCCTGCCCCCACCCACAGGAGACCTGGAGGGAGCTCCGGGCTCCAGGCTTCCGCCTGGCGCAGCCCAAGCTATCAAGGGCATTTGGGAAGGGAACCAGCAGAAGAGGAGCTCTCGCTTTCTCTCTGCCTTTGACACCAGGAAGAAAGCGCGGGAGAAGTCGGTGACGTCATCTAAAGAGGGCAGAGTTCGGGTCCACAGGACTTGATCCTCTCCTAGCAGACTGGCGGCGGCCAGGAGCCTGAGCCCAGGCCGTCAGGGAGGCGTCCTCAGACGCTGCCGGGGGGAACCCCGTGGGCTCGGGGACCGGCAGCACCCAGCCAAGCGGCAGGCGCTCACCCTCACCCAGGGCTGCCCCTGCAGGACCACGCCCCTTGGAGCCCTCGCAGCCCCGGGGTGAGGAAGTGAGTCCCACTCGCAGAGCCGCTGCCATGCGGGTGGGAAGCTAAGCAGGGTCAGGCCTGGGCAGTCCTTGAATGGGAGGCAGCGGGGAGAGAGACCCCTGAGCGCTGTGTCCGACAGCCGAGTCCCCACTGCTTCCCACCCGGACAGGCGGACGTGGGGGAGGGGAGGGATGGTCAGCGGCTGTGGGGTGTGTGTCTTGTCTTAGGTTTGGCTTTAGAATCATGTAACTATCTGTATAATTATCAAATTAAATTTAATTTAATCTCCAGGGGCGGGCTTCAGATGGAAAGCAGAACAAAACCCGTCCGTGTGCTGGCTCGGCTGGTGACAGGGCCCTGCTGGGCTCTGCCAGGCAGCCCGAAACCTCACGGTCTGGACTGCCGTCTGCGTAGACTGACCACAAAGAGAATGACGAAAACTTTAACTATTTTAAACCGTTCTCCAAATAATTTTCAATATTATTTTATCTGCAAACCCATATAAGCCAAAGATGTCAAAATACACTTAGGGGCTGGCGTCCTGGCACAGGGGGGCTTGGCCACTGCTCGTGACACTGGCACCCCAGTGTGTCCTGGCTGCTCTGCTTCCGATCCAGCTCTCTGCTCGTGTGCCTGGGACAGCAGCGGAAGATGGCCCAGGTGCTTGGGCCCCTGTACCCACGTGGGAGACCCGACCTGGATGGAGCTCCTGGCTCCTGGCTTCAGCCTGGCCCAGATCCGGCTGCGTGAGCATTTAGGGAGTGAACCAGTGGGTGAGAAAGCTCTCTCTCTCTCTCTCGCTCTCTCTCTCTCTCTCTCCCTGTTTCTCTGTCACTCTGCCTTTTAAATTTTTTTTTTTTTTAACAGTTAGAGTGGACAGTGAGAGAGAGAGACAGAGAGAAAGGTCTTCCTTTTGCCGTTGGTTCACCCTCCAATGGCCGCCGCGGCCAGCGCGCTGCGGCCGGCGCACCGCGCTGATCCGATGGCAGGAGCCAGGAGCCAGGTGCTTTTCCTGGTCTCCCATGGGGTGCAGGGCCCAAGCACCTGGGCCATCCTCCACTGCACTCCCGGGCCATAGCAGAGAGCTGGCCTGGAAGAGGGGCAACCGGGACAGAATCCGGCGCCCCATGCCTTTTAAATTTAAAAAAATCTAGGCTGTTTCCAGCGAGACTGTTGATAGGGGCGTTGCTGCTGGTGTTTTGAGATTTTCCCAAGTGCACAGGAATGGTGGCACTGTGGTTGCTGAGAGCTTTGCTTTGAGAGGCGGATCCCAGACATATCATCAGTGACCCTGAAGTTGAAGGGAAGTATCAGTGAGTATTTACAGTGTATCTTTATCTGTAAAAAAGATACTTCTCAACTCTGTGCACTGACAAGAACCAACAGCAGTGACTGCCCTAGGCTGGGCTCCGCACCCTAAACCCTAATACCACCTGCAGAAGAGGGGCTGCTCAGGGTCACAGGGGTGGGGAAGCAGGGGCGGGCCTGGCAGGGCGTGGAGCAGCCGTCAAGGCCATCAGGGCGGTGCCGGGGACCCAGGCTCGGGCCCAAGCGTCAGCAGAAGCACTGTAAGGAGTGGGGCCCACAGGAGCACTGTAAGGAGTGGGGCCCACAGGAGCACTGTAAGGAGTGGGGACCCACAGAAGCCCTGTAAGGAGAGGGGCCCACAGGAGCACTGTAAGGAGTGGGGCCCACAGGAGCACTGTAAGGAGTGGGGACCCACAGAAGCCCTGTAAGGAGTGGGGCCCACAGGAGCACTGTAAGGAGTGGGGACCCACAGGAGTACTGTAAGGAGTGGGACCCACAGGAGCACTGTAAGGAGTGGGGCCCACAGGAGCACTGTAAGGAGTGGGACCCACAGGAGTACTGTAAGGAGTGGGGCCCACAGGAGCACTGTAAGGAGTGGGGCCCACAGGAGCACTGTAAGGAGTGGGACCCACAGGAGCACTGTAAGGAGTGGGGCCCACAGGAGCACTGTAAGGAGTGGGACCCACAGGAGCACTGTAAGGAGTGGGGCCCACAGGAGCACTGTAAGGAGTGGGGCCCACAGGAGCACTGTAAGGAGTGGGACCCACAGGAGCACTGTAAGGAGTGGGGCCCACAGGAGAGGGGCCCACAGGAGCACTGTAAGGAGTGGGACCCACAGGAGCACTGTAAGGAGAGGGGCCCACAGGAGCACTGTAAGGAGTGGGGCCCACAGGAGCACTGTAAGGAGTGGGGCCCACAGGAGTACTGTAAGGAGTGGGGCCCACAGGAGCACTGTAAGGAGTGGGGACCCACGGAGAAGTGCTGAGCCCCATGCCTCTGTCACGGCGTTAAGACCCACACGCCAGCCACTCTTCAAGGCCCTAGGAAGGCAGATCCCGACTGTTAACCCCAGCAAGCAAGGGAAAGCATCCAGCAGGAACCCAGCCTCCGGGTCTGGCCCCAGCCAGCCGGCGCCTCGCTCCCCAGCATGTGCCCCCCTCCCCAGCCTGCACCCCCTCCCCAGCCTGCACCCCCTCCCCAGCCTGCGCCCCCCTCCCTAGCCTGTACCCCCACTCTTCAGCCTGTACCCCACTCCCCAGGCTGCACCCCCTCACCAGCCTGCACCCCCCTCCCCAGCCTGTACCCCACTCCCCAGCCTGTACCCCCACTCCTCAGTGTACCCCCACTCCTCAGTGTACCCCCACTCCTCAGCCTATACCCCCTCCCCAGCTTGTACCCCCTCTCCTCAGTGTAGCCCCACTCCTCAGTGTACCCCTTCCCCCTAGCCTGTACCCCACTCCTCAGTGTGCCCCTCTCCTCAGTGCACCCCCTCCCCAGCCTGTACCCCCACTCCTCAGTGTGCCCCTTCCCCCCAGCCTGTACCCCCTCTCCTCAGTGTACCCCACTCCTCAGCGTGCCCCCTCTTCTCAGTGTACCCCCTCCCCCCAGCCTGTGCCCCTCTCGAGGGCTGAGGGCGTGGCCGGTGCAGCACTGCTGTCCCTGCTTCTGCCCACAAACCGCAGAGTTGTCTCCCGCACCTGTGGTCCGGGACCCGTGCCCAGCTCAGCGAGCCTCAGCCGGGGCCTCCCAGACGGCACCCAGGGGTCACTTGGGCTCGGCCTGGCGCGCCATGGCTGATGTGGTCGTTTGTACAATGAATCAGCAGAAGGAAGCGCTCGCTCTCTCTCGCTCTCTCGCCCCCCCCCCCCTTGCAGATAAACAGAGAAATCAGAAGCAACCACAAATCTCCACCGAGCAAGCCCTCCCGCCAGCGGTCTCCCGCTGGGCTGCATGCAGTTCCAGGATGAGAGGAAGGAGCCTCAACCACTCAGAACAGCGGAGAGGCCGCACAGCGCGCTCTCAGGCACGCGCAGTGGAGGCCCATTCACGCCTGCACACAGGAGAGCCCTCAGTAAAAATCAGCAAACTGAACCCAGCACGGCGACCGCGGCCACGGTCCCTGAACAGAGGAGGAAACCCTAGCCCCACCCCCAGCAGGGGTCTCCGGCTTTGCGGGGAGATGGTGCCCCTGCCCCCGGGCCCAGGTCCCCCACCCTCTGCCAGTTTTCAGAATGACAGCAGGGACCTCAGCAGTGGGGACAATCAGGCAACAGGAAAAACACGGGAAAGGAAGGGAAGTGGGGGGGGGGGGTAATATGACATCGTGGAGGAAATACGGCCGCAACCAGACAGCAGAGACCCCTCCTCCCACACAGACCTGCCCGCTGGCGTCTGGTCTACAGGGAAGACGTCCCAAGTCCTCCTCTAACTCCAGTCACAGATCTGTCCTACCGACTCTGCCCCTGCCATCTCTTCTCCAAACACACCAGACCACTGACCACTGGAGTGTGGGCCTAGTCACGTGGGCTGCAATTTAAACCCACCAGTGCTGTGACAGCTAAGGGGTGACGCTGATGGCCTAGAAACACCGCAAGAGGCTTGGGATGTGGCTCAGCTCTCGGGGGTGACTCAGAGAGGGTCCCAGGCATCTCACTGTTGGCTGGGTGCAGCCTGGGACACTTGTTTGGTGAGAGAGGAGTATCAAATTCAACTTGACATCTGGGGGACAGTGATGACAGTAAAATCTCATGCATTAAATTGCCAGAGCTATGGCTTTTGTGATCATTTGGTAAAATGTAACTAAACATTGAGTTCAAAAAATTTTTTCTTTTAAAACCAAAAAGACCACTGTTTTAAAAGAAAAGCTCTTGCTGCGAAATCTGCCAGGCTTGTTTTGTTACTGGGTTAGCAGATCCAGCAAGGCAACAATAGGTAATTAGAACTTTATTTTGCCTCTAAGGTGGATCTTACAAAGTTAAACATTTTGGTTTAATTAAAAAAGGCCTATAAAGTAAAAGGCCAACTTCTGACGTAAAGCAGCTGTCACAGCTGCTGCCCATCTAAGATGAGGGCCGAGATGCCACTGCCACTGCTTGGCTGCTGCTCTTCAGGGGAACCTGGGCGGGGGCAGCGGAGGGAGTGGCCATGGGCCACTGGGCCCAGCCAATAGGATGGACAGCCTGGGGGCCGTGTGCTCTGTGCCAGGCATCGTGGAGGGAGGCCGGGCACCTGTGACACGTGCTGCCCTCCCGCTCACCAGGGAGCCCGAGCCGCCTGCTGGCCCAGCGGACGGGAAAGGCCCGGGTCCTGATGTCGTGGCTCTGCTGGGCAGCCAGAGCCCAGCACAGCGGCTCTGCAGGTCACTGCCGGTGTGCCCGGTGATAGCCAGATAGGCAGAGCTCCCAGATGGTTACAAATTACATTAACTCAACCCCTTGGATATGCCTGTGCGCTGACAGGCAGGGGGACAGAGCAAAATTCTTGTGACCAGGACTCATCCCCGGGTCTAGAGATCGAGGGCCCACTAGGCCTTCCACAGTCTCTCCACCGATTCTCCAGGGGGAGCCAGGAGAGCCCTCACTGCTGCCGCCTCCCCACCTCCTTCCTCCGAGGCCAGGGCCCCTCCTCCACCAGAGCCCAGCGCCTGCTTCACGCACTGCCACCTAAGGAACCTGAACAGGCAGCGATGCGTCTCCGTTCAGCCCAGAGCGGAGACTGCACAGGCCCCGCCTCTGTTCCCGACAGGGCAGCTGCTGGAAGCTTCAGCTACAGCAGCTGTGGACACGGCGGCGTTTCCGGCGTGCAGGCTCTTCAGGGGCCCCCGCGAGAGATCAGAGCCCCCCCCACCAGGCTGACCAGCACAGCGCTCTGCAAGAGAGACACGTCCGAGAGGGTCTGGGGCACAGCTGGCTTCTGTCGCATTTGGATCCCCAACTTCTCACTGATGGCCCCCCAGGAAGTCACAAAAGGGGGGAGAGCGACTTTAACGGGAACGACTCCCACTAGGGCACCTGCTTTAGGACCTGCAAATTCAATTTGTCCTGAAAATGGCTTTTGGAGTCCAATCCCAAAATACAGGCCCCCAGAGGTGACCTGTGGCCTGCGTGCTGGCCGCCTGGCCATCCTGCACTAGCTGCGACTGCTCTCCTGGTGAAAGAGGACAATGACTACGGGACAAACCCTGAATCTCAAGGCCCCACAGGCGGTCACAGCCCTGATGGATTCTAAGCGCCTTCCAGGGCATGCAGTGGGGACAGAACAGAATCGAGGCCCTTCCAGGGGGCCGTCAGCACAGTGGGCAGAGCCCTGGGAATTGAGCAAGGGACGCAAGGTAAACATTTACAGAGACGCAGGTCCGCTGGCGCCACCCACGGAGGGAGCTCCGTGCAGAGGAGGAGAGCTGCTCGCTGCAGGGGGGAGGGGCAAGGCCGTTAAAACTCAGCCGGGGCCGGCGCTGCAGCTCACTAGGCTAACCCTCCGCCTTGCGGCGCCGGCACACCGGGTTCTAGTCCCGGTCGGGGTGCCGGATTCTGCCCCAGTTGCTCCTCTTCTAGTCCAGCTCTCTGCTGTGGCCTGGGAAGGCAGTGGAGGATGGCCCAGGTGCTTGGGCCCTGCACCGCATGGGAGACCAGGAGAGGCACCTGGCTCCTGGCTTCAGATTGGTGCAGCGCGCCGGCCGTAACGCGCCGGTCGTAGCGGCCACTTTGGGGTGAACCAACAGAAAAAGGAAGAACTTCCTGTCTCTTTCTCTCTCACTGTCTAACTCTGCCCGTCAAAAATAAATAAATAAATAAATAAATAAATTCATTCCCAGCATTAATAACCTGTGTGGGTCCCTGCCTAGTATTCAGAGAATTCTGAATAGCAGCATAGATGAACGAGGCAGCCTGGGACATGCTAAGCTTTTAGTCAGTGAGGGAAATGCATAGGAGAGTGAGGGCTGTGGTGGAATGAGAAGGCCATGCCAAGGTGGCCACTGGCAAGCCAGGGTCAGTTACTCAGCAATGGCTTCGAAACCCACCTGGCAATGGAGCCTGCCTGGCAATGGGCTATGGTTTCAGAAACTGCCTGGCAACAGGGTGTGATTGGTTAGGGCATAGACCACCCCATGACTGGACTGCTTGCCTTGGCTATATAAGCAGCTGTACCAACTGAAATAAATGAGTCTGTGGGCTGCTCGCCTCTGGCCTGCTTTCACCCAACTCCCGGGGTCTGTGTGGTGACTCCGCGCCTCTTGTCCCTCCTCCTCCCAGAAATGAATCCACTGCAACAGAGGGCTTTTTTCTGAAAGAGAGGGGTAAATCTGGGTTCACACTGAGCACCAGGAGCCAGCCACGTGGAGGAGCATCCAGGCCAGGAAGCATGGGGCGGGCGGCCTGAAGGCCACACACCCTGGAGGCGCAGGGCCACACAGACCCTGCACTGGCAAAAGGCCAGAGAGAAGCGTGGGCATACCTGTCCCAGGCTTTTAATCCACTTCCAAAGGGGAGTGGCTAATTAACTTGATTGGCCAGTGGGTGCTCAGGTGTGGCCAGGTAGGGGCATGAGGTCACACAGGGGTGTGGCGAAGGTGTGGTCTTCCAGCTCACAAGCCTAATCAACTTTAACCTGTTTGCCTGCCTACAACACGTAGAGTTAGAATCTGATCCTCTGTTGAAGTTTTGTCAGGAGACCCAATTGTCCTGCTTCTTCTCTGAGACGCTCACCCCAAGCAGGAATCAAACTCTCACCCTGAGATTCTGCTCCGTAGGCCCCACCCCTTACAGAGATGCCCAGAGATGAGAGAGAAATAGAGGATTTAAAAATCCGTGCCCAGGGGCTGGCGCTGTGGCGCAGTGGGTTAATGCCCCAGCCTGCAGTACCAGCATCCCACATGGGCGCTGGTTCAAGCCCTGGCTGTTCCACTTCCGATCCAGCTCTCTGCTGTGGCCTGGGAAAGCAGGAAGATGGCCCAAGTCCTTGGGCCCCTGCACCCACGTGGGAGACCTGGAAGAAGCTCCTGGCTCCTGGCTTTGGATTGGCGCAGCTCCAGCTGTTGAGGCCATCTGGGGAGTGAACCAGTGGATGGAAGACATCTGTCTCTCTCTGCCTCTCCTCTGTGTAACTCTGACTTTCGAATAAATAAATCAATAATAAATAAATCATAAACACAAAGTCCACGCCCAGCTACAGCTCTGGCCGTAACAGAGCCCGGCTGCGTCAGTGGGTGTTAGAGAGACTTCCTGTGCCATTGAGCAACCCAGAGCAGCACCACAGGCCAGGAGATCTCGTGTGGGTAAGAGACTGACACATGACACCCTTAGGTCTACATGGAAGGGACCATGCCCTGTGCTTCTAACCACGCCTACAGCCTCGAAGGCCGCAGGAATAGACGCCTGGGTCCATCACTCTGAGTAAAGGCGACAGCCCCACCTGAGAGTTCCATCAAGTGGCCAGTGACTGGGGGTCCTGAAAGCCCCTCAGTCACCTCTGAGCCCCTGCCCTGCTCTGACCACCCCGGAAGCTGGTCAGTCTACACACGGCTGAGGCTTGAGGAATCTACGGCCCTGCTCCAGTCACATAGCTGGGAGCCGACTGGGCAACGCATGGCGGAAGCCTGGAAGACTCAATAGACACCCAGAACCTAGGGTCCCCGCTCACCCTGTCCTGGTCCCCGCTCACCCTGTCCTGGGTCCCGCTCACCCTGTCCTGGGTCCCTGCTCACTCTGCCCTGGGTCCCGCTCACCCTGTCCTGGGTCCCTGCTCACCCTGTCCTGGGTCCCGCTCACCCTGTCCTGGGTCCCTGCTCACTCTGCCCTGGGTCCCGCTCACCCTGTCCTGGGTCCCTGCTCACCCTGTCCTGGGTCCCTGCTCACCCTGTCCTGGGTCCCGCTCACCCTGTCCTGGGTCCCTGCTCACCCTGTCCTGGGTCCCACTCACCCTGTCCTGGGTCCCCGCTCACCCTGTCCTGGGTCCCACTCACCCTGTCCTGGGTCCCCGCTCACCCTGTCCTGGGTCCCCGCTCACCCTGTCCTGGGTCCCGCTCACCCTGTCCTGGGTCTCTGCTCACCTTGTCCTGGTCCCTGCTCATCCTGTCCTGGGTCCCCGCTCACCCTGTCCTGGGTCTCTGCTCACCCTGTCCTGGGTCCCTGCTCACCCTGTCCTGGGTCCCGCTCACCCTGTCCTGGGTCCCTGCTCTCCCTGTCCTGGGTCCCACTCACCCTGTCCTGGGTCCCCGCTCACCCTGTCCTGGGTCCCCGCTCACCCTGTCCTGGGTCCCGCTCACCCTGTCCTGGGTCTCTGCTCACCCTGTCCTGGTCCCTGCTCATCCTGTCCTGGGTCCCCGCTCACCCTGCCCTGGGTCTCTGCTCACCCTGTCCTGGGTCCCGCTCACCCTGTCCTGGGTCCCGCTCACCCTGTCCTGGTCCCTGCTCACCCTGCCCTGGGTCCCGCTCACCCTGTCCTGGGTCTCTGCTCACCCTGTCCTGGGTCCCGCTCACCCCGTCCTGGGTCCCGCTCACCCTGTCCTGGGTCCCCGCTCACCCTGTCCTGGGTCCCGCTCACCCTGTCCTGGTCCCTGCTCACCCTGTCCTGGGTCTCTGCTCACCCTGTTCCACTGAGACTCATGAAGATATTGACCTGTGGCTGGCTGTGGGTTTAACCGAGGCAGCCCCAGAAGACTGGGGTTGGTCACAAGAGTTGCTCTGGCCATCTTTAGGGCCCCAGCTCCTGCCCTGTCCGAAAGTCTGCTCCTCCTCATCCTAGAGCTTGTTTGTCCCCCGCATCACTGATGTGCTGGCCCGACTGGGCTGTCTGAGGCCATAAAGTAAGTGCTGGTCTGCAGCTACCGGCCAGGGAACTTAAAAGATCCAACAGGGTGGTGCCCCTGAGAAGGTGAGGAGGGCACCACCGGGGGACGGAGAGGAAATACGGCCGCAACCAGACAGCAGCGACCCCTCCTCCCACACAGACCTGCCCGCTGGCGTCTGGTCTACAGGGAAGACGTCCCAAGTCCTCCTCTAACTCCAGTCACAGATCTGTCCTACCGACTCTGCCCCTGCCATCTCTTCTCCAAACACACCAGACCACTGACCACTGGAGTGTGGGCCTAGTCACGTGGGCTGCAATTTAAACCCACCAGTGCTGTGACAGCTAAGGGGTGACGCTGATGGCCTAGAAACACCGCAAGAGGCTTGGGATGTGGCTCAGCTCTCGGGAGTGACTCCAGCTGAGCCCGCTGGGTGGTGGACGGCTCGGGTCCTGCACCGTCCCTGGTGCCTGTCTGAACAAAGGGAGTCTTCCCACCTCGGATTTCTGCAACGTCATCGCACCTGGAGAACACCTTAAGGCATTCACCAGGAAAAACAAAAGCCAACACAGCCATGAACCGTAAGTGAATTACCAAGGCGACGGGATATGCAGTTAATGTGTCAATCATGCATTCTGTATCCTAGCAACAGAGCCTGAAGATACAACTCCACTAGCAATTTAACAAAACCCAAGCACCAAATCATGTATGTCTCCTCCTGCTGGGGCTGTTGCCGAGTGCCCCCACCCCCACCCCGGCCTCTGCCCCAGCCCCAGCCCCGGTCCCCAGGCAGGGAGACACTGCAAACACACGGTGGTCAGAGAGCCTTCTTGCCCAGGAGACAAGACCCAGGACCGTCAAATGGCACAAAGGCCCCTGCCTTCCACCCCCCGCGCCGCCCACGGCCTCACTGGGAGACTGATTACCTGGGTGTGGGCGGCCCTGGGGACAGGGCGGCCTTGAGTCTCGGCCCCACACATACGTGGTTGTAGTCGGCAGTGAGACAGGGTCCCAGCGTCACGGGGCCCCGGCCTGGGTGGAACAGACAGAGCCTCAGTCTGCCAGTCCTGTCAGCGCCTGCCAGTCCCAGCCCAGGCTGGGGCGGTGCTGGGGTGGGGGAGGAGTGGCTGGGGTGGGGGTCCCAGCTTGGCCGGCGGGCGGCTGCTGCCTCGGTCTGAGCTCCCAGCTGCCCCTCACACCTGCTGCCAAGCCCTGCGTACTCACCGGAAGCGCTGCTGACCCTGAGGCTGAGCCAGGCGGGGGAGAGGCAAGGCCAGGAAGTAGCCCTGGGGTTGGCGCGGGGCAAAGTCTGCAGGAGGCCAGGGAAGGCACGGCCCCACCTGCACGGCCAGGTCCTCCAGGGCCATGCGCAGCTCTCCCCCACCCCTCCCCCAGGTGTCAAGCGAGGAGGTGGCCCCACCCCACGGCTGCCATGGCGGGCCATGGTGTGGTCAGGGACCCAGCCCGGACATCACGGCCTGCGCGTGTTCTGGAGTTCTGGGTGCCCTGCCCAGGGCTGGGGGTTGGGGCCATGGTCAGCAGCTTCTATTCATGTCTGGAAGGGCGGGCGCAGGCTTGGGGGCGCTGTGTGCCCGAGACCCAGTTAAAGCCAAGGCGGCGGTGTGAGGAGGCGGCTTTGGGAGGCGCAGCCCTCACTCATGGGATTGTGCCCGCTTAAAGCGACCCCGGAGGACTGCTCAGCCCTGCAAGAGGACACAGCGAGAGGACGGCCCGCGCCCCCGCGGAAGAGCTGAGGATCCCAATGGGTGAGGAAACTGGGGGCTGTCTCCGTTTGTAAACCATCAGCCTCGCAGAAACAAGCGGAAAATGGAA
This sequence comes from Oryctolagus cuniculus, assembly GCF_964237555.1. Lineage (NCBI taxonomy): Eukaryota > Metazoa > Chordata > Mammalia > Lagomorpha > Leporidae > Oryctolagus > Oryctolagus cuniculus. Next base: position 848,962 of record NC_091434.1, read on the forward strand.
GACTGATTGACAGATGGCAGAGGGCCAGGGAGCAGCGGCGGGGCAGAGAGGGCGTGTCCTCAGGGAGCCGCCCCCAGGGGAGGGAGGGGCTCGGTGGGCCAGCAGTGGCTCAGGACAGGTGCACCGTCTCACGGGTGGTGATGGGCGGGGTGCTGGGCTCTGAGCTGCGTGGGGACGCGGGGTCGAGGCGGCCTCCACCCTGGAGCAGAGCTGCACCACGAGTGCGCCAGGGCCCCACTGGGGAGGCTCACACGACAAAGCCAGCAGCACCTGGCTCCTACCCGTCTCCCACACGCGGCCCAGGCTCTCCCTGTGGACAGTCCCAGGGCCACAGTCCAGACACCCACTGCTGGGAGGAACCCTTTGCCAAGGAAACCACGCTGGGAAAGAGCACCCTGGCCGGCCTGCTCTGCCCCTCCCCCAGCCTCTGCCTGGGTCAGGAGGACGTTGGGCCATGTGGTAAGTGGACACCGGCTGGGATGACCCAGCAGGTGGTCATCCACCCACGAGGTCTCTGCTGGAGGGCAGAGGAGGCCAGGCCGTCTCCAAGGCCCCAGCCGCACGCTCACGTCCAGGCCAGGGCCTCAGCTGGGACTCTGGACAGGGGAGGCTGTGGCTGGGCCGACTCTGCTCTTCCACAGGGAGCCACGGCCCTGGCCCTGCCCCAGAAGTGTCAGTGTCTCCAGGGAGGAGGGCACGGGGGCAGGGGGGGGGGGGGCACGCACCACGACCAGGGGCTGAAACCGAGGCAGTGCCAGGAAATGCAGGATTCGGAGCCCGCGGGGCCCGGGCAGCGTGGGGAAGACGCTTCCAGAGGAGGCCCTGGTCCCACACGGCCAGGCCAGCAGGGCTGTGCCCACCAGGTAACCGGCAGCCGCTGATGGTGAGACCCGATCTGCCAGGACGTGGCCAGCTGACCCCTGAGGAGCAGAGGCCGGGGGTGGGGTGGCTGGCTTGGTTCACCAAAAGCCAGGAGGCGATGGTGGTAACAGTGGTGAGGCTGAGGGCCCACGGGGGCGCTGGGGGCTGACAGCAGCCAGGCCGAAGTGGGCAGATCCTGGAGCACAACCCCCCCTAGACAGCAAAGCAAAACAGGGGTCTCCGACGCCGCGGGCAGGGCCTCACCCCACGTGGCGCCCGCAGGGCGGGGCCTGGAGGACTCCCAGGTGGAGCCGTCTCTAGGCCTCAGGTTGCTGGCGTGTGGCAGTTGTGGGGGCACCTGCCAGGAAGGTCGGAGGCCCCCTGTGGCACCCCAGCCTCTGCCATCACCCAGGACACAGCCAGCCCAGGAGGGCGCCCAGGGCTGATGGAGCTGGAGGACGTGGTGGCCACACAGGTCACACCTGGATCCGGCATGCCACGTCGGAGCCTCTGGGGTCTCCCTCCCAAGTCAGGGGCAAGGAGCTGCATCTGTGCCTCCCACCACAGGAGCAGGGCCTCGGCGGGGGGCAGGGTCTGGAACATGCGGTATACGCCTGCTGACTGGCAGCCTGGCCCAGGGCCTAGCGCGGACAGGGACACCTTGGGGCTGCCACGGCACAGTGTGGTGACCAGCCCAGCCCTTGCTGTGGACTTGGCATGCGCTGCCCGGATCCCCAAGGAGGTGCCATCCTGGCAGCGCAGGCAGAGCCAGCTCCCGGCGTTCTGTCTGCCCCGTGAGGAGCACGGGGTGCCATGTCCCAGGCACGGACGGCTTCCTCTGCCCTCCCCCCGCACAAGCGCGGGCCCGCGAACGCCGTGCCCCAGCTGTCTCAGAGCCCACGCGGAGCCCCTGCCTGCTAAGGCACCATGGAGGGAGGGGCCCAGCCCGGGCAGCAGCTCCTCTCCCCAGGGTGTGGCCACAGCCGCCTGCAGCAGGGTTTTGCAACTGACAAAGCCTCGGCCAGTCCTGCAGATGGCAGAGCTGGGGCGCTGGGGCAGGGTGGGGGATGGGCGCCTGGGGAGGCGGGGTGGGGGGAGGGGCGCCTGGAGGCTGGCGTGGAGCTGCCGGGGTGCGGAGGGCTCAGCCTCTCATGGGAACAGAGGCCTGGAGTGACCACAGGGTCTGAGGCCTGGGGCCAGCGGAGCCAGGATAGCAGGTGCCACCTGCCTCACGGGTCCTGCCGAGCTGCCCTTCCCACTCTGCCCCGGGGTCTGCCCTGTGCCCGCCCCTCCAAGCTCTTCTCTCCCCACTCACTGGCCAGGGTCGCCGTCAGTCGCGCCCCACAGGGGCTGGGTGGGCGGTGGACTGAGCTCTGGGCACTGAGCATCTCCAACAGCAAGTACTCGTTCATGTTTATTTATAAAGTTACGTCTTAAAAATGTCCAAATGACAAACAGGGTTAGCACCTGGCCCCGGCCCTGCTAACTGCCGCGGCTCCCGGGCAGCCCTGGGCAGGCTCCGGGGATGGACTGCCTGCAGCCCCTGCTCCACCCAGGGCCGCGTGCTTCACCTGGGTCCGTGTGGGCCAGAGGCACCGCGGCTCAGCCACGGCCGCCACAGCCCCGCGGCGGTGGCACAGGTGCAGGTCCCCCGCTGCTGGGCGGCAGCTGCCTCGGGCCCAACTCTGTAGCCGGCGTCCAGTGGGGCCTTCATCACGGCCGGCGTCCAGCTAGGCCTTCATCACAGCCATAAAGGACACCTGTGAGGGGACAGCTGCTTGCTGCCCGCCCCTCGCACGCCAGCGCGGGGACAGGGCCGGGGCCGGGGGCCGGGGGCGGGCGGGGCTGGGAGCCACATACGCACCTCCTGGAGGTGCTGCCCCAGCGTCTCCTGACTGTGGATGGACCGCCTGCGGAGACAGCGCCAGTCACCCCTCCCAGAAGCCCGCAGGCACAGGGTCCCTCCACCTCTGCTCTCGGCAGGACAGGCAGGGACGGGGCGAACGCTGAGGGCCCCACCTGTCTATCCTGGTTGCTATGGTCACCGTGAAGGCCCCCTCTGCGTCGGGCAGGTAGGTGGAGGGCACCACCCGGTAGGCGCCGGCAGACAGAAGGCAGAGCCGGCTCACTTCCTGGGCGCAGCGGTGCGGCACACAGCTCAGCAGCGGCTCCTGGAGCAGCAGAGGGGGGGAGCCCCGGCCCCCGCTGTCTGCCACCTGGGGAGGCCGGCACGCGCTCAGCGGGCTGTGGCCGCCACGGAGGGCTGCCCTCCTCCCTCCCTGCCCAGAGGCTCCGAGAGGCCGGGGCAGCCTGCTCCCTCCTCACCCACCCCGTTTGCTGAGGGACTCTCGGGCCCCGACTCAGCCCTCCCCAGAGGCCCCCACTAGCAGTGTCCAAGCTCAAGGAGCTGCGTCACCAGGGGCTTCGTTTGAAAACCCAACCCCTGCCCAAGCGTCGGCCAGAAAGCGCCTCCCCGGGCTCCTGGGCACGGAGCTTTCTCCCGAGCTCCACTGAGCGGAGCAGGCGGGGCTCCGGAGCCCTCGGCAGCCGCCTGGGCAGCACGGGCTCACCTTCAGGGGCTGGACCTTTGCCATTGAGGACCCGGCTGAGGTCCTCTCCTCCTGCCTGGCCCTGGCCCTGTCGCCCACAGCGTCAGGTGTCTCTACCTGCCTGGCTTTGTGTCCGATCTGAACACAAGGCCATGGTGGCACCCGGCAGCGGGCGGGCTGTCCACCGTGTGGCCAGATCGGCCAAGCCTGGGCCTGCCCTGTCCTACTCTCCCGGAACCCAGCCAGCACCCACTCCCCAGGGCACGAGCCAGCTGGGCCTCCGCCCCGGGCCTGGGGACCTGCCGAGGGGGCGTGGCTGCTGGGCTGACGTGGTGGACATGGACTTTGCAAGGGCTGGGGGTACGCCTTCCCTGCGAGCAGCCGGCCATCCTGACCCAGGCGCCTGCGGCCCCCCACCCCCGGCCCTGCCCGGGCGCGCAGCCTGCCTGAAAGACGTGGAAGCCGATGGGGTGCAGGTCGGCGGCGCCGTGCGGGCAGTGCTGCTGCAGTGTGATGCGGACGCAGCGGGGGCCGGCTCCCTCGGGGACAGAGAAGGGCAGGCTGGGGTTGGTGGGGTAGGAGGCGAAGTTCCTGCTGCCCCCTGCTGTCCGGCCGGCTCGCCAGGAGCCCTGCAACTGCACAGTCTCCCACTCGCCGGTGGCCACGGCCACACCGGGGCTGGCGCTCTTGGCCACAAGCCTGACGGCGCTGCCAGAGACACAAGCATGGGAGAGCACTGGCGTTGTGGCCCCGCCCCCTCTCACCTGCGGCCCCGCCCCCTCTCACCTGCGGCCCCGCCCCCTCTCACCTGCGGCCCCGCCCCCTCTCACCTGAGGGCCACTCTGCCGGTGGAGAAGACTCGCAGCAGGAAGTGCCCCGCGATGTCCTTCAGGAAGGTGCTGGGAACCGCCAGGTAGTAGCCCGCCGAGAGCTCGCAGCGCAGGTGCACCTCCCGGTCGTAGGCGTGGCACACGGTGCCAGCCACAGGGGGCGCAGACAGGACCCTGGGCAGGCTGACTCGCCGCTTCTCCACCTGTCCCGTGCAGGCAGGAGCTCAGCGGACAGGAGAGGCTGCGTCCAGTCCCCGGCCTCCACCCTGCCCAAGCACGCGGCCTCTTGAGGTGACAGTGGAAGTGCCCAGGCCTGTCGGTCACCCCTTCCTTTCAGGGGCCAGCGTCAGCCCCACACACCCACGGCTGCAAATCTCCCGCTGAGAAGGACGGCAGGGCTGGGCACGCGCCTGCAAGGGCTGCTTCCCAGCAACGCTGCAGGAGCGGGGGAGCCCGACAGAGGCCACGGCCACAGGACAGGAAACAGCCGATGAGAACTGTCACACCCGCAGAACACGCGGGGCCAGCACACAGGCAGCACCTGCCTGGGCCGACCGCGGGCCGACCACGCGCCAACCGCGGCAGCCCTCCCCGGGCCCCATGTCTCCGACCGTGGCATCCTCCCCGACCCCGCACCATCGCTGACCACACCCCTCCCCGTGTTGCCTGCAGCTCTGAGCAGGCGCAGACTGGGAGGAGCCGGGGGCGGGCAGTGTTTCTGCTCCAGGAGCGGCAGGCGGCAGGCTCAGGGCCCCCAGGGTGAGGTGGGAGACGCAGAACAGCGGGCCCTGGGGTCCCCACGGCAGCCCCGGGGTACCTAGGCGCGGGGTGGGGAGGAGTTACCTTCCAGATGTGCAGCCCCACGGCCTGGTAGTCCTTGCCCGGCAGGCTCGCTGGGCTCCAGGAGGCAGAGCCGGTGCCCGCGGGCGCGTGGGCCCGGCCCACCCAGTGGGTCGCGCGCGGCCTGGGCTTCTGCAGGACGGCCACGTAGACCTCGCTCGGCTCCGAGACCCGCAGCCAGAACTTGGGGTTGCTGGGAAAGCCGCTGTTGTTACGGCAGCCTCCGGCCGACTGGCCCTTGACCCAGGCCCCGGGCAGCGCCCGCGTGTGGCACAGCACCTTCTCTAGCGCGAGAGCAGGGCACGCGTCAGCGGCAGCCCGGGCGGCACCCCCACCCCGAGCGTCACCGTCCCCTCCTCAAGTGGCCTGGGGCGGGGCGCGGACAGCACAGGCCCGTGGCCGGGGCTGCCGGCCCTACCTGTGTAGAGGCTCTGCAGGTGGCCGGCCTCCGTGACCGGGTAGCCGACGGTGACCTCATCGAACTCCCTGAGGAACTCCTCCTCCTCCACCCAGAACTCCCCTTCCTGGAGCTGGGCCAGGAGCTCGGCCTGGTCTGCTGGCTCCACCTGGCTCCACCCTTCCCCCCTGCCAGGAGGCGTGTGTCAGCTGAAGCCCCTCCCCGAGGCCCGCACCCCCACCCCCCGACAGGGAGCGAGGCGCTCTCCCCACCCCAGTGGGCTTCCCCCTCCAGGGGGTCTTCCGGGGCTGCCTCTCCCCGGCCAGGAGCGACCTCTGCCCTGTCAGCCCAGACGGAGCTGGGCCCCAGAGGGCTCCCTGTCCAGCAGCGCCAGGGGCTACCGGGGCAGCAGGGTGCTGGGACTGAGCACCCTCAGACTGCTGGGCCCAGGCCTGGCCAGAGCCCGCGAGCCCTGACTGCAGCTGCCCCGGCCCGGGCCGCACTCACCCCGCCCTCCAGCGCCCCTGCCAGCAGCGCCGGCCCCAGGGGTTGTGGATGCGCAGCAGCAGGACGCCGTGGCCGGCTCGACTCGGGAGCTCCCGCAGGTCCGAGACGACGAAGGCGTGGAACTCGCCCAGCTCCCCGGCACCTGTGTGAGGAAGCACTCAGGCCCGGTGGTGGCACGGAGGTGGCACGGAGCCCCACACCCAGCCGCACACCCGGGACCTCCCGCCCTGGAGGGGTCTTGCAGCACGACCCCCCAGGCTGACGAGCGCTCACTCCCACACGCAAAGGCCGGCACTGGGACCAACCCGGCACTGTCAGTCGCAGGTCAAGCCTGAGCGCCTCAGCCCCGACCCCTCGGGGAGCCAGGGGCGGAAGTGGCGGCCGCTGGCTCTGCCCGCGCTTGGCAGACACGGCCTCGTCACAGTGCCCGTGTCAGCCCGTGGGCCGTGTTCTGGGGTTTTACAACAGGACCCCGTGAGTGCAGCGCTGCAGTGCCAACCCACGTGACAGGCAGAGCCTGGCCCCGGCTGCTCCACTCAGGTCTGGGCGAGGCTTCTCACCCCCTCCCAGCCACACTGGCACCGTGCGCAGACGTGTCCCCACTGGCACTGGTGCTGACACCGAGGACGGAGGGGCTTCCTCCGGGCAGCACGGCTGCAGGTGACACGGGGACAGGGAGACCAGCAGCCAGCAGAGACTGGAGCTCGGAGGAAGAACGGGGGAGGAGCGGCCTGTCCAGGGCGGGCAGACCGCTTCAGAGCTCCGCCGGCCGCTCCGCTCCTGCCCTGCCCTCCGGTGGGCGCCAGCGACAGCGGCCACAGCCACACCTCCTGCCCCGCTCCACCCTGCAGTGTCCCCACAGCTCTCCCTGGCCTCCTGGGGTCTGCCGCAGGGAACCAGGCCCTTGCTGACCCTCATCCACCTGCGGGCAGTGGGACTCTGACCCAAACTGCACAGCGGGGCGATCCTGAATGTGAGAACTACACGTTCAGGTGCTCACCACAACACTGTTTCCGATGACACAGACTTGGAAAGCCTTTGCTAGCCAGCATGGAGTCAGTGCGGCAGGCCCGGGTGCGGGGCGCGCTGGCGGGGCAGGGCCCTGTGGCGTAGCAGTAAAGCCACCACCGGCAACACCAGCATCCTGTACGGTGCCGGTTTCTGTCCCAGCTGCTCCACTTCCGATCCAGCTCCCTGCTAAGGGGCTGGGAAAGCCGTGGATGGACCTAGTGCTCGGGCCCTGCACCCACGGGGAGACCTGGCTCTCGCTGCTGCAGTCGCCTGGGGAGTGAACCAGGGGACGGAAAGTCTCTTAATTTGCTTTCCAAATAGGTAAATAAATAAAACTTTGTTTTAAAGAATTATTTATTTATTTGAAAGGCAGAGTTACAGAGAGGCAGAGGCAGAGGCAGAGAGAAAGAGAGAGAGGTCTTCCATCCGCTGGTTCACTCCCCAGATGGCTGCAACGGCCGGAGCTGTGCCGATCGAAGCCAGGAGCCAGGAGCTCCCTCCAGGTCTCCCACACGGGTGCAGGGGCCCAAGCACGTGGGCCATCCTCTACTGCTTTCCCAGGCCACAGCAGAGAGCTGGATCGGACGTGGAGCGGCTGGGACTGGAATCAGTGCCCATATGGGATGCCGGCGGTGGCCTTACCCGCTTCGCCACAGTGCCAGCCCCCAATAAATAAATCTTTAAAAAAGTTTTTAAAAAGGAAGACAACCACAGCAGATCCACTTATGAATGAAGATGTTGACAGGTTCTATGTAACAGCACACAGGACCATAGGAAGCACTTATAAAGAAATGTTTAGGGTGTCCATGAAAAACCAGAAAAGGCACCAAAAAGCTACAAGTTTCACTGCGGGGACTTCTCTTTCCTGTAAACAAACTTTCTTTACCAAACTCTTTACTAGACTTCAATGACTGTCACTGAAATCAATGTGGGCTGGACCTTACAAGGTCACGGCCAGCTGGGGAGACACACACACAGGCCAGGCCCGCGCTGCCCGCTGCCCAGGGACCCCATCGACTGGGGAGACACACACAGGCCAGGCCCGCGCTGCCCGCTGCCCAGGGACCCCATCGACTGGGGAGACACACACAGGCCAGGCCCGCGCTGCCCGCTGCCCAGGGACCCCATCGACTGGGGAGGCACACACAGGCCAGGCCCGCGCTGCCCGCTGCCCAGGGACCCCATCGACTGGGGAGAGACACACAGGCCAGGCCCGCGCTGCCCGCTGCCCAGGGACCCCATCGACTGGGGAGGCACACACAGGCCAGGCCCGCGCTGCCCGCTGCCCAGGGACCCCATCGACTGGGGAGAGACACACAGGCCAGGCCCGCACTGCCCGCTGCCCAGGGACCGCACCACAGTGACCACCGCGCAGCTCCCCGCCAGGCCTAGAGCAGGTCAGCTTCCCAGAGAAGAGGGACAAGAGGGGACAGATACAGAGCAGGACACCCCCGGGGACGGAGCCCCTTCCTCCTGGCACACAGCCCCTCGGCTGCTCCCCGGCGCCCGGCACCGCCCACACTCACCTGGCCTGGGGCTGAGCACGGAGCAGCTGAGCAGGCACCTGTCTTTCAGGCCGAGCAGCCGCCGACAGCTCCGGTGCCCCCAGCGGCTGTGCCCGTCCTGCTGGCCGCTGGCTCCTGCTAAGGCCTTCAGGTCCCACCTCTCCGCCAGGCCCCCGGTCAGGTCCACCAGAGCATCCGCCACCTGCCCTGCCCACAGCTGCTCGTAGGACCCATGGACCCTAGGGTGCCACAAACAGCAGACTGAGCTGCCACGTGGGGCGGGGGCCCGGCTCCCAGACCTAGACGCCACGTGGGGAAGGGGGCCGGGCTCCCAGACCTAGATGCCATGTGGGGTGGGGGCCCGGCTCCCAGACCTAGACGCCACACGGGGTGAGGGCCCGGCTCCCAGACCTAGACACTACACAGGGCAGGGGCCCGGCTCCCAGACCTAGACGCCACGTGGGGAAGGGGGCCCGGCTCCCAGACCTAGACGCCACGTGGGAAGGGGGCCCAGCTCCCAGACTTGACGCCACGTAGGGAAGGGGGCCGGGCTCCCATTCCCCAGGTCCCCTCCAAACGCCGAGTACCACCAACGCTCACTGGCCGTGGCCCACGCTCAGGAACCTTCCTGCCCCGAGTGTGAGGCCAGAGGGGTGCAGAGCCAGGGACATGAACCGGCCCCCATTCCTGAAGACGGCCCCAGCCGGCCTCACCCCAGCCCTCAGCTCGGACACCTGTGGGTCCCTGCGCAGGGTCAGCACCTGGTGAACAAGGCTGCCCTCAGGGCACGGCCGTGGGAACCCAGCATTAACGGCTAAGCTTATCCTGCGCGGGGCCCAGAGTTTCGCTGTGAACTTGTCGCAGACATCGCTTCTGCTACAACGTGAACACGCCTCTCACCCCGTGCCTCTGCTGCGGCCCCTCAGTGGGGGCGGAGGCCGCCTGTCCCACGCAGGCGATCACCCACACTGACTTGGAAATGAGGGAGGGAAGGAGACCGGGAGGGGCCAAGGCCCCCCTCGGCCGGACAGCAGGGGCTGAGACTGGACCCCGAGAAGTCCAGAGCCCCGGGGCCCCCCACGCCGGGCGTACGTACTTGGCGTAGACCTTTTCCAGCAAGGGGAGCCAGAACACATCCTCGCCCCGGCACCGGGAGAAGCAGAGCCTCCCTGCGAGACAAGGCAGCCGGTCATCGACGGTCACCTCCACCCAGCGTCCGAACTGCCAGACCCGACAGGTGAAGGCGCCCCGGTACGCCTCGTCGGCCCAGCTTGGCTGTCCTGGCGGGATGACCTGCGGGCACGGGGCGGGGAGGGGGGGGTCAGGGAGGGCTCCCCCAGCTCCACGGCCGGGAGCCAGGGCTCGCCGCAGGCTTTCCCGCGCCATCCACACGAAGACCTGAGGGCCACACTGAGGGGGCTGAGTGTCGCCCAGAAAGCTTAGGGTCACCCCTTATGTTCTGAGGTCCCCAGTCAGCACCTGGCCTAGAGCATCTGCAGGCCTGCCTGGTGCCCGCCCGGCAGCCCCGGTGCGGCGCTGGCTCTGCTGGGGAACCCACGGCTGTGAGGAGGAGGGGCCAGGGACCCTGGGCGACACGAGAGGACAGGCGCCCGGCTGCCGCTGCGCCGCACCTCTGCCCTCTAACTCTGGGCTCGGAAGGCGGCCGAGAAGGGCGGGAGCCTGGGAGCCTCACACCTGCCACCAGGCATCGGGGCAGCCCCAGCACAGACCCCACCCCAGCTCCGAGTCCCCCGGCACGAGACCCTGTCACATACACACACACACACACACACAGCCTGGGGAGACGCGCAGGGGCCAGCCCGCCCCTCTGTCACACACACACACACACACACACACAGCCTGGGGAGACGCGCAGGGGCCAGCCTGCCCCTCTGTCTCACACACACACACACACACACACACACACAGCCTGGGGAGACGCGCAGGGGCCAGCCTGCCCCTCTGTCTCACACACACACACACACACACACACACAGCCTGGGGAGATCCGCAGGGGCCAGCCTGCCCCTGTCACACACACACACACACACACACACACACACACAGCCTGGGGAGACGCGCAGGGGCCAGCCTGCCCCTCTGTCACACACACACACACACACACACACACAGCCTGGGGAGACGCGCAGGGGCCAGCCTGCCCCTCTGTCACACACACATATACACACACACACAGCCTGGGGAGACGGGCAGGGGCCAGCCCGCCCCTCTGTCTCACACACACACATACACACACACACACACACAGCCTGGGGAGACAGGCAGGGGCCAGCTTGCCCCTCTGTCACACACACACACACACACACACAGCCTGGGGAGACAGGCAGGGGCCAGCCCGCCCCTCTGTCTCACACACAAACACACACATATACATACACACACACACAGCCTGGGGAGACGCGCAGGGGCCAGCCTGCCCCGTCACACACACGCACACGCACACGCACACACCTGGTCCAGCAGGTGCCGATGCTTCTGCAGGGCAGCGCAGGCGCACAGGAACCAGCAATCCCCCAGCAGCCCCTGCTTCACCTGCCCCTCCCGGGCGTTATCTGGAAACAGCCGGGGCGCAACACAGATTTCCTGAAACAGAGGAAGTCGTCCAGGGTCGATCAGAAACACGAGCACGCAGGCGAGGGCAGGGAAGAGGCGGGCTTCCCGCAGGCGTCCCCGGTCAGGGCCTCCTGGCTTCGGCCCTCGGGTCCAGCCTGGCCGTGGCAGCGCCCACTGCTGTCTGCCTTCCTTATTGGCCAAAGCCCGCCATGCCCCCTCTCGCCAAGGCCAGGTGGCTCAGGAGACGGCTCCCCGTTAAATGCCCCTCCGCTCCTCTCAACACAAGGCCCCTCCATTTCGGAGGCATCCCCCCTGCTGTCTCCGCCAGCCCAGCCCCCAGGCCCTGAGTGGCCAGGTGTCCAGCACGCGCCAGTCCCAAAGGGCGGCCTCTAGCCCCTGAAAAACCCACTCTCATGGCCACCTGAGGACCGGAGGGCGAGGCCCAGCTCCAGACATCACCCGGCCCTGGCTCTGCCCGGGGACCAACACCCCCCCCCGGCTCTGCCCTGAGACCGCCCTCTGGCTCTGCCCCGGGGCCACCCCCTGGCTCTGTCCCAGGACCAACCCTCCGTCTCTGCCCCGGACCACCTCCCACGCAGCGGTCCAGGCCTGACGTCACCAAGTGATCCTTGCCCCCTCCTTTATCCCGCCCCCATCTTCCAACGGGATCAGCCTCGCAGGCCAAGGACCCCCTCCTAGCAGCTGTCCAGACAACACAAGCCCCTCCTGCTTTTCCAGGGCCACTGCCATGACCCGTGCACCCTGGCCCTGCCAGCCCATGGCCCACCCAGAACCTAGAGTGAGCTTAAAACACAAGCCAACGGAGCTGCTCCTCCACCACGACCCTCCCCTCGCACCCAGCATGCAGCCTCAGTCACGCCAAGCTCCGCGGCCATGGCCTCCCCCGACACCCCAGGGCCCAGAGTGGAGTGGCGGCGTCCGAGGGCCAGGCCTGCACCTTGGGGCAGGTGCTCCTGGGCACCCGGTCGCAGGGAGGCCTCGTGGAGGGGCCAGGACATCCTTTGAGTCGCCATTCGAAAACGCCTGCAGCTGGAAGCGCAGGCGGCCAAAGCCCAAATCTGAAACTGCCCCAAGCCGGGGCTTTGTGGGTCAGCCCGGCTGTTCAGGAGGGCAGGGCAGCCCCCGAGAGCGGCGGCAGCGCCGCGGGGCTGGGCTCCGGACTCCCCCAGGCACTCGGGCCGGGCCAGGTCCTCAGCTGCTTCCCGCGTCCCGAAACCGCGGGGGCCGCCGGCGACCTCCCCGGGCGCCACCGTGCCCGCGGCTACACGCAGCGACCCCACTCCCGCTCCCCAGCGCTTGCTGGCGGGTGCAGGCCCCAACCGCCGAGCCCTGCCGGACAAAGGCGAAGCAGAGCTGGGCCCGGAGGCCCGGCTGAGGCGCGGCCGTGCACACCCGCAGCAGCGCCTCTCACAGCCGGCCGCGTCCCGAGCCGCCCGGGCCCAGGGGCCGGCAGGGTCCTGGCTCGCTCCGAACGCCCGCGAGGGGCGACCCGCGCCCGGCCCCACCTGGGGCCGCCTCCACGTGATGTCCTCCCGAAACTGGGCCAGCGGGGTGGACAAGCTGCAGCAGAGCGAGGAGTCGGAGGCGGGGAAGTCGGTGTCCCGGAAGAGCTCCGCGGCCGGCGCCGGCGTCTCGCCCCGGCCCGCCCGCATCCTCGTCGCCCTGGGCTCCCATCTGTAGCCGCTGGGGTCACGGTCGCAGCCCCGCAGGCAGGGCGAAGCCGCCGCAGCCGTCGCCCGCCGGCCGAGGGTCCTTCCGCACAGCTGGACCCGCAGGTACCCACCGACCCGGGCGCTCCGTCGCCCAGGTAACCAGGCTGCAGCCAACCAGGCGCGTCGCTGCGGGGCACGTGACACGGCGGCCCAATTACACTCGAGCAGTGGCCGGCCGGCCGGGCCTGAGGGCGGAGCTCCCGTGCTCGCTCTCGCGAGGCTGCGCCGTCGCCCCGCTGTGTTTCTCCTGGGCCCTGGGGAACCTGGGACTGTGCTGGCCGAGGCTCGGGTCCGAGGAGCTGACCGGGCATTTTGTCATCTGGACTCTGAAGCTCGGTCTGGGGCGCCTGGGAAGCTTGGACTCGCGCGCTTTGGAAGGTCTAGGGGCCACCTGGGCCGCGGTGGGCGGCCGACTACAGATCCCAGCATGCAGCGCCGCTCCCACAATGCGCCTCTGCTTCCCAGAATGCATCTCTCTTCCGGCGCTTGGCACCGCCCCGGGCCGTGCTGCCCGTGGCCGGCGGCTGTGGAAAGCGACCAATAGGAAGCCGGCCCTGGGGGGCGCGTGGCGAGCTGTCAGCGGGTCTGTGCCCGGCGGTCGCGGCCGGGTGTCCGGGTCCCGGGGCGGGGAGTGAGCCCCGGACGCCGCCGAGCGCCCACCTGGCCGCCAGCGATGGGACGTCGGGCTCTGCAGGCGGGAGTTTGGGCCTCCGGCTTGGACTTGGCGGCCCGCGGCCACTGAAGACCCTGCCCTTGGCCATTCCCGGAGGAAGCCGGCCGGGCAGAGCCTCCTTCCTGCCTCCGCCGCAAGGCCGCTTCGCTGAGCCCGGGGCTTCTCGGCTTCGCTCCTGGGCGCCGGGCCGCGGAGCCGCCGTGGGGGGAGCGAGGCCGTTGTGCAGTCAGGCGGGGAGACTGCTCTGCGTGCTCGGACGCCCGGGGTCCCTGCCCCGGGCTGAGCAGGGATGGTGCGCGCGGCCGGTCCCCGCCCCCGTCACGGCCCAGGACGGCCGTCTCCTTGCGGGGGTCCAGCCCAGCCCAGCACCCGTCTCTGGGCGCCCCCAGAGCACCCCATGGTGCTGGCTCCTCCAGCTGCCTCTCCCTGACAGGCGGGGGGCACCGCGACCGGCAGGAGGCCTAGGGCACGGATCTCCAGCCTGTGCTGGGTGCCCCCACGGACCAGTGGCTGCTTAGCAGGGCCGCAGCTCGGGGTCTTTGCTGTGCCACCCAGAGGCTCCAGCCCGTTGCACGTCCGAGTCCAGGGCTGGGTCCTCAGGAGACCCAGGGAGGGCATCGGGCCAGCTCGTGGGCTGGCCTGCTGCCCCGGCCGTCCCTGTACCCCCGGGGTACAGAAGCTCCCTCAGCCAGTCTGGCAGGCGTCCCCTCCCTCCTGGGCCCTCCCTCAGCCCTGTGAAGACGGCTTCTGGCTCCCGGGGTGTTAGGCGGGAGCAGAAGCAGCCTGCTGGGATGGTGTGACGGGGTCTGGAGGTGTCTCCACGTCTGTGGGCCCTGGGGGAGCCCGAGCGGTCACTGCTGTCCTCGTGTCCCATGAGGGCCACTCAGGCAGGCCAGCGCTGGGGGAAGAGGGGACGTTCGCCACTCCCCCACCCCACAGTGGGCGTGTCTGAGCCGCTGCCTTCCCCGCGTGGCTGCTGAGGGCCCTGCATCCTCCCCGGCCCTTCACAGGTGTCCCCCGTCCCCGGCCACAGGGCCCTCTGTTGTTTGGTTTTATTTTTAAATACGTATTTCTTTGAAAAGCAGAGTGACAGGGAGAGACAGTGAGATCTTCCGTCCACTGGCTCACTCCCCAGATGGCCACAGTGCCCAGTGCTGAGCCAGGCCACAGCCAGGAACCAGGAGCTTGCTCTGATCTCCCACGCTGAGTGGCAGGGACCCAGGTACGTGGGCCTCCTCCACGGCCTCTCCTAGGCCATTAGCAGGGAGCTGGGTCAGAGTGGAGCAGCCGGGACTTGAACTAGCCCCCACGGGGGACGCCGGCATCGCAGGTGGCAGCTTTGCCCACTGTGCCACGATGACAGAGGTGGGGTCCTCTGCTGGACCCCACATTTCTCCTTACCAGTGCCAGTATTTGCATTCTCCCTGAAGTTACCAACCAGTGTTAGCCAGGGGAGGGGAGGGACCGGCCTGGGGCCCAGGGTGCTTCCTGGATTGGCCGGCGGCCGCAGGGCATGCTGGGATTAGCTCAGGGTCTCTGCAAGTGAGTACAGCGGCAGCTGAGCTGGAGCAAGGTTTATTTAGCTCACAGGTGGACGTAGGAAGAAATGGTCCCATCTTGAACTGGAGCAGAAGGCCCAGGGTCCCGCGATCCCCTCTGAGGGCCTCCCACTGCCCCCCAGTGGCGCCCGCAGCCCGCTTGGCGGCCGCACAGGACAGAGCCCCACGAGCTTCGCTGCTACAGCACGGCTGTCCCCCATGGTGCCCGGCGTCTCACAGCTCCGTGGGGCCCTCTGAGCCCTGTCAGCTCTCCAAGGAGAGGGAGGAGGGCCCCCGGGGCAGCCCCCTGGGGCCCCGGTGCTGCATTAGTGTGGCCCTCACACAGCCCAGGGGGCAGCCGCGCATTTAGCTCCCTGCAGGTGGAGGGACAGTCTTTCTGGGTGATTTTAGATAAAGCTCTTGGGGTCTGGCGTTGTGGTGCGGCGGGTTAAACCACTGCCTGCGAAGTCAGCAGCCTATGAGAGCGCTGGTTCAAGTCCTGGCTGCTCCACTTCCAAACCAGCTCCCTGCTAATGAGCTGGGAGAGCATCCTGGGAGGGAGGAGGGTGGCCGAGTGCTGGGGCCCCTGCCACCATGCGGGAGCCCGGATGGAGGTCCAGGCTCCTGGCTTCCACCTGGCCCAGCCTCTGCCATTGCGGTCAGTTGGGGAGTGAACCCGCGGATGGAAGACTCTGTCTTTCAGTAAGTAAATAAATCTTAAAAAACTTAGTTTTTTCCCATTATAAATGTAACACATGTTGGTTTCAGGAACCCTGCCCCTGGAGCTCAGCCCCAAATGGTCGTGTGCTCTTAGCTTTCCTGGGGACACCGCGAGTTGACATGGACCCCTGAGCAGGCGCTGTGCCTGCTGCACACCGGGGAGCTTCCTTCTGTGCTTGCTCACCTTGAACAAGGAGCTTTATCTGGGCGTGGGTGGCTGACCGTGATCTCCCTAGCACTCTGCCCTGTGCCATTAAAAGCTCCTCTCAGGTCCTGTGCTGAGCCCCACGTCACCAGGCTCCAGGGTTAGCTGTCACTTCCCTGCCCAGTGCCAGGTTCTCCTCTCCCAGGGCCAGGGCAAGTGTGTATCCAGAGTAACAATGTAGCCTTAGGAGCCGGGGGCGTGGTCTCAGCCAGGAACAGTTTCCGCTGGAGACACCTGGCTGGGTGCATGTGCTGGGTCAGTTCCCAAGGGCCTGGCGGCTGCAGGTCAACCCAGCCGAGTGGGACGTGCTGGGGGAGGAGGAAGAGGGGAGGGGCGAGGGGGGAGGGGGAAGACCTGGAAGGAAAAGAGGCTGTGGTCTTGGGCAGGGGAGGCCCCGAGAGGCAGGACGTGTGTGGACAGCAGGGACGCCCGCCTGTCGCCCCGTGGCCCCCAGGCCGTGAGTTCTAAGGACTGCTTTTCCTCGGTGCAGCTGCCCTCGGGATCCACCAGGGATTCTCCTGGGGTCCTGTGCAGATGCCGAACCTGGCTGCTGCGGTCGCATTTGAGGCGGTGTCCTATCTGCCCCTCCCCCAAACCTTAACCCTGGTCCAGATGGCTCTGCAGCCGAGGAGGATGGCAGCTCTGCGGGGCTGCCCCCAGCTGCCTGGGTAGGCACAGGAATGCCGGCCGCGCGTGTTCCGCACGAGCACCGGAAGGGCCTCATGTCTGCAGCAGCTGAAGTCGTGCAGGTTGGGTCGGGCCCAGTGTCCTCGCCCTGTGTGAGGCCTCTGCTGTCCCTCGTGGCCCTGAGAGTCCCACCCCCCCCGTCACATCTTCATGGTGACAACTCAGCTTTGTTTTCCTTTTTTTATTTTCACGGCTGCCTTTCAAAGATCTCCAAGGGGCCAGCATGTGATATGGGTGCTGGCGTACACCCCGGCTGCTCCACTTCCCACCCAGCTCCCTGCAAATGCACCTGGGAAAGCAGTGGGAGGTGGCCCAGGTCCTTGGGCCCCTGCACCCACGTGGGAGACCTGGAAGAAGCTCCTGGCTTCAGCCTGGCCCAGCCCTGGACATTGTGCCCATCTGGGGAGAGACCCAGCAGATGGAAAACCTTCTCCTTCTCTTTGTTACTCTACCTTTTGAATAAATAAATAAAAAAATAAATTCTCAAGGTCTCCGCCTGGTACTTTTCCATAACCACCTGTTCTTGTTCCACGTGTGTCTGAGACCGTGACCATTCATGTCTGTGGTCCCCTTCTGGGGGCTCTGCCACCCGTATCCCGGGGCTGTTTGGTTGGTGCGGGTGCTGGCTTCACACTGCCGGTGATGCCCCAGGTGGAACTCTTAGTGCCTGAAGTCCCCCAAGAAGTCCCCTCAGCTTCCATCCACAGCTGGCCTCAGGGGAGGAGCCCCCTGTCAGAGCAGAGGATGGGACAGAAGCGCGTGGGGGCGAGTGTGGAAGGCACAGGGCACGGCCTGGGGGATTCGAAGAACCCCATGTGGGCGGAGGCTGGGGATCCTGCAGCCAGCCCTGCTCCCTTTGTGACGGTCACATCCTGGCTCTGTGGTCAGCTTGTGCCTCTAGCCACGTGCTCTGTCCCAGCACTCCTGCCTCGGTGCCAGGCTGCCCGTGGGGCCAGAGAGGGGGAAAGGGCGCATGGCCTCCCGAGCTCCCCTGTCCCCAGCCAGGTGCCGGTGACACAGGGGATGTTCCCCCACCTGGCCGGGCGCCCGGGCAGCCAGCACTGCTGCGTGGACTTCAGCCTCTGAGCTGCTGTGGTTGAGGCCTCGCGTCGGCCCTGGTGTCAACAGAGCCCCTGGGGTGCGGCGCAGCCTCGGGCAAAGCTTGCCTGGGGTGGCTGCTGAGGCCGGAGGCGTGTGCAGACCGTGGGCTGTGGCAGAGGCGGCACCACAGAGATGTGGCTGAAGGACACTCCCCGCCATGGGGGACACAGAGCCAGGGCAAGGACAGTAATGGTCACAGCCACCACAGTGCTGTGTGGCTGCTGTGGGGCAGGCAGGCTGGCTGTGCCCGAGCAGCCGGAATCACCAGGAGACCTATGACAGTGGGGAGAGCCGAGTCACCAAAGCAACAGAGACCAGGCTGCCCCAGCCAGGAAGGCTGCATGGCGGTGGTGTCAGGGCCGGCTGTTTGCTTCTGGAAGTGGGGTGCTGCTGGGGGTCATTCCTGGCCCCCAGCACATTGCTCATATGGAGACTGTGCAGCCCCCAGATGCAGCCCCCTCCCCAGCACCCTGTCACAGCCGGGTCCTACTGCCATCCACCCCACAGCTCCGTCCTCAATGGCGACCCCCCGGGACCCGTCCCACAGGTCCCACAGGCTCAAGGCCGCTATCCACACCTCCTCCTTGTCCTCCAGTCCAGGCTGGGCTTTGGCCAGAGACACGGAGCACGGGCCTGGGCCAGGGTGGCACGTGGCCTCCTTCAGGGGCCCAGGTCTGGCCAAGGGCTGGGGGGCTCCTGGGGGTGGTGGGGGCCTGTCCTCAGGTCTGTGCTGCCCACGGGCCAGCCCCACACCAGGGCGCCCAGGAAGAGGAGGGACAGACAGGAAGGCGGGTCAGGTCTGCAGGGTGGAGGTTTAATGGGATGACCACTGAGACCCCCATGCAGCGGCCCCAGGCTGGAGACCCCGTGCCTCCCAAGCCGACAGCCATCCACAGCCGTCCAGGCTCCACCGCCCCCCGGGCCCTGGAGGCTGGCAGCCCCTGCCCACACCGAAGGGACGCCTGTGTCCTCGTCCCTCTGCCAGGGGCCGGTGGGGGCAGGCGCGGGGCTCCGTGGGGACAGTGCAGGCTGGGGCTCCCGGCAGACATAAGGCACAGTGTGGTGGTGGCCATGGGGCATGGGTGCTGTGGCTCCTGGGGCAGCGCCCGGCAGGTGCTGGTGTCCGGGCGTGGCACGTTGTCAGTGTCGAGACGGAGGCGTGGTGTGTGCTGGCCGGCCTGGGGCCCTGCAGTGCAAGAAACCTGGGGGGGCTGGCCGGGTCTGCGGGCCTCTGCCGGACCTGAGGAGGCCCCCGCCCGTCCCCACACCCCAGCCCGGGGGAGCCCGCGACAGGGGCTCGAGGGCCCGGGCAGAGCTCCTGGGGGCCAGAGCCAAGGCACAGTCCCGGCGGCCCGGACCACGGAAGGCACAGTCGTGTCGTCGGAGGGGCGGGGGCTAGGCGGACACGTCGACGTCCCTGAGAGCGAGGGCGCCGCCGGGGGCCTCCTCCCCCAGCAGCAGGGCCGGCGGGGCCGAGGCCGGCTCCTTGCCGGGCTGGGAGCCGGGCTCGGCGCTGGGGCCTAGGCCCTGGGACAGGATCTGCTGGATGGTCCGGCGCAGGTTGGGGTGCAGCCGGCCCTGTGTCTGGTAGAAGACGTCCAGCGCGAAGGACTTGAGGGTGCCGGTACACAGGTCCTCGTACAGCGGGATGGTGTACATGCGTGACATCTGCGGGCACACGGCCACACCGTGGGCTGCCGTGGCACCGCCACCCACGCCCCGCCCCGTGCAGACTGGAACAGGGCAGCCCGGGACCTCGGGCCCAGCCGGACACCCAGAGGATGGCTCGCAGAGGCCTCCCTCTGCACCCTGACCCGGGGGCCTGAGGGGCGGGGATGGGCGTGGCCGCACCTGGCTCTCCAGGAAGCGCCGGACCCTGTGGAGGTCGGGGTAGTAGTCGTTGCGGACGACGATCTGCAGCCAGCGGATGCGGATCTCGGCGTTCATGGAGTCCAGCAGGGAGGAGTAGCACTGGGCCAGGCTGGTCACCACCTCTGCAGGGCAGTGGATGGTCAGCGCCGGGCTGGCAGCCCCCCACCCCCACGGCTGGCCGGGAGACGCACCCTGGGGCAGCGGGGACCCATCCAGGAGCCGGTCCAGGAACAGGGCGGTCTGGAACGTCCTCCACTTGGAGATGTCGATGGCACTGGCGGAGGCGGCAGCCTGGTCCAGCGGCTCTGCAGTCCACAGCTGGAACAAGGCCTCCACGGGCCGGGTCAGGCTGGATCCCTGAGACAGGTCCGGCTCGGCCAGCGGCGGGCCCGTGGCGTTGAGCCAGCGTTCGAACTCCAGCCCTGTTGGCGGCAGAAGGGATCCTGCAGTCCCTGCCTGGGCTGCCCGCAGGGCACCCCGCAACCCTACCCCGGCAACCCATGAGCCCCGGGAGGCCGGCTCGGCCCCAGCCAGGGCCCCGCGCCTGTGGCTCCTACAGGGGGCTTCTGTGAAGGGCACTGGGAGAGCAGCACTGAGCCAGGCTGGTCACCACCTCTGCAGGGCAGCGGGTGGTCACTGGGAGACCCGCAAGGCTTGGCTGGTGCCCGAGGGACTCCCTCCCACCCCGCCTCTCCCAAGGGCAAGGCGATGAAGTGCCGGGGAGGGGCCCCTGGGCCAGGAGCTGTCGACAGGCTCTGTCCGCCCCTCTCCGCATGGATCCTCGGAGCCCTCCCCGAACCTCCCCGACCTTGGGTCCCTCACCAACTTCCCAGCTGCCCACACTGCCTTCATCGCCATCGGTCCCTTCCGAGTCCCAAACCCTCAGGACGCCCTGGAGGTGCTGCACAAACAGGGCCAGCGGAAGGGCAACCCCCCTGCCCCAGGTGCCATACACGCCCTGGTTTCTCAGTCCTCTTCCAGACGGCCTGACCGCCACCTCCAGGAAGCCCCCCAGGCCCCATCCGGCCCTCCTGTCCTCCCAGCTGGGGCCCTGCCAGCGCTTCCTGCCCCCGGCCTGCGGCTCACCCGCCCGGCAGTCCACACTCTGCTCCTTCAGCTCCGGGAAGAAGCTCAGGAAGGAGTCGAGCAGGTCCTGGGCCACGACGCTGGTGAACTTGTACTTGTCCACGTAGGCCTGCATGGAGGGTGGGGCTTAGCTGGCCTGCAGGGGCCCCGCGGGGAGGGGAGGGCGCCGGGCCTGCCCCGCAGAGGGGCCGCTCACCCGCAGGAAGCCGTCGAAGCGCTGGGGGTCTCCGCAGAGCTGGGACAGGTAGTAGACGAAGCAGTAGCCCTTCTCGTAGGTGAACAGGTTCATCAGGTGGCTGGGGTTCACTCCTGCAAGCAGACAGCTCGTCCGGGTCCCCGGCCCTCCCTCACACGTCCAGACGAGCAGGGGCACCTGGGAGTGGGGGCACAGGGCCTGCCCCCCCAAGACCCTCGGGGCCCGGACAGCCGGCCAGGCTGTGGCAGGGACAGGGCCGTTCCGGCCGGAGTGAGCAGAGGGCAGGCAAGGAGGCCCAGCGGGTACCTGGCTCCAGCTTGACCTGCAGCTTGCTGACCGGGCTGTCCTCTCCCAGCAGCTTCATCTGCCTGTGCAGGGCGTCCAGGCGGAAGGCCGTCTCCAGACAGGTGAAGGCAGCACCTGCACGGGTCGGGTGGGGCGTCGTCCTGAGCCCCTGAGAGGGGCCTGGTGCTGCTCCGGCCTGCGCCGCCCCGCCCGGCCGCCCCGGGGCTACCGTAGGTCTCGGTGGTGATGCGGCGCTGCGCGTAGGTGGCCAGGCCCTCGCTCAGCCACATCTCCTCCCACGTGGCGTTGGTGACGGCGTTGCCGAACCAGCTGTGGGCCACCTCGTGGATGACGTCGATCACCAGGAACTCGTCGCTCTCCAGGATGGACGAGATGATGAAGGTGAGGCAGGGGTTCTCCATGGCCACGATGGGGAAGGCGGGGGGCAGGAAGACGATGTCATACCTGCGGGGGCGGGCACCGCCGGCTCAGGCTCCACCCTGTCGCCCACACCCCCGGGGGGGCCTGCAGCCAGGGGACACGGGGACAGGGCACCCGCCCTGGACGTACCTGCCCCACATGTAGGGCCCGTAGAGCCGCTCGGCGGCACTCAGCCACTGCTCCACCGCGCCCGACAGCTTGCTGGTGGCCGTGGGCAGGAGGCACGGCTCGGCCCACACGCGGCTCCTGTCACAGGGCAGGCAGGGCGCTGAGGCCCACGGCCCCAGCCTAGCTCGCCCCACGGTGCCCTCCCTGCCCAGCAAGGCGTGGGATGCAGAGGGGCCGGGGGGACCCAAGAGTGGGCGAGGTGCAGGGGGCTGCGCCCTGGCCCTGGCGTGCGGTCTTGGGCCGGGTGGTCCCGGGGGTGTCAACACCGGGGGCCGGCTTGGCTCCCAGCACCCGTGTCCAGGGGTCCTGGCGGGGCCTTACCTAGGCCCGATGTCCGCTGGCTTGAGGTCTCCGGCCACGAGGGCCACGAGGTAGGCGGGCACGGGGTGCTCCATGTGGAAGCGGTAGACGCCCTCCTCCTGCTCGTACGAGCTCCGCGTGGCGCTCATCAGCACCTGCACGCCCGACGGGGCCTGCGAGAAGCCCACACTGAGGGGAGCCGGGGGCCCCGAGCTCAGGCCCAGGGACCCGGAGTCCCCTCAGGGACCCAGCAACTCTGTCTGGAGCCCCCTTTGAGGGGCCCCAGGACTCCAGTGGGGCCTGGTGTGAGACCCTCAGTCTGCAGCCCCCCACCGTGGGAGGCTCCTGCTTGCACAGTGGCCTGGGGAGAACTGGGGGTGCAGCCACCGCAGATGGGGTGGGGTCGAGCAGGACTGGGGGCAGACAGGGGTGGGGTCGGGCAGGACTGGGGGCAGACAGGGGTGAGGTCGGGCAGGACTGGGGCAGAAGTTGGGGGGCAGGCAGGGGTGGGGTCGGGCAGGGGTGGGAGTCTGACAGGGGTGAAAGCTGGGCAGGAGGGGGCAGAATTGGGGGGGAAGGTAGGAATGGGGGATGGGCAGGAGGGGGTCAGGCAGGGGTGAGGGATGGGCAGGAGTGTGGGTGGGGTGGGGGTTGGGCAGTACTGGGAACAGAAGTGAGGGGCAGGCAGGGTGGGGGCTGGGCAGGAGTGGGGGGTCAGGCAGGGATGGGGGCTGGGCAGGAGTGGGGGTCAGGCAGGGGTGGGAGGTGGGGGGGTCAGGCAGGGGTGGGGGATGGGCAGGAGGGGGGTCAGGCAGGGGTGGGGGATGGGCAGGAGCGGGTCAGGCAGGGGTGGGGGATGGGGAGTCAGGCAGGAGTGGGGGATGGGGGGTCAGGCAGGGGTGGGGGATGGGTGAGGGGGTCAGGCAGGGGTGGGGGATGGGCAGGAGGGGGTCAGGCAGGGGTGGGGGATGGGAGTCAGGCAGGGGTGGGAGATGGGGGTCAGGCAGGAGTGGGGGATGGGGGCTCAGGCAGGGGTAGGGAATAGGTAGGAGGGGGTTAGGCAGGGGTGGGGAATGGGCAGGAGGGGCTCAGGCAGGGGTGAGGGGTGGGGGGTCAGGCAGGGGTGGGGGATGGGCGGGGGCAGGTGGAACCTGACCTTGACCACGGCGGAGTAGGTGCACTTGACGGCAGGCGTGTCGAAGCAGGGGAAGAAGGAGCGGTTGCACACGGAGTGGCCCTGCGTGAACACGAAGGGCTTGGCGTTGCCGTACGTCAGCTCCGGGTCCAGCCACCAGATCTGTGGACAGGGCGGGGGGTCAGCAGGTGGCCACCTGACCACGGCCCCGCCGGGGCAGCCAGGGCCGCTGAACTCGCCCCCTGGGGTGCCCTCCTCCTGCTCTCCGGGGCGGGAGGGGCTGCAAGGGCTGTGGGCTTCAGCGGGACCTGCGCCGGTCAGCAGGGCCAGCTCCGGCTCCAGGTGGGAGGTTGTGCGTTGGGGTGGGGGTGAGGGACAGCCCAGGGGAGCTCTCGGCCCGTGCCAGGGCAGTCAAGGGAAAAAGCCATGTGGCATCGTCCGAGCTTCCTGAGGGAAACTGAGGCACAGCAGGACACCTCGAGTCCCAGCCCTGACAGGGTGGCTCCGATCCCGGTGACGTGACCGTGGGAAAAGCAGAGCTTCCCGCCAATCCCACCTGACGGGGAGGGGTCAGCCTGGGGTGGCAGAAGGGCTCCAAGCCAGAGGACGCGGGCAGCGAGCAGAGCCAGGCACGGAGGCAGGGGTGGTGGTGGAGCAGGCTGGCTCGGGCGGGCTCCCTGGCAGCTGGGGCCCGGCCGCCCACCTCTGGCCAAGGTTGCCAGTTGGCCCACTCCCTCCCACCCCTACAGTGGCTGCTGGGGCTTTCCCAGCCCCCACCCCCAGGGCAGAGCCTCCCCCTCCCCTTGTCACCTTTCACCCAAGCCTGGGGTCTGAGCGAGGGACTGGCCCATCGGTGGCTGCACAGCTACGGGCCCCGTTGGCCCTGGCCCCTACCTGCCCTTGGTCACACTATTACTGAAGCCCAGTGGTGCCTCCTGTCCCCCAGTGGCCGGGTCTGTGGGTCTGGCCACTCCTCCCGGGTTGCATCTGGAGCCCACTGTCCACAGCCACCTTGGCAGGGCCGGCGGATCTCAGCCCAGCAGTGCTGGGTCTCCACAGACCCCAGACCCAGCAGACCCGCCGGACTGAGCTCACAGCCCTCCCCCACTTCCTCCTGGTGGCCCTGCCCCTGCCCCTGCCCCTGCCGGCCTCTGGGCTGCCCAGATGGCAGATGCTGTCCACGGGGCTCGGGTCTTACAGCAAGGACATTCCCGGAGTGCAGCCAAGGCAGGCGGCCCTCGGCTCACACCGGTGGCACTCACACCTGTCCTCCTCCAGCCCCTACCCTGGCCTCGTTCCACCTCAGTGAGCTGGCCGTGTCCCTGAAGACCGGGGGGGGGCCCAGCCCTCCCCCAGACTGAGGGCTGCAGCAGGTCCCCCTCCCACTCCCAGAGCTGGGTCTCGGGCCCCTGACGGGGCACCGCGCTGATGTGGGAGGAAGGGCCCACACTCGGAGCAGCAGGAGTGCTGGTGCTGGGTCAGCACTGGGGTGCGAGGGGTGAGGGCACCCCAGGCTGCCTCTGGAGGGGTGGGCTCGCCTGCTCATGGGGCCCCCAGGAAATACCCACTGCATCCTCTCCTGGGGCAGGCCCAGGTCTGGGGAGGTGGCCCTGAGCCCTGTAGCATCCATGTGCAAAAGTGGGTGCCCGGGTTAGAGGCCCGACGCTTGGCTTCTGCTACCAGCGCGCCCAGCCCGGCCCCTTGTCCTGGAGCCAGGCAGCAGGTGGGGAGCACCCAGCGCCCCGCCAGCCGGCCAAGGGAAGCCCAGGGCGACACAGGCCCTGGTCCCACCATTCTGCCGGCCACTCTCCTGGGTGGACCAGACACGTGGGCTCCAAGGTCACAGGTCAAGGCCAGGGAGGAGTCGCCCCTCCACTCTCACGGCCATGCTGGAGGCCCGTGCACCTGTCACAGCCCGGGGCACCGCAGCAGGGGTTCCGGGAAGGTGAGCGGCAGGCCCTGCTCAGGGCTCTGGGAAGTGTGCGGGAAACCCACAGGCTGCGTGGTCCGGGCTCTTCTGTCCAGATGTCAGCTGGGTGGACCCTGCCTGGCCCCCAGCCCTGGGCCTCTGCACCACTGTGTGTGCTCGCGTGCAGTGACAGATGGCACTCCCAGGGCCGCCAAAGCTGAGGGCTCCGTATGTATGTTGGCCGGCACGGTGTGCCCTCCAAACTTCCCGGGCTCCGCGCTCCCTCCTGCCAGCCCCACTGCAGGGGGCGCTGTAGTCACAGGGCCTGACCCGGGCCTCCTGGGGCCGGCGAGAGCCCTCTGCCCCAACCCCCGCAGAGCCAGGTCTGCGTCAGCAGCACGGAGCCAGCACCTGCCTGCCGCAGCTGGGTGAGCTGGCACTGAGCACCGCGGTCTACCTGGCCCGCCCTCGCCTCCTGCTGGGACAAAGTGTCACTCACTGCAGAGAACAGGGCTGGGTGCTCAACCCTCCCAGGCTCCTCTGCACCTGCCACCCAGCCCCTGGATGTCTGGCTCAGCAGCGCCTGCCCAAAGCTGCCCCGTCCCGGGCAGGGACACAACACCCACTCCGGGGCCTTCCTGGGTCACATGTGTCCTCTGTCTCCACTGCCCACTTGGCCTGGACCTGGCACCAGGAGCTCCACGCAGGCTCCTAAGGGCTCAAGGCAAAGCTGGGACTCACTGGGGGCACCTGGACAGCCCTGGCTCCGGGGAGGCTGCCCCTGGCTCACGGTGCAGGTTAACCGCCCCCGCAGCGGGGGTGCCAGGCCGCTCCCAGCGCCCCGCAGCCCCGGGGCCCAGGCCCACCCGGCCGGACTCACAGCGGGCGCGTCCGTCGAGGTGTAGCGTAGGATGACCTGGAAGGGCTGGTGCGCCTGCAGCTCCGGGGGCAGCGTGACGGTGAGCGAGGAGCCATAGTCGGTGAACGGGTCCACCCTGAAGGCCAGCGGGCAGCAGGCGGGCTCGGCGCCGGGTGCCTCGGGGAAGGCGGGCCGCGGGGGCTCCGGCCCGGGGGCGGGGAAGGCGAAGGCGCAGGGCGTCTCGGCGGCGGCGGGGGCGCGGCGGAACGCGGCCGAGTGCAGGCGCAGGGCCGGGTGCGCGTCGAGCACGAGCGCGCGGGGCGCGGGCTGCAGCGCGCACAGCTCCAGCACCAGGCACCCGGCCAGCTCGCGCGCCTCGGGCCGCAGCTCCAGGCCCAGCTGCAGGTGGCGGAGGCGGAAGAGCTGCGCGCTGGAGGCCGAGGCCACGTCCAGGGCGGGCGGCGGCTCGGGCGGCGGGCGGGCGGGCGCGGCCTCGGCGCCGGGCGCCTTGCGGCAGCAGCACTGCGCCGCCATTGCCCCGGCGCTAGGTGAAATCCATGGGCGGCGGCCGCGCCGGGCCGCGGGGACCGAAGAGGGGCGCCGGGCGGCGGCGGCGGGGCGCGGACACAACAGGAAGTCGCGCCGGGAGCCGCCCGGCCCGGCCCCGCGCCGTGCGCCGCCCCGCTCGGGCTCCGCGCGGTCGCCGCCGGGGGCGCTGTGCGCGGGACCGGGCCGCTGCGAGCCAGGCGGGGAGGGCCGGGGAGCTGGGGCCGCCGTGAGTCTGGGCGTCCGCGAGTCGGGGCCGCCGTGCCCGGGCGTCGTGGCCGGGGACGCGGGCGCGCGGCGCGTGGTGAGCCGGCGCCTGGAGCGCCGAGCGGGCCGAGGCGCCGAGCCGGGAGCCTGGGGCGTCGTGCGCGGGGCGGCGGAGTGGTCTCCCCAGCCCTGCACTCTGCGCTGCCTGCCTGGCCCACGCCAGGGAGAATCCGGGAGGCGGGACGGCCGCTCCCCGCGGGCCCCCAGGTCGGCGGTCTCCGTGCGGCCTGTGTGTCCGTGAGCCTCCGGCCCCAGAGATCCCTCACCGCCTCCGTGGGTCAGCCTGGGAGCCTCACGGCTGCGCTGTCAAATACGGAAGCGCGGTCCACGTGTGGCCGTTTAAATCCTCACCGGGCGCAGCTGCGCCCGCCGTGCGTGAAGGGCCCGGGGTGCGAGGTGCGGGCTGCGGGCAGTGGACGCAGCACGGCTCCCCAGCAGGTCGGCGGGCGGTGCTGTCCCGAGGCCCGGCAGACAAGGCTGCGCCCCACGCCTGGATCAGCCAGCCCAGGCCGGGGAGCACCACGGGGCGCTGCTGTCGCCGCCTCAGAATTCCGATTCCCAGGGGGGAAGGGGCCCCTGGGCAGCCGCATCCCCGGGGAGTGCTGTCCCCCTGGACTCGGGGCCCTCCAGCGGATGGCAGAGAGGGCGCGCTGGCCATGTGCACTCCGACAGGAGGCATCGCCGCGGCGTCCCCGGAGGTGGGGCTCGGGTCTGCACCCCGGACTTGAGGGGGCGAGAGCGGGCAGGCCCGGGATGCTGGAAGAACGTCGGTTCTCAAAACTCACGGCGGCGGCCGCGCTGCCCTCGCGCCCAGGCTTGGGGTCCTGCACCTGCTGCCTCGGCCTCTGGACTTGGAGGAGCGGTGGGCGGGGTCTCGCCCCTCCCCTCGCGCCCCTGCGGAACCGGCCCTCTTCCCGGGGCGAGCCGGCCCCCCTGCATTTATGCTGGAGCCGGCAGCGAGTCTTGAGGAAGCAAATCGGTGTTCGGCGGCACTGAAGCCGGCACAAACGCCCTTACAGGTCACGGAACCAGTGTGGGCCGGGAAGCCGGGGCAGTGCAAATCGCAAGCCCCCAGGCAGCGGCCCCGGAGCCCCCCGCCCGCGCCTGGAGCGCCCCTGGCGGCAGGAGGTGGCGTCGCTCCCCAGGCGGGGCGGCCGGAGAGCTCCGGGCACCGCGCCTGCCCCGGGCTTGGCAGCCCAGTTTCTGCCTGCAGGCCTCTGGCCTCCGAGGCGGTGAAGCAGCGCTCATACCTGCCTGCAGCCCACCTTCTAGCCACAGGGCCTGGGCGCGCCTTTCCCGTGTGCTGGTGCCCCAGGCGCGATGGACTCCTGGCCTGACCTGGGAGGCACCCTGGAAGGGGTGGTGTTTGGACTGAGGTCGAAGGAGCTGCGGTTGGAGCGGGTGTGACCCACAGGTGTCCTTCCACCCTCGTGGCCAGGGCCAGCAGGGAGGTGCCCCGCGCTGAGGCTTCTACACCTGTGAGCAGGCACTGGGTGGAAACGGGGACGGACTGCTGAGCCCCCTCTCCAAGCTGGGGCCCAGGCAGAGGCTCCCTAGGGGGGGCTGGGCTGGGGAGGGCCGAGGCAGGGGAGCCCTCCACAGGGCTGAAGTGGGGTTGGTGGCCTGAGCAGCAGCTGCTGGGCCGCGGCTGAGGCACAGTTCGCAGGGTGTGGCGCGTGCTCTGACGAGGATCACGTGTCCCGTCACAGCCAGGGGTGCGGGGATGCCAGCCAGAGGCCAGGTCCCTAGGGAGGGTGCTGCCACCAGGCCCATGGTGTCCTGCTGGACAGGAGGCTGAGCCCCAAGCCGAGGGCCTCAGGGAACCACGGCTGCTCCACTGGGCGGGCCCAGCCTGGCTGGAAAGGACAGCGGGGCCAGTGCTGCTCCTGGGCCGGGCAGTGCCTGGCAGGTGGCACCAGCCGGGGAGAAGGAGCGGATGAGCACCACCCGGGCTCCTTGTTCATCAGGTTACGCGTATTTATTTATTTATCTGAAAGGCAGAGTTACAGAGGCAGAGAGAGGTCTTCCATCCACTGGTTCACTCCCCAGGTGGCCACAATGGCTGGAGCTGTGCCAATCAGGAGCCAGGAGCCAGGAGCTTCTTCTGGGTCTCCCACGTGGGTGCAGGGGCCCAAACACTTGAGCATCTTCCACTGCTTTCCCAGGCCACAGCAGGGAGCTGGATCAGACATGGAACAGGTGGGACCAGGCCAGCATCCACAGGCAGTGACTACCCACCAGCCACGGCGCCGGCCCCGTACGTGTGAACCCGTGTCTCCGCTGCCTGTGATCCAGACAACTACTTCTGAATTTTCCTTTTCCTCTTCTCCACTCCGAGCTGCTGGATATTGACAGCAGAGGATCTTCCAGAAGTCTCTATGGCATGGGCTGTCCACGGGAGGAGGCCGGGTGAGGGCAGGTGGGGGCACCATGCTGGTACAACCTGGAGACTAGGTAGGGTGTTGGGGGGCAGGCTGGACCAGGGGTCCCCTGACCCATGGAGTCGGCTCTGCCTCGACACCAGAGCCCCAACCTCTGCAGGGGTCGGTGTTCAGCTCTGGGATGGGGACCCTGAGTGCCTGAGGGACGCAGGAGAGGCCACTGGCTGGCCCCGCCCGCAGCTTCCATCTCCCCGCACGGAATTTCTGCCCGCCTGGAACCTCTCCAGCAGCTTGGGTTTTCCTGGCCAAAGTCTGCTGGGGCGGACGAGGCTCTACCCCCACCCCGGTCAGCTTCACGGGGCCCGAAGGCTCAGTGCGCCGCGGGGGAGGGAGGCGTGCGGGTCTGCGCTGGAGACCCCTGAGGCTGCACGCCGGCAGCCCCCTCCGGGGGTAGGGACGTCGTCGCCAGAGCCTCGCCGGGCGTGCAGGACCGGGCCTGCAGGGTCTGCTCGTACTTTTGCAGCTGAGACCAGAAGCCCGGATTGGGTTCTGCCACCGGGCGTGCGCTCTTGACCATCTGCCAAGAAGCCAAGGAACCAAGTCAGGTTGCCCACGCGTCACGTAGCAGACCCAGCGGCTGCTGGGAGCCCGCCCCGCCCCCGGCAGGCTGGACCCCGCCCCTGGGATCAGCCCCGCCCACCTGGAAGGCGCGCTCCAGGCTGAGGCCGCGGTGCCGCATGAGGTAGGCCGTGCACACGGCGGCCGAGCGGCTGCGGCCGTTCTTGCAGTAGACCAGGCAGGCGCCGCCGGCGCGCACCGCGGCCTCCATGGCGGCGCAGGTGGGCTCCAGGTGCGCCAGCAGGTCCTCCGCGGGGTCGTCGAACACGGGCACGCGCAGCTCGGCCACGCCGGGCGCGCGCGGCCCGGGCTGCTGGCGGGAGACGTTGACGCACAGCGAGATGCCCTCGCGCTGCAGCTGCTCCGTGGCGGCCGCGGCCCGCGCGCTCCCGAGGAAGAGCGCGGGGGCCACGCGCGCGAGGGGCGGCGGCGGCGGAGGGGCGGCCGCCGGGCGCATCGCGGACCCGCTGGGTCGCGTCCTCCGAGGCCGGCCGCCCGCGTCCCCCGCAGTGCCCTTGGCCCGCGCCGCGGCCGCGGGGAGGGCCGGTGGGCGGGGACTCGAGGGACGCCCGGGCCCGGAGGCTACGTCGGCACCCTGGCTGAGGCCTCCGCGCCGTCCTGGACGGGCCCCGCGGCCGCAGGCTTCTGGTACAGCGCTGACCCACTGCCCTGCGCGAGTCCTGCTCACGGGGGCACGGCTGCCGGCGCTCTACTGTCGCAGCTCCGGGGTGGCCGCGCGCAGTCGTCGGTGCCGAAGCGCGGCCCCCGGCCCCTGCTCCCGCCAGCCCCGCACCTCCGCCTGGTCCCCGCGACCCCCGTCAGCCCCCACCCCCCACCTCCGGCCCCCGAGAGCCCCCACCCCCCACCTCCGGCCCCCGCGTCCCTCCGGCCCCACGCGCTTTGCTCCGAGGCCGGCTGACGGCGCCCAGCACTCGTCTGGGGCGGACCTCCGTTGGGTCGCGGTGCTCGGTGCGGGACCGCGCACATCGGGCCGCGCTTTGCTGGGTGTCCACGCCGCCGCCAGCGGGGCCAGGGTCGCCCGCAGCGGCCTCAGGGCAGCGGAGAGCCATCACCCCGAGGATCGGTTCTGGATCTGCCCCGCTTACCAGTTCACCCAAACTTATTAAGATTTATTTATCGGAGAGGCAGAGTCCTCCATCCGCTGGGCGAGGGCCACGGGGGTCAGGGCCCACGCGGGTCAGCGCCCGCGCCACAGCCGGGACTCGAACCGGCGCCCACACGCAGGCAGCGGCTTAGCTCACCCCGCCTCAGCGCGGACATTCCATCACTGTGAGACCTTTCCGGTCTCGGGGGCCGGGGCTTAACACCGCGGCCGTGGACTCCCCCGCTCTGCCTCCCCATCCCCTCCTCCAGGTCGCTGGGTTGGGGGTGCGGGCGCCCCTGGCCCGGCCTGCGGAGACGCTGTCCGCCTGGCCGTGCTGCCTGTCCACCGAGCCGGACATCCCGGCTCGGTCATACGGTGGCCGCGGGTCGCGGGGCACGCGCGGGCCAGCCTCCGCGGCTGGCGGGAGCAGCCGGCGCCCCAGCCCCTCGGCCCCGGGAACGGCGGCGGCCAACGCGGCGCGTCGCGGGGCAGTGAGGTCACAGAGGGGGCGGGGCCGGGCCACCGGGCGCGGATTGGCGGAGGCCGCGCGCGTGTGGGCGGGGCCTGTCTCCAGGGAAACCCCGCGCTGCGGTCGCTGCAGTCCGACCGACAGGCGAGGTCTGCGCCGCGTTGTCCGCTGCCCGGGGAGACCCCAGAGCCGCCGGACGGCGAGGGCCGGGAGGGGGGCGGCGACCCCGGACTCGGCGTCTGGGCGGTGGGGGCGCCGCTGCCCGGCAGGGTCGGGTCCCCAGGAGCCCTGCGGGCCCTGGCCAGGGGACCTGAGGCGTGCGTGTGGCCCCGCTCTCGCTCCCAGGTTCGGAGGCTCGGAACATGGAAGGCGGTCTTTCCCCCTTCATCCCAGACTACGAGGCGGCCGACGCCTGCGACCCCCAGCCCTCGCCGCAGGGCAGTGCCAGCGCGCCCCCGGCCGACGGGGACCCGCGGTCGTCGCCGGACAGCTCGGCCCTCTTCCCCCAGAGGTGCGGGCCCGCCGTCGAGGGGTGCGGAGGACCGGCGGGCTGTGGCGCGGTCTGGAGGGACAGGGGGCCGCGTCGGCCGGCGCTGCCCTCACGACGCCCGCCGTGGGCGCGGCGGGTTGCTGGTGTCGGTCGGAGCCCCAGTCCGGGGTGGGGAGCGGCCGGCCCCGGTCAGGAGCGGGCCCGGGCGCTCGGCCGTGCGCAACGCCTCATGCGCAGCCAGCCTGTCTCTGTCGTCAGCACCCAGGGCAGACGGCGCCACCCCACTTTGCGGATGGGGAGACTGAGGCAGGCCGCGCACGACCTGCGGGCTGCTTCCGTGTCAGAAAACTAATAGAATTTCCACTTCTCTTCTTTCCCCCGTAGGTCGCCCCTTCCCCCGGGAGGGGACGCCACCCCGCTCTCAGGGGCGCCCTCTAGTGGATGGGCTCTGAGCGGCTGCTGGCCCGAAGGCTGGCCCCCGGGGCTGTGCTGTCCGGAGGCCCGCAAAGGGCAGGGGAGCCCAGCGCTGCCCCGGCCACGGGCGTTGCTGCGCCCCCCGGCGGCTGTCCCTCTCACAGCAGGCCACCGGAGCCCGCCTTGTGCGTTCCCCGCGGACACGCGCTCTGCTTGGCTCGGCGTCTGTGGGCTGGCGCTGCAGGGCTGGCCGGTGGGGCAGTGGGGGTGTGAGGGCTTCGGGGTCGCATGCTGCCTGCCAGGCCATCAGCAGGACGCTGGGCAGTCAGCAGGCCGGAGACAGGTGCAGCGTCCTCAGAGTCCCCGGGAGCCGCGAGGGTGGGAGAGAGAGAGAGAGAGAGAGAGAGAGAGAGAGAGAGAGAGAGAGAGCGCGCGCGAGAGCGCCCGTGTGAGACTGGCAGGGGTGGGCTTCACTGAAGTTAGCAAGCACACCCAGCAAGAGCCGGAGAGAGGCCGAGCCGCCCGCCGGCCCGCCCCCTCCGTCCGGGTCCGTCTGTCCCTCTGTCCGCTGCCCTCGCGCGTGGGTGCTGTCTGCTTCCTGCCTGGCGGGGGCCGCAGTGGGCTCCTGCAGGGCCCGGGCTTCCCGCTCCCAGGACCCCCGCAGCGTCCTCACTGCCCCCCTCTGCTCTGCCTTCCCAGGGAAGCCCCCATGGGCCCCGAGGAGGAGGAGGAGCAGGAAGAGGAGGAGGAGGAGGAGGGAGCGGAGGGCTTGGAGGGCTGCCTGGAGGAGGCCCGGCTGCAGCTGGAGGAGGGCGAGCAGCACTGGCAGGACGGCTGCTTCTACCGGGGGCAGTTTGGGCTGAACACGAAGCTGGGATTCGGCGAGTTCTCCTGGCCCACGGGCGAGGTAACCCTCCCTGGCCGGGGCAGCGGGGCCTGCGGGGGAGGTTGGGGCTGAAGTCGCCTTGCGTCTAGGCCGACAGAGGCAGAGAGAAAACACCTGCCCGCACCCGCCCTGAGGCCAGGCCCAGGGTTCCGGCTTCTGGGGTCCCTGCTGGGGCAGCGGCCCGGGCGGGGTGTGCCCTGTGTCCTGCGGGACGCTGGATTCTGCAGGTTTCCCAGTGCTCCCTCCCCTTCAGGGAGCAGCCCTGATACCTGGCCCAGCCCCTCCACCGGAAACGCAGTAGGAGCTGGAGTCTCTCGCCCCCACGTGGCCATGCCCACCCTGGCAGCTGTGGCCACTTCTGTGCTCACCAAGCCCGTGCAGGGGCGGTGGGAGGGGGAGCTGGGCTGGGAGGGGCGGAGCAGGCGGGCTTTGGGCGGGGCAGAGGGTGAAGCAGGCAGGCTGTGGGTGGGGCTGAGGGTGGAGCAGGCAAGCCTTGGGCAGGGCCGAGGGGTGGAGCAGGTGGGCTGTGGGCGGGGCGCCCTGTTCAGCGCCTGGTGGGTGGTGTGGCCAAGCCCACATCAAGCTGGGGACTGGGCAAGGCGTCCTCTGCTTGGTCTGTTGGGCTCAGCTCTGGGCACTGGACCTGCCTCCCTGCCGGGCGGCCGTTGGCCAGGGTCTTCTGAGGAGGAGGTGGGGTCACAGCCCGGAGGGTGGGGCCCAGGGGTGAGCAGAGTGCCCCCCACCCTGTGGCCTCTGGCAGGGCAGGCTCCTCACTCCTCACTGGTCTCTGCCCCACAGTCCTACCGCGGGCAGTTTTACCGGGACCACTGCCACGGCCTGGGCACCTACGTGTGGCCGGACGGCTCCAGTTTCACAGGCACGTTCTACCTCAGCCGCCGGGAAGGCTACGGCACCATGTACATGAAGACAAGGGTCTTCCAGGTGAGGGGGTGGGGCCCTGGGTGTCCAGGGAGGGGATGGGGCCCTGGGCGTCCAGGTATAGGGGGCAGGGCCCTTGTGTGTCCAGGTGAGGGGGCGGGGCCCTGGGTGTCCAGGTGAGGAGGGGCGGGGCCCTGGGTGTCCAGGTGAGGGGGTGGGGCAGGTGAGGAGGGGCGGGGCCCTGGGTGTCCAGGTGAGGGGGTGGGGCAGGTGAGGAGAGGTGGGGCCCTGGGTATCCAGGTAAGGAGGGGCGGGGCCCTGGGTGTCCAGGTGAGGAGAGGTGGGGCCCTGGATGTCCAGGTGAGGGGGTGGGGCAGGTGAGGAAGGGCGGGGCCACTGCACACTCAGACTGGTCAGCTCAGCAGCTGGGAGTGGGGACGGACGTGGGTGGGCGTGTGGTCAGGCACGGGGGGCTGCAGCAGTGCGGAGAGGGTGGAGAGCAGGACACAGAATGTTCTAGTCTCCCAGTTTTCCCTGGACACAGCAGGCTCCACTCTGTTTCCTGGGCTCCGTTTTTGCGGCTGAGGAGCAGCTGGGTCTTGCTCCCCGGAACAGAATCTGTCTCTGGCTGCTGTTCCGTTCCTCCCATCTTCTGTCTAGGCCGTGTCTTGCTTGGGACCCGGAAGGTTCCGTCTGCCTGTGGCTCCTCTTCTCTCGCCCCTGTCTCTGGGAGTCCGGGTGCACCTGTCGGATCCACTCTGGGCCTTGGCGAGTCTGTCCTCCCAGGGGAGTGGTTCTGTGGGTCTCTCTCTGTGTGTTTGGGGCCAGGGTGATGGAGGTGGAAGTGAACAGCTGAGCGAGCGAGTCAGTGAGTCTGGGGAGAGGGCCACGGCCGCGGCACCACCGGGACGACCAGGGTGCTTGCCAGCGGCGGTGCCGGCTCCTCCCCACGGCATCAGCGTGTGAACGCTGCGCCTCCTGCACGCCCCGCGGGCTCGGCTGTCACCTCCTTGGTTGAGCCGCTCCCATGGGGGCGTCGTGGCGTCCCGTCCTAACCCTCCGGCCCCCGGTGACGCCCGTTCTGCCTCTGCTACGTCTAGACCTGCGCGAGCTCTGCTCTGCTTACCTTACTGCCTTACTGGGTGTCTTGTGCGACTAGCGCGGTTCTTGGCGCTCATTCTGGACACGAGCGCTGCTCGGTGGTGTGAGTCACACGTGTTTCCTCACAGTGGGCTTGCGGTTTATGTTCTTCAGAGTGTCATTTGAAAAGCACATTTTTAAAAAATATTTATTTATTTGAGAGGTAGAGTTACAGACAGTGAGAGGGAGAGGGAGAGAGAGAGAGAGAGAGAGAGAGGTCTTCCATCCACTGGTTCACTGCCGTGCTCCGTGGCTCCCGAGTGACAGCACCGTGACGGCTCTGGGACTGCTGGGGGGCTTCGTGTCTGTTGTCGGCCTGGGATCGTCCCTCAGGGAGGGGACAGGATCTCCGCCTCGCTCGGTCCACCTCCCGGAGACAGACACAGTCCCTGGCTTTATTTTGCCTGCCTATTAAAGAGCGCGTGTTCAGGGTCTTTCTGGAGTTTTGCTTAATTATGTAAAACATCTACATTGCTCCAAAGTTGACTCTGGAAGCCATGGGCGACCCCGGGAGCCAGTGATGGCTCTGCTGTGGGGTCACCGCGGAGGTGGACATGGTGCCTTTGTGACTCGGCCCGTGGGTAGCGCTGTGGGGCGAGGGTGTGACCCCTTCTCTCCACAAGATCTGCAGCAGCTGCACCCCAGGCTCTCCCTGTGCCTCACGCCCGCTCAGTGCCTCTCAGAAGCCTCCAGGGCCCCCGGCCTGCCCGAGGGTCCCCCCCCCCCCGCCCGAGGCCGCGCACTCCCCGCTCACTGCTCCGCACGGTCCCCCACCACCTCCTCTGCAGCCTCTGCAGTCTGCCCCCTCCAGCTCCGCCTCCTGCTGCAGACTGCAAGCGTCCTGCAGGGGGCAGTGTCGAGCACCCTGGACCCACGGGTCCCACACCCAGCCCGGCCTCAGGCACTGTCCAGCACACGGAGGGCTCTGAGCAAATGGCCTGTGCAGGCTCCAGGGAGGGAGAGCCCCCGGCCCCTGTGTGTCCCCTCTGCTCTCCCGGTGGCCTCCGGATGTCCAGGGAGAGGCCCCTCCTCCAGGGAGTGGGCACCTGGCAGTGCGCCTACCCTTGTCACTTGTTCCCGGACACCTCCCTGACAGCTGCTGCAGGAGTCTCCTGGCGGCAGCCCTCCTGGCTCCGTCTTTCTGAGTATCCTCCGGGAAGGGGGGGAGGGGGAGAGGTGACCCACCCCACCCCATGGAAGCACCTGGAAGCTGTGTGCTCCTCCTCCTCCTCCATCTTTCACCCTTGTTCTCCTCCTCCTCGCCCCCCTCGGTCAGGCCTGCAAGGCCTGTCCAGTCCTGTGCCCTGCACGCTGCCGGCCCCCAGGGTCGGGTCTGCAGGGAGCTGCCTGGAGTGAGCCCTCTGTGCAGGGTCTCCCACCCACTCACTGTGAGGCCACG
The DNA here is from genome assembly GCF_964237555.1 of Oryctolagus cuniculus. Classification (NCBI taxonomy): domain Eukaryota; kingdom Metazoa; phylum Chordata; class Mammalia; order Lagomorpha; family Leporidae; genus Oryctolagus; species Oryctolagus cuniculus. The sequence continues at coordinate 885,538 of NC_091434.1, forward strand.
CCCCTCCCTGCCGTCTCCCTCGCGCCTGCTCCCCAGAGCACCGGCCCCTGCCCCAGGCGAGGTCGGTGTCAGCCACGGCCACGTGGGTGTGTTTCCGGGAATGCGCTGTCTTCCTCTGACTTTGAACCGGCCGCAGAGTCAGCCCCCTCCCCGGCTCGGCCCCAGCCAGGCTTCTCCTGCAGGGGCTGTACAGGGCGGACGAGCGGTTTGGGCCCGGCGTGGAGACCTACCCCGACGGCAGCCAGGACGTGGGGCTGTGGTTCCGCGAGCACCTCATCAAGCTGTGCACGGAGGCACCCCGCGGCTTCTCCCTGCTCAGCCACCCCGAGCTCGCCTGCTTCTCCGAGCAGTCCAGGGCGAGACTCAGCCCCTCGGAGGAGGGCAGGGCGGAGTGCGGCCCGCAGCAGGCGCAGGACCCCTTTCTCTACGAGTACAAGCGGTTTCTCCTGCACGAGGAGCTGCCGCTGCCGCCCGACATGTACGTCTACTCCACTGACCACTGCCACCTGCCCATGACGCGCGCCTTCCGCAGAGAACTGGACGCCTGGATCTTCCTGGACGACGCCCCCCTGTTTGTTGAGGACGAGGAACCCTGGCTCATAACAAATGAGACCCCTTTGTTGGTCAAAATCCAGAAGCAAGCCTACAAGTTCAGGTGACCCACAAGTGCCCTCGCTGGACAGGTGTCCCCTGCTGCTGTCAGGGCCCGAGCGATGGCTCAGTGGGAAGAGGCTGCTCTGTTTAAGTGGCTGACGCAGCCCGAGGATCCTGGGGTGAGGGAGTCCCTGCCAGGCTTGCAAGGACGGATGGGTTGGTGGGTGGGAGAGTGCACAGGTGGGAGAGAACCCAGGCAGGGTTGTGGGGCCAACTACGTCCGGGCAGGAAATGGACGCCGCACCTGTGGGAACAAGTGGGCGAGAGGTTCCTTGGTGAGCATGAGGTCAGGGCTGCCACCAGGTTGCTGTGGAGCCCTGGGAGGGGGCACGGCTCCCATTCCTGAGCTGGGGAGCTGAGGGCGAATCCTGGCTCTGGGACCTGGGGCGGTGAGAGCCAGTGCCCCCTGAGCTGCACCCGTGTCCCGTCTGCTGAGAGTGTGTGGTCGGGCGCCTGTTCTGTGTCAGCGCAGGCTCTGGCCAAGAGCTGCAGGTAGAATGCAGAGCACCGCTGGTGCCTGTGGGCTGGGGGCCTCTGGCTTCTCCAGGGATAGCCGTGAAAAGACGGAGCAGCTCTGATGGTCTCCACAGACCCCCACCACAGCAGCAAAGGAGACAGCAGCCACCGAAGGAGAGCTGTTCACAGTACTCTCGCTCGCTCTCACTACACCGTTTATTTTTTAAAGATTGATTGATTTCAAAGGCAAAGCAACAGACAAAGAGGGAGAGACAGAGAGAGCTTCCATCCACTGGTCCACTCCCCAAATGGCTGCAACAGCCAGGGTGGGCCAGGAGCTTGGAGCTTGGTCTTGTCTCCTGCGTGAGTGCAGGGTCTCAGGCGTCTCCTGCCTCCTCAGGTGCTGAGCTTCAGCTGTCTGGGTAGCAGCCGGCTGTTCCGTAGGCCCAGTCACACTGGACTGTTGTAGAATGCACGTGCCTACTTTCTGAGTACAGGAGAATGTTTCCATCCATATAACCATTCATGCAACCACAGACCCATCCATCTGTCCATGTAACCACCCATCCATCCATCCACCCACCTGTCCATGTAGCCATCCATCCATCCATCCATCCATCTGTCCATGTAACCATCCATCCATCCATCCACCCACCTGTCCATGTAGCCATCCATCCATCCATCCATCCATCCATCCATCCATCCATCCATCTGTCCATGTAACCAACCAACCGTCCGTCCGTCCATCCATCCATCCATCCATCCATGTAACCATCCATCCACCCACCTGTCCATGTAGCCATCCATCCATCCATCCAGCCAGCCAGCCATCCATCCATCCATCTGTCCATGTAACCAACCAACCGTCCGTCCGTCCATCCATCCATCCATCCATCCATGTAACCATCCATCCACCCACCTGTCCATGTAGCCATCCATCCATCCATCCAGCCAGCCATCCATCCATCCATCCATCTGTCCATGTAACCAACCATCCATCCATCCACCCACCTGTCCATGTAGCCATCCATCCATCCATCCATCCATCTGTCCATGTAACCATCCATCCATCCATCCACCCACCTGTCCATGTAGCCAGCCATCCATCCATCCATCCATCCATCCATCCATCCATCTGTCCATGTAACCAACCAACCGTCCATCCATCCATCCATCCATCCATCTGTCCATGTAACCATCCATCCATCCATCCACCCACCTGTCCATGTAGCCATCCATCCATCCATCCATCCATCCATCTGTCCATGTAACCAACCAACCGTCCACCCATCCATCCATCTGTCCATGTAACCATCCATCCATCCATCCACCCACCTGTCCATGTGAGCATCCGTCCATCCATCCATCCCATTCTATTCCGCTCATCCAGGTAGGCATCCACCCACCTATTCACCCATCCATCCATCCATGAAACTATGAAACCAATCAACCATCCATCCATGTAACCATAAATCCATCCATCCAGGTACTCCTTCATCCATCTATCCACCCACCCACCTATCTATGTAACCCTCCAATTATCCACCTATCCATCCATGAGACCAAACAACCAACCATCCAACCATGCTTGTAACCAACCTCCTGTTCATCCGTCCACATAACCATCATCATGAAAACATCAATTGAGTTCTAATTGTTGATGACTGTTGTGTATAGAAATTGACATAAATCCATGAGTTCTTGGCCAGGAAGGGGGGTTCCGTGCACACAGCGGGCTCAGTGTTGTGTGGTGAATGGGCCATGGCCATGCCTACTCTCTACTTGAACAAAAGTGAACGAGCAGAGGAGGATGCAGGATGTAGGAGCGTGGGGCCGAGCTGTGGACCTGTGTATGTGCTGGCCTTCTTCCTGCCTGGAGCGCCTGTTTCCCAGAGAACGTGCACTCGCTGGGGTGAATTCAAGGTGACTGGGTCTGCTCACAGCCAGCTCATTCCTGCGGGGGCAGGTGTTTGCCCTGAGTCTTGCCCTGCAGGGGACATGGCCCCACCACTGCACGTGTCTACACTGCCCACACCAGCTGGGCTCTAGGGCTCAGGGTGCCCCAGGAGTGGATTGTGGGGAGCAGTATGGGAGAGGAGGAGTCGCCTGCCCCCTTCCTCGCGGGAGGCGCTGGGCTGGTGCTCGGTCCAACGTCTCTGAAGCCTGCTGTGTCGCCAGGAACAAGAAGGCTCACAGCGGCTGGAACATGGGTGCCATCCTGGAGGGGAACCGCGAGGGCTTTGCACACTGTGGGCCCAAGGAGCAGCTTTCCCGGGAGATGATCCTAAAGGCCGAGGAAGGGGACCACGACTGGATTGCCGGGATCCTGAAGGACAATCTTGCCAACGCCAATGTGGCTGATGCCAAGGGCTACACCGTGCTGGCCGCAGCTGCCGTAAGCCCCACCCCGCCCCAGCAGGCTCCCGCAGGGTCCCTTACCTGTGAGGTCCCTCCTGTGGGTGAAGGCACAGGATGGAGGTACACGGCCATGCTGGTGTCTCCACATAAACCCCCCACCTCAGGGTGGCGTTCACAGTCAGATGGAAGAGGCAGGCCGGGGCAGGGCGGTCTTTTACTCTGTGCACACCCCACCCTGCTCAGCCCTGGCGCGGGGCCAGCTGCTTCCTTAGGAGCCTGGCCTTCTCTTCCTCCAGGTTCATTGTCATATGGACGTCGTCAACCTTCTTCTGGACTTTGGGGCTGACGTCAACAAGCGCACGGACGAGGGTGTCACGCCACTCAACATGTGCTTCCTCCTCCACTACCCTGCCAAGTCCTTCAAGCCCAACATTGCCGAGAGGACCTTGCCCGAGCCCCAGGTCAGCACCACCCACCGCCCACCGCCCAGCTCTCCGCTGTGTGTCCCCCAGCCACCTCCCTGTGGTGTGCACCAGGCTCAGAGAGTTCACAGAGAAAGCCTTGCTGAAGGTGTCCGAAGGATGGAGCCTGGGCACGCCCGGACGTGTGCTCCCTGCAAGCCACGTGCCCAGCAGCTGGGGGTCCTGGGGCTGGCCATGCCGCGGAGAGCAGGAGAGGGTGCCGCGTGGAGGAAGGATCCCCCACAAGGTGCCTGGGGGGGCCCGAGAACGTGCGTCTCCAACAGGTCTGTGGTGGCAGGCGTGCTGTGGTCCAGGCACCGCACTTCGAGAACCCCTCTCGAAACAGAAGTGACAAGGGCCATTTGACAGAGATATTGTAAGCCACATGCGTAACTTAAGGTTTTTGATAATCGCATTAAGAAAAAAGGTCAGACAGGTGGGTTTGGAGTAGTGGTTGAGACCCGTTAGGACAGCTGCATCCGCGTTGGTTCCTGGGGTCAGCGCTGACTGCTCCTGACTCTGGCTTCCTGCCAGCGTGCACTCTGGGAGTTGGAGGAAATGACTCAGGTGGTGGGTGCCCTGCCACCCATGTGTGAGACTGGATTGAGTTCCTGAGTCCTGGCATCAGCCCCGCCCCAGCCCTGGCCGTTGTGGGCAGTTAGGAAGGCAGCCAGTATTGTGAGCTCTCTGTCTCTCTCTGCCTCTCACATTTTTTTAATGAGGTAAAAGGTAAAAGATTTTAACAATATATAACGTACATAACCTCAAGTATCTGTAACACAGGCAGTCGATTGTGTGGTGGAGCAGGACAGAGTGCGATGGGGACGTGTGACGGGGGGGCTGTGTGACACTGGGGTGGGACGTGTGCCAGTGGGGACGTGACGGTGGGGCTGTGTGACGGTGGGGCTGTGTGACAGTGGGGTGGGACGTGTGACGGTGGGTGGGGACGTGACGGTGGGGCTGTGTGCCAGTGGGGTGGGGACGTGACGGTGGGGACGTGTGACAGTGGGGACGTGTGACAGTGGGGCTGTGTGACAGCGGGGTGGGGACGTGACGGTGGGGCTGTGTGACGGTGGGTGGGGCTGTGTGACGGTGGGTGGGAGTCTGACGGTGGGGTGTGTGATGGAGCGGGGCCTGTGGCGGACAGGACTGTTGGAGGAAGTCGGCCTTTGCGCCGGCCTCCCCTTCACACCCAGTACACCTCACTTCCGGATGGGTGGTGTTGGGGCCGTGCAGCCCCCGCCCGGGTCGCGGCCCACCCAGCTCAGGTCTGTGTGTGGTGGCCTTGCAGGCGGCCTCTTTGAGGCTTCGGGACCAGGAGCTGCTGCGGCACTGCCTTTGCCCTGGCCCAGGCTCTCTGCTGGCTGCTGGAAGCCGCGGCCGGTCCTTGCGGGGAGGCTGTGGAGTGGGCGTCACTGCCCACTGCTTCCTTCTAATGGTCTTCTCCGGGTTTTTCCGAAGGAGCTCCCCAAGCCCCAAGGCATTCCAAATCTCACGTTTTCACTGGACGAAATGGACGCAGAGCCTGGGGACGAGGGGCCGGCGCCTGTGCAGGACAGCCCTGAGCAGCTGCAGGCGCTGCACGCCCCAGACGCCGAGGGCAGCCCTGGTCCGGGCCCCCAGCAGTCTCCAGAGGCCACCGTGCCGATGGCCTGCGCTCAGGAGCAGGACTGCCCCTTGGCGAAGGGCAGCGCTGGGGACGCAGACAAGGCGAACCCGGACAAGTGCACGCTGTACAGCAACGAGACCCACTTCGAGTCCAATCTCTGTGTGCACAACTTCTGCATCGAGGTCTCGCAGGACATCCTGGAGATGGGGGCGCAGGCCCACAGCATGCTGCCCGCGCCCCCCGCCAGGGACAAAGGGACCATGAGGAAGATGGCGCTGTCCATGGTGGAGTAAGTCACGGGGCCCTCTAGGGGACCCACGTGGGGTCCCTGCCCCTGCAGGAGGTGACATCCCCAGAGCCAGGTCTCCGGTCCGGCACCCCCATAAGGCCCCGCCTCCCTTCTAGTGCCTTCGACCATGGCTGTATGGCATCTTCGTCAGCACTTGCCGCTTGCGGGGGTCCGAGCCCCGGGCAGGCTCCACCCCCCCTTCCCTCATGGGGTCCTCACACCCTGGTGGGCCACCCCCTCTCAGCAAACCTGCGACCTGGAAGCCAGTCTTAGGTCAGCCCCTCGCGGGGCCGACACCAGCAGGGGGCGCACGCACGGCGGAGTGGAGTGGGCCTCGCCCCGTCGCTGCGCGTGGCCAGTCCTTGCCGGTCACACAGGGATGCTGTCCCCGAGGCGGTGGAAGTGACTGAGCCCTCTGACGCCCGGGGCGAGGTGGGAGGCGCGTCCAAGCGCCGGCCCGGGCTCTCCAGGGCGGGCAAGGTGAGGACGGGCACACAGGCAGCCCATCCGGCACTGAGGGGATTCACCGCCAAGGCCACTTGTGTGTGTGCGGGCCGCCAGGGCCGGGTCCGCCCGCGGGGTGGGTTGCGTCCCTCCCCAGACGCAGCGGGTACACGCGGGGCGCGGCAGCGGACCGTGCCACCCCCGGCTGGTGTCTGGTGGGAACTGCGGGCCTTTCCCTCTGAGAGCGCCGTTTGTCCGCGCTGGGCTCCTTAGGTTTGTGAACCTCGCCAGGCGCTCCGGGGCGGCTCAGTGTTAACCCAAGGCGAGGGCGGAGGGGCTCACAGAATTTCGGGGGGGGGGGGTCCCGGACCCGGCAGCTCGGGGACAGGGGCTCCAGACTGGCGCAGAGCCCCTGCTGCCTTTGGTCCCTGCCTGTGGTCAGCAGGGTCGTGCCAGCCACCGCCCGCCTCCTGGCCCCACTCCCCACCTCCCTCCTCGTCCCCTTTGCCCCCCACCTGCCCCCCGGGCTCTCCTGCGCGGGGCAGCACAGCCTCTGCGGTGTGCGGGGGGCTGGGTGTGTGGTGTGTGGTGTGTGGTATACGTGGTGTATGTGTATGGTGCGTGTATACGTGTGGTGAGTGGTGTGTATATGATATATGTGTGGTATGCATGTAGTGTGTGTGGTGAGTGTACGGTTGTATGTGTGGTGCGTGTGGTATGGTGTGATGTGTGCAGCATGTATGTAGTATGTGTGTATGTGCTGCATGTGAGGTGAGTGTGTGTGTGGGTGTGTGGTGGGATAAGTGTGATGTGTGTGTGTAGTATGTGCTGTGTATGTAACACATGTGTGTGGTGAGTGCGTGTGGTGGGATAAGTATGGTGTGTGTGATGTGTGTGATGTATGTGTGGGTGTGTGTGACGTGTGTGGGTGTGTGCGACATGTGTGATGTGTGTGTGGGTGTGTGTGATGTGTGTGTGTGACGTGTGTGTGGGTGTGTGAGTGACGTGTGTGCATGTGTGTGATGTGCGTGTGATGTGTGTGTGACTGTGACGTGTGTGTGACATTGATGTGTGTGTGACGTGGGTGTGGGTGTGTGTAACGTGTGTGTGACATGTGTGGGTATGTGACGTGTGTGACACATGTGAGTGACGTGTGTGCATGTGTGTGATGTGTGGGTGTGTGTGACATGTGTGTGACGTGTGTGACTGTGTGACGTGTGATGTGTGTGTGACGTGTGTGGGTGTGTGTGACATGTGTGTGGGTGGGTATGAGTGATGTGTGTGCATGTGTGTGACGTATGGGTGTGTGTGTGATGTGTGTGTGATGTGGGTGTGGGTGTGTGTGACGTGTGTATGGGTGTGTGTGGATGTGTGTGACGTGTGTGTGGGTGTGTGTGACGTGTGTGTGACTGTGTGACGTGTGTGTGGATGTGTGATGTGTGTGTGGGTGTGACGTGTGTGTGTGTGTGTGTGACGTGTGTATGGGTGTGTGTGGATGTGTGTGACGTGTGTGTGGGTGTGTGTGACGTGTGTGTGACTGTGTGACGTGTGTGTGGATGTGTGATGTGTGTGTGTATGTGTGATGTGTGTGTGGGTGTGTGTGACGTGTGTGTGGGTGTGTGTGACATGTGTGTGTGTGGGTGTGTGTGTGGTGTGTGTGGCGTGCAGCGTCCATGTGTGTGGCGTGGCGTGGGCACACGGTCTAACGTCTCGGCAGGCTCAGGGCTGAGCCGGGCCCTGTTCCCGAGCTGTCCCTGGAGGGAGGGGTGCCGCCTCCCTCCCCGCCCTGGTGGGCGACTCCGGGAAGCTAAGCGTGGGGGCTGGGTTGCGCAGGGTGGGTTGGCGATGGGAGCACTCTGTGCCCGTCAGGTCAGGGGCGGGGTCTCCGGGAAGCGCCGTGGCCCTGGAGCCCGCGGGGGTAAGGCCTGCCAGGCGCCTGCCCCTGACGGGGCTGCGTGCTGTGCTGTCCCTGCAGGCACAGGAACAGGTGGCTGACCATCAAGCTGCTGCTGCACCGAGGGGCAGACCCCAACCTGTGCTGCGCGCCCGTGCAGGTCCTGTTCTTGGCGGTCAAGGCCGGGGACGTGCACGCAGTGAAGCTGCTCCTGGAGAGCGGGGCCAGGACGGACATCCGGCTCCCCCAGCAGGTAGGGGTGGGGAGAGGGGCCAGGACGGACATCCGGCTCCCCCGGCAGGTCGGGGTGGGGAGAGGGGCCAGGTTGGACATCCGGCTCCCCCAGCAGGTCGGGGTGGGGAGAGGGGCCAGGTCGGACATCCGGCTCCCCCGGCAGGTCGGGGTGGGTGGGGAGAGGGGCCAGGACGGACATCCGGCTCCCCCGGCAGGTAGGGGTGGGTGGGGAGAGGGGCCAGGACGGACATCCGGCTCCCCCGGCAGGTCGGGGTGGGAGAGGGGCCAGGACGGACATCCGGCTCCCCCGGCAGGTCGGGGTGGGTGGGGAGAGCGGCCTGGGCCAGGGGTGGGCCTGGGCAGTGCCCCCTCCCCCAGCCCCTCCCTCCGGCCTCAGGCTCTGGCCGCCCGGGCCTGCCTGGGCTCCCCCTGGGTCTGTGGCTGGGGCAGCTGGGGGCGGAGCCTGGCCGCACAGTTTCACTGACCCCAGATGGCTTTCACGTTGTCACCTGTTTGTGACTTTCTCAGGCACCTCCCGAGGGTCTGAGCAAGCGTCTCGGGGAGGAGGGGTGAGGGTCCGCCTGCGGCCCAGCCCACCGTGTAGGGGCCTCGCGTCGACCCACGGCCTCCCCGTCGCCCTGCATGCCTGCCGGGCCCACCTTGCCACGGTGGAGGCCGTGGCTTTGCCCAGAGGGGAGACAGCTGGGCCTCGGCCACCTGGCTGAGCTGGTTCCGCAGCTGGCGCCGACAGCCCTGCCAGGCGCCCGCCGCACGCCCCTGGGTGCTGTGAGCCCCGGGCCGCAGTGGGAGGGGACGGGTGTCGGCCCGCGGGTGCTAGCCAGGGTTCCTCACTGGAACACGGGCTGCTGGTTGCCACAGCGTCGGTGGTTGCCATGGCATCGTTGCTTACCACGGCGTCGTCTTCTGGATCTTGGAGAGCCTGTCTGATGGAAGATGCGGGCAGAGCTGTTGGGGCTGCCTGCTCCGTGCGTGCCTCAGCCCACCTGGGGCAACCGCAGGCCCACAGCGGCCGCGAAGCACCCGGCTCCGTGGTAGAATCTGATGGCGGGGGCTCCTCAGGGCCTCCCCATGGATGGTGTTGTGCGCCGGTCCCATGTAGGGGAATCCCACGTGTCCTGTCCCACTGCGTGGACTTAGCCCCGTGGTGGTTGCGTGGTTACATAGCACGTGGCACCAACAACCCGTGCTCAGCTTTGCTGCCGCTGGGGGGCGGCTCTGGTGCCCGGGTCATCCAGGTCCAGGCCCCTGGGTCTGGCCGCGTGTTCCCTGCCAGCCACTGAGAGACAGCCTCAGTGCTGGGAGACAGTCTGACAGATTACCTCGCCCACGCTGACGGAGGTCACGACCTTTGAACTCTTCACGCACCTGGGCAGGAATAGACCAGCGCCACAGTCATCTACCAAGCAGACTTCGTTCTTTAAAGACTTATTTATTTATTTATTTGAAAGGCAGAGTTACAGAGAGACAGAGGTAGAGACAGACACAGAGAGAGAGAGATCTTCCCTCTGCTGGGTCACTCCCCTCATGGCTGTAACAGCTGGGGCTGGGTCAGGCCGAAGCCAGGAGCCAGGAGCTCCAGCCGGGTCTCGCAGCCGGGTGCAGGGCCCCGGGGTCTGGGCCGTGTTCCACTGCCTTCCCCGGCGCATTCTGGGGCTGAGCTGGCGCTGCAGCGTGGGAGGCCGGGGCTGCAGCTGTGGCTTTCCCGCGGCACCACAGCGCCGGCCGGGGCCCTTGGGTAGCTCAGTCACTGGTGCTGTTGTCTGAGTGGAGGCTTCGACTCCATCCTGTCACCGGCCCTGCTGGTGAGAGAGCTGTCCTCGGAGGACCATGGGCTGCTTGCCGTCTGCTGGGCACTAGGCTTTCGGTCCCGCGGTGCAGTGCCCCTGGCCACACCCCGCGCTGAGCGCTCAGCTGCTGCTCACAGCCTGGCTCGCGCTGGGCGCTGGGTGTGGAGACGCCTTTGCCGCTGGGCGCCCACGGCCTCCAGGAGCTACCCTGCTGCCCACTGCAGGCGCCCACGCCGGGGTGGGGGTGGGGGCTGGCCCTGCAGGGGCACCTCGGCTGCCCTCGTCCATTCCTGCCGCGTCCTCCTGCCCTGGGCTGCTCTCCCGCTGCCCCCGCTGTGCCCCACCTCCGGGGGCTCTCGGGTTGCTTCCTCGGAGGGTGCCTTCCTGCCGGAGCGGGCGCCACGGTGAGGGGCTGGGCTGGGTGTCAGGACCGAGGCCCCCACCCTGACCCAGGCTCTGGTGCCTGGTCCCACCGCCTCCGTGGTGCTCAGGGCAGGCTGAGCGGTAGCCATGCGGCCAGCAGTGCGGTGGCCTCAGAGCCAGGGCCTGGCAGGGACGGGAAGGAGATTTATTTTCCAGAGGAGGTGTGGACAGAGGGTTGAAGCTTGAGCAGGGTCAGGCCGGGCTTGCACTGGGTGCGTGTGTGCCGTGCAGCCTGGGGGCGGGGCCTGCCTCCGCCTGCTGGGCCCGCTGGGCCTCGTGGGGCTGCTGAGCAGGAGAGCAGCACCCTGGAGTCGCCCACGGGAGCGGGAAGGAGAGCTTGTCCTCTCGGCCAGGCCGGGCAGCGAGGCCCCAGGGTGGGCTGGGGGCCAGGCCGGGCAGGGAGGCCCCGGTGTGGGCTGGGGGCCAGGCCAGGCAGCAAGGCCCCCAGTGTGGGCTGGGGGCCAGGCCGGGCAGGGAGACCTCTGGTGTGGGACCGGGCAGGGAGGCCCCGGTGTGGGCTGGGGGCCAGGCCGGGCAGCAAGGCCCCCAGTGTGGGCTGGGGGCCAGGCCGGGCAGGGAGACCCCTGGTGTGGGACCGGGCAGGGAGGCCCCGGTGTGGGCTGGGGGCCAGGCCGGGCAGCGAGGCCCCTGGTGTGGGCTGGGGGCCAGGCCAGGCCCCAGTGTGGGCTACGGCCCTCACCCACCGCGCCTGCTCGGCAGCTGGGGGCCCTGACCCCGCTCCACATCGCCGCCGCCCTTCCCGGCGAGGAGGGCGTCAAGATCACCGAGCTCCTGCTGCACTCCATCACCGACGTGGACGCCCAGGCGGCCGACCAGGACCACGTGTACAAGCCCAACAAGGTGTGTGGCCGCCCTGCGGCGGGCACCCCCGCAGGGCCTCCCTCTCAGAGCCACGGGTGGAGACGGGCGGCACTGGCTCCCAAAAAGCCAGCAGCGTGGCGAGCTCGGCTTGTTTCCACGCCAACCAGCAGGAATGATTGACTGGCGTGGTGAGCTAAGCAGCTGTGTGCTGACGTGGCTCAGCGCGGCGCGGGGGGTGTGCTAGGAAGAGGGGGCCCGTGAGCCCCCACGTCCGGAGGCAGAGACCGTTCCACTGTGTCCCCGGCCCGGCCTCCTCAAGCAGGAGCCTGGCGGTCTCGCTGGGTCAGGGCCCTGCTCTGGCCCTGCTGCTGTCCCGTCCCCGCGGCAGTCGGGCCTCCTGTGGCCCCTCGTTGCCCCCTGGCCTCTTGCCTGCTGCTCTCTGAGAAGCCAGGCCCCTGAGGGCTCTGGGCTCCACTCTGCAGGGAGAGGCCGTGGCCAGGCCTGGCTCCTTGCATCAGTGGGCATTGTGTCCACGTGGACAGCACGGCTGGCACTGCCCAGGGCCCCAGGACCCAGGGACCAGGGAGTCCGGGTCCCCAGTGCTCCCGGGCTGTGGCTGGGCCAGGTGGACCCCCGCCCCGGCTGCAGGCAGGCCCATTCTGGGAGCTGCTGCAGCAGGTTCTGGGAAGCCAGAGGGGGGCCCGACGAGGCATGCGACTGTGAGGGTGTTGGTGGCAGCTGGGGCTGTGTCCCCCGTTCACGCTCTGCCGCTGCCTTTTCCACAGCAGGGCCGGACCCACAGCCCCCTCCCTGCAGGGCTGCCTGCCCTTGTGGGCTCTGAGAGGTCTCCAGCCGTGGGCTGTTGGCACCTCACATGCTCCGTGAGGGCCCAGTCCCTCCTCTGCAGGCGGGCGTGGTCTGTGGCTGTGGCCTGTGGCCTGTGGCCTGGGCAGGACCCCCGCCCCCACTGCCTCTGGCCCGGGCCCCAGGGGTGGGGTGGCGTCAGCTGCTGTCACAGGGCAGGCCTGGCTCTGAGGGGCTCTGCTGCCGTGGCCTGGCCGTGGCCACGTGGCACCTGGGGGTGCTTGGGCCACAGCGTGGCTCCGTCTGCCCACAGATGGACCTGCAGTCCTCAAGCCTGAAGCTGAGCAACGAGCCCGGACCGCCCAGCACCTACTACAGCCCGCACACGAGCGTCCCGGAGGAGGGGGGCAGGACGGCGCTGCACGTGGCCTGTGAGCGCCAGGACAATGACCAGGTCAGTGTGGGCGGGGCTGCTTCCCGGCCCTGCCCGAGACAGAGGGACGGGGCCCCGGCGGGAAGCAGCGAGCTGTTTGCATGTGTGAGGGCCTTTGCTGTGCACACGGGTGGTGTGTGCACACGGGTGTCTGTTAGTATACATGCGTGGTGCTGGCGTGTGTGTGCACACGGGTGGTGTGTGCACACGGGTATCTGTTACACATGCATGATGCTGGCGTGTGTGTGCACACGGGTGTCACTGTTAGTACACATGTGTGATGCTGGCGTGTGTGTGCACACGGGTGGTGTGTGCACATGGGTGTCTGTTACACATGCATGATGCTGGCGTGTGTGTGCACACAGGTGTCTGTTACACATACATGATGCTGGCGTGTGTGTGCACACGGGTGTCACTGTTAGTACACATGTGTGATGCTGGCGTGTGTGTGCACACGGGTGTCACTGTTAGTACACATGTGTGATGCTGGCGTGTGTGTGCACACGGGTGGTGTGTGCACATGGGTGTCTGTTACACATGCATGATGCTGGCGTGTGTGTGCACATGGGTGTCTGTTACACATGCATGATGCTGGCATGTGTGTGCACACAGGTGTCTGTTACACATGCATGATGCTGGCGTGTGTGTGCACACGGGTGGTGTGTGCACATGGGTGTCTGTTACACATGCATGATGCTGGCGTGTGTGTGCACACGGGTGATGTGTGCAATGGGTGTCTGTTACACATGCATGGTGCTGGCGTGTGTGTGCACACGGGTGGTGTGTGCACATGGGTGTCTGTTAGTACACATGCATGGTGCTGGCGTGTGTGTGCACACGGGTGATGTGTGCAATGGGTGTCACTGTTAGTACACTGTGCCGTGTGTACTGAGTGTGGCCCTGGGCAGTTTCTTTCTGTGGGACTTTGGGAGCAGCCGGCTTGGGCTCTGTCTCCTGCTGCAGACCCCCTGTGTCACCCCAGCCTGCCTCTGCCACGGGCCCCGGGGGCCGTCCCCTCTGAGCCGTATCCGCTGTCAGGCGGGGCAGGTGCTTGGCAGGTGGGGTGGACGCCACTCAGGGGTGACCCCGGTGGGGGTGGGGCGGGTGGAAGCCAAGTGCCGGGCCTGCCGTGCGGTGGCCAGGGCGGCCCAGGCTGGTTCGCCAGGGAGCACACAGACGCCGAGGCTGTTCACCCCCGTGGAAGGAGCTAAGGGCCGACCTCTGGGCCTGAGGCAGGCAGTTTGGTTGCCACGTGCAGGCGTGGGGCTGTGGGTGAGGGAGTGTCGTGTGTGCGAGTGGATGCGTGGGCCACTCTGGGCGTGGGAGGGACAGGCCCACTGGCCAGTGCTTCCTCTGTGGGTGGGGGCGGGGGGTGGGTGTGCCTTGGGCTGAGTCCACTGCCCGTGCAGGGCTCTGAGCAGAGCCTCCAAGAATCCACGCTAGGACTCGGGAGTGAGGCTTCCTGGGAGCAGGCTGGTGACGGCCCCCAGCCAGTGAGGACCTGGCCTGGGCACTCGCACACGTGTGCTCGTACTGAGTTCTGACCCGGAAGTTAAGGGGTAATAGTGTGGAGGCATTCAGCGTGACAGCAGCAGTCAAGGGCAGATGGCTGTGTTGAGGACATGAAGGCTGCAGCAGTCCAGCCATCACGTCTGCCTTCTGGTTGGGAGAGGAAGAAGGAAGGGACGCTGTCCCAGGACACCGTCAGCAGTCATCTGCTGGTGACTCATTGGCAGTGGCCTTGCAGGTCGGCTGGGAGGCCCCTGGGGTCCACCACTCCAGACGGGAGCAGTCCCAGCAGAGTGGTCAGTGCCATGTCAGATTGAGGAGGGTCCTTGCCCTGGGGAAGGCGGAGCTCGGGGCCGCTGCCTGTGGACACTGAATGGAGGACGTCGAGAGGGGAATGGGTGTGTGGTGAGCAGGAGCGAGCCTGCTGCGGCCCTGGGCGGCGCAGGGGCAGAGGGGCCCAGCACAGGCACCTGGCAGTGCGTGAGGCCTGCCAGCCAGAGATGGGCTCCTCCCGGGTCCCGGCTCCTGGGGGGCACCTCCCCTGGCCCTGCTGTGACATCAGCTGGCTTCACCGCTCCCTGTCCGTCACCAGCTTTAAGTCAACCAAGCAACCACGGCCTCCTGATCTCCACCTGGAAACCAGGATGTTAGGGAAACACCCGTCCACCCACCCGTCCACCCTCCCACCCAACTGTCCGTCTCCACCCATCCACCCACCCACTCATCCATCCACTCACCTGCCTGTCCACCCGTCCATCTGTCTACCCACCCACCCATCCGTCCGCTCACCTGTCCGCCCACCCACCCATCCGTCCGCTCACCTGCCTGTCCACCCGTCCACCTGTCCACCCACCCATCCGTCTGCTCACCTGTCCACCCACCCAGCCATCCGTCTGCTCACCTGTCCACCCACCTACCCACCCATCTGTCTGCTCACCTGCCTGTCCACCCACCCATCTGTCTGCTCACCTGCCTGTCCACCCGTCCATCTGTCCGCCCACCCAGCCATCCGTCTGCTCACCTGCCTGTCCACCCAGCCATCCGTCTGCTCACCTGCCTGTCCACCCGCCCACCCGCCCGCTGTTGAGAGCGCCTTCTGAGCGCCAGGCCGGGTGTGGCGTGGAGGCACGTGAGTGCGCGCGCTGCCTTGTGGCGTGCGGTCTCTGCTCACCGCGGGTGCCCCGGGCTGGGGTGCGCCTCTGACGTGCTGTGCTCTTGCCTCTGCCCCGCCCAGTGTGCCACGGAAGTAGTCCGGCTCCTTCTGTCCCACAGGGCGAACCCTAACACGCTGTGGAGTGGGCACTCCCCACTGTCGCTGTCCATCGCCAGTGGGAATGACCTGGTGAGCGTGGCAGGGTGGGGTGGGGACGGCTGGGCCGGAGGCGTCCCAGCGGAGGCCTGCGGCGGCTGGTGGCGTTGGGGACACGGCGCGGGCCCTCCGAGGACTCCTCACATGGGCGGGGTTCACTGCACCAGGGCTGGGCCTGGAGGGGCCCTGGGGAGCCAGCCCCCGGCTGAGGCCCTCGGCAGACCGGGCGGCAGTGCCTGTAGCTTGGAGCCGGCGGTGGCCCCGGGGGACAGCTGTCCGCAGCTCGGGCTCGGGAGGCGATGCGGAGGCCGCTGACCAGGCTGTCTGTGTCCAGATCGTGAGGGAGCTCCTGTCCCGCGGGGTTGACCCCAACCTGCCCCTGAGCAGAGGCCTGGGGAGCGCCCTGTGCGTGGTCTGCGACATCGCCCACGAGCAGCTGAGGAGTACCAGCAGCAGGCTGGCCCTGGTGAGGGGCAGGCTCAGGGGGAGGGGGCCTGGTGAGGGGCGGGCTCAGGGGGGAGGGGGCCTGGGGGGAGGGGGCCTGGTGAGGGGCAGGAGGGCTCTGGGGGGAGCAGGCGGGCCCTGGTGGGGTGTGTGGGGGCCCTGGTGAGGGGCAGGTGGGCCTGGGTGTGGGGGGGCCCTGGTGAGGGGCAGGTGGGCCTGGGTGTGTGTGGGGGGGCAAAGGGGGGCAGGTGGGCCTGGGTGTGTGGGGGGGCCCTGGTGAGGGGCATGTGGGCCTGGGTGTGGGGGGCCCTGGTAAGGGGCAGGTGGGCCTGGGTGTGGGGGGGCCTGGTGAGGGGCAGGTGGGCCTGGGTGTGGGGGGCCCTGGTGAGGGGCAGGTGGGCCTGGGTGGTGGTGGGGCCTGGTGAGGGGCAGGTGGGCCTGGGTGTGGGGGGGCCCTGGTGAGCCGGGAGCAGCCCAGGCCTGAGGAAGAAGGGGTGTCTGGGGTGGGGGCCCTGGTGAGCCGGGAGCAGCCCAGGCCTGAGGAAGAAGGGGTGTCTGGGGTGGGGGCTGGTCCTTGGACTCCTGTTTCCGGCAGTGGAAGCCATTTGTGTCAGCTTGCTCTGGGCTCTCCAAGCCCCAAGGTCTAAATCGTGGAGAAAAGATAAACGTTGTCTTGTTTAATGTTTTGTGGGCCTTAAAGAAGTGTGATGTGGCGAAACCAGTCAGGAGGCCCGGGAAGGAAGTTCGTCTCGGCAAGACCGGGCGTGAGCGAGGGCCAGGCCCGCAGGCGCGGCAGCTCGGCATCGGGCTCCCTGTTGGCAGGGCTGGCACGGAGATGCTGCCGGGTCCGTGGGGTGAGCCCGGTGCCTGAGAGGACCGCCTGACCCCAACACGCTGAGCGCGTCCAGCAGATACCGGGACGGGGAGGGCCCTTTGTCCTTCTGTCCCGTCAGCTGCCTTCCTTGGCCATAAATAAACAAATAAGAATAGAAATTCACAGAGGAGTTGAGAGAGCAGTGCAAGAAGTCCATGCCCCTCCTCCAGCATCCCCAGTGCCCGACCTCTGACCTGACCCGTCTCACTCCACCCTCACCCCATCTCACGCTTTGGCTGGGAGCTCGCCCACCACCCGGGCATGCGTGTCCCAGGGCAGGCACAGCCGGGGCTCACGTGTCCCAGGGCAGGCGCAGCTGGGACTCGCGTGTCCCAGGGCAGGCGCAGCTGGGACTCGCGTGTCCCAGGGCAGGCGCAGCTGGGACTCGCGTGTCCCAGGGCAGGCGCAGCTGGGACTCGCGTGTCCCAGGGCAGGCGCAGCTGGGACTCGCGTGTCCCAGGGCAGGCGCAGCTGGGACTCGCGTGTCCCAGGGCAGGCGCAGCTGGGACTCGCGTGTCCCAGGGCAGGCGCAGCTGGGACTCGCGTGTCCCAGGGCAGGCGCAGCTGGGACTCGCGTGTCCCAGGGCAGGCGCAGCTGGGACTCGCGTGTCCCAGGGCAGGCGCAGCTGGGACTCGCGTGTCCCAGGGCAGGCACAGCTGGGACTCGCGTGTCCCAGGGCAGGCGCAGCTGGGACTCGCGTGTCCCAGGGCAGGCGCAGCTGGGACTCGCGTGTCCCAGGGCAGGCACAGCTGGGACTCGCGTGTCCCAGGGCAGGCACAGCTGGGACTCGCGTGTCCCAGGGCAGGCACAGCTGGGACTCGCGTGTCCCAGGGCAGGCACAGCTGGGACTCGCGTGTCCCAGGGCAGGCACAGCTGGGACTCGCGTGTCCCAGGGCAGGCACAGCTGGGACTCGCGTGTCCCAGGGCAGGCACAGCTGGGACTCGCGTGTCCCAGGGCAGGCACAGCTGGGACTCGCGTGTCCCAGGGCAGGCACAGCTGGGACTCGCGTGTCCCAGGGCAGGCACAGCTGGGACTCGCGTGTCCCAGGGCAGGCGCAGCTGGGACTCGCGTGTCCCAGGGCAGGCGCAGCTGGGACTCGCGTGTCCCAGGGCAGGCGCAGCTGGGACTCGCGTGTCCCAGGGCAGGCGCAGCTGGGACTCGCGTGTCCCAGGGCAGGCGCAGCTGGGACTCGCGTGTCCCAGGGCAGGCGCAGCTGGGACTCGCGTGTCCCAGGGCAGGCACAGCTGGGACTCGCGTGTCCCAGGGCAGGCGCAGCTGGGACTCGCGTGTCCCAGGGCAGGCGCAGCTGGGACTCGTGTGTCCCAGGGCAGGCGCAGCTGGGACTCGCGTGTCCCAGGGCAGGCACAGCTGGGACTCGCGTGTCCCAGGGCAGGCGCAGCTGGGACTCGCGTGTCCCAGGGCAGGCGCAGCTGGGACTCGCGTGTCCCAGGGCAGGCACAGCTGGGACTCGCGTGTCCCAGGGCAGGCACAGCTGGGACTCGCGTGTCCCAGGGCAGGCGCAGCTGGGACTCGCGTGTCCCAGGGCAGGCGCAGCTGGGACTCGCGTGTCCCAGGGCAGGCGCAGCTGGGACTCGTGTGTCCCAGGGCAGGCGCAGCTGGGACTCGCGTGTCCCAGGGCAGGCGCAGCTGGGACTCGTGTGTCCCAGGGCAGGCGCAGCTGGGACTCGCGTGTCCCAGGGCAGGGCCCCCTCTACTTGCAGAGCAGCCTTAGGAAGCTCCCCGTCTTGCTCAGATCGACTTGGGCTCTAATTCAGGTTTCACAGACATTTTGAAGTGGTGCTGTCTGCCCTGCTTGGTTACAGCACAGCTCCCCAGCCCTCCCAAGTCTCATTGCAGCCACCAGCCCAGCCTGGGTTTCCTGCTGGCCGTCCACCTGCAGGCCCTCAGACCCTGCCCTGAGCACTTGGTCTTGCTGGTTCACCCCCTGCCACCCCTGCCATGGGCAGTGGCAGAATCCAGCCCTTCGGTGGGGTCTGTGGAACTCAGCACCTGTGGAAGTTTTTGTCGGAGCCCCAGAGGGGCCGTGAACACTGCTGGTGGCCTCGGGGCACAGGCGTGGGGCTCCTGCCCGGCCACGTAGAACACGCCTGGGCTCTCCCTGCCCAGCACAGGGCAGCCCTCACAGGCAGTCCCCAGCCTCAGTGGTTGCCTGAGAGGCCGGGCTGAAGGCCTTCCATCCAGCTCTGGAACGTTGTGCACCAAGGCAGGAGACCCGCCTGCCATTCCAGAAGTGTGGGCTGACCTCACAGCCAATCATCACCGCGGCTGGAACCTCTCACCACACACAGCACAGGCAGGGCCAGTGATAGGCGTGAGTGTGCCAGGGCTGTTGCAGTTGATTTCTTCTGAGAGGATTCGTTCTGAGAGGAGGAGCGTGGTGGGGGCAAGAGGCGCAGAGTCACCACACAGACCCCGGGAGTCGGGTGAAAGCAGGCCTGAGGCGAGCAGCCCACAGACTCGTTTATTTCAGTTGGTGCAGCTGCTTATAAAGCCAAGGCAGCCAATCCGGTCAAGGGGCAGTCTACGCCCCAACCAATCACAGCCTGTTGCCAGGCAGTTTCCAACGCCATCCAATCACAGCCTGTTGCCAGTCAGGCTCTGTTGCTAGGCAGTTTCTGTTTTCAGCGGCCATCTTGGCATGACCTTGTCACCTCCTCATTCCACCACGGAGGGCCGTGGCTAGAACCTCTCATCACACAGAGCAGGGCCAGTTATAGACGTGAGTGCACAAGGTTGTCTCTGTGCACCACCACTGCGTCTCCCAAGCTGCCCCCGCCGGAGCCCGTGGCCTGCTGGCTACCACTGGGAACTCTGGGTGGCATGAGAGTTTCCCTGCTGCCCCCTGGAAGTTTCTAGATGGCAGAGGATAGTGGCGTTTTGTCTGTTCCTTTCCAAGACATCTAATCTGTCCCTCTCCATTGTGTGGTGCCAGTGGGGAGCCTTGACGTCACCACGCAGCTCAGCGGCACCTTCTTGCCCCTGGCTGCCCCACCCTGTGTCTGTGATTGGCATCTCAGGGAGTGAGTGCGGGTGACGGCAGTGTCCGGGCAGCACCTGCCCTCCCACAGGTGGTGTCCTCAGGCCGCTGTGTCCACAGGCCTGTGTTGAGGACAGAGCCCAGGAGGCCCCTGTGCCCCCTGCTGGGGGGTGTGTCCTTGTGCCTCCCATGTGCCTCTTCCTACACAGGTGGACGAGCTCATTCGCCATGGGGCTGACATCCTGAAGCCGGTGACGCTCACACAGGGGGACAAAGTGGCTGTGGGCACAGCTGTGGACTACGGCTACTTCAAGTTCTTCCAGGTATTGCCTTGAGTGTGTTGCTGTCCCAAGCAGGACCCTGGTGGGGGCCTAGTGCCCCCTAAGGCCCCGCCCTGTCGTAGCAGGGCCCTGTCCCATGCTGGGTGTGGCTGTACCTGCCTCCATCCACCTCCAGGACAGCCCTGAGGTTGGGGGGGGTGCCCAGCATCCCAGTCACTGCCACAGTGGCAGGGCCGGATCAGGCGGGGCGGGTGACCCTCCGGCTGGCCACAGGACCGGAAGATCGCACACTGCCCCTACCACGCGCTGATGCCCGCGGAGCGAGAGACGCTGCTGGCCCGGAAGAGGTTGCTGGAACACATGGGCACCCAGCTGCGCCTGGCCGTCCTCGCCAAGGAGAGCCAGTGGGATGCCAGGGCGCTGTGCCTGAGCAAGAGAGGTGGGTGGGCCGGCGGGACACCAGGGCGCTGTGCCTGAGCAAGAGAGGTGGGCGGCCAGCGGGACGCCAGGGCTCTGTGCCTGAGCAAGAGAGGTGGGCAGCTGGCAGGACGCCAGGACGCTGTACTGGAGCAGAGAGTTGGGCGGGCCGGCGGGACACCAGGGCGCTGTGCCTGAGCAGAGAGGTGGGCGGCCGGAGGGACACCAGGGTGCTGTACTGGAGCAGAGAGGTGGGCGGCTGGCGGGACACCAGGGTGCTGTTCCTGAGCAGAGAGGTGGGCGGCTGGAGGGACACCAGGGTGCTGTGCCTGAGCAGAGAGGTGGGCGGCTGGAGGGACACCAGGGTGCTGTGCCTGAGCAGAGGTGGGCGGGCCGGCGGGACACCAGGGCGCTGTGCCTGAGCAGAGAGGTGGGCGGCTGGCGGGACACCAGGGTGCTGTTCCTGAGCAGAGAGGTGGGCGGCTGGAGGGACACCAGGGTGCTGTGCCTGAGCAGAGAGGTGGGCGGCTGGAGGGACACCAGGGTGCTGTGCCTGAGCAGAGGTGGGCGGGCCGGCGGGACACCAGGGCGCTGTGCCTGAGCAGAGAGGTGGGTGGGCCGAGGACGGACCCAGCAATTGTGCATTGAGCTGCAGCGGACGTGGGGTGCAGCTGGCTCTTTCCGATGCTGATTTCCTCTCCCTTGGGTAAATTCCCAGGAAGGGGATGGCTGGGTCACGTGGCAGGTCTATACTCAGGAGGACTCTCCTCTGAGGAGTCCGCATCCTGTCCTCCACGGTGGCTGCACCAGTTTGCATTCCCACCAACAGTGGTTAGTGTCCCTTTCTCCCCACATCCTCGCCAGCATCTGTTGTTAGTTGATTTCTGTATGTGGGTGATTTTATGTGGGTGAGGCGAAACCTCATTGTGGTTTTGATTTGCATTTCCCTGACAGCTAGTGATCATAAAAATTTTTTTCATGTGTTTGTTGCCTGTTTGGATTTCCTCTGTTGAAAATGTCTGTTTAGGTCCTTGGCCCATCTCTTAAGTGGGTTGTTTGTTTTGTCGTTGAGTTTCTTGATCCCTTTGTAGATTCTGGATATTAACCCTTTATCAGCTGCACACTTTGCAAATATTTTCTCCCATTCTGTCGGTTGCCTCTTCGCTTTGCTGAGTGCTTCTTTTGCAATGCAGGAGCTTCTCAGCCTGATGTAATCCCATTTGTCCGTGTTGGCTTTAGCTGCCTGTGCCTCTGGGGGCTTCTCCACGAAGGCTTTGCCTGTGCCAGTGTCTTGCAGAGCGTCCCCCATGATCCCTAGTAATTTGATGGTATAGGGGAGTAGATTTAGGTCTTTGATCCGTGTTGAGTGGGTTTTGTGTAAGGTGTAGGGTGGGTCCTGTTCTATATTCCTGCACGTGGAATCCAGTTCTCCCAGCACTGTTTGTTGAAGAGACTGTCCTCCCTCCAGGGGTTGGTTTTAGCTCCTTTGTCAAACATAAGTTGGTTGTAGATGTGTGGATTGACTTCTGGGTTTCTTTTTTTTTTTTGACAGGCAGAGTTAGACAGTGAGAGAGAGAGAAAGAGAGAGAGAAAGGTCTTCCTTCCATTGGTTCACCCCCCAAATGACCGCTACGGCTGGCGTGCTGCGCTGATCTGAAGCCAGGAGCCAGGTGCTTCCTCCTGGTTCCCATGTGGGTGCAGGGCCCAAGCACCTGGGCCACCCTCTACTGCCTTCCTGGGCCACAGCAGAGAGCTGGACTGGAAGAGGAACAACTGGGACAGAACTGGTGCCCCAACCAGGACTAGAATCCAGGGTGCCGGTACCATAGGCGGAGGATTAGCCTAGTGAGCCACGGCGCCAGCCGACATTCTGGGGTTTCTATTCTGTTCCATTGGTCTGCACATCTGTTTTTGAGCCAGTACCGGGCTGATTTGATGATAACTGCCCTGTAGGAGGTCTGAAATCTGGTATTGTGAAGCCTCCGGCTTTGTTTTTGTTGTTTAAGGTTGCTTTAGCTATTTGGGGTCTCTTGTGTTTCATTATGAATTTTAGCATCATTTTTTCTAGATATGAGAAGCATTTTGTTGGTATTTTGATTAGGATAGCATCAAATCTGTAAATTGTTTGTGGTAGCTGGACATTGTGATGATATCGATTCTTCTAGTACATATACTTCAAATGCTACAAAACATTGTTGAATAATATTAAAGACGATCTAAATAGATGGAAAGGCAGCCCGTGATCATGGATTGAAAACTTACTGTTGGTAACAAGGGAACTGCTCCCAGACAAGAGCAGGCTCAGCACAGCTCCTCCAGGATCTCAGCTGTCAAGTTCTCTCCCGTTCACGTGGGGCTGCAGGCGCCGTGATGGCAGCAGCAACCTCGGGCCGGAAGAACAACGTTGGAGTCCCCTTCTCCAGTTTCAGACGAAGTCGGTGCCACACAGAGCAGAGCAGCCGAGTGGAACGGAGGGCCCCCAAGTAAGCACACATTTCCGTGCTTGGCTGGTTTTCAGTGAGGGCCTTGACGTCACACAGTGGGATGAAGACGGGACATGTGCTGGGGCAACTGGGCGTTTGTGGTGGAATGAGAAGGCCATGCCAAGATGGCCGCTGACAATGGAGCCTGCCTGGCAATAGGCTGTGATTGGATGGCTTCGGATACTGCCTGGCAACAAGGTGTGATTGGTTAGGGCATAGACCGCCCCTTGACTGGATTGGCTGCCTTGGCTATATAAGCTGCTGCACCAACTGAAATAAATGAGTCTGTGGGCTGCTTGCCTCTGGCCTGCTTTCACCCAACTCCCGGGGTCTGTGTGGTGACTCCACGCCTCTTGCCCCACCATGCTGTTCCTCTCAGAATGAATCCACAGCAACAGGCATCCACAGGCAGAAGAGTGACGCCAGCCACCCTCCTCCTCGCCCCCTACCACAGATGGCTGACCTTGGATCAGAGACCTAAGTGTGGGGGCGTTGGAGGGAGAGCTCTTGACCCTGGACTTGGCCGGGTTCCTGGGTTTGATACTGAAAGCCTGGACTGCACGCATGATCAAAATGAAAGCCTTTAGTATTTTAGAGGCCGCTGTGGAGAAACTGCAAGCACAGTTCACATAGCCCCCGTGAAGAGAGAGGGCCTGTGCCAGCCATGTTCCTCGCAGAGACCTGTGTGACCCCGAGGCGAAGGCAAATAACCAGGCCTCAGGATGGACAGGGGGTGGCAGGGACTTCACGCAGCTCGTGCGAAGTGCAATTAAAAGATACGCTCATTTTGGTGCAAAAAATGGCCGTGCATATGAGTGTGAGTAGAAATTTCTTCAAAAAAGACACTGATGGCCAACAAAACAAGCAACGATGCTCAATACTGAGTTACTGGAGCTGCACAGACTGCACTGAGGCATCACCTCGCCCCGGGTGGGGTCTGGCCCCACTGTCAGGCGCTCAGTCTGAATGTGGGGCTTGGAGCCGGGGCCTTGCACTCAGAAGAGACACACACACACTCGCACACACACTCACACAGACACACCTACCACCACACACGCACTCACACAGACACACCTACCGCCACACACGCACTCACATATAGGGACACCTACCACCCCACACTCACACATAGACAGACACACTGACATACACACCACACACATATGCACCCACACACATACACACCACACATAGACACACCCACTGCCACACACACACATATGCACACACATACACCACACACACTATATATCGCCCATACCCACACACGTACACACACATATGCACACACACATATGCACACACACCCACCCACCCATCCCCCCACACACCCCCCACACAAAAGCACCCTCCACATACACACAACTTACACACACACCCCACACACATATGCACACACACACACACCCATCCCCACACACACACCCCACACCCATAAGCACCCCCCACGTACACACAACCTACACACACATACACACACATATGCACACACACCCCCCACCCACCCATCCCCACACACACCCCACACCCATAAGCACCCCTAAATACACACAACCTACACACACATACCACACACATGCACACACACAGACCATACACATAAGCACCCCCCACATACACACAACCTACACACACACATGCACCCCACACACATATGCACACACATGCACCCCACACACATATGCACACACACATGAACACACACACCAATCCCCCCACACCCCACACACATAAGCACCCCCCCACATAACAACCTACACACACATACACACATATGCACACACACACCATACACACATATGCACACACACACACGTGCTTCCTGCCTTGCTCCGCAAACACTGCCTTCAAGGCCGTCACAGACCAGCCCCTGCCCAGCTGAGGGTTTTTTTATAGTCAGACAGCACTCACAAGTGTCAGGAAGTCGCAGCGCTCAGTGTGGCTGAGGCTGTGGGGAAGTCGCAGCTGGTGACCGTGGAAAAGGCTGTAACGCTTTGGGGGGTGGCCCGGCTGCGCCTCGGGGCGTTAAGCATGGAGCCAGTCTGTGGCCCAGCCATTCCCTCCTCTGCCTGCCGTTAGCCACAGTGACGAAGACACCATCCATGCAGAATCACAAGTGGAAAGTGATACGTGCCCAGCAACCGGTGAACGAAGGACCTGGGGTCCCTCGTGGGTTGCCATGTCGCTCAGCCGCAGGGGGGGGCACGGGCCCTCGCTTGCCAAGCGGGCGAGCCTCGGCATCAGCGCTGGTGGGAGGAGCCAGCGGTAGGAGCCCCCGCGTCTTGTGATTCTGTTGATAGGAAAGGCGCGGGACAGCAGGGGTGCTGTGGAGGCAGAGGGACACCGTGGTTGCTCAGGGCCGGGGGCCGGGAGCCAGGTGGTGTTCTGGGTGCTGGCCGTGTTCCCCAGCTGGTGGTGCTGGTGCTGGCCCCAGGGGGCCGTAGCATTGTTCATTGACACGGGGGCTTTGAGTGATCTCCCCGTAAAGTGGAGTTTTGATAACAGTCCCGCCTCTGTGGCACACGGAAGTCCCTCTCTCCGTTGTCACACACCTGGATTTTGGAGAAGTGACTGACAGCCGACGCTGTCACAGACCAGGCTAGAAGCACTCCCCTGTCCTGTGGCTGCACTGTCGCACAGCAGCGAGGGGAGTGGCCTTGGGCGCTGGGCGGGCAGGGAGGGTTGGGCGAGGAGCAAGGGGCGCCCACCGTCTCACTCCGGGCCGGCTGCTGTCTCTGAGGCTCCTGACGTAAGGGGCAGCAGGCCTGTGGGACCAGCTTTCTCGTGGTGGCTGACATGGTGTTCAAGGACAGGGAGCTGAGGCCCGTGGTGGCGCCCTGTGTGGTCCTGTGGAAGTTACTGCTCGGGGGTTCTTGGCTACTGTGCCCCTGCCGCCAGCTGCCAGAGAGCAGGCCAGGCGTGTCCCCTCTGCAGAGGGGCTGTGAGCTGGGCAAGGCTGAGAGTAGCTAGTGTGGTGGCCAGGGGGACCCTGCAGGGGTGAGGTGTGGATGGCCAGTGCAGGTTGACCGGGAGGCTGCAGATAAGAGGGCGTGGGTGGGGGTGTGGGGGGAGCCTGAGGGCTGAGCCCCCTCCCGGGAGCCTGGGCCCACCCCACTCTGCCTCCATGCTCCTGCTGCGGTGCCTGCCTTCCCGCAGTGCGCAGGGAGGTGGCGTCCACTGTGCTGGCCCTACCCCGTTGCTGACGTGGGTCTGTTGCAGCGGAGCTGATCTCGAGCCACAGGCTGAGGAAGAGGAACTCCAGCCTGCCCAGGACGCTGAGCATGGAAGAGCCGGAGAGGCAAGTGCTGCCCGGGGCCCGGGGCCTGGGGCCCCCCACTCCCACGCCCACACAGGACAGCTTCCCTCCGTCTGACCCTGCAGTGCTGGGCCCTGCCCAGGCAGCCCTGATCACGCTGATACGACGTGAAAACCTGGTTCCCTGGTTCTGCAGAGCGTTCTCTGCTCCTTTCCTTAATAGGCCCTGAGCGAGTGACTACGCAGCTGTGTGTGCACAGCCCCACCTGCAGGGCTGTCAGAGCTGTGTGTGCACAGCCCCACCTGCAGAGCTCCCAGAGCTGTGTGTGCACAGCGCCACCTGCAGGGCTGTCAGAGCTGTGTGTGCACAGCGCCACCTGCAGGGCTCTCGGAGCTGTGTGTGCACAGCGCCACCTGCAGGGCTCTCGGAGCTGTGTGTGCACAGCGCCACCTGCAGGGCTCTCGGAGCTGTGTGTGCACAGCCCCACCTGCAGGGCTCTCGGAGCTGTGTGTGCACAGCGCCACCTGCAGGGCTCCCAGAGCTGTGTGTGCTTGGCTGAGTTGGACCTGTGTCCTGTGTCCTGCTGTATGACCAGTGTGGTTTGCTAGCTGTGGCACAGGACCACAGCAGTGAGCAGAACAGTGCGTTCTGTGTGGCGCTGCTCGGGACACGGGTCCCAGGCAGCTCCTGGTGGGGCGCAGGTTCACTGAGCCCGGCCCCTGCCTTGCAGCGTCCCCTTCTTCAAGTTCTGCTACCACTGTGGCCGCTCCATCGGGGTCCGCCTCTCGCCCTGCACGCGCTGCTACGGGATCCTGACGTGCAGCAAGCACTGTAAGACCAAGGCCTGGGCCGAGTTCCACAAGAAGGACTGCAGTGACTTGGTGGCCATCGGTAGGTCGGGGTGGGCGGCGCTGGCTGGGCCTGCGGCCTCCACATTTCCTCTAGGACTTCCCGAGTGGCCAGGCTGGGCTGTTGGGCCCTGCCCCGTGTGACAGCAGTGTCCAGGGAGCTGGGACTGGTGCCTGGGCTGCCGTCCTCCTATGGGCTCTGTTCATACCTGGGGGCTCTTTGTTGGACACCCCTGCCCCTTGACCTCTGGGCACTTGGTGTTGGGGCTGCTTCTGGGGGTTTCCTCTCGGCCTACCCCCGGTCCTGTGTGATGGTGGACATCCAGAGGTGTCTGTTTCTGGGCTCCGTCGAGGCAGGAGATGCCCGAGCCTGGGTGTGGAAGCTGTGGGGTGGCTTCCGCCTTGAGCCTTTGTGGGTGCCGGGTCCCAGGTGGGGGTGCAGAGGAGCCCGGGGCCACCTGAGCACCCTCTCGCCACACTCCTGCCCTTGCACCATGCCC
Source organism: Oryctolagus cuniculus (assembly GCF_964237555.1). Lineage (NCBI taxonomy): Eukaryota > Metazoa > Chordata > Mammalia > Lagomorpha > Leporidae > Oryctolagus > Oryctolagus cuniculus. The sequence continues at coordinate 913,148 of NC_091434.1, forward strand.
GGGAAGCCGTGCCTGCCCGTCACCCACATTCTGTCCTGGTAAAGCGGGTTCTCACCGGCAGACACCTGCCGTGGGTGCACCCCTGACTGGTCACAGCCTCTTGGCCCGCAGACCCTGGGGCAGGCGGCCCTTTGCCGAGGCGTGCTCACAGCTAACACTGGGGCCTCCTGTGGAGTGGGCATTGTGGGGCCAGGACCAGGGGCTGCAGCCCTCAGGGTGGGGCTCCGGCACCGCTGTGGCTGCGCTGGGGCAGAGCGCTCTGTCCAGGGCGTGGGGCTCGGCGGCTGCAAGGCCAGGACCAGGGCCTCCTCTTCAGGCTCCCTCTCCCCTCCCCCACACCCGTTCCCCCAGGGCCCTCTCCCGAGGCCGAGCTCTGGAAGGGGGAAGGATCCCTGTGATGGAGGAGGGAGCAGCGCTGGAGGCCCATGGCCAGGGGAGGGGCCCAGGGTCACGCCCCCTGCCTGCCGCCTGCCCCTGGGGCCACCTCTCGGCTGCTGGACCTGGCGGCCACCTCCAGCCCGGCCCAGAGTCTCCCTCTGACCTCGCAATAAAGTGGCCCCCAGGGTGTGCGTTCACCTGCACCCTGGGACAGGCCTCCAGCTTCTAGAACTTCCGTACGCTGTGTGCTGGCCATGCCCCTCGGCCCTCACCTCTGCCCTGCGCCCCGCCCCCGGCGGCTCCAGCCACTGCCTTCCCTGGGCTAACGGCTCCCTGCTGCCGCCCGCAGACCTCACATTTGGTGTTCCATGTGCGTGTGCTGTGTGAGTGTCCGCCCCATGCCGGTGTGTTCTGGAGGACCATGGACACGGCACTCAGTGGCCATGAGGGGGAGGGCACAGGGCACCAGGAAGGAGCCCTGTCAGGGCAGACACAGCGATGGACCTGACCCCTGCTCTCTGGCGCTCCTGGGCTCTGCGCCGGGGGAGGGTGCTGTGGGCAAGGCGGGGTCCACGTCCCCATCCCAGGTCCTGCACTTTACAAACACCGTGCTCAGAGGGAGGATAGGGAAACACGTGTGTGGGCCTTGCCCAGGAATAGAGTGGGCAGGGGAGGGAAGGGGGGGTGGGGAGGGAGAGGAAGGGAAAGAGGGAGGGGCGGGGGAGGGAGAGATCCTCTGAGCCTCGGCAGGAGACGGAGCCCCTCCCCATCGCTGGCCTCTTAGGAGGTCAGAAAGAGGAATCCTTACTTGGTACCACCCCTGGGTCCTGGGGAAGGGGTCATTTGACTGACAGGTGGAATTACACAGGGCGGGGAGGTGTGGATTCCAGCTGTGGCCCGGTGGAGCTCCCTGCTGTATCCCACATGAGGGGCGCCAGGCTTTTCAGGGGGCTCCCCCTGGACGCAGGGCTGGGCCTCTATACCCCAGCATGGGCCAGGCGCCGGCCACAGGTCGTCCCAGAGGTGAGCTGGGCCCCTGCCATTCTGGGTGCAGGGGCTCGGCGAGGGGTGGATGTGGGTGCCCCAGCTTGCACGGCGTCTGCTGGAAAGGGAAAGGGGTACAAGGGCGCTGCAGAAACTGTGGGAAGTGGAATTGGAAGCTGAGTTTCTTGGGGTGCGCGTTTTCCATGAAGTGTTGAGCACCCTGCCTTGCTGGTCCTGTCCTGGTCAGAGAGTGTGCAGACAGAAAAGCAAGCAGGAGTCACTGAGGGACTGACCCCGCCAGCCCAACTGCACTTGCAAAGCGCAGCTGCTCCACCCGGACACACACAGAACATGGCAAGGGCACACGGACACGTGTGAGGCTGCCAGGAGGACCACCCCTGTGTGTTCTCAGCTAGGCCTGGAAAATCCTTTGCCATTAAATATTTTTCTACATCTTCCCTAAATTAAAAGCACTTATTTAAAGTCTTGATTATGTAGGCAGTGTAGGCTTATTGTTTATAAAAGGCAAAAATGAAATATTCCTCAAAGACAAGAATTTTGAGCTTACACTTTCATCTGTGCTGGAACCTGTGCACACACATGCACTTTCCATGTAACACATCCTCACACTTGCACACGTGCACTTCTGCATGTATGCATCCTCACGCACACATGTGCACTTTCTCATGTACACATCCTCACCTGCACACATGTGTACTTTCCTATGTACACATCCGCCCACACATGCACATTCCCATGTATACCTCCTCACGTGCCTGCACACACGTGCATTCACATGTGCACATCCTCACACCTGCACACACCTGTACTTTCCCATGCACACATCCTCACACCTGGACACGCATGTACTCTCCCATGGACACATCCTCACATACATGCTCACACATGCACTCACGTGTACACATCCTCCCACCTGCACACATGTACTTTCCCATGTACACATTCTCACACCTGGACACGCAGGTACTCTCCCATGGACACATCCTCACATACATGCTCACACATGCACTCACGTGTACACATCCTCCCACCTGCACATATGTACTTTCCCATGTACACATCCTCACACCTGGACACGCATGTACTCTCCCATGGACACATCCTCACACACCTGCTCACACATGCATTCACGTGTACACATCCTCACATACCTGCTCACACGTGCATTCACATGTATACATCCTCACACACATGCTCACACATATGTACTTTCCCATGTACACATCCTCACACCTGGACACGCATGTACTCTCCCATGGACACATCCTCACACACCTGCACACACATGTACTTTCCCACGGACACATCCTCACACCTACACACACATGCATTCACATGTACACACCCTCACACACATGCTCACACATTCACATGTGCACATCCTCACACCTGCACACATGTGCACTTTCCCATGTGCACACCATCACATACCTGCTCACACGTGCATTCCCATGTACACATCCTCACACACATGCTCACACATGTGTGCTTTCCCATGGACACATCCTCACACCAGACACGTGTACATATCCTCACACACATGCTCACACAGCTGCACCCCATAGTTTCTCATGAGTACTTCATACACTGCTGACTGGTTTCTGTCAGCCGCCTACTTTCTACACTCTGCGTGTCAGCCAGCGTGGTGCCTGGTTGTAGGCATGCCATGATGTGTTTTCACGCCTTAAAGGGTGTGTACACGCGCCGTCTCCTGTCTGTTGTGCCCTTTGTGAAATAAGTCAGTGTTAGCAGTGTGGTCGACTGTGTTCTCAGAGTGCTCTTTGAGGTTCAGGTGGCGGGCGAGGGTCCCTCTGCACCTCTCACTGCTGAGCTGTGGCTTCCACGTGGCTTTGTCCATGTGCAGAGGCGACCCCCCCCATTCCCTTCTGTTGGAGAGTTCAGCTTCCTGGCATTGAGATGGCTCTCCAAATGGTAGCAGTCCTTCCTGCCTTGTATGGGCAGAACCTTCTGGCAGCTAGAACTTGGCTGTGCCGAGTGCTTCTCCTTCGCGTTTCTGAGCTGTCCCTGGAGCCTGACCTGCCGAGGGACGGGTGGATGAGGAGTGGCGGGCACTCATGGCCTCACGTGCCCAGGTCTTTACAGCCGCTTTGTGCATGACTGTGATAGTCTTGCTCATAAGGCACGGGAGCCTCCTCGCTAGATCTTCCCCCAGATGGGCAGTGGACTGGGTGCCCCTCCCCTGGGTCACACGCGCCTCCTGTCCTGGGTGCTGCAGGTGCCCCTGTGGCTGTGCACCTGCCGACCAGACCTCCCTCTCCTCAGGGCCCCCGAAAGGCACCAGCCACCACCACTCTTTCCGATGAATTAGCGATTGTCAAGACCAGAAATGTCTTGGGGACTTGTGCCCTTTGTGGGCTGGCTGGGTGCCCAGGGCCCCCAGGTCCCGGCCCCTAGGGCTGAGGCAGGACTGTGCTTGGCTCCTGGGCTGTCAGAGATCACTCGTCCTCCTCACCGGGCACTCAGCACAGCTCTGCCCCCAACGCCCGCTCAGTCCAGCCACTTCTAGAACCTTTTGCCATCACCTCCCCTGTCCTACTTGTGGTCTCACAGCCCTGCCGGCCCCAGGGCAGCTCCTCCCACCCTTGCCTGCTGGGCCCAGGGCCTCCCAGCAGCCACCATGCCCTGCTGCCCATGAGGCCCGGCCCAGCTGCCTGCCCCTTGCTGCTCCGGTCTCCTCTCTGGGTCACACCTGTAGGGAGCCCGTCCTCTGTCCCTGCTGCCTGAGAGCCTGCGTGCCAGGGGAGAGCTGCGTGGGATGGTGGCTGCTAGATAGGGGGGTGTGGGCAGGGGCTGGGACTGAGTCCAGCACTGTGTCAGCAGCTGGGGGCCCTTGCCTCTGCCCTGTGTCCCCCACGTGTTGGACGGCAAACTCTGCCAGGCAGGAGCTGTTGGCTCAGGGCGGGGGCCCAGCTGCTGACTCAGTGGCCGGCACATGGAGGCCACATCCCCCAGTGGACAGGTGGCTCTGCAGGGAGGTCCGTCCCTCTCATGGTCACATGACGACCACATTGTCCCCGCACGTGGTGAAGGAGACCTGCACCGTGGCCACTGTGGTGGCTGCCACGGTCTCTGCAGGTGGAGGTGGCGAGTCCTTCGGCCTGGCAGCCTTAGGTGGCAGTGGCGGAGGGGACAGTGGTAGTGGTGGCAGTGGTGGCTTTAGGTGGCAGTGGCTGTGGCAGTGATGGGCACTCGCGGCCTTGTGGGCACACAGTGACTGTCTCTCAGGTGGACACAAGGCGCTCACTCCTCTCCATAGATGATTGGACTTCCACGTTTGCTCTTCGGTCATTCTATAAGTGTGGCTTCATTTCTGGCCCGGGAACCTTTACCTGTTGCTTGCCCTCGCCCAGCCTGGTCCCTGCCTGCTGGCTCCAGGGTGCGTCTTCCTACCCAGCCCCCGCTCCACCCTCACAGCCCCACGACCTCTGACGGCTCCAGCCACAGCTCTTCTTCCTCTTCATTCACTTGGAGCATCCGGTTTGCCTGGGATTTGGTTTCCTCCATCTTCAGAATATTCCAGAACCTGGCCAGCTCTCCCGGAGTCGTAGCAGTCACTGCAGCGTCTGGGGAAGGTAGAGGGACCGTGTGACCCCCAGCCCCGCTGTGTGCATGCCAGGCCTCATGTGTGGGAGAGGCCAGCAGTGCCCAAATGGGGGAGCAGCTGGGTCTGGTAGAGAGCCTCGGGGTGTCGCCGGCTCTGTGGTCAGCGTCCCCTCTATGGGCCAGGCTGTCGGAGTCCAGCGCCCAGAGTGCTCTGAGCAAGCGGCACCCACCCCTGGGCTACCACCCCAGGCCCTGCCCTTCCAGAAAGTTCTCAGCTGCTCCTGCGCTGAGCTCCGGAGGACTGAGCGGACCACCTGCCCCGGCCCCTGCTCCAGCCCCTGCCCTGGGCTCTGCTTCCTCCTCTCCCTCCCCGGCGTGTGTCCTGGGGGCTCTCCCGGCCCGGCCTGTGGCTCTCGTGGGTGCCCAGCCCTTTTCTGCCCCAAGGCCCATCCTGGCTCTGCAGGAAGAAGCAGGAATGCTGGGGCCTTTTCTGCCCTCCCCGGACACACCCAGCCGGGGAGTCCCTGGGGTGGAGACGCTGGGGTGCTGGGGCTTGAGTCTGCCCTGCTGGGAGGACCTGGTGTCCCCTCCCTCAGGCTGAGGCCAGCAGTCCGCCCCCCTGACCCTCTGCTGTCTGCCCTGCTCCTCCACAGCCCCCGCGCGCCTGGACTCTCGGGTCCTCTCCTGGGCGGGACTGGGCTCAGCACCAGCTCACGGCCCCCCACCCCAGTCTGGGGAGGAGGCGCGGCCGCCTGCCCAGTCCCACGGCGTCCATGAAGTGAGGCTGGATGGGGAGGGCAGAGGGCAGGATTCGGGTCTGATTTGGAAGGGAAGCCGGGCCAGAGGGGCTGTGGAGAGGCAGGAGGAGGCAGCAGTGTCCGAGCTGGACAGGCCCCTGAGAGACAAGGACCAGGCAGGCCGGGGACCCTTGGGTGCCGAGGGGCTGACGGGCCCCACACGGAGGGGCCCCATTTCAGACTGGGGCAGGGTGGGCTGCCCTTTCGGGGAGTGGGCAGCTGCCTGGAGCTTGGCCAGGTGACCATCAGCGGGGGCTGCCAGTGGAAGCAGGTGTGGAGTCTGAGAGGGGAGGAGGCCGGGGTGGGGCTCGGGTTCCGGCCCAGAAGACTGTGATGAGACAAAGGGCCCGGAATGTGTGGGCGTCTGGAGCCCCGTGCTCTGTGGAGGTGCAGGCAGCATAGCTGAGGGCCCAGCCTGCTCCCCCGGAGTCCCTGTGCCCCGCCCGCCACAGCCCAGGCCTGGCTGCCTTCAGTGACCACCCCTGCTCCTCCCGCTGCGCGGGGCTTGTGCTCCTCACGGAGGCTCGAGGGACGCGGATCCACCTGTGCGATATTAAAACTAGAACCACGCCACGTCAGGGGGCCACAGGGGGCACAGGGGGCCTAGGCCCCTCGCCTTGCCTTGTCCCGCCCTGGAGCTGGGCTGGCAGCCGCCCGTCACACCTCCCATGTGGCGGGCACTACTGCTGCCCAGTTAAGAGTCCTCTGAGAGTGGAAGACAGATGCAGCGGGCATTTCTCCCCGCAGTGGTCGCCGTCTGTGTATGCCGTGTGTGTGTGTGTGTGTGTGTGTGTAATCTCAGCTCTCCTGTCATGCTGCCTGTTGTGTCCACGTGGGAAGCCTCACGTGTCCCTTGTTGTGTGCACATGGGAGGCCCTCACATGTCCCCCGCCATGTCTGCGTGGGAGGCCCTCACGTGGTCCCTCTACATGTCCCCTGTCATGTCCACATGGGAAACTTTCATGTGGTCCCTCGTATGTGTCCCCCATTGTGTCCATGTGGGAGGCTCTCACGTGTCCCCCATGGTGTCCATGTGGGAGGCCCTCACGTGGTCCCTCTACATGTCCCCTGTCATATCTGTGGGAGGCTCTCACGTGGCCCTTCTCACGTGTCCCCCATTACGTGTCCCCCATTGTGTCCATGTGGGAGGCCCTCATGTGGTCCCTCTCACGTGTCCCCCGTTGTGTCCATGTGGGAGGCCCTCATGTGGTCCCTCTCACATGTCCCCCGTTGTGTCAGTGTGGGAGGCCCTCACGTGTCCCCCGTCGTGTCCATGTGGGAGGTTCTCACATGGTCCCTCTCACGTGTCCCCTGTCGTGTCCGTGTGGGAGGCCCTCACATGTCCCCTGTCGTGTCCATGTGGGAGGCCTTCACGTGGTCCCTCTCACGTGGCCCCGTCGTGCGTGCAGCTGGGAACCTGCCGTCTCTGGGCCGGCTTGCTCAGCGGTGAGATTGCGGAGCCACCTTCGCTCCTTGTTCCGGCAGCAGCAGTTGGAGGTCCTGGGACGCAGACCCCTTGCTCTGTGACGGGCGGGGTCCTGGCCTGAGTGCAGATCTCCTCTCTGCTGCTCTCTCCAGTCGTCGTCCTCGCGGAGTCTGGGGCCCGGTCTTTGTGGCCAGGGCTCCATTCAGGCTGAGAGCCTGTGTGGGAGGGGTGGGCTCTCTGCTCTCTGGGGGCAGGGCCAGGTCTTGGTTCCAGCCCCACTTCGGTGTGTCCATGTCCTAGACACCCTCTCCCTGCTGGCCCTCCCAGCCCAGCCCCCGTCTGCAGAGAGCAGAGTCCTGTTGTCACCCCTGAGTGCACAGGGACACCCTGGTCTCAGCTCCAGCGGCAGCCCCGCCTGCTGTCAGGTGCACCTGTCACACAAGTCCCTGCCGGAGATGTGGGAGCCGCCACCGCCCACAGAGGCTGTGGGGCTTCCATCCGTGTTGGCGAGGGCCTGTGGGTTTAGCTTACTCGTGAGAAGCTGGGTCTGGAGTCTGCTCACACTGGGACATGGTGAGGGTGGGAGGTGTGTCAGAGGTGTTGCCTGAGCTGCTGTCACCTTTCCAAACCAGACCCTCCCCTGGGCGGCCGCATGTCCTTGGGGGGTGGGAGGCCGGCAGGCCCGACCACATGTCTGCCTGGCGCATCCTGGGGACTCTGTTTCCCCACGCTGGGCTCAGAAGACTGGGCTGGGAGCTGGGAAGGCTGTGCCCGCGGAGGAAGCGTCTGGATTCGCTGGTGCTCACTGGCAGAGCCACGGGTTCGTTTCTCTGTGGGGTGGGGGTGGGGTCTCCCAACTCCTCGCCTCATGGCCCTGGGGTCCCCCACCTCCCCCAGGTGCTGCTCGGCTTTAGCGCTCTGGCCTGCACTGGCCCTGTCCTCTGTGTCCAGCAGATGCCCTGCGCTGCCCTGAGGCTAGGGAGGTGGACTTGGGGGTGGGGCTCCGTCTTGCCTGCTAACCCTGAGGGACAGCAGGGTCCCGGATGCAGTTCTCATGGGGCCTGGCCCTGGGGGAGGGTGCACATGGGGTCCCCATGGAACGCACACGCATGTAGGAGCATGCGCACGCCTGTACCTTTGTGTGCGCTGCTGACACCTGCACTGGCACGCCAGAGCCGTCCACAGGGGCTGGGGGCCACTTCTGGGGGTCAAGGGGCCACCTTCTGTCCACAGTGTGGCTCCGGCGGCGTTTATGGCTTCCTGGATCCCCACAGGAAGCAGAGGGCAAGGAGGCCTCTCTCCGGCCCACGGGAGGGCACGTCCAGGCTGAGCAGGGCGGGCGGGTGACCGTTCTGTCTGTGCCCCGCCTGCCCCCACATCGTCCCCATCTGTCCATACCTGCTACTCAGCCCCCATGTCCCTGTCTGCTCTCACCTGCTCCCTGCCCCCCACATGCCCCCAGTATGTCCCCTACCTGCCTGTCTGCCTCATCTCTCCCCATCTGCTCCCTGCCCCTGCCTGCCCCCGTCTGTCCTGCACCTTCTCCCCTGTCTGCCCCCTCCCGTCTGCCCTGCGCCCTCCCCCCGTCTGCCCTGTTCCCTCTCCCGTCTACCTTGCGAGCTCTGTCCCCCACCTGCTCCCATCTGCCCTGCACCCTCCCCCCCACCTGCCCTGTGCCCTCCCCTTGTCTACCCCCAACTGTCTGTCGCCGCCTGCCCTCTCCCCGTCTACCCTGCAAGCTGGCCGTCTGCCCCACCCTGCCCCCCACCCTCCCCCCACCTGACCTGCACCCTCTCCCCCATCTGACCTACACCCTCTCCCTCTGCCTCCCACCATCTGCCCCCGCCTGCCCTGTCTGCCCTACACCCTCTCCCGTAAGCCCTGCGAGCTGTCTGCCCTCCCACCTGCCCCCGCCTGCCCCGCGAGCTCTGAGCTCTCCGTCTGCCCCGCGCCCTCCCCCCACCTGCCCTGTCTGACTGCGCCCTCTCCCCACAGCCAGGGAGCATCACTATTCCTCCTGGCTCACGCGGAGCTCCCGGAAGCTGCAGAAAGAGCCAAGCAAGGGGGCCCCTCAGGACGCGGGGAGCACCAGGACGCCACGGGGCCACCCGAAGCACGTGCACTCTGGCTACGGCGTGCAGTGACCACGGGGAGCTGCTGCGGCTGCGTCCTGGCCCACCCAGGCTGGGGCTGGCCGGGCTCGCAGGGCAGGAGCTGGGCCACCGGGCGCTCGGCTTCCTGGGACCGTGGAGGGGCAGAGGGCAAGGACGCTGCGGTGACCGGGCAGGGCGGGGAGGGGCCTGGAGGCCCACGTGGAGCTGCGCTGGAGCCCAGGGGGCTGCCGGGACCCCAGCACTCAGGGCCTGGGTGGGGGCTGCGGAGTGCAGCTCCCGAATAAAGCACGTGCAGGGCCCAGGCTGCTGTGTCCGCGTGGGCTCTGCTGCCTCTGACCGGGGAGCCCGCCACCGTGTGAGCCTGCAGGGACGGGCACCCTAGGGACGAGGCAGGGCCCTTGGCTTGGGGACGAGGGTGGCTGGGGAAGACTAAACCCCCGCCCCTCGGGTCACACCAGGCCCAGCCTGGCCAGGGGCAGTGCTGGTCCCTGTGCCCTGGCCTCGGCCACCTACCAGGAGCTTGAGCCTGCCCAAGGCCCCTGTGAGTGGCTGGCTGGGGACAATCTGTGCTGAAGCCCCTCCCATCTCCCAGTGCACCCTGGGCCACGCCCCGCAGTGGTGAGCGAGGGGCAGGAAGGAGGGATGCGGACAGGAGGCCTTGTGCCGTGGGTCTCTAGCCTTTTATTCACACATGGACTCGAGGGTCACACCGAGCGGCAGGGACCGGGCAGGCCGCAGCGCAGCGCAGCGCCCCCTCCAGGGCAGCATGGGTGCTGCCACCCTGGCACCTGGGCGGTTGCTGTTCCAGGGCCCATGCCCAGCTCCTGCCACGACCCCTGCCTGGCTGGCATGCGCAGGGCTGTGCAGGGGGCAGCTGTGGGCCTGGGCCGCCCTGGTGGAGCAGTGAGCAAACATCAGCCCGCGGTGTTGGCAGGAGGCCTCTGGGCCCCAGCAAGAACCAGAAGCGCTAAGCGGCCTTCCCAGATGACCCCTGGCCACGGCGGCTCGGCATCCCCAGACCCTCGCCGTCCCATTTCCTGGCCTGGGGGCAGCGGCCCTGACTGCTGGGCGAGCTAGGGAGACACAGGTCCTGGGACCAGGGATGGCCACCAGGGTCCAGGGTGGTTCTGGGTCCCTCCAAGGCCATTTGGGAGATGGTGGGAGGGGCCTGGGTGAGCAGGATCAGGCTGAGACTGTCCACAGTAGCCCGTGGCCGCCACAGCCCTGCTCCTCCGCACAGCTGGCCGGGCCCAGGGAGGGACCGGGCGTTTGATCTGAGCTGCAGCTCCCCAGCCACCCACATCCCTTGTGGCCAGGGACACCCTGACCTGGGACCTGGCTCCTGTCCAGGGTGGGGGGGTCGGTGCTGCCTCCCTCGGGGCTGGGGACAGCACCCCGCCCTGGAAGAGTAGACAGAGTGGCCGCATCCATGTTCTGGGGGCCCCCTCACCGTGGATCTGAGGGCCCCATTGGACAGGGCCAGCTGGCACGGGAGGGTGGGTGTGGCTCAGAGCCCTCACCGAGGTGGAGGGGGCATGCGTGGCCTGGGAAGACCCGCCAGAGCCGAAGCAGACCCCACCCGCCTGCCCAGGGCTTGGGGGAGGCCGTCGGCTGGGCCCTGCAGCCCGCCCCCACTGGGAGGAGGAAGGTGAGGAAGGCACAGGCCATTCGTGGCCTCCGGTGAGGCGTGGCTTCCGGCCACCTCCGCAGGCCTCGGGTGGGGGGAGCTGGGGGGGCAGCAGGGTGCCCCTGAGGTCCCTGAAATGCATGGCTTTTGAGAGCGCAGGCTCCCCGCTGACCTGAGGGTCTCGCACAAACTGAGTGCCAGGGCAGAGGCGGAGGCCAAGCCGTGGGGTCAGAGCCGCTGTGCCCCACCCCCCGGCCAAGGGGAGTCGAGTATCTGTTCTGTGTTTTGGCAAAGTTGTCCTTGGCCTCCGTCCCTGGGCCGGGGGCAGTTACCGCCACCGGGGCCCGGCCGCCGCCAGGACCGGGCTGAGGAGCAGGAGCAGCAGCGAGGCCTGGGGCTGGGGGCAGCCGGCGGCTGTGGTCTGCTGCCCCTCGCGCTCCGACAGGCCAGGCAGGGCGTGGGTCAGGGGCGTCCGCGAGCCCGAGCTCTTCCTGCCCGCCCTCCGGCCGCACACGTCCTCCGGGCAGCCACCTCCGCTGCCTGAGCCGCTGCCGTCGTCACCTGGGGAGGGGGACGGGAGGCTCAGCAGGTCCGGCCCTGCCCAGGGACCCCAGGGCCACAGCAGCGGGGCCCGTGTCAGTGCCCCACCCCAGCCAGGCCTCAACGGTGCCCCGCGGCCATGAGGAAAGGGGGGCTTGGTGTCCCCGCCCAGGCAGCAGCAGGGCCCCTGAAGCCACGGGGGAGCACAGGGCCGAGGGCCCCGGGGGACCGCCCGCCCCGCCCCGCCCCACCCCTGCCCGCCCTCACTGGCGTCCTGGAAGTCCACGTCGTTGCCGCTGAAGGCGCCGCGCAGCCGGTTGGTCATGATCTTGAGCTGCATGATCTGCTGGCGGATGGTCATGTCCGGCTTGGTGATGTCCACCTCCACCTCGGGGTTGTTGATCTGGTTGGCTAGGCCGTCACCCATCACCTCAGGGAGGTACCTGGGGACGGGGTGGGTGGGGCCTCGGGTCACTGTGCTAGCCCGGGACCCCCAGTGGCCGATGAACCCCACGCAGGCCCCCAGGAGGGAGGCCTCCCACTCCAGCCTCCCGTGTCCATGTGTCCACAGTACGGCACATGGAGGACACGGCCCAGGCCCGGGGCCCAGCCAGGACACGTGGGTGGGATGGTCAGCGGCCAGTGGCACCTACCGGCCCTTGGCCATGCCGTTCCAGCAGCGGTCGTCGCTGCCGGAGCTCACGGCCATCTTCTCACTGCACAGTGTCCCTGGCAGGCTGATCCAGAAGTCCTGGACGTCACGGAGCTGGGCCTTGGCCTCGGAGACCTGCCGGGCAGCGGTGAGGCCACTGGGTGGCCGGGACCAGCCCACCCTGGCCTGTCCTCCCCTCCAACTACCTCCCTGCCAGGCCCCAGCCGCAGGGCAGGGGGGCACTCAGCCCTGGCCAGGCCCCAGCCATGGGGCGGGGGGTGGGGGGCGCTCAGTCCTGGCCAGGCCCCAGCCGCGTGGGGGGCACTCACCAGCTTGGCCAGCGTGCCTGACGGAGGTTTCTCCTGCAGCGTGAGCTTGCCCTGGCGCCGTTTCTCCTCGGGCCCAGTGCTCTGGGGGTTGACCTTGGGGTTTCCACAGCCCTGGATGACCTGGGAAGACACCACAGGGTCCTGGCAGGGTCGCACGGGGCCACAGCAGCCCCCTGCCCCGCGGCCCCGCGCGCGCGCACCTTGGCCGTGAGCGAGTCCCTGTTGTTCTGGAGGGTGCTGACGGCGTCTGCCAGCCACAGGTGCACGCTGCCGAGGACGCTCTCCGCGCCCGAGGGGCCCCAGAACTTGTCAGTGATGAGCACCATGGAGTCTGCCACGGGGCCAACACGCACACGTCACGTGACGCACAGCCAGCACCACGGGGACCCCAGGGGCACGTGTGCAGCTGGCCTGGGTAGTCACACCACACGCTTGCTGGCCCCCCCTACGTCCACACGTGTGTGCAGGTGTGACGGCTCGTGAACTCGCGAGCCACGTGGCTTGCCTGTGCATTCGCCACCTCTCCCGCGTGCGCAAGCATTTGCAAGGCTCACGTGTGTCGACAAGCTTTCTCGTTGGCTCACAACATACCTTCCCACGGACATCATGTGTGCTGGGGACCATGTCTTGGCCTAGGCACACGTGAGCACTTTCATGTTGGACAACACGCACGCCGACCCATCTCACAGCTGCACATGTACATGCCAGCCGCCCGCGCGCTAGGTACACATCAGGTCCATATCAGCTCGCACGTGTGCCAGCCTGCCAGCTCTCAGTGCATGTCCGTGTTATGGTGGGGAAGGACAAAGAACCACGGCCCCCAGGACTCCCCTCGGCACCACTCGGGCAAACGGACGGGAATCTGTGCCCGGACCCACAGCCCGCCCGGAGCCGGCCCTGGTGTGCGCGCCCCTTGCCGGACAGCCCTGGCAGCTGGGGGGTGGGGGTGGGGGTGGGGGGCTCACCCAGGAGGTTCCTCCACTCGGCGTCCAGGTCGGCCTGGTTGGCCAGGCAGCCCTTGAGCACGTTCCGGCAGTAGTCGGGGCAGGGCCGGGCGCCGGGGACGCCCAGGCAGTGCGCACAGTACAGCAGCTTCATGACCGCCCGGGAGCACTCGGGGCCCAGGGGCACCTGGGGAGCACAGGCAGTCTGAGCTGGGCCTCCTGCCAGGGACGGGGCACCCCAACCAGCCTGAGGGGCCTGGGCCCTGGCCAGCCTTGGGGACACTGCCAGGAGCTACAGGCCGGCACTTGTCGGCACCCTGCTGTCTCCCAACCCCAGGGGCCATGCAGTTGGGGGCTGGGCAACTTCCCAGGAACCCTGGCCGGGGTGGGGGCTGGAGGCTGGGCCCCTCCTCATGCCCTAACCCAGGGGGCCTGGCCTCAGGTGCCCCCAGCCCGCTGCTCTGTCTCCTGCCCAGGTCACTGCAAGGTTCGGAGGGGCTGGGTTTGGGGGGGCAGGGCTTAGGGTCCCCGGACGCACCTGCGCCACCCTGCGGACCACATCACCAGCCACGCCCAGGCCCTGCACGAAGGCGCGGGCTGCCACGAAGGCGCGGGTGGCCCGCAGGCGCAGCTCGCGCGGGGCCTCGCCGAACGGCCGCAGCGCCTCGGCCTGCTTGCCCAGGCAGTCCAGGTAGTCGTCCGGCAGCAGCAGCTGGGGGTGCAGCTGCCGGAAGAGGCGCTCGAGCAGGCGCGCCCAGAAGTCGGCCAGCGTCTCCTCCAGGTGCAGGTTGGCGCCGCGGTAGTAGAGGCGCAGCTCGGCGTACAGGTCGCTGAAGGCCTTGGCGTTCTGCGTGTACAGCGGCCCGAAGACCCCAGGGAAGGCGGCGTGCAGCGCCCGCTCCGAGTCGTTCAGCAGCTGCTGGAAGTGGTCTGCAGGCAGGCCGGCGGCGTGAGGCCCTGGGCCTGGACCACGGCCCCGGACATCCCCCGCCCCCCTGCCCGGAGGCCCAGCGCCGCCCCGTGGCTGGGGCAGACCCACGGCGTCCCCAGGACCCTGGGCCACCAGGGCCTCTAAGGCCCGAGTCCTCACACCGACTCCCAGGGCCTGGCTAGGACAAGAGACCCCCTGGCAGCCTTGGCCAAGCCCCCTCAACACCTCCCACCTCTGCCCCAACACATCTCCGGCATCACTGAGGCACGCAGGCTGTGCCGCTGGCTGACCAGGGGCATGATGAGGTCCCCCCCGTGGCACCCTGTGGGTGTCATGCCTCAGGCCAGGACCTGTGTGGGGCCCCAGGAAGGGCTGAGGGGCCAGTGACCCCAAGAAGACAGCTGACTTCCACGCCTGAGGCTGCAGGGGCCACGCAGGACCCCCAGCATCCCCCCGCCTGTGGCTCCACAGGGTCAAGGGCGGCCTCCTGGGTGGGGCAGGGGCTCTAGGTCCCCAGTGCCTGGCTCACCCTCTGCTCACTGCAATCCCCCAAATCCCAGCCCCAAAGTGCTAACCCCACCCTCGGGGGCCCCACGGGGCCTCCATGGCCTGCGCTCACCGTCAAAGCTGCGCAGCTGGGCGGCCAGCATGGCCTGCAGGCCGCGGCCGCTCTCCCGCAGCGCTGTCTCCAGCTCCCCGCGGCTGCGGTTCGCCAGGTTCTCCTCCATCTCACTGGTGCAGCAGGTGTAGCCGTGAGGGCAGATCCGCAGGTGCTCGCCTGTGGGGAGGGGCCGGCATGAGGGAGGCCGAGGCTTGGGAGCCAGAACAGGGTGCCACCCCCTGCCCCAAGGGAGGGGTGTCCCCCAGTGCGGCCACTCCCAGCCCAGCGTGGCCCTGCTGCCCGACACGGCAGGGAGCCTGTCCTGGGGCCCAGCAGAGCCAGGGCTGGGTTCCGTGTGGGGTGGAAGGGGGCCGCAGTCTCAAGGCTCCAAGTGATGGGTTCCAGGCCTAGCAGGTGCCCCTGGTCCAGGGCCCAGAGCTGGGCAGAGGAGAGGAGGGAGTGCAGGCCTCTTCTGCCCCACACCGGCAGCAGGGGGTGAGGCACCCACCTCCCACAGTGGGTGCCCAGCCAGGAGCCATAGGCAGCCCCACGGGACTCTGCGCACAGGCCTTGGAGCAGCCGGCGCCGTGGGGCCTGGGGCTGGGCCCCGCCAACCATGCACCCCGCCCAGGGCGTCGCCCGCTGACCCTCGGGCTCAGAGATGCCACGTTCTGGTGAAAGCTTCGAGACCAGCACGCTGAGGCCCACGGAGCGGAGGTCTGTCGTCCCTGTTCCCCGCCCAGGTCCTGGCCCTCCCAGGCCGGACCCCGCCTCCCAGGGTCCCTGGGCCCGGGCAGTCCCTCCCACGTGCTCAGTGAGCAGGGCCCCAGGCCTGACTCTGTCCCCAGAGCTGGGGGCTGCAGGATGTAAGCCCCACCCGTGGGTGGGGAGGCCTGGAGCCCCTGGCCGGGCCCGCCAAGCTCTGCCCGTCTTGTTGATGGGAGGGGTGGGCCAGCCACATCCACGGAGCCTGGGGCAGGCGGGCCTGGAGCCAATGTGCCCTACGCCCGCACCAGGGAGAGGCCGAGGTCGGGAAGGGAGCTTTCTCAGGTTGGGGTCCGGGCCTAGGGGGCTCAGTTCTGGAATGTTCTGAGGTTTGCCCGCTCCCCAGCCTCCGCCTCATGACCTAAGGTACCCCGGTGAGAGGCCGTTGAGTGTGTCGGTGGAGCCTGTCCCAGAAGCCAGCCCCGTGCATCCTGGAACCAGCCGGGCAGGCGGCTGTGGTGCACCGGGTCGGAACCAGCCTCCTTCCAGGCAGGAGGGCCTTGGGGGGCAGCTGGGGGTGGGGACTGTGCCTGCTCCCAGGCCAGGGCTCAGAGACACCTAGCCTGCCAGAGACTGGGCTCCCCATCCTGCCCTCGTGGGCGCTGCCGGGCAGCCAGGGCTGGGACGGAGGACCCGCCCGCACCCCCTCACTCAGCTCCCTGGCCCTCCCGGGGGAGGGGGGCGCTGTCCAGAGCTGGACCCCCTCCCACACCAGGTCCTCCACAGGGCCAGGCCCACCTGCGGGGAAGGGGCTGAGCAGCTACCCGGCCCCGTCCCTTAGCAGGCCAGGCCAGCACAGCGCTGGGAGTGTGCTGGGGGCAGGTGATGACGGCCCCCAGGCCATGCTGCTGTGCGCGGAGGCGGGCCCAGCCTCCTCAGGCCAGGGGTCCACCTTGAGGGCCACTCCCGCCGTGCACGTCCCTGCTGAGCCCCCAGCCACCTCCAGGTGCAGAGGCCACGGCGCCCCGGCCACCCCCAGCCACCCCGCCCAGCCAGCCCGGCGGCCTGTGCTATTCCAGCGGCCCCAGCACAGCCCCCGTCCCTCCCTCCCTCCTCGGACAAACACGGGAGTGAAGACACGGAGCCAGAGCCTGGGCGCTGGCCCGAGGGCCCCGGGCAGGCTGGGCCGGGCAGCCCCTGAGGCCCGGTGCGGTCAGAGCCCCGGCTACTGAGCTCTGGTCCAGCTTGACTCCGGCCTCTGGGCGGCTCTGCTGGTGCTGGCCTTCAGGGGCGGGGGCGGCCCTGCAAGCCGACCCCTCCTGGGAGCATGGTGGGGGGCACGCCGGTCTGGCCCACAGAGCTGCACTCTGTCCTCCGGCCCTCCCTCCATGCCAAGCACCTCCCTTCTCTGGCTCAACACCCAGGGAAAGGAGAGGCCTCAGGCCAGGAGGGGTACCCGTGTGGGGGTGCGTGCCCCTCCCTCCTCTCACCCCCGTCCCAACGGAGGGAGGCACCGCGCCCGTCCTCCCCCATCTGCACTGGGGCTGCCCCCTCTCTAGGTCACTGGGAGATCACCCCCACCCCCACCCCGGGGGAGCGGCTCCAGGTGCTCACTTCATGGCAGGTTGGGCCACCCCAGGGCCCCCAGGTCCAAACCCCACAACGCGCGGACTCACAGTCTCCGCCCCCCCCCCCCAGCAGAGGCAGCGACCCCTTCCCCCACTCAGCCTCTGCCAGCAGTGGCTCAGTCAGGCAGGTGCCAGCCCTCCTGCCACCTGCTGGCACAGCCGCACAGCAGCCCCCGCCAAAGCGGCAGCAAGACCCCCGCCCTCACAGCGCCCCACCCCCCCACCAGCAGCTGTCCCAAGGAGACTGCAGGGGAATGAGGGCGCCAGGCCCCGCAGAGCCCCGCAGACTGGCCGCCGGGAGCCTTGGCAGGTGCTCCCTACCGACAGTCCCAGCGCCCCCCGCACGCCCAGGGCCGCCCCCACCCTTCCCACCGCCCACAGGGGGCTTTTCCAGCCGACAGGTGAGCCTCCCAGGCTGTCAGCCCCCGTACAGGCTCGGACCCGAGCAGCTGCTCTGTGACCCTTCCCCAGGTCCACTCCGTGCCCACGGCAACCACAGCCCGGCTTCCTTGACTCCCCGCAACCTCCCACCCGGCGCCCCGCAACCCTTTCACCCAAGTGGCAGCGCCCAGGAGCCCCTCCGCCGCCGCACTCCTCCGCCGCCGCCCCCAGCCCGCAGGGTCTGCGCAGGCAGCAGAACAAAGGTTCGACCGCATCCGCCAGGGCCCGGCCCCCAGGTGCGGGTCGCCAGTCGCCCGCCGAGGACCGCAAGCCGGCGGGCAGCGCAGGGGTCTGGAGCGGCGCTGGCGGCGTGCGGGGAGGGGGCGCTGGCGCAGTGGGCGGGGGCTGCGGCAGCCGTGGCGAGGGGAGGGGCGCGGGCGCGCGATTGGCGGCGCAGGGGCTGCCGCAGTGGGCGCGGCCGGCGGGGGAGGGGGCTCGGCAGAAGAGGGAGGGGGGCTGCCGCAGGAGGGGGGCAGGGGAGGGGCGCGGGAGAGGGTGGGCGGGCGGTGATGGATGGGTGGGGGTCCCAAGGGGCAGGGCTGGGGAAGGGAAGGGCTGCGGCGGGGCTGAGCGGGTGTGGATGGCAGCGAGGAGCGAGTGAAAACGGGGCAGGGGCCGGTGGGCCGGGGTCGGCGGCATCTCCAGCTGCGGTGCGCCCTGGGCGGCGTCGCGGGGCCGGCGAGTCCTGCCGGGCTCCCGGGGCTCTGCGGCTCCGGCACCGGGCAGCGCTGCGGCGCCCCAGCGCACAGGGCGCGCGGCGAGGGC
Source organism: Oryctolagus cuniculus (assembly GCF_964237555.1). Classification (NCBI taxonomy): domain Eukaryota; kingdom Metazoa; phylum Chordata; class Mammalia; order Lagomorpha; family Leporidae; genus Oryctolagus; species Oryctolagus cuniculus. The sequence goes on from NC_091434.1 coordinate 931,595, forward strand.
GGCTCCCAGCACCGCCGCGCGCCGGCGCCCCCGCACCCGGCCAGCGCCCACCTGCCCTGCGCGGGCTGCTCTGCTCTCCGCCCAGGCCCGCACCCCGAGTTCCCGCTGGGCACCCACAGTCACTCCGACCACCCCTGTCCACCCGTGAGTCCTGCAACATGGCTCACCGTCACCCTCTGTGCCCCGCGGCCAGGTCCTGCACCCCCACCTGCACCTGGGGACACACAGGCCTGCTGGGAAGGACCTTGCCAGGGCAGGACAGCATCCACGACCCCCCAGGAAGGGGAGTTTTACCGGGGGGGGCTGCAGTCCCAGCTGCCTGCAGACACCAGGTGTGGGGTGCTGTGGCAGAGCCAGGCGGCCGGCCAGCGGTCTCCCCACACCCTGGCCTGCTCAGTGGTCATGGCCAATGCTGAAGATGCAAGGAGCCCCAGGCTTGGGGGGCCACGGCCAGGAGGGCAGCTATGCGGGCGGGGGGGGCTCCACTCCCTTTCTCCCACCTCTAACTGCCCAGCACCTGTGCCAGACCTGGCGCTAAGGGAGCAGGTGTGCGTGAGAGGGGCCGACTGCCCACGCTCACGGCTGGCAGTTTCTCCCCAGGCCAGCGCCTTCTCCCGGAGGCGCTGCGTGGCGCGGGGACCCTGAGCCCCTGCTGTGATAGCCAGGAGGCTCAGCCCTGCCACGGTCCATGTCCCGAGCCCTCTCAGCCTTGCAGGGCTCGTTCTTCCCCCGACGGAGCCAACGCCCGGGACCGAACCGGTGCAGACACAGCCGAGTGCCAGCGACACTGGATTTCAGATGCACAATGAGTCGTTTCTTAGCTTAAAACGCTTGTCCAGAACGTGAGTGGGGCGTGCACAGGCCCCCCCCCCACTCTCGGCAGGGAGCGGAGGTCCCCCCACCCACATCCCCGGCGGCACAGCTGCCGTGCAAGGCCGAGGCCAGGCCGCCCGGCCCCAAGAAAGAGAGAAGTCCTAAGCCCAGCCAGGACACAGCCAGACAGCAAGGACCGGGTACCAGGCGACCTGAGCCGGGCACCCCCAGACAGGTGCTGCTCGGCCCCCGGGGGTCCAGCTCTCAGCTTCGGGGAGCAGGATGGGGAGGGTGTGGGGTGGGTGATGGCAGTGGGCGCAGAGCTGTGCCCGTCAGAGTTGGTAAGATGGACACGCGGTGCTGTGCTCGCCGGACCACAAGCAAACGGCCTCCTCGGCACGCCACCCGGGACAAGGACACGGGACACTCACGCCCTGACACGATTCTGCACATGCACTTACACTGAAGTATTAAAATGCTTGAAACAGCATCTACAGAATGAGTCTCCACCTGAAACTCGAACTTGACTGGGTGTTTTGTGTTTTCAAGAAATTACTTATTTGAAAGGCAGAGAGAGAGAGATTTCCCATCCATCGGTTCACTTCCCAAATGCCTGCTGCAGGTGGGGACAGATGGAGCAGGGAACTCCGTGCAGGTCCCCCAGGTCGGGGGCAGGGACCTGCTGCCTCCCAGGGTGCACACCAGCAGGACGCTGGACACAAACCCAGGCGCTCCCGGGGATGCAGGAGTCCCAATCGAGTGTCTACCCGGGGTGCCCGATGTCTATCTGCTAAATCCGACAGCCCCTCATGAGGTGTGGGGTCCCTGCCCGAAGCCAGTGAGCTTCCCGGCCCGCAGCACCTGTCACCTGTGGGTGGCTCCCGGGCTGCCCCGGCTGCGGGAGAGGGAGGTGGTGTCGCTTCCCCAGCCCCCAGCCTCCTTGGAGAACCACGCACGGGCCTCTCCCAAACTCAGCACACTCAGAGGTGGACAGGACCGTACCCAGCTCATGACGGGAAGACCAAGGAAAGGGACCCGCCCACTCCCAGACCTCCCTCCTGGCCCGAGTGCCTCCTGGAGGGAATGAGGGTCCACGGCTGACCAGGGCCCAGGGCACCCTGGACCCCCAGATGGCCCAGCGGCCCCCGTGTGGAGAAGAGACTGCTCTCGCAAAACCAGAGCCTAGGGTCAGGGCTGTGGGGAGGTGGGCACAGCTCAGCCCCTCCCCAGCCCTGCTGAGCCCAGGGATGAGGGCTCGGGCCCAGGATAAGTCAGAGCAGGTGCGTGGGCCCTGCCCTCCCAGGGCAGCCCCCCTGGGCCCCGGCTCAGGTCTCAGGGACGTCCAGACTGAACTGCATCTCCACGGCAGTGGGAACTGGCCCCAAGCACCTGGTGTCCTGGTCCTGCCCCGTCTCCACCCAGACTCAGGCCTGGAGGACAGAGGTGGGGTACAAAGCTCGGGCAGGTGGCCTGGGGGGAGGGCAGTCCCATCCTGGGGAGAGGGCAGAGGGACAGTAACAGGACCTCCAGGATATGGTGGCGTGAGACCCCTGGAGGCAGCAGCTGTACTGACCCCGTCCCCTCCTACTGGTCTCCAGGGTCAGCAGGCTTCCTCCTCTTGCCATTGCCCAGGCTGGCCCTCGCCGGCCAGCACCACGGTGCCCACACTGAGGGCACCCGACAAAGGAGGCCGCCCCAGAGCAGCTCAGGTGTGGCCCTCTGGATTCTGGATCTCGTGCCGGCCCCCACTCTGCCGGCTGACCTGCTCTGCCCCGCCCTCGCCCGCCACCTCTGGCTGTGCAGACACAGGAGCACGGGTCCGCCTCGTCTCCCCCATCCCCGTCTCCTCTCTGGCCCTTCCCACAAGCGGGCCCCAGCACTGGGGACTCCTGGCCTCAGACTGCAAATACTGGCAGGAGAAGGCGGGTGCTGGGCTCCTGACTGGGGAGAAGCCCCAGGAATCCTGGGCCGTGCACCAGGAGGGGGAGATGGCCGTCCAGCCTCACAGTCCAGCGCCAGGACCAGGCAAGGAGGGCTGTGGTGCGCAGTGGGAGGGGCCCTCGTGGTGGGGGTGCGCGCACCCCTCAGCCTGGCAGGTGCAGCCCGGGGGTGTGTGTGTCCGAGGCTGCACAGTGCGTGCGTGCCTCGTTGGTGGCTTTGCTTCAGCACCGAGGACAGGGGCCCGCACACAGTAGGGGCTCGGCGGAAGCTGGGCCTGGGCTGTGCTCTGTCACCGTGCCCCGCCCCAGTGGGCAGGTGGCCAGCCCCTTCCTCAGCCCTGGCGCTGCCCCGCCCCCTCCTGCAGTCGCCACGGGCGGTATTTGGCACAGGGTGTTCTGACCCCTGACCCCCGGGGCATCCACGGAAGCCCAAGGCCCTGCTTGGGATGACACTCGAATTGGGATGAAGCCACATTCTGATACAAAACACCCCCTGGGGGACACGGGGCGCCCCTCCCTCTCCCAGGAACACTGCTCTGCTGGCCCAGCAGTGGGCGCAGCTCAGTGAGACTCACAGCACAAAGGTCAAGGGACCAGGAGGCATCCCTGGGCAGGGAAAAGAGGCTGCGGTGTGCTTAGAGGTCACAGCAGGGGGTGTACCTGCTGTCAGCCACGCCCACCAGCTCCCCAATCCTATCCCCAAGCCTCAGCTGTGCACTCAGCCAAGGGCCCCAGCTTGGAATGACACGCCTTCGCCCTCCTGCCCGCCCTTCCAGAGCGGCCGGCACCTCCCACCCCTGCCCCAGCTCCCCCTGCTTCTCAAAAGGCCCCCAGACCACACCCCCGCCACTGTGACGGCAAAAGCCCCACGCAGCCGCTCCTGGCTGGGAACTAAACCTCCCCCCGGGGTGTGGCCTCCCTGAGTGAGTCTGAACCACACCAGGACACGCACTGGAGAGGGGGCGCCCACCCTGGACGTCAGGGCGCAGAAGCAGGGACATGGAGACTGTGGGCCCCGTCCCCATCACGTGGCTGTCGGCCCGGCGTCCTGAGGTCCATGAGCACCTGCGCCGACCCTGGCTGTAGGTGGCATCCGCTTCCTCCCCAGGGCCTGGCAAGCGGTCACAGGCAGGGGGAGGGGGGCCCGTGCTCCCCGTGGCCCCCACAGCCACGCGTGGCCATCACACACAGCTACTCCAGAGGGAGCTGGGCGGGGGGTCAGGGCCCCGGGATGGGGGCCCGCGATGGCCGCCCTCGTGTCTGGGGCCCCTGCACAAAGGTGAGCGTCCCTGCTGAGGGTGAACCAAGCACACGTCCCTGCCGGGGAGCAGGGCGGCGCCCGTCCAGGCGGAGCGGGAGGCACTGCGCCCACACCCACCCGCGCTGGGGCACCGGCTGGGTGCAGACCAGGCCCAGGGGAGGCCCTGCATTTCTCCCTGGACCCTGAACTTGTGGGGACAGGGACAGGAAGATGAAGGCCTCGGGCTCACCGCCCGACCAGCCCCTCCGTGTCCTCCCCAGGCAGCAGGACAGCAGGACTCAGGGAGTGACCTCAGGAGGCCCACTGGGTGCGGCTGGCCACGGCCGGGACAAGCCTGACCCTCTGTCTTCAGCCAGCCGGCCGGCAGGATCCTCCCCTCTCGGTGACCCTCCCTCAGCCTCCCACTCTTGGCCTCGGGGGACGCTCCTTGCCCCTGGGGGCTGTTATGCCCGCGTCCTGGCGCTCCATCCTGGCCTGACCTTGCAGGCGGACACACTGAGGGCACCCGTGTCCCCTGGCAGGGAGAGGCAGCGTGGGTGGCTGCGCCCCTCCCGACTCCCCACGGGGCCCACCCAGGCACCTGGGCTGGAACCAGAGCGACTTGGCACAGGTGGGAGTCTGGTGGGGCCTCCAGCTGGGCCCTCCCCGGGACTCCCCGCCCTTCTGCTCACAGAGGTGTGGCCATCGGGAGCCCCAGCAGCAGCTGGATGTGTGGGGGTGGGGGTGGGAGGGGCGGGCTGCCCGAGGGCCTCCCTGACCGCCAGCTCCAGCCCAGGCCCCCACCGTTGGTTTGCAGAGCCTGTGCTGTCCACCAACAGCCCCGCCCGCTGACCCCAGGGCCAGCCTGGGAGGCGTCCTTTGCGGCGTGGCCAGGCTGGCCTTGTGGAGCTCTGGCCCCCGGTGCTGCCTCTGGCTTTCTGTCTCCCCAGGCCCAGCGGAGTCTGCCAAGGGCTGCCCTCTGTGCTGGCCGCCCTGGCCTGCGGGGCAGCAGCAGGCAAAGGAGCAGGCTGCCGGGGTCCCCAGGGGCGGTCCTGTCACCCAGCCGAGGCACCAAAACCCAGGAGCCCTTGCACAAATGAGCAGCCCACCCAGCTGGGCTGAATCTTAGACGGCGGCTTCGAGGCTCCTGTCTGCCTCTGGACCCTGCCCCACCTCCCGGCCCCAGTGCTGCCTGGGGGTCTCGCATTCCGTGGGGACCCCAGCCAGCCTCTGAGCCATGACTCCACCCCCTACCGGGGCCCTAGGGTCCTGTCTCACTGCCCCCTCACAGCCACAGGATGTGTCGGTGTGAGCGGCCACAGCTCCAGCCACTGCCCAGAACACGCGCAGAGTCGTCAGGGGGCGGCTGCGGCAACAGGAGGCGGGGCTGACCCCATCCCACGCCTGGCCCAGCCCCAGGGCGGGACAGAGCCACCAGGAGGCTTGGCCTTGTCCTTGGGGGCCCCAGTCAGGGCAGAGCCAGAGCCCAGGGCTCTGCCCCGAGACACAAGTCCCACAGGAGGGGCAGGAGGGCTGGGAGCGACCTCCACTCACAGCCGGGCTCCTCGCCCCGTGGTTGTGAGTGTGGGGTCTTCACAGCTGGCAAAGGCAAATCACGCTGGGGCTGCTGCTCCATCACCCCTGGCACCCCACGAAAGGGGAGACGGACTGGCCCCACGGTCACCCCTGGCACCCCACGAAAGGGGAGATGGACTGGCCCCACGGTCACCCCTGGCACCCCACGAAAGGGGAGATGGACTGGCCCCACGATCACCCCTGGCACCCCACGAAAGGGGAGATGGCCTGGCCCCACGGTCACCCCTGGCACCCCACGAAAGGGGAGATGGACTGGCCCCACGATCACCCCTGGCACCCCACGAAAGGGGAGATGGACTGGCCCCACGATCACCCCTGGCACCCCACGAAAGGGGAGATGGCCTGGCCCCACGGTCACCCCTGGCACCCCACGAAAGGGGAGATGGCCTGGCCCCACGGTCACCCCTGGCACCCCACGAAAGGGGAGATGGACTGGCCCCGCGGTCACCCCTGGCACCCCACGAAAGGGGAGATGGCCTGGCCCCACGGTCACCCCTGGCACCCCACGAAAGGGGAGATGGACTGGCCCCGCGGTCACCCCTGGCACCCCACGAAAGGGGAGATGGACTGGCCCCACGGTCACCCCTGGCACCCCACGAAAGGGGAGATGGACTGGCCCCACGGTCACCCCTGGCACCCCACGAAAGGGGAGATGGCCTGGCCCCACGGTCACCCCTGGCACCCCACGAAAGGGGAGATGGCCTGGCCCCACGGTCACCCCTGGCACCCCACGAAAGGGGAGATGGCCTGGCCCCACGGTCACCCCTGGCACCCCACGAAAGGGGAGATGGACTGGCCCCGCGGTCACCCCTGGCACCCCACGAAAGGGGAGATGGCCTGGCCCCACGGTCACCCCTGGCACCCCACGAAAGGGGAGATGGACTGGCCCCGCGGTCACCCCTGGCACCCCACGAAAGGGGAGATGGCCTGGCCCCACGGTCACCCCTGGCACCCCACGAAAGGGGAGATGGACTGGCCCCACGGTCACCCCTGGCACCCCACGAAAGGGGAGATGGCCTGGCCCCACGGTCACCCCTGGCACCCCACGAAAGGGGATATGGACTGGCCCCACGGTCACCCCTGGCACCCCACGAAAGGGGAGATGGCCTGGCCCCACGGTCACCCCTGGCACCCCACGAAAGGGGAGATGGACTGGCCCCACGGTCACCCCTGGCACCCCACGAAAGGGGAGATGGACTGGCCCCACGGTCACCCCTGGCACCCCACGAAAGGGGAGATGGCCTGGCCCCACGGTCACCCCTGGCACCCCACGAAAGGGGAGATGGCCTGGCCCCGCGCAGCGCCCTGGGAGGATGATGAGCCTGGGGATGCCAAAGGCTGCCGACAAACCACACCCCTGCGGGGCGCCGCGCCCGCCTGCCTGTCCCCAGAAACGCAGAACCCCGAGCCTCTGCACCCGGGCCCTGCGGGCACACGGCAGCACCGGGATCTGCCACCGTGAGCAGAGCAGGGAGCAGGCACCAGGGCAGGGTGTGCCCATGGTGGTCTGGCCAAGGTGCACACAGCAGGAAGTGGGAGGAGTCACAGCCAAGGTGCAGGCAGGCAAGGGCGGGGTATAGGACCCCAGGCTCCTACAGCTACCCAGAATTCCCCGCTGTCCCTGAATCCGAGCAGCAGGTGTGCGGCCGCCACACCCAATGCTGACCAGGAACAGCTGGGGAGTGGGCGGATGCCTGGCCGCCTTGACCTGGGAGCCAGAGGAGGACCAGGCCACTCCCGGAGACCGCCTCCCCACCCCCGCGCCACGCCGGCCCCACCCTGGCCACTTCTAAGCGGCCCAGGGCACCTGCCCAGACCTGCTCCTAGCCAGACTAGGGCAGGGCAGGCAGGCGGTCAGCAGGCGTGGCCACCAGGAGCCCACGCTCAGGCCCTCGGCCGTGGCCTGGCGCCGCTCTCAGGGCAGAGACTCGCCCCACATGGCTGCCCTGACAGCTGCACACCACGGGGGCTGGCTCCCGGCTCCAGCCAAGGAGACCCCAGGCAAGGCTAGGGCTGAGCAGAGAGGGCCTGGGTCTCCAGAGACCACCGAGCCAGGCCAGGCAGGGAGCTCTGGCTCCAGGCCAGGGTCCACTCTCTCCGCTCCCCGTGCCTGGGGCCAGCCCCTCTCCTGGCCTTCGGCTGACACCTGTGCCCACGCAGTGGTTCTGTGGCCTACGTGTGTGGACCCTCTCCCTCCTCTGGCCAGCACTCAGCGTGTGCCCTGTGGCCCTGCCACAGCAGCGAGAGGCCTGGCCACGTGGGAGGCTGAGCCGGGCAGCACTGTCAGCATGGACAGAGGCTGGGGCGGGATTCCAGAGGAAGCAGGCTCGGAGGGCTCTGCTCCGTCCGGAGTGCCGGCCAGACCCTCAAGCTCCTAAGCCCCCATCTCAGCTCCTGGACGTCGGAGCCCGCGGAGGGTGTGTGTGGATCTGTGCAGAGGGCCGTGGGCTGAGGCCGTCCACACAGCGCCCGAGATTGCTGGGAGACACAGGGACATGGGATGCCTCTCCCTCTCCCCAGCTTCTGGAGGAGCCGGCAGGCGGCTCGGAGCTCCGGCGCGGACCCGGGCTGTTGCGTCACGCAGGTGGCCTGCTGGAGCCCGGCTCCCCTGGGGCTGCCCAGTCCTCAGGCTGGGGATGATGAAACCCACAGGGCAGCAGCACAGCCCGAGGCCGAGGGCCGCCCTGGGGGCCCGGGCTGAGCCACATGGCATCAAGGACCTCCGGGGCAGGGAGGCGTGGTGGCCCAGGCGGCTTCCCTCTGCCCACGAGCGAGGGGCCTGGGTGTAGCCAGGACCTGCCCCCAGGACGTCAGAGCCGGCGTGCAGAAGCAGGGGGTCCTGCTGAGGGCCCCCCAGGCTGAGCCCTGCGTGCAGGCTCCAGGGTGTGCCGGGGTCCACCCCAGCTGGCAGGCAGCTCCTGTCCCCAGCCTCATCCTCCTTCCCCCCAGGGCTCACCCTCTGACCCAGGCGTAGAGACCCCGAGAACAGGGCCGAGTCATGACAAGCTCCTCACCCTCAGTGCCTCACTCCAACCCCGGCTGCCCTACGGAGCCCCCACTGGGGGCCAGGCTCTGTGGCTGCAAGAGAGAACCTGGCAGCAGTGGCCCACGCAGCGGACACGCAGACGGGCACGCAGAGAGCAACTGGTGTGCTAAGGCTGGGCGGCAGGACCTCGACCCTCGTCCCCCTGCCGTCCCCGGGAGCGCCCCTCCCAGGCCTGCTGCCTCACCTGCCCCCCGGGACGACCATCGTCAGCACCACCTGGCTGGGCTGTCCAGAAAGTAGGGACCAGGAGCCCGCCCTGCCCCCACGCCGCCCCGCCAGCGGCTGCTGTGTCCCCACTCCTGGCTCCTCAGCCCACGCTGCAGAGGCCAGCTCAGCCCAGGCCTCCTGCCCGCTCCCTTCCGGGGGGGGGTCTCTGCTGCCTCCCCAGGCCTGGCCAGCTGAGCCCAGTGCCAAAGCCCAACAGGCGGCCACCCCCAGGCCCTCAGTGGAACCGCAGCCTGCAGCAGGGGCCCAGGGCAGCCCCAGGCCACGGAGGGAGGTTCGTGGACAAAGCGCCACCAGAGGGCGCCCGGCTCACGGAGGCCAGGCCTGGTGGCGCCAGGCAGAGGGGACGCTGGGCTTGGCTGCCCCGAGGACTGCGGTGGCCCTGGAGGCCACCCAGCCTCTCTCGACCCCAGTGGTGCCCACACAAGCTCTGGCCCTGTGGGGTCGCGGGGGCAGTGCAGAGAGGGGTCTGGAGGGAGCAGTGCCCTTGCAGGGCACAGGCAAGCAGGGAGGTTGCCCCCGCCTCACAGGCCTGGGGGAGGGCGGCACCCCCACCCCTCCACGTAGAAACCAACACCACTCGCTGGTCCCTGTCCCACTGTGCTCCCTGTCCAAGGGGACAAGCCCCAGGCCCACCGGCCCAGCCCTCCCCCTCCTCACCCCTACGGCTGCCCAAACTCTGCTTCTGTCTGCCTCAGTGGGATAGCGGCCAGCAGCGGCGAGCAAGCTCAGGGCAGCCGGCGGATGCCACAGCTGAGCCCCAGAGCGGGGGCAGCTCCTCAGCCACCCCCGGATTCGGCAGCAATGCCAGGGACGCCCAGGTCAAGTTCATGCTCGTGTAGGGGAGGAGGCAGGGCGTGAGCCCGACACTGCCAGGGCCGGGTGCTGCCGGGCACCCAGGTGTGCAGCCTCCCAGACGGGCTGGTCCAGGGCTGACGACCAGGCCTGCATCTGCAGAGGGAGGCAGGGGAAGGCCTGTCCTGGGGCGGGTGCCGGGGGCATGGCAGGCCACAGAGCACCCCCCACCCGGCAGTGGGCACCTGCCATCCCCATGTCACCATCTGGGCGCGCCCGCCCACCCGGAACCAGGGGTGCCGAGCTCCGGCTCACAGTGGCCAGCGAGGCTTTACACTCGTTTGAGGGGGACGCGGGGGTCTGGGCGGGCCTCGGAAAGCTGCGCCCACCGCCCCACCCCACAGGCACTCCGTCCCTGGAGCTCTTCGGGCGGCAGGGAGGGGCTGCGCCTGCAGGCAGCTGCAGGGCTGAGGCGGCCGCGGCGAGCGAACGAGCGCGCCGCTCCGACAAAGGCAGGGCAGGCCCTGGGCGGGATCCAAGGCGCCGACCACCTGCAGCTGGCCTCGCAGTCCCAGGCGGCCGCAGTGCCCGGCGGGGCCCGGCGCTCGCAAGGGCGGGGGCGCGGGCGGGCACAAGTTGGAGAGCAGAATTCCTGCGCAGCGCCACGTTCCGCCCGCCGGCTCGGGTCGCGCAGTCCGGACCCCGTTTCCCCGTCCGCCACCGGGTTCGGGGGGGGGGGTCCACCCGCAAGACCCACTCAGGCTCCCGTCGCCAGAGACTCTGCGGGCAGCCCCGGGCAGGTCAGCCCGCCCCGCGGCGAGGGCGGCCGGCTGGCTGCCCCCGGGAGGAGCGCGCCGAGAGGGGGACCGCCTGGCCCGCAGCCCGGCGAGAGCAGCTTCGCCGAGAAGGGCCGGCGTGCGCCCGGGGACCGCGGGCGCGGAGCGGGGCAGCGAGGGCCGTGGGGGTGCGGGCCAGCCGGGCCGGTGTTCCGCGCGAGTGGCCGCGCGGGGAGCCGCGGGGCGCTGGGGTGCGGGCCTCACTCACCCGAGATCTCCGCCTGGGGCACGTCGCTCAGGCTGAAGCCCTTGGCCCCGTAGATCTGGCGGACTTCGCTGCAGCTCCGGCTTTTGCTGGCGGGGTCCCCGCGGGCGCAGGAGACGAGCGCGGCGGCCGCGCACAGCAGCCACCAGCGTCGGGCCCGGAGCGCCATGGCGCGGCGGCGGCGCCCCCAGCCGCCCGCCCGCGCCCCGTTCGGATCCCGGCCGGGCCCCGCGCAGCCCCCGTCCGAGAAGGGCAGAGCCAAGGTCCCGACGCGCGGCGCGCGGTCCGCAGGCGGAGACAACAAAGCCGGCGGCGACGGAGGCGCGGGGCGCGCGGGGCGCTCGGTCCGGCCGCTCGGTCGGGCCGCCCAGAGCGCGGCGGGCGAGCGCGCAGCCCCGGCTCGGCGCCTCCCCCGCCGCCGGCCCGGCCCCTCGGCGGCCGCGGGAGAGGGGAGGGGCGGGGCACGATCCGGGGCGCACCGGGGCTCCTCGGCTCTCGGGACACCCGAGGCTCACCCCGCCCGCGCCAACCGGCCGGCTGCTCGGGCGCGGCGGGAGGAGCCGGGGGCAGTGCGAACCGCGCGTCCGGGGTCCCCAGGGCGGCCCCCCTCGCCGGCGCCCAGGGCGGCGGCACCACCTGTGGGGGCGGGGCGGGGGCCGGGGAGGGGGCGCCGAGGCAGGGCTTCCCCCGCCGGACGTGACATCACGCCCGGCGCGCTCCAATCAGGAGCTTCCCCGCCCCCAGCCGAAATCTGCACGCACCGTCCCGCCGCGCTGCCCCCCGCGCTGGCCGCGCGCCCTGCCTTCCGTCTGCCCCGCGCGCGGAGCCGGCGCTCTAGTGTGCGTGCGGGAGCCGGGGCTCTGCGCGGGGCGCGGGCCCGGCTGCGGAGGCCTCGCGTGGCCCGGTTTCTGGCTGGGGATTCTCCGCAGGTTTCCCGGCTCCCTCCACGTGACTCTGGAAGCTGGAGAAACAAAGCCATGCGGCGGCGCGGGGCGGGCGTGGCCCCGGCTGCGGGTGGTGGCGAGGAGCTGCGGGAAGGGGCGGGGAGGAGGAGGAGGAGGCGGCGTGCGGGGGCCGGCGGGGTCTGTGGAAGGGGGCCCTTCCCGGGATCCGCCGGGCCTCCTGCTCTCGCTTCTGCGCCAGGCGGGCCCCGAGGTCTGGTCGGCCGCAATGGGGGGGAACCGCGGTAACCCCGCGCGGCAGCCGGGGTGTCTGGGGCCCCCAGAGTGGCGATAGGACCCGCAGGCGGCCGCCGCCTTTGCCCAGAGCCCTTCCTGAGAGCCCGGCTTTGGGAGCCGGTGCGAGGGGCCAGACGTGCCCTCCCCGCTGTCGCCCTGCGTGGCCTTCCGTGACTCACCGGCCCGGTGCCGCTGCCCTCGGGGCCTGCTCCTTCTTGCCTGGGCCTGGCCTGGCTCTGCCTCAGCAGCGGGGTCAGGAGCACCTGGCCGGCGGCCCCAGCGCTTTGTGTGGTCTCCCTGGGCCACAGGCAGGGCTGTGTGCACCCGGAGTGCCAGGGGCTTCAGCCAGGAGGAGGCTCCACGGAGACCCTTTTGTGGCTTGAGCGCTTGGACCCTCCAGACCTCTCGGCGGGATCGGCGGGCAGCCTGTGTCTGGTGGCTCCAAGCCGGACTGTGCACCATGGCTCCGCACCCCAGAGTGACCGCTCAGGTCAGAGCAGGCAGCCAGGACGCCTCCCAGGCCTGTGTCCTGGGGCTGGGCCCTGGTGGCTCCCACCCTCTGCTTTCAGGCAGGGCTGTGTCTTGGATCCCGAAGTCCCACCTGTGTTTGAGGGAGTGCAGGGGAGGCCATGGCTCCAGCGCAGACTGGGGTATGGGGGGGAGGGGGCTGGGGTGCCCCTCCCCCCACTAGGGTTAGGATTACGGTTACGGACTCCTGATCGAAGGCACGGCATCGGAGCTGGTCCTGCCCTGGAATGAGAGCGGACTCAGACCTGAGTTCAAATCCCAGCCCTGCCACTTGGCGTCTGTGAGCCTGCGCCTGGGCGGTTTCCTGATCTGTCCCTCATTGGGAGGGGTCCCGCAAGGGGCAGGTGTCGTGGTGGCCTAGGGCTCTAGGTGAGTGGAGGCCCTGTGGAGGGCAGGGGCATGGGTGCAGGCAGGGCGGAGCTTGCTTGGGGGCGGGAGCAGAGGAGCTGCTGCACGCCACCCCCCCCCCCCCCCCCGGCCAGGGAGCCCTGCACCCTGGCCCCCGGTGCTGGCTGCCAGGCCCTGGTTTACCCCGGTGCCCAGGGCAGGACCTGGAACAAATGACCAAGGCAGAGTGCACCCAGGGCTGGGGTGGTGAGCCCCGCCAGGTGTGGTTTTCCCTGCTGGTTCCTGGCTGTTTGGGAGGATGGGTGTGGTTGGCAGGGCCCCGCCGCTCCTCCGGGACAATACAGGCTACCTGCCCCAGCTGGCCAGAGCCGGGAGCCAGGGAGAAAGGGCTGTTGGGCCTGGGCTCGGGCTCCTGTGACCCAGAGTCCCAGGGCCCCAGGGAGAGGTGGGTGTGGGGGCCACGCATTTCTGGGGCCCTGCGCCCTGCGGCTGCCTGTCCTGGCTGCTGGAGATGTGGGTTTGCTTCTCTGTCTTACAGAGACCGGGCAGGCAGAGCCACCACCGTCCCAGCTCCCCTCCATGCCTGAGTGCTACAGCCATGATGGCCTGGCCCTGGCGGACAAGGGCGCGGTCTGGTTGGCCGTGAGATGCCCGGGCAGCGAGGGTGTGGGCTGGTGTGGGCCTGGGACACCCAGGAGGTGTCGAGGTGGCCTAGGGCTTTAGGGGAGTGGAGGCCCCGTGGTCAGCGGGGGAGGTGAGGCTGATGGCAGCGGCAGCGGCAGGTGGGCGGTCAAGGTTAGGGCTGGGGCTCTTCCTGCCAGTGGCTGCCAAGTCACAGCTGGGAGGAAGCCGGGCAGAGCCGCAGGAGGGGCTGCCTTCGGCCCCCAGGATTCCACCCTCGATCCACTCCGGCTCTCTGTGGTGACACTTGGAGCCGTCCGTTGTCCTCCCCAAGGACCTGGGTCCAGCACCAGCCTCAGGCTGTCCTGCTCAGCCGGGACACTCAGAGGGGCTCTGCACGCTGCCCCTGGCCGCAGGCCCCAACGCTCAGCTCAGTCTGAAGCCTGGAGTGCCTTGCTCGCCAAACTGGGGCTTGACCCTCGGGAGTAGGGGGACGTGCGTGAGGGTCTCCCTGCTGTGGGGGCTGTAGGGCTGCAGACCTGTGCCCCACCCCTGCACCCCAGGCAGTGGCCTCAGGGCACAGCCAGAGCCTGGGCAGGCTCCAGCAGCCCAGGGGAGGGAAGGCTGCACCAGGGCCCCCTGTGAGCTGGTGCCCGGCTCTGCTCTGAGCACCCTGGCTATGGAAGGTGACCCCCAAAGACTGGGCTCTGCCTCCCCTGGGCCTGGCACCCAGGTGTGGCCTGACCGAGCCCCCTTCCCATGACCCCAGGTGCCCCCACCACGGCCTCGTGGGTTCCCTGCTGGGTTGCACTCCCCTCCCCCTTGGCACCTTGTCTGCTGGATCCCGGGGCCGTGCCTGCCTCTGGTCTTTTCCATCTGCAGTGCACACGGCCTGGCTGGTCTTCCTAAAGCCAGCTTCCACCAGAAGCCCACAGGGGCTCTGCACACCGAGCGGGGAGAGCCGGCAGCCGTGGGCAGCGGGATGGACGGTCCTCCCTGCCAGAGCCACGTGAGCTGGGTCTCGGGAGGGTTTGCACTTGCGCCTGGCTCCAGAGGTTTGAGTGGAGGGTCTGTATGCACAGGGACTCAGCTCCTTGGGGGTCTTCCTCTGCCCCCTCGTCCCCTCCCTGTGATGGACAAGGCCATCAGCGAGCCTGGCCTTGGGGTTGCTCTGTCCCCGAAACTGAGAGGGTTCCAGGCCAGGCCACTTCCGTGCGTGCTGGGCGCTCCTCTGCGGGAAGGATTTACGCCTCCATCCCCAGGGTCCACCACGCAGTCCGAGCAGAGCCCGCTTCCACTTAGCGTCTAAACCTGCCACCGCCTTGGGTGCACACTGGTCCAGCACCTGTCCCGTCAGGGTGCCCGGGTTTAGGTCCAGCCTCCTGCTGATGCACGCCCTGAGACCGGGTCCCCGAGTGCAGATGGAGCTCCTGGCTCCAGGCTTCCACCTGGCCCCGTCCTGGCTTTGGCATGACTCGGGGAGTGAGCCAGCAGACGCACCCTGTCTGCATCTCAAATATACAATAAAAATAAATGAATAATAAAACATAAATGACACCGCCGGCACCTTGCTCTTCGGCGGTGGCAGGTTGAGCCCAGCTGGATTCCCGTGCCAGGTGTGGGGCAGGGCCTGTGGCCATGGGAACATCTGACAGCATCACCTGTCACTCGCTCCTCCCTGGTTCCCGAGCTCCTGCGGGGCGGGAAAGGGCAGGACATCCAGGGAGGGGGTGGCAGGGGGGCTGGGCCTCAGGGGAAGTGCCCAGGACACCACATGGGCGCCAGGCTGTCGCGTCCTGGGCGAGCCCCAGGCTGGGCCCCGGGGGACTGCGGAGGGTGCAGCCAGAGGCGTGGGAAGGTCGCTTTGCTCACAGGCAGCTCAGACCTTCCCAGGAGCACCCTAGGGACATCCCAAGGCAGGACCATGACCCAGCTAAAGAATTCAGCACAAGGAAGCTACTGACCACAGCCTGTGACTGGCCTGGCCCACGGGGTCAGCCTACGGTCAGGCCCAGCAAAGCTCCCAGCCTCGGGTGGGCTGCGGGAGGGAGGCTGTGGCCGTGGTGCACCCTTGCTGAGCTGCAGCAGGTGCGGAGGTGGGGCGGCCCCTCCTGGAGGACGCTGGTGACCCTGAGCCGCTGGCCTGGCCTTGGCTTCTGCCCTTCAGGGCGTGTCTGGTGCAGGACTCCTGGGGGGACACACGGGCAGCTCCACGGGCCTTGGAGCAAGGTCTTCCCCGGGCCTGAGGGTGGGTTGATGGCTGGTATGGGCCGCCCGGGGGAGCTGTCCCCGCAGGGGCTCCCAACCCTACGACACCCTCGCCCCTCTCGGACCCGAGTCCCTTCGTTCCCTCCACGTGGCTGGTGTCTGGAGTGCCGGCCGAGCCACCATGGAAGGCCACCTCCTGCCTCCAGAGTCCCCTGGGAAGAGTGGGCTCAGGACAAGCTTCTCCCAAGGATGGTCACGGAGTCCTGCAAGGAGGCCCCGTGGGAGAGCACACAGGATCCCCCCGCAGCCGGCTCGCCGGGCTGCGCGTCCTGGGGTGCCTGCCCGCCACCGTGGCCAGGATGCCACACTCAAGTGCCTGGCTCGAGTCCTGGCTCTGCTTCCAGTCCCAGTGTCCTGCTGATGTCCACCCTGGGAGGCAGCAGTGGTGGCTCAGGTACTCGGGCCCCTGCCACCCACCTGGGAGATCTGGACGGAGCTCCTGGCTCTTGGCTTTGGCCTGGCCCAGCTCTGGCTGTTGCAGGCATTTGGGGAGTGAGCCAGTGGATGAACGATCTCTCTCTCTTGTCTCTCTCTCTGGCTCTCTACCTTTCAAATAGGTAAAAATAAATTTAAAAACCCAGTGTGGTTTGGAATAGACAGGCAGACCCAACACGAGTCCTACATGGAGGGCTGCTGAAGCCATTCAGTGGGAGACAGCAGTCAGTCTGTCTGTCTTTCTTTCTTTCTTTCTTTCTTTCTTTCTTTCTTTCTTTCTTTCTTTCTTTCTTTCTTTCTTTCTTTTCTTTCTCTCTCTCTCTCTCTCTCTCTCTCTCTCTCTTTCTTTCTTTCTTTCTCTCTTTTTTCGTTTTTAAGATTTATTTATTTGAAAGTCAGAGATAGAGAGCGAGAGAAGGAGAGAGAGAGGTCTCCGGTCTCCTGGTTCACTCCCCAAATGGCCGCAATGACCAGGGCCAGGCCAAGCTGAAGCCAGGAGCCAGGAGCTTCCTCCTGCTCTCCCATGGGGTGCAGGAGCCCAAGGACCTGGGCCATCTTCCACTGCTTCCCCAGGCCACAGCAGGGAGCTAAACAGGAAGTGGAGTGGCCGGGACCTGAACCAATGACTGTGTGGGATGCTGGCACTGCCTTGCCTACTGGGCCCGCAACACCGACCCCTGCACATCTGGCCCTGTGAGCCACAGTGAGTCCCCCTCCCGCGGGAGCCTGGGAGGGGGCTGGGGTGTGGGCAGCCGCGGGCTCCCGGTGGTCACTCCCGCAGGAGGGAGAGGCGGTGCTGGGGCCGTCTGCAGGGCTGGAGGGATGCCCGGGTAACCCGCACATGGATGTCGGCGCCACGTCAGGCCCTTGGGTCGCGGGTCTCGCGCTGGCCGAGGCTGCTTGGGCCTCCGTCTGTGCAGGCGTCGGGGTCCTGGTGGTCGAGGCCCGCAGTGCGCGCTCCGGGTTAAAACCTCGCAGTGCCTCCGCATCCTGGCCCCAAGACCCCAAGAGGGTGCCCGGGCTCTCATAGGATAGAGAGGAAGGGAGGACCCGTAACACGACAGCGCGGCTCCTTCGCCAGAACAAGCCCCGCTTGGACATGGTCCCTCCGTCCACGCCCTGCTCGGCCACGCCCCCGCTCAGCCACGCCGGCTGGCATGCAGCACGCAAGGGGTCAGCACGCGTGGGGCCAGCACGCACGGAGACGCTTCCTGGGCGCCGCAGCACAGGGGCGGGTTTCTCCAGGCCACCCCGTGAGCCCGTGACTTAGACATCGTGAGTCGTTCCTTTCCGGAATGTTCCATCGGGTATTTTTGGACGGCGGTTAACAGCAGATAACCGAAGGCGCAGGGAGCAGAACCCTGGGCCAGGGGGTGGCTACCGGGTGTGAGAAGTGAGCGTGGAAGGCAGGCGTGGTCTTAACCATGAAGCGGGAAGAGGTGTGCGTTTCTGTTACTGGAGAGAGCCAGTGGCCTTGTCTTTAGCCAGTGACAGGCGCTGGACGTCGGCACCATGCGAACACGAGTAGGGGAGTGCGCGGTGGGCGCCCCGGGCGTGAGTAGGGGGGTGCGCAGTGGGTGCCCCGGGCATGAGTAGGGGGCTGCGAGGCGGTGTGGTGGGCGTGCCTAGGGGGCTGTGTGGCAGCGCGGTGGGCGTGCCTAGGGGGCTGCGAGGCGTCGCGGTGGGCGCGGTGGGCGTGCCTAGGGGGCTGCGAGGCGGTGTGGTGGGCGCGCCGGGCGTCCCCGGAGGCTCAGCCGTGAACCCACGCAGCTGGCGCTGGGGCTGTCTCTGGAGTGGATTCCGTGGGGACTTTTTTTTCTTTCCCTTTTAAGAAGCCTTTTGTATTTTATCTGGGTAATTTCTCGGAGTCACGTGGGCCTTTGATCGTGGGCAAAGCGATTCTTCTTGGAGTTAAGTCTGGCTGTTTTGACGCTGTTTCCCGGCAACCTGGTTTTCTATTTAATCAAACTTTTAAAACTTTCTGGTGCCTTTGACAGCTTCCCAAAACAAATTTCTAAATCGAGTCTTTTAACCCTGAAGTAACTTGGAGAGGTTTCAGAAGGGGCCCTGGACTGTCTCAGGAGACAGGTGCCACTCAACTGGCTGATGCCTGGGGGACCCGCCCATCGCCAGGAGGCGGGACCTTCCGGTGCACAACTGCTGGCCATCTGTCAGGTCCTGGGCGAGTGGCGTCAGCCACACGCGTGGTGGTGTCAGCCGCACACGTGATGGCGTCAGCCGCACACAGAGAGCTGTCAGCCGCACTCGTGATTCTTGGGTGACAACGCCGGCTGCCACACCAACACCCACATTTCCCTGCTGACAGCTTTTGAAGGTTGCTGGGACACGGAGCTGTGAGAATCATAAAGCGAGGTTCTGACAGCGTCGCACTTGGGTCACGGAATTCCAGAACTCGAATGAGAAAGCCACGGGCTCGTGCCACGGCCGACCAGCGTCCAGCAGGATTGAGCGGATTCTGCGGGGCTGACCGCACCCGTGGTCGTGGCCGCAGCCCTGCTGGGTTTCTCCCGAAGCTTGGCTGCGTCTTCAGTGCCTTGTTTTCTAGACTTGGGACGCCTGCTTTGTGTTGATCAAATGCACTTCTGTCACAGAAACGTGGGAGCTTTGTGTCCCCCCGCCACGGCTCCAGAACCGGAGAGCCTGGCTCCGTTTGCCCTGAGAATGCTGCGGAGGGCCAGGTCTCCCGGACGGGCGTGGCGGGCTCCGCTCGGAGGGCCAGGTCTCCCGGACGGGCGTGGTGGGCTCCGCTGCGGAGGGCCTTGCTCCCACAGAGCTTGCGAAGCTCGGGTTGGCCGAGATGCGTGTGCTGGGGGACACGGCGCTCAGCGCCCCGTGCCTGTGTGACAGGTGTGACGGGGGAACGGCCGAGGGGCTCCAGACAGCGCTGCAGGCACCTGGGTTCCGGTCCCGGGTGCACCGCCTCCTCACGTCTGCCGGTTTCTCTAAAAACTGAAACTGCCCCTGGCTCACGCACGCCAGCCCCACACCTGCTGCTGCTCGTGGCCGGGGTCACAGCCGCCCCCTCCCCTCCCAAGTCTGACCTGGACCCGGGAACCTCAGCGGGTGGCCCTCTGGCCTCAGAGACGAAGGTCTAACCCGCTCCAAATACGCCCGGGTCTTTTGTTTTCATAGAAAATTCCTCGGCTTTTCTCCGTGTGAGTGCCCTGCTGTCCGCCCCACCCCCAGTTCTCCAGCGACAGCGGCTGTGCTGTGTACCCAGGGCCCTGCACGTGGCCCTGGTGCGCCCTCCAGTGTGTCCAGCGCGGGCCTGGTGCTGTGCTTCCCTGGTGGAGGTGGCCGGCCACTCCTTGCACTGACTGGCCACTGGGGCCCAGGGCCTGCGACCCATCCCAAGATGGCACTTGGACATGCACAGGCGCACGCTGCCCGAGGTCCTGCGGGCCCCGAGGGAGGGAGGCCGGGTGCCGGCCAGCACTGCTTGTCCACCCTGGGCAGACGTGGGGGACAGGAAGGTGCAGCCCTTCGTGCTCTGGGGAACCAGCATCCAGCTGGACGAGCGGGGGCACGGCCTTTGTGGCATGGGCTCGGCATGTGGCTGAGCCACTCTGTGGGCGGTGGCGCCTGTGTGACCAGCCTGCACTGCAGGTCACAGAAAACCCCAGGCCAGGGACGACCCATGGGTCCTCGCCCCGTGGACTGGACATCGGGAGCCGCCCCCAGGACTCGGCCACTGGAGAACCTGTGGTCCTGGCGTGTCTGCCCGCCTCAGGACGGTCCTACTGTCCCTCACCCCAGGCCCCGGGGGGCAAGCCTCGAGCCAGGCCTCAGGCCAGGCCCCCAGCTCCCAGCTGTGCACATGGAGGCAGGCCAGCCCCTCCTTCTCCCCCCAGGAGCCTGCAGGTGGAGTCTGCTCGCGTGGGTGCTCACAAGGCGACAGGGGCTCAGCACACGGCCCTCCCTCGAGCTCCCACAAACCCAGGGCCCTCTGCAGGCGGCCTGGCTCTGCCCACAGCGGGGCCTGGCCTGCCGGCTCCCCGATTCCAGGAGTCTCTGAGGGCCTCTCCCGGCCACGCGTGTCTTGTGCCCGGTGGGCTCCAGCTCCCTGTGCAGACCGAGCCTCATCAGACACAGAACAGGGTGAAGTGGAAGCTCACAGCCTGGGGAAGGGGTCTGGGAGGCCGTGAGGACTCGGCGCGGGCTCCGGGCTGCGGCTGGGATGGCCAAGCCGCCGGCAGCCGACCGCGGCGCCCTCGGAATGCAGGCAGCTCGGGGTTCTGGTGCTTTTTTCTTCTTCAAATTATAGGAGGAAGGCGCGCTTGGCAGATCACGGCTCAGGCCTTGCCAAGCCCGACGGAGAAAACCACAGACATTCGCCCAGCTCTCTGAAGGGGTTGGCTGTGCCTGGGCCCCGAGGGCGGGCTGGGTGGCTGTGGGAGGGGGAGGGAGTGACCGCAGGCTGGGCCCCGGGCCTCGGAGGTGGGAGCCGCTCCTCCCAGAGACCCCCTCGCCGGCCCTGTGGCAGTGAAGCCGACCAGTCCTGGGGGGCCACCTAGACGCCGGCCTCTGTGTCCCCCACGTCCATGTTCTGGGGTCTCCTGGACCTCACAGGACGAGCCTGCAGGCAGTGGCTCTGAGTGCCTGTGGCAGGGGCGGGGTCTCCGGTGGGCCCAGTGCCGGGCCAGGCTGGAGGGGCAGCCCTTGCTGGGGAGACAGCCTTCTCCCCACAGCAGAGGGGGGGACCCAGGGAAGGAGCTCACGGGGGGCCTGGGGACGTGCCCTTGGCCACTCCTGAGGAGCAGGGACAGTGTCACTGACTGGTGTCCACGTGTGATGATGCTGTGCTGCCCACAGTTCTCGGAGCCCCCACGCTGGGCAGGGTCCACGTGGTCTGTGTGGTTGACCTCACCGCCCGGCTCCTCCCGAGGCCCAGGGACTCCACACCCCCCAGCCCCACCCCGAGCTGTGGCCAAGGCCCCCCAAGGCTGGCTGTCCCTGGAGGGACAGATGGGGACTTCCAAGTAGCCGATCCCACATTTCTGAGCCTGGTGTCCCCCGGAGGAGGAAGTGGGGACCTTGGGGGCAGAGGCCTCCACCCTGGTTGGCTTCCTTCCAGGACTGGCCCTGGGGGCTGGGTCACGGCCAATGGAGCAGGAGCCCCCTACGTCTGTGGGTCCCGAGCAGGTGGTGGGGGTGTCCGTGGGGTGCTGGTCCCAGGAATGGTGGAGACCCCCCGGGCTGTCAGCTGGAGAGAGGAAGCCGCCAGCTCCCTGGTCCCGGCACCCCTTCTGGAAAGGAAAGGGAATGGACCGGAGCGTGTGGGGCGCAGGTGGGCCTGGAACCTTCTGGAAGGGAGGCTCCTGGGGGGCGGGGCAGCCGCGGTGAGAGAGGGCTCCCCACGAAGCCGTGCTGGCAGCAGTGACCCCGTGTCGCAGGTGGAAGTTAAGAGGAGGCCACGCCGGCTCCTGTCTCAGAGACAGCAAGGAGCAGAGCCGCGGGGCAGGGCAGCGCTGGGAGTGGTGGCAGCCCGGCTGGCTCCGGGGCAGAGATGGGCAGTGGGCGAGCTGGCCGGCGTCTCAGCATGGCGCTCCCACAGCAGACTGCGGGCCCAGCCCCTGCCTTCTCGGGGTCCTGTTGGGCGGACGGCTTTCTGGGGTGCACGGCCCCCTGCTGGGGCCCCCAGGAGGTGATGGGGTTGGCGAGACTTCTGACGGGCAGGTGCTGGGCGGTTTGTACCACGTCCCTTGCTCAACCCCTGCCCCGCACAGAGTTCACACACAGAATGTGGAGACGGGGACACGGCGGCCTCCCAGGGTCTGCACTGGGGGGAGCTGGAGCCCAGAGTGGGGCCTCAGACACGGGCTCGGGGTCCTGCTGAGCCGAGCACCACCCCTCCTAGACTTAACCTCGCTGTGTGACGGGGATGTCAGGTATTTCAAAGCTGCTTTTTTGGGGTTCTCAGTCTCGGTACTGTGGGGTTGCTGGCTCCAGGTCCGGGCCCAGGCAGGCCTAGGTCGGCAGAGACGAGCGCTGTTTGCGGTCACCCCTTTCTGGGGTCTGCAGGCATAGGGGGTGTGGTGACGGGGCAGGGCTGAGCTGAATGTTCACAAGGGGCGGGGTGTCGTTTTCTGGCAATCTCTGGAGTGTGGTGGCATCAGGTGCATGATGGGAACAGAGTGTCGGCAATGGCCGTGTTGCTATAGTAACCTCATAGCGAGCCAGAAGTCGCCGTGGGGAGCAGCGGGCAGCCGGGTCGGTGAGTTTTGGTCAGTGCAGTTCTGAGCAGTGGTTTCATGGAAGCTGCCTGGAGAGGAGACAGAGTTTGGGCAGTGCAGGTGGGGCTCCCCTGGCTGGCCACCTCCCTGCCTGCATCAGCTTGGCGGGGCAGGACACTGGGCAGCAGCCCCGCCCTCCACCCCGCAGAGGTCAGCGGCTCCTCCCCAGCAGTAACCACTGAAAGGCAGGCACTGGGGGCGGAGGGGTGGTGGGGCTGGGGTCCCGAGCCAACCCTGGACGACTGAGAACAGAGGGGCAGCAGGGCGAGGCAGGGCTGGGCTGAGCAGAGTGGGGCCCCTGGAGGGGGCCATGGGGCGTCACGTGGATGGGTACTGGGCGCGGGGGACGCGCTGCCTCCTTGAGGGCCGACTCTACCTGCAGCAGGCAGACGCTGGAGCAAGTGCAGCCTCGCCCCAGCCTCGGCCCTTTGATGCCCCCGCCCCTCCCCCGTGCTGACCTGCTGGGCCCGCCCGGGCACGCACTGAGGGCCCCGCCTTCCGGCGCCGCGGGCATGGCAGCTGCAGGCTGGGCAGGCACCTGCCTACCCGGAGCCACAGTCCCTCTGCCCGCTCCATATTTCCTCTGATCTTGGAGGGGAGACCGAGGCTGGAGAAGGGACAGAAGGCTTGGGAAGCAGGGGGGTCTCTGACTCCTGGCCCCTCCTGGTGCCCTGTGCCCGGGCAGTGCAGCGCCTGGTTTCCACCTCACAACCGTGGAGCTCCCCTACGCCAGGGGTGGGTCCACGGCCAGCAGCAACGTCGGCTCTGGGCTTCCAGATCTGGGGCTTCCCCACCCTGCGCAGTGGGGAGGCTGGAGGGGAGGGACCCGTGGGGATGGGGGTGGCATGGGGGCCACCTCCTGCTTCAGCCCACCCCCACTGTACTGAAGGAGCAGCTGGGCGGGGGTCAGGACAGGGGACAGAACGCCCGCCCAGTAGGGCATGGGGCCGAGAACATTCCAGAGAGAGCAGGGAGCGCACAAGGAGACACTGTCTCAGCACCTGCTGCCCTGGGCAGACCCCAGCCCCAGCGAGAGTCAGGGGCCTGGAGAGTGACTTCCGGAGGCTTCCGTAGCAGCTACAGAGGACAGAGACAGCCGAACCTGGGGGAGCAGCTCCTGCTTCACCTCTCCCAGGGCCGTGGGGCACAGGCAAGAGCAGGCTGTGTCGTGTCTGCGTGTTCACGTGTGTCCTATCCGGAACCCGTGGAAAACTCTGGAAGGACTGCAGGTGCGTGCAGCTGTGGATGGAGAACCCGGGGACAAAGACGTGAGACTTGACGCCTGAGGATCCCGAGCCGGTCTGAGGGCTGTGGTGGGCTCAGGTGGGGCCAGCCCCTGTCTCCCTTCCTGCCCCCCAGCCCCTGCCTCCCTTCCTGCCCCCCAGCCCCTGTCTCCCCGCCCCCCAGCCCCTGCCTCCCTTCCCGCCCCCCAGCCTCTGCCTCCCGCCCCCCAGCCTCTGCCTC
The DNA here is from genome assembly GCF_964237555.1 of Oryctolagus cuniculus. Classification (NCBI taxonomy): domain Eukaryota; kingdom Metazoa; phylum Chordata; class Mammalia; order Lagomorpha; family Leporidae; genus Oryctolagus; species Oryctolagus cuniculus. The sequence continues at coordinate 955,387 of NC_091434.1, forward strand.
CCGCCCCCCAGCCTCTGCCTCCCACCCCCTCAGCCCCTGCCTCCCTTCCCGCCCCCCAGCCTCTGCCTCCCTTCCCGCCCCCCAGCCCCTGCCTCCCTTCCCGCCCCCCAGCCTCTGCCTCCCTTCCCGCCCCCCAGCCCCTGCCTCCCTTCCCGCCCCCCAGCCCCTGCCTCCCTTCCTGCCCCCCAGCCTCTGCCTCCCTTCCTGCCCCCCAGCCTCTGCCTCCCGCCCCCCAGCCTCTGCCTCCCACCCCCTCAGCCCCTGCCTCCCTTCCTGCCCCCCAGCCTCTGCCTCCCTTCCCGCCCCCCAGCCCCTGCCTCCCTTCCCGCCCCCCAGCCTCTGCCTCCCGCCCCCCCCCAGCCCCTGCCTCCCGCCCCCAGCCTCTGCCTCCCGCACCCCCCCCCAGCCTCGTCCCTGTCCACCCAGAGGGGAAGGGGCTTTTCCTGTACCATGGAGCCCTTCTCAGACAGCGAGCACACGTGTGAATGCGTGTGCACACCCACACACTCTCAGCCCGGACCGGGGACATGGACCGCTCCCTGCTTGCTGCTGTCCTTTCTGTGCCACCACCTCCAGCGCCTGTGGGACTGCGGCGGGAGGGCCCCTGGGAAGGTGCCGCTGTCCCCCGTCCCCCGCCCCTCCCAGGGGTCCAGACTCTCCTCCCTGGGTCTGTGCCCAGCCTGCCAGGCCCTGTCGGGAGGCCCCGGGCCGGAGCTGGCCTCAGGGGGGCGGCTGTGGGCGGGCAGGCGGGGCTCCCGGCTTTGAAGAGGTGGGAACAAAGGCCGGGCCGTGGGCGGCGGGCCGGGCCTGGCGAGCAGCTGCTGTGGGGACAGTCGGCTCAGGATCTGTGACCAGGCGGTGGCTAGTGGGGGTCCCACTGCCGCCTGTGGGGGATGACCTTGGGGTCTCTGAGGCTCCCTGGTCCCCCCACCAGGCAGGATGGCTCGGCCCTCCCTGGGGCTGCTCAGAGTGTCCCCTCGGTGGTCATCTTTCCAGGGCCGAGCTGGGCGGAGGGCTGCCGCCAAGGTCGCGCCTCCAGCTGCGCCCGTCACTGGGTGCTGGGTCCTGGACCTGGGGCCCCTGGGCCGCTGGGCTGAGCCATCCACGCTGGCTCTGGCCTGATCCTATTTGGGCGGGGCAGAGAGAGAAGTGGCCGTCGGTCGGGGCGGAGGCCGAGGCGAGAGAATTTGGCAGGCCGCTTCTAGCCTCCTCCTGGGTCCCTGACGTCGGTCTGCATCCCCACTGGCCTCCTGGGCCGCCTTCTGGAAGCTTCCGCGCCTTCTCGTGCATCAGGAGGGGCCCAGAGCCCTGTGCCCTCAGAGCTCTCTCTGCCTCCACCCGCCCCTCCCAGCCTTGCAGAGGGGCTGCGCAGGCACCGGACAGACCTCTCCCAGGGCGCGTCCACCCCAAGTGCCCAGGGCAGCGAGTGTGGTGACAGACGCCCAGCCCAGTCCGAGCTGGGTGCCCCCTCCCCCCCCGGGGGTTAGGGGCAGAACAGGGGTGGCCCTGGGGCCATGCCCCACCTGGAATCCTGATGCGCACGCAGGCGCTGAGCCAGCCGTGGGGTCCTGAGCCCGCGTCTGGTTCCGGGGGCTGTGGTCAGGGCCAGCTGCAGGGAGGGGTCAGCAGCAGGGCCTCATCGCAGGAGCAGGATGGGAGCCGACGCGGCCAGGGTGCAGCTGGGAGGGTCATCAGGCTGGTGAGGGGGAGGCTGGGCCACTGGGCTGGGGCTGTGCAGGACCCCTGGTGACCCCGTGTCCCGCCCTGGGCACCGCTCCTGCCCCCTGCAGGCGGCTGAGTGCAGGTCCCCACGCGGCTGCCGCTCCCTGTCCTGGGGTTGCCACCCTCGCTCCTCCCTCGGCTCCTGCCCCCTCCACCACCCTCACACAGTCTCACAGGCCCTGGGGCTGAGTCAGTGGACCCCAGACTCACAGCTGCAGGAGCCAGCTGTCCGTGGGCACAGAGGCCCCTCCTTGGCAGCTCCCTGGGTGGTTGTTCAGAGTGGATTCTGGGATTAACCAGAAACTCTGGAAATTGGCTGGGGCACGGGTCTCCGAGGCCCTCTGCCCTCCCAGGCCACGGCGCTCCCCGTGCGACCGTGTGGCTGACCCCTGACTGCCGTGTCCGGCACTGCCCGTGGAGCCCCGGTGTCCGGCTCAGCCAGACCGGACGGTGGCCAGCAGGTGTGGCGTTTGCAGGGGCCTGGCTGAGGCCACGGGCGCGCCTTGGATCTGGCAGCTGCTCATTGCCGTGGAGGCACACGAGCCAAGAGTGGACACGCTGCTGGCCCTCCCTGGGGTGGCTGAGTTCCGACGGAAGCCTCTGGAAGCTCCCGGACGTTCGGGCTCATCAGGGACCCTGGAGGGAGGCTCCCTCCCTTCCACCGGGCGGCTGCAGCTTGTAAGTCTCCCCCAACCCGTCCTGCACTTGAGGGCGGCCCAGGCTTGGTGGCCACTCAGGGTCCCTGGGCTATGGGGGCTGCCCAGCAGGTGCAAGCCTGGCCTGTCCCCAGCATGCCCTGTGGCCGGGTTCTGGCCTGGACTCCAGCCGCTTTTCCTGTGACCCTCTCCCGGGCCTAGACACTGCCCCCTCCAGCGCTGGGTCACAGAGGGCGAGCAGAGACCCAGGCCCGAGCCAGAGCCAGGCCGGAGCACGGGCCTGGCAGCTCCTGGAGCAAAGCCCCCTCCCGGTGCTCACCTGCCCGTGTTGAGACCCAGTGCACGGGCCTCAGGCGAGGGTCAGCCTCCAGCACATCGGCAGCCCCCTGGGCGGTGGCCGTGAACCCTACTCTGGGCCTCGTCTTCCCGGGGGCCCTGACCTCCACGCCTCCCTCCCTTGGTGTGGACACAGCTGGAACCCGGGGTCTCTGCTGAGTGGCCTCAGAGAAGCGGGGGTCTCAGGACCCTGGGGGCCTGCAGGTGGCCTCCCCAGCCACACAGAGCTCTGTTGCCCATGGCCTGTAGGTGGCTGTAGCCCCCAAGGGCTCCCCTCCTGGGAGACAATTCACATACCCACTATGGGCTTGGGGACAGCCCACATCTGCCATCCCCACAGGCTCGGGGACAGCCCACGCCCCCTCCACAGACTCTAGGACAGCCCCCCCCCCACAGGTTCAGGGACAGCCCACTCCACCACGGGCTCAGGGACAGCCCACTCCACCACGGGCTAGGGGACAGCCCACTCCCCCTCCACAGGCTCCAGGACAGCCCACTCCCCCCTACAGGTTCAGGGACAGCCCACTCCCCCTCCACAGGCTCCAGGACAGCCCAACCCCCCTACGGGCTCAGGGACAGCCCACGCCCACCCCCCCGGGCTTGCTCCCACCACAGTGGCTGCCGGGGTGTGTCCTGGGACGCTCAGGCCGTGAGCCCCGTGAGTCCTCTTCCTGAACTTCCTGTCCCTGGGCTGGCACCGCGGGCACCAGCTGCCCATGCCAGAAATGACGGCCGGAGCCTGGAGTTCTCCTGCCCACGCCACGCTCCCGTCTACCCCCAGCCTGCAGCGCCTCCCCGCCCCGACGGAGACCAGGGTCAGGGTGGCTGCGTTTCCCACGCCTTCTCCCTGTCTAAGGCTCTGTGCACCCCCGGGGGCCTAGACGTGTGGCTTGGCGTCCCCTCCTCCGCCCGCTCCCCCACGCACCTGCTGCCCTCCCACAGGCTCCGAAGCCCCCGACCCTGATTCTGATGTCCCTCCGGTCTGGTGAGTGGCCCGTCTGAGCCTGTCTCCCTGTGTCTGCCCTGGACACAGCTTTCCTCCTGGGGGGGGACCCGGGAAGGGGTCACCTGGGGACTGAGGGGAGGTTGGCCAGGAAGTTCCTGTGGGCGGGGACACTGCTGGCCTCCAGGACTCACTCAGGCTGGCCTGCACCTGTGGCTGAGGAGGCCCCACCGCGGGTCCAAAGCAGCCCGGTACCCAGCACCCTGGTGGCCAGCTGGAGGCCGTGGGTGGCTGTGGACCCCTGCTCCTACTTTAGGCTGGAAGCCTCTGGGCCAGCTTTCTCCAGTGGAAGGCTCTGCGGCCCCTTCCTACCCTGGGATTCCAGAGCCGGCCTGCGTGACTGGTGGCTGGTGGCCAGCCAGGCTCTGTAGGGTTCCCGCCGGAGCCGCTCCCCAGGCCATGCGTCACAGGCAGCACTTGGTGCCCCCTGGGCTCAGTCAGCCACGGGCTGCAGACACGACAACACTGGGACGATGCTGTCATGGCTCCGAGTGGCCGACTGGCCCCTGTGCCCACAGCACAAGCAGCCCCATGTCCACTCGTGTTTGTGGATAACCCCCGGAGGATCCCAGCAGCCAGGATGAGTCAGCGAGAGAAGCGGCGGGTTCCAGACCCCGGGCTGCTGACCCGCAGATGACCATGCCCTGTGATCCTGCTCCTCTCCCGAGGCATTTGGATTTTCCGGGATGTTCCACGGTGAAGGGCCAATGACGCGGGGTGCAGGAGGCCCTGCCGAGCCCTGGAGGGCAGGGACCCGGCCGTGGCCGTGGCCGTGGCCGTGGCAGCTTTCCTGAGACATCACTCAGTTCCATGCGTGTGGCTCATACTCAAGGCAGCGGCTGAAGCCCTCACACGGCCGCGGCAGCCGAGGCTGGGCCAGGCGGAAGCCAGGAGCCAGGGGCTCCCCCGGGTCTCCCACGTTGGTGCAGGAGCCCAAGCACTTGGGCCTTCACCTGCTGCCTCCCAGGTGCATGCGTGGGACGCTGGGCCGGAAGCCGAGCAGCGGGACTCGGGCTCCAGTGTGGGGTGCTGCTCCGCAGGCAGAGGCTTAGCCAGCCGCGGCGCGGCGCGGCCCCGTGCTTGGTTTTGATTCCACGGCCCCACACTTTCTGAAGTGCTGTGTGTTCCACGAAGCTGCGTCTCACTCCATGCACTCTGCCCTCCACGGAGGGGCCCCACGGCCCCCAGCAGTCTCCCAGCTGAGCGTCCTGTCCTGTGCTTGTCCACACCGTGCATTGCCTGCTCATATGGCTGGCGGCTCCGTGTCTGGCTTCCCACGCTGACCACGAGGCGATGCTGCGGTGGACGTGGTCCCCAGGCCTCCCCGGAGCTCTCGGCAGGGCCGGCTCGCTGCGTGCCCTGGGCCTGGGGCCCCGCCACTGCCAACCTGACTGGGCCGACGCTGGGTCCCAGGCCAGCAGCGCGCGGCAAGGGCGTCCTGCTTGTGTGCAGACACCTGTGGGGGGCAGCAGGGTCCCCGCGTCCCCCAGTTCCTCCTCAGTCCCAGCCCCTCTGCTTCCTCAGCCCACACGAACCCTCAGAACTCGAGGGAGGGGCGTGGGCAGGGTCTCCCACAGGCCAGGGGATCCTTCTAACTTTTCTAGTCTTTGAGCTCATGAAGATTAGACAGGCAGGGCCCAGCCCAGCCCCAGAACCCCTCCAAGAGGCCCCTCCGCCCACCCCTGGGGCAGGGCCCTAGGGCTCCCAGGCCTTGGGAGCCAGCCCGTTCCCCAGCTCACTGGTCTCCACCTCGTGGGTCTGCCAGGGAAGACGGACACGGCAAACTCCAGCGTCCACCTCGGCCATCGCCGTCCGCCCTCCGTCTTCAGACCCACATCCCTGGGCAACTCTCTCATCTTGGGGGTTTCCACGGCACCACCCTTGTCTCTCCCGGGCCCGTCTCACCCCAGCCAGGTGAGCGTGCACCTGCCCGTCCCTGGCGCCAGGGGACACCTGCCCCGGGCCCTGGGATCGCACACTTGGAGGAACCAGATCCTGGTGCTGGGCCCGGGCCGGGAAGGGGGTGGGCAGACTCGGCTCCCTGCCTGTGGGCGTCTAGCTCGGGAGCCCTTTGCCCTCCTTGGCGTGGGAGGCTGAGTGGGCCCCGGGGAGGACACTCAGACTGGGCCTGCCTGCTGCCCCGAGTCCCAGGCCCGGGCAGGCACAGCGGGGACCAGGCAAGATGGCCGCCACCCTGGGGACTCCCTGGTCTCCAGGGGCTCCTGGCCTGCAGCACTCCCAGGCTTTTGCGTCGGCCCTCCCGACTCTGGCTCCACCAGCAGGCGGATCTGCCGTCTCCTGCTCCAGATCGGCACGCCGGGGGCGGGGGCTGGGGCGGGCTGCAGGCTGGGGGCTGCTGGCTGTCGCTCCCCCTCTTTGTGGAGGAACGACACAGGACCCTGCGCTGTTCTTTCGTCTGCTCGGCCCTCCCCGGGTTTGCTGCTGGTTCTTCCCGGGTTGGCTACCATCCCTTCCACCTCCGTGGAAGGGCGGTTCCCCCTGGCCACTTTCCCCACTTCCGCGGGGGAGCGGCACACCGCCGGCCGGCTCTCTCGGGGGCTGCACAGGTGTTCCTTCAGATAGATGTTCCTGGTGCATGTTGTCTCTCTCCTCCTTTATAGTCCTCTTCCACCAATCCCAACTCTGCTACCCACAACGCAGAGTACGCTGCTCTCCTCCAATCAGGAGCAGGTCCTACAGTTTATTGGTTGAACTGGAGGCAGCTGTGTAGAAGCTGTTTCCTCCTCTCCCAGCGCCATATTGTGGGAGAGCAGATGCATAGAATAAGTCTTAATTCCAGTAACTTAGTCTAGTCCGAGTTGCTCCCAGTTGCTCCCCACAGCTGGCCACTGTGAGGTCGTCTCTGGGTGACAGTCCCAGACCCCAGGCCGAGGAGGGCTTGGAAGCAGCTTGTGTGAGAGACAGCCTTGGAGACGGAGCCAGCTCTCCCCGGGCTGGGGGCACAGATCCAAAAGAGCTGGAGGGGTGGGTGTTGGCTCGAGGGCTCAGCTGCTGCTCGGACCCCTGCACCCCCATTCAGGTGCCCGATTCCACTCCCGGCTCTGTTTCCCACCCAGCTTCCTGCTGACGGCTCAGGTACTGGGGCCGCTGCCGCCCCCATGGGGAGCCAGATGGAGTTCTGGGACCTGGCTTCAGCCTGGGCCAGTGCTGGCTGTTGTGGGGGTCTGTGGAGTGGACCATGGATGGAGGATCTCTGCCTTTCGAGTAAAGTGAAAGTAAATAAAGACAAACTCAGGAGCCCCGGTGAGAAGAACCTCTGGGGTCACATCCAGGCTGCAGCTTGTGGGGAGCAACCGGACTAGACTAAGTTACTCGAATTAAGACTTATTCTATGCATCTGCTCTCCCACAATGTGGCGTTGGGAGAGAAGTAAACAGCTTCCGCACAGCTGCCTCCAGTTCAACTAATAAACTGTAGGACTTGCTCCTGATTGGAGGAGAGCAGCGTACTCGGCGTGTGGGCAGCCGAGTTAGGATTGGCGGAGGAGGACTATAAAGGAGGAGAGAGACGGCATGCACCAGGAACATCTATGGGGAACATCTGAGGGAACCCGTGCAGCCCCCGAGAGAACCGGCCGGCGGTGTGCCGCTCCCCTGCGGAAGTGGGGAATGCGGCCAGGGGGAACTGCCCTTCCACGGAGGTGGAAGGGATAGTAGCCAACCCGGGAAGAACCAGCAGCAAACCCGGGGAGGGCCGAGCAGACGAAAGAACAGCGCAGGGTCCTGTGTCGTTCCTCCGCCAAGAGGGGGAGCGACATAATGGTGCCGTGACTCGGATAGGAAACCTAGCTCGGATAGGAAACCTGACTCGGATAAGAAACCTAGGACGGATAAAAAACTTAGGAGGGAAGAAACGGGAAGAACTAGGGAAAATATCGGAGAGAGAAACTAGCAAACAGCCTAGGGAAAATATCGGAGAGAGAGACTAGCAAACAGCCTAGGGAAAAGCCGGACGAAAAAGGTGCCGGAAGAAGCTATTGAAAGCCTAGGCATAGACTCGGATACGGACTACGGGGGGAAGCTGGGAGAAATCTCTAAGGTCGAAAGCGAAAGTGAAAGCTAGAACGAACAGACTCAGACGCGGACTGTGGGGAGAGGCCAGGAGAAATGAGGGAGGAATATCGTTGGAGGAAAGCTTGGGGAAACATACCGGGTAGAGAAAAGTGTTAGGGAAATTGAAGCCGCGGGGGGCAGGCCGAGGCAGATACGAAAGCCACTTTGGGATTCTCAAGTTAGCCCGGGAATAGGGGGCGAAAAGTTGAAACCAGAAGCTGAGACGCAAGCCAGATTGGGATCCGTCTGATTAGCCCGGGGAGCAAAGGACGGGAAGCCAAACCGTGGGGCGGAGACGTATGCTGGGTTGAATTCGCCAGGCTAGCCCGGGGAACTTAGATTGAATGCTAGTGGCGGACACGTAAGCTACACGCTGTGTGACTCGCGGAGGCTGCCGTGTGCAGAGAGAGCGTGCGGGGCACAAGTAGATAGGGAACGGGGCTGGCGTAGGCCGTGGTGCAGACGCGAAGGGCGTGGAGACCGCGGAGCGCGCGAAGCCAAGCCGCGCAAAGCCGGGAAGCTGCGCAGATGAGAGAGGCGCGGGCTGAAGCGGCTCAGCCGGGAAGCCGCCGAGAAGTAGCCTCGGGGCGGGCAGCGGGAAGCTGCGGGGATAAGAGAAACAGAAGTTTGGAAGTGGAGTGAGAGAAATGGGAATGTTGGCAGATAGAAGTAAAATGGGAGAAATTGGAATGCCCGGAGATAGAGAAATAGAGAAATAGAAAGGCCTCCCTACAACACTGCAATGTGAGAGCTTGGATTCGGTCTGCCTGATTAAGTGAGGCGATGAGCACCTGGGCGGCTAGCAGCTTATGCGCCACAGGTCACCGAAGACAGGCACGAATTAACATCAGTAAAGCTTCCCCACAATGCAACAATTAGGAGGCTTGGATTCGGTCTGCCTGATTTAAGGCGGTAAGCGCCAGCAAGCAGCTCGACCAGAGTATGAGCTGCAGGTCACCGAAGATAGGCACAAACCAACACTAATAAGTCTCCCCCACAATACGGCAATGAGAAGGCTTGGATTCGGTTTGCCTGATAGGTTTTGTAAACACCTGCAGGCAGTTCTAGCAGAGCAGAGTATGCGCTGCAGGGCACCGAACACAGGCACGCATCAGCGCCTAAAAACCTCCTCACAACATGGCGAAGAGAGGACCCGGATTCGGTTTTCCTGATTGATAGGACTTGTAAGAGCCTGTGGCAACTCTAGCAAGTAGAGCAGAGTGTGTGCCGCGGGACACCGAAGACAGGCGCGTATCAACGCCAAAAAATAAAAAGAAAGGGGGATCTGTGGGGAGCAACCGGACTAGACTAAGTTACTCGAATTAAGACTTATTCTATGCATCTGCTCTCCCACAATGTGGCGTTGGGAGAGAAGTAAACAGCTTCCGCACAGCTGCCTCCAGTTCAACTAATAAACTGTAGGACTTGCTCCTGATTGGAGGAGAGCAGCGTACTCGGCGTGTGGGCAGCCGAGTTGGGATTGGCGGAGGAGGACTATAAAGGAGGAGAGAGACGGCATGCACCAGGAACATCTATGGGGAACATCTGAGGGAACCCGTGCAGCCCCCGAGAGAACCGGCCGGCGGTGTGCCGCTCCCCTGCGGAAGTGGGGAATGTGGCTAGGGGGAACTGCCCTTCCACGGAGGTGGAAGGGATAGTAGCCAACCCGGGAAGAACCAGCAGCAAACCCGGGGAGGGCCGAGCAGACGAAAGAACAGCGCAGGGTCCTGTGTCGTTCCTCCGCAAAGAGGGGGAGTGACACAGCTGATGTTTTGTTTGTTAATTTTAGGATTCAGCCATTTGCGTGAAGGGCGGAGTTGCAGAGACAGACAGAGCACCATCTTCCGTCCGCTGGTTCACTCCCCAGACGGCTGCAGTGGCTGGAGCTGGGCCAGGCTGAAGGCAGGATCCTGGAACTCCATCGCGGTCTCCCACGCGGTGCAGGGCCCCAGGCACTTGGGCCGTCCTCCACTGCTTTCCCAGGCCATAGCAGGGAGCTGGATGGAAGTGGAGGAGCCGGGGCTCGAACCAGCACCCATCTGGGATGCGGGCGCTGCAGACGGTGACTCCGCCCTCTGCCCCCACTTCTGGCTTCATATTTAAGTCTCTGCAGGGTACACGCTCGCAGGGCAGCGGGGAACCCACAGGAACTGTCCGAGGGTTCGCTTGGGGGAGTTGGGGTCACCGTGGAGGGGACAGTGGCCTGGACAGGCAGTCCAGCTTCCTCCTGCTGAGGGACGGGACGGGGCTGCAGCCTCCTTAGATGGCTGCGCCCTCACTGGGAGCCCTGCACTAGGAGCCTGGGAGCCGGGCCTCCTCTGGGGCCCATGGGACCCAGCACGGGCGCTGGGAGTGCCAAGGGCAGCTCTGGGCATTGAGGGCTGGCGGCCACCTGGGCGTGGGCTGCTCTCCCACTCAGCTGCCCCAGGTGACAGCCTGGGACAAACGGCCTAGTGTACCCCTTGGCAGGGGTGTGCCTCCTGGCCCCGGGCGGGCCCCAGCGGCCCCAGGCCTGGCTGCCTCCTCCTCCGGGCCCCTGACGACATCTGGGCAGGCTGTGGCTGGGCTGTGGGGAGGCGCTTCCACGCGGCATTGCTGTGGCCTGGCCGTCTCTGGACACCCGCTGGCCAGCTCAGGGGTGGCCTCCAAGTCCCCCTGCCTCTCAGGGAGGAGCTGTGGGCCCGGAGTGACACAGGTGACTGAGGGGGGGCCAGGCGGGGCCAGCTTGTCCAGGGATGCCAGGCTCCGGGGTTTGGGAGGGCCCTGAGGGTGCCCGCTCCCTGCTGCCCAGAGACCCCGTGTCTGCAGCCCGGAGAGAGCCACGCGTGCGACCTGCCAGGCCCCGTGACACTGTGGACCCCATGGGTAGCAAGGACCCTGCTGCGCTCAGCTGGTTCTCAGCCCAGGGGCGGGGGCTGGGCCCGGACACTGGCAGCTGTCCTCACAGCCAGGGCTGGGCGTGGTGTGTGTGCTCCTGTGTGTGTGAGCGTGTGTGTTCCTGTGAGTGTATGTGTGTTCCTGTGTGTGTTAGTGAGTGTGTGTGCCTCTGAGCCTACAATCATGTGTATGTGTGCATGTGTGAGCACATGTGTGTGCATGCGTGTGCGTGAGTCCCCCTCACCTGTTCTACCTCAGCTCCCCCTGCCCCCCAGGGCCTCCCCTTGCTCTGCTGCTCTCTGTTTTGCGAAGGCTGACCTTGGGCCTGGCCACGACCCTGACCCTGGTTCCTGGCCCCAGCCCCTGGGCAGGGAGGCTGAGCAGGGAGGTTGGCTGTGAAAGGGACTGGGGGCAGCGGCAGCTCCCGGAACCACCGGCGTGGGGGTGGGAGAGCACCCTTAACGTGCGGCCCCAGCGGGCGGGTGTGGTGACGGTGAGCAGCGGGCACTCGCGGGCAGAGAGGGGATGCGGGGGCACAGGGTAGGGGAGATATGAGGGGGTGGGGCAGAGGGAGCACGGGGCGGGGAGCGAAGCAGAGGGCAGACAAATCCTGTGGAGGCCTTCACAGTGACAGGTCAGCCACACAGCACGCGTGCACACACACACGCATCCCTTACAGAGACACACGTGCACACATGCACATGCACACACAGGCACACACATCCCTTATAGATGGTGCACACAAACACACACACCCCTTATAGAGACACACGTGTGCTCACACACATGCACATCCAAGACCATGAAGGAACCTGACGCAGATCCTTGATGCTGTCACGTGTCTGCCCCCCGCGTGCTGTCCCAGGTGATGGGCCCCCAGTGCAGTCCGAGAGCAGAGGCCAGCACCGGGCGCCGGGCCTCAGGCCCGGAACTCCACGTGTGGACACTCTGGTGTGTGCGTGTGCAGGGCAGGCGCTGGCTCGGCAGTGGGGCCGCCCTTGACACGCACTCCTGTGTCCCAGTGCGTGGGTCCCAGTCCCCATCTCTGCTCTGCGTCCCCTAGTGCGCCTGGGAGGTGGGAGTGATGACGGTGCCAGTACCTGGCCCTGCCACCCACGTGGGAGACCAGGATGGGGCCCTTTGTGAACCCCGACCCAGGCCAGTGGGGCACATCTGGGCCCCTCTGAGCTGGCACAGTGGGGGCGGGGCGGCCTGCTCTGCTCTGCGGCTGCCACGGACCCTGTGGGGACCCTGGCTGACCTGTCTTCCCCACGGTCGTCCCTGGCCGTGCCAGGCCCAAGCCCAGAACCTCCAGGCTGCTGGGCACCGCTGAGCACCACCCTGTCCTGTTGGGGGACTCACTCCTGGGCCCATCAGGGGCTCTGCTAGCCAAGGCTATAGGCTGCTGCCAGCCCAGGCCAGCCCCAGCCCTGCCCTCTGGCCCCTGCTGCTTGGCTCCCAGGGCACAGCTGGAGGCCTCGGGGAGGTGGGGCACACGGAACCCCTTGCAGCCCAGCAGGCTGGGGGATGCCAGAGCAGAGCCCCCTCCCTGGCGTGGGAGCAGCTGCTGGGGTTGGGGGGCTGTACCCCTCACTCTGCACCACCAGCACCCCCTCGCAGGGCATGGAACACAGCCCCAGGCCACTCCGGCTCCCCGAAGCTCTCCCAGCCCTGCCCGTGCTCTGGCTGGGAGCTGAGCACCCGGGACTGCAGGAGGCCTGGGCTGCTTCCCAAGCCCCCGTCCTGTGGTCTCTGACCCCTCAGAGGGCCCCCTCCCACCCTGCCGGGGTCAGGAGCCCCATCTGGGGGACCCCTCCTCTTGCAGCCGTCAGGACGGCCAGCGCTGGGCTGGGCTGGGCAGCCCCCTCCTCACCCCACAGCACAACGGATGATGGGCAGGGCGGGGCTCCGGGGGGAGACGGCCCTGGGGTGGTGGCGCCCCTCCGGCCACGCCTGTGGAATCTGGGGCACAGCCCACAGCCTCCATCTCTGTTTCAAGCCTGTGGATTCGGGCTGGCCTGAGCTTCAAGGAGGTTTTCCTGGCTGCCTTCCCTCCCCCGCCCTGTGGCTTGGAGGCCTGGGCTTGGGGCTGCTTCAGGGTGGGGATGGAGCGGCCCCTCCTCCCACTGAGCCTGGTAGGGGTTGGGCCCCGGAGGTGGGTGCGTCCCTTCCTGCCCAGCGTCCACCCCTCTGTCCACCGGGGGGCCTGTGTGGAGCTCCCAGGCCCCTGAGTGGGTCTGGACGCGAGATCCACTCTGACTGCTGTCCCAGCAGCCAGTGTGAGCCTTGGGATTGGGGGCCCCGACCACGCTGTCCTGAGAGCCGGCCTGGGCAGGGCACAGCTGCCCCTCCCGGGCTCCTTGGACTGGGCTCCTCCCACCAAGCGGACCTCCCTGGCAGGACCCAGGCCCTCTGCCACAGGCCCCCAAAGAGGAGCCGCAGGGAGGTCGGTGGGGGGGCCGCCTGCCTCCGGCCCTTCCCGGGAAGCAGCTCTAAGAAATCTTCCTCCACGGTCAGGAGCCCCAGAAACCCCACACTCCGAGGAGAGCCGAGCCGGCCAGGGCGGACCCTGCCCCCGCCCCCGCCCCACCCCGCCCCAGCGGAGGGGGTGTCCAAGCCGGCTGGGCTGGCAGGTTCTCCTGCTCTGCTGTTGGGGGAGACGGGTGTCTCGTGCCCCCAGGCCCGAGGCAGGTGCAGGGGCTCCACGAGGTCCAGCTCGGGCGCACATGGACCAACACTGGGACAGCGGCCTCCGCGTCTCTTCCCTGTGACCACAGAGCTGGTGGGGGAGGCAAGAGGGGGAAGCCCCTGGAGGCCCTGGACCAGGCAGAGGACCTGGGCCAGTGGCACAGCCTGGGGGCCCTCCGTGAACATCTGGGCAGTTTCCCGCCAAGGGCTCAGAAGGCAGAGGTGCAGCCGCAGCAACAGCCCCAGACCCGGCTGGGTTGGGGCCGCACGGACACCGAGCCCGGCCTCCCGAGCGCACCCTGGCTGGACCCTGGGCTGGGCCTCGGTGTTGGGCAGCCAGCCTGTGCGGTGGCCTGAACACTTGCGTGGATGCTTCGTGGAGTGGGTGTCCGTGGTATCAGGTGGGCGGTGAAGGGGCTGTGAGCGGCCCCTCCCATGGGGGCATCGGCCCTTTCCCCCGGGAGGGGCAGTGGAGGGCACCGTCTCTGAGAAGGGGCCTCCCCAGAGGCCGGGACTGCAGCACCCTGACCTTGGCTCCAGCCCTCAGGACCTGAGGGCGCAGGAAGCTGGGGGTGGGTGGGCTCAGGGACGCCCCCTGGAGGGGTGCTGGGGAGCTGAGCTGTGTGCCTTGTCCCCCAGGTCACACAGCAGGTGGGGCCCGGGTGACCCAACTCCTCTTGGTTCTGCCGGGAGAGACCCATCTGTGCCTCCTGCAGGGCCTGGCGTCTGGGCGGGGGTGGAGTCTGAGGGCAGTAGAGAGGGGGGCCCCTCAGGCCCCACTGGGCAAGGCTCCATGCCCCAAGGTCAGGGCCACCTGCCCCAAGGACAGGGCTGCCTGTCCCAAGGTCAGGGTCGCCTGCCCCAAGGTCAGGGCTACCTGCTCTGGGGTCACAGCCAGGCCTGACATATCCCTTAACACTGCTCAGTGAGGAACTGGACACAGCAGGCTCTGGGGTCTAAGGGAGGAGGGGAGGAGTGAGGAGAGCTCGAGCTGCCCCGGTGTGTCACCGAGCAGGGAGGGGACAGGTCAGCTGTTCTGAGCAGCCAGCGCTCAGGGACAGACCTCAGGGCAGGGTGTCCCGGGAGAGAAGGGCCCTGGAGAATCTTGCAGAGCCAGTAGGGACAGGGCCCTGGGGCTCCAGACACAGCCAGGCCCCCTGTCAGCCACTGCCTGCCTGGCCGTGCCCCTGGGGCCCGGGGTGAGGGCAGCCGGCTGTGAGCCTGGCAGCCCAGCTCCCCCGGCCGGCAGCCCAGCTCCCCCGGCCGGGGCCCCGGAGGGGCTCTGAGGGAGGGACAGATGTGGGACAAGAAGGGCATTGTCCACACTTCTGACCAGACTTGCAGGAGCTCTGGGGTAGGGGCAGCGAGGCCGAGCTCTGAGCTGCAGGTCCCAAAATAGCCCAGGGTGCGGCCCGCGGCCAGGGATGGGCAGCTGACCTCACGCCACAGGCATCCCGGGAAGCCCAGCTGTCTGCAGCCGCACCTGCTGGGCCTGGAGCAGGGCACTGACCGCGGGGGTGGGGCTGGGCCCGCAGAGGGGACCCTCGGGGCCCGGGGCCACGGTGTGCCTCATGACATCTGTCCGTCCTCGCCCTATTCTGTCTGTCCTCGTCCCCTTCTGTCCGTCCTCACCCTGTTCTGTCTGTCCTCACCCTGTTCTGTCCATCTTCGCCCTGTTCTGTCCATCCTCACCCTGTTCTGTCTGTCCTCGCCCTGTTCTGTCCGTCCTCACCCTGTTCTGTCCATTTTTGCCCTGTTCTGTCTGTCCTGGTCCCCTTTGCTCTGTCCTCACCCTGCTCTGTCCTCGTCCCGGGCAGGGCCTGGGCTCCTGGCTTGCCAGCAGGGAGGAGCCACCCCCTGGAGGTCGGCCGTGGTTTGTCCACCGGGTGGGGAGGGTGTGACCCTTCTCTGGTCCTGTGTCCTGCCTGGAGGGCTGTGATCCCTTCTCATGGTCCTGTGTCCTGCCTGGAGGGCTGTGATCCCTTCTCATGGTCCTGTGTCCTGCCTGGAGGGCTGTGATCCCTTCTCATGGTCCTGTGTCCTGCCTGGAGGGCTGTGATCCCTTCTCATGGTCCTGTGTCCTGCCTGGAGGGCTGTGATCCCTTCTCATGGTCCTGTGTCCTGCCTGGAGGGCTGTGATCCCTTCTCATGGTCCTGTGTCCTGCCTGGAGAGCTGTGATCCCTTCTCATGGTCCTGTGTCCTGCCTGGAGGGCTCTGCTCACCCGGGTAGCCACTGTGCCCGCCAGGAAGCATCCCTGGCCGAGGGTGGTGGACAACGGAGGCGCTGAGGGCAGTGAGCTGGATGGAGAGGGTGGCTGGGGCAGAGGGGCACTCCTGGGCGAGTGAGCAGAGACCAGTGTCCCCTGGCTTGCTGGCCAGTGGCTGTGGCTCTGGGGGGTGTGTGCAGGTGGGAGGCCAGGAGGTGGCTGGGGTGGCGTCAGCCTCATGCACTCTGTGCCCCACTCACTGAGCCCAGGAAGTGGGGAGGCCATGTGGCTGAGGTGGGTCTGTGGGCTGGGCAGGGACACCTGGAGGCTCTGTGCCCCAGCCCGCCTGGGGGCTTCAGGGCTGTGGAGTTCTGGGGGCACTACTCCCCCCTGTCTCCCCCACCCAGGCCCCGGGGAGCGGTGAGTGGGGTGGACATAGGAGTGACGAGGGAGCCAGAGGGCCAGGGGCTCACCTGCCACGCACCTGCGGAGAGCGGCAGCCGGCGAGGGCCTCCCCCATGGGCGCTGCCGCACGCCTGACCCCCGTCCTCCCGAGGCCGCCCGCAGCGCCACCTGGGGCTCCTGAGTCATGGGGATCTGAGGGGATGCGAGATCGCCCCTCACAGGGGAACTCTGCGACGGCGAGGGCACCCAGTCCATGCCAGTGTGGACTGTAGGGCCCGTGGTCACTGCCAGGGTCACTGCTGGGCCCGTGGTCTCTGGGGAGCACCACCGTGGCTCCTTTGTGCCTGCAGGGGTGGCTTGGACGCTGGCCATGCTGACCTGGAGGCTGGTGACTGCTGAGGCCACCCTGGGCCCCATCACCGGATTCTGACCTGGGACCGGTGCTTTCCCAGGTGCAGCTGTGGGGCCTTGGGGTCCCCCCGCCCCGCAGCAAGGAGTTGGGGTCCTGTGCTCCCCTCTCTCAGCGCCACTCATGGGCTCACTCAGGTGGCTCTGCCTCGGTCTCAGAGCGGCCCCTGTCCTGGTGTCCAGCCGGAGGACAGGCAGACGGGCAGCTCAGTTCCCGATGCCCCAGGAGCCTCTGGAGGGAGGGCGCCATTGTGGGGAATGCCCCTGCTCAGCTCAGGAGGTGGCTGGGGTCCTGCGTGGGGGGCTTACGGCCCAGACCTCACCCAGACCCGGCCCCTGGCACCATGCCCATCTGTTCACGCCCCTGACCAGTGGGGGTCTGCAGCCCCTACCTCCACGTGGGGAAACTGTGGCTGGGAGCCACCAGCGGCTCCCACAGTCACTCAGTAAATTTGGGTGTGGGTCTTCCCAGGGTGCTCCAAGGGAGCACCACCCCCGCTGGAGGGACAGGCCCGGGCACAGGGGCCATCGGGTCCAGCGCCACCCTCTCGCTCATCTGTGGACCTTCTAGAAGGACCCCCGGGCTCCGTCCTGCCTGGAGCTGGTCAGGGAGGCAGTGCCGACCCTGCTGTGTCCATGCTGCGCACCGCGGCTCGTCCAGGGCCTCAGGGGCCAGCGTGCCCCGGCCCAGAGCTGGAGGCTGGACCTGGCTCAGGGCCACTGCACAGGTCAGGGGCCCTTCCTTGTCCTCCTGCATGTGTGTGGGAACCCAGGGCTGCAGGGCCCGCCAGCTGGGGTGTGCGTGCCCCATGTCCACTGCTGGCCCTCGGGCTGTGACCCAGGTGCCAGCCTGGAAGCCCTGCCCCGTGCTGTGTTCAGGTCCACGCGGGCACAGGCAGGGCCGCACCCCTCCGGGTGTCCATGCTGTTCCCAGGAGTCTCACTGAGGGGCAGAGATTCAGCACTGAAAGTGCACGGAGCTGTGTCTGGCACCGGCCACGCCAGCGGGATGATGGTGGACGTGTGAGGGCAACTCACAGCGGGGTGGGGGTGCCCCTGAGCCCGGGGGAGAAGGTAGCTGGTCAGTGGCTGCAGGGCGGGGCACGCGGTCTGAAGCGGAGGGGCCAGGGAGCTTGGGCTGTCCACCCATGCTGTTGCCACCGGCTCTGCAGGACCTGGGTGTGCTTGGGCATTGCTTGCACACCTCCCTGGCCTCCGGATCTGGCCGCTTCCATCAGACTGGTGGTGCTCCTGAGCCCGCCAGGGGCCCACCCATGCTCACAGCCTGGGGTCCCGGGCTCATCTGCAGCTGCTTTTTGGCAGTGTGCCTGCCCTTCTAGGGACACACAGGAGAGAGCTGAGTGCCTGGCGAGCAGCCCCGGCTCCTGTCGGTGACAGGTCCCTGGCTCTCACCACCACAGCCACGTGCTGGGGACCCGAGGAACTGCACCCCCTCAGATCCCCTCTACGTCCACCATGGGCCCCCTGCTCAGCCAGACTTCAGGGGGCAGAGTCTCTGAGAGCCCACGTCCCCGCCCAGGCCCCAGGGCAGACTTCCTGCTCGGCGCATTCCTGGCCTCTGGCCCTGCAGCCACCTGGGGAGACAGGAAGCCGAGGTTGCGCTTTGCTTATCTTCTTCCAGGGCCCGGCACATCCCCAGGGCCCGGCACATCCCCAGCGGCTGGGTGTACCTGATGCAGGCGTCTGCACCGGTGGCCAAGGACGGCCGTCGCCAGCGTCCTGGCCCTGGGGGCGGCGATGGTGGACGGGGATCGCCGCCCCCATGGCCCTGTCCACCTCCCTCCCTGAGATCCTGCTCACTTCTTCCCGAGCGTCTGGGTTGACGTTTTCGTCAAATGACTCAGTCGTGAGCCACTGCTGACCGCAGCCCCCGTGTCTTCTTTCTCACCAGAGGAATTCAAAGCGAGTGTGTGGGTCCCAGAACCACAGGCCACACCTGTGCCTTGTGAGCCAGTGGCAGCCTGCGGTGCTGGCATGGCCCCTATGGCAGCCGCGTGCTGGCGTGACTCCCCTCCCCCGAACGGGCTTCCTGTGGCTGGAAGAGCAAAGCCGGCGAGGGGCCTGGAATGCCCGGGCCCACCGTCTCGGTGTGGAGCCAGGGTCAGGGCCTGGTGGCTGCTGCAAGCTTGCAGATGTCAGGGGCGGCTTGGTCATCCTGCGGCAGCTGCTGGGTCTGCACAGTGGACCCCGAGCCATGGGCCTGGAGCAGAGAGGGAGAGCCCTGGCCGAGGAGCCGCCGCTGCAGCATGGGGCTCGGGCAGCGCAGGAGGGGACGCTCGGGGGCAGGGGCTCTCGGTGGGGTCCTGGGGTCGGAGCACCGCCAGGGAGAGCCCAGCCCGCTGGGTGGTCCTGCCCTGGGGTCCGCAGCCTGGTCTCCAGGAGGTCTCAGCCAAGGCCAGGAGCATGGACGTGGCTCTGGCCAGGCCTCCCTGAGACCCGGTGGGGACAGCAACGCCAGGGGAGACCTGTGCCTGGAAGGGGGCCTGGGGAGGCCCCACGGGGACACGAGGTGTCAAAACCAGACCCTGTTCCATCATCAGAAGTGACAGCGAGTGACCAGCAGGGGGGCAGTGTCCCCACTGGAGCCCACGATCCTGTGAGCAGAGCAGCAGTGTGTGGCCGGCTGGGCAGCCCCCCGCCCAGGAGGCAGAGGAACGGGGGACCCAGGCTCCGCTCCCCGGGAGTCCCACCTCTCTCCAGCCGACCCCAGACTTCTCTGTCTGGACGGGGACCCCTGTCCTGCCATCCCAGGGACCTCGGGAGGGGAGGGCTGGGGGTGCCCTGTGGTTGTCGCCTGCTCTGAGGGGGCAAAGCCCCTCCGTCCCGGCTCTGGCTGGGGTGCAGATCCAGACGGTGGGGGCCCAACAGCACCTATGTCCCCATGGCCAGGGTCTGGGTCCCCACTGCCAAGGCCCATGTCCCCTCGGCTAGGAGGCCTCGGGGCAGGGAGCGGCCAGCACTGCCCCTCTGCGGCCTGGCATGGCCCCCTCATTCTGGGACGTCACATCCGCCTCTGAGCAGGGAGAGTGGACAGTGTCGGGGCCTGCGCCGCCCTGGTCCCCGCCCCGCACACACAGCCTCCCATTCATCTCCCACATGGCATGGCCATGCCCCCAGCCTGCCAGCGGGGACAGCACTCTGTGGCAGGGCGGGTGTGGCCTGGGCTGCAGGACCCTACTGTGGCCCCAGCCCTGGAGTCAGAGCTGTGTGGCCGGAGAGAAGCATGGGAGGGGCTGGCGTCTGTCCCCGGCCTCGTTGGAAGGTGGCCCCTGCCTGTGGAGGGGACAGCGCCCGGGCTCTGCCTCTGTGGAGTCACCCAAGTGCCAGCCCCCACCCCCAGGGCTTGGAACCGGCTGCAGGGAGACGTCCCCGGTCAGAGAGCTTGGGGTGCCCTGGGCCAGACAGCATACCCCCCTGCCTGAGCCTGGTTCTATGACTCAGCCACTGCTGGGCAGGTAGGGGAGGCCCGGTGCATGGGGGAGGGGCTTCAGGCGCGCACATGCCCACGAGGGCAGCTGTGAGGGCAGCAAGCTTAGGTGTGAGGCGTCTTGCTGGGGGCCGCTGCCCACCCCGTGCCCGGGAGCCCAGGACGGGCGGCCACGTGTGGCTCGTGACTGACCGCTGTGGCCCGGCAGAAGCAGGCCCAGCCCTGTCTGCTCCCTCCCTGGCCGGGCTCTGCCCACGGCCCCAGCAGGTCCCGGCCCCGGAGGGG
This sequence comes from Oryctolagus cuniculus, assembly GCF_964237555.1. Lineage (NCBI taxonomy): Eukaryota > Metazoa > Chordata > Mammalia > Lagomorpha > Leporidae > Oryctolagus > Oryctolagus cuniculus. The sequence continues at coordinate 975,495 of NC_091434.1, forward strand.
AGGGTGGTGCTGCTGTGCAGGCCGGACCGCGCCCGTGTCCCCGGGGACGCCGCAAGGCCACCGTAGCCCTTTACTGCCCCGTCCCTGTCAGTCGGGCTGGAGCTGAGCTGGCTTCTCACCGGCAGGAAGTGAGGATGACAGGTGACAGTGACCTGTGACGTGAGGATGACAGGTGACGGCGGCCACCGGGCCTGACATCCGGCCCGAGAGTGGCAGGTGATGGTGGCCTCGTGCCCGTCTTTCCTGAGCTTTGCAGAAGCTGAAGCTGAGGCTTTGTCCCCTCCCAGTCCTCACAGCCCCTCAGGAGCAGGGGTGTGCCCCCGACACACACACACACACACACACGCACACGGGGGCGCAAACGCATCACATATGCACACACACGTGCACACACAGGTTCGTACACATTAGCACACATACAGGTTTACACACACGTGCACACACAGGTTCGTAGACATTAGTACACATACAGGTTTACACACACGTGCACACACAGGTTCGTAGACAGTACACACACAGGTTTACACACAGGTGCACACACAGGTTCATACACATTAGCACACACACAGGTTTACACACAGGTGCACACACAGGTTCGTAGACATTAGTACACATACAGGTTTACACACAGGTGCACACACAGGTTTGTACACATTAGCACACATACAGGTTTACACACACATGCACACACAGGTTCGTAGACATTAGTACACACACAGGTTTACACACAGGTGCACACACAGGTTCATACACATTAGTACACATACAGGTTTACACACACAGGGCACACACACGTGCACACACTGGGGTACACACAAGGGAGTCTCGGGGGCAACCCAGGCTTCATCGGAAGCAGCGGGCGGGGGTGAAATGCTTGCTTGCCCTGCCCTCACCTCACGTGGGCAGTGCCACGTGGAAGCCTGGAGAGGGCACCAGCAGATGGTCTCTCCCGGCCCGTGGCGCGGCGAGCTCTCCGCACCGGGCACACTGGGGCTGGCGCCTCCCTGCCTCCCCCTGCCCTGTGGCCCTCGGGCCTGCTCTGCACGGCAAGGTGGTGGGGGCGGGGCCGGGCGCACCTGCGCCCAGGGAGCGCCCAGGCGGCTACAAGGGCTGCATGTGGCCCCTGGAGTGTCACCTCTGCCAGCGGCCGGGGCTTCCTGTGCTGACCCACGGGGCCCTCCCCTGGTCTGTGCCCGGACCGTGTCCCCCGCACGGCGGTGGCCTTTCTGCCCATGAGGCACCCACCCGCTGCTGCCCCCTGGGAAACAGCGCAGGGCAGAGAGATGGCTGCCCAGTCTCCTTCCACCCTGGGCCAGCCGCGAGGACGAGGGGGTGCCGGGGAGGAGCCAGGCGGGCTGCACCCCGCCCCTCAGCTGCCACCTTCCTCCCCGAGGGCAGTGGGGAGGGGCGCTCCCAGCACAGCCCAGGGGCAGGCTGCCCCCTCGGGCCTCACGCTGGACCCCACAGAGCAGCAGGGGGGCAGTGGGCCCTCCGGGGCCAGGGGCTCTTTCTTTCTGGCTGGAAGCCAGGTGGGACGGGGGTTGGGGGGAGGCAGGAGACAAACGGGCAGCTCTGCTCTCTGCACCGGCCCCGGGGAAGGTTCTAGAAGGCAGGGACTGCGCCCTGCCTGGCCTTGGGAAGAAGGGGCTCCCCAGAGAGAGATCCTGACCAGAGCTCTTGGGGGGTGCGGCCTCAGCGGTGGCCCCCGCAGCAGGTGCAGCAGACTCTTCTTGGGGGCTGCACCCAGCAGCCGCCCCTCATGCATATGCATGAGTGAGGCCTGGCCCTCCCCGCTGGTCCCTCCATACCCCCAGCACTTATCTCTGCAGTGAATAGGGTGCTGTTGTGGGCAGGGCTGCAGAATTTTAATGCCTTGCAAAATATAGTTAATTATGGAAAAAGACATCTCCTGCACTTTTTCATGTAAATGAGACAAATTAATTGGTGCTCAGCAGTGCTGAGAACGCCGGTCCCAGGAGGGAGGAGGGGCCCTGGGGGGGTCCTTGCCGGCCAGAAACCAAGGTGAGAGGCAGAGGCAGAGCAGGGAGACTTCTGATCCTTTTCATTCATCCCGTGGCTAGACCGCTTGGGGTTTGTAACTGAAACCGTGAGAAAGCCCGGTGCGCGGGTTCTCGCAGCAGCTGCGACAGCCAGAAGCCGGGGAACCTCGGGGCTCCTGGGAAAGAGGCCCCCCTTCGTCTGCTGGTTCCCGGCCAAGGTCCCATGGCGGCCCCCCGGGGCTCGGCTGGGCTGGAGTGGGTGACTCGCGTGAAAGGGCCCGAGGGTTCCTCTCTCCAGAGAAGGCACAGAGCAGAATGCAAATCAGAGTCCCGGAGATCGCCCCGTGCCCACCAGGCTGGCCCGAATCCAGAGCTCGGAAACCACTGGGGCGGGGGTGTGTGCCACTGGTGGGGGTGGACAGGGTGCAGCCCCTGAGAAATGGGAACCGGGGGCTCAGGAGCCGCCCATCCGCCCGCCCGTACTCCAGGCAGCATCCGTCCATTGCCACGGGGCGGGGCAGCCGGGGTGCCTGCGGCGGGAGTGGCTGACAAGGCCACGGAGGCCTGTCACTCGGCCTGGAGCAGGAGAGCAGTGCCGAGCCGGCCTACAGCAGGGCTGAGCCTGAAGACAAACCGTGCGTGGCTGCACGGGCGGGAGGCCCTGGCAGGAGTCGCACTCGGGGCAGAAAGGAGAGTGGGGCTGCTGGGCTGGGGCAGCCGGGACGGAGCTCCTGCGCGGACACGAGAAGCCCAGGCCCGCTGGCAGTGGTGGCCGCCTGCCCTGTGGACACACTGCGCACTCCTCCCCAGAATCTGCGCTGGATGCCAGCGTGTGCCGAGAGCCCCTTGTCAGGCCCGCGTCCAGCGCACTGCTGTGGGCAGAACCCCCAGGGCCGCCCCCTCTGATGGCCCTGCGGGCGGCCTCTGGCTGGTCTCAGCCTCGTGGGCAGCTGGCTGTGCTGCCCTCGCTTTGCAGCCCGGAGCCGGGTCAGCTCTGCCTGACTCCAGCCCCTGCGCGGGCCCCGCCCGGCTCGGGGAGCCGCCATCTGGGGGCCTGTGCCGCCCCTGGGAGCCACCGTGGGCTTCCGTCTCCAGGGGGAAACCGGACCCAGCGTCCCCCCACAAAGCAGTCTTCTCTGGCCGGGCTGCCCAGAGCTGCACTCAGTGTGAAACCCGACCCGACCCGGCATGGCTGTTGGCTGTCGGCTGTCGGCTGTGGCTGTGGCTGTCGGCTATCGGCTGTCGGCTGTGGCTGTGGCTGTGGCTGTCGGAGCCTGGCTGGCTTTGAAGAGGAGACAGGCGAGTGGTACCCCGCCCTCAGTCCTCGCGGGCAGCCAGCCCCCCGGGTCTCTCCAGGGGCAGGGGGCCACACAGGCTGAGTGGAGGCACCACTGTGTCCCCGTGCCAGCAGCCAGAGCCCAGGGCGGACCCCACAGCTCAGGCCCATTCGGGACCCAGCATGCGGCCCTGGCCTTCCTGGGAGCGGGGGTCTGTGGTGCAGTTGGCGATGCCCCCACAATGGTAGCCCCTGCAGGCACATTGGGCGGAGGGCCTGCCGCCTGCTGGGGGGACGGGGGTTGAGGGGGCTGGGCAGGGGCTGGTCGGGAGTGGTGGCGGGGTCTGGCCGCTGGCCCTCGGCCCCCTCAGGAGGGACTCTGCCCTCCTGGTCCACAGAGCTGGCTGGACTCACACCCGCAGCTCAGGGGAAAGCCGGGGTCACCCTGGGCTGTTGGGCTGAGCCGAGGGGGTCTCCGCGCAGGCCCAGGCCGGGTGCCTGAGGCCCAGCCTGGCCCTCAGCCCCTTGGTGCGCAGCACTCAGTGTCCGGGGGTTCCCTGGGCCTCTGAAGAGATAAAAAAACCGGAGCTGTGGGCATCAGAGACCTTGGCTGTGATGGACAGCGGGAGGTGGGGCAGGGGCTGACCACGCCCCTCACCACTCCCAGCCCCTCATCCGCATGTCCAGGCCTGGCCCCCCCCCCAACTGTCAGCTCAGTCCCTGTGCCCCGAGCAGCCCCAGGAGCAGCCCCTCCGCTCACCCAGGGCCTCGGCCCCGTTCCCTCCTGGGTCCCGGGAGCCACTCCTTGCGAGCGTCCAGCCTGGGATTCAGGCCTCCAGGCTCCAGGACGCCAGCCACGAAGCCACTTCCGTGTTGCGGGGACTCAGTGGAGAACAGAACACAGAGGCCAGAGCCACGGCGGGGCGGGTGCTGGACCAGTGGGGGCAGTGCAGCCCCAGCACGGGAGGAGGGAGAGGGGGTGGGGTGGGGTGGGGGTGGAGGTGGAGTGGGGTGGAACTGTGGGTGGGGTGGGAGTTCCGTGGGGGTCTCCCACAGGTGCCTCTCCAACAACAGCTACCAACCCTGCCCCTGGGTCTGTCTGGACATCTGGTCAACCGTGGCCCCAGCTTCAGTCACTGGTCCTTGGAACAGAACCCCTGCACAGCCGGCCCAAGTGCAGGTTGGGGGTGGCGTCTGTCCCCAGATTCCAGCAGGGCCCCTGGTCCCGGCTACCTCCCCTGACCCCAGTCCTCGCTGCACACAAGGCTGCGTGGGTGGCGACGCAGGCTGGCCGGGAGCAGAGGCAGCCGCCTGCGAGTGCCCCAGGGCTCAGCTCCGCCCCTGCACTGGCAGTGCCGTCTCAGGAGGAAGTGAAACCGTGGAGTTTGGAAACCTCATGGGCGCTGTGTGTCGGAGGCTGTGGTTCGGCACTGGGGAGCCCAGGCTGGGGGCAGCAGGAGGAAGGGGTGGGGCTTCGCACCCACGGGGGCTTCACAGGGTGGTCCCTGCGAACGCGAGGTCGAGGCCCACAGCCCACGAGGGAGGGGCAGGCCAGGAGATCCATGCCTCCAGGGGACCTCCGGGCGGCCCTGGGGGGGCATGGAGGAGGCACCCGTGGCCGTGCGGCCTCCCCTGTGGCCCCCACCCAGGTAGGTAATGCACTGTGATGTGCAACACTACACCATCGTCTCCACCAGCTCTAACTGGTATATTGACAGGTTCCTAAATTTAAATGTTTCTCTGAATTTAAATATACAAACCGGAAGAATATAAAACGGACAAGGCCTGCGTGGTTAACTCAGCAAGGTCTTGGAGCCCCTGGCTGCTTCCGTCTCATCGCTCCATGAGACCCAGTGGTGACATCATCCTCTTTGTTGCAATGTGGCTGCTGTACCTCCAGGCATCTCTCTGCATTCCAGTAAGGCAGACAAGGACAGAGAGTGACACACAAGAGCGCTCTGTTGGTCTTTGTTACCAAGACAATGATAGACTTGCCTGCAAGCCTCGCAGAACCTGTTGAACGCCCCCCTCCCCTGTCACGGGAGAGGCTGTGAGGGTGGGAGGCACTGCTAGGGCCGGGGCTGGGGCTGGGCCCGGGGCGGCCGCCTCGCAAGGCTGCTGGGATCGCGTCCCATGGCGACTTTGGCTCCTCCGTGTCCCACGGTCCCAGAATTACGAAAGCCTGTTTGGAGTGCACAACTGGAACACAGCTGAGCTTCAACATGAGGTCCCCCGTCCCGTTTTATCTCATGCGCTCTGCCTCGTGGGCGTCACACTCGGTTACGGTGGACCACGGCTGCCCTGTGGCTCGGGAGGGAGCGGCGGGGGGCCCGGGGCACAGCTCGTGGATCTTCGTGGTTCTTGCTTCTTCAAGTGTCGCCGCCGGTTTGCATTTCCCGGGAGTCATTAGCTCGTGCGGTGACTGTCCGACAGGCTCGCGCGCGTCCTCCACCCTGCTGGGCCCCGCCTGCCTGGCTCTGGGAATGCCCGCCTGTGAACCTCGGGGGCCCAACCTGGGCGCCGCACGCTCTCCCCTGTGCCTCGCAGCGCGGCCGCCGCTGCTGATTGCCCTCCTGCAGGGGGCGGGGACGCAGCCTCCTCCGCTCGGCCCTCCGGCTGTTGGGTGTCCCCTCAGGCTCGTTGCACTAGAGCTTCGTTTCACCTGTTCTTGCCATCTTGCACTGTGCACACTTCCATCTCCTTCATCACCACCATCACCACCATCATCATCACCACCATCACCACCACCACCATCACCACCACCGTTGTCATCACCATCACTATCATCACCATCATCACCATCACCACCACTGTCATCATCACCATCATCATCACCACCATCACCACCATCACCACCGTCATCATCACCATCACCACCACCACCATCACCACCACCGTTGTCATCACCATCACTATCATCACCATCACCACCACTGTCATCATCACCATCATCATCACCACCATCACCACCATCACCACCGTCATCATCACCATCACCACCACCACCATCACCACCACCGTTGTCATCATCACCATCACTGTCATCACCATCACCACCACCATCATCATCATCACCACCATCACCACCATCATCATCACCATCACCACCACCACCATCACCACCACCGTTGTCATCACCATCACTATCATCACCATCACCACCATCACCACCACTGTCATCATCACCATCATCATCACCACCATCACCACCATCACCACCGTCATCACCACCATCACCACCACCACCATCACCACCACCGTTGTCATCATCACCATCACTGTCATCACCATCACCACCACCATCATCATCATCACCACCATCACCACCATCATCATCACCATCACCACCACCATTGTCATCACCATCACTATCATCACCATCACCACCATCACCACCACTGTCATCATCACCATCATCATCACCACCATCACCACCATCACCACCGTCATCACCACCATCACCACCACCACCATCACCACCACCGTTGTCATCATCACCATCACTGTCATCACCATCACCACCACCATCATCATCATCACCACCATCACCACCATCATCATCACCATCATCATCACCACCATCACCACCACTGTCATCATCACCATCATCATCACCACCATCACCACCACCATCACCACCATCGTCATCATCACCATCACTGTCATCACCATCACCACCACCACCATCATCATCATCACCACCATCACCACCGTCATCATCACCATCACCACCACCATCACCACCACCACCATCACCACCACCATTGTCATCACCATCACTATCATCACCATCACCACCATCACCACCACTGTCATCATCACCATCATCATCACCACCATCACCACCATCACCACCATCATCATCACCACCATCACTATCATCACCATCACCACCACCACCATCATCATCACCATCACCACCATCACCACCACCATCACCACCACCACCATCACTATCATCACCACCACCATCATCATCACCACCATCACCACCACCATCACCACCACCACCATCACTATCATCACCATCACCATCATCATCACCACCATCACCACCATCACCACCGTCATCACCACCATCACCACCACCACCATCACCACCACCGTTGTCATCATCACCATCACTGTCATCACCATCACCACCACCATCATCATCATCACCACCATCACCACCATCATCATCACCATCACCACCACCATTGTCATCACCATCACTATCATCACCATCACCACCATCACCACCACTGTCATCATCACCATCATCATCACCACCATCACCACCATCACCACCGTCATCACCACCATCACCACCACCACCATCACCACCACCGTTGTCATCATCACCATCACTGTCATCACCATCACCACCACCATCATCATCATCACCACCATCACCACCATCATCATCACCATCATCATCACCACCATCACCACCACTGTCATCATCACCATCATCATCACCACCATCACCACCACCATCACCACCATCGTCATCATCACCATCACTGTCATCACCATCACCACCACTACCATCATCATCATCACCACCATCACCACCGTCATCATCACCATCACCACCACCATCACCACCACCACCATCACCACCACCATTGTCATCACCATCACTATCATCACCATCACCACCATCACCACCACTGTCATCATCACCATCATCATCACCACCATCACCACCATCACCACCATCATCATCACCACCATCACTATCATCACCATCACCACCACCACCATCATCATCACCACCATCACCACCACCGTTGTCATAACCATCACTATCATCACCATCATCACCACCATCACCACCACCATCATCATCATCACCACCATCTCCATCACTGTCATCATCACCATCATCATCACCACCATCACCACCACCATCACCACCATCGTCATCATCACCATCACTGTCATCACCATCACCACCACCACCATCATCATCACCACCATCACCACCGTCATCATCACCATCACCACCACCATCACCACCATCACCACCATCACCACCACCACCACCACCATCATCATCACCATCACCACCATCACCACCACCATCACCACCACCACCATCACTATCATCACCACCACCATCATCATCACCACCATCACCACCACCATCACCACCACCACCATCACTATCATCACCATCACCATCATCATCACCACCATCACCACCATCACCACCACCATCACCACCACCACCATCCTCCTCGTCCCCATCATGGCGTCCTCTGCTGCTTTCCCAGGCATCGGCAGAGAACTGGGTGGGAAGTGGAGCAGCCAGGACTTGGGCCATCCAATGTGGATGCCGATGTTGCACCACAGAGCCGGTGCCCACGTGACACCGGCGCCCTCGTGACACCGGCGCCCACGTGACACTGGCACCCACGTGACACAGGCCTTGCTCGGACTCCTTCAGGAAGCGGGGGAGGAAGCAGAGGGACACAGGAGAGGCCAGGCTGGCTGCCGCCCACGTCCTCTCTCCACAGCGACACAAAAACTCTCACGAAGCACAGAGCAACGGCATCGCGACTGGGGAGCCTGCCCCGGGACGCGGCGATGGGCGCCGACAGCCCCTCAACAGAAGAAAGGAAGGAAACTCTGACGGCACCGGCACCCATGTGGATGGAAGCTCCCCCAAACTAGCCAGGGAGCCAGTCCCCCACGCCGGCGACGGCCGCCTGTGGGACGCCCACCTGAGGTCCAGACTGCGCCGGGACTGACACCAGGGCCACTGTCCCCCACCCCGGTGCTCAACAGAATCACAGAGAAGGGGACAGGCAGAGGCATCCACTGGTTCACTCCCCAGGTGGCCACAACAGCCAGAGCTGCGCCGATCTGAAGCCAGGAGCCAGGAGCCTCCTCCAGGTCTCCCACGTGGGTGCAGGGGCCCAGTTCTTGGGCCATCCTCTACTGCTTTCCCAGGCCATAGCAGAGAGCTGGATTGGAAGTGGAGCTGCTGGGACTCGAACCCGCGTCCACATGGGATGCCAGTGCTGCAGGCCACAGCGCTGGCCCCTGGCCATTTCCTATAAAATGCAGTAGACATGGATCCTCTGGCCCCGCAGCTCTGCTTCCAGACAGCACCCGGGGACAGAAACCTCGCGAAGCAGCGCCTGCGGGGCTCCACTGAGGGCAGCGCAAGACTGGGAGTGCATGGAGCAGGGGGTGTGGGTCCCAGGGCAGGGCTGGCTGGGGGCCCCCTGGCAGGCGGAGGAAGTCAGGTCTGGAGCAATGCGCTCCTCGTAATCCCAGAAGGCACAGACCCCGGCGATGGAGGGAGTCAGAGGACTTCGCCTCTGGGGCGGGGACTGCCTGGCAGCCAGCAGCTGAGAACCTTCTGGAACCTGGCGTGTGTGCCTCCTGCCCTGGGGAAAGTGTACTTCTCAGTGCGCAGTCGAGTGAAGCTGCCCCGTGTGCGACATTCGTAACTCGATCAGGGCACTCCGGAGTGTCCCGGGAGACCGTCAGTGCCCCGGTGCGGCGGGCGCGGCAAGCTTGCTGGTCGGCTTCAGCCTCTGCAGGCGCCCGCGGCAGGGTCTGTAACTCGCCCGGGGAAGCTTGGCTGGCTGGCGTGGGAGCGGCCGCCCCTTGTTCACGGTCACGGTGCTGAGAAACGGTACCCGGCCAGCTGGCCGGCCGTCAGGCGGAGGAGGCCTGGCGCGGCCCGCCGTGCCCAGGGCTCTCCCCTGCAGGCGGGCGGAAGCTGCCGGCCGCCAGTGGCCATGCCTTGGCTGCAGGGGAGCTGTCTCCTGGCTGCCGAGGCTTGGCTCTCTGATGAGCAGGAGCAGCCGGTGCGGGGCCCTTGTGCGCTGTGGTGGCCCAGCCGTGGCCGGGGCCACCCTGCAGTGTGGCCTTGCAGAGGGAGCTCAGCCGGCTCCTGGGCCCAGCCTGACGGTACGTCCGGCAGAGCAGCGGTAGCCGAGGCCACAGATCTGCCCTGGGAGCTCGCTGACTCTGCCTGGTCCAGAGGGCACACGTGGCCCTGGGTGCCCCCGGGGATGGACGGCAGTGTCTGCTGGGCTCCCGGGGGACAGGGCCGTGGGCTCCCTGGGAGTCCCAGAGGCCCCCTGCGCAGTGACGTGAGGACAGAGGCCCCAGGCCGCTGGCCGCCTGAGCCCCCTGGTCGCCGAGTGCTTCCGCTCCAGAAAATTCGGCTCTGCTCAGGCCCCGTCCGTCTGCTTGGTGTCGGGAGCCCGGTGTCCAGCTCTGTCCCTGGCTGGGCCCCTGAGTGAGTCTCGACCTCCGGTGAGGAGGGGGCGGCCCCAGGCGCGTCGCCCGAAGAGACTCCACGTGGCTTGTGAGTGACGTCTCAGAGGCCTGGGGGTCCCAGGCAGTCCCTGGAGCCTGCTGCAGCCCCTCCCCCACCCCACTCTCTCCCCTGGGCCCGGGGGCCCGGGCAGGGCGCAGGGCACAAAGCCGCCTCTGTCAGCTCGCTCCTCGGTGGCAGAGATAAAGTCACAGTGGCTGCCTCTGCTGTGTTGTCACAGAGCAAAAATAGCCCCGCCGGCCGGGCCGGTGTGTGGCCAGGGGCTGAGCCAAGCCTCCCCGCCCCTCCCTGCCACTCAAGTGGGGGTGGTAGCCAGCAGGTGGCCGGGAGAGGACTCCCTGGACCCGCCTGCTCGCCCAGCCCTGGGGCATGGAGGGTGTGAGGGACCCTGCACCCACACCCCGCCCCTGGGAGTGCCGAGTGCAGGACCCCTCTCGGGCTGTGGTGAGAGACCGGTCGGCCAGTGTGCAGCCGCTCAGCTTCCCTCCCTGGGCTGTCCCCTCACAAAACCAGGGGGTTCTGGGACATTTCCCGGGGTGGCGACCGCAGCCTAAGGGGCCCAGGGAGACAGCAGGAGGCCGGCTGACGAGGGGCCCGGCTCCAGCACCCGGGCGTCCCCTGGAGCCCACACCGCTGTCTCCCAGGCCCTGAGTTACCTGCAGGCGTCCCAGGGGCGCTCAGGACAGGGAACGGGCAGCAGCGTCTGTTGGGGACCTGGCTGGCCACGTGGCATGTGCCTCCACCTGGGACACGACTTCCGCTTGGCCTCACGGCCTGTCCAGGCCCGCTGGCCCTCGGGAGGGGCTCCCAGTCCTCCTCCCCTCCTGGGACGGCACAGCTCCAGATGCCACATTGAGCACCCTCCCCGCTGTCACAGGGTCACCAAGAGGGCTGGGGGCCCTGTGCCCCGTCCAGGTTTCCCAGGCACAGGGCTGCACAGGGAGGCAGAGAGAGGTGGACCTGGGGAGACAGGGGGCAGGTCTGAGGGAGCCGCTGGAAGCGTCGGGGCCAGCCCAGCACAGGGATGTGTCCAAGGAGACCGACGGCCCCCGTGACAGTGACGGCAGACCTGGGGGAGACACCTGGCCACCGTGCAGGGTGGGGGCAGAGAGAGTCCGACTGGAGCTGTCAGCCCTGGTTCACAGTTCACAGGGAGGCATAGATACAGTGGGCTTTCCGGAAGGCTTCCTGGGGGAGGGGGCACAGGCAGGAAGAACCAACTCAGGGAACAGACACGGGGGGTGAGGGGGCAGGGGTGGGCTCAGTCTGTGAAAGCAGGTCCTGAACAGAGCCTGGTGCACCTGTGTGAGCTCAGTCAGTACCCTGGTGCCTGTGTGAGCTCAGTCAGCACCCTGTGCACCTGGGTGAGCTCAGTCAGCACCCTGTGCCTGTGTGTGAACTCAGTCAGCACCCTGTGCCCCGTGTGTGAGCTGATTCAGCACCCTGTGCCTGTGTGAGCTCAGTCAGCACCCTGTGCCTGTGTGTGAACTCAGTCAGCACCCTGTGCCCTGTGTGTGAGCTCAGTCAGCACCCTGTGCCCCGTGTGTGAGCTGAGTCAGCACCGTGTGCCTGTGTGAGCTCAGTCAGCACCCTATGCACCTGTGTGAGCTGAGTCAGTACCTTGTGCCCGTGTGTGAACTCAGTCTGCACCCTGTGCCCTGTGTGTGAGCTCAGTCAGCACCCTGTGCCCCGTGTGTGAGCTCAGTCAGTACCCTGTACCTGTGTGAGCTGAGTCAGCACCCTGTGCCTGTGTGAACTCAGTCAGCACCCTGTGCCCCATGTGTGAGCTCAGTCAGCACCCTGTGCCTGTGTGAGCTGAGTCAGCACCTTGTGCCCCATGTGTGAACTCAGTCAGCACCCTGTGCCCATGTGAACTCAGTCAGCACCCTGTGCCTGTGTGAGCTGAGTCAGCACCCTGTGCCCTGTGTGAGCTCAGTCAGCACCCTGTGCCCTGTGTGTGAGCTCAGTCAGCACCCTGTGCCCCGTGTGTGAGCTCAGTCAGTACCCTGTACCTGTGTGAGCTGAGTCAACACCCTGTGCCTGTGTGAACTCAGTCAGCACCCTGTGCCCCATGTGTGAGCTCAGTCAGCACCCTGTGCCTGTGTGAGCTCAGTCAGCACCCTGTGCCCCGTGTGTGAGCTGAGTCAGCACCCTGTGCCTGTGTGAACTCAGTCAGCACCCTGTGCCTGTGTGAGCTGAGTCAGCACCCTGTGCCCTGTGTGAGCTCAGTCAGCACCCTGTGCCCTGTGTGTGAGCTCAGTCAGCACCCTGTGCCCCGTGTGTGAGCTGAGTCAGCACCCTGTGCCTGTGTGAGCTCAGTCAGCACCCTGTGCCCATGTGTGAACTCAGTCAGCACCCTGTGCCCATGTGAACTCAGTCAGCACCCTGTGCCTGTGTGAACTCAGTCAGCACCCTGTGCCCCATGTGTGAGCTGAGTCAGCACCCTGTGCCCTGTGTGAGCTCAGTCAGCACCCTGTGCCCTGTGTGAGCTCAGTCAGCACCCTGTGCCCTGTGTGTGAGCTCAGTCAGCACCCTGTGCCCCGTGTGTGAGCTGAGTCAGCACCCTGTGCCTGTGTGAGCTCAGTCAGCACCCTGTGCCCATGTGTGAACTCAGTCAGCACCCTGTGCCCATGTGAACTCAGTCAGCACCCTGTGCCTGTGTGAACTCAGTCAGCACCCTGTGCCCCATGTGTGAGCTGAGTCAGCACCCTGTGCCCTGTGTGAGCTCAGTCAGCACCCTGTGCCCTGTGTGAGCTCAGTCAGCACCCTGTGCCCTGTGTGTGAGCTCAGTCAGCACCCTGTGCCCCGTGTGTGAGCTGAGTCAGCACCCTGTGCCTGTGTGAGCTCAGTCAGCACCCTGTGCCCATGTGTGAACTCAGTCAGCACCCTGTGCCCATGTGAACTCAGTCAGCACCCTGTGCCTGTGTGAACTCAGTCAGCACCCTGTGCCCCATGTGTGAGCTGAGTCAGCACCCTGTGCCCTGTGTGAGCTCAGTCAGCACCCTGTGCCCCATGTGTGAGCTGAGTCAGCACCCTGTGCCTGTGTGAGCTGAGTCAGCACCCTGTGCCTGTGTGTGAACTCAGTCAGCACCCTGTGCCCTCGTAGCCTAGGAGCACTCCTGCCCTCCCTCCAGCCTGAATCCATTCTGGGGTCCGTTGTGCAGGGTAGGGTTTGGGCTGCCCTGTGATGGTCGTGGGACCGGGGTGGACCCTGCTGAGGCTCTGTTTGGGGCACATGGAGAGCAGTGGCCCCCAGGCAGAACCCCTGTGCCTGCCTCCTGTCCTGGCTAGGCCGTGTTGGGCTGCATCCCCCGCCAGCCGCTTCTCCAGCTGCCTGTGTGGGCCTGGAGCCCCCGCGCCCCTCACTCGTGGGGACAGAGCTGCAGCAGGAGGGAGCCGCGGCTGGGCGGGGGTGGGCACACCAGCAGGGCCCCAGGTCTCAGGGCTGGGCTCTGGGGAGGCAGCGGCAGCCGGCCTGAGCCTGGGCAGTGCACACGTGGTGGGCTGCTTCCACGCCCTGTGGGGCTCCTGGCTGGGGCCCCGGAGGGGACCTGTGTGAGAACAGATGAGGGGCCAGGGACCCCCGGACGCTGCCCCTTTCCCTTGACCTCAGGGCAGTGGGGCCTCCTGTGGACCCGTGGAAACCTCTGTCACTGGTTCCTGACGGCTGGCTCTGCCCCCCCACCCCCGCCCGCCTCCGCCCGCCTCTCTCCTGCGCGCAGTTCGGAGGTGGATGCAAAGAAAATTCTGATCTTTTAAAATAGATTTCCCAGGGGAGCGCACGAGTGCTTGCAACTAAACTAGGCCAGCGCCGGCCCTGGCGTCCGAGCCGGCTGGCCCTGGCCCCCGCCTTCTGCGCCTTCCCTGCCGAGGCCACACACCGCACCGGATGTCTAGGCTTTTGGCTCCCAAACCCAAGGGCCACGTGGCCTAATGACATCGGTGGTCGGCTGTGTGTGCACGAGTGGTCAGAGTGAGAGCTAACGCTGGGTGATCGGCCTAAGACCTTCCAGGGAGGTGGGGGTGGGGTCCCTGCGCCCCCGGGAGGGGTGTGGCTGGGGAGGTCCAGGGAGGGGCTCATCCACTTTCTCAGGAACTCTGGTCTGGTCGGGGGCTGGCTATACCCACCGGGCAGGCCGGCTGGCTGTCCCTCACACATGGGCCCCCGTGGGCCCAGAGCCTCCTCGTGGGTGCCCCTCAGCGGGCGCCCTGCACACACACCCTCCCTGACGACCACGTGACTCCCCACAGGCTCCTGGGCCGGGGTCAGGCTGGAGGTCCGGGCGGGGCTCCCCGTGCACACTCCCATTCCCACGGGTGGCTTCTTCCCTGGGCGTCCCCACCTTGTGGTCTCTGAGCTCTGACCTGCTCTGTGTGGCACCAGGACCTCGCCTGTGGACACTGCGGGGCCCAGGGCAGCCCTCCTGGGAGTCAGGACCCCGGCACGGGGCAGCCCCTCCGCTCCCGCCAGCCGGGCCAGCTGGGGTCCAGCCCTGCGGAGGAGCCGTCGCTTCCGGTCGGAGCCATTCCTGCCCCAGCGGGCGGCAGCTTTCTCGACAGCTGAAGCAGGGATGCTTTGCAGACCCGGACAGCGTGGGGGGCTGGGCTTCGGGTGCCACCCAGCCGCCTGTCTCTGCCTTGTTCTCAGCTGGACACTGGTGGGTGGACACTGGTGGCTCTCTGCTTCCATTAAGCTCGTCTCCCACAGCCCTCAGGTTGGTCAGCCTGCATTGTGTGCCCACTCCTGGGCAGTGCTGGGTCTGTGCCCACTGTCACGTTAGGGCCCCTCCAGGGCGGCTGGACCGGGCAGAGGGCGGGTGTGGAGGCTGGGCGGGCAGAGCACGCATGCCGGCTGCACGGGCCACGCCAGGCAGCTGGGTGCCCCGGGGAGAAGCAGAGTCTCCGGGGTAACGGCCTGACCCCGAGCGGGGCGCCCTGCCAGCCTCTTTCTTCCTCTGGAACGAAACCGCCCAGGCTGCCGGACCTGCCTCTCCAAAAGCCCGGGCTTCAAAGGAGTGTGCACAGCGCCAGCTTTGATCTCAGGGGACTTGCTCAGACTCGGCTCCCAGGAATGTGCAGGATCCCAGGTATGCGGGCGCCGGCCGGGCGGAGGCTGCCACGTGCTTCCCGGCTCTGGCCTTTCATGCTGGTGCAGCCACAGCTCCTGCCTTGCTAACCTGGAGGGAGCCCCGTGGGAAAGAAGGCCGGGGCTGGGTGCCCCAGGAACCATCTCCCGGCAGCGAGGGGCGGGGTCGACGCTGGGGGCCGTGGGCTCCTCTGCCCAGGCTCCCATCTGAGGGGGTCTCTCAGCAGCCCCTCCGTGCCCTCACGTGGCTCAGTGTCCCGATGCGCCAGGCGCCCGGGCCAGGATCCCCAGGGGCACTCGTGGCCTGGGCTCTAGCACTGAAGGGCTCGGGCAGGTGCAGGACCCCTAACGGCAGCCTCCCGGATCCCAGAGCCAGCACCGTGGGAGGGGGCGAGAGGGAGCAACAGAGCCATGAGCCCCAGGGGGCCAAGGACGAGAGGATGTGGCGTGGAGGGACAGTTCCGAGGAAGGAGGCACCTGGGCAGCCTCAATGCCAAGGGCAGTACAGGGGCGTGGGAGGGAGGCGGCCGCGGGGGTGTGAGCTGTGACTCGGCCCTGGGAGGGGACACAGGGGCACGGCGGGAGGTGTGGCACTCCCCAGCCTTGGTGCTCTTGGTGAAGTGGGGGTCGGGGCGTGGCTCACAGGGCGTGGGGGAGGGTTTCTGGCTGGGCTGCTGGCCGGGGGGGGGGGGGCGAGGGGAGGCTTTTGCAGGCAAGATGAGCAGTGATGCTTCTCCTGTGTGGGGCCTGCTGCTCCGTCTGCCTCCTGGGGTCAGCCTGGGCGGGCAAGGGGTCTGGGACCCCAGCCTCCTGGGCTTCTCAGCAGCTCTGCCGGCGTGCAGCGCCGCGTGGGATGCACGAGGCGATGCAGCGTGCGGGAGATGTGGATCCGCCTTGGAGGACACGTGCCGTCCCTGAGCTCACCTGCATAGCAGGTGGATGGGGTGGGGGCCAGAGCAGGGCCCTGGCAGGCAGGGGACTCTCGATTCCCAGCACATGGCTGCCTGCTCTCCTCTGGGAGGCCGTCAAACGTGCTTTTTTTTTTTTTTTTTTTTTTTTTTTTTTTTTTTTTATAGAGAAGATGTGTTTTATTTACTTGAGAGGCAGAATGACGGACAGGGAGAGACACAGGAGGAGGAGCCACCATCTGCAGCTTCGCTCCGTAACAGCCGGGAGTCTGAGCTCCACCCCGGTCTCCCACACAGGTGCAGGGCCCCAGCACTGGGGCGCCTTCTGCTGCTTCCCCAGGCCACAGCAGGGAGCTGCATCGGAAGCAGAGCGGCCAGGACTCAAACCGGAGCTCTGATTGGGCAAACCAGTGTGCCGGGCGGCTTAGACCACTTCGCCACACACACACTTGATTCCCCCTCCTCAGCCTTCCCGAGTCATGGGCCTGAACTCTAGCCAGTGCCTCTGAGCTGGTGGCCTCTCCCCGCCAGGGGCCACCGTCCGTGCACCGGGCGATGGCTCACAGCTCTGTCTCCAACTCAGTCTCCATCTGTCGGTGCAGGGGATGCTCCCTAGAGCGTGTGACAGACACGGGGCTGGAGCAAGGGAGGATGGGATTTCCTGGCCCCTGGGGAGGCCACGCTCGGTCAAGTCAAGAGACACTGGGCAGACCGGTCTCCGAGGGGGAGGCAGCCCGGGCAGGAAGTCCCATGGGGCCGACAGACGGCCTCCGCCTCCGCCTCCGCCTCCGCCTCCGCCTCCGCCTCCGCCTTCCTCACACTGACGTGGGTCTCGAGCTCGCTGCTAATGTGCTGTGTGGTTTCTCTCGGCTCAAATGCAAGTGCAGCGAACTGAGGGCCTCTTGCTCGTGAGGGCGGGGCCCCCAGGGCGGGGAGCCTGGCGCTCACTCCTGCCCAGGGCGGCCGGTCCTGGAGAGCTCCGTGTGCTGGGACCCTGGTCACCTGGGAACAGTGCCGGCTCCCATCCAGCTGCTCCTGGTTCTTGTCCAGATCTGCTTCCGGGGACCTCAGAACCCAGAGAAACTGGAACCCGAGCACAGGAGACGCCTGCTGTGGACACAGCCGGGGGGGGGGGCTGTGACTCACATGACCCTGACCCCTCCTGCTCTCCTTGGAGGGGGCCAGGCAGGGGTCACAGGCTCAGGGCTGTGTCGGGGGACAGCGCGTGCCTCCCAGAGTGAAATTCTATGCCAGAATCTGGCCCCCGCACAGATGACAGTGTGGTTTCTGTGGGTGTGGCGGCATTGAGGGTCTCCAGACTGACACGGGCGGACCCTAGACCCAAGGACCCGTGTCATTGCAGGAAAAACCAGAGGTGACCGGAGACAGAGGAGGGGAGAAGCTGTGTGGAGATGCAGGCAGAGAAGGGACCACGACAGCCACAAGCCGTGGACTCCTGGAGCCACGGGAGCTGGAAGAGGCAGGAAGAAGCCCCTCCGTCCCTGCCCCCACAGCGGGGTGATGGGGAAGAGGCAGGTTGGGATTAGGGGTGTAGGACGCCCCCTCCCCCACACCTGGTCATGGCCCGGGTCTGTCTGGACAATTTTTGAGGAGGCTGGAGAGGCCTCGTGGGGAGAGAAGCTGTGACCCCGTGCGTGTTAACTGGGGCCGTTCTGGGGGCTGCGGGGGGCCCCTCACCCCCACTCCCAGGCCCCCGCCTGCTCTGTTTCCACCCTGAGGGCAGGACCTGCGAGGCAGAGACCGGAGCTCCGCTGAGGTCCTGTGCCAAGGGCACTCCCGCGGGCTGGACGCAGGTGGCCGGGGCTGCCTCTCGTGTCTGTGCCTCCTGGGCCAGATCCACCCGACTGTGCAGGGCCTCCTCCAGGCCGTGGGGATGCCCCAGCCGGGTGCCCCCCGAGCCCTGACCCCGGGCAGCCGTGTGGGCTGAGTGCCTGCTTTCCCCAGAGCCAGGACGCTCGGGTCGGTGACTCACCCCCGGTGTCAGCGGCTCCAGGGGTCTGTGCTGGCCGCCTCTCATCTTATGAATTAGGACAAAAACCACTGATGGGCTGGAGGGCACTGTGCTCCACAGACCTCCCGGGCTGCCCTCCGTGCCCGAACCCGGTTCCCGGCGGCACTGGGCTGGTTGGACCGTCGGGGCCGGAGGATGCACAGCCCCGGTCCCCCTCGGTCCCCCGAGCCAGCCTGGGGAGAAGGCAGGGGGACGGAGCCCGCCACCTCCTGCAGAGCTGGTCTGTGTGTTCAGCAGCAGGCTCAGCCCAGACAGGAAGTGGGAGTGGGAGGAGGCTGGGGGCAGGGGAGCATGGCCTCGTGCCCTGGCCACAGGGGTGGTGCCCACCATAGGCCTGACCCCTGGTGAGTGACTGTCACGGCAGCCCTGGCTACACCACCTGCTTTGCAGCCCACAGAGCTCACTGCCCACTGCGGGGTCACCAGCAGGGGCCAGGTCAGCCCAGGGCCTAGCAGGACACGCCCTGGCCCTTGGGGTCGGCCACGCTGCCCCCGGACTGCAGATGATGGATGATGTCACGTGACAGCTGCTCCCTGCCGTAGCTCCCTTCTGTGTGACGGGGGAGGGGCCGGCCTCCAAGGCCACCCCGTGAGGCCGCAGGGGTCACCAGGCCCAGCTGGTGACTCAGGTCCCTCCTGGCCCCGGGGACAGCTCAGCGTGAGTCACTGCTGCTGGTCACTGGCTCAAGGCGTGGGGTCCCCGTGGGCTGGGCTGGGGCCACCACAGCCCTGCGGGGTTTCAGGGACTGAGCACCAGGCCTCCAGCCACATGGGACACTGGGGGCAGAGGGCGTTGCTCCACTCCTTGGGCCTTGATGGGTGGGGGTGCAGGGCTTGGGCCCACCCCCTCCAGCAATGAGTGAGGCTGGGGGCTCTGTGCACGGCTGGGGTGGGCCAGCCCCCATCCCCTCTGCTGTCCTCTCTATCACCTGCCCAGGGAGGGTCCCAGGCGCCCACGGCGACTTTCCTCCGGGATCCCTAGGCACACACGTGCCGTCCTGGGTGCCGAGACGTAAGCGGGACCACGTGGGATGGCTTGGGGCTTCCAGAAGAAAGACGCGAGCCGGCCTGTCAGCCTCAGCCACTGTGGCAGGAGCCACGGCGGGGGTCTGGGACCCGGAGGCGGGGGCCAGGATCACCTCTCCCTTGGCAACCAGCTGCCCAGCTGCGCCCAGTGTGCCCGCCCTGCCGTGGCCCCCCGGTGCTGCCCCGCGTGCCTGGGTCTCACCTCTCGGGAAGACTCCCTGTGGGGCTGTGCCCACAGTGGAGGGGCAGCAAAGCTGGCGGGTCAGCCTGGGACCCTCCAAGCCTGGGACGGGGCTTAGCTGAGGCAGGAGGCTGCCCCCTCCCCGTCCCGTCCACACTGCCTGCTCTGTAGCTGCTGCCGGGGCTGGGCATGGCGTGTCCCTGAGGACTGGCCACAGGTTCTGGGCTCAGAGCCACAGCCCCATGGTCCCAGGTCACCCGGGGCAGGGCAGGGTGGGCACACCTGGCCTCACAGGAGGATGAAGCCTCCTGGATGGGCGTTTGGCCTGCAGCCGAGATGGCAGCTGGGAGCCTGCGCCCCGCTGGGGTGAGTCCCAGGCCACTCCTGATTCCAAGTCCCCGCTAACACGCACCCTGGGGGCAGCAGGAAATGACTTGGGTCCCTGCTGCCCACACGGGGGCCAGGATGGAGTTCCCACCTCCAGCTCTCGTCTGGCCCAGCCCTGGCTGTTGGGGAGTGAACCAGCGGATGGGGAAGTGCTCCCCGCCCCGGCAGAATGAAGAGTTCCTGAGGAGCCCCCACTGCTGACCCCCCCCCCCCCCGCAGACCTGGCTCCTGATGGGTGTCAGAGTGGGCACACCGGTGACATCAGTGCTCTGGGCGGGCCTCAGGACCCCACCCAGCTTTGCACTGGGACCCGAGCCCGGCACGTGGGGAACAGGGACATCTGTACACGCCCACTTCAGGTGCCTCCATGCACCCCTTACCCCCTCCCCTCTCTGATGGCAGGGCCAGGCTGGCTGTCCCTGCACACCCTCTCCCCAGGGGCTCGATGGCCGTGGGCGGCCTTCCCCCTGCGCCCTCCCATTGCCTCCCACGGCTGGGAGCACCCTGGCCCCTCCTGGCCTGGGGCAGGCCGGCTGAGCCCTGCTCCTCCCGCGGCAGCCGAGGGCACGGCTACACGCTGGCCGGGTGCCTCTCAGTCTCTGCTTTGCAGAACAAGGTCAGTGTCACCAGCAGGTGTCCCTTGAGTGTCAGGGGCACGGCTCTGGGGTCCGGGAGCACAACGTGGACGCAGGTCCTGGGCTTCGGGGGTGGCAGGAGTGGCCGTCCCTGCGCTGCCCTGTGGCCCCGTCCCTGGGGCCTCCGCTGAAGCCGGTACAGGGCATGGATCTGGCAGAAGTGACACCTGCCTGGAGCACCTGTGTCAGTCTCTGTGGCAACCACGGGGTGCCCCACCCCTCCCCCACCCTTCGATGGAGACTTGCGTGGGAAACTAATCTCTGCTCAGCCACTGAGACTTCCCCGGGGAATTCGTGACCACAGCAAAACCCAGGCCCACCCGACTCACGCGTGGGCTGCACCCAGCTGGAGGTGGGCTGTCAGCAAACACAGGGCAAGGGCTGAGAAATTCGATAAGTTCAAAGTTCAAAGTTCAAAGTGCTTGGAAAGACTGCGCGGGGGAGGGGCAGGGAGTACTGGCCGAGGGACAGTGTCCCTCTAGAGACAAGCGCCCAGCCGCCATCGCTCTCGCCGACTCTGTCCCACTGTTTGCTCTGTAAATAAAGTTTTATTAGCACACAGCCAGGCCCGTCTGTGTCCTGGCAGGTGCCCACCCTGCTCATGCCCAGGCCCTCACAGGAAGGCGTTTGCCCCTGCCCTCAGCCCTGCCCCTGAGGCCTTGGCTGAAGGTCGGCCCTGCGGGGGTCCTGGGTGACCCCTGGGGCGGGCGAGAGCTGGGGTTGCTCCGCCAACGGCAGGCCCTGAGACCAGCAGCAGCTGCCCTGCCGGGACGCCCCTGTTCTCCAAGCAACTTTCCCAGGAAGTGACAGGAAACAGGGGTGGGGGAGGGGCAGGGGGCGGTCACCGGGAAGGGACCGAGTGGCGACTGCACAGCCCTGAGCCAGGGAACCAGGAGCCCTGGGGCCTGGTGCCCGGCAGTGAGCGGAGAAGGGGCAGGTGCGCTCCGGGCAGCAGCTGGGCCATGGTCCAGCCCTCAGTGGCCACCTGGGGGATTTGAGTTTTGACCCAGAGAGGGCTTGGGCGTGACTGCTGTGTGGACGGCTGGCTCCAGGCAGAGTGGACAGAGGCTGGGAGACCACCGAGGAAGCCACCACAAGACGGTGGGGCTGTGGATCTATCCAGAAAGCAAGGGGCTGATGACTTGACGAGGCCGTGACAGGAAGAGGACCCAGAGAACTCTGGAGGGACTGGGGCGGGTGCCAGGGCAGGGGCGTGGGGGAGTCAGGCTCATGGTGCTGGTCCCAGCAGGGCATGCCCAGGCTCCAGCATGGCGGGGCCGCACCTGCTCCTCCCAGGGACCGCCGGGTGGACAAGCAGGCCTGCAGCCCAGGTGGGGGACAGGAGCGCTTGCAGTCTGGGGTTAGATAGAAAAAATGGGTCACTTCTCCACCCCTTGGTGTGTGTGCGCACGTGTGTGCACGTGTGTGACTGTGTGTGTGCGTGTGCGTGTATGTGTGACTGTGTGTGGATATTTGTGAGCATGTATGTGTGTGTGCACGTGTGTGTGTGTGTGACTGTGTGCATGTGTGTGTGTGTGTGTGTGTGTTGGGGGCACGAGTTCAGAATCACCCTGAACCGAGGCGCCCTCCTCACACGGGGCCTCTCTGCGGACTGTGGTCCTGTCCCCCCTGTCTCCCCCATCTTCTCCTGGGTGGGCAGCGGGCACAGTGCCGGCCCCTCAGGACGCACTCAGGCCCCGATGGCGGGCAGCTGCCCCCGAGGTCCAGCTGCTGGGAGAAGCCTCCCCCGCGGCAGCTGTAGGCGGCGGCGTCCCCGGGGCAGCAGCCGCAGAGCCCAGCCCCAGGAGGCCGCAGGCGTGTTTGTGTGAGGAGCAGAGTTTATTTCCTATGAAAACAACAGCTTTAAGGAGAGGTTTCCATGGACAACTCGGGAACACAGAAGGAGGAGCCTTGCAGATTCTGATCGTGGCTCGATGCCCCCCCTGCCGGAGTTTAAAACGGGGGCTGCCCAGGAGGAGGCTCGGCTCCGGCCGCCGGCTCAGCTGCGGCTGGAGGCTGTGGGGCCCTTGGCACTCGGGGTGAGCTCCCTCAGCCATGCAAACTCGGGGCCTGGGAGCCGACCCTGGGGTGCAGGGGGCCCGCGCACAGCCGTGCCACAGAGCAGGGCGGCACTGAGCAGCGGGCCCACCGGTAAAGGTGTTTGGAAAACTCCCGGCAGCGGCCTCTGTTTATCCGCATTTTCCTTGTGGCTCAGAAACAGCTCTACTTGAAAACCAATTCAGTTTAAACTTGCGAAAGGACAAACTGCCCAGGAAAAGCCTCAACCAGGAAACCTGGACTTGCAGAGACGGCACGGAGCTCTGGGCCTGGCGGCTGTGACGGACTTCTCACGCCCAGTGCGGACCACGAGCAGCTGTGGCCGGGAGTGGCAGCTGCCAGTCTGAGGTCAAAGTGCCTGCAGCCTGGTGTCAGGGGAGGGGTCCCCGGTGTGCCAACCGTGGTCTGCTCGCCTGTCCCCTCGTGGGGGAGGGGCGACAGGGACCCCACTCACCAGGGCTTCTCACGACTGAATCAGCTCCTAGGGCTCCACCTGCTACTACCATCCCGGTGGGGCTTCCGGCCTCAGCCCAGGAGGGCGGGGGAGATGCAGGCTGTCAGCCCCCGGGGGCCAGGCGGCGTGGTGTGCAGGGGGTGGGGCCGGCCACGGAGCAGGGCACAGGTGGGGTGGGCGGTCCACTGCTTCCCTTCCCAGGGAACTGGGAGGCGGTTCCAAGTTAATCCAGAGAAATAAATGCACAGAAATGGCAAGAGAGGAAGAGAGGAGAGAGAGACGAGCTGAGGACGTGGCGAGGGCTGAGCCACGGACGATGCAGACGTGGGCACGCGAGAAAGGCTGGTGAGCAAGCCGCCGGGCTGCGGGGCTGCCGCTGGCTGGGGCTCAGCCGCCGGCTGCGGGCCTCTCTGGCTGGGGCTCACCTGGTAGGTTCCGGGCGGCTGCTGCATCTCATGGATTCACACACAAAACACGTAAGAGGCATGCACACGCAACCATGCACGAGGCTTTCTTTTTTAAAGATTTATTTGAAAGGCAGAGTAACAGGCAGAGAGAGAGAGAGAGAATCTCCCATCTGCTGGTTCACTCTACAAATGGCTACAACAGCCAGAGCTGCGCCGATCCAAAGCCAGGAGCCAGGAGCTCCTTCCGGGTCTCCCATGCGGGTGCAGGGGCCCAAGGACTTGAGCCATCTTCCACTGCCTTCCCGGGTCACAGCAGAGAGCTGGTCAGGAAGTGGAGCAGCCAGGACTGCAACCAGCGCCCATAAGGGATGCCAGTGTTACAGGCCAGGGTTTTAACCCACTGTGCCACAGTGCCGGCCCCATAAACCTATCTTTTAATTCCATTTCCGTGGATTTTTTGAAGTACTGTCCTACTAAGTAAAGATTTTTGGAGCTCAGTAAAAATGTCACTAAAAGTGGAGAGTACTCTGCCAAGTCACTTAAATATTTGTTAAATTCGAGAATTCCATCATTGCCACACCGTTTAAAGAGAATAACCCAAAATCAAGAAAAAGGCTTCCTGCACAAACGTGTTCAGGAAGGAGGCTGTGGAGGCCGCGGAGGGGGTGTTGGGGCCCGGCCCCCTCCAGACTGCGGGCTGAGTGGCCTCGCGGGTTTCCGGGCAGCCACGGGGCCGCCGCCAGGGCCCCGTCCCGCACCCTGTCCCGCGCCCTGTCCGGCACTGGAAGCCACGCCGCCTGTCCTTGCTGTGTAGCCTTTGAGTTTCTAAGTTTGTGCGACTTCCACCCAACGCTGTTTGTGAGAAATGAGCTCGCAGCGTTCGGCCCCGCGCTTTCGGGGCGCTCTGGGCCCCCAGCTGACCGCACAGGGACGGTGGCGCGGGAGGAGATGCCGCCGCAATGGCAGAGCCGCACAGGGCGAACGCGCGGCAGGAGCTCCACGCAGAGGAGGAGGCGGCCCTGGTGGGCGCTGCCTTAGCTGGATACGGGCCGGGAGCCGGGGAGAGGGGCTCCCCGCGCGGACCCCGGAGCTGCCCCAGCTCAGGCTTTCTACAAAACACACGAATTACCTTGAGGATCGGGGTCGTTTGTACACATCCCTGCGGACAGGATGCTGCTTCCACACGTGTACATCGTGCGATGACTGAGTTAGGGCGACTGCACACCCCTCGCCTCAGACGCTCAGCGTTTCTTCGTGGTGAGATCGCAGAACTCCCTCCTCCAGCGACCCTGAGCTAGGGACACGTCCTGCTGGCCACAGTCGCCCGCGGGCGGAGCGCGGATCGGCTTCCCCTGCCCAATCACAGGCCATCCCACTCCCTAAACCCTCCCTAACCTGCACCCAGAATATTTACGTTAAATGGACCACGGACCTAAGGCGACCGCCCGCCAGAATCTATACAAAGCTTAAAGAAAGCCACATAGGAGCGAAGCTCTGTGATCCTGGGGTACAAATAAACAGAAATAGCAATTGCTTAAAGACACCAAAAGTACAGGTGAAAAAAGGAAAAAACCCATCAAGTGGACTTCATCACATCAAAGCACCATCATCAGGGTGAAGAAAGGCGGGGGAGGTGGCAAATATTCTCCAGGCAGGGATGTGGGGAGAGAATCGGGGCCTGCTACATAAAGAAACTTTGTAACTGGACAACAGGAAGACAGGAACCAACAGGTGGGCGCAGTGTGAGGCTGGCACAGGGAGCCCTGGAGCTGGGACCACCCACCCATGAGGCATGAGACAGGGCGGGGCTTCACCTGAGGGCAACAGGGCGGGGCTTCACCTGAGGGCAACGCCCCCAGGTGCACAGACACAGAAGCCAGGGCCTGGGCCCGGCGCGAGGAGATGCTGTGACCAGGGCTCGGCTGCATGGGGTGACGGCTGCACAGCTCAGCGAATGTGCCCAACGTGCCGAGGCCATCGGGTTCTGCACGCTGCATGGGTGAAACGTACGGTGAGTGAATCAGGTCTTCACCAAGTTGTTCAAAATTCGCAACCGTGAAAGCATGGGCAGGGAGGAGCAGGTGGCCTCTGCCCCCGCCCTGTGCTCCTCGAGCCAGAGGCTTCCCCGTCCTCGGCTGCTGCGCTGGACGGAGCTGTGAGGACAGGACACTGTCCAGGGCTGTCTGGCCTCAAGGCCCGCGGGGCTGAGCCTGAGACACCCAGTCTGTGTGACCCCTCGCCCCGCTGCCCTCCTGGTGTCAGACAGGGTGGCATGTGCTGCCCCTGCCCAAGTCCCAGCAAGAGACGGTCAGGCTGGTGCCGCAGGCTCCTTCCACGTCGCCTGTGGCTTCCCGAGGGCCACGTGGGCCCCGTGTCGTGAACCCAAGGTCCTTCCACGTCGCCTGTGGCTTCCCGAGGGCCACGTGAGCCCCTGTGTCGTGAACCCAAGGTCCAAGCCTGCAGCGTCCTGGCCTTGTTGCCACTTCCCTGCCGGCCGTCACCGACCACCTCCGCTGGGCAGCCCCACGTCTACCTCTCCCTGGCTCAGTGGGTGAGGACGGGTGATGAATAGAGAGGTGCGCAGAGCTCTCTGGGAGTGAGGAGGCCCAGCAGGCTCCACCGCCAAACCATGTAACCACTCACCACCCACCCTCCCGTCCAGCCACCCACCCACACATCATTCACCCACCTTCCCGTCCACCCTCCCACCCATCCATCCATCCACCTACCCATCCACCCACCCATCCACCCATCTACCCACTCACCCATCCATAAGTCAACCTACTCATCCATCCCTATCCCACCATCCACCCCTCCACCCCTCCACCCCCCCACCCCCCCACCCCTCCACCCACATGTCCCCAGTTGTTTCTGCTATCAAGAGCACCCCACTGTTCTTGGTTGAAGGTCCGTTGCAGAACAGTACCAGTTCATCATTTTGCCACAGACCGCACCCATGCACCCATTACTAGAACAGAAACAGACTCGTGGAATGAGGGGTATGGACAAGCACTGTGAGGACAACAGAACAGCAATGGGCAGAGGTGGCGAGGGAGCAGGACTCCTTCTCGGAGGAGCCTCTGAGCCGAGGCCTGAGGCGTGGGGGAGCGGGGCCATGGCGGGAAGGGGCTTGGCTGGCGGTGCAGGGTCTCCCAGGGTGGGTGCCAGGCACAGAAGTGACCAGGAGGAGACCGCACCGGGTGTTACAAGTTTTCTTTCACGGAAAGAGAAGAAAATTGAGACTATCCAGGAAATCCAGGGAAAGGCAAAGGGCAAAGGGCAAAGGGCAAAGGGCAGGGGGACCCGAGGGTCACTCCCAGAGTGCTCAGCAGCAGAACCCTGGGCACGGGAGGTGCTGGGCGCCCAGCAGAGTGGGACAGGACTGTCGGTCAATGGGTGTGGGCCCCACAGTGGTCAGGTGCCCAGAGACGAGGGCAGACCCGCTCCTCGCGGGCGCCGTGCGTCAGGGCAGCACAGGGGTCCTGGGAAATCAGGTGAATGTGGCCGCTTCCTCTGCACCCCGGCGCCGGGAGCGCTAACTTAAAATACGCCCATTTCCTTATTTATCTGAAAGGGAGTGAAACAGATAGGGAGAGAGAGATGGCGGGAGGTCTCCCCAAATGACCGCAATAGCTGGGGCTGGGCCAGGCCGAAGCCAGGAGCTCCACCTGGGTCTCTGCGTGGGTGCTGGGGCCCTCACATTTGGGCCACCTTCTGCTGCCTTCCCAGGCCTCAGCAGGGAGCTGGGTGCAAGCGGAGGAGCCGGTACAGTACTGGGTGCTGGCGTGAGAGCAGTGGGCCCCAAGGCCGGTCCCGGGAAAACATTGTACCCCTGAGAGCAGTGAAGCCAAGACGCAGGCATTCACCTGTGTAAAACCAAAACGAGAAAACTGGAACACACACTCAGCGTCGGCTAACGTCAGAGACAGGGCTCACGTTGCCAACACAGACGGCTCCTGAACGAGAGGAAGGCCCCAGCAGTGCAGGACACACTTTGTAAAAGGGAAAATGCGAATGTCCCTTAAAATCTGCAAAGGTGCCCCAACCTTGTTTGTAGAAAAGACAGGTGTTAGGGCCGGCGCTGTGGCGTAGCGGGTAAAGCCGCCGTCTGCAGTGCCTGCATCCCACATGGGCACCGGTTCAAGTCCCAGCTGCTCCATTTCCGATCCAGCTCTCTGCGATGGCCTGGGAAAGCAGTAGAAGATGGCTCAAGTGCTTGGGCCCCTGCACCCGCGTGGGAGACCCACAGGAAGCTCCGGGCTCTGGGCTCCGGGCTCCGGGCTCCTGGCTTCGGATTGGCGCAGTTCTGGTTGTTGTGGTCATCTGGGGAGTGAACCAGCAGATGGAAGACCTCTCTGTCTCCCTCTGCCTCTGCCTTTCTGTAACTCTGCCTTTCAAATAAATAAATAAATAAATAAATCTTTTTTTTTAAGGTGAATTAAATCAACGCCCAGATTCCGTTTCTCCCCTACGAGGTGGCAGTCACCCAGAGGCCTGACACCTGACAGCTGTGTGCTGGGCCGACGACGCCAGGTCTCCTCCTCGCTTCCTGGGGGCGGGGTGCACAGCGCTGTAGCATCCATGGGCGACATCAGTGCTACCATGTGCACCGCGTTGGACTTGTGACCTCTGACCCACGGAGGCCGCCACTGTTGACATGTGCCGACACCAGGCTGGCAACCCCCCGGCGTCTGCACCAGGCTGTGCGCTGTGGTACCAAAACTGGAAGACGCCCACCGAGGGAGCCTGCCGGTCTCCAGGTCGGCCCCCAGGGAGAGCAGCGCGGTGGGTGCGAGGGGCCAGGTGCAGGGGTGCTGGGCACTCAGCGTGAGGAGCAAAGCCAGGCCTAAGCCGGGGTCTGTGGCCTGGAGGTAGGCAAACGTGCTGCTTGCTTTCCGACCGTCAGCAGGATAAACCCCAAACCAACAGAAACGGGGGCGCGGGCGGACGGGGACGCCCTCCTGTGCTGTCCACTCTGAACCCACAGTGTCCTCCCAACCACCAGGAAGGGCTCCTGACACTGGGAACAAACGGGAAGGAAGAACCCGCGGGCTGCCCCATCAGTCAGGGACTTAAAGGACCCAGGGTCCAGCCGGAGCCTGCAAGCGCTGTGTCTCGCCAGGAGCAGGCAGCCCTCAGGACGCATCCTCCAGGGACCAGCCAGCAGCATCTGGCCCGATGGGAGACAGGGAAGGCGGCAGCCCCCGCCCCGCCCCCTGCACGGGAGGCCGGAGGGGACAGGCCAGCAGGCCAGCAGGGTGCTTGGGCCTCTGGGCAAAGGGAGAGGGGACGCCGTGCAACACACAGGGGTCCCCGCAGGAGCAGGGAAGACCCGGATGCTTCCCGGCCCAGGAGCTTCAGGCTGAGGCTGGTCACTGCCAGGTCCCCCTCATGGCCCCCTCACTGCCCAGGCCCAGGCAGCCGCTGGAGCCCCTTCGCGCACGCAGAGCAGAAGCAGGGCTTAGCCCCGCCAGGCCACAGTGGCCCCCGGAAAAGGCTGGGGGGGAGGGGCCGGAAGGAGAGCCGGGACCTCAGGTGCGCCCCCTGCAGGAGCTCCACGCTGAGCCCGGGACCCCACCGCCGGCTCCGTGTGCGCAGCAGCAAGGATGGGGCCCTTGGGTACCGCGTCCTGTCCTGCGCGGGGCCGGAAGGAGCGAACCCTGCTGCGTGTTCGCAGGGGTCCCCGGCTGCAGGGCCAGCCGGCTGCGAGAGGCGGGAACTGCGGCCCCGCCCCCCGCCCCAGGCAGACCTCCGGCTCTGTGTGATGGGCACAGCGACAGGTGCCGCCGCCCCCGCCTGCCGCCACACACCAGCTGCACGCTGTCAGCAGCCCTTCAGCAGGACACAGCTGGGCCTGCCGCGGCCCCGCGCTCGGCTCCGGCCCAGGAAGGCCGCTGCTGTCCCGGGGGCCCGGAGTGGGCGGGAATCCATAACCCAGAGAGGCGCCCCAGGCAGGGAGACAGGGGTTGGGAGGCCAGGGCGTCTGCGAGGGTGGGGGGAAGGCAGGCTGGAACCGGGCGCTGCTGGAAGCCTCCATGGGGCCACGGGGCTGGGACAGCCCCCATGGAGGTGGGCATGAGGGGGTCCCAGAGGGTCCTGGGCCGGGAGCGGCCCCCTTGGAGCCGGCGAAAGATGGGGTGCCCACGGGCAGGGAAAAAGCATGGGTGTGGTGTTGACCCTGCACATGCTGGGAGGAAACTCCGAGAGGGAACGAGACACAAAGCGCACACGGAGACGCACACCGAGACGCACATGGAGACCCATGATGCACACCGAGACGCACAGGGAGACGCACAGGGAGACGCACACGGAGACCCATGACGCACACCGAGACGCACACGGAGACCCATGACGCACACCGAGACGCACAGGGAGACGCACACCGAGACGCATGGCGCACACCAAGGCCCACGCTGCACCCGGAGGTCTCAGCGACACGTGCTGTGCTCCCTTCCGTCCCCAGGATTTGGGCAGGGAGTGACAGCAGCGCGGGTTGGGTCAAGGCTCTGTCCCTGAGGTGGGCGGGGTCTCCACTCCACTTCCCCAGTGCCCCGCGGGGGTTCTTGCCGACTTGGCACAGCTGGTCTCCGGTGAGGATTCGGCTCCGGCGTGGTGGTAGCGCCTGCGCTGTGGGGGACTCGATCCGTTCGTTTCACGCTATGCACGTCGCGCTGCTGTCCTGGAAACTGCCTGTAACTTCTGCCCGCGGCTGCCCGGCCGCCGGGTATGGACCGACTTGGGGACAGAGGGCAGTCACGAGGAGGGGCTGGCAGCAGCCATGCGCCCGCCCCTACTGGGCCCAGGATCAGGCCTCCGGGGCCGCCTGACCGGCTGTCCGGGTGTCCGGCAGCAGGGTCTGTTTTCAGCCCAGGAGGCCTGTGACCTTGTCTGGGGTCACGCAGCAGAGAGAAGGCCGCATTGCTGGGGACAGGGGTCCAGGCCTGGCCCCAGAAGCAGCCCTGGGGAGTGTGTGCAGGGCCTGGGGTTGTTGGCTGCACCCAGCCACGGAAGCCACAGGCTGGGGCTGCCAGTACCTGCATCACCCTGTGTCCCCCCATCCGCTCCCTCTTCTGGCCCAGCTTGGTGGCTGGCCGGAACCCGCAGGTGGGCTCACAGCAAGCAGCAAGGCATCCTGGGAAAACGCTCAGTTGCCAGCGCCCCCAGAGGCATTGGGGCCTCACAGGTCACCCCCGTGCTAGGGGATTCAAGGACACCCACGTTTGGTGTCGGTGTCCAGAGTGAACTTCCCTGTGGCTGAGGGATTTGGTGACTTTTCTGCACGGGGATTCATGGGCCTGCCGTGGAGGGTGCAGAGCAGGAGGGCAGGGGGCTCCGGCAGAACACTGACCCCAGCCCTGGTCCCAGCAGCTCAGCTTCGTAGGGCATTGGCCTCTGGGCGCTCCAGATGCACACAGCGGCCCGGGAGCCACGATGACCCCGGGGTTATCCGTGTGGTTTACAGACAAGGAGCCCGTGCCTGCCAGCACCGGGCACGGCCACTGCAGGGGCCAAGCATGAGTCCCTGCTTCCCCAGGCTGTCAGCGTTCAGCGCAGCAGGAGACTGGGAGTTTGCGCTCACAAGTGTTGGTAATGGGACAGCCGTGCGGTTCAGCCATGTCCAGGCGGTGCGACGTCGGACAGGCTGGGTTCAGCCCTCCGCCCGCCCTGCATCCTGCTGAGCTGGGATCTAGGCGAGTGCATCGCCACAGCACCTCTGTCCCCCCCACCAAGGAGAGCACCTGTGACAGGCAGGCCCTGCCCGCCCCGCGTGAGCACAGGGCCCTTGTTCAGGTGATGGGTGCCAGCCCTGGCTGCAGGAGGGACTGCACAGCCCCTGTGAGCCAGGGGTGGGCCACTCCTCAGCCCCTCCCTCCTGCGGGGGCTCCCGAGCCTGCACCATCAGCCCGGTCAGGCGCCACAGCTGCCCCAGAGCCAGCGCCAGGTCAGCTGAGGACCGCAGAGAGAAGGCCAGGCCTTAGGAAGACGCTGCCTTCCCGGAGCCTTCCTGGGGCCCTTCCTTGAGCGTGAGCGCCCCCTGGTGCTGGGAGCAGTCCTTTGAAGGCAGGCTGGGTGGGTGCTCCCCAGGGTCTGTTCTTCCCCACCCTCTGGGGCTCTGGGACCTGGGGGGCCTGCCAGGAGCCTCCAACCAGGGAGGGCTTGGGGAGTCTGTGGAAGGGGCCGTGTGGGTGTTTCAGGGGCTGGGCATCCCCGGAGAAGGCGCCCTGGCCAGGACTGGCCACTGGCAGGGGTGAGCGTAGCTCTCAAGCACCGGGGTCTGGAAGGGCGCAGGCGCGAGGCAGTGCCAGGGCAGGAGGCGTCAGTCACCCTGATTGATGGGAGCGCGGCGATGCACTGAGTGCTCCCAGAAATACGGGTGATCCTTAAGTACTCATCAAAAATTTAACAAGTGCTCAAATGCTGACTAGCCTGACTCACTCTTACATCCCTCATGTACCACGTGCCAAACATGTGTACAATTAAGCAGTAACAACAACACAGAAAGGCCAGAGGCACGAGGGCGCCCAGCTTTCCACGGCTGCCATTCCGCCCCTTCCCATCCTCTCCGTGGGTTTGCAGGAAGAACCGTCGACCACCCCGGAACCGGGTGAGACTCCTCCAGCTGGAGGTACACATGGCCCAGACAGGGGGGCGGCGGGGCTGGGTGAGGGCCAGGCTCTCCCCCCTCACCCTGCTGTGAGCCCGGCGCAGGCAGTGCCCCAGCGACTCCCGCCAGGCTTCGTCTTGTCTGGTGGTGCCCCTTGCACAAGGTCAGTGCCCGGCACGCACAGGGAGCCTCGTCGGCCTTGACTTGGGCCGGCCTTTGCAGAGCCAGGATCTCCAGCCCACTGCCCAGTGCCCACTCAGTCTCAGGGAAGAGCCCCGGGGGGTCTGCTGGCTGGACAGAGTTGGGAGTGGCCTTGGGGTTCAGCCACACCTGTCTCATACAGGCTTGGGAGGCCACATGGAGGCGAGGTCACGCGAATCCTCCAAGGGACTGAACGCAGGGGCTCACTCCTTTCCTGAGCACCAAGGCCACGTCCACTTTTGGAGGCGCCTTGCAGAGGGCGAGGCGGGAGAGGCCGTCTGTCAGCGTGGTGCACGGTGCGGGAGGCTCCGGGGCGGGGGGGTGAGCACCTGGGGCTGGGCTCGCAGGTGCATCGGGGCTCCGGTGCTCAGTGTGAGGGCAGCTTCCTCGCCTGCTTCCGTGAGGTCAGCAGCGGAGCCGGCTCCCATCCACTCCTTCCGAGATGCACGGGAGTCTCGTGGCACCGGCAGCCGGGCTCGAGCCTGGGCGCCCCGGGAGGAAGCAGCGGTGTTCCTGGGGACACGGGCGGCGCTGCATCGCGGGCACGTGTCGGGAGCTCTCCCAGGAAACTCGAGGGCCCCGGGAACCCCTGGGTGTGTGTGCGAGGCAATGCTGGTCTCATCTGGGGATCCCTGCGGCCTGCAGATGGACTCGTGTCTGCTCAAGTTGCCGGAGCCACCAGGGGCAGGAGAGGGGGCCTTCTACGGCTGACACCAAAAGGTCTTCACCGAACACTGTGTGAGATTACTGCTTTTGGTCATGTCTTTTTTCCGTTATTAAAATCAGTGCAGGTCCATCCGTGGGACGTGGGAATTCCTGAGCAGCAGCTCTGAGCAGGCAGGCGCCCCCGTGTCCCCCCGGGGTGTCCCCCACACCCCCAGGAGGGATGCTGCGGTGACGGGGCGGCCTGTTCCCCTTCATTCGGGGCGCGCAGACCGAGTACTGCAGCCACCTCTTGGAGAGCCGCGTCGGCAGCATCTGTCTCGCATTAGGTCAGCTTCATCTCATCGCTGACAGGGCTGCGACCCGCGGTGGCTCCCCGCCGGGAGCCGTGCACCCAGGCGCTCATGTTCAGCGCGTGCTCACGATGACGCTGCGATTTTCCCTGCAAGCGAGCGCTCCCAGGGCTCTTCAGAGAGCGCTGGCGTCGTCCCAGCCCCTGTGGCAGCAGAGGCCTGGCGGCCTTCGATGTTTCCATTGGAAACGGTGGATTATTTATAAAACCGAGCATTTTATTTCTGGGGGACTGGGTGGCTTTTTCTATGTGCACTTTCGATTTTTCACCTTGATCAATGTAGTTCCTCAGGCCCCATCGCTTCGTGTTGCACTCAGCGGTTCTGTCCAACAGCTCTGGTTTTACAGGGTCTGCCCATGTGGAGGAGCGTGTGTCCTAGAAGTTTCGAAGGCTTGTGGGCCATGCACATCACCCTCCAATTCCACTTCCGGGAGCTTTTTGAGTGTCCTCGTGACAAGGGGACAGGTGTCAGGACTTCCTACGGGGCGAGCCCTTGCCGGGGGATGGGTGCCTCGGTTCCCTTTTTGCTCACATCACTGCTGCACGGCGTGAGGCAGGGCTGGGGCTGCTCCAGCCCTCTCCCGGAGACACCGAGTGCGCCCACGTCATCTGCCACGCCCCTCGCCCACGCACACCCTGCCGAGGCTTCCTGTGGGTTTTCACGAACCTTTAATCCACCAGCAGCTCTTGCTGCCTGGCGCTGGTCGCAGTCTTGTGGTTTTATCTTGTTTTAAAACCAGCTCTTACCCCCCAGGCCGAGGCAGTCGTGTCACTTTTTCCCGAGGAATTTTAGGGTCGTCTTATTTGATGCCCGAGTGTTTCCTGCTGACGAGATTTGGTGCCGTGTGAGGCGGGCGTGTGAGTCCATCTGCAGAGCACGTGTTTGCTGGCTTGGACCCGTGCCACCCATGGCATCGCGTGTGTGCGGGAGGGCCCTCCTCGTGGGGTGTCGCAGAGCCCTGGCTGCCTGGGGCTCCGTGTGCCGCCGGCCGGTGGCATTCTGGATGCATCGCGAGCATCCTCTTTCTGGGCTGCGGTGTTCGCCGCCAGCTGCAGCTGTGGGACGTCTATTATTCTTTGCTTCCATACCCTACTTCTTGTTGAACCTCACTCGTCCTGGGAGTTCCCTTGTTCTTTGTAGGTTTAGAACAGGCGGAATCTCCCCTGTGTGTGCTGACGACTTTGAAGCCCTGCTGCCCAGCTGGGGCCTCCGCCGCCCGGTGACTCACCCTGCTCACAGCCCTCCAGACGCCCGCCCGCAGTCACGCACTTGGCCGCCCACCGCTTCCGTTTCGGAGGGGAAGGGCCTTCCCCAGGCCTCGCGGTGAAGGCTGGTGTGGGCTGTCGTCTTAAGGGAGTCTTGCTCTATAACAACACATTCTCTTCGCCTTGATTTCTAGTCGGTGTCGATTTTTACTGAAAACCTGTTCAGCCTCAGAGCCAGGGGTGTGTGCACAGACGACAAACCAAACCGGCTCGTCCACCAGGCGTCCGGGCCACTTCTGGCTCTGCCCCGCTGCCAGTCCGGGTCCCCAGCAGAGCGTGGCCCGCTGCTCCGCTCCCTTTCCTGTGCGCCCAGGATCCCATGTCCTTGGGAAACACCCTGCCTCCCCTGCCACCCACTGCCACCCACTGCTGCCCGCCGCAGTGCACAGAGCCCATTCTTACCCACAGGACCGGCAGTGGGGAGGGACCCTGCTCCCGAGGCCTCTTCCCGTCTCGGCTTTTCTCCATGTTGGCAACGTCTGCTGCAACTTTCCCCTCCGTTAGGCATCTTCCAAGCCTGCTTACCACCGCTGCCTCCCTGAGCCCTGGGCACCCACCCCGGACTCCCTCTGTACCTGACCCTTCCTGTCACCTGAGCTGTGGCGACTTCCAGGAAACCTCACGGTCCTGTCCCCACCACCGAGTGGGGACTCCTCCCCCCCCTCCCTCCCCACATACTGCCCCCCCACTACTCCCCCTCCCTGCACACTGTCCCCCCACACCCACTCCCCCATCTCTCCCTCCCTGCACACTGTCCCCCCACACCCACTCCCCCATCTCTCCCTCCCTGCACACTGTCCCCCCACACCCACTCCTCCCCTCCCTGCACACTGCCTCCCCACTCCTCCTCCATCTCTCCCTCCCCGTACACTGCCCCCCAACACCCACTCCCCCATCTCTCCCTCCCCGCACACTGCCCCCACCCACTCCCCCATCTCTCCCTCCCTGTACACTGCCCCCACCCACTCCCCCATCTCTCCCTCCCTGCACACTGCCCCCCCACTCCCCCATCTCTCCCTCCCTGCACACTGCCCCCCCACTCCTCCCCCACCTCTCCCTCCCCACACACTGCCCCTCACCCACTCCCCCATCTCTCCCTCCCTGCACACTGCCCCCCCACTCCCCCATCTCTCCCTCCCTGCACACTGCCCCCCCACTCCTCCCCCACCTCTCCCTCCCCGTACACTGTTCCCCACACCCACTCCCCCATCTCTCCCTCCCTGCACACTACCCCCCCACTCCTCCTCCATCTCTCCCTCCTCGTACACTGCGCCCTGACACCCACTCCCCCCATCTCTCCCTCCCTGCATACTGCCCCCCACCCACTCTCCCCATCTCTCTCTCCCAGTACACTGCCCCCCGACACCCACCCCCCCATCTCTCCCTCCTACACTGGTGTTAGCTGAGGTGCCCAGAGCTGAGCCGGGCTGTTCTGTGACCAGCTTGCCCGTGTCGTTGCTCGATGCCCTTGCCTAGCCACTCCCTCCTCCTCACCCTTGTCCCCGAGTTCACTGTGCAGTTGTGGTGGGCCAGTCAACCATTGTCCTCCCTGACTCTGGCTCTGGTCACCACTGAGACTGGGGGCCTGCAGGACCCGGCCTAGGCTCATGTCACAGGCCCAGCCTTCCACCTGCTGCCACCTCCCTCTAGGAAGAGGGCAGGGACAACTCCGGAAGTGCAGCTGCGAGGGGGGGTGGAGCGGCTTTGTTCCCCTGCTGGAGCCAGTGCAGGGGTGCACGGGGTGCGATGGTTTCTGACGCACACAGCTTCAGTGCACTCTGTGTGGGTGTGGGTGGAGACTTAGTTTTCCGCACGGCTCTCAGTCCTGGAGAACGTTTATGCGTTTCCTCCTCACCCGTCCGTGCCCCCTCAGGGGCCAGTCTCTCCGCTGAGGCGCCTCTAACTCTTGCTTTATCCCCAGATGTCACTCTCACTCTTCTGTCTCTTCCTCTTTCTGGGCTTTATTCTAGTGTTGAATTTGTCAGCCAAGGGCTGCCTCACAAAGTGCTGCTGGTGGAACGGCTGAAACAGTTTATTTTCTGGAGGCTGGAAATCCAGACCAAGGTGTTGAAGGGCTGGAGTCTCCCGGGCTTGCAGACGTTGTCTTCCGCCTGTTTCCTCACGTGGCCGACCCTCTGTGTGTCTCTCTGTCCTCATCGCCTCCTTACAAGGGCAACAGCCGGTTCAGGTTAGGCACCCTCCTAAAGGTCTCAATTTAAATTAATCACCTTTTAGTAAAAGGCAAAAGGTTTATACGAGCTGAGGAAAAACCGGAGTAATTGATCACCTTTGAAGACCCCGTCTCCAGCTGCAGTCACATTCTGTGGCACTTGGGGATTAGGCTGCAAAGTGTGAATTTGGGGAGGACACGGCTCAGCCTATAACATGATTTTCCAGTTCACTAATTCTCTCTTCAGCTGAATCTAATTTTCTTTCTAAGGGTGCCACTAAATTTCAATTAAAAAATATCTACCTAGTTTTTCCAGAGGTTTGTTTTGGTTCCTCAGCAAATCATTTTGCCCACACAGTCTGATTCTTTGGAATTAAATTTATTCATTTAAACATTTTACTGATTTAAAACCTTTATGTTTACTTTTGGTTTTAGTTAAGAAGTTCT
This sequence comes from Oryctolagus cuniculus, assembly GCF_964237555.1. NCBI lineage: Eukaryota > Metazoa > Chordata > Mammalia > Lagomorpha > Leporidae > Oryctolagus > Oryctolagus cuniculus. The sequence goes on from NC_091434.1 coordinate 1,012,933, forward strand.
TAGAGATGCCGATCTCCATATTTTAGTGACTGCTGATTCCCTGAACTTTTTCAGAAGGCCCTCCTCCTTACATGTACACATGCTCACTACACATGTGACAGATGCATGCACACAGACACATGCTGTGAGTGTCCTGGGGCTGCGCTGTGCTGCGAGAACATGCTTCTGGCCTACGTTTGTATTTGAAACGCTGAGACCCTCCATGACTGGGCCATGAGCTGCATCCTCGTTTCCCACAGGGGTGGCAGGGGCCCAGGCACTTGGGCCGTCACCACTGCCGTACCAGGGACATCAGTGGGAGAGGTACACACACAGAGACCCTCCATGTCTGGGCCCCCGCCGTCCAGGGACATCAGTGGGAGGGAGAGGTACACACACAGAGACCCTCCATGTCTGGGCCCCCGCCGTCCAGGGTCATCAGTGGGAGGGAGAGGTACACACAGAGAGACCCTCCATGTCTGGGCTCCCACCGTCGGGGACATCAGTGGGAGGGATATACACACAGAGAGACCCTCCATGTCTGGGCCCCCACCGTCGGGGACATCAGTGGGAGGGATACACACACAGAGACCCTCCATGTCTGGGCCCCCGCCGTCCAGGGACATCAGTGGAAGGGAGAGGTACACACACAGAGAACCTCCATGTCTGGGTTCCCACCGTCGGGGACATCAGTGGGAGGGAGAGGTACACACAGAGAGACCCTCCATGTCTGGGCTCCCACCGTCGGGGACATCAGTGGGAGGGATATACACACAGAGACCCTCCATGTTTGGGCCCCTGCCGTTCAGGGACTTCAGTGGGAGGGAGAGGAAGCGGTGCAGTAGGAGGTTATGTGTGCTCTGTCACACGCGGCAGCTTCACCAGCCTGGCCCCCTGGTACTGCAGATGCCGTGGGCTGGCCTGAGGCTAACTGATGGTCGGCTTCTCTGCCTGGGCTTCCAGGCCTGAGTCTGGATGCCTCTGGATGCCCGAGTCCGGGCCTGGGTGTCCTCCTCAGCGAAGACTTCCCCCACCTGCGTCCAGGTGAGACGGCGCTCACTTCCGGCTGCCAGGTGAACTCAGCGCAGTCCGCACGCTCCCCATCTGCCAGGGCAGCACGTGTGTGTCCAGGCTTGGCCTCCTGGGGCCGCATGGACGCCCAGGGTGGCCTGTGTGTGGGCGGAAAGTGCCACCTGGCTCCCAGAGCCTGGCCAACCCAAGGGGCTCCTGTGGGCCGCGTTCCGTGCTTGGGCGGTGTGGCCGCCAGGCCTCCTCTTCCTCTTCCTCTCTTTCTCCCGTCCCTCTCTGTTCCTTCGGTCTCCGCTCCCGAAGGCTGGGGACTCCGCAGGCCGCGGTCCCATCCGCGTCCTCCCTGTGAGATGCAGACCCTGGCTGCTTCGCGGGCGTTGGAGCTGCAGGTAGAGCCGCCACCCGCCACGCTGGCCGCTTCCTACCTGTCAGCCGGCTCCCCTCACAGGAGATGGCTCCCCTCACTGGAGATGGCCCCCTCTCAGGAGATGGCTCCCCTCACAGGAGATGGCTCCCTCACAGGAGATGGCCCCCCTCACAGGAGATGGCCCCCCTCACAGGAGGTGGTTCCCCTCACAGGAGGTGGTTCCCCTCACAGGAGATGGCCCCCTCACAAGAGATGGCCCCCCTCACAGGAGATGGCCCCCCTCACAGGAGGTGGTTCCCCTCACAGGAGGTGGTTCCCCTCACAGGAGATGGCCCCCTCACAAGAGATGGCCCCCCTCACAGGAGATGGCCCCCCTCACAGGAGATGCCCCCCCTCTCAGGAGATGGCTCCCCTCACAGGAGATGGCCCCCCTCACAGGAGATGGCCCCCCTCACAGAAGGTGGTTCCCCTCACAGGAGATGGCCCCCCTCACAGGAGATGGCCCCCCTCACAGGAGATGGCCCCCTCACAGGAGATGACCCCCCTCACAGGAGATGGCCCCCCTCACAGGAGATGGCCCCCTCACAGGAGATGGTTCCCCTCACAGGAGATGGCTCCCCTCAGGCCGGCTCCCCTCATAGGAGATGGCCCCCTCACAGGAGATGGCCCCCCTCACAGGAGATGGCCCCCCTCACAGGAGATGGCTCCCCTCACAGGAGATGGCCCCCCTCACAGGAGATGGCTCCCCTCACAGGAGATGGCCCCCCTCACAGGAGATGGCTCCCCTCACAGGAGATGACTCCCCTCACAGGAGATGGCCCCCCTCACAGGAGATGGCCCCCTCACAGGAGATGGCCCCCCTCACAGGAGATGGCCCCCTCACAGGAGATGACCCCCTCACAGGAGATGGCTCCCCTCACAGGAGATGGCCCCCCTCACAGGAGATGGCCCCCTCACAGGAGATGGCCCCCCTCACAGGAGATGGCCCCCTCACAGGAGATGACCCCCCTCACAGGAGATGGCCCCCTCACAGGAGATGGCTCCCCTCACAGGAGATGGCCCCCTCACAGGAGATGGCCCCCTCACAGGAGATGGCTCCCCTCACAGGAGATGGCTCCCCTCACAGGAGATGGCCCCCCTCACAGGAGATGGCTCCCTCACAGGAGATGGCCCCCTCACAGGAGATGGCCCCTCACAGGAGATGGCCCCCTCACAGGAGATGGCCCCCCTCACAGGAGATGGCTCCCCTCACAGGAGATGCCCCGCCTCACAGGAGATGCCCCCTCACAGGAGATGGCCCCCTCACAGGAGATGGCCCCCCTCACAGGAGATGGCTCCCCTCACAGGAGATGGCCCCCCTCACAGGAGATGGCCCCCCTCACAGGAGATGGCTCCCCTCACAGGAGATGGCCCCCCTCACAGGAGATGGCCCCCCTCACAGGAGATGCCCCCCTCACAGGAGATGGCCCCCCTCACAGGAGGTGGTTCCCCTCACAGGAGATGGCCCCCTCACAGGAGATGGCCCCCTCACAGGAGATGGCTCCCCTCACAGGAGATGGCCCCCCTCACAGGAGATGGCTCCCCTCACAGGAGATGGCCCCCCTCACAGGAGGTGGTTCCCCTCACAGGAGATGACCCCCTCACAGGAGATGGCCCCCTCACAGGAGATGACCCCCCTCACAGGAGATGCCCCCCCTCACAGGAGATGGCCCCCCTCACAGGAGATGGCCCCCTCACAGGAGATGGCTCCCTCACAGGAGATGGCCCCCCTCACAGGAGATGACCCCCTCACAGGAGATGGCTCCCCTCACAGGAGATGGCCCCCTCACAGGAGATGGCTCCCCTCACAGGAGATGGCCCCCTCACAGGAGATGGCTCCCCTCACAGGAGATGCCCCCCTCACAGGAGATGGCCCCCTCACAGGAGATGGCTCCCCTCACAGGAGATGGCCCCCTCACAGGAGATGGCCCCCCTCACAGGAGATGGCCCCCTCACAGGAGATGCCCCCCCTCACAGGAGATGGCCCCCTCACAGGAGATGGCCCCCTCACAGGAGATGGCTCCCCTCACAGGAGATGGTTCCCTCACAGGAGATGGCCCCCCTCACAGGAGATGGCCCCCTCACAGGAGATGGCCCCCTCACAGGAGATGGCCCCCTCACAGGAGATGGCCCCCCTCACAGGAGATGGCCCCCTCACAGGAGATGCCCCCCCTCACAGGAGATGGCCCCCTCACAGGAGATGGCCCCCTCACAGGAGATGGCCCCCCTCACAGGAGATGGCTCCCTTACAGGAGATGGCCCCCCTCACAGGAGATGCCCCCCCTCACAGGAGATGGCCCCCTCACAGGAGATGCCCCCCCTCACAGGAGATGGCCCCCTCACAGGAGATGGCCCCCTCACAGGAGATGGCTCCCCTCACAGGAGATGCCCCCCTCACAGGAGATGGCCCCCTCACAGGAGATGGCTCCCCTCACAGGAGATGGCCCCCTCACAGGAGATGGCCCCCCTCACAGGAGATGGCCCCCTCACAGGAGATGCCCCCCCTCACAGGAGATGGCCCCCTCACAGGAGATGGCCCCCTCACAGGAGATGGCTCCCCTCACAGGAGATGGTTCCCTCACAGGAGATGGCCCCCCTCACAGGAGATGGCCCCCTCACAGGAGATGGCCCCCTCACAGGAGATGGCCCCCCTCACAGGAGATGGCCCCCTCACAGGAGATGCCCCCCCTCACAGGAGATGGCCCCCTCACAGGAGATGGCCCCCTCACAGGAGATGGCCCCCCTCACAGGAGATGGCTCCCTTACAGGAGATGGCCCCCCTCACAGGAGATGCCCCCCCTCACAGGAGATGGCCCCCTCACAGGAGATGCCCCCCCTCACAGGAGATGGCCCCCCTCATAGGAGATGGACCCCTCACAGGAGATGCCCCCCCTCACAGGAGATGGCCCCCTCACAGGAGATGCCCCCCCTCACAGGAGATGGCTCCCCTCACAGGAGATGGCCCCCTCACAGGAGATGGCCCCCCTCACAGGAGATGGCCCCCCTCACAGGAGATGCCCCCCTCACAGGAGATGGCCCCCCTCACAGGAGGTGGTTCCCCTCACAGGAGATGGCCCCCTCACAGGAGATGGCCCCCTCACAGGAGATGGCCCCCCTCACGGGAGATGGCTCCCCTCAGGCCGGCTCCCCTCACAGGAGATGGCCCCCTCACAGGAGATGCCCCCCCTCACAGGAGATGGCTCCCCTCACAGGAGATGGCCCCCCTCACAGGAGATGGCTCCCCTCAGGCCGGCTCCCCTATGGGCGAACATAAACCAAATTTAGTATTTTGGGTTCTTGCCGTTTACTTAGATAAGAATTCTAAGCCCCGGCCCAGAGCGAGGCAGCACGGTGACTGTGACAGGTGACGTCGGGGATTTGCTTGGAAAGTGAGAGATGTGCAGGGACGTGAGGCGTCACCACGGGGAGGGGTGCAGGGGAGCTCCTGGCCAGGCTTTTTCCAGCTAAACCGCAGCTCACCACCACCAGAGGGGCGTGGCCACGTCGGCTAAGTGACGGGTGGGCGGATCCAGGTGCCACACGTAGGGGGCAGGCGGTGTGGCCTCCAGCTCCTGAGCCTCATTCTGCCTCTTTAGTCCCCAGTCACCCTCCGGGCCTGGCTCTGGGCTGCAAACTCGCCCGGGCTGCAGACCCGCCTCCCATGCCCCCGGAACCAGATGTGATCTCACAGACCCTCCCCGCTGCAGACCCGCCTCCCATGCCCCCGGACCAGATGTGACCCTACAGACCCTCCAGCGCCTCTGAGGTGGCCCTGGGGGACCCCATTTGCTGAGATGGAGACCTCGTGGCTGAGATCCGACCTTTGGAGCCGGATTCTGGGGCTGACGGGACTCCTCCTGTGGCCCTCATGGGCCCTGCGCTGGATGGCCGAGCACCAGCGCCCAGGTCACAGATGCCCAGGGAAGAGCCGGACACCCGGAGGAGGGCCGCTTCCTGCTCCCTCACCAGACTCTGCGTGCACTGCTGCGTGGCCCCCGCGGCTCCCTGGGGTGATGCTACTTCAGCAGTGCACACACAACACACAATGCACACGCAGAGACACACACAGGACTCACCCTCTACACACAGTGCTCACACAGCACACAATACACACACAGAGACACACACAGGACTCGCCCTCTACACACAGTGCTCACACAGCACACAATGCACACAGAGACACACACAGGACTCGCCCTCTACACACAGTGCTCACACAGCACACAATGCACACGCAGAGACACACACAGGACTCACCCTCTACACACAGTGCTCACACAGCACACAATGCACACAGAGACACACACAGGACTCGCCCTCTACACACAGTGTTCACACAGCACACAATACACACACAGAGACACACACAGGACTCGCCCTCTACACACAGTGCTCACACAGCACACAATACACACACAGAGACACACACAGGACTCGCCCTCTACACACAGTGCTCACACAGCACACAATGCACACGCAGAGACACACACAGGACTCGCCCTCTACACACAGTGCTCACACAGCATACAATGCACACGCAGAGACACACACAGGACTCACCCTCTACACACAGTGCTCACACAGCACACAATACACACGCAGAGACACACACAGGACTCGCCCTCTACACACAGTGCTCACACAGCACACAATGCACACGCAGAGACACACACAGGACTCACCCTCTACACACAGTGCTCACACAGCACACAATGCACACGCAGAGACACACACAGGACTCGCCCTCTACACACAGTGCTCACACAGCACACACTACACACAGAGACACAGACTACACAGTGCACACGATGCACGTGTGCACACAATTCACCCACAGACACAACACAGTGCACACACACATGCACACATATACACACAACACACACCGCACACATGCATACACAGCACAGACACAATGCACACACATAGCACACTGCACACACAGGCATATCCAGCACACACACACACAGAGTGAGGAAATCTAGACCGTGAGAACAGCCATTCAGCTGCCAGCGGGTGGACGGTGGGATGATGGCTGCTGCTGGTCTCTCTGGGATTCACCTATTTAACAGTGAAGGTGCCTTCATCCCACAGACACTGCCCTGCAAAGCTCTTCTGCAACAATTCGGTTTTGTCCCTTTAACTTTCCAGCTCTGCGCTGGCTCCCCTCCCCCACACCCCTCTGACAGGTGTCAGCCCCTCCCTGACAGTCTGGCAGGCACCATCTGTGCTGGGGGGGTGGAGCTGCCGCTGGGGCCTCCCCAGAGAGATACCACCCCCCTGCCCTGCCGGTCCTGTTCCCTCAGCCCACTGCCTGCTGCCACACTGCGGGGCGCCCAGGGGTCCCGGTCTGGAGTCAGGCTTGGCTGGAGCCGCTGATGGACAGACAGGTGGGGTGGAATCCGTCCTGTGCGGCCCCCGCTTCCCTAGAAGTGGCGCTGGGTGGGTCAGATGCCCTCCAGAGCCCAGAGCCCTACCTGTGGAGCCCGACACCCCGGGAGGGCTGGGCAGGCTGGGAGGAAGTCTGGGCGGCTCTCCCCTGAGGCCCCCTCTCCCCTGCTCCACCTGGGCCCTCGCCCTGCCTCCACGCCCCCAGGCTGGGGCCCGTCTCCCACGTCTCCCACGTGAAGCCCGGTCCCTGCTCCTCCCCGCCCAGCCCACGGCTTTTGAGCCGAGCGGACCCGTGGTGCGGCTGCCTGCCACCTGCTCCCTGTCTCTCGCTGCCCCGCGGCGCCTGGCAGGAGGGTCCGGTCCTGCGGCATCTGTTTGGCTGCAGTTAGACGCGAGGCGTGGGACAGCGTGGGCCCGGTGCTCTCTGTGCCAGCAGCCAGGGAGCTGCCCGATGACAGCGCGGTCACAGCTTGAGCGCCAGCCCCGGCTGTCAGAACTCTCAGCTCCTGGCCAGGCCCCACGGCCCTGCGGGGCGCCCTGCTGCTCGGGTGGCCGCAGCACCAGAGGGGCTGCTCCCCCACAGTGCTGTGTGCTGCCCCACCCCCGCCCCGACTGTGCTGGAGGCCGCTGGAGGTGGAAGTGGTCACTCAGGGCCAGGCTTGTGCCCACACACAACACACACATGCGCGCGCACACACACACGGGGGGGCTGCTCTCTGCTGACTCCCTCCACACCCCCTGGAGGCTCACAGGCCCCTGGGTGTCCCACCGGCAGCAGTATCCTGTCTGCAGCCCCGCCCAGTCCTCCCCAGAGGAGAGCCTGCTCCATCTCAGAGGCAGAGGCGTCCCCCTGCGCCTGCCCCCTGGCCCCGCACCCACCGAGGGAGGGCAGGCTGGGGGTCGGGGGCACAGGCCCTTGTCAGGTCCCTGGGACGGGTGGCGCGGCAGGAGGGCCAGCCAGCGCCCGCCAGCCCAGCCCCACCCTGCAGGTTCAGGGCAGCCCTGTCTCTGGAGCTGGGTCAGTGCTGGCGGTCCCCTGTGTGGGCCACTTCCTATAGCCTGGCTCGACTTCCTTCAAACAGGACCCTCTCCGCCCTGTAGAGAGGACCCACCTCCCACAGGTCAGCTGGGCATGTGGTCCCCGTCTGGTGGGCCCTGAGCTACAGACGTGGAGGCAGGGGGCCCAGGAATGGCTGTTACCCGCTGCGAGCCATTGCCGATCCCTGACAGACACTGCCAAGCACTGCCAGACGCTGCCAGTCACAGCCAACCTCCGCCACCCCTACCCAGCACTGGGTGTGCAGTGAAGTGCCCGGCTGTGCCCCCGGGAACCACGGTTCTGAGAACACGGAGCAGAGTTGGAGGGGAGGAGCCAGTGCGCTGTGTGGATTGGTGGCCCTCTTCGCTCTGGGAGGGGACGGTCCAGCTGACCTCCTGTGGCCTTCCCGGTCTGCCTGTCAGTGCACTGGGTCACCCTGGCTCCCAGGTCTGGGAGACGGCAGTGTCGGGAAGCCCTTTGCTGGCAGCCTCCGGGTCTCGCTGTGGCGTGGACGCAGGCTGGGGGCTGAGTGGGGGCAGCCACCACGTTTCCGCCGAGGACGCCGTCTTCCCGATGGCCAGGTCAGCAGCCAGCACCATCGCCTTGCAGCCAAGCGTTCGAGGAAAGCCAGACGTGGCTGCTGGCTTCAGCTTGTCCCTGGGTCCTGTGCGTTACCCGGCTTTCTACCTTCCCACGTGGGCATGCCTCTGCCCGAGCAGACCCAGCTCAGGGGACTGACTCCCGGCCACGAACCCACTCCACCAGCAGCCAGAGGCCCGAGGGGGACGTGGGAGCCTGGGGTCAGCAGGGGAGAGGCCCCGGCACGGGAACCCCTCTCCCAGCACCACCTGCTCTCACCCCTCCTCTCCCTGCCCTTCCCACCTGTGAACTTCACCCTGGGACATGGCACAGGCCAGAGGCCAGTGCTGCAGCCGGACGCCTGGCGGGGACCCCGTGTCTCAGGAGGGGGCCAGGTGCTGGGGACGCCTGTCCCCACTGCAGCCAGCACCTCCCCCCGACCCAGGGCAGGGGTGAGGAGGGCCTGTTTGAGCAGTGCCCGGGGACACGGCTGCAGCCGGGGAGGGCTGTGCCCGCGCTGCTCTTCCCAGACCTTGGGGCTTCCTGGCAGGGTGGGGGCTCAGTCTCGGCAGGGGGCCCAGCCCAGGGCGCCAGCTCCCACAGGCCCCCTGAAGGCGGGGGGGGGGGCAAGGGCTCCAGCAGACTGTGCCCCCTGGTAGATAGACACGAGGTTCAGGCAGGAGGGTCCCGGTGGGCTGCAGACCCTTTCCTCCCAGGCAAAGGATTCACAGAAGCCACGTTTTCTGAGCTGTGCGGCGGGATCCCACGTTTCTCAACGCCTGTCTGAGCAGCCCAGCCCCAGCCCCAGCCCAGCCCCAGCCCCAGCCCCAGCCCAGCCCCAGCCCCAGCCCAGCCCCAGCCCAGTCCCAGCCCAGCCCCAGCCCCAGCCCAGCCCCAGCCCAGCCCCAGCCCAGCCCAGCCCCAGCCCCAGCCCCAGCCCAGCCCCAGCCCAGCCCCAGCCCAGCCCCAGCCCAGCCCCAGCCCAGCCCAGCCCCAGCCCCAGCCCCAGCCCCAGCCCAGCCCAGCCCCAGCCCAGCCCCAGCCCAGCCCAGCCCCAGCCCAGCCCAGCCCCAGCCCCAGCCCAGCCCAGCCCCAGCCCCAGCCCCAGCCCAGCCCCAGCCCAGCCCAGCCCCAGCCCCAGCCCCAGCCCCAGCCCAGCCCAGCCCCAGCCCAGCCCCAGCCCCAGCCCAGCCCCAGCCCAGCCCAGCCCCAGCCCAGCCCCAGCCCAGCCCAGCCCCAGCCCAGCCCCAGCCCAGCCCCAGCCCAGCCCAGCCCCAGCCCAGCCCCAGCCCAGCCCAGCCCCAGCCCAGCCCCAGCCCCAGCCCAGCCCAGCCCCAGCCCAGCCCCAGCCCAGCCCAGCCCCAGCCCAGCCCCAGCCAGCCCAGCCCCAGCCCCAGCCATAGCCCCAGCCCCAGCCCAGCCCCAGCCCAGCCCCAGCCCAGCCCCAGCCCCAGCCCAGCCCCAGCCCAGCCCCAGCCCCAGCCCAGCCCAGCCCCAGCCCCAGCCCCAGCCCAGCCCCAGCCCAGCCCCAGCCCAGCCCCAGCCCCAGCCCCAGCCCAGCCCCAGCCCAGCCCAGCCCCAGCCCCAGCCCAGCCCCAGCCCAGCCCCAGCCCAGCCCCAGCCCCAGCCCCAGCCCAGCCCCAGCCCCAGCCCCAGCCCCAGCCCAGCCCCAGCCCAGCCCCAGCCCAGCCCAGCCCCAGCCCCAGCCCCAGCCCAGCCCCAGCCCAGCCCCAGCCCAGCCCAGCCCCAGCCCAGCCCCAGCCCCAGCCCCAGCCCAACCCCAGCCCCAGCCATAGCCCCAGCCCAGCCCCAGCCCCAGCCATAGCCCCAGCCCAGCCCCAGCCCAGCCCAGCCCAGCCCCAGCCCCAGCCCCAGCCCCAGCCGCAGCCGCAGCCGCAGCCGCAGCCGCAGCCGCAGCACAGAACCGCGACAGTCTCTTAGGAATCTCAACCAGGAGGCACGGCCAGGCTTTAAGCAGAACTGTGCCCGGAGTCGGCAGTGTGAGGGTCAACCCCGAGCCTGTGCCGTTCTCAGAGGTGCACTGCCCTCCGCGCTGGCACTGGTGCAGGGGGGTGTGGCCGAGGGCAGAGGGAGGGTCCCTTGATTTCGAAAGTGATAACACCCCGATAAGCACTCTGAAAACGCGGCACTCAAAGGCCCTCGGAAAGTTCATGGGACATTTTGAGAAAACAGACTTACATTTTATCATTTCCATTTCATTTATTTGAAGGGCAGAGACAAAAAGAGTGAGTGACAGTGAGAGGGACAGACGGAGACCTCCCGTCGCTAGGTTCACCCCTCCCCCACCCAGTGCAGCCCATCTGGAGCTGGGCCAGGCTGGGCAGGAGCCAGGAGCTCCGTCAGGCCTCCATGTGGGTGCTCGAGCCTTCTCTTCTGTCCCTGGGAGCCGGGACTGGGCCTGGGGCGCGGGTGTTCCAAGCGGAGCTCATCCTTTGCACCAAGACACTGCCCCGAGCCTCCGGTTCAGGGCTCCGCACACCTCTGAGCGTCCTCTGCATATACACATATGCGTGCAGTATTACATATAGGTACACAGAGGTACATGTGTATTTAATAGACACTTTGTAAAGGACCAGCAAATCTAACTCAACCACACACACGCGTGCGTTTGTCCACGGGGTCTTTACAAGTTCATGGAAAGCGTGTGTTACCTTTTAATTCTGTCTCCTATGAGCGAGTGGATTACACGGTCATGCACACTCTCACAGCTTTTTACAAGGTTTATGTATTTATTTGAAAGGCAGAGTTGCAGAGAGAGGGAGAGGCGAGGGGAAAGAGGCCGAATCCACTGGTTCACTCTGCAAATGGCTGCGACAGCCAGAGCCGGGCCAGGCTGACGCCAGGAGCCAGGAGCTTCCTCCTGGTCTCCCACGCAGGCGCAGGGGCCCGGGCACGTGGGCCACCCTCCACTGCCTTCCCAGTAGTAGGGAGCTGGATTGGAAGTGGAGCCGGTGGGACTTGAACCTGTGCCCGTGTGGGATGCCGGCGTCACAGGTGGAGGCTTTGCCCACTGCCCCGCAGCGCTGACCCCTCCATGAACTTTTTGAAGAACCTCTGTACACCCTTGTTTATGCGTGACATACACACTAGCTTGTCTGTATCTTGTATACCTGATGCCTTATGTAAAAAACTTAATGAAGCAATCATGGAGCTAAAGAGTGGATTTAGCAAGATCACAGGACGTGAAGTTATCTTTCAAAACAGCTGCTGTAAATAGACTAGCAGCAAACGATTGGAAAATGAAAATGAAAATCCACTTGTGCATGCGCACGTATGTTCGTGTGTGTGCATGCCTGTGCCTGTGTTTATGTGAGCGTATGTGTGCATGCATGTGAGTGTATGCATGTGTGTGCATGCATGTGCGTGTGTGTATGTGAGTGAATGTGTGTATGTGTGTGAGTGTATACCTGTGCGTGTGTGCATGTGAGCATATGTGTGTGCGTTGTGTGAACGTATGTGTGTGCATTGTGTGAGCGTACGTGTGTGCATCGTGTAACGTATGTGTGTGCATGTGTGCACGTGAGCGTATGTGCATGCATTGTGTGAGCATATGTGTGTGCATGTGAGTGTATGTGTGTGCATGCATGTGAGTGTATGTGTGTGCGTTGTGTGAGCATATGTGTGTGCACTGTGTGAATGTATGTGTGTGCATGTGAGTGTATGTGTGTGCATGCATGTGAGCGTATGTGTGTGCACTGTGTGAATGTTCGTGTGTGTGAGTGTATGTGTGTGCATGCATGTGAGTGTATGTGTGTGCGTTGTGTGAGCATATGTGTGTGCACTGTGTGAATGTATGTGTGTGCATGTGAGTGTGTGTGTGTGTGCGCGTGAGTGTGTGTGTGCACGTGAGCATATGTGTGTGCACTGTGTGAATGTTCGTGTGTGTGAGGTATGTGTGTGCATGCATGTGAGTGTATGTGTGTGTGCATGTGAGCGTATTGGGTGCATTGTGTGAGCATATGTGTGTGCATTCAGCCGCACTGTGGCCGTGGCAGGCACAGCTGGCGTCTGTCCATCCTCCCCTCCAGCTTGCAGGGACAGGGTGCTTCCTGCCTTTGCCTGGTGCCTCAGGAACCTCCCGGGCTTCCCAACACTGACCGGTCCTTGGCCTCTCAGAGGGAAGAGGGCACGGATATTTCTATGTCCTCGTAAACGCCACTTTCTGACATTCTGCTAAGACGGCTCATCGACTGCGCTGCTTTCATTCCCAGTGATGCGCGTGGCAGATGTCGCGGGGAGTTGTGCTGCTGCAGGAGCTGGGTGGCTCATCTCTGCGAGGCGGGGCAGGAGCACGCGCTGATCCCCAGGGGAGGGAGGAGGTGGGCGGTCAGCTGTGTCACCTGCGCATCGCCACGGCTGTGCTTTCTTTTTTAAAAGATTCATTTACTTTCTTATTATTTAGAGAGGCAGTTACAGAGCTAGAGAGAGGGAGCTCTTCCATCCGCTGGTTCACTCCCCGAACGGCCACAACAGCCAGGGCTGGGCCAGGCCAAAGCCAGGAGCCTGGAGCACCATTCACGCCCTAACGTGGGTGCAGAGGCCCAAGCACTTGGGCATCTTCTGCTGCTTTCCCAGGGCATTAGCAGGGAGCTGGCTCAGAATCGGAGCAGCTGGGACTCGAACCTGTGCCCACGTGGGATGGCGACTCCGCGGGCGGTGGCCTTACCTGCTGTGCCACAGTGCCGGCCCGGCTGGCACTGCTTTTGGCTCATCCACCCTCACCCAGGCTTTGTGGTGCGAGGGAAGTCTCGGGAGGAGTGGAGGACACTGGGGGGTGTGGCCTGCGACACTGGCTCAGAGCGAGGGGGTGGAGCACTTCCTGGTCCTTGCGTGAGCTGGACGCACGCCCGCCCCGAGGCGCCTGGTTCTCGGTACCGGCTGTGCTCCTGGTCCGGCCGGCGGTCACGTCTGAATCTGCTTCCCGAGCCGGGCCTTCCTCACCTGCTGGTGGCCGATGTCGCGTGCTCAGTCTGCGACAGCTTTGAGTGGGTCATAACCTTGAGCAGCTCAGAGCGGCCTTGATTGTTCTCAGTGAGAGTTAGCCCTGGGTTCGCGGGGTGGCCCTGCCTAGTGGGGGTGGAGCGTCCGTCTCCCAGCAGTGCCCCAGTGCCTTGGGTCAAACGTGCACCTGGGTGGACTCAGCTCGTGGACGACAGGGTCCTGTGTCCCCCACACTTCCATTCTGGGGGGAGGTGGCAGGTACCCCCACAGGCGCTGCCTGAGAGCCCTGTCTGGCTGAGTCCTTGGGAGCTGGGAGGTCAGCTCTGGCCCTGAGCTGGTGCCCGGCCACTGCCCCTGCCGTGTGCCCTGTGCTCAATGCAAATGTCCACCGAGGCCGGCTCTGCCCGCGGCAGCCCCTCCGTGTGGGGCAGGTGGACATGGCAGGGCCGCCAGGACCGGGGCCGTCAGTTCGAGCTTGGGCGTCCCTCCAGTTCGCACACCCAGGCAGTGCAAGAGAAGCCCCCGAGTGGCCTCAGCACTGCACGGGCGTCCCCCTCGGCACCCACCCTGACCCCCACCTCAGGCCACACCCAGTACACAGCTGAGCTGCTCTCCAGAGATAAGGCTCATGGCCACTGTCGTCACAGCATCAGGGCGGGGCGGGGGCAGGGGTGGGGGCGGGGTTAGGGGTGAGGGTGGGGTTAGGGTCAGGGTCAGGTGTGGGGAGCAACCCGGACTAGACTAAGTTACTGGAATTAAGACTTATTCTATGCATCTGCTCTCCCACAATATGGCGCTGAGAAGGGAGAAACAGCTTCTACACAGCTGCCTCCAGTTCCACCAATAAACTGTAGGACCTGCTCCTGATTGGAGGAGAGCAGCGTACTCGGCGTGTGGGTAGCAGAGTTGGGGTTGGTGGAAGAGGACTATAAAGAAGGAGAGAGACAACATGCACCAGGAACATCTAAGAGGAACATCTATCTGAAGGAACACCTGTGCAGCCCCCGAGAGAGCCGGCCGGTGGTGTGCCGCTCCCCCGCGGAAGTGGGGAAAGTGGCCAGGGGGAACCGCCCCTCCACGGAGGTGGAAGGGACGGCAGCCAACCTGGGAAGAACCAGCAGCAAACCCGGGGAGGGCCGAGCAGACAGAAGAACAGCGCAGGGTCCTGTGTCGTTCCTCCATGAAGAGGGGGAGCGACAGTCAGGGGCAGGGGCAGGGGCTAGGCAGGAGCAGGGGTAGGGTAAGGGTCAGGGTCTGGGACAGGGGTAGGGCCGGGGTGGGGTCAGGGTCAGGGTCGGGGTCGGCGCAGGGGCGGGACAGGGGTAGGGGTAGGGTCAGGGTCAGGGTCAGGGCCAGGGCATGGCCAGAGTGGGACAGGGGTAGGGGAAGGGTCAGGGTCAGGGGCAGGGGCAGGGGCAGGGGCGGGGCCGGGGTAGGGTCAGGGGCATGGACGGCAGAGCTGCCCAGGACTTCTCTTTGCTCCAAGCACCAGGCCCACACAGCGTGCAGGTTCTCACCGGGGGTGCGTCCTGCTCATCATCACTGAGCAATGACTGTGTCCACCTGGGGAAAAGCCACACGGAGCGGGAGACGCGCCCTGACTCTGGCCTGCTCAAGATCCCAAGCTGGCGACCCACACCCGTAAGCCAGGAGCAGAAGGTTCCTCATCCTCCATGGTTCTCAGAGTGCTTGAAGACTAAGTGTCTGGATGCCCCCAGGTCCCCGCAGACGGCCCCCAGCCCCCTGGAGTGGACGCCGTGCCCCTGGCCAGCCTGGGCCCACCCTCCTTCCCCGGGGCGGGGATGCGAGTGTCACAGACCCCACCTCTCCCGCAGGGAGACCTAGGTCAATGGAGGAACCGTTCTAGCCAGAGACGCCGCCCTGGGGAACACAGTAGGGAGGCCACGCCAGGGGATGCTGGGAGCCACGGAGCCCAGGGCCGCCACACTTGCGTGGTGGGGAAGTACGAGTCTGCCATGGGAGCCCCGCGAGGGCCCAGGACAGGACGGCATCCCAGAAGTTCTAGAACATTCCGCAGCCAGAATCCACCCAGCTTGTTTTTCCTGAGGTTTGGATGAGAAGCTGGGGGAGCCCCCGGCTGCCTCGGCCACAGCAGGGCAGGGGCTTGGGTCACCCTAGGTCGGGCCTGGGGCCGTGCTCATTGTCCACCAACATCCACGCCAGTGTTCCAGAACCAGGGCAGCGCCACACCCGAACAGCAGCCCCCACGGCCTCCCAGCCTGGGTGTCCCAGGCTCTCAGCTTTGCTGGCCACTGCCCCTGTCCCCGCCCTGGCTTTCCGTGTCCTGCCGCCTGGTGCCATCCCTGCCCGATGCTCCATGGCTGAAATGCCCCTTTGTTCCTCTCCACCACCCCTTGTTCCATGGCAGGCAGCCTGGTGGTCCCCTCCCTCCGTGCTGTGGATGTCGCCCTAGGAGACCCTGGTCTCAGCAGGCCAGAGCCAGACACCCTCGGACCAGCCTGGAGGTGCAGGCCGGTGTGGGCCACAGCCACTCGGAGCCGAATCCTGTCCACGGCCCTTGCCCATTGAGCCCCAGTGAGAGCCAGCCAGCCACTGGATTACAGCACTGTGGCCCTAGGGCAGAGGGGCTGGCACAGGGGATGGGGGCACCAAGGTGGTGTGGGCTGAGCCGCTTGTGACATGATGCAGAGGACCGGCCCCCACGCCCCCCACCGGGACCAGCTGGGGCCTCCCCTGCTCTCTGATGGCCCCTGGTCCAGGAGGGCCACAGGGGGAACGGCCCCCACGCCCCCCACTGGGACCAGCCGGGGCCTCCCCCTGCTCTCCGATGGCCTCTGGTCCAGGCGGGCCACAGGGGGAGCGGCCCCCACACCCCCCACCGGGACCAGCTGGGGCCTCCCCTGTTCTCCGATGGCCCCTGGTCCAGGAGGGCCACAGGGGGAGCAGCCCCCACTGCCCCTCACCGGGACCAGCCGGGGCTTCCCCCTGCTCTCCAATGGCCCCTGGTCAAGGAGGGCCACAGGGGGAGCGGCTCCCACTGTCCCCCACCGGGACCAGCTGGGGCCTCCCCTGCTTTCCGATGGCCCCTGGTCCAGGAGGGCCGGGGAGAGCGGCCCACTGATGCCTCTGTCCAGCAGGCTGTCTCACAGGAGGGCCGTCACAGCAGGGACAGCGTGCATGACTGCTGAGGTCCATTTGGGCAGTGCTGGCCAGACAAGAGCCCTTCCCTGCTCAAAGCGGGTTGTCTGGAAGTTTCCATCTGATTCCAGGCCACGTGGACCCCAGAAAACCTGCCTCGGGCTCCAGCTCAGACCCAGCACCCAAGTGTGGCTTCTGCCTAGGCTGGGGGATCCCCAGCAGTGAGTGTTTGCCGAATAAAAAGGGACTTGCTCTGCGCACAGCCGGGGCAACAGCCGGAGCAACAGCTGGAGCAACGGCCGGAATTTCTCTCAACAGCACAACCGAGCGTCGGCTTTGGCGGTGGTCTGAGACGTGGCACCGGCCGTTGCTGGACCAGGGTGCGACCTCATCTTCCAACCCAGACTCAGTGGGGGGGTGCTGACCACCACGCCGCCCGCTGGCCCAGCAGCAGCCCAGAAACCACGCTCTTCACTGTCCACACAGCGGCAAAAGAAACCTCACCCCGACACACACCTCACCCCTGCCTCTTAAAACCCAAGGAAACGGAACGTGGGGGCCGGGTGTGTGGCACGGTGGTCAGCTTGGCCCCTGGACTGCCTGGGCTTGGGTTCGAGTCCTGACCCTGCTTCCTGCCGCTGCAACTGGGAGGCAGCGGCGGTGACTCAGGTCCCTGCCACCCATGTCGGGGACGTGGGTGGGGTCCCTGCCTCACCCACACAGCCCCAGCTGTTGCAGGTGCTTGGGGAGTGAAGCAGATGGAAGGTCTCTCTTTCCAGTAAAATAAAAACAAATAAGTGAAAATTATAAAATAAAATTCTGCCTCCTCAAAAAATCTCACAGAGGCAAGATACCTGGGCCCCTGACCCGGTGCCCCGGGCAGCCCGCCTGGAGCTGCCCTGCTCCTTTAAGAAAGGGGAGATTCACAGACACAGACACACAGATGCACAGATACACACATACACATATACATACACACACAGACATATATACACACATACACATATACACAGGTACACACACAGACACAGATACACTCATATACACAGGTACACACACAGACACAGATACACTCATATACACAGGTACACAGACGCACAGATACACACATGCACACATACACATATACACAGGTACACATACACACATACATACACACATATACACATACACACATCACATACATACACATATACACAGGTACACACACAGACACAGATACACTCATATACACAGGTACACAGACGCACAGATACACACATGCACACATACACATATACACAGGTACACATACACACATACATACACACATATACACATACACACATCACATACATGTACATATACACAGGTACACACACAGACACAGATACACTCATATACACAGGTACACAGACGCACAGACACATATATACACATACACACATCACATACATACACATATACACAGGTACACACAGAGACACACATACATACACACACATGCACAGGTACACACACACAGACACACAGATGCACAGATACACACACAAAGATACACACATACACACTTTACACAGACACACATTTACACAGATACACACAGATACACAGATACATAGATACACATGTATACACACAGACATACACAGACACACACAAATGCACACATACACAGATACACACATATATACATACACACAGATACACAGACACACAAATATACACACATACACAGATACACCCACACATACACATAAATACACACATATACACATACACATATACATATACATACGCACGCTTGCACCCACACAAATACACAGATACACACAGACACAGATACACACAGACACATACACACACAAATGCACATATATACACATATACATAGGCACATATATACACACATACACATACCTACACATATATACACACAGATATACAGATACACAGACACAGATACACATATACATACACACATATATACACACATATTCACACCCACACAAATATATACACATACACACATTCACACAGATACATCCATACATACACGTACACCATATACACAGACACACAGAGATACACATGCATACACACAAATACACACATAGATACACAGATACACACACATATACACACATAGATACACACAGGTACACAGATACAAACACATATACACACATAGATACACACACACAGATACACACACAGATACACATACATACCCACATATACACATGTACATACGTACACACAGGTACACAGACACACAGACACAGATCACACACTCACACCCACACAAATACACACAGACACAGACACACACGAGGGTGGCCTCTAACCCTGCCTGGAGGGAGGAGAGTGTACAGGGGCAGGATGCTGTGTCCAGGCCCTGCTCCTCACGTCTACACTGCACATCTACACGTGTCTGCACTCTATGTATGCACTGCACATCTACACTCCATGTCTACACTGTATGTCTACATGCCACGTCTACACTGCACGTCTACTGCACATCTGCATGCCATGTCTACACTGCATGTCTACACTCCACATCTACACGCCACATCTACACTGTATGTCTACATGCCACGTTTAGACTGCACATCTGCATGCCATGTCTACACTGTATGTCTACACTCCATGTCTACACTGTATGTCTACATGCCACGTCTACACTGCATGTCTACTGCACATCTGCATGCCATGTCTACACTGCACATCTACACTCCACATCTACACGCCACATCTACACTGCATGTCTATGCACCACGTCTACACTGCACAGTGCACAACTTGTCACCCGACCAGCACTCTCGCAAGAGAAGGGGGAATACCAGCAGCCATGCCAAGACCCCAGGCCCACAGGGGCTGCCTCTCCACCACCCCGCACGCTGATCCACGTCCCAGGGCCCCTGCCTTGTCCCTGCGCCCCTGGCCTCGGCCACAGGTGAGCTGCGAGCCAGTGCTGGCAGGGGCCCAGTCGCACGGCTGGGGCAGAGGCAGAACACGGGGCGGGCACTCTGCTTCCCTGGACCCTGAGGCCTGGCGACCGCGGTCGTGGGAGGGTCCCGGGCTCGCCCGGCGCTTCTCGGCCGGTGTGCCTGACGCCTTCACCTGTCAGCGGGGACCCCAGGACACACCCAGCCTTGTGGGGCACAGCCGAGCGGCTTCACCGGCCGTGGAGGCGGAGTGTGGACTTGTGCCCGGGGAGTACCGGAGTCCTCTGCGGCACGGATCCCAGGTGAGGTCAGCCCGGCTGGGCCCTGCAGAGGGGCGGCCTTGCCGAAGACCACGTGGAGTCACCACGGTGTCCCGAAGAAGGGCAGGGACGGCTCAGGGCAGGGGCAGCCGGTCTGAGAGGAGCAGAGGCCAGAGGTGGGGACCAGGGGGCCCTGTGTGCCTGTGTCCCCACAATCCCTTGTTGAAATCCTCACCCCCAGGGTGTCGGGGGTCCGTGGGCAGAGCCCCCCACAATGGGTCAGTGCCCCAGAGAAGGGGCAGCAGGGTGCTGCCTCCTCCTTCCATGGTGCTGGCTTCCAGGGGGCAGAGGGACGCATGGGGGCACACGGGGGCACCAGGACACAGGCGCCCGTCCACTGCACCTTCCTGTCTGTGCGACCCAGAACTCCTAGGTCCTCCTAGCCGACCTGCCTGGCTCCAGGCCCCTCCGAAGGCCCCTTCCTGGCGACAGTGGGTCCCCCCGGCCCTGTGGCCAGGGTGGGGACGTTTGCTCCCTGTGTGCCGGGTGCATTGAAGCCTGCACAGGCAGCAATGCTGTGCCCCCACGCCCCCACCCCCCGGCCCTGCTGGCCCCGTGTCCTTCCCAGGGTCAGGTAGGGTCAGCTCATGTGCCAGGGTCCTCCACCGAGGAACACAGGAGGCTGGACTGCGGCTCAGGCTGCCCTTCCGCAGGGCCCACAGCCCGGATGCAGCCGATCCTCTGGGCCCTGCCTTGTTGCCACCACACGGGGCAGCCAGCGGCCGCCTGGCCAACCCCAGCAGCTCAGCTTCCACAGGGGCCCGGCTGGACCAGGAACTCTCTGTCCCACCAGCCTGGGGCCACCCAAACCCTGCACCACGCACCAGAACTGGGCCCTGGGCCGCCCCTCCCGCCATGGGCACCCGTCAGGCCCGGCAGGGGTGGGGTTACCCGGCTCCCAGCCCCTGCGGGCGTCTTGCTGTCTCCCACTGTCTTCTCGCCCACTTCCTGACACAGGTGGGGTGGCTTCCTGAGCCGAGACGAGGCCGGCCCAGGACTGATGTGGGCGCCAGGGGCTCGTGGCTAACGTGGGGGCCTGGGGCGGGTGCCTCTACCTGGGACCTCGCAGGGCGGCACCGCGACACCACCTAGGGGGAGGCGGATGCACTGCAGAAACTTGGGCTCCATGGCCCCTGGGGTTTGTCACATGGGGGACGCCTCCATCAGATCAGCACGTCCCTGTTTGCCTGGCATGCGCCGTGGTTCACGTGGACAGACTCACCTGGGACGGCCACTGGGCAGCAGCCTCTGGCTGGCCACTCCCGGCCCCCGCACCTCGGCACGGCAGCAAGTGGCACGCGGCCCAGCAGAGGTTCACAGGCAGTGACCCCGGCCCCTCACCGGGATCCAGGATCCTGGCTCCTCACCTTGGAGGCTGCCCCGGGGGCCCGTGCCTGGGCTATGCTGACCCGCGGTGCCACAGAGGCTGGAGATACAGCCGAACGTGCCTGGCACAGAAGGGCTGCACCGGCGAGCCGCCGCCCCCCGAGACCCAGGGTGCCGAAAGGAGGAGGGACTCTACCACACAGGGGCCTGGCAGGTGCAGCACAGGGAGAAGGGAGAGGGAGGGGAGAGGGGGAGGAGAGCGGAGGGGAGACGGAGGGGCTGTGATGATGGTTAGGCTTCCCCCAGGCTTGGCCTGAGAGTGGGTGAACGTCCCCTGGGCGGCCTCAGGGTGGGCTGCAGGGAGCCACCAGCCCTCTCACCGGGAGCAGCCGGGCCCCTGCGGACCCTGCGCCACAGCCCTCAGTCCCTGCTTCCTGGATAAGGGACAAATCCAGAGTCTGGGATCGGCAGCCGGCACTTTCAATCCTATTCCCACCAGAGCCAGAGAGTCAGAGGGAGGAGGGGGTGGGGTCTGTGGGGGGTGGAGAGGCCCCTGATTCAGAGGGAGGAGGGGGGTAGGGTCTGTGGAGGGGCAGGGAGGCTCCCTAATCAGAGGGAGGAGGGGTGGGGTCTGTGGGGGGTGGGGAGGCCCCTGAGTCAGAGGGAGGAGGGGTGGGGGTCTGTGGGGGGGCGGGGAGGCTCCCTAATCAGAGGGAGGAGGGGTGGGGTCTGTGGGGGTGGTGGTGGTGGGGTCTATGGGGCGGGGAGGCCCCCAGCAGAAACCCTCAAGGGGGCAGGCAGCGGTGGGATGGGGGTGCGCTGCCCGGCGCCTCAGCCGGGCTGAGAAGCACTAGCAGCCAAGGTTCCCATCAATTCGGCTTTTATGCGCTGTGAATGGGGCGGACAATAGACCGGCTTCAGGCGGCAGGGAACGGCCCAGCCTGGTCTCCCCGTGCAATTAGAGGCCTGGCTTGGCTTGGCAGGTTCTGGAATCCGGGCCCTGCCTGGGGTGGGGAGGGGGGTTCAGTGTCTGCCACCAGCCAGGCCCCTGCCGACCACAGGGGGCGCGCCATTGGCAGTGCCAGCCGCCAATCACTCAGGGCCCCTCCAGCCACACCTGGTTTCTCCTAGCCCCACAGTGCCAAGAGGGCCTGCGTGGGCTCCAGCAGACTTGGTCCCCCAAGGTCACAGTCAGAGCCTGGAATGACCTTCACGAGGCTCTGGTCTGGCCCCTCCTCCCTGGGGAGGGGGGGAGCGTGGCGGAGGCCTTGCTGGTTCCCTCACTCGCTGGGGTGTCCCCCTGGCTGTTGGAGAGAGAAGCCAGTCCAGCCAAGCTGAGGGCGGGCCTGGGGGCGTGGCCTCCCTAATGGACAGCAGGGGTCTGAAAAGGGACCCTCTGGGGGCCCAGAGGTCACTCTGTGGCCCCAGAGGTGCACGCTGCCCTGAGTAAGCCCAGGATAAACGGAGGTGACGCCAGGGGCTGTGACATCGCTGACCCCATCCGTCCGAGCCACCTGCCCCTCCCGCCCGGCCACCCTCCTCCCCCACACTCCCCTCCTCCAGGTCACCCCAGGGCCCTCCCCAGCCCCACACCAGGCCTGGCAAGGCCCCGGGCCCTGGGGAGGGTCTTGTACCTCCTCCAACCCTGGGAGTCACACCTTCCCCACTGTATTCCAGGAAAAGCGTGTGTGTGTGGGGGGGGGGGGCTTTGAGACCAAGGAGTTGGTAGAAAGCTGGGTTAGCCTGGGCGTGGTCTCAGGTGGGCGTGGTCTCTGGTGGGCATGGTCTCAGTGTGGGTGTGGTCTCAGGGTGCCTGGAAGGAGGCAGGCTGAGGAGGGTCAGCCCTGGGAGAGCCTGTGCCTAGCAGGGCTCTGTGTGGCAGGACTGAGAGCAGGCCTGGCCTGCCCGCGCCCCGTGTGCCCAGGCACCCTGCCCCTGACGGGCGTCGTGGTGCACAGGTCCTGCAGGGGCCCAGGAGAGCCAGGTGGGCAGGCAGGGGGTGGGCAGCGGTGTGTCCAGTGGGCTGACTGTGGCCAGCCCCTCCTCCACTTGTTCTTGGGAAGAGAGGTTGCCAGGGACAAACCACCTGGGTGAGTGACTGCACCTCTCACTTTTGGGGTCCTGATGCCCACTTGCTGAACACCCAGGACTGGCCCCTCCCCTGGGGCTGCCTGTGAGCCTCTGCTGGGCTTGGTTGGCTGTGGAAGGGCAGAGCCCTGCGCGGTGGGGGCTTCCCCGGCCAGGGACCCCTGCGGCTCCCTCCCTTCCCCGTCCCCCCCCCCCCCCGGCTCAGTGAGTGGCCTGGAAGCTGCGCAGACCCAGCTGCAGGTGCTTTGAGTGATTGTCCGAGCTGCCCTGGCCTCGCTGCATCTCAGTCTCCCCGCGGGGTCTTCCCAAAGCAGCAGGTGGAGAGCCCCCGCTTTCCTGTGTTTGACGCCTGCGCAGTGGACAGCCCCGCCCCCTGCAGCCCCCCTGTCCCCCGGGCTCACAGGGCGGCCCTGGGTGCACATGCACCTGAGCCCCATGGCCCTGGGGGACAGCAGCCTTGGTGCTGACGCAAGGCCCCGCCCCAGGCCTTCCCAGGAGACTGGCAGGTGACAGGTGTGCACACCTGCTCTGTCCCGGGGGAGGGGTCAGCTCCCTGCCCTCAGCCCACGCTCGGGGGTTGAAAAGGGCGGCATGGAGTCGCTGGGGGTCCAGGACGCCAGGGAGGGAGGCATGGGCCGTGGTGGCGCTGGAGCCCTGTCTCCGGGTGAAGTGGGCACAGCTGGGAGGAAGCCCCAGAGGTGGGATGACCCCCAGTGAGCCCCAGACCCTGGGTCACCAACCACTAACCACTTCAGGCAGACTCGCACAGTAGAGCTGTGAGCCAGGGGCCGTGTCGGGGGACTGAGGGCCGGACCTGCCCTGGGATGTGCCGTGCCCACCTTGTTCCGCGGCCCTGGCTCCTGCCATGCTGTCCTGCCGATGCCCCCCCCCCCACATGCAGCCTCCCTCCCCCAACCCCCCGTTCCCCTGGGGCCCCTCTGAGCCGGTGCCAGGGGCCAGCAGGCGCCCCAGAAGGGCAACTGAGGCAGGAGCCGGGGTCACACGCCCGTCCTCTTAGCCAGGGCTCACAGGCCCTGAGACCTGTCCAGAGGTCCTTGCAGGGCCAGGGCCACAGCCACAACACTTGCCTGCTCCTGCCTCCTTCTCTCTTCCCCAGCAGGGCACGTGCACAGGCAGACTCACACGTACACACGTGCACATAACACACACGTACACAGTACACACATGTAAACACATGCCCACACAACACACCCCAGCCCTACACATGTCACACATGTGCACATGAGTTCACACACAGCACACATGTGCAGAAACACCACAATGCACACCACATACAAAATGCAACACTCTGCACACATGCACAAATGAATGCGCCCACGTGTGTAATACACATGTGTGCACACACCACATGCAAAACCCACCCAACATCCATGCACAGGTAGTACCCCATGCCCCAGCACCCATGCACAATACATACACACCACTCGCCTCAGCATCAGACACACACTACCCACAGTACATACGACACACACATACACACTGCACACACATGCACACGCCCAGGCAAAGACAGCAGTGGTTGAGTCTTGCAGTGTCCGGGCAAGGAGCTCTGGAAACCCTGGAGAGGATGGTGGACGGGGGCCCCACAGTCCGTGCCTCCTGCTGCTGCACTGGGGGACCGGGGTCTCTCCCGGCCCAGGTCCCCTTCCTCCCCTTCAGGCCACACCTGGGACCTGCATCACCAAGGTGCTGAGGTGCCAGGCAGGTGCCCCACAGCTGGGGCCAGGCTGGTGGCCGGTGCTTGAAGCCAGACCTGGGCGTGGAGCCCCCGACCAGGCAGGGCTGTGTGTCCTGGGTGGGGGGTTGCCGAGTCTGTTGTTAAAGCCACGGGTGAATGGGGGTGCAGTTAGTCTCTGGCAGCATCTGGGACACACGAATTGGAGACCCAGGTCTGGTGGGCACCAGCAGAAGGTCCTGGGGTCTCCTCCACCTGCGGCCAGGTTCCCGTCTCAGGAGAAGCCCCTCCCGGAGCGAACTGGGTTCTTGTCAGTGAAGCCGCCCCCCGAAACGCCTGCACCCATGTGGGCGCCTGTTCCAGTCCTGGCTGCTCCACTTCTGAGCCAGCTCCCTGCTAACATGCCTGGGAAAGCAGTGGAAGATGCCCAAGTGCCCGGGCCCCTGCACCCCCATAGGAGACCCGGAAGAAGCTCCTGGCTCCTGGCCCAGCCGCTGGCCGTGGCAGCCATGGGGGGACTCAGCTTGCACCAGGAGCTTCTTTTCCCCTTCCTGTGACATTGAAGACCCCTTTGGGGGGGGGTCCCACAGTCCCCAGAGTCCAGGGAGCCTGGCGCCCCCTGGAGCCGGCTCGCGGTAACGCGTGACCCAGTTCCCAGGCAGGCTCCTCAGGAGGGAGCCAGCGCCTGAGGCCGGGGCAGCAGGAGGCCGCCAGGCCTGCACTGCGGCCCTCAGGCCCCTGAGCCAGAACCAGCCCTCGGCCCAGGCAGCCGGCCCTGGGGCTCCTGGCCTGCTGGCAAACAGCTCTCACCAGCGTTTCTTCCAGGTGCTGCGGCTTTCATGATACTCAGTTACGTTCTTTTACTACAGCAGTGAACCTGGGGGTGTGAGCAAAGGTGGTGACACCGAATGCAGCCCCGCCCCTGTGGGGTCAGGGGCAGGTGGCCCCTTCTGCGGCGGGGGGCAGGGCCACTGAGCAGATCAGAGTGAAGGGGGATGGGTTTGCGTGACCTGGGGTTCGGCCAGGACGGCAGGATGTTTCCACACACAAACCCGGCCATGCACCAGCCCCTCGCCAAGCCCTGCCCACCCACGCCTGGACGGGCCAGGCCCCGGGACCCCCAGGCGCTCACAGGGAGCTGCAGGAACAGGGCCAGGTGGGATCTAGTTGAGACCAAGGAGCCAGGGCAGAGTGACAGGGCTGGGTGCTGGCAGGGAGGCCTCGGCCGCAGGGGGAGGGCGGGCGCTGGGCAGAGACTCGGAGGCCCCACTGAAGGAGCTGGGCCCATCCTAGGGGCCATGGTGGACCCTGAGGAGGGGTCAGCAGCCAGAGCCCGGGGCTGGGGGGTGGAGGCCAGACCATAAGCCGCGTGGACTTGTCCAGAACCCACACCATGGTGGGCAGCTGGGCTGATGGCGGCTGCAGGAAGAGGGGACGTGGAGCCCAAGTCCCCGGGGACCTGTGGATTTAGGATTTTAAATCAGGAGTGGACATCTGTGCTTGTTTTGGGACAGCTCAGAGGACAATGACCAGGTGGGCCTACCCTGGATGGAGAGAGAGCAGAGGTGGTGGCTCCCAGGGGCTCAGAACAGGCCACACCTAGTTCTACCACCAGGGGGTGCCAGAGACCGCCTTATCTTTTCTAACACGGTGCTCCGCAGCCCCTTGGTCCAGCAAGACCGACCTTGGGCAGCCCAAGCAGGAGCGCTGTGCAGGGCAGGGGCCAGCCCAGCTTCAGTGCAGTCACCTGCGAGATTGCCCGGACCCCTGGACCTGCTGCCTGGGCCTGCACCTTAGCGGGCTGGGCACGCCCCACCTTTGCGTGAGGCCCCACTGCAGCCACCCCTGAGCTGTGCCTTCACACCCTGGCTCTCAACTCCGGCCCGGCCCACTCAGCCACCCTGCAAATGCGTTAGAAATGCAGATTCCAGGGCTGGCCCTCGAGCTCCTGAATGAGACCCTGGGTGAGGGGCCAGACAGAGCCCTGTGTTTTCAGCGTCATCGGGGGGCCTCCGCGCCAGCCCAGGGTGAGGCCTTTGCTCCTGCTTGTGGCTGGGCCCGGGCCAGACAGGCCGAGTGGCCAGGGCACCGGGACGGCAGTGGGGGCGGCCGGGGGCTGCCGCGGAGCCGGGCAGTCGGCCCAGCATGGCAGCTGGGGTGAGGAGTAATGGAGCCATTGCTGGCGTTGCCCTCAACGGACCAACACAGTAAGTCAAACCCTGGGGCCCGTCACACAGTTGGTGGAAAAACCATGAGAAGTTAGGCTGTGGCGTAGCGGTTAAAGCCCCGCCTGCAGGGCCAGCATCCCATACGACACTTGGCTGGAGTCCCGGCTGCTCCACTTCCCACCCAGCTCTCTGCTGGGGCCTGGGAGAGCAGTGGAGGATGCCAGAGTCCTGGGCCCCGCACCCGCGTGGGAGACCTGGAGGAAGCGCCTGGCCCCTGGCTCCGGCCTGGACAAACCCAGGCCATTGCAGCCATTTGGGGGGTGAACCAGTGGATGGAAGTTCCCTCCCCCTCTCTTCCTCTCTTTGTGTAACTCTAACTTTCAAGTGGATACATAAATAAACCTTAAAAATCCATTAAGTTTACTTTGGTGTAGAATATTTAATCTATGCATAGATTTTTTTCTTGGCATCCATTTTCCATGAACTTCAAAAACTTCTACCTGGTTATCTGAGAGGGAGAGAGGCAGACAGAACCGCCATCCACTGGTTTGGTTCACTCCCCAAATTCCTGCAACGCCCGGGGCTGGGGCCCGGAGCCAGAGCTCAGTCCAAGCCCCCTCCCCCACCGGCCACCTGGGCATCACTGTGCCTCCCAGCTCTGCGTCAGGAAGCTGCATCAGACTCAAAGCCGGCTCTGTGGTGCGGCAGGTGGGTGCCTCGGCCGCTAGGCCCAATGGCTGACCCCCGGGACCTGTCTGAAGCCCCCTCACACAGGCATCTAACGGGAAGGAAACACATACACATAGACACATCACACACACACACGTATACATACACACATACATCACACATATACATATCACACGCACACACATACACACATCACACATACACACATGCACACACATATACATACACATATATACACACATACATCACACATATACACATCACACGTACACACGTACACACATCACACATACACATATACACATCACACACATGCACACATACATGCGCACATACATCACACACATACACATCACACGTACACACATCACACACATACACACATGTGCACACATACATACACACATATACACACATACATCACACACATACACGTCACATGTACACACATCACACATACACATATACACATCACACACATACACACATACATATATACATACACATATATACACACATACATCACACATATACACATCACACGTACACACATACACACATCACACATACACATATACACATCACGCACATACACACATGCACACATACATACACACATACATCACACACATACACATCACACATACACATATACACATCACACACATACACACACGTGCACACATACATACACATATATACACACATCACACACATACACATCACACGTACACACATACACACATCACACATACACATATACACATCACACATGCACATACGTGCACACACATACACATACATCACACACATATACATCACATGTACACACATCACACATACACATATACACATCACACACACATACATATACACAGACACACAAACATCACATACACACAAAGATACACATATATACACATCACATACACATATGTACATACACACATCGAATACACACATACACACAAACAAAAACACACATCACATGCACACATACACAAATACACCCACATCACATATACACATGTGCACATACGCACAAAAACACAATCACATACACACATCGACACAAACATATACAAATACACTCACACACACACACACACACGTCCACCTCACACCATCACTACCTACTACTTCCAGGATCCTGCGGAAAGCCGCGTGGATGAGACATTTTGGTTCACTTGTCTAACACCGCAGCTGTGTTTTCAAACCACCCTCGGAGGCCTGGCTGCTAAGGGACGGACGCAGAGCGCTGGGAAGGGACTGTCCCTGGCTCTCCCCAGGCTCTGAGCGCTGGGGCTCCTCCCACCGAGCCCTGGCGGGGTGGGGGCAGGGGAGGGTGGAGGTGGGAGGGTACGGGTGGGGGTTGGGGGGGGTCTCGGTCCCCCTCCGAATGCAACACCGCCCCCTGGCGGGCGGCCGCGTGCTCGCACAGGTGGCGGCTCCCGGGCATGGGCAACAGCGAGTCCCCATCACCACGCTGGGCACGTGTGGGGACGCGAGATGAGGCCGGGGACTTTGGGCCCCGATTCAGAGAACGCGGGGGTGAGGAAGCCCCCTGCGCCCTTGGAGACCCTGGGGCTCCCTCTCTGGACACGGGGTGCCCGGACGGCCATGGGGGAGGGGATCTGGGGCGGGACCACGAGGCTGCACCTACTGGGAGAGCCCCTGGGCCCCGCACAGCCCCGCTGCTGGCTGCGGTGTCCCGAGACAGAGCCCAGCTGGGCCCCACCGCGCCTGCTCGGCGGCCCGGCCCGAGCCTGGGTGCAGGTGTTTCCCGGGGTGGGGGCGTCCTGCTCCACGCAGCTCCGGGGAGGGGGCAGCAGCCAGCCCGGCCTCCGGCTCCGACCGCGTCCGTGGGGAGTGGAAGTCGGCCGCGTTCCAAGCGCCGACACTGAACTCAGTCCAGCAGTTTCAGGAGCGGCCGTGAGAAGATGTTTTTCTCTGCTCGGGTCCTGGCTCAGCTTCCCAAAGGGCACGGAGGCCGCCCCCGCCCCCGGTGGGCACGAAGCGAGCGGCCCGGGCTCCAGCCACGCGCTTCCGTCCTGGTCCCCAGCCCTGTATAAAGAGCAGCCTGCGCGCGGGCGGCCACCCCATCCGGGCCGCGGACGGGCAGGCGGGCAGCAGGGCGGCCCCTGAGAGGTGAGCCGTGGCCTGGGGCGGGCGGGCGGCCCCGGCTCGGGCTCTCAGCCCTACGTGGGGGTCAGGACGCACCACGCCGTGTCCCCGAGTGCCCCCACGTCGGGGCAGGGGAAGGTGCTGCTCTGGTGGGGGGTGCGCTCCCAGCCCTCGCCCTGGGTCGCCCCCTCTGCTGCAGGTGCACCGGATCACCACCTGGGAAGATGTGGTCCTGCCTGGTGCCTGGGCTGGCCCTCTGCCTCCTGCTGGGACCCCTGGCAGGTGAGGGGCTGGGCGGGGCTGATGGGACCTGGTCCTGTGCCCAGGGCAGGGTGGTGTGGGGGCGGGCGGCTGACGGCCCTCCCTCTCCCCACAGGGGCCAGGCCGCTGCAGGAGCAGGAAGGTAGGGTCTTTCTGTGCAGCAGGGCTCTGCCCAGGCGGGGCGGGAGGATGGGGGTAGGGCGCCGGCGGCCTCCTACCCGGAGCACAGCAGGCCCAGGGGGAGATCCTGGACGGTGGCCCCGGCTCGGCTGCAGCCTTTCCTACACAGGTCCCCCAGCAGCGCCCCTAACTCCACCCTCCTCCCTGCAGTCCAGCCCAGTGTGGACAATGCCCCCCACCCCGCCCTGGACAGGCCTCCTCTCTCCCCAAGGGCCAGAGCCGCTGCCCCCGCTGCCCCTGGCTGGCCCAGGAGGGCCCAGGCCCTGCGCCCTGTCTTTCAGACCCCTACGCAGAGCCGCCGGCCATGCCCTACTGGCCGTTCTCCACGTCGGACTTCTGGAACTACGTGCAGCAGCTGCAGGCCCTGGGCGCCTACCCCCAGCTCGAGGACCTGGCGCGCACCTTCTTCGCACACTTCCCCCTGGGCACCACCCTGGGCTTCCACGTCCCCTACCAGGAGGACTGAGCCCTGGCCGGCACTGTCCACCTCCCGGGGCGCGGGATCCCTCCACGGGGCTGGGCCCAGCCTCGCACCCAATAAAGTCCTACCGGGAGAACGTGAGCGCGCCAGGGCTTGCTTTCCAGATGCAGCTGCGCTCCGGTGCCACGCACGAAGCCCTTGACCAGGGCGCCCGGCTGGCGGTGTGGCCCAGAGGCAGGGGGCGGCAGCCTCCCCAGGGTTGAGGCAAGGACACCTGGCAGCAGACGCCTGGAACCGCCAGCCTCAAGGCCGCTGTCCCCATGCTGGGGCGGCCTCGCTGGCACAGAGCCCACTGCAGGGAGCAGCAGGGAGGGCACTCAGGGCAGCAGGGGGAGCGGCTGTCGCCCCGGGCAGCCCTGGGGGAGTGGAGGGGTGGGGGTGGGGACATGGCCGGACCCCAGGGGTGGGCTAGAAGGGCGGAAGCCCCCTGCACGCAAGGTGTGCAAGCCTAGTGGACCCTGGGAGCCTGCAACTCACACCCTGTCACATCCATCACACACCCCTGCCACTCAGACCCCTGTCACTCACACCCCTGTCACTCACACCCCTGTCACTCACCCCTGTCACTCACACCCCTGTCACTCACCCCTGTCACTCACACCCTGTCACTCACACCCCATCACTCACACCCTGTCACACCCATCACACACCCCGTCACTCACACCCCTGTCACTCACACCCTGTCACATCCATCACACACCCCTGCCACTCAGACTCTGTCACTCACACCCGTGTCACTCACACCCCATCACTCACCTGTCGCTCACACCCCATCACTCACACCCCTGTCACTCACACCCCTGTCACTCACCCGTCACTCACCCCTGTCACTCACACCCTGTCACTCACACCCCTGTCACGCACACCCTGTCACTCAGACCCCTGTCATGCACACTCTGTCACTCACACCCCTGCCACTCACACCCTGTCACTCACACACCCCTGTCACTCACACCCCTGTCACTCACACCCCTATCACTCACACCCTGTCACCCAGACCCCTGTCACTCACCCCTGTCACTCACACCCTGTCACTCACACACCCCTGTCACTCACACCCTGTCACTCACACCCTGTCACTCACCCCGTCACTCACACCCTGTCACCCCTGTCACCCACACCCTGTCACCCCTGTCACCCACTCCTGTCACTCACACCCCGTCACTCACACCCCGCCACTCACAGCCCTGTCACTCACAGCCCTGTCACTCACACACCCCTGTCACTCACACACCCCGTCACTCACACCCTGTCACTCACCCCTGTCACTCACACCCCTTCACTCACACCCCGTCACTCACCCCTGTCACTCACATCCTGTCACCCCTGTCACTCACACCCTGTCACTCACACCCTGTCACCCCGTCACTCACACCCTGTCACTCACACCCTGTCACCCCGTCACTCACACCCTGTCACTCACACCCTGTCACTCACCCCTGTCACTCACACCCCCATCACTCACACCCCTGTCACTCACACCCTGTCATTCACCCCTGTCACTCACACCCTGTCACTCACCCCTGTCACTCACACCCCCGTCACTCACACCCCTGTCACTCACCCCTGTCACTCACACCCTGTCACTCACCCCTGTCACTCACAGCCCTGCCAGCTGGGGAGAAACTGACGCATTGGGTGGCTTCTCTTGGCCACCAGCAAGTGACAGTTCATTGACCGGCTCGGACACGGCTATGGAGCCACGTGGGTCACCAGGTGGCCGAGGCTCCCGCAGCCAGGGGCGTGCACTTCTCCTCGCCCGGCTCTGTCCCCCTGGCCACGTTCCCTGTCCCCTGGAGCCACCCTGGCTCTCACCCCACCCGACCCCAAGCTTACCTATGGCTCAGAGCTGTGCCTACAGCCCTGGCTGCCTCCGCGCTGACCACTTCCCTGGCCCAGTCTGTGGGCGACCCCCGCCCACCAGGAGCCCCCAGTAAACCAAGCAGGCGCCCGCCCTCCCGGGACAAACCGCGGCCGCGCGCCAGCACGGCGGCCGCTGCACGCGCAGCCCACCCTGATTGACAGGCGGGGCTGGAGGCGGGGCCGGCCGGCACGACCATAGAGTCGCGATCCTCCGGCGCCTAGAGCTGCCGGGCAGGCGCGCACCGGATGTGGCCTGCGGGCCGGAAGTGGGCCGAGAGCGCTGCAGAGCCGAGATGAAGCCGGCGGTGGACGAGATGTTTCCTGAGGGCGCCGGGCCCTACGTGGACCTGGACGAGGTGGGCGGAGGCCGTGCTGGCTTGTCGGCGGCGCCGCCCGAGCCCCCGGGACGCCGCGGGCCCGCAGGGTCCCTGCTCCGGGCAGAGACGCCGCCGGGCGTCCGGGGGCGGCGAGCGCTCTGCCGGGACGCGGGGCGGGGGGCTCCCGTGGGTGCTGAGGAGGCCGCCGGGGGCGTCGCCCCGCTGGAGG
Source organism: Oryctolagus cuniculus (assembly GCF_964237555.1). Taxonomy (NCBI): domain Eukaryota; kingdom Metazoa; phylum Chordata; class Mammalia; order Lagomorpha; family Leporidae; genus Oryctolagus; species Oryctolagus cuniculus. Next base: position 1,046,108 of record NC_091434.1, read on the forward strand.
TCCCGCGCCTCGCCCCCTGCCCGGGTCCCCTGTGCAGCCGTCCGGCCCCGCGGGGCCCCGCGCTCAGCGGCCCGGAGGTGCTGGGACGCGGGGCCCGCCAAGCACAGCAGAGGCACGGGCGCCCCGCAGAAGGGCACCCCCGCGGCTTGCGGGCCGGTCGTGCCGCCCGGTGCTGGAGGCCCGAGGGAGGCCGCCTGGCGGGAGCCCGCGCCGCTGGTCACTCAGGGAGGGGGAGCGGGAGGCGGTGGGCAGGGAACCGACGGAGGAGGGGCCCCTCGCACCCCGCTCGGGACGAGAGCGCACGGACCCGGCTTCTCCCCCAGGGAGCGCGCAGCCACGGTCGGCGCTCCGCAGGGTCACTGAGCGCGGGTGCGGGGGTGAGGGTGGACGGCGGGCACCCACTCAACTCAGCGGTCAGCGGGGGAGGGGCTCGGAGGGATGGGGCGAGATGCCCAGGACCTGAGCACCAAGCGAGCAGCCCCGGGAACCGCAGAGCCGGGCCGAAGCAGCAGGCCCTGGGCTGGGGGTCCCGGGAGGCCGGGTTCCACCGTCACTGGGTGACTAACCCGGATCCAGGCGCCCCGGCTTGGGTGGCCGCCTGGCTCGCCAGCCCTGGAGTCGTGGCCGTGTTGGGTCTCGTGAGGGGAGCCCCTCCGGAACCTCAGGGCTGCTGCTCAGGAGGGTGGGGGTGGGGGCACCCAGAGCAGCCATCAGACTCAGCTGCTCCGCCCTTGACCTCTGGCGGCTGCACCCGAGCCTGGACGTCTGAGGTTTAGAGAAGAAGGGGCACCTAGGGCCACGCACGCCCTTGGTAGGAGCAGAGGAGGCTGCCGGAATGCGGGAAATCAGGAGACGCTGATGGCCTGTCCCGTCCCTCCCACACCCACCGCGTCCTCTGCGTGGAGCTAGCATTCACTCCAGCTCGAGCGTGCTCCGTGCCAGCCAGTGACTGCTCCCCGCAGGCGGTGTGGCGCTGGCACGCCTAGCGCCTGCCCTGGGATGCACCTGACAGCTTCCCACCTCCCCCGCAGGCCGGAGGCAGCACCGGGCTCCTCATGGACCTGGCCGCCAACGAGAAGGCTGTTCACGCAGACTTCTTCAACGGTAAGGGGCCCGGGCCCACGCGGGGTTTCTTCCGCGCAGCCGGAAGCTTTGTGACGGGAGTATTGGGTCACATGGCAGTGATGCCCGGGCCCTGGGCCGGTCTGGAATACAGCGCGGCGTGTGCAGTGACGATGCCGGCTTCCCTGGCAGGCGTGGCTCCCAGCCCCATCCGTGGTGAAGTTCAGCAGGGGTTGGCGTCGCCTGTGGACACCCGAGATCGCGGGTGGGGCCTGCGGAGCCCGGTCTGGCGCTCTGGCCCCTGCCGTCTCCTGAGGTCTCTTTCTTCCCTCCCTCTCCCCGGCCACACCTGTTTGCCCGCCTGGATTCTCGAACCCACAGCTGCCTCAGCTCGGCCGCAGCTGCCCTCCGGCTCTCGTCCTGCCCCAGCCTCTGGACGAGGCCGTGGACACACAGCCATCTGGGATTTGGAGCGTGGGTGAAGTCTCACCACTCAGGCAGTTAGAAAGTGGACCTGTGTACCCTTCAGACACTGGAGGAGCACCTCTCCTCTCCGCGGGGTGGCGGGGCCTTGTCCCCGTAGGCGCCTCCACTCTCTGCTGAGGGTTCCGTGTGAGCACACCGCAGGCCGGCTCCTCCGGACAGCAGCGGCATTGCTCCCCCTCCGTCATCCTTCAGCCACAAGTGCTCGCCCTACAAACACCTTTTGTCATTGGTTAGGCGCAGCTGGGACGTGGTCTGGCCTCCTTGGTTTCTAACTTAGCTAAGACTCTTTAAAGCCCCGAGGCCTCGCTGGTCTGTCTGGCTGATGTCAGGGTGTCCTTGCCCAAGGAGACAAGCCAGGCTGCTAAATTCGGGGCCGTCTTCTGAGGCAGCACCCTGATGGCCACACCTGGCGTCAGAGCTGGGGGAAGTGACCTTGAGCCGAGGGTGTGGAGAGAAGGGTGCTGCGCCCACGGGGAGAGCCTGGCACAGCGCACTGTGCTCCAGCGCTGCCTTTGGGAGCGCCCGGGCCGGGCAGGGCCACCCGAGCGGCTCCGAGGTGGGCAGAGTGGTGCGATTCCCACGCGGCACGAGCGACACCACGACTGATGGCCTTCAGCGGCCCTCTCCTCTCTGCCAGCCCCTCGGTTTGGAGGGAGCGGCCATTTCGAGGTTGGAGTGCTTGTGATTTGCAGACAGCCCGGGATCTCTGATGGGAAGTGTCTGAGAGGACCCGGCCTGACCTGCTGGGTGAGCGCTCTGCATGGGCAGCTGAGGGGCGTTCCCGTCGGAGCAGCGGCCAGGAAGGGAAGGGATGGAGACGACTGGGCAGCTGCTGCCTGCCTGCTGGCCAGGCTCCTGCAGTGTGCTGTCCCGGAGGCCATGCCAACCCCATGTAGAGGAAGCCGGCCACCCTGAGGGGTGGGGCTTCTGCCCAGGCCTCCGCTGGGCACCGAAGCTCTTACCACAGTAAGACGTACTTTTCTCTCATGTTTGAGCCAGTGGTGGCAGCTGGCAGTGTAGAACCACAAGGAGGGCCCGGTGGAGTGGTGGTGTTGGGCCTTGGAGCACAGCAGAGGTGTGCCAGCTCCCGGGGGCCTCATGGTGTGTGCAGTGCCCGAGGCGTGGGTGCTGGGCAGAGGTCAGGAGGCACGAGGGCGTGGAGCACGTCCCTGTGCAGTCCCTGTGCAGTGGCCAGAGACGGGTCAGGGGCACTGCCTTCCCCGGGAGGGCTGTGGTGCAGGGCTGGGTGCAGACCTGGCCCTGCTCTGACCACTGAGGAGTCAGGCTCCCGCAGGGCTTCAGTGCACAGCACGTACAAATGGGCTCTTAGTCTTTGTTTTCCCCACTGTGAAAGGAGCACTTGCCCAGGGCAGGGAATTTGGAAGGCAGAACAATAGGACAGGGCAACACAGCTGTGACCCTGCTCACCCGGAGCAGCAAGCGCACGGTGAGTTTGCTGCGTTTCCTCAGGCCTGGCTGTATCTCAGACTCCCTTCGAGGGCCTGTGACGTGACGTGACATGACATGACGTGACACCTCTGCCACCTTCTCCAGGACCCCACCCACCCACCCGCATTTTCACTCCTGGAGCAGACAGGGCTGCCCACGCGTGCAGAGTGCTCAGTACCCATGTGGGTGGCCCCCACTCCCCCGACATTAGCTTTTTCTTTTTTTTTTTTTTTTTTTTTGACAGGCAGAGTGGACAGTGAGAGAGAGAGAGACAGAGAGAAAGGTCTTCCATTGCCGTTGGTTCACCCTCCAATGGCCGCCACGGTCGGCGCGCCGTGCTGATCCGATGGCAGGAGCCAGGAGCCAGGTGCTTTTCCTGGTCTCCCATGGGGTGCAGGGCCCAAGCACCTGGGCCATCCTCCACTGCACTCCCTGGCCACAGCAGAGGGCTGGCCTGGAAGAGGGGCAACCGGGACAGAATCCGGCGCCCCGACCGGGACTAGAACCCGGTGTGCCGGCGCCACTAGGCGGAGGATTAGCCTAGTGAGCCGCGGCGCCGGCTTAGTTTTTTCTTGATTCTACTAAATAACGGCAAGATTCGAGATGCAGGGCCGGCGGCACTGCCCCCGGGCTCTGAGTCCTGCTTGGGTAACGCTGAGCTGCAGAGTCTGCTTCGTCCCTCCGAGCTTCCCGGAGACTCGCTGGAGAGGCCCCCAGCTGCTCGTCCTGTGTGCCAGTCACGTGTGATTCTGTTCCCTTGCCAGATTTCGAAGATCTCTTTGATGATGATGATGTCCAGTGAGCTTCTGTCCAGCAGCATGCGTGGCCACGCCTTGGAGCAGTGTGGTGGCCCCGCTCAGAGGAAGATTTCAGATGGTCTTAAAGAACTTGTGGAGACCCCTTGTGATCAGGACGTGGTTAACCGGGGAGGAGAATGGTCTTAGCCCCCTGGCTGCTGCTCATCTTTGAAGCTCCTGTCCTTGTTTATATTAAACAGCAACATCATTGCATGCTGGGTAATTTTAATTCTTGGATTTCTGAGTGAATGTTGCGATCCCTAGGGGTGTGTGTGTCCCACACTGAGAGACCTGGCTTTGTCAGCCCAACAAACCCGTGTGCAGCACACCCCGTTGATGGCTGGTGACGTGTGTCAGGGCAGTAGTTGGTTCAGCCTTGCATGGATGGTTCTGCCACAGCGCTCCCTGAAGAAAGACCCTGCTGTGGGTACCCCGTCTCCATGGGTCACTGTGCTCTGTACAGCCCCCACCCCAATAGCAGGCCTTGCCCTTTCCCCCAGGCTCCGTGTCGGGGCAGCTGCTGGCGCAAACCTAGGGCCTGAAGAGTAGGGGGACTGGCTGTGACCTGGGAAGAGCCCTCCACATGTTGGCCCATTTCACAGGAGAATGTAATTTGTGGGGAATTTTTTTTAATAAGCCTTCTTTTTTGGCCCAGTTCTGTAATTATTAATAGCTATAAAGACAAAGATTGCTATTGGATGCCAGCCTCAGTCTGAGACTGTTCTGTAGGCCGGGGACTGCTAGTGCCACCTGGTGGCAGCAGTTCCCACGCTCAGAGGTAGCAGGGCCCTTATAGAGAAGCAGGCTGTGCCACCTCCCGCTGGTGTCGCCTTGAGGCTGTTACTGAGGGTTGGGTGAGACTGCACAGAACAGGCTGTGGTTCTGCCGCGGGTTCTCGTGAGTGCCCAGGTTTGCAGCACGGTGCCCTGGCAGTGCTTGCGTGGCAGCCGAGGGCCAGCAGGCTAGTGTCAGTGGGATGCAGGGTTAGGGAGGATGCAGACTGCTGTCTGAAGCCTGACTAGGCTGTAAGCCAGCCAGGCTAGTGTCAGTGGGATGCAGGGTAGGGTGGACACAGACTGCTGTCTGAAGCCTGACTAGGCTGTAAGTCAAGGCCGTGCCTCTGTTGGAGACTCAGGTGGCCCAGATCTGTGGGCGAGAGGCACAGGGTTTTTAAGCCCAGCTGTGAGGTTAGGGTGTCGCTTCTCAGTGCTGTGTCCCTGGGGCAGGTTCACAAGAGTAGTTTTATAGTCTCTTAAGTGGATTCCCCAAAACTGGCATAAAAGGCTCTGTGGGGAGCCACCAGGGACTTGGGTGAATTTTTTTTTTTTATTTGTTTGGAAGGCAGAGTTAGAGGCAGAGAGAGAGAGAGGTAGAGACAGAGAGAGGTCTTCCATCTGCTGGTTCACTTCCCAGATGACTGCAAAGACTGGAGCTGCACCAATCTGAAGCCAGGAGCCTGGAGCTTCTTCCAGGTCTGCCACGTGGTTGCAGGAGCCCAAGCACTTGGGCCATCTTCCACTGCTTTCCCAGGCCATAGCAGGGAGCTGGATCGAAAGTGGAGCAGCTGGGACTCAAACCAGGGCCCATATGGGATGCCGGCACTGCAGGTGGAAGCTTTACCCACTATGCCACAGTGCTGGCCCTGGGTGAATTCTTGAGTGAGCAAGTGGTCCGGCTGCAGTTGTCCATCAGTTGAGGTTTACGACTAGAGTCCCACAGGGTTACAGTGCATTTGGTGGACAGTATGCCACCAACGCAGATGCCAAGTGGGCTCAGATGCCCCGTGCGCAGTGCCGCAGTGGGCTGTGGTCCTGCTGAGTCGGATGCACCCTGTGTGCAGTGTCACGGCGGACTGTGGTTCTGCTGTGTCACTTCCCTTCTTTAGCCTTGGTCTCCCCGTTTGTAAACAAGAAGAGTGGTCTGAGGTCCTTTTAGTTCTTGAATTTCCAGTCTGGCAGGGAAGAGTGATCCAGGGTGAGGGGAGGAGAGCTGAAGCAGAGACTCAGCGGTGTCCTGGGCCTGGGGGACAGTGTGTCTCTCTGGCCAAGGCCTAGGAATGTTTGCTGGGAATTGTAATCTGCACTCCTGTGTCTGCTTATGTCAGTGTCTTCACACAAAAGCAGTCTGCAAAGAGTTCATGGAAAATGCAAACTACAAAAAACTATGCATGGATTTCAAAATCTTTCTGCACCACAAATAAACATTTAATTCCATTTTTCAGCAACCTTGATGTGCCCTTGGGTTAGACCCACGCAGCCCCTCTGTCTTCCCAGACACCTGTAGGTTCACCGCGCTGGGGCCCAGGGACAGCTCTCGTCTTTCCTCTGTGCCTCAGACCGTTGTGGTTTACACCAAGTGGCAGTAGCTCTTGCTGCTTGTCCTCACACCCTTGGCAAAACCCTGGCCATCGTTTCTAGTAGGTTTTCACCGACATTGACAAAGACATATTTTCCCACCTGTTGCACCTAGCTGCCTTGTCAGAGCCTGTGCACCATCCGCTACCACATGAGAGCTGTGGAAGGTTCTGTACCAGCAACCAAGGGTCCGGTTCGGGTGGGAGTGCCGTTTGGAAAAGAGCCAGCTGAGGGTGAGGGAGCCTTCTGGGGGCTTGGAAAGACCTCGCTAAGAAGCGAGGAGGCACTTACATCCTTGGAAGTGAAGGGAACTCATTGGAAGGCTTGTTACGGGAAGACAGCTGACCCCAGGGCTCCGGGACCCCTGGACTTAATCTCCTGTCTGCTTTGTTCTGCCTGCCGGCTGCTTCGATCTAGATAGTCTTCACGGCAGAGAGCTTAGTTCTGGGCGTTTTCATGCTTTGGGATCCTGCTCCCTGGGGGGAGTTGTGCGTCCCCTAGGAAACACTGCCTCCAGTCCCACCTCCTCACCAGTCAGCAGCGGCTGAACTTTAGGGTGTAAGAGACGCACCTCAGTCAACCCCCAGTGGGATGGGCCCTTTTCCTACAGTGGGCAGGGGGCGAACGGGTGCCTCCATGCAGTGGCTATGACTGTTTGTCAGTGATACTTTCTGCTAGCATGAAGTGGTGTGGGGGTCCTTGGCCAGTTCTTTTTTTTTTTTTTTTTTTTTAAGATTTACTTATTTATTTGAAAGAGTTATACAGAGAGGAGAGGCAGAGAGAGAGGTCTCCCATCCAATAGATCATTCCCCAATTGGCCACAGCGGCCAGAGCTGCGCCGATCTGAAGCCAGGAGCTTCTTCTGGGTCTCCCATGTGGGTGCAGGGGCCCAAGGACTTGGGCCGTCTTCCGCTGCTTTCCCAGGCCACAGCAGAGGGCTGGATCAGAAGTGGAGCAGCCGGGACTCAAACCAGCGCCCATATGGGATGCCGGTGCTTCAGGCCAGGGCATTAACCTGCTGTGCCACAGCGCCGCCCCCAGTTCTGGTTCTTAGCAGCAAGAACACTAATGAAAACAAGCCCTTTCTAAAAGGTGTGACGCCGGTTACACTGGATGTGGCTGTGGCGCTTGTGGATTTGGGGGTGACTGGAGAAGAGCTGTTTCCATGGTTCCTGTGCTTGAGCGAGGCCTTTGAAGGAAGCCTGTTGTTGCCCTGCCTCCAGGCCTCTCCTTGCTGAGCAGGGCGCTGATGCCCATCCACCCCCAGCGGCTCAGCACTGCCCAGCCGAGGAAACTCCCGTGCTCTTGATCATAGCTCAGGAATCAGCAGGGAGAGCAGATGCCTCTGAATTCCTTGGCCAACACAGAGAAGCCAAACAGTGACAGTGCCAACACAGCCACATTTCTGAGAAAGGGGACATTATTGCTTTTAAGAAATGCCACTGCCGTGATCATTGGTTGGAGCCACAGTGAGAACACAGTTGAGAAAAGAGGGCTTAAAAAAGCCCGTTTGTCCCTCAAAAGGCCAAAGCAGGCTCTTTAGGAGCAGGGCCTTTCTTCTAGCTCAAGACCCAAGGAGTCTGAAGTTCAGACCTCAGCAAGGTGCAGGTGACCCTGGGTGCTTCTGGGGATGAGACGTCTAGCCCTGGTCAGTGTTCATGGGTTCTTGGGCAGCACTGAATGGTCATAACCACACCAGGCTCAAGTTTTGCATGAAAGAGTTTTACCCCTGATGAGTTGCAAAATGCTAATCTTAAGTGTGGCCTTTGTGGCTTCTAATGGTTACTGGGTCATTTTTGAGACGAAAGAGAGTGCCGTCGTTCTGAGGAGCAGCAGCAGTGCAGTCCAGGGGCGGTGACGAGTTGCTCGGGACAACCAGGTCCCTTTGTCCCCAGCATGAAGCAGAGCATCTGGCATGGCACATGGTGGGTGTTCAGTAGATGCCTGTCCAATGTGAGTGACAGCCTGCCTGATAGAACAGCATATCTGATACTGAAGATGACCCAGTCAAAGACCTTTCTGATGAAGATAGAATCCAACCCTGAGAGCTGCGGAGTGCTGCACACCTTGGTGACGTGAATTCCCGAGCACCCGGCCACAGGGCACGGTATCCTGCAAAGGCAGAGCTGACTGGGGCATAGGGGTCAGGACCCCCTGAATTGCTTTGTTCTGAGTGTGCATGATGCCTGAAAACCTGAGTTTGTTTCTGTTCTCAAGCCACATTTGGCCAGAGTTCTGCCCCAAGAGTCTCCTTGACTCAAAGACCCCAGAAGTGGGGCAGGTCAGGTCTCACGTGGATCATGTTAGCTGAACAGGCACCGCCAGGCCATGCTGCAGGAACTCAGCTTGAGGCGAACACGGCCGCCTTGACGTGACTGCGTCTTGTCCTCTGGTGGTCTCGGAGCCAGTCCAAGCCCTTGGAAGGGGTGAATGACATCATGAAGAAACCTGCCCCCATACCTGAAGCTCAGAATGTCTGTCAGCTGGTGCCTGGAATGTTAATATTTTTTTCCAAAAAGAAAAAAAAATCAAGTACATTCTGATCTGCACAGGCTCCTTTGTAAAAGCCTTTGTCCTGCCTCGTGGCGTGGAAGCCGTTGTCTCATGGCCACCAAGACTATGCTTCTCTGTAAACCCCCTCAGTAAATCACTTAGTGTAGCTCAACATTTGTCTGCCTCTTTGGTCTTGTAGTCCCTCTGCCTTTGGCAGCTGCTGCTTATACGTCAAGTTTTTGCAAAACAGGCCCAGCCACGCTGACCCTGACTGGGGGATGGGGCAGAGGCAGATAGGACCTGAACAGCTCTGGGCCTTGTCTGTTCCCGATTCCAGGATGCCCATCAACACTTTCTAGAGAATTCCCACTCCTGCTTTGCAGGCAACAGGCTGCGTGGCAGCCCTCCCTGCTTCTCACCTCTGACACCCATGCAGGTCATTAGGTCTGGTGGATCCTGACCCAGAGGCTACATGAGCGGAGAGACAAATCTTGTGGCCAGAGCAGAGCTGGGATGTTGGTGGGGCTGCTCAAGCCATGTGAAAGGTGAGTGACCAGGGAAACCAGGCTGTGGGTGAAGAAAGCAGAGGACAGCAGCTGGGCAGTCAGGGAGCAGCACCAAGAGCCCATGCACCTAGAGCGGTGGGTGAGGGTTTTCCTCAGTGGAAGATCCCAGCCTGGTTATGTGCACTTTATCCATCACAGGAGCTCTGTGCTCTTACGCTTGACGTTCTCATTCTTTATTCTTTTTTTTTTTTTTTCTGACAGGCAGAGTGGATAGTGAGAGAGAGACAGAGAGAAAGGTCTTCCTTTTGCCGTTGGTTCTCCCTCCAATGGCGCCACGGCTGGCGCGCTGTGGCCGGCGCACCACGCTGATCCGAAGGCAGGAGCCAGGTGCTTCTCCTGGTCTCCCATGCGGGTGCAGGGCCCAAGGACTTGGGCCATCCTCCACTGCACTCCCTGGCCACAGCAGAGAGCTGGCCTGGAAGAGGGGCAACCGGGACAGAATCCGGCGCCCTGACTGGGACTAGAACCCGGTGTGCCGGCGCCACTAGGTGGAGGATTAGCCTATTGAGCCGCAGCGCTGGCCCTCATTCTTTATTCTTAACACTTGTAGACATGCCTGCTTCTTGGACAGCGTTATTTGTCCTCTGCCACTCAATTCCAGAAGCAGATACACCAAGCCTCTCCTGGAGCCCAGAGCTGCACTCCTCAGAGGTCAGAAACAGTGTTGGAAGAGAAGTAACAGTTTGGAGAAAGTACTGACTGCACAGGTCATAGGCAAAAAACTGAAGGAACACGGACCAGATACAGAGAACCTTTGCGAAGTGGCATGGATGAAGCAACACAAGAAAATGATTGGCACTGCATACTAAAAAATAGTTTACAGAAGAGCCAATGTACAGTCAGCAAATATTTGGATCTCAAAATCTATAAAGTTGCCGAACTGTCAAGTAAGGCAACAAGACAGAACTTTCCACTCACCAGAAATATAAGCAGTTTAAGAGTGGTGACTTGCAGCCGGCGCCGCGGCTCAATAGGCTAATCCAACGCCTGTGGTGCCGGCACACCGGGTTCTAGTCCTGGTCGGGGCGCTGGATTCTGTCCCGGTTGCCCCTCTTCCAGGCCAGCTCTCTGCTGTGGCCCGGGAGTGCAGTGGAGGATGGCCCAAGTGCTTGGGCCCTGCACCCCATGGGAGACCAGGAGAAGCACCTGGCTCCTGCCTTTGGATCAGCGCAGTGCACCGGCCGTGGCAGCCATTGGAGGGTGAACCAACGGCAAAGGAAGACCTTTCTGTCTCTCTCTCTCTTTCTCACTGTCCACTCTGCCTGTCCAAAAAAAAAAAAAAAAGTGGTGACTTGTGGCCGCACTGTGGGAAGAGCAGGAACAGAGATTTGTCTAACAAATACGCAGTCAACAGCGTAGCACCTACATGTATAAAGCAGATGTTGATGGAGAAAGCAATACAGTAGTAGGAGCCCCACGCCCCAGTAACAGACAAAATCGGCAGATCAAGGGGATCAAGTGGACATCAGATCTCATGTGCTCCTCCCACACCAGGAGGAGACGCACAGTCTGGAGGTAGTGTGGCACATGATGGAAACACCTCGTAATGCCACGTGGATGTTGCCCCTCCCCCTTTTCGTGATGGCAGAACACAGAAATGAAACAAATGCCCCTGAGCTGAGGAATCAACATTGCCCATACCACTGGGACCCTGAGCCAGCAGTGAGCCGGAGCTGTGACACTGATGTGGGGACACTCCCCAGGGCCCTGGGATGGAAATGGTGGGTGGTGCATTAGTACCTATGGACACACAAATAGGATGAACTTCACAGGTGAGTAAACATGCGGCATAGACACATAAAAAATACATACACAGCTCCCCTTAGTCCACAGGCTCAGGTCCCATACCTGTGTATACGATCACACCTGTGTCTGTATGTGGCTTTTATGAAGACCACACTACAGCCCTGTGGGGAAGTATGAAAAATAAGGAGCTGGTGTGAGGTCAGGTTCTCCGGGAGCAGGAGGCACGCCCAGGCCCGCTCTGGAGGAAGCACTTGGAGATGAGCCCTAGAGGGAGATTGGAGAGGATGTACTGTTGTAAGGGAGGTAGAAGGGGGGTGGCCAGCAGGTAGTCCCCCTGCAGTGGGCGGCTGGGAAGACATGTTCAGGGGGCTCCTTTCCCAGACCTGAAGCCTGACCCAAGCTGGGATCTTGATTTTCTCTGGTCTCCTGTTCACAGCTGAGGCAGGGAAGGCAGAGCTGGACTTCATGCTCCAGGACCGTTAATTAGCACATGCTGTCAAACGGACAGATTTCCTGTGTCAGCACTCCTAAGCTTGGAGGTAGTGTTGCCAGTGTTCAGGCCCTGTCTGGGGTAGCTTGGGAGGGGGCTTGCCTGGAGAATAAGGGGCTCTGGGCTGTCTCAGGAATATCAGCTGCTTTCTACCCTGCACATCAGTGTTTTCTCAGCTGAGAATTTGCCTACATGATGGCAATATAGAGATGAATTTATACAATTTCTAAGTCATTGTGGGTCTGTAGAAGACTTCCTGTGAGGCAGAGATCCAAGATGGTTTGTTACAGCCAGCAGTCCTTGTAATGTTTTTGTTTTTTCCTTTTGGCTACTTCAACTTTAAAAACTTAATTTTGCTAAGACTTAATTGTCTCTGTCACTTGGAACGTTCACCTCCGTGTCCCCAGTTGCCCAGTGCATTTAAGTAAATGTTGAAAGAAACTGAACTCTTGCTGAGGCAGGAAAAACAAAATCTGCCAAGAAGATCACATTTGGAGCAGTCAGTAGATTTGTTATTTATTTAGCATCTTGCTGATGATCATAATAATCCCCAAGGATTCTCTTCAGTGAAAGCCAACACTGAGCCTAGCATTTATATTGTCATTTGGTTCTCCGGAGAAGGACGTGCTGTGCTCACTTTGCAGATGAACCCACTGGAGCTCACCGGGAGAAAGGACTTCCAGAATTGGCCCTGTGAGGACTGGGCAGAGTGGGCTGTGCCCTCAGCCAATGCAAGGCCACGTCCAAACCTGGGAAACAGGTTTGGATCACAGTTACACTTTGTGGATGTATGACTTGGGGAGTTATCTAACCTCTCAACGTGAGTTTTGCTATTTGCACAATTAAAGGAAGATTATGCTACATACCTCAGGAAAAAATTAAAATTTCTGTTTAGCAAATGATACTATTGAGGATATAGTCAGCGTTTGCAGAAATATTTACATATATCTGACAAAGGACTCATTTTGTCAAGAACAGTGTATCAAGAACTCCCATAAATAATTGACAAAACATGCAGCCTAAATAAAAAGTGGGCAGAAGATATTTCACTTATAATATTCATATTCATTCACAGCGGTAGGTGTTTGACACAGCAGTTAAAAACCCTGGTTGGAATTCCTACGTCTCATATTGGGGGCCTGGGTTTGAGACCTGGCTCTGTGGATTCCAGGTTCTTGCTAGTTAACACTTACGAGAGGCAGGTGATGGCTCAAGTCATTGGGTTTCACTTCCAGGACAATAATCAACTCATCTCTCAGGAAAGAAATGTTTGGTAGGGGTTTCAAATCAAATCTGAAAGATCACCATATCAACCTAGTAGGCATTTGGACCATTTCCAGAAAACATTTGCAAGAATTAGTCCGCATTTTTCTGGTTGATCCTTCTTTTCCCATGGGGACAATTCAGCCAACTGAAACCCTCCTCAAACCCCTGCGGACCATATTCTCTGCCAACTCTGTCCACTGCCTGTTGTCATGATCTTGAGCCAGGAGCTTCTGGGTTTCTCACATGGGTGCAGGGGCCCAAGGACATGGACCATCTTATACTGCTGTCTCAGGCTATTAGTGATCTGGATTGGAAATAGAGCACCCAGGACTTGAACTGGCACCCACATGGGATGCCAGCACTGCAGACAGTGACTTAACCTGGTATGCCACAGCGCTGGCCCCTATAACTGATTCTTGATAAAAGTGCCAATAATATACAGTAGGAAAGTATAGTCTGTTTGATAAACGGTGCTAGGAAAATTGGATATCGAAATGCAGAAGAAAGTAGTCCTTTATTTCTTACTGTATGTGAAATTCAACTCAAAATGGACCAAGATCTAAATTTAAGAACTAAATTCGGTTGGCACTGTGGCTCACTAGGCTAATCCTCTGCCTGTGGTGCTGGCACTCTGGGTTCTAGTCCCAGTTGGGGCTCCAGGTTCTGTCCCGGTTGCTCCTCTTCCACTCCAGCTCTCTGCTGTGGCCCAGGAAGGCAGTGGACGATGGCCCAAGTGCTTGGGCCCTGCACCCGCATGGGAGACCAGAGGAAGCATCTGGCTCCTGGCGTTGGATCGGCACAGTGCACTGGCTGTAGCGGCCATTTGGGGGATGAACCAACGGAAGGAAGACCTTTCTGTCTCTCTCTCACTGTCTAACTCTGCTTGTCAAAACAAAACAAAACAAAACAAAACAAAAAAAACTAAATTGAAATTACCAGAGAGGAGCAAGGAAAATATTTCAAGTCATTGGTATAGAAAATTATTTTATAGATAAGGCCCCAAAAGCACATGCAACCAACCCAAAATTAGGAATTTCATCAAACTAACAATCTTCTGCATGGCAAAGGAAACAATGAACGGAATGAACAAACAGAGAATGGGAGAAAATATTTTCAAACTATATATGTGGCAAGAGATACCCAGTATATATAAGGAGTTCAACAAACAGCATCACAACCCAATTAAAAAATGATCTAATATGACATTTCTCAAAAAAATATACAACTAATGAATGTATAAAAAATTTTCAGTATCATTAGCCATCAAGGAAATGCAAATCAAAACCACAATGGGGAACTATGTTACTCCAGTTTGGCCATTACTTTTAATTAATTAATTTGAAAGCTAGAGTTATAAAGAAATAGGGGGAGAGAGAGAGAGAGAAAGGGAGGGGGGGGGAGGGAAAGAATCTCCTATCCACTGGTTCACTCCCAAATTGGCTGCAACAGCCAGGGCTGGGCCATACCGAAATCAGGAGCCATTAGCATCTTCCAGATCTCCCACATGGATGCAGGGGCCCAAGCACTTGAACAGCCTTTTGGTGTTTTCCTAGGCCATTAGCAGGGAACCCTGGATTGGAAGTGGAGTAGCCGGGACTTGAATTGGCACCCCTAATTGGGATGTCAGAGTTGCACATGGTGGCTTTACCTGCTACCACACAACACCAGCTCCTAGAATGGCTATTATTAAAAAGACCATAAATAACAAATACTAGTGAGGATGCGGATAAAAGTAGCTGATACACAGTTCTCTGTTGATGGGAACATAAATTAATACAGCCGTTATGGAGGGAAGTGTGGAGGTTCCACAGAACACTGAAATATATTTACCATATGATTCAGCTCTGCCAATTTTGGGTATATATCCAAAAAGAAATGAGATCAGCCTAGGAAAAAGACACCTGCACTCCCAAGACAGGACATTAACTGAGGTGTCTACAGACAGATAAAGAAATAAAGAAAATGCATATATTTACAGTGGGATATTCAAGCATACAAAATGAAATTCTGCCATGTGCAGCAACATGGATGGAACAAGGGGGAATTATGGTACATGAAGTAAGACAGCACAGAAAGACAAATACCGCATGTCCTTTGTCCTGTGTGAAGCCAAAAGAGAAGTTGATCTGAATGTAGAATAGTGACCAGGGGATGGGAGGGAGGTGAGGGGGGGAGGACAGAGGAGGTTGGATATGGGAACCTTAACACATTTAGATAAACGAAATGTGTCCTGGTGCTGCACAGCACTTGGGGGGCTACAGTCCACCACAGCCTACTGTAGGTTTTATGATAAACTAAAAAAGAAGAGCAGAAGGCTGCAAACAGGGAGAGAGGAGGAGGAGATGGGAATGCTGATCACTACGATTTAATCAATACCTGCTGGATAACCATCTTGAAATGCCACATTGTACTCCATAAAAATGCAGTTATCACTTGTTAAGCAACCATATAAGAACTTGTGGAATATAAAAAATTTATAAAAGAAATTTTAAAAACAGACACAATCTAGGCTAGGAAACTGCCAATCTAGCCAATAGTTTTCAAAATATGCCTCTCTGGAATAAGGAATATTTTCAGCTGGTTATTCTGAGACTCTTTTACAAGAAAAATTTACATCTGTAAAAGAAATTTCCATTGATTAGGGTGTCTGCTTCTTGCACCTGGAAGGCAGGGAGGGCTGAGTGGCTAAGAGCTTATACAGTGGGCAGGACAGAGACCTAACTACAGAACAGGTGCCCCTCTGACCACTGTGGCCTCATTGTGCTTCCTCCTTAGGCCTGTCTTTGTCTCAGCAAATAATGCTGAAATAAACCTGAATAAAAACCTGAAAATAAACCTGAAACCTAAGTTCTGTGCCTTGAGTTAATAAATCATTTTATCATGTTTTACTTAGGAGACATCCTTTTGGAAGTAAAAACTTAGGGTGGAAAACTTTTAGATCAAAGGGTTACTTAAAGTATGGTGAATAAAATGAAATAGTGGTGAGATTAACACAAAGTTCTTTTTTTTAAAGATTTATTTATTTGAAAGATTTACACAGAGAGAGAAGGAGAAGCAGAGAGAGAGAGAGAGAGAGAGAGAGAGAGATCTTCCACCCGCTGGTTCACTCCCCAATTGGCCACAACAGCCGGAGCTGTACCTATCCGAAGCCAGGAGCTTCTTCCCAGTCTCCCACGCGGGTGCAGGGGCCCAAGGACTTGGGTCATCTTCTACTGTTTTCCAAAGCCATAGCAGAGAGCTGGATCGGAAGTGGAGCAGCCAGAACTAGAACTGGCGTCCATATGGGATGCTGGCACTGCAGGCAGCAGCTTTACCTGCAACGCCACAGTGCCAGCCCCACAGAGTTCTTAATACAGCATCACTGAAGGTTGGGTGGACCAAAGGAGCTACAGGGCCCCAATTGGGATACTCTGCTTACCTTGGTTTGGAATAATGTAAAAAGCAAGGCAGAAGTTACTATGCACAACCCAGCTAAAATCACTTAGGGTTATATCAGGAGGGTCATCAAGAGAGTGGCCAGGCACCCTGAATTATCTCCTGAACTGTGACTGGCAGAAAACCTCAGGGCTCTTCAGCATGTGTGCCAGTGGGAACATTCAGACAGTGGGTTGAACTGTAGGCAGAAAGGTTTATATTTGGTTGGCCAAGCCAGGAGCAGAAGTGTCAAGTGACCAAAATCCAGGCTCCCACTAACCCAGGAGTTATACGTTGTCCAGGGCTTGCTTCTAGGGAAGTAGCAATATTTATTAAGTTTGGGGCAGTTCTGAGATGGAGTATATATGTTCAAAAGGGGCAGGTGCCTGTGTCCACTAAGTGATTGTGTATGTTCCAGGAGTTCATGTTCAACTGGGGGTGGAGATTTGTTGCTGTGGATTCGTTCTGAGAGGAGGAGTGTGGTGGGAGCAAGAGGCGCAGTGTCACCACACAGACACTGGGAGTCGGGTGAAAGCGGGCCAGATGTGAGCAGCCTGCAGACTCGTTTATTTCAGTTGGTACAGCAGCTTATATAGCTGAGGCAGCCAATCCGGTCAAGGGGCAATTTATGCCCTAACCAATCACAGCCTGTTGCCAGGCAGGCTCCTTTGCCATGTGGTTTCCGAAGCCATCCAATCACAGCCTGTTGCCAGGCAGGCTCCTTTGCCATGTGGTTTCCGAAGCCATCCAATCACAGCCTGTTGCCAGGCAGGCTCCTTTGCCATGTGGTTTCCGAAGCCATCCAATCACAGCCTGTTGCCAGGCAGGCTCCTTTGCCAGCGGCCGTCTTGGCATGGCCTTCTCGTTCCACCACAGATTTAAGCCAATGGTGGTTTTTTGGCTTCCTCTGTCACAGGTGCCGCTTACACACAGAATCCTTATCCAGCTTCAGGTGGGTCAGGGCTCAGGCTTCTCATCCAGGGGAGCTCACCGCAGGGATGTCTGCATCCAGTCAGTTGTGATGCACGTCCACCTTTGGGGACATCTGGTTGACTTAAACAGGATTAAAACAGCGTTGGGTCATTTTCTTTGGGGGAGGTGATGCTAGTCATGGAATGGGGGAAATGGCCAGGGGGTGAAGTAACGGGATGTCCTCAGAGAAAGTGTTTCTTGGGGAAGAAGGGATCCCTAGAAGAGCAGGTAGTGGCTTGTGATGATGTCTGTCTGGTGGACTTCTGACCTCCTCTGTGTGATAAGAGTTAATCTTCAGAGGGCCGATGGTGGGATTTTGGTAGGATCTATAGGCAGATGGAAGGCAACTCAGAAGACCCTGCATTTTGCTCTTTTTCAAGTTCTTTCAGCTTGAAATAATCAACATACCAAAAATATGTATTTCTTGTACATATTTGTGGTGGTATTTCCTGAACTTCAATGGCTGGCTTTGTTTAATGAGCAATTCAAGCATAATCTTTAAGAACAAGTAAATTGGGTGAATGTAAATGCAATAAAAAGCTTATAAATGAACTTGACTCAGTTTTGAAAATCTTGTCAGCAGTTTGAGATATTAAAATTACATTCACTAAGTAATGGATTATAAATTATATATTAATTAATAAGTAATTCATAAATCATCTGAGCCATATATAAAATACTGAAACATTAACTTGAAAAACATAAGTTTAATGTGTTAAGATGTTGACATTTTTATATGGTATAAAGAAACTGATCATTACGAAACATCATTTTTCTAATAGAAAGCACATGTTTCTAAAAATTGTGTAGTGCTTTTTTCAAAAAGTGTAGATCTCTATCAGACAGTTCAAAACTACTTTAATTCCTCACTTTTCACTAGAAATTTAGGTTATTACAAAGTTCTGGCTGCCAATCCTATAGGCACCCTGGCTGGGGGACACCATCATGCTGGGAAAAACGTTCTGTATATAGAACTGAGGAAAGTGACTGAAGGATCACTTCAATAAAGTGACCAGACTGCAAATGGCACAAAGACTGACAGGGGGAGAGAGAAAGAGAAATTATGCTGCCATTACTGCCTGCACCTGCTGCCCACCCCTCCTACCCTGCCTCCCAGCTCAAAGATGCCATCTTGCCAGGAAAAGGGTTCTGTATATAAAAAACTAGAAGTGAGGAGAAACTTCAGTCAGGAGGTGACAGGATCTGCAGACGGCACAAAGACTCTGAGGGCAGCAGAGAGGAACAAACAACACCTGCTTCCACTCCTTTCCCAGCTCCCCTGCTGGTGGACACCGCCTTTCTGAGAAGAGGTTAGCAGAAAGTGCCACAGCCCCACCACTGCTGCCACAGCTCCCACCACTGCTGCCACAGCTCCTGCCACTGCTGCCATAGCCCCACCACTGGTGCCACAGCCCCACCACTGGTGCTACAGCTCCTGCCATGGATGCCACAACCCCACCACTGCTGCCACAGCCCCACCACTGCTGCCACAGCCCCACCACTGCTGCCACAGCTCCCACAATTGTTGCCATAGCCCAACTGCTGCAGGTGGGCAGCCCTAACTGCAAGAAAATCCCATAGTCCTCTCTGACTTTAAATCAAGTCTATATGGCTGACTTGAGTCCAAGTGATGACTGTGCTCCAGAGAGAGAACCCACATTGCCCTCCTTTGCCCCTCTGACTCTGGGACTGGGACAAGATGACCTTAACATATCTCAGGGCTGTCACTCAGGTTCTCGGTGCTATGAGCCCCAGCATTAGTCACACCCACATAGCAGGACCTGGGAAGGGACTTATCCACATCATATAGTCTGTGGTCCACAGCTACTGGTGACACAAGCCCGAGCATCCCTCACATTGGCCTGTCTGGTTAAGGGTACAGCCAACTCTGTCCCAGAGCATCAGAAACAAATCCACAGCCATCAAAAACCCTATTGTTATTTGATGCACAGCTGTGGGGATTAAAGACATAACTGTTGAGGGTTCATGCACACTTCAAAGTCACACTATTACCTCCACACACTGCCGCAGATTGACAACTGTGGCTCCTGTAGACTGCTGACACTGATCACTACTGAAGAAATCACTCAGTTACATTTGCAGGGCTCACCTAGAGCCAAAGCCAAATCAACCCTAGTGATACCCCATATTACATCTAAACAAAAGTCTTTTCCAACAAAAACTATGCCATTAAAAAAAATTAGGAACTATAATCCAGATATGTAGATGTCATCATAGGGACCCAGGAAACATGAAAAAGAAGCATGACACCTACAAAAGAACACAACACTTCTCCAGACATAGATCCTGATCTGAATTAAATCTATGAAATGGCTAAAAAAGAATTCAAAATAACATTCCTAAGGAAACTCACTGAGATACAAGAGACTACAAATAATTTAAATGATTGAGCAAAAAAATAGATGACATGAATGAAAAAATCAATAAAGAGGTAGAAATCTCTAAAAAGAACCAAATTTTGGAACTGAAAAATCAATGGAAAAATTCGATTGATAGTTTCAAAGGCAGAATCAACAAAGCAGAGGAAAGAAGTTCTGATCTAAGCCAGCGCCGCGGCTCACTAGGCTAATCCTCCACCTTGCGGCGCCAGCACACCAGGTTCTAGTCCCGGTCGGGGCGCCGGATTCTGTCCTGGTTGCCCCTCTTCCAGGCCAGCTCTCTGCTGTGGCCAGGGAGTGCAGTGGAGGATGGCCCAAGTGCTTGGGCCCTGCACCCCATGGGAGACCAGGATAAGTACCTGGCTCCTGCCATCGGATCAGCGTGGTGCGCTGGCCACAGCGCACCGGCTGCGGCAGCCCTTGGAGGGTGAACCAACGGCAAAGGAAGACCTTCCTCTCTGTCTCTCTCTCACTGTCCACTCTGCCTGTCAAAAAAAAAAAAAAAAAAAAGAAGTTCTGATCTGCAGGACAGACTTTTGAAATAACCAAATCAGACAAAAATAAGTGGAAAAGAATTAGAATGAAGAAAGCTTAAGCAATGTATGGGATATGATTAACTGAAAAATTCATATTATAGGGATATCTGATGGAGAATACAAGGAAAAAGGCATTGAGAACCTCCTGAATGTAATAATTATTGAAAACTTCCAAAATCTTGAAACAGATAAGGAAATCCATTTACAGGAAGTTCAAAGGACCCCACCCAGACTCAACAATAACAAAAAAGATCTTCTCCAAGGCATAATTGTGGGGAGCAACTCGGACTAGACTAAGTTACTGGAATTAAGACTTATTCTATGCATCTGCTCTCCCACAATATGGCACTGGGAGAGGAGAAAACAGCTTCTACGCAGCTGCCTCTTGCCAACTTGAGTGATGACCTGCAGGAGCTGATCCTGCTCCTGATTGGAGGAGAGCAGCGTACTCAGCGTGTGGGCAGCCGAGTTGGGATTGGCGGAAGAGGACTATAAACGAGGAGAGAGACAACATGCACCAGGAACATCTAAGGGGAACATCTATCCAAATAACACCTGAGCAGCCCCCGAGAGAGCCGGCTGGCGGTGTGCCGCTCCCCCGCGGAAGTGGGGAAGGTGGCAGGGGGAACCGCCCTTCCACGGAGGTGGAAGGGTCGGTAGCCAACCCGGGAAGAACCAGCAGCAAACCCGGGGAGGGCCGAGCAGACAAAAGAACAACGCAGGGTCCTGTGTCGTTCCTCCACGAAGACGGGGAGCGACACATAATACAGTTAAATTGCCCAAAGTTAAGCACAAGAAGAGAATTTTAAAGACAGTAAGAGAAAAATGCCAAGTTAGGTATAAAGGAAAGCCAATTAGACTAGGAACAGATATACCTGCAGGCCAGAGAGAGTGGGATGATGTATTCAAGGAATTGAAACAAAAAAACTTCCAACCAAGATTATATCTGGCAAAACCATCCTTTAGAAGTAAGGAATAAAAAAAATACCCAGAAAAGAAAATACAGTTAATTAATCACCATGAGACCTGTGTTATAAATTCCTGAATGGAGTTATCCATCGAATTAGACATGAAGACACATGACAATGCCAAATTCACCAACAGAGCAGATAAAATCAGTAACCAAGCAATGAAATGCCAGGAGTTAGTTCTTATATATCACTGTTAACTGTGAATGTAAATGGATTAAATTCTCCAGTCAAAAGATATAATTGACTGAATGGATTAAAAATGACACAAAACCCAACTACATGCTGCCTACAGCAACCCACTTCACAGGTAAAAATACACATAGAAAGTGAAGGGCTGGATACACCATGCAAATGAAAACCAAAAATTAACAACAGTAACTTTATTCATATGAGATAAAACAAATTTTAAATAAGGAAAAACTCTAAAAAGATAAAAAGGCACTCAATATAAGGCTATATATATGCAAATATATAAGTACAAATATTATGAGACCTAAAAGTGAGAGATAAACTCCAAAACAACAATAGTGGGGGACTTCAACACCTCACTGTCATCAACGGACAGACCACCCGGACAGAAAATTAACAAAGATACATCAGAGTTGAACGATACTATTGAGCAAAAAGGCCTTACAGACATTTACAGAACGTTTTACCCACACATCTATAGAACACACATTCTTCTTATCAGCACATGGAACATTGCTAGGATATACCATATATTAGGCCACAAACCAAGTCTCAGTAAATTGACTTTTTTAATTACTGCTTTAATGTGTTATGGACCTGTTTAGATTCTCTATATCTTCTTGATTTAATCTTGGTAGGTTATATGTATCCAGGACAAGTAATCTGAATCGCCAGTTCTCAAAAGAAATAGAAATGGCCAAAAATTCATGAAAAAAATGCTCAATATCACTAGACATCAGGGCAATGCAAATCAAAACCATAATGAGAAAGTGCCTCACCCCTGTCAGAATGGCTGTTCTCAAAACGGGAGTAACACAAGAGGATGTGGAGAAAGGGGAACACTTACACACTGTTGGTAGGGATGTGAATTAGTGCAGCCACTGCAGAAAACAGTATGGGGATTTCTTCAACAACAACAACAACAACAAAATAGAAATGCAGCTTCCATACGATCCACAGTCTCACTCCTGGGTGAGCCATGAAAAGACATGGTATTAAAGAGATACCTACTCCACCATGTTTATAGCAGCATGGTTCACAATAGCTAGAATATGGAATCAGCCAAGGTGTCCATCAAAGGTGAATGATAAAGAAAATGTGCTGTATAGACACAATGGAATACTATTCAGTGGTCAAATAATGAAATCCTGTCATTTTCAGCAAAATGGACAGAAGTAAAGAAGACCATGGTCAGCGAAATTACCCAGACACAGAAAGACAAAGACCTCATGTTCTCCCTCACACGTGGGAGCAGAATTCTTAGAAAACTCCAATCTGAACACAGAGTGTTGATTACTAGAGACTGGGATGGATGGGAAGGATAAAAGCTTTTTTTGGACACAAAAACAAGGAAGCTGGTTGTGGTTCATTATTTGTGACAAAGACACTCACATGAGATGTTAACAGGGGACATGGGGTGAGAGCAATATGGGAATTCTTGCATTAGTACCTCACAATTTTTGTTTTGTAAATTTAAAATGATTCTGAAGTGAAATGTTTTTAAAAGTTTGCAGAAAATGTAAGCTTATTTTGGTGAAAAAATGAAACCCATGCATACAGGGGGTATTCAAAGAATTCATGATAAGTATTAAGAAACAAACTATATGACCTACAATTTTTTTTGCCCAAAACTGACTCTCTCTCTCTCTCTCTCTCTCTCTCTCTCTCTCTGGAAGTGTGACAGAGAGAAGAGAAAGAGACAGAATGCAGAATGAAATTTTCCGTCCCCTGATTCACTCCCCAAATACCCACAAAGAACTGGGGCTTGGCCAGGCTGACCTCAGAAGCCCAGAAATCCATGCAGGTATCCCATGTGATTGGCAGGAACCCAAGTACTTGTGCCATCATCTGCTGCCTCCTGGGGACATTATCAGTATCTGGATTAGAAACAGAAGCCAGGGGACTGGCCCTGTGGCATAGTAGGCTAAGCCTCTGCTTGTGGCGCCAGCATCCCATATGGGCACCAGTTCGTGTCCCTGCTGCTCCTCTTCTGATACAGCTCTCTGCTAATGTTCCTGGGAGAGCAGTGGAGGATGGCCAAGTGCCTGAGCCTCTGCACCCATGTGGGAGACCCAGAAGAAGCTACTGGCTCCTGATCAGCTCAGCTCTGGTGTTGCAACCATCTAGGGAGTGAAATAGCAGATAGAATATCTTTCTCTCTGTCTCCCTCTCTCTGTGTAATGCTCTCTCTCAAATAAATAATAAAAAATTTAAAAAAGAAGTAGAGGTGGGACTCAATTCCGAGCATTGTGACATGGGATGCAGACATCCCAACTGGCAGCTTAACCCACTGTGCCACAACACCTGCTCCAAACTTATCCTTTAATTCTGTTTCACAAACAACATTCTGAAGTGCCTTCAGACTACAGAGATGTGAGGAACAAGAGAATCCCCCTTAGGGGCATCATGACTTAAATGGCATGAAAGAACAACTTAGCCAAGATGTCATATAAAGTAGGATTAATGTGAGGTTTTGGGAAAGAACAGGAATTGCCAAATGCCCCAGTCATCAAGAGAGAAGGAACTATCAAAGAATAATGGGCTACCAATACCATGTTCCCTTGAAGACATCGCTGATAAAGGCTAGGGCGTGCCCTGAAGATGCAGAGATGGGAGCAGAGTCGAGTGTAAAGGGGTGGGCGGCACAATGGAGAACTGAGTGTGCAGTCCTAAGGCATCTATGAGGAGTGAGAGCGATGCTCCGATTACAGAGCTGTATGAGCTGAAAAGAAGAGATTTGGATATACTTGGAGCCTGACGAGAACGAATCAGAAAAAAGTCAAAATTAAACAGGAGAGAGGATGGTTGTTGGCCAAGAGTCACGAAGGAGCTTGCAGGAATGGAGGTGGTAGAATTCTGACCCCAGCAGGTGGACACATTCACCCTGTGGAGCTTGGAAAAAGCTGGGAAAGGTGAGCAGGTGAGGATGGAACAGAGGTGTTCCTGTCTGAGGGCCTCATGTTGCTGCGGACGAGTCAGTCTGGGCTGGGTGATTCTGTTCAGTTCAACACTTAACTGGGGGGCACTACAGGAACAACTGACATGTGATCTCTGCACTGAGGTGTGCACACACACACAGCACCACCACCACCACACACACACCACAACATACACACATACCACCACCACCACCACCCACCCATACACACACACACCACCACACACACACACACCACCACTACACACGCACACACACACCACCACCACCACCACCCACCCATACGCACACACACCACCCACACATACACCACCACCACCCACCCACCCACCCACACACACACCCCACCACCACCACCTCCACCATTTTAACATGGGAAATGCACCTGAAGTGTCTGCAGTGGAGAGAGGTTGTGGGAGAAGAGTACAGGGGGCTGATGCTGGGACTGCACTGGAGACGATAGAGAGGAACCTGGTAGAGGTGTAGGCTCAGGCTGTGAAGAAGTTCTGGGCATAACTTTAGAGTTCTTACAAGAGAAATGCTGGCCTCTGTGGGAAGAAAGGACTATGACTGCCCAGATAGAGCAAGCCCCCTCTGAGCCTAAGGCAGAGAGGCAATTAGAAGACCTTTACAGAATGTCAGATAAACACCCTGGTAAGGGCTGCAGCAGCCACAGGAGGCAGAGAGATGTGGTGGCCAGGGGCACTGTGGAGCAGACTGAGTGGACTTTAAGGAGCAGAAAGGTCAGGGCTCGTCTAGGGTCCACGCATCAGATACTACTGTGCCCTTCAGTGTGGAATGTTCCAGCTACGCAGGGCATATCCCTTTTCCTTGTTGTAATTTTTCAGGATATCTTTGATTATTCTTAAAACAGACTCCTATACAGAAATTTCAGAATCAATTTATATTCCAGTTCTATTAAAAATCCCATTAGGTCTAAGATATCATTAATTGTATCAGCTAGGTTGTCATCAGGATCTTTATAATGTTGAAATCTCTCATCCATGAACATGGTACGTGTCTCCATTTATTCAGTTCTTGTCTTTTAATAACTTTAAATTTATTTCTTTCTCTCTTTTTTCTTTCTTTCTTTCTTTCTCTCTCTTTTTTCTTTCTTTCTCTCTTTTTTCTTTCTTTCTTTCTTCCTCTCTCTCTCTCTCTCTCTCTTTCTTTCTTTCTTTCTTTCACAGGTAGGGTTGTAGACAGTGAGAGAGAGAGAGACAGAGAGAAAGGTCTTCCTTCCATTGGTTCACTCCCCAAATGGCCGTGATGGATGGAGCTGTGCCAATCCGAAACCAGGAGCCAGGTGCTTCTTCCTGGTCTCCCATGTGGGTACAGGGGCTCAAGCACTTGGGCCATCCTCCACTGCCCTCCCAGGCCACAGCAGAGAACTGGACTGGAAGAGCAGCAACCGGGACTAGAACCCAGCACCCATATGGGATGCTGGCGCTGTAGGCAGAGGATTAACCAAGTGAGCCACAGTGCCGGCCCCTAAAATTTTTACTTCTATATTTATTGCACATAATTATTGTATGTATTCATTAACAATGAAGACTTTATGACATTTTACTTTTAAAAATCCAAGAATACACAAATGTAACAGAATTCAGATTCAAGAAGTAGAGTCACTTTTGTAGAGACACTTGGATTATGACAATGTGATATTATATAACACTGGGAAAAAGATATCTAAAAAGTCAGTAGGATAGCCATATGGACAATATGAAATTTAACCACTACCTCAGAAGAACACAAAAATTAATTCCATTTGAATAAAGATACAAATATGAAAGACTAAACAAATGATTACATACTGAGAAGGATGTGCAGTGACCAATAAGCTTACCTTAGTGAAAACATTTAAGAAATCGTTAAAAATCCTAAATCAATATGAATATGGAAGCTACATAGTGGGAGGTATATTTGAAAATTATATAACCAAAATAGGTATCATACCAAAAATGTTTGAAGAATTTCTGCAACCAAAATGAGAAATAACAGAGTAGAAAAAAATGGAGAAAACTATATACTTCCCCCAAAAGAACATCCAAATGTCTCTTAATATTTAAGTGCATTAGCAACTGGGAAAAGGAAAATGAAGATCACAGTAGTAATGACTTGATGCCCAGCAGAATGGCTGTGATTTATAAAACGGGCAACATGGCTTGTACATGACAATGTGCAGAAACAGAAATTCATTCACTGTTTCTGGGAACAAAACTCTACAATATTTTGGAAAACTATTTGGAATTATCCAGAACAATAAACAGGGTGCCGGTTCATGTCCAGCTGCTCCACTACCAATCCAGCTCCCTGCTAATGGCCTGGGAAAAGCAACAGAAGATGGCCCAAGCGCATCATCACAGGGGAGTGAACCAGAGGAAGATGCTCTCTCCCAGTCTAGGGACATGGTGCCAGGCCTCACGTTCTGTGCCATGGTCCTCAGGAAACTGCCTAATTCCTGTCTGTGGTGTGATGGAACAGAGGGCCCAAATGGACCCTCCATATTTTTCCCAGACCTCCTTGTGAGAGGGGCACTGTGGTCAGGTCTGGGCCACTCACAGTCAACACCATTCCTACTACACGGAACTCACTCTGGGGAATGCTGAGGCCTGATTTCAGAGATGGTTTCAGCGGGATCTCTTTGGGATGGTGAGGAAGAAGAGCTGAAAAGGGACACAAAGGAGGCAGTGGCCTTTCCAGTCACTGCTCACGGTGGGCCACCAGGACAACACACAGCCACGTACCTGGGAGGAATCTGCTATATTTTCATACAGACGTTATTTTTCTGACACGGTTGATGAAGACGTACAGGTATCTGACCTCTCTGATACTAACTGCATGGGGTGGCTCAGAGACAGCAGCACTGGCCCCGTCGACCCCAGGATGTTGCTTTGCCCGTAGTCTCCACATGGCAGCTGCCACTGCTCCTCTGATCCAGGGGACTTCACAGGCAGAACACAGTCCTGCACCTTCATCTCACACAGACTGCCTCGAACAAATACACCTCAAGAAAGGATTGAGTGGAGGACAAACCAATTTCTGAACACACACCTCATGTGGAAGCAAGAAGCGTGGAAAGCCAGTCAGTGCCCAGGGTCTCTCTCTGTCTCAGACCTGCGCTCCAGCCCCCTGGGCTCTGTCTGTCACAGCCTCTGCCTCACGTGGCTGTGCATCTCTGTCCCAGCCTCCCCAGGGCTTCCTTCACGTCCTGGTTCCGCAGACTATAGATGAGGGGGTTGAGCATCGGGATGACCAGGGTGTAGAAGACAGACACCGCCTTCGCCTGCTCCATGGACTGCACAGCCCCTGGCTGAGCATACATGACAAAGACAGTCCCGTAGAACAGGGACACAGCCGTCAGGTGGGAGCCGCAGGTGGAGAAGACCTTGTGTCGCCCGGATCCAGAGCGCATCCTGAGGATGGTCACCACGATGTAGCCGTAGGAGATGAGGACTGCCAGAGTAGTGCCCACGATGATGAGTCCACACATGGCAAACATGACGAGCTGGTTGAGGGCTGTGTCGGCACAGACCAGCTGCAGCAGTGGGGGCACATCACAGAAGAAGTGGTCGATGCGGGTGGAGCCGCAGAAGGGCAGCTGGAAGGTGAGGCTGGTCTCCACCAGGGAGTTGAGGCAGCCCCCACCGTAGGCACCCAGCACCAGGCGGGCACAGGCTGAGGGGCTCATGGTGACTGGGTAGCGCAGGGGGCTGCAGATGGCCATGAACCGGTCATAGGCCATCACGGCCAGGAGCAAAGCCTCAGTGGTAGCCAACAGGGAAAAGAAGAAGAGTTGAGTGGCACAGCCGGCGAACGTGATGACCTTGGAAGAGGAGAACATGGTGGCCAGGGCGTTGGGGGCGATGGCCGAGGAGTAGCACAGGTCCAGAAAGGACAGGTTCTTGAGGAAGAAGTACATGGGGGAGTGCAGTCGGGCATCCAGGCTGATGACCACGATCATGGTGAGGTTGCCCAGGACGCTCACCACGTACAGGGCCAGGAACACAGCAGAGAGCAGGGCCTGGATCTTCACACCTCCCCCAAACCCCTCTAGCACAAACGGCCCCCAGGATGCCACTGAGAGGGTTGCATTTCTGTGAATGGGCATGGCCCTGACTGGGGCAGCTGCAGAGGGAATGAGAGCAGTGAGAGGATCAGGCCACAGTCCCTCAGTCACTTGGCCCAAGGAGCACAGGGACCTGCTGGAGCCACGCTGCCTGCTGAGAGCCGCCCACTGCTCCTTCCATGGACTCAGCCTGGCCTGGAGAAGGAAACTGACCCTGACTCACTGGATCCATGGACGTGGTGGGGCAGACTCTGCACGGGGGCTCTCGGGGGCTCTGGGGAGGCAGCAGTGAGTGACTTGGTGAGGGCAGCCTCCCCGCCTCCCCGTCCTGCTCCTCAGACACCTGCTCTCCTGCGCTCCTGGGCTGGGCTGTTTGCACTCCTGGTTCCTTATCTCACCCCATCTCACGGCAGGACCCTGACCCTCTTGGCTTCGCCTACCCCGGCCTGACCACAGCAGCGTCAATCATCCCAGTCCCCTGCACCCAAGTATCTGGAGAAGCCCCTCCGTGTCTGGATGTTGGTCAGCCAGCGGTCAGCTGAGGCTCCTGGACTGAGAAGCAGTCAGGATAAGCCCAGCGCAGGTTTATAGGATGCCTGTGCCCTCCTGCAGTCTACCTGCCTGCCCTGTGCCCTGCCCCTCTTAGGGCTGGGGCTCAGGTGAGGCCTCTCTTTCTTTCTCAGACAGCAGAGGGGGCTCTGCCCAGTTCCATCTGCACATTCCTCACCCATCTCCCCTCCTGTCATTGTCACCACGCTGAGCTGGGCTCTCCTGGTCACCAGCAGAGAGACCCAGGCCACTGTGTACAGAGCTTGGCTGGGCGGGGGCTGCTATGTCTTCCGGGCAGTGACTGGGTGCCCTGGGTGGGTGGGCACAGCTGCTGCACCCCTTGGCAGGGCTCACCTTCACGCGTTGGAGGGCGCTCCACCCCCACCCTCTACCAAGCAGCTTTTCCCACTGTGAGCTCACGGGTTTGAATGAAATGGTCTGGTACTTCTTACCCCGGGCAAGGCTTTCTGATGTCCCGTCTCAAAATACTGCCCATGTGGGTTGTCCTTGCGACGGGCTGAAAACGTAGAGAATCCACCCCAAAGCCAAGGTCTAGAGTCTGAGTGTGGCCCCTGCTGTGAGAGGCTCAGCTGCACCCTTGGGTCCCTGCAATGAGAGCTCTTGGGCACCTGCAGCTTCCGCCTCACCTGGCCCTGCCCGCACTCCTGACCTCCTGGTGGACAGGGAGTCCTCAGCACCTGGAGTGGTGAGTGCAGGGGCTGCTCCCTGGCCCCGCCCTGCACTACCTGCAGACTCAGAGCCTGGGCTTCACAAAGCACCCTGAGGGGTGGCCTCCACGTGGAGTGCAGAGGCTCTGCTCTCGGTGACCCTAAGTCCCGGCCAGGCTGGCGGGGAGGTGACGGCGGTCACTGCCTCCCCTGCTGAGTGCAGGCCCTGAGTGCTCACTGTATACCCCAGCTCGGCTGTGTCCCCATGGAAATGGCCACCCTCGACCCTGGGGGCCCTGACAGGTGAGCCCCTTGGTCTTGCCTTTCCCAGGTGACGGTCAGGTCTCACCCAAGGCCACACAATCAGGTCCTACCTACCCAGAGTCCCTCGCACTGTTGACATGGTCTGTGCTGAACTGAGTGAAGTGGGCACCAAGGCCCTCTGTCTCTCCTCTCTCCAGCTGAGACTTCCTGGTAGGGAAAGGACTGGGAGGGGCAGAGGTGGGCACAGGAGTCCCAGAGAGAGTTGCTGGCATGCAGTTCTGGTTGCCCGAAGGCCCTGGGTCTTTGACAGGAGAGGGGACAGCTTGCTCACCTCTGCCTCCTGGCCTCGTCCTGTCAGCCGGGCAGTGTGCGAGTCTGCTGCCCTTGGCCTCACTCTGCCAGGGAGGACTTTGTGCACCTGGCAGGGCTGGGACTCAGGGCCTCCCAAGGCCAATTAGGGGTGACTCTGGGCCCTTGTCTGCACTGGGACTCCCAACTCCCTGGGCCTCTGGAAGCTGCTGTGCTGTGGCCAATCTGTGTCTGATCATTATTCCTTCCAAAAGCCACTGTGAACTCACATTCCCCAGGGGCCCCTGGAGTGGCTGCAGGGCCCAAAGCACACACATTTGGAGAGACCAGCAGCTCTCACTGGAGAGGGCTTAGCAGGGTGCAGGCAGCTGGGACCTCATGGACATCCACCGCCTCCCTGTGCTGCTCCAGCCCTGGCCTGTTGGGTGAGGATGGTGACTGGGCCAACTGTTCCACCTGACCCCTGATGCACCTGCCCGGGCGCTGACCACACACATCATCACCCCGTGTACAGTCGGGCAGTGTGAGGCACCCGCCTCTAGGTTTCCCTTCTGAATCTGTCCGTCTCTCTCTCCCTTTCCTATCAAAAATCAAACACACACATGCCTGGTGATCCCATCAGCTTGGAAGTGATAAGTACGGATGAAGCTCTTCTCTCTGAGCCCCTTAGGAGTTTGCTGTGTGCTCCCTGTGAGCCTGTACTCTGTGGGCTCTTGTCCATGTCTCCATAAGCCAGCCCAGATGGGCCTTAGCCGAGCTGGGTCTCCCTGAGCATGCATCCCACGTCTTCTTGCTCACATGTGGGTTGGATGACTCTACCACCTTCCTGTGTGTGGAAAATGACATTGCTCCCCTGCTCTCCCCACAGAGGCTGCTGCCTTGAGTTCTCGTCTGCCACTATCTTTAGGGTCATCCTCCCACAGTCTCAGGACACGGACACAACACAGCCAGGTCCTCTACCTCCATATAGGAATGATGGCTTTGGACCAACAGCAGACAGAATCCTCACTGACCCATGAGGCCGCCTCAGTACAGCCTTCACTCTGCATGCTTCTCCCAGCTTTCTGCAGAGCTGCCCACAGCGCCCTGCTCACAGCATCATGGCTCCCTCTCATCTTCCCGCTAAGCCTTTCCAGCCTTTTTTCAGTCAAGCAGTTCCAAGGTCTCCCCTGGATTTTCCAGTGGCGTCAATGGTAACAACCCCACACTGCACTGCGTTCCATTACTTCAGTTAAAACCCCAAGTGCAGCCGCTCAGTGAGGAAGATGGTTTCCTTATGCCTACAGTTTGGAGGTGCACAGTCCAAGGCTGGGTGGCCCCATTGGCTCAGCCATCTGGTGAGGCTGAAGGATGACCAATGTTATGGGCATATGGTGACCCAGGAAGCAGAGAGGCACAGGGAGCACCCGCCGCTTGCATCACCCTCTCACGAATGCCCCCAAGCCCTTAAAGTCCTCCTTGTGGGCCCAAGTCTCAGAGGCCATGATTAAAGCGAGTCTCCACTGTTGATCTATTAACCACTGATGTAAGAATTTGGAGTCTGAACATCTGTGTGGGTGTGGGGAGACAAATCCTGCCCAACTCATGACACCCCAGTATCACCAGCATAGAGAAGAATCCATGTTCGTATCGCTCAAGCCAGAAGGGACATCTGGAAAAAGCCCTGCTTCTGACCACATGAAAACTCTTGGCAAAGCAGAGATAGAGAAGGACTTCAACTCGATAACATCTGCAAATGACCTACAGGCAGCATCACAGTTAACGGTGAAAGACAATGTTTTCTACCCCAGACTGGGAACAGTCTGTCATCATTTTCTTTGACACAGTGCTGAAAGTTCCAGCCACTGCAATGAGTTAAGGAAAAAGAAGATCCTCATTCGTAAAGGAAAAGGTAACCTATGTCTCTATGAAATGACATGGTGGTCTGGACAGAGATATCCCAGCTGGAAACATGCACACAGAATGAAATTCACCAGGGTCTCAGGATGTAACATGGACATCACGGGACCCTATTCATACACACAGTAACTTGGATGGATTCCAATGGAATTCTCGATTGAAAAATGCCTCTCTCAAACTGTTACATGCTATATGATTCAATTCATAAACCATTCGTGGGGTCAATGGTGTAGTGTAGTGGGTTAAGCTACCACCTACAACACCAGCATCCTATATGGGTGCTGGGCCATGTCCCTGCTGCTCCACTTATGATCCAGCTCCCTGCTGATGGCCTTGGGACCCTGCACCCATATGTGAGACCTAGATGAAGCTCCTGGCTCCTGGTTTTGGCCTGGCTCAACCCTGCCATTGTGGCCATCTGGGGAATGTACCAACTGAGGCTCTCTCTCTCTCTCTCACTGTCTCTCCCTCTATCTGTGTAACTATTATTTTTATATAAATAAATCTAAAAATAATTCTTGAAGTAGTAAAAATCATAGAGATGAAGAAGAGCATAGTGGTTGTCACGAGTTAGTGGAGTTGAGAGGGAGGAAGATGGCTCTCGCTACAATAGGATATCCTTGGAACAGATGTGTTGTGTATCTTGACTGTCAAAGCTATAACAGAAACCACAAAATAAATGCATGTAAAACTGGTCATTACTGAATAAGATGTGTAGTTTTTAATAATGTCAATTTTCTGCTTGTGATAATGTCTTTCAGTTTTGTGATTTTACCACTGGTGGAAAATGTATGAAGAATGTATTGGACCTCTGTATATCCCTTCTCTCTGTGTGTGTGTGCAAAGTCTTTATTTATTCTATATTCAATATATCAGGGTAAATAACAAACCCATATGAACGACACAGAGACTCAGAAGTGTGGGAGATCCCTTCAGGTTGGAAGTGATTGAGGGAGAAAATAAAAGAGGAAGCATTTGAGGTGAGTCTTCATTTTCATTGGTCAATGTACTTACATGCTTTGTATCGAGCACACAGCTGGGACTCTATGGGAGCAATGTGAGAGTTGGTGCGTGTGCAGTGTGTAATGCTCACATCAGGGTAAGTCAGCACGCCCAGCTCCTCCAGCATTGATCATTCCTTTGTGAGGAGAACCTTCGAACCCCTCCCTTCCAGTCCTCCATAAACCATGTACTACACTGCTGTAAGCTGAGGTCTGGTGTTCTGTAGAACGCTAGAGCTCAGGACCGCGTCTCAAAGCTCCCTCTACCCACCCTCACCCTTCCTATCCTCAGGATCGCCTCTCTACTCTTTACTTCCACGAAATCAATTTGTTTGGTTTCCAGAAGTAAGTGAGAACATGCAGAATTTGTCTTCCTGTGGTTCATCTCACTTAACGTTATGCCCTGTGGTTCCATCCATGTCTCCCTAGCATTCTTTCTTTCATGGATGAACAGCACCCCGATGTGTATATCTGCCCCTTCCCGTTAGGCATTCATTCACTGGCGAGCACCTCAGTGGATTCCACACAGTACTGGTCATTGTCAGCCGTGCTGTAGCGAACACGGGAGTCTGGGTATCTCTCTGAAGGGTCAACTTCATGTTTTTGGATATACTATATCCGCCTGTTTCCTGTTGCTGTAGTGAAATACCCGAGGACAGGTAACTTCATAAAGAAAAGAGGTCAATTAGCCCACAGTGGGTGTGGCTGGCATCAGCTCAGCTTGGGTGAGGGCCTCATGACAGCTGATGTCATGGTGGGGGCACCTTGAGAGGGGGAGAGCCCAGACCAAAGCCAAAGAGACTGGGGCCCCACAATCCCTTTCAAGAGCACACATGTCTGTTTATATATGCTCCACACGTTACACACATGTATGTAACAAGAGTGAGGTAGAGAGCACAGTACTACCACAGAGAGAACGAGTCAGCTCAGACTGCTAAGACTGCGTGGTTTAAAATCCAGCAACGTGGCACACCACACCAACAGAGTGGAGGCACAACCCGTGACTCCTGATTCAGGAAGATTTCATAAATTCAACACCACTTCAAGATAAAGGCTCGCAACACACTGGGAATAGAAGGCAATGACGTCAGCTTAGGAAAGGCCGTACATGAAAAACACAACTGACATCATTCTACACGGTGAGAAGGTTATACAACATTTTCCTCCAGGATCAAGAACAAAGTAAGGATGCCTGACCTCACCGCTTCTATTCCTCTGGGCAGCTGAAGTCCTGGCTGCCACCACCAGGCCAGAAACGAAGCCAGGGTGGTGCTAGCTGGAAAAGAAGGCGCCAAACCTCCCGGGTGCAGCTGACATCACCCTATTGTCAGGAGAATGGACGACGGACTCATAACCGAGACAGCAGCGTGAACTGAGGTGCTCCTGAGAACCCCTGTAGAGGGGCCCCTCACACCACGCCGTCTTGGGGTCTTCCTCGGAACAAAACATCCTGCTTCCCTGTGCCCCAAGCCTGAGAACACCTGCCTTGGATGGTGCCCGCAACTGCAAAACCTGCAAGACACTGTTGTCAGCTGGAAGCCATGCGGCCGTAAACCCCAGAACCGGTGGGGGCACCCCGAACCCTGTCACTGCTGCGGCCCCGCGAGGCACAGCCCTCCTCTGTGACATCAACCTTTCTGTCCCCCTCCCACCCCCCCTCCCCCGATGAAGTCGAACTCTGCCAATAAATGACTGCTAACCAATCTTGGTTTTTGGCTGGCGCCCTGGCTCACTGGGCTAATCCTCCGCCTACGGCGCCGGCACACCGGGTTCTAGCCCTGGTCGGGGCGCTGGATTCCCATGTGCCATTGCCTGTTGAACATCTGCCACACATTCAAAATTCTAAACATTCCATGAAAAACCGTTAGGACTGATGTGCTAACTTAGACAAGTATCAGGTATCAGGATACAAAGTAGGCACAGAAAAAACACTACATTATCACATGAATGATGAATGATGCCAGAATTAAGACATCAGTGCCATTTACACGAATATCAAAAAGGGCAAGATTCTTCAGCAATCTCCTAACCAAGAGAAAAGACGTGGACACCAAGAGCTGCCTATCATTACACGAATGAAAGGTGTCCCGTGCTCGGGGGCGCGTAAGCCGTCACCACCACCCAAGGCGGTGTGCGAATCTGCGGTGCCCCCGAATCCCCAGTGAAAGACAAGGAAGCCCGCCCTAAAATTCACAGGGAATTTCAAAGGAACCCCAAGTAGCCGAAATAATCGTGGGAAAGAAGTACAAGTGGAAGCCTCATACTTCGCCTTAAAACACGATACGGCACCGGCGTCAGGCGAGACGCCAGCCCAATTAACGCCGCGAATCGGAACAACCGTCCCAGGTGCGGTCGGAACAAGACCACTCAGACGACGCCCGCCGTGGGCTGGAGGAAGCGGGTCTGCGCACGCTCGCCCTCACCGTGCGCCTCGGGGGCCTCGGGGCCAGCACAGGGCGCCTCGGTGAGGTCGAGACCACGCCGAGCTCCTCCTCCGCGGATCCCTCAGATGAAAGCCCTCATCAGTGCTGGCGACGGTGGGCACGCACACCGGAAGTGCAGGGGGTGGGCACCGGAAGCGAGTGCCCCGGCGGGACCCCTGACCCTGACAGGATCCCTCAGATGGAAGCTGGCGACAGTGGGCACGCGACACCGGAAGTGCAGGGGGTGGGCACCGGAAGCGAGCGCCCCGGCGGGACCCCTCACAGGGGCCCTCAGGCGGAAGCCATTGTTAATACTGGCGACGGTGGGCACGCACACCGGAAGTGCAGGGGGTGGGCACCGGAAGCGAGCTCCCCGGCGGGACCCCTGACAGGGGCCCTCCGCCGGAAGCCCTCGTCGGTGGAGGCGACGGTGGGCACGCACACCAGACAAGAGTGCCCGCGGGCACTGGAAGGGAGCACATGGGGGTGGGCACCGGAAGTGAGTGCCCCGGCGGGACCCCCGACCCTGACAGGATCCCTCAGACGGAAGCCATTGTTAATGCTGGCGACGGTGGGCACACACACCGGAAGTGAGCCCATAGGGGTGGGCACCGGAAGCGAGCGCCCCGGCGGGACCCCTCAGGATGGACTCATCAGTGCTGGCGACAGTGGGCACACACACCGGAAGTGCTGGCGACGGTAGGCACGTACACCGGAAGTGAGCCCATGGGGGTGGGCACCGGAAGTGAGCGCGCCGGCGGGAACCCCTGACAGGATCCCTCAGATGGAAGCCCTCCTCGGCGACTGGGCGACTGGGGGCAAGCACACCGGAAGTGAGCGCGCGGCTCCGCCCCCGACAGGCTCCCTTCTCCACAGTGGAGGGAGCTGCGACAAGAGAGGCTGGGGGAGCGGCGCCGCCCTGACTGCAGGTGAGCGCGGGCGCCACAGAGCTGGTGGAAGCCCTCAAAGATGCAAATGGCCGCCGGACAGGAAGCCGGCCCAGGTCCCGGCCTGGGCGCCCTCGCTGCGACCCAGGCGCGCGTGGCGAGTTCCACACAGCCGTGTGTGGTGCCCACGGCGGGACACGGCCTCGGGGAGCAGGAGCCCTGCCATGACGGGACCGTGCACACGCCACGCCAGCCCGCGGGCCAGGAGAGGCGCAGCTCGGCCACCACCGGTGTCCAGGGGCTGGGCCGAGGGTGGGCGTGTCTGTGTCAGTACTGACAGAGAGCTGGGGCCATGGTGGGCGTGGCCGTGTCACTACTGACGGAGGGCTGGGGCGGAGGGTGGGCGTGGCCGTGTCACTACTGACGGGCTGGGGCGGAGGGTGGGTGTGGCTGTGTCAGTACTAGCATGCATGGCTGCATCTTGGCTTTCCATGCTGCACGTGGATAAGCTTAGCCATTCCAGGCAGTGCGCTAAAAACGGTGAAGATGTGCCGACACAGCCCTCAACCAGCTCATCATGTTTGCCATCTGCGGCTTCATCCTTGCTGGTGCCATGTTAGCGATCCTCATCTCCTACGGCACATGTCGTATTTTTTTTGCACAAGTAAAAGTAAAATAGTTCTCAAGCATTGAATCAATAAAAAGCCAACAAGATGGCCCCTTGAATGTTAGGAAGTCTTTGCTTCACCTCATCCACTGCTAGACCTATGTCGGAAACCAAAGATGGAGTCAATCAGAATTTCCCGGGGTACGAGGCGACAGCACAGACACCACTTCTGAACCGTAATGTGCCCCAAATCTGAAATGTAGATAAAGCAAAAGGAAAATAATGTGTAGCTTTTGAGAGCTTTTTTTTTTTTTTTTGCCTGTTTCCTCCAGATTCTTGGAGAATCGTGTAGTGTAAGAATAATGATCTTATCCTGAGGGCTCTTAACACATTCTTGTTTGTACATTAAATTCTACAGCCTGAAGGAAAATCTACACTTGAGCAAGGAAAAATGTTTCCAGCTTCATATTATGATAAACAAGGCAGACATCTTTTTCCTACTGAAAACACAGGGAATGACAGAAAATATGAATATGAGAGAAAATTTGAAAAGAGGGAAAGGGAAAAGAACATGGCTAAACACCAGGGGATGTCTTTGGTGGAGCACAAAACCGAGGAACTACTAAAAAAAAAGAGAAGACGAGGAGGAGAGAGGAAAAAAGGAGGACTTGGATATCAGATGAAGTGAGTGGCACACGAAGCAGATGGGACGTTGGGGGATTTTCCAGCACATGAGTGGGGTAGCAGTGCTCAGAGGGCCTATCAGTCCCCTCCACGCCAGAGTGGGTGTGTCTCAGGCAGAAGGAAGAGGCGTGGTGCTGCCCTGCGGGAGGGTTCAGCATCACAGACGGACGGGGAGAGGAGGAAGCAGCCATGCTGGGCCATGGAGGAGGAGGAGGGGTCTCCCTGAGTCTCTAGGATTAGCTGTGGGGACAGCAGGATGCAGTAAAGAAGGCTCTGGGCCCATCCTCCCAAGGTTCATGTCCTGAGATGCTCAGGGGCTTCCATGAGATTCAGTGCATCTGAACCACGCACTGTCACGGAGAGAGGTCAACACTGGCTCCCATCCTCCACTTCAGGACAAGCTGCTCCTAGCTCTGCCCCTTGCTGGTGCACTAAGTGACTTGAGTCTCGCTCCAGCTGTGGACCCTCAGATTCCTGAGGGCAAAGAACCTGCCTGATTCCTCTTTGCCCCTGACAAGTAGTATATGTCTGGTCCATAACATGATTTCAAGAATGGCTGGATGAGTGGTTGAAAATGGATGAATGAGAGGATAAAAGAATGAATGATTCAGACCACACCAAGTGACTACCCCTGTCTTCCCTTCCAGCCCCCTGGGCTCTGTCTGTCACAGCCACTGTCTCACGTGGCTGTGCATCTCTGTCCCAGCCTCCCCAGGGCTTTCTTCACATCCTGGTTCCGCAGACTATAGATGAGGGGGTTGAGCATCGGGATGACCAGGGTGTAGAAGACAGACACCACCTTCGCCTGCTCCACGGACCCCACACCTCCTGGCTGGCCATAAATAACAAAACCAGTCCCGTAGAACAGGGACACAGCCGTCAGGTGGGAGCCGCAGGTGGAGAAGACCTTGTGTCGCCCGGATCCAGAGCGCATCCTGAGGATGGTCACCACGATGTAGCCGTAGGAGATGAGGATCGCTAACATGGCACCAGCAAGGATGAAGCCGCAGATGGCAAACATGATGAGCTGGTTGAGGGCTGTGTCGGCACAGGCCAGCTGCAGCAGTGGGGGCACATCACAGAAGAAGTGGTCGATGCGGGTGGAGCCGCAGAAGGGCAGCTGGAAGGTGAGGCTGGTCTCCACCAGGGAGTTGAGGCAGCCCCCACCGTAGGTACCCAGTACCAGGCGGGCACAGGCCGAGGGGCTCATGGTTACTGGGTAGCGCAGGGGGCTGCAGATGGCCATGAACCGGTCATAGGCCATCACGGCCAGGAGCAAAGCCTCAGTGGTACCAAGAAATGAGAAGAAGAAGAGTTGAGTGGCACAGCCGGCGAACGTGATGACCTTGGAGGAGGAGAACATGGTGGCCAGGGCGTTGGGGGCGATGGCCGAGGAGTAGCACAGGTCCAGAAAGGACAGGTTCTTGAGGAAGAAGTACATGGGGGAGTGCAGTCGGGCATCCAGGCTGATGACCACGATCATGGTGAGGTTGCCCAGGACGCTCACCACGTACAGGGCCAGGAACACAGCAGAGAGCAGGGCCTGGATCTTCACACCTCCCCCAAACCCCTCTAGCACAAATGGCCCCCAGGATGCCGCTGAGAGGGTTGCATTTCTGTGAATGGGCATGGCCCTGACTGGGGCAGGGGGCAAAGTGGGTGGTGGTGGTGGTGAGAAGAGCAGGCCACGGTTACTCGGCTCAGGGAGCTGGTGCCACGCTGTCCACTGACTTGAGGGGCCGCCAACTGCCCACTGCTCCTTCCATGGACTCAGCCTTGGCCTGGAGAAGGAAACTGACCCTGACTCACTGGATCCATGGACGTGGTGGGGCAGACTCTGCACGGGGGCTCTCGGGGGCTCTGGGGAGGCAGCAGTGAGTGACTTGGTGAGGGCAGCCTCCCCGCCTCCCCGTCCTGCTGCTCAGACACCTGCTCTCCTGCCCCAGGGCTGCTCCTGGGCTGGGCCATTTGCACACCTTGTTCCTGGCCTCATCCCTCCCTTCCTCCCTGTCTCACACACAGCAGTGCCAGCCCTGCCCAGGCTGAGGCAGGTGGGGCTGACTCTGTCTCTCCCCTGCAGGACCCTGGTCACCCTGGCTTCACCTGCCCCAGCCTGACCACAGGAGCATCAGTCATCCCAGCCCCCTTAGCTGAGCATGGTGCTCAGAAGCCGCCTTCATGTGTGGAGGGTATGGGAGGTGCCAGCCCAGCCACTCTCGTCTGAGAATCAACCAGATAGGGGTCAGGGGATGGTCAGGAGGTGGCTGTGCCCTCTCGTTGTGTCTGCCTCGTGGCTCTATCTGCCTCCTCCCCAGACCCACCCGCTCCCCTCCAGGGTTTGCTGTGCTTTATGAGATAGTAGCCACTCAGCTCTGCAAGGCCCGTCTCTCTGAATCTCCCTGGACGTGTGCAGTCCTGGGAGCAGGATGGACACTATCTGCAGAGAGCCAGAAGCATCCCGCGTGTGTCCCCAAGGTCATGGGGACATGAGTCAGGCTTGGCCAGAGGGACACGGGGCATCACGGGAGGTGTGATCCAATTCCAGAGCTGAGCCCACGTTCCTGGAGGTTAGCTCAGCCATCGCTGCAGCTGCATTCAGTGAGTGAGCTGAGAATGGAGGCAACACTGGTGGGTGAGTGGGTGATGTGCAGGAGGCTCTGTCCCCAGCCCCTCAGCCCTCTCCCTAACTGGGTTGGTGACATCCCGGATGCCCACATAGCAGTGAGCACCAGGGAGGGGGTGCATTGTATGATGTCCTCTCCTGGGGGTACTGTGATACCCACCCTGGAAGGGCAGCAGAGGGGACAGATAGAGCTGCAGGGCCCAGGCAGGGGCCCTGGGAGCAAGGGACTGGGGTTGGGGAAAGGCTACACTGCACACCCTGGACAGCAGCTTCAGTAATCTCTGGCCACAACTGCTTGCCCTGGGCCACCATTCCTGGCTCAGGCACACAGGAGGGGCTTCTTACTATAGTGACCTTCCACATCCCACTGCAGGGTCACCAATTCCACTCCTACCCGCAGAGTTCTTAGCTTTGTGACTCTGGGGCTCTCTCCCGGGCCAGGGGTTCCCCTCAGGGTCCCCTGGCCGTCCCCACCCTGACTACCTGGGTGCCTGTGTCAGCCCCCGAGAAGTTGCTGGCATCTACACTGGCAGAGCCAGACTCACTGTGTTCTTGGGCACAAGAGCACTCTGCCTCCTGCAGGGGCACAGGAGGGCGGATGGTGGTGGGGCGGTGGGATGGGGGAAGCTTTTACCTGGCCTGAGCAACCCTCTCTGGGTGACACAGGTGTCCTCTGTGGTGACTCCATTCCTGGAGCGTGGCCTGCAGCTTGCTAGAAGGTAGTATCACGCTGACCCCACTAACACCAAATCTATACATGGTGCCTGCTTATTGCCATTCACACTGGGACCCAGGGCTCCAGCTCTGAGCCCTGTGCTGGCTGTGCCATGCCTGGCTCAGACACCTGCTCTGTCTCCAGTTGTCATCCTGAGCTCGGCTCCCTGAAGCCTGTGCCCTCCAGCGTCTCCTGTGCTCTGCTCTGCACTGTATACAGTGAAGTGGGTGCCGAGGACCCCTGCTCATCCCCTGTTCAGCCCTGGCTTCCGGAGCAGGGCAGGAGACTGGGAGGGGGCAGAGGTGGGCACCTCACGTAACAAGAGTCACCAGGTATACAGTTGTGGCTGCAGTGAGCTCCTGGGTCTTTGGTGGGAGAGGGGGAGGACGTGCTTACTCACCTCTGCCTCCTGGCCTTGTCCTGTCAGCTGGGCTGCATGTGAGACCACTGCCCTTGGACTTACTCTGCTAGGGAAGGCTTTGTGCATCTGGCAGAGCTGGGCCTTGGGGCCTCCAGTGGCCAATTAGGTGGGGCTGTGGGGCTGTGGGCCTGTGCTGTGTGCTGGGACTCCAGTTCCCCTTGGGCGCCCTGCCCTACCCTCATCCAACTCCCCCTCACCTGTGAGGCTGGGACCAAGGCCCAGGAGTTCCTCAGGCTCTGAGGGATGAAAAGGAGATGTGAAGAAAATCACAAGCCAGACTTAGTGGGCCTCAGGGCACTGTCCCCGCAGGCAAGTGTGAGCCGCAGGTGCAAGGTCCTCTCATGGACCACCTGCTTCTGCCCCATCCCCACCTTTGTGGTTGAGAAAGTGACCTGATAGGAAACGTTCCTGCCTCTGCCTCTGTGGACCCCTCTGCTCCACAACAGACCTCGGGCACAACCCCTCTCATGGCAACAGAGCCCCCAGTCACATGAGGCCACCTCGCATTTCCTTTGCACAGGTTTTTATTGGCTGTGAACACACTTACAGCTCTGTACTTTTTAAAAATGAGCACCTGTTTGAAGACAGTGGAGCAGGAGGGAGGACTTGCACCTTTGGCCCTCTGGACCTGAGCCCTGGGAGCAGTGGGCTCAGCTGTAGATGAGCTTTCCTTTTGTGCTTTCTGAAAAGTGCATAACAATGTAAGGTCCGCAGCTCAGTGCCACTCAGCTCCATACCACGCACAGCTCAGGGTCTCTTCCCTTGCAAGGGTCATCACACTTTATTTACATACAGGGATGGACCTCACAGCTGTTTCTCCCAACCCTAAACAATACTGCAGAGTGTCCACATGTCACCCGATGTTCCCGTAGGCCAGCAGCTGGTTTTCATGGTGATTCCCTGTTGCCCTCATATAATTGGTACCTGTGACTGTGCATTTGTCTCCACTCACCAGGATATAAGAGTACCGATCTCCATGTGTTGACCCTAGTGTGTGATGGTTAATTCTGTATGTGACCTCCACTGAGTCACAGGGTGCTGGGCTCTGCAACAGCATCATGATGGGTTGAAATGTGTGCGAATGAGTTTAAAATTCAAATCCACACCCTGGTGGAGTTGATGGCTTTCTCTGTGTGTGAGGGCTTCACGTGACCAGCCGATCTCTGGTTCTCCCTGCATAAGAGTGAGCTCTTCCTGATGACTGCCTTGGAGCTGGGACCTTGAGCTTGGTTTTCCATGTGTCCACTTGCTTGTTTTCCTGCCTTTGAATGTGAGCAGGAACCTCAGCTCCCCAGGTCTCCAGCCTATGGGTGCTCCCAGGGCTCCAGCTGGTTGACAGCAGATCTCAGACCTGTCAGCCTCCTCATTCACTTCCCCCGTTCCTGGTAACCAGCATCTGAGCACACAGACACACCAGAGGACAGATGTATGACTCTCAGGCCTTAGGACATGGGTGTCACTGTTAGGAGCATGCTTCTCAGTGGGCTGCCCATTTCCTGAAAGCTGCTGGCCACCTGTGTCTCTGGCTCTGCAGCCTGCTCCCCCACACTCACAGTCCCCATTTGATAGTGATGTAGGCGTGCCTGGAGCCATGACCCAAGCCAGACAGGCCTGGTGTAGACCAGAGCCCAGGCACAATAGCTCCATACTGATGGGGTCAGAGACCTTGCAGAGCTGTGTTCCCACCATGGTGCAGAACTCTCCCCACTGATTTTAATTTAGGCTTTGAAAATCCTACCTGGCCTCATTATGTACAGGTTATAGACTTCAGCTTGGGTGCAGTTCCCTGCTGGGCAGGGAACGGTTTTTGTACAAGGTCCAGTCTTGTCCCTGATTTTCTACTTCTGCTTTACAATATCTCACTTTCCCCTTGGATTTTTGTGCTTCCTCTTGTTGAGTATTAGGAGCTCTTTACATGCAATAGACCCAGGATTTCTTATGTGTGCTGCGAGCACCTTTTCCAGTTTGCTGCTGACCTTGGTCTTGTCTCCAGGACTCTCATATGAATGTCCACAGGCACATCCTGCTCTCTCCTTGAGAACGTTGGGGTTTCTCCTGGGCAGACCGTGCACTTGACCACACCCAACATGAACAAGCACACCCACCCACCCTAGAGCCTCTCTGAAATCCTCTACTCAGACTTCTGGGGGGTTTACTCTTTCAACAAATCACTGACACAGCTGGAGTTTATATTGTCTGTATTATGAAGTGGGTGTTAATTTTTTCCTGAGCAGAAAGCCATATTTTTTGACTAATTTTCCTTCTTCATAGTTACTTTATTTTGACTTAATACAGAAAATTACAATGAAAAATTCAATGATGCAAACTATCATTTAACTTTAAAATAATAGAAATAAATAACAGAAGATGTTCCAAGATGGCAGAGTAGGGAGGGAGCTTACTGCTGTAGTCTAGGAGAAGATAGTTTTAAAAAAGAATAGAGAGAGTGCAGTCTCAAGGAAGAGTTAGGGATAAAATGGCATAGGAAATGCTACACAATTAGAGGGACACAGTGGACCTATGTGGAGGGCGAGAGTGCCCACAGCTCGGGACTCCAGCAGCCAAGAGCCTATGCGCCAGAGAGTGAGGTGACACCAGACTGCAGCAGCCCAAGCCATTGGTGACAAAGCTGCAGGAAGAGACTAGAGGGAACCCAGCTTGGATCCCCATAGGGGGTAGTGTACCTGCCAAACTAGAGGAGGAAAAAAAAGGAGGGACACATTTCTCTCTTCCTGATCACCGTACAATGGCATCCTGTAACAGCTGATAGAGCGCGCACCATTTTGGACATACATAACAGCTGCACCAGCTTGTATCTGTACCCAGCTGCTAGCCAAATAGAGACTCCTGGCTCTGGTGAGGGGAACTAACGGGGCTGGGTGCTCATGACTGTGGGAGGTTTATGTGCCAGGACTATGAGAAAAACTGAGGCTATGTGGT
The DNA here is from genome assembly GCF_964237555.1 of Oryctolagus cuniculus. Lineage (NCBI taxonomy): Eukaryota > Metazoa > Chordata > Mammalia > Lagomorpha > Leporidae > Oryctolagus > Oryctolagus cuniculus. Next base: position 1,090,295 of record NC_091434.1, read on the forward strand.
AGGACTCACAATGTGGCTGGGACTTTGGGCAGTCACTGTGGGAGGCTCGAGGATTCCTGGTTACCTGGTGAGGGACATAGCTGGGGAATCTGAGCTTATACTGAGGACTGCACAAATCCTTTGTGTGGACCTTGTGGCAGGGTGGACGACTATTAAATCCACTGAGGCTAGTGTTCAGGCACTGCTCTTCTTTGAGGAGAGGAGCTCAACTGGGCAGAATAAACCTCTTTTCTGATAAAAGAAAAAACAAAAGAGAGATTTACCATTCCTAACCTAGGTATATCACCTTACACACACCCTTCACCCTGGAGAACTGAACAGAGCTCCCTGGCCACACCCACCACACGCTGCTAGATATTCACTGAAAGAAGACACTCCACTTATCTACAGAGTCATAGTACAAAGATAAAAGCCAGCCACCACAGCAGAAAAAAAAAGAAGAAACCAGTGAGTATCTCCACAAATGACAAATAACAAATGAACCAATTCAAGAAACAAGAATAAAACAACAAGATGCCCCCAAAAGAACATGACACTTCAGTACGAGATTGTGAAGATGATGAGATTGATAAAATGCCAGAAATGGAATTCAAAAAACTGATCATAAGATTACATAGAAGTAATCAGAAGCAAATGCACGAACTACTGAAATCCGTACATTACATGAAATAAAATTTCTCTCACAAAATTGTGATCCTGAAGAAAAATAAAAATGAATATTTCAATAGAACAAATAAAAATGCAGTGGAAAGCCTTAACAATAGAATTAGTGATGCAGAAGAAAGAATATCCAACATAGAAGACAAAGCCCAGGAATTTATACAGTCATGCCAAGCTCAAGAAGAGAAAATTAGGCTGGCACTGCGGCTCAATGGGCTAATCTTCCACTTGCGGCACTGGCACACTGGGTTCTAGTCCCTGTCAGGGTGCCAGATTCTGTCCCACTTGCTCCTCTTCCAATCCAGCTCTCTGCTGTGGCCCGGGAAGGCAGTGGAGGATGGCCCAAGTGCTTGGGCCCTGCACCTGCATGGGAGACCAGGAGAAACACCTGGCTCCTGGCTATGGATCAGCACAGTGTGCTGGCTGCAGCGGCCATTGGGGGTTGAACCAACGGAAAAAGGAAGACCTTTCTCTCTGTCTCTCTCACTGTCTGCTCTGCCTGTCAAAAAAAATTAAAAAAAAAGAAAATTAGAAAAAAAAACACTGTTGGGAATCTACAGGACACTATCAAGTGACCCACCAAATGGGTTCTAGGAATTCCTGAAGCCATGGAAAGAGAGAAGGGATTAGAAGGCCTTTTTAGTGAAATAATAAGAGAAAGCCTCCCTGATTTGGAGAAAAAAAGGGTCATCCAAGTACAGGAAGCACATAGAACTAATATACATGACCAGAAAAGATCTTCACCACAACACATTGTAATCAAACTCTCCACAGTGAAACATAAAGAATATATTTTAAAATATGCATGAGAGAAATGCCAGATTACCTTCAGAGGATCTCCAATAAGACTCACAGTGAACTTTTCATCAGAAACCCTATAGGCTAGGAAAGAATGGTGGGCTACAGTCCAAGTCTCAAGAGAAAATAACTGTTAACCCAGAATACCCTGCAAAGCTCTCATTTATGAATGAATATGAAATAAAGACTTCCACAACAAACAGAAATTTAAAAAATTTGTCACCACCCATCCAGCCCTACAAAAGATGCTTAAGGATGTGCTGCACACAGAAACATGGCCATCACCATGAGAGAAGCTAAAGGGAGAAAATCTCCACTAAAAATTCAAAGGAAATTAAAAATGAAAAATAGGATATTTTTGGAAAAATGGCAGGGCAAAGTCATTATTTATAAATAGTCACCTTGAATGTAAACAGCCTCGACTCTCCAGCTAAAAGACACAGACAGGCTAAATGGATTAAAAAATAAAACCCATTTATTTGCTGCCTACAAGAAACACATCTCAGCAACGAAGTGCATGCAGACTGGAAGTGAAAATATGGAAAAAAATACTCCATGCCAACGGAAGCCATAAAAGAGCTGGTATAGCCATCTTAATATCAGACAAAATAGACTTTAACACAAAAATTGTTAAAAGAGAAAAAGAAGGGCACTATGCAATGATTAAGGGATCAATTCAACAGGAAGATGTAACTATTATAAATGCATATGCACCTAATTACAGGGCACCAGGCTATTTAAAAGAACCATTAAGGGATCTAAAGGGAGACATAGACTCCAATACAACAGCACAGGGGATGTCAGTCCCCCAATTTCAACAATGGACTGATCAGCCAGACAGAAAATCAGCAAGGAAATGGCAGAGTTAATGGACACCATAGACAAAATGGACATGACTTATCTACATAACTTTTCAACATACGTTTGCAGAATACAATTCTTCTCAGCAGTGCATGGAACTTTCTCTGGGAGTGACCACACACTAGGCCATAAAGCAAGTCTCAGCAAATTAAAAAAAAAATCAAAATTATATCATGTATCTTCTCAGACCACAATGGAATGAAGCTGGAAATCAGCAACTCAGGAATCAATAGAGCATATGCATGGAGACTGAACAACATGCTCTTGAATGAACAGTGTGTCATAGAAGAAATCAAAAGAGAAATCAAAACTTTATGGAAACAAATGAAGACAATAGTACAACATATCAAAATCTGTGGGATACAGCAAAAGCAGTGTGAAGAGGAAAGTTTACAGCAATAGGTGCCTACATCAAGAAATTGGAAAAGAACCACATAAATAAGCTATCAGTACATCTCAGGGATCTCGAAAAAACAACAGCAAACCAAACCCAAAACTAGTAAGAGAAAAGAAATAATTAAAATTAGAGAAGAAATCAACAAAATTGAATCCAAGAAAACAATACAAAAGATCAGCAGAACCAAGGGCTAGTTTTTGAAAAAATAAGCAAAATAGACACACCTTTGCCCCAATTAACCCTAAAAAAGGAAAGAAAAGACTGAAATCAATAAAATTAGAGATGAAAAAGGGAATGTGACAACAGACACCATAGAAATAAAAAGAATCATCAGAAACTACTACAAAGAGTTGTATGCCAACAAACAGAAAACTAGAAGAAATGAATAGATTCCAGGACACACACAACCTACCAAAATTGAGCCATGAAGACATAGAAAACCTAAACAGAAATATAGCCAAGACAGATATTGCGTCAGTAATAAAGACCCTCGCAACAAAGAAAAGCCCAGGACTGGATGGCTTCACTGCTGAATTCTACCAGACATTTAAAGAAGAAGTAACTGCAATTTTCAAGTTATTCAAAATAATGGAAAGGGAGGGAATCCTCCCAAGTTCTTTCTATGAATCCAGCATCACCTTAATTCCTAAACCTGAAACAGATGCAACAGAGAAAGAGAATTACAGACCAAGTTGCCTATGAACATGGACACAAAAATCCTCAACAAAATTCTAGCCAATAGAATCCAACAAAATGTCAGAAAGATCATCCACCCAAAGTGAGATTTATCCCTGGTATGCATGGATGGTTCAACATTAGCTAGTCAATCAATGTGATACACCACATTAATAAGCTGCCGAACAAAAACCATATGATTATCCAGTAGATGCAGGGAAAGCTTTTGATAAAATAGCACCCTTTCATGATGAGAACTCTAAGCAACTTGGATATAGAAGGAACATTCCTCAACATAATCAAGGTAATTTATGATAAACCCATGGCCAGTGTCCAATTGAATGGGAAAAAGTTGGAAGCATTCCCATGGAGAACTGGGACCAGACAAGAGTGCCTACTCTCACCATTGCTCTCCAGTATAGTCCTGGAAGTTTTAGGCAGAGCCATTAGGCAAGAAAAAGGAATCAAAGGGATACAAATTGGGAAGGAGGAAGTCAAACTATCCCTTTTTGCAGATGACATGATTCTATGTATAGGGGATCCCAAAGACTCCACATTAAGAGTATTGGAACTCAAAGAAGAGTTTGGTAAAGTAGCAGAGTATAAAACCAATACACAAAAATCAACAGCCTTTGAATACACAGACAATGCCATGGCTGAGAAAGAACTTCTAAGATTAATCCCAGTCACGATAGCTACAAAAGAAATCGGATACCTTGGAATAAATTTGACCAAGGACGTCAAAGATCTCTATGATTAGAAACACAACATTAAAGAGAGAAATAGAAGAAGATACAAAAAGATGGAAAAACCTTCCATGTTCATAGATTGGAAATATCAACATCATCCAAATGTCCATTCTTCCAAAAGCAATTTACAGATTCAACGCAATACCAATCAAAATACCAAAGACATTCTTCTCAGATCTAGAAAAAATGATGCTGAAATTCACATGGAAACACAGGAGACTTCAAATAGCTAAAGCAATCTTATATAACAAAAACGAAGCTGAAGGCACCACAACACCTGATTTCAAGACATACTACAGTGAGTTTATAATCAAGGCAGCCTGGCAGTGGTACAAAAACAGATGGATAGACCAGTGGAACAGAAAAGAAACACCAGAAATCAATCCAGGCATCTACAACCAGCTTATATTTGACCAAGGGGCTAAAACTAATCCCTGCAGCATGGACAGTCTCTTCACCAAATGGTGCTGGGAAAACTGGATTTCTACATGCAGAAATATGAAGCAAGACCCCTATCTTACACCTTACACAAAAGTCCACTCTGTCACTCCCTTGCCTGCAAAGGAACAACGCTTCTCGCAGATTATCGGTCTTCCATAGACTTTTATTAAGAAAAACAGCGATGGGGACGGGGAAAAGAGAAAGAAGAAAAAGCCCCTACTTCCCGCAGCACCCAGCTTATATAGCGCTAACAGCCAATCACAGGCAAGCTAAAGTCCATGTGTGAAGCACTCCAATCAGCTTCTTGTCCACGTGGCGTGCATGCATTCCTCGGCCAATCAGCTGAAGTATCACGCGGCAGGCAGCCCGGGCACAGTCCTCAGCACCATCTTGTTTACAGCACTCGCAGTTTCACTTCCTCCTGGCGCCATCTTGTGGGGTCGGCGTCCCAATCCCCACAGCTCCCCCTTTTTTGTGTATTAAAGAAGCTATGGTATGGAAGCATGCCTGTCTTAGGTGCCCCACGGCGCATACACTGCTTACCCGTCATCAAGGATACAGGAAGCTTGTCCTGCCCTCTGTCTTAGATTGCTAGAGCTGCCCGCAGGTGCTTACCCGTCATTGACTACTGTTCCAACATGCTAAGCCATACTTCCTTATGGGGGTCAGCCAGCACGGTGGCTAGTATGGCATGCCGGATTATCATGTTAGTGCGCTGTTGATGGAGTGCTAGAACTCTGACCCATCTGACAAGAAACGTGAGCCCCGGCACCACCGCGATGAACAAGAAACCAATAGCAACCCATTCTTTAACAGAAGACCAGGTGGAGGAAATCCATCTGCCAATAACAGAGAAAGGTGACCACACCTCAACTTGTGCTCTAGTTTGGTTAAGCACCCAGATACTGGCACACAATTGCCGCAGTGGAGACGTAAAGTTGCTGTTCCAGGTGTTATTGATCATGTTGCCCAACTGCTGTGACAAATTGGCATGTTTGGAGTGCTTTTCATAAGGAAAGGGTAACACACAGACGGCAACAGGCTGAACCAGACAAGGGGCGCCTGTAACAGATGCCAAGAGATCTATTTGCTGCTGGAGCACATCTACGCTTTGGTTAACTAATAGGATACCTGTTCGGAGACTGTCGTCCAATTGCTCCTGTTGATGTAAAGCCATAGCTGTCTGTGCCGAAATACTGTTAATGTGCTGAATTGAGCTGACCTGGGTAACCGCCAAGGTGACTGCGGCTGCGCTTGCCACCACAGCCGCTGTAATGGCAGTCACTAGGGCGACGGTAATGCCAAAGTCTCTACGACTTTGCAGGATCACTGCGAAATCCTTAGGTCCTGCCTTGACCGGGACTGGAATCCAGGTGGGGATGCGCATGAGCACTCCCACCGAAGTACCATTCCAGCATTGGGCAAGATGCCCCGAGGAGCAGGTGTTATTTGCTCCCTTAGTGCAGACGTACCAGAGGAAGGGTGGCTCAACACAAGCCTGAGCTGTATAATTATCGGACCCAAAGGTATGATTGAGATATACAATATCATTGATTTCACTCCAGGATCCGTTGGACCAGGTCCAGCCCCTCAGGAACAGAAGTGGGGATAGGTCAATGCACGCTCTGGCACTATTGCAGGCAATCATGGGATCCCATCCATTACCCATAACGGGCACTGGCTTAAAGGTAAAATTAACCCACAAATTATAATTAATGGGCAGGGCAGCAAGGGAGCAATTAGCAGGATTGTAACATCATAGCTTACACATAACATCATAGCTTACACATAGCATCATAGCTTACACAAGAATCATTATCAAAGCCTACTTGGCTGAAACTGACCCAGCGAGAGCCCACAAAACTGATATAAGACGGTGTGGCTACACCTGGCACCAGCCAGGTATGTAGCTGGGCACTCTGACAGGAAGTAAAGTGGGGTCGAGCCAGATTAATGTGATCATTACAGGCCGGCAGCACCTGTTTAATAGGTACCATAGGTTCTGACTCAAAGCAAAAATAGCATTCGGTAGGAAACATCCTGATGAAAAGGCAACAAAGCTGATGTTGCTGTTGATTTCTCAACAATGTAGCAGTGGATTCGTTTCTGAGAGGAGCAGCGTGGTGGGGGCAAGAGGCACAGAGTCAACACACAGACCCCGGGAGTCAGGTGAAAGCAGGCTTGAGGCAAGCAGCCCGCAGACTCGTTTATTTCAGTTGAAACTACATCTTATATAGCCAAGACCAGCCAATCTGGTCAAGGGGAGGTCTGTGCCCCATCCAATCACAGCCTGTTGCCAGGCAGTTTCCAAAGCCATCCAATCACAGCCTGCCAGGCAGTTTCCAAAGCCATCCAATCACAGCCTGCCAGGCAGTTTCCAAAGCCATCCAATCACAGCCTGTTGCCAGGCAGTTTCCAAAGCCATTCCTGAGTAACTAATGCTCGCTTGCCAGTGGCCACCTTGGCATGGCCCTCTCATTCCACCACATTTCCCCCTTTTCGTTTATTTTTGAGCAACGGGAGGCATGATTCTTGGCCATACCATTGTTGACCCCGTTTCCATGTGGTCTCCGTATGCAGCTGTGCCTGTCTTAGGTTGTCCCCTGTCGCTCCCCCTCTTCGTGGAGGAACGACACAGGACCCTGCGCTGTTCTTTTGTCTGCTCGGCCCTCCCCGGGTTTGCTGCTGGTTCTTCCCGGGTTGGCTACTATCCCTTCCACCTCCGTGGAAGGGCAGTTCCCCCTGGCCACATTCCCCACTTCCGCAGGGGAGCGGCACACCGCCGGCCGGCTCTCTGGGGGCTGCACAGGTGTTCCCCTTAGATGTTCCTCTTAGATGTTCCTCGTGCATGCCGTCTCTCTCCTCCTTTATAGTCCTCCTCCGCCAATCCCAACTCGGCTGCCCACACGCCGAGTACGCTGCTCTCCTCCAATCAGGAGCAGGTCCTGCAGCTTGTCAAGTTGGTGAGAGGCAGCTGGGTAGAAGCTGTTGCCTCCTCTCCCAGCGCCATATTGTGGGAGAGCAGATGCATAGAATAAGTCTTAATTCCAGTAACTCAGTCCAGTCCAGATTGCTCCCCACAGATCCCCCTTTCTTTTTATTTTTTATTTTTTTTGGCGTTGATACGCGCCTGTCTTCGGTGTCCCGCGGCACACACTCTGCTCTGCTTGCTAGAGTTGCCACAGGTTCTTACAAGTCCTATCAATCAGGCAAACCGAATCCGGGTCCTCTCTTCGCCATGTTGTGAGGAGGTTTTTAGGCGCTGATGCGTGCCTGTGTTCGGTGCCCTGCAGCGCATGCTCTGCTCAGCCTGCAGGGGCTTACAAGCCCTAACAATCAGGCAAACCGAATCCAAGCCTTCTCATTGCCGTATTGTGGGGGAGACCTTACTGATGTTAATTCGTGCCTGTCTTCGGTGACCTGCGGCGCATAAGCTGCTAGCCGCCTGCAGGTGCTCATCGCCTCACTTAATCAGGCAGACCGAATCCAAGCTCTCACATTGCAGTGTTGTAGGGAGGCCTTTCTATTTCTCTACTTCTCTATCTCCGGGCATTCCTATTTCTCCCATTTTACTTCTATCTACCAGCATTCCTATTTCTGTCATTTTACTTCTAAACTTCTGTTTCTCTTATCCCTGCGGCTTCCCGGCGGCGCTTGCCCCAAGGCTGCTTCTCGGCACCTCACCCCGCGGCAGCTTCACGGCTCTGCGCGGCTTCCCGGCACCTCGCCCCGCCGGCGGGTTCCTGGCTCTGCGCGCACGCTCCGCGGTCTCCACGCACTTCGCGCCCGCACCACGGCCTCGCGCCAGCCCCGCGTTCCCTATCTAATCACGCCCCGTGCTCTCTCTGCACGCGGCGGCTTCCACGAGTCACACAGCGTAGCTTACGTCTCCGCCACTAGTATTCAATCCAAGTTCCCCGGACTAACCTGGCGAATTCCAACCTGGCGGCCCACGTCTCTGGTTCCAGATCTTCGCCTCTTGCTCCCTGGGGTGACTTGAAGAATTCCAAGGTGGCTTACGTTTCCGCCTCGGCCTGCACTCGCGGCTTCATCCTCCCTAACATTTTTCTCTACCCGGTATGTTTCCCTAAGTTTTCTTCCAACAATATTCCTCCCTCATTTCTCCTGGCTTCTCCCCACAGTCCGTATCCGAGTCTAAGTTTCTTCTAGGTTTCACTTTCACTTTCAACCTGCAGTCCGTATCTAAGTCTAAGTTTCTTCTTGCTTTCACTTTAAATCCTAACTTCTTTCCCACAGTCCATATCCGAGTCCAAGCCTCCTCCAGGTTTCACTTTCGCTTTCAATCTCCTAGCTTCCCCGCCATAGTCCGCATCCGAGTCTATGAAAGCTTTCACTTTCGCTTTCAATAGCTTCTTCCGGCACCTAGGCTCTTTGCTAGTCTCTCTCTCCGGTATTTTCCACTTCTTCCCGTTTCTTCCCTCCTAAGTTTCCTTATCCGTCCTAGGTTTCCTATCCGAGTCACGGCACCATTATGTCGCTCCCCCTCTTCGTGGAGGAACGACACAGGACCCTGCGCTGTTCTTTTGTCTGCTCGGCCCTCCCCGGGTTTGCTGCTGGTTCTTCCCGGGTTGGCTACTATCCCTTCCACCTCCGTGGAAGGGCAGTTCCCCCTGGCCACATTCCCCACTTCCGCAGGGGAGCGGCACACCGCCGGCCGGCTCTCTGGGGGCTGCACAGGTGTTCCCCTTAGATGTTCCTCTTAGATGTTCCTCGTGCATGCCGTCTCTCTCCTCCTTTGTAGTCCTCCTCCGCCAATCCTAACTCGGCTGCCCACACGCCGAGTACGCTGCTCTCCTCCAATCAGGAGCAGGTCCTGCAGCTTGTCAAGTTGGTGAGAGGCAGCTGGGTAGAAGCTGTTGCCTCCTCTCCCAGCGCCATATTGTGGGAGAGCAGATGCATAGAATAAGTCTTAATTCCAGTAACTCAGTCCAGTCCGGATTGCTCCCCACAGTCCCCCAGGGGATCTTACCCGTGATTGACTAACCAGCGCTCATATCGAGAGACCACAGGATTGCTTGCTCAGATAGGGGTAGGAATGAGGAATAATGGTTATCAGGAATGGCATGACTGCACACCGGCTGTGGGCCATTTGAGTGGCTGACCAGAGCTAGTGGGGTACAAAACAGTTATAGGCATGGCTATGGGCAGTTTCTCAGGGTTGGATGATAGGGCAGGTGCGTCTGCTAACAAGTTGGAGTCTCGGTCTTGTTCAGCTGGTTCTGGTTGGCTGTCAGTTGCAGGCTTGATGTTTCTCGCTGGTACCCAAATGGGATGTCCCGCATTCTCTGGAAAGACACAAGCATATTCTCGACCTTTGGTTAGCAGAGGGTGTGGTCCTTTCCATTCTCCTGTCAGGGGCTCTTCCCACCTAACCATAGGGGCTGGGGTCTGGGATGGAAAGGATCCCCAGTGTTTATAAGCTGGGCTGATCCCTTGGGAATCAAAAGTAAGAAAATTGATAGTAAAAAGGACCTCAGTCAAAGCAAGCTGTGGGTCTGAGGGCATATGATTATTTTTTTTTGTCTTTGTACAAGATCTTTAATTGTCCTATGAGTTCTTTCAATAATTGCCTGTCCCTGTGGGTTGTATGGGATACCTGTGGCAGACTGTATGTTCCAAGATTTCAGGAAGGAATTAAATTCCTGTGATGTATACGCTGGCCGGTTATCAGTCTTTATGGTCCAGGGGACACCAAGGACCAGCATGGCTGATTTAATCGCCTTTATCACATTACTGGCCTTTTCTCCAGATTGGGCAGTTGTGAATACAGCCTTTGAATAAGTATCTACCAACACATGGACAAACTTAAGTTTACCAAAGGAATTAATGTGGGCGATGTCCACTTGCCATAGTTTATTAGGAGCAAGGCCTCGGGGGTTCACTCCTGCCTGTTGCAGTGGGCCTAACGGGGCAAGGGGTGCACAATTCTTGCAAGAGTGCACTAGGCGTTTGCATTGGCTCATTGTTAGCTCTGGGAAAAGCAAATTTTATGTTGCTTGCTGACATGAAATTTTTGGTGTAGAATACGGGCTTGTTCTAAGTGTCCAATGGAAGCCGTGTTGCAGGAGATAAGACGATCAACCTCTCTGTTGCCTTGAAAAATAAAGCCAGGTAACCCAGTATGTGATCTTATGTGTGAAATATACCATGGGTGTTTTCTGTTCTCAGTTAGCTCTTTAAGGGTTGTGAACATCTGGTCAATTGGCTTATTGGTCGGGTTAAAGACTGCAAAAGGGATCATCTTTGCTACCTGTACTGAGTATTTGCTGTCCAAAAATATATTTACTGGTCCATCTTGGCTAAGGAGTAGAATCTTGACTATTGCTTTTATTTCTCCCAATTGTACTGATCCCCCATGGGGTTCTACATGGATCTTATCTTTTTCTGTTAAAGATTTGATTACTATTCCAAAGAGTGACTTGTTGGCATCTGTAAACGCACATGGTGCCATGGGTATAGGTTGATTAGCAGGGAAGGCATGTTTTGGATAGTCTATTTCTAAGGTTTGTATTGTCTGGAGTAGCCTGTCTGCTGGCAGGTGGTTGTCAATCTGTCCTGGAAAATTTATCATTAAAGTTTGAAAGAGCATGCTATTCTGCATCAATGTCGACAGTTCTAATTGTGATAGTGGTAGGACCACTATGTCTGGCTCTGTGTTAAATATCTTATTGGTATAATATCTTAATTTAAGTCCCATCATAAGGATGGCATCTACTTTGTTTACTATTTTACAACAATCGCTCCAGGCTATGTGTACCCAAAAAAGTGGTCCGTGTTGTTGCCAAATTACTCCTAAGGGGGCCTTGAGGGTAGATATGGTTATGGCAAATAAAGGCACCTGAGGGTCATATCTAAAGGTTTTTAAATTTGACAACTGGGTGTTAATCTTTTCTATAGTGGATTTGGCTGCTGGTGTCAATGAGATTTTTGAGGAAGGGCTGTTTCCCTTAGTCAGTAAATCGTATAGCGGTCTAAGTTCTGCAGGTGTTAGGGGAAGGAAGGGCTTCAGTAACTAATGCTCGCTTGCCAGTGGCCACCTTGGCATGGCCCTCTCATTCCACCACAAGCTGCCATTAGGCTTATCAGGGTGGTCAAGCCAGCCCGTGGATTGATTAGTGAGTGAAATGCATGGAGAGGTAAAATTAACCTCATCCCTATCTAATACTTCAAAACAGAAGGAGCCTTCTAAGGCAACGGAAATGTTGAAGGCGCTCACTTAGGTAGGGGGCTTATCCAAACTGGCAATACCAAATCGGCCCAGAGAGGCATTTCCCGCAAACAATACTGGCAAATAGCTGGACGTGTTAGACAATGGCATGGGCCATGGCAGGGCTCTGAGAAGGCCCCGATACACTCCTGACTCCTGACCCACTGCAACAATCCAAAATGTCCAAAAGCAAAAGGCTTTAAGCAGCATGGCTGGTCCCATCACTTTGAATCACTAATATCAACAGCAAATAGTCAATCAATACTCCCAACAAACCACCAATACAAATCAAAACCAAAATAAGCAAGAGTACAAATAGCAGTCTCTTCATCACTTTCAATCGTTCTCTTCCAGACTTGGGCCTGGGGCCTCGTTCACTGTCCCTTCCAGGGGTCGTTGATTGTCGTAATTCCCACTCAGGAGTTGGACTCTTCTTTCTGGTGCCCAAATGGGTTGCGCGGCTCCCTGCGGGAAGAAACAAACAGCTCCTCGTACCCTCCTCAACAAACGGAACGGGCCTTTCCATTGATTATCTTGCAGATCTCTCTACATAATCCATTGTACTGATTCTTTATCAGCTACTTGAGCATGCATTTCTGCTGGAGTCCTGCCATTTTTTTTTATTTAAAAAATTTATGGTATATAATGCTAAAGCCAAAGCATCCCTATTGGATACCGCATATGCTCCTATTCCCCCTTTTTGTTTATTAATTAAATTTTTAAAGTACAAATGAGTACGCTCCACAACGGCCTGGCCTTGAGAATTATATGGTGTACCAGTTATATGTACAATGCCAAATTCACTTAAAAAGGTAGCAAAGCGAGCTGACGTATAAGCCGGTCCATTATCAGTCTTAATAATTTGAGGAATCCCCCAGGCTGCAAAGGCTTGTAAACAATGTTGAATAACTTGTTGTGTTCCTTCTTTACTGAGGGCCATGGCCATAACCACACCTGAATACGTGTCCACCATCACATGAACACAACTTTGCCATCCAAAAGAAGGAATGTGAGTTACATCCATTTGCCAGATATGACACGGCTTAAGGCCGCGAGGGTTGGCGCCTGTTGGAATTTTTGAGTTTATGGAAACCACGCACTTTTCACAAGACCTTATAATATCCTCAGCTTGCTTATGGGAAATATTATACTTTACACTTAAAGTGGTGCTGTTCACATGCCACTTAGAATGATACTCCCTGGCTTGATCAACAGCGGTGCAGGCAAGCAGAAAACGCGAGTAATGATCGGCTAGCATATTGCTCTGGCTAAGTGGTCCAGGTACATTGGAATGTGCTCTTATATGCCCTATAAATATAGGATGGTGTCTCTGAATCAACAAACCTTGAATTTCTGTTAAATAGGCATATATCGTGGACAGTCTGGAAATACTGCATGCTTTGTCCAACAGTCTGACTACATTGACCACATAAGCACTGTCCGATAACACATTTAAGGGACCCTCCTCTTTATGTAACACAGTAGCAATAATAGCCAACTCGGCGTGCTGGGGAGAGGGGGACACAGCCAACACAAAATATCGCTGCTCACCAACTACCGCGGCCCTGGTTCCTCCCTTCACCCCATCAGTGAAGACTGTGGGGGCCCCTTTTATAGGATGTTTGTGTACCTTTTGCACCTGTGTAATTGGAGTATGCATGCAGAATGTAACAAAAGGATGGTTTGGATAATGATTATCTACTTCTATTTGTAAAGTTAGGATAATATGTGCCCATGCCCAATGTTCCCTGGTCCACGCTTCCACAGCCTCCTTGTGAAAAGGAGTAACACATCGTACCGGATTCTTACCCGAAATTTCCACTGTCTTTTTTATAGTGGCCAATATTATATCTGCAACAGCTGACCCCTGGGTGTACAGTACTCAAGGTAAATGGGAATGTGGGTAAACAAACAGCAAAGGGCCTCCCTGGCAAATTACCGCGAAGGGGTACAATTGTTCTATAAATACCAGAATTTCTAGGGGTTTTGTCAAATCACATCTCTGCATTTGGGTAGTCCTAAGATGCTCCTCAACTTGCCGTAAAACTGAAGCCGCCTCTGGAGTTAACTGTCGCGGCGAAGTAAGTTGTGAGTCGCCCTCTAAAAGCCTAAACAATGGAAGCATCTCCTCAGTGGTTAACTTGCAATAGGGTCATATCCAACTTAAATTTCCACATAATTTTTGAAAATCATTTAAGGTCTTTAGTCCTGCTGTAGCAATGTTAAATTCCAAAGGGGCTACCTTAGTTGGTGTCAGTCTAAGTCCTAAGTAGTGAACTACTGTGTCCTCTTGGACCTTTTCGGGGGCTATTTGTAATCCTGCCTCCCGCAGGCACAAGCTTAATGTAGTAAACGCTGCTTTTAATTGATCTTCCCTGGCAGAGGTTAGCAACAGGTCGTCCATGTAGTGGAAGATTTTTACTCCTGGAGGTCGTAAACGAGCAGGCTCTATCGCCTGTGACACATATAGCTGGCACAGGTAGGGCTATTAGCCATGCCTTGAGGAAGAACTCTCCACTCATATCTTTTATTTGGGCTCTGGTGGTTTATAGCAGGCACAGTAAATGCAAATCTTTGGGTATCCCTTTCATGCAGCGGTATACTAAAAAAAACAATCCTTAAGATCAATAACAATCAAAGGCCAATCTTTGGGGATCATAGTTGGCACCGGTAGCCCTGGCTGCAATGCTCCCATTGGTTGCATTTGCTGAGTTATTGCTCTTAAGTCATGCAGTAAGCGATACTTTCTTGATTTTTTCCTTATGACAAAAATAGGAGTGTTCCAAGGGGACGTGGATGGCTGAAGGTGACCTGCCTCTAACTGTTGTTGAACTATTTCATGTATAGCAGCCAATTTTTCTTCAATAAGGGGCCACTGCGGTATCCACACGGGTTTATTATCCAGCCAAGTTAGTGGAAGCGGCTGCCTCACAGTGACCCCTATGAAAAACCCAGACCTCGTCTTCCCTCATTTGCCTTAGGAGTCATAGGCTCCACTATGCCTTGTTCATCCACTCCTAGACCTCCACCAGAGTAACCCATTCACTTCATCACTTTCCACCTTGGGGAGTGAGCAGCTGTAGGCTCATTAGTTAGTTGTAATTGTTCTAATACATCCCTCCCCCATAACGTGATGGGAACAGCACATACATACGGCTGTACCTTGCCTTTATTGCCCTCTGGGTCTTGCCAGTCCAGTACTTGGGCACTCCTAGATGGGGCAACTGCTGTGCCTAATCCCACCAAGGTGTTATCGCCCTCTTGCAGGGGCCATGACTTTGGCCAATTGTTCTCAGCGATGATGCTGACATCCGCACCTGTGTCTAATAGTCCGCAGACTGCTTTTCCTCTTATAGTGATGGTCCACATGGGGCGGTTTTTTAGTGACATGGACAGGGCCACAAAATTTCTCCCTTGAATGCCCCTGTTATCAACCGCGGGCGTCATAACTATCATCTGAACAGCCGGCTGTGATGGCAATAGTTGCGTAATTCCTTTAGTGGAATGTAGTAACACCTTCAGTTTTTTACAGGGTAACTGGATAATACCTGTCACTACTAACAGGCCCGTTAAGGAGTTGGTAGCCTTTCCCGTGGTAATTCCTATGCCCTCCAAATCGTCTGTAGGATCTCGTGGGCTTACACCTATTGCGTGGACTCCCATTGGTGGTGTTAATATGGTATAATTGGTGGCTCGTAGCTCTGTGCAGTAAATGCCTGATTTCCCCTCGATTGCGGCCCTGTTTCCTGAGACACTTGGCCCTGCGACGCTGGCACCCACTGAGGTTTTGGACCCCCAGGTGCTGGGGCCCACCATCCGTTTTTTGGGTGCTGTTCCCATTGTCTTTTTGCCCATTTCCCCATGGGTTCCGAAAGTGGATTTCCTGCTTTGTCTTGCTTTGAATAACATTCATTGGCCCAATGATTGCCCTTTCGGGGACAGAGCCCTGGCTGTCAACCCATGTCTTTGTGCACCCAAGTCTTGGATCAGCACTCCTTTTTTAAATGACCTTCCTCTCCACATTTAAAGCACTTGCGCCCTCCCACGCCCCGGTGAAGCATCTTAGCCATGGCAACAGCTGCATGCGAGCCTGAGGCTACATCATCCATAACATCTCTGCAGATCTTTAAAAATGTGGGGATGTCCTTATGCTGCCATGGTCGCAGAGCTTCGCGACAAGTTTTGTTCGCTTGCTCGTAGGCCAACCTCCTGATCAGCGGCATAGCCTCTTCTATGGTCTCAAAAATGTTTCCTGCAGCTTCCATTAGCCTGTTAACAAAGTCTGCATAAGGCTCCGTGGGGCCCTGCATGATCTTTGCAAACTATGCCTGATCTCAGCCTTCTTTGGGATGGCTTTCCAGGCTCTTCTCACCATTTCCCTAATCTGCAGCAATACCGCTATGGGGGGCTCTTGCTTGAGCATCGGCATCGCTAAAGGCTCCCTCCCCATTTAGCATGTCCTCATTCCAAGCTGCATTTCCAGCCCGGTGGTTTTGCTTGGCCTGTTCTCGAGCCAGCTCTCTGTACGCGGCAGACCACAAGAGGAAATCCCCACCGCCTAACACTGCCTTTGCCAAGTTTCTCCAGTCATCCGGAACCAGACCCTGAGTTCCTATGTTGTCTAAGACTGCTAATGTGAAATTTGCATGGGGGCCCTACAGCTGTACTGCCTGTTGTAGTTCCTTCAATAATTTATGGTCCATGGGGGTCCAACCCTGATTACCTTGTTGGTCCTGGAGTACTGGGAACACATGTCTGGGTTCTTGGTACTGTTCCCAATTTGGGGTGTTATAACACCTACCCTTTGAAGGACGTTTAGGCCTCGCAGAGGCCACGTCCTCATCCCCCGTGTCATCGTCAGAGTCTGCTGGTTGCAGCACAGAGAAACCTCTCTTTACCGTGTTAGGCAGAGTCAGCAGATGGTACCGTGGTGGTAGGTCGTCCTCCAAGGACAAGTTCATGAATGTGGGCAAACTAGGATCTAAGCGAGGCAGCCTTTCTGGGTCTGGGGGTGCACTTGGTGGAGGTCAACACCCCGTAGTGCTCTCCCCTTTCCCGTCCTTCTGCTTGTCCCCTCTCGGCCTGTTTCCCCTCACGATGACTACCACAGTCGCTGGACTGATGGCCATGGCTAGTCTCTTCCTGGACCTTTTCTAAGAGCTCGCTCCCTTCATCAAGTAGGAGTCCTATCCTTTCAGTGGGGTCTTGGAGCGCTTGCTCAATGAGCTGCCACAGCCCGAGTATTTCTACCGATTCCTCAGCTGCTCTCAGCTGTCTTCCTACTCTCCACCACTGGCGCTCCTCCAACTCACCATTTTCCACAAACCATGGTGATGCCTTGGCAACAGCCCTAGTGAATGCACACACCGTAGCCGCTTTAACGGGCGTCCCGGTGGTTTTTAACAAGCGGCTCAGCAGTATTCGCAATTTGGTGGTGTATGCAGTGTTACCCATGATCGACTCCCGCCTATGTCTGGCATTTTAACCTTCCACCCCTTCCTCTGGTGGGGCGCTACAGTCTTACTCTCTTTAACTCCCATCTAACACTGGGCTCTCTACCCTGCTCTGGCAATAGTTCTTTTCCGTATTCACGATGGGACCGCGGTCTCTGTCTGCACTCTTTACTCTCCCGTATTGACTGAATCGCGCTTACCTTTGTTTCTTACCTATTCCTGCGATTTGCGAAGCATCCAAGTCACGGAACCAGTTGTCGCTCCCTTGCCCACAAAGGAACGATGCTTCTCACAGATTATCGGTCTTCCATAGACTTTTATTAAGAAAAACAGCGATGGGGACGGGGAAAAGAGAAAGAAGAAAAAGCCCCTACTTCCCGCAGCACCCAGCTTATATAGCGCTAACAGCCAATCACAGGCAAGCTAAAGTCCATGTGTGAAGCACTCCAATCAGCTTCTTGTCCACGTGGCGTGCATGCATTCCTCGGCCAATCAGCTGAAGTATCACGCAGCAGGCAGCCCGGGCACAGTCCTCAGAACCATCTTGTTGTTTACAGCACTCGCAGTTTCACTTCCTCCTGGCGCCATCTTGTGGGGTCGGCGTCCCGATCCCCACACACTCAACATGGATTAAAGACCTAAATCTATTACCTGACATGATCAAATTTTTAGAGAACACTGGGGAAACCCTGCAAGACATTGGCACAGGCAAAGACTTCTTGGAAAAGACCCCAGAGGCACAGGCAGTCAAAGCCAAAATTAACAACTGGGATTACATCAAATTGAGAAACTTCTGTACTGCAAAAGCAACAGTCAGCAAAGTGAAGAGGCAACCGAGAGAATGGGAGAAGTTATTTGCACGCTATGCAACTGATAAAGGATTAATAACCAGAATATATAAAGAGATCTAGAAACTGAACAACAAAACAAATAATGCAGTGAAGATGAAGAAATGAGCAAAGGACTTAAACACATTTTTTCTTAGGAGGAAATCCAAATGGCCAACAGACACATGAAAAAATGTTCAGGATCACTAGCCCTCAGGGAAACGCAAATCAAAACCACAGTGAGGTTTCACCTCACCTCAGTAAGAATGGCTTTCATACAGAAATCAGCAAACTACAAATGCTGGTGAGGATGTGGGGAAAAAAGTTACACTAATCCACTGTTGGTGGCAATGTAAACTGGTAAAGCCACTATGGAAGACAGATTGGAGATACCTCAGATATCTGCATATAGACCTGCCATATGACCCAGCCATCCCACTCCTGGGAATTTAGACAAGGGAAATGAAATCAGCAAATAAAAGATTTATCTGCAACCCCATGTTTATTACAGCTGAATTCACAATATCTAAACCATGGAATCAACCTAAATGCCCATCAATCAAAGACTAGATAAAGAAATTATGGGATATGTACACAATAGAATGCTACACAGTGGTTAAAAAAATGAAATCCAGTCATTTGCAACAAAATGGATGTAACCGTAAAGCTGTATAGTTCTGCATACATTCCTGTGGCCTTACTTCTAAGGTACATTTTAAAAGCTTGTCATGGGATGTCAAATCACATTAAGCTGGATGATAAAAATGACATCCTAAGTGTTAAAGTGATCATATTAAGTGTTAAAGTGAACATATAGATATGATTAAGTGTTAAAGTGATCATATAAATAGAATCAAGTGTCTGGTAATAATAATAGGTAGAATTAAAAAGAGAGAATGTTCCAACATGGGAAGCAGTCCACACAGTAGACTCATAGAATGAAAATCACTTTAAGTAACACTCTGACCTCAGAATCAGCCCTTAGGGCTCCCTGGTCTGGCTGAAAAGCTCGTGAGAGCATTTCAGGCATGGAAATCCAAGACACTGTGGCAAAAATGTCCTTCATTTAGGACCTCTGTGGGTGACACCCCAGTGGAAAGAAGTGGTCATCAAAGAAGGGGGTACTTTTCTCTGAAGGAAGGAGAAAACTTCCACTTTGCTTATAGCCTTGTCTAAATACTGACAGAGTTTGTGGATTCAAAATGCTTCCATAGCCTAGGCAACTCATGGCAAGAGCCTCGGGTGGTCACTGGCATCATATGTAAGAGTGTTCATTGTTAAATTAACAACAGGAGTCACTGTGCACTAACTCCCGATTCAGGACCTCTGTCCTAAATGAGTTTTATTAGTGTTAACTATAAAACCAGTTCTCAAACAGTTTTTTTGTGTGTGAAAATTATTGAAATCTTTACTTAGTATAGAGTTGGTCTTCTGTGTATAAAGTTAATTGAAAATGAATCTTAATGGAAAATGGGACTAGGAATGGGAGAGGGAAGAGGAAGTGTGGTGGGAGTGCAGGTATGGTGGGAAGAATAACTATATTCCTAAAGTTGTACTTAGGAAATTTGTATTCCTTTAAAAATTAATTAACAAAAATAAATAAATAAGACAACTTTTAGTAGCATTCTGTGTATGTGTCTCTCTGCCACCCTGCCTTTCAACTCAATAAAAAAATAAAGTTCAAAACATTGAGGCATTTAAATTCAGAAATGGAAATATTTGCAAAAGAATAACCTAAGTGTGGTGAGTGCAGGTCTGTGTCTCCGTGGAACACAGTACAAGCGAATGGGTGGCATTTGGCCACCAGCAAACCGACGAGCCTCACTTCATGTCCCAAGATGTCCACACCCAATTCAACTCTCCAAGGCTCTGCTGGCTCTGCCCAGCTTCCTTGTGGCTCCCTTGGCCTCTCTCTGCCCTGGGCATCATTTCCTGTGGCTGTCCTCTCTCCTGTGGGAGCTAGTAGTGCTCACAACACAGAGGCCATGCTTCCTCCCAGCTCTCAGCTGGGGCAGACCCAGGGTTACAGCCTTATTGGATTTCACTCTGTTGTCTTTCCCCTTCAAAAGCCATGTGCCAGTCAGATTGTCATTCAGGTTGTATAAGACATTTCCTGTGATTAAATGGAAGTGCCATTGTTCTTTCACCCAAGTTTCCAGAAAAATAGGAGCTTCCACATAGAAAACATTCTTGCACTCACAGAAAAAGAAGTGTCTTGGAGGCAAGGAGAGTGCTTGGGATCCCTGACATAACCAGCCATGGTAGGAACTAGATGAAAATGTGTGATTAGGAAAACACCAACCAACATCTCACCCAGCTTTCATGAATACAGCAGAAATGTTCCTGTGATGTGTAATTGCGCGTTAAGTATCTTCAGCAGTGCCATCGGTGAGGGACACAGCTGGCCGGCTGCTGTGGTTTGAATGTTTGCATCCCCCTCCAGAGTTCATGCTGAAGCTTACTGCTGATGTTCCTCTTCCCCCTTCTGTCCCTAGTGGCTTGATGTTGAATTGCAGCCTCCAGAAGTGTTAAAAATAAATTTCTGTTGTTTATGAAATGCCCAGTCTAAGGTAATTTGTTATATGGACCAAATGAGACACCAATACACATGGTGGTGTGTGTTTGCATGTTTTGCTGGGAGATACTTTGAATATGCAATTAATAACTGACAATTATGTCTGGTAGTGTGTGAACTTACTTGCTGTGTTTTCTGCCTGCCATTGTTGCTTGGGTATTACCGTGGGTCTGAGTGATGACAGGATGTTGTTTTTCTCATTAGCTGCTTTCCTCACTGGTGTCTTTGTATCTTGAATATTCTGAAATATTTTGCTGTGATGAATGTCAATTTTGGCTTTTTAAAAATATTTCTGGGGGCCGGTACTGTGGCACAGCAGGTTAATAAAGCCCTGTCCTAATGCTCCAGCATCCCATATGGGTGCCGGTTCTAGTTCAGGCTTCTTTTCTGATCCAGCTCTCTGCTATGGCCTGGGAAAGAAGTAAAAGATGGCCCAAGTCCTTGAGCCCCTGCACCCACGTGGAGACCTGGAAGAAACTCCTGACTCCTGACTTCAGGTTGGTGCAGCTCCGGCCATTGCAGCCATCTGGGGAGTGAACCAGCGGATGGAAGATCTTTCTTTCTGTCTCTACCTCTCTCTGTAACTCTGTCTTTCAAATAAATAAAATAAATCTTTAAAAATATTTCTTAAGATTTGTGTGTGTGTTTCTCATGAAATTCATGTCCACAGTTGATCCCCACCATGAATTCTCTGGACACTGCTTGTCACCAGTTGTCTACCCTGTTACTCCCATTCCTGTATCCCTGTAACTTGGCATCCACATGGCACTCCATTCCCATAACATGAATTTGTGTTTCTCATTTTTTGTCTTTCTTTACTGAATTCTGGGTATTTTCTTTGGATTGATCTTCCAGTTTAGTAATTCTACATTCAATGATGTCTACTCCATCCCATACCTATTCATTACGTTTCTAGTTTTTAGCATCACATTTTTCATTTCTTATAATGGTTCTTTTTCTAAGCTGCAGGGTTTTCTCCAAGAATCTTGCTTTTTGTATTTACTTTTCTTCTCATTTGCCTGCCTATGCTTGTCTAACTTCCTTTTTCCTTTTCTTCTTGGTACTCAAGGAACAAAGAAGTTGTTTATTCTGGCTCTGCCAAGGCAACCAACAGGTGAAACTAAAAATTCAATCAATGTATAACGAAGGTAACATAGACTACTTTTTAAGTTGATAATTTTGTATGGCTGTGAATGATGCTACAAATATCCAAATGGCTCTTGGCAGAGAAAAGGTTCTCCAGCCCTGCAAGACGTGTGGCAGAATCTACAAGGTAATTCATCTGGGCCTGAAGTTTCCCTATAGGAAGCTTCACTAACAATTCAATTTATTTAATAGAAATGGGACTAGTTTCGTACCTTGTGTCTTTCTGAAGAAAGTGTAAATTTTAAGTTATTTTGATTTTATGGGCATAGAGTATTTCTTTATCAGCTAATGATGATAGGACTCTTAATTACGTCTCCCTGTTCATCCTTGACATGGGAATTTTGTGTCATTTTTCTTTTTTCCTACTCAGTATCCTTTATACTTATTAATTTATTGACTTTTTTTTTTAAAAAAGAATCAGTTTCTAGTATTGATGATTTTTGGTATTTTTTTCTGTTTTGAATTTCAGTTTTTCTCTCATACTTGTGTGTTCCTTAATTCTGCTTATGTTTTATTTCCTTTGCTCTTCCAAAATGTATTCTTTCTTCCAGCGTGGACAGCTGGCCCTGGCTGTGTCTTCACAGGCTTTCCACAGTGCCAGCAGCAGGCATTGTGTCTCTTCCTCTTCTCATTAAGGCCCTGGTCGCAACATGAAAGCCCCTCCCCATGAGCTAATCAGCCCCAGGCATCTCCCACAGGTGTCATCTCCACACACCATCACCTTGCGGGTGAAGACTCACATGCACGGGCACCTCTTTCACAGCCTCACACACATGAGCTCTTACATTTTCCTTTTCTTTCTTTATTTTAGAAACTTTTTATTTAATAAATATAAATTTCATAGATACAGCTTTTGAATTATAGCAGTTCCCTCCCACCATACCCACCCTCCCACCCCACTCCCGTCCCACCTCCTACTCCCTCTCCCATCCCATTTTTCATTAAGATTCATTTTTAATTATCTTTATATACAGAAGACCAACTCTGTACTAAGTAAAGATTTCAACAGTTTTCACCCACACAGACACACAAAGTATAAAGTACCGTCTGAAAACAAGTTTTACAATTAATTCTCATAGTACAACTCATTAAGGACAGAGATCCTACATGGAGAGTAAGTGTACAGTGACGCCTGTTGTTGATTTAACTGTGGGGAGCAACTCAGACTAGACTAAGTTACTCGAATTAAGACTTATTCTATGCAACTGCTCTCCTACAATATGGCGCTGAGAAGGGAGTAAACAGCTTCTACACAGCTGCCTCTCGCCATCTTGATTGACTGAGCTGCAGGAGCTGATCTTGCTCCTGATTGGAGGAGAGCAGCGTACTCAGCGTGTGGGTAGCAGAGTTGGGATTGGTGGAAGAGGACTATAAAGGAGGAGAGAGACAACATGCACCAGGAACATCTATCTGAAGGAACATCTGAGCAGCCCCCGAGAGAGCCGGCCGGTGGTGTGCCGCTCCCCCACGGAAGTGGGGAAAGTGGCAGGGGGAACCGCCCTTCCACGGAGGTGGAAGGGTCGGTAGCCAACCCGGGAAGAACCAGCAGCAAACCCGGGGAGGGCCGAGCAGACAAAAGAACAGCGCAGGGTCCTGTGTCGTTCCTCCACGAAGAGGGGGAGCGACATAATGGTGCCGTGACTCGGATAGAAAACCTATGCAGGGTCTAGTGTCGTTCCTCCACGAAGAGGGGGAGCGACATAATGGTGCCGTGACTCGGATAGGAAGCCTAGGAGGGAAGAAGTGGGAAAAAGTGGGAAAATACCGGAGAGAGAGACTAGGGCAGAGCCTAGGGAAAAGCCGGACAGAAAGGGTGCCAGAAGAAGCTATCGAAAGCCTAGGCATAGACTCGGATACGGACTGCAGGTTGAAAGCGAAAGTGAAAGCTATAACAAACAGACTCGGATACGGACTGTGGGGAGAAGCCAGGAGAAATGAGAGGGGAATATTGTTGGAAGAAAAGTTAGGAAACATACCGGGTAGAGAAAAATGTTAGGGAGGATGAAGCCACAGGGGCAGGCTGAGGTGGAGACGTAAGCTAGGTTTCGTCAAGTCAGCCCAGGGAGCAAAAGGCAAAAAGCTAAAACCAGAAGTGGAGACGCGTAAGCTAGGTTGGAATCCGTCAGATTAGCCCGGGGAGCAAAAGACGGGAAGCCAAACCGAAAGGCGCAGAAGTAAGCTAGGTTGAATTTCGTCAGGTTAGCCCGGGGAACTTGGACTGAAAGCTGAGAAGCGGAAACGTGAGCTAGGCTGTGTGATTCGCGGAAGCTGCTGCGTGCAGAGAGCGCGCGGGGCGCAAGTAGATAGGGAACGCGGGGCTAGCACGGAGGCCGTGGTCCGGGCGCGAAGGGCGCGGAGACCGCGGAGCGCGCGAAGCCGGGAAGCCGCGCAGAGCCGGGAAGCTGCCGCGGGGCGAGGTGCCGAGAAGCAGCCTTGGGGCGGGCGCCGGGAAGCCGCGGGGATAAGAGAAATAGAAATTTAGAAGTAAAATGAGAGAAATAGGAATGCTGGCAGATAGAAGTAAAATAAGAGATAGGAATGCCCGGAGGTAGAGAAAAATAAGGCCTCCCCACAACATGGCAATGAGAGAGCTTGGATTCGGTCTGCCTGATTAGTGAGGTGGTGAGCACCTGCGGGCAGCTAGCAGCTTATGCACCGCAGGTCACTGAAGACAGGCACGAATTAACATCAATAAGTCTCCCCACAATACGGCAATGAGAAGGCTTGGATTCGGTTTGCCTAATAGGGCTTGTAAGCACCTGCAGGCAGTTCTAGCAGAGCAGAGCATGCGTTGCAGGGCACCGAACACAGGCACGCATCAGCGCCTAAAAACCTCCTCACAACATGGCGAAGAGAGGACCCGGATTCGGTTTGCCTGATTGGTAGGGCTTGTAAGCACCTGTGGGCAACTCTAGCAAGCAGAGCAGAGTGTGTGCTGTGGGGCACCGAAGACAGGCGCGTATCAACACCAAAAATAAAAAGAAAGGGGGAATTGTGGGGAGCAACTCGGACTAGACTAAGTTACTGGAATTAAGACTTATTCTATGCATCTGCTCTCCCACAATATGGCGCTGAGAAGGGAGTAAACAGCTTCTACACAGCTGCCTCTCGCCAACTTGATTGACTGAGCTGCAGGAGCTGATCTTGCTCCTGATTGGAGGAGAGCAGCGTACTCGGCGTGTGGGTAGCAGAGTTGGGATTGGTGGAAGAGGACTATAAAGGAGGAGAGAGACAACATGCACCAGGAACATCTAAGAGGAACACCTGAGCAGCCCCCGAGAGAGCCAGCCGGTGGTGTGCCACTCCCCCGCAGAAGTGGGGAAAGTGGCAGGGGGAGCCGCCCTTCCACGGAGGTGGAAGGGACGGTAGCCAACCCAGGAAGAACCAGCAGCAAACCCGGGGAGGGCCGAGCAGACAAAAGAACAGCGCAGGGTCCTGTGTCATTCCTCCACGAAGAGGGGGAGCGACATTTAACAATTGACACTCATTTATGATGTCAGTAATCACCTGAGGCTCTTGTCATGAGCTGCCCAAGCTATGAAAGCCTCTTGAGTTCACAAACTCCAACCTTATTTAGATAAGGGCAGAATCAAAGTGGAAGTTCTCTCCTCCCTTCAGACAAAGGTACCTCCTTCTTTGATGGCCCCTTCTTTCCACTGGGATCTCACTCACAGAGATCCTTCATGTGGGTCATTTTTTGCCACAGTGTCTTGGCTTTTCATGCCTGAAATGCTCTCAGGGACTTTTTAGCTGGATCCAAATGTCTTAAGGGCTGATTCTGAGGTCAGAGTGCTGTTTAGAACATTTGTCATTCTGTGAGTCTGCTATGTGGCCCACTTCCCATGTTGGATCATTCGCTCCTTTTTAATTGTATGTAT
Source organism: Oryctolagus cuniculus (assembly GCF_964237555.1). NCBI lineage: Eukaryota > Metazoa > Chordata > Mammalia > Lagomorpha > Leporidae > Oryctolagus > Oryctolagus cuniculus. Next base: position 1,115,983 of record NC_091434.1, read on the forward strand.
TATTATTAGCAGACACTTATTCTTATTTATGTGACCCCTTTGACACTTATTCCTAACGTTATGATCAGTTATGCACTTAAAATGATCACTTTAGTAAGATGGCATTGGTACCTGCCAACTTAATGGGATTTGCAGTCCCTTGGCAAGTTCTTAGTTTTACCCTTAGGGATAAGTCTGTGGGAACGTGTGCCAAACTGTACATCTCCTCCCTCACTTACTCCCACTCTTATTTTTAACAGGGATTAATTTTCAATTGGATTTATACACCTAGGAATAATTCTGTGTTAAGTAAACAGTTCACCCAATGGTGTTAAGTAGGAAAAGAAAATATTAAAAAGAATAAAATAGTAAGCTGTTCCTCGACAGTCAGTAGAAGGGTCGATCACGTCATTGCTTCTCATAGTGTTCATTTCACTTCTACAGGTTTCCTTTTAGGTGTTCAGTTAGTTGGCACAGATCCGGGAATACATATGATATTTGTCTCTTTTGGAATGGCTTATTTCACTCAGTATGATGTTTTCAGATTCCTCCATTTTGTTGCAAATGACTGGATTTCATTTTTTTTTTTACCGTTGTGCAGCATTCCATAGAGTACATATCCCATACTTTCTTTATCCAGTATTAGATTGACAGTCAGTTACATTGATTCCATGGCTTAGCTATTGTGAATTGAGCTGCAATAAACATTGAGGTGCAGATAGCTCTTTTATTTGCTGATTTCATTACTCTTGGGTAAATTCTGGGGAGTGGGATGGCTGAGTCTTATGGGAGGGCTATATTTAGATTTCTGAGGTATCTCCAATCTGTCTTCCATAGTGGCTTTACCAGTTTGCATTGCCACCAACAGTGGATTAGGTGTGCCTTTTTCCCCACATCCTCACCAGCATCTATTGTTAGTTGATTTCTGTATGAAAGCCATTCTTACTGAGGTGAGGTGAAACCTCCTTGTGGTTTTGATCTGCATTTCCCTGAGGGCTAGTGATCCTGAACATTTTTTCATGTGTCTGTTGGCCATTTGGATTTCCTCCTAAGAAAAAATGTGTTTAAATCCTTGGCCCATCACTTAAGTGGGTTGCTTGTTTTGTTGTTGTTGAGTTTCTAAATATCTTTATATATTCTGGTTATTAATCCTTTATCAGTTGCATAGCGTGCAAATAACTTCTCCCATTCTCTCGGTTGCCTCTTCACTTTGCTGACTGTTGGTTTTGCAGTACAGAAGTTTCTCAATTTGATGTAATCCCAGTTGTTAATTTTGGCTTTGACTGCCTGTACCTCTGGGGTCTTTTCCAAGAAGTCTTTGCCTGTGCCAATGTCTTGCAGGGTTTCCCCAGTGTTCTCTAAAAATTTGATCATGTCAGGTAATAGATTTAGGTCTTTAATCCATGTTGAGTGGACTTTTGTGTAAGGTGTAAGGTAGGGGTCTTGCTTCATATTTCTGCATGTAGAAATCCAGTTTTCCCAGCACCATTTGGTGAAGAGACTGTCCATGCTGCAGGGATTAGTTTTAGCCCCTTGGTCAAATATAAGCTGGTTGTAGATGCCTGGATTGATTTCTGGTGTTTCTTTTCTGTTCCACTGGTCTATCCATCTGTTTTTGTACCAGTACCCTTCTATTTCCAAACCTGGGAAGTTTCCTGCTATTATTTCACTAAAAAGGCCTTATAATCCTTTCTCTCTCTCCATACCTTCAGGAACTCCTAGAACCTGAATGTTGTTTTTTTTTTTATAGTATCCTGTAGATTCCCTACAGTGTTTTTTTAGTTTTCTAATTTCCTCTTCTTGTCTTTGGTTTGACTGTATACTTCCCTGTGCTTTGTCTTCTAAGTCAAATATTCTCTCTTCTGCTTCACCAATTCTATTTTTAAGAATATCCACTGCATTTTTTATTTGTTCTATTGAATTTGTCATTTCATTTTGATCCCTCTGTAAGTTCTCACTTTCATGGGGGAAATTTTCTTTCATGTCCTGCGTGGATTTCAGTAGTTCATGCGTTTGCTTTTGATTACTTCTCTGTAATCTTATGATTAATTTTTTGAGTTCCATTTCTTCTATCTCCTTGTCTTTGCAATCTAGTACTGAAGCGTCTTGTTCTTTGGAGGCATCATGTTGTCTTCCTTATTCTTGTTTCTTGGATTGGTGTGTTTGTTGTTTGGCATTTGTGGAGATACCTGTTGGTTTCTTCTCCTTCTCCTCCTCCTCCTCCTCCTCCTCCTCCTCCTCCTCCTTCTCTCCCTCTCTCTCTTTGCTGTGGCATCTTTTATCATTGTACTATGTAGATAAGTGGACTATCTGTTTTCAATGAATCTCTAGAGGTTTGTAGTGGGTGTGGCTAGAGAGCTCTGTTCTCCAGGGTTAAAGGCGTGCCTAATATGACACACCCAGGTTTGGCGTGGTAAATCTCTCTCTCTCTCTTTAATCAGAGGGGAAGTATATTCTCCTCAGCTGAGCTCTTCTTGATGGAGACCAGCGCCTGAGCGCTAGCCCCAGGGGATATAATATTTGCTCTGTCCCAAGGACCACACCACGGATCTGTGCAGTCCTCAGTGTGAGTTCAGATTCCCCAGCGATGTCTCTCACCAGGTAGCCAGGAACCCCTGAGCTTGTGGAGTCTCCCACGGTGACTGCTCACAGTCCCGCCACACCGTGAGTCCTCCCACACACCCTCAGTTTTTTTCACAGTCCCAGTTCAGAGGCTTCACACAGTCACAAGCTCCTAGCCCCCTGTTATTTCTCCCCACCAGAGTCAGGAGTGTCTGCTCGGCTGGTTGCCAGTCACAGACACGAGCTGGAGCAGCTGTTACAAATCACCAAAATGGCACCCACTCCATTGGCTTGTCACAGTACACCTTTGTAAAGTGATCAGAGAGAGAGACATGTCCATTTTGTCTTTTTTTTCTCCTCTAGTTTGGCTGGTACACTTTCCCCCATGGAGCTTCAAGCCTCATTCCCTCTAGGCTCTTCCTGGTGCTTTTTTGCCAGTGGTTGGGCTGCTGTGGTCTGGTCTCACCTCACTTTCCAGCACTGGTGCCTAGGCTCTCGGTTGTTGGAGTCCCGAGCCATGGGCGCCCATGCCCTACACGTAGGTCCACCATGTCCCTCTGCCATTTTTCCCCTAACTCTTCCCTGAGACTGTACTCTCTTCACTTTTTTAAAAACTATCTTCTCCTGGGCTAGAGCAGTAAGCTCCCTCCCTACTCCACCATCTTGGAACCTCCCCTTTTTCTTTCCTTTGAAATATCTTGAATTTTCCTTTTTCATGTTCCTGATAAGTATATTCTTTAATTTCTAAGTATTTGGAGATTTTTCAGGTTTTTTCTGTTGCTGTATATGTAATTCCATTATAACTGAGATCATGCCTTGCATGATTTTAGTCTTTTAAATTTTACAACGCAGAGTACAGCCTACTGTGGTGAGTGTTTGCATAGTGTTGCACCCCCCAGCTTCCTGTCTTCCCCCACATGCACACCCACCATGATGCCATCTCCATGGGCTAAACAGATAGGGCCACCCAGTCTTGGACCTCCAGTCTCCAGAACTTAGAGCTAAATGATCTCTTCTCTTTATAAATGGTCCAGCCTTAGGGGCTGTGTTATGGCGCAGTGGGTTTACCCACTCCTGCACTGCTGCCATCCCTTATGTGTGAAGGTTCAACTCCAGCTGCTCCTCTGACCCAGCTCCCCACTAAGACACCTGGGAAGGCAGCAGGTGATGTCCCAAGTTCTTGGGCCCCTGCACCCACATGGGAGCCCCAGAAGGAGTTCCAGGCTCTTGACTTCAGCATGGCCTAGCCCCAGCAGTTTCAGCCATTTGGGGAGTGATCCAGAGGATGGACTCACACTCTCTCTCTCTCACTCTCTCTCTCTCTCTCTCTCCCTCTCCTTTTTCTGTAACTCTGCCTTTCAAATAAATAAATAAATAAATCTTTGAAACAGATACTTTAAAATTAAATTGCCCAGTCTTGGGTATTTTGTTAAAGTGACAGGCAATGGACCAATCCAGAATCCATCTGAGTGGATTCCATCTGCAGTGTCCCTGTTCTCAGGATGGTCACGTTCACTGAGCCAGTAGGCAGGACGTCAGGGTACCTTCTGAGGGACACATTTGATACACAACTGCTTTCCAGGGAACTTGGCTTGTTTGTAATTTTTATCTGTAGAGATATTTAAAAATTTTTACATAGTCAAATTTCTCTGTGGCTTGTGGAACCATAAGGAATTTTCCAATCTACTTTAAAATATCTCCCCTACTCCACGAATCAATTCATCCACATTTTCTGCCAATACTTTATGGATTTATTTCTGATTTTGGACAAGATTCTCATTGAAACAACAAATAAATCCAGTGGGTAATATTTCTATATTTATGTTCTCATCAACGGCAATAGGAAATTGCTCCAAATGCTTCAATTTTTCCATAAAATCTGTCCTGCAACTTCCCCACTGGGTCTTTGGCTGAGAAGCTCTGCCTGTGGTTGGCCTGACAGACCAGAGGCCTTGACTCTGTTTCAGCAGCATAATTTCTGGGGCAGCAAATTGACTTTTTGTTTTAAATAAAGCCAGCAACCTTGAACGTCTGGATGTGGGAGGAATTTTAAATTGAAGAACTGTTGCATTTCACAGTGGTAGCGTTTCACAGCACCAGAAAAAAAAATAAACGTTTTGAAATCTGAGTAGCTTTGTAGTTCCCTAAATATTTTGTCACATTTTATTTTCTTCAGCCTTAGCATGTTTTTATAAGGAAGTGGTGCCCAGGTGATGTTTTTCCACATGTTCATTTTTTGCATATTTAACACATAGGAATATTGTTTTTTACCTCCACAAGGAAATGTACTGGTCCCTGTTTTTCTTGAAAGATGAAACCCAAATTGTGTTTAATTTTCGCATTTTTTTGGAATAAACAGAGAATGGCCCCTTTCATCCTCACTACAGGAAAAGCTTCAGAGGCCCCGGCTGAGTCCCCGCTGCGCCTCCTGCAGAACTGGAAGCTGGCGGGGGACGGAGGCTCGGTGGCCCCAGTCCGGGTGGCCACTGCCCAGCATGCCGCATGCCTGTGCAGACCCGGTACCACTGGGCCTTAAATTCTTCCGAGCAACGGTAAATTCTGGATTTCGGGGGAATGTGCAGGTTATCACAGTTAACTGAGGAAAGTTGCAGCTACCGTGGCTCTGTTTCCTCTCACACTGGCCCCACATGCAATGCTGTGGCAGTGATTTTTTTCTTTCTTTACCAAGTCCAGGCTCCTACTTTTCCCTTTCTGGCTTTTCTCCAGTGTGTCTGGGTGGCCAGTGGTGCTCCTGCCCTGTGGGGCCATTGTTAAGTAAAATCAGTTTTTAAAAAAAATTTTTTTAACACAAGCAGTGCTGTCCGTGACAGCTGGCCTGACACCAGGGACAACTCAGGTGGGCAGCACACATGGTGTGGGTCCAGGGATGAAGGACAGCTGGCATCTGGGGTCGGGGATGTGGGGAGAGAGGGTTCACGCCACCCAGAGAGGTGCGGTTTTTACCTAGGAGCTGCCTCCATGGAGTCCTGCTTGGCGTCCTTGGGCTGAGCTTGCTGTGGAAACCTGAGAGTTTGCAGCGTTCATTATCACTCAGTTCGCTACATTTTGTTTTTCTAAGTCCCTAAAATGAGTGGTTGGGTCTATATTTCTTATCTTGAAGGGTTGCAGGACCCCCCCCCCCCACCCAGACATGGCTCTGTGCGGTCACGGGCGTGGGGTGATGCCCCTAGCACAGCTCTGCAATGTCACAGCATGGGCGACGCTGTGGTTTAGGCTGCTCTCCAGGTCCGTGAGTCCCCTTTATCCAAGGCACATCCGGAAACAGGGCTCTTTCTTTTTTTTTTTTTTTTAAAGATTTATTTATTTATTTGAAAGTAAGAGTTACACAGATAGAGAAGGAGAGGTTGGAGAGATAGAGGGGTCTTCTGTCCGCTGGTTCACTCCCCAAATGGCCGCAATGCCTGGAGCTGGGCCGATCCAAAGCCAGCAGCCAGGAGCCAGGAGCTTCTTCCAGGTCTCCCATGCAGGTGCAGGGGCCCAGGGACTTGGGCCATCTTCTACTGCTTTCCCAGGCCATAGCAGAGAGCTGGATCGGAAGTGGAGCAGCTGGGACTTGAACCAGTACCAATATGGGATGCCAACACTGCAGGCGGCAGCTTTACCAGCTACACCAAAAAGCACAGGCCCCAGAAACAGAGCTCTTAATCTTCAAAAGTCAGGAGTTTGCTCTCTTTTAGTAAATATCTTTAATTCTGTTGTAGATGACTGAACAAACTGGTTTTAAACATCATTGGTTTTCAAACTTAATAAGATTGCAACGTATGACCCATCCCACTCTCATTTCAGAGAGTTCTGTGAGCACGCAGACGCCCATGCGTTCCCTTGTAGAGGGTCTAAGCTTCTCCTGAGGAAGCATCTGTTACAAAGATTCGCATCAGCCTAGCTTTGGCCATAGCGTCCATTTGGGACTAGGCCAGAGGATGGAAGACCTCTGTCTCTTGCTCTCTTTCTCTCTGTAACTCTGCCTTTCAAATAAATTTTTAAAAAATATATAAAAAGCAAAAACATTCACATATCTAAAGTGAGCCTAGTGTTTTAAGGCTTTTGAAATGTGGTTGGTTGTTTTTTTGTTTGCAAGTTGCTCCATGGTTCCTACAGCTGTGCTGGCCATGTGAGATGGGCTTGTAACACTCCTACTTCTGTTCACAAGATGATGTGGACTTGTGATTCTGCTGGATGTGTTTTCTGGGTCTGTGGGGAGCAACTCAGACTAGACTAAGTTACTGGAATTAAGACTTATTCTATGCATCTGCTCTCCCACAATATGGCGCTGGGAGAGGAGTAAACAGCTTCTACACAGCTGCCTCCAGTTCAACCAATAAACTGTAGGACCTGCTCCTGATTGGAGGAGAGCAGCGTACTTGGTGTGTGGGTAGCAGAGTTGGGATTGGTGGAAGAGGACTATAAAGGAGGAGAGAGACAACATGCACCAGGAACATCTATCTGAAGGAACATCTGAGCAGCCCCTGAGAGAGCCGGCCGGCAGTGTGCCGCTCCCCCGCGGAAGTGGGGAAAGTGGCAGGGGGAACCGCCCTTCCACGGAGGTGGAAGGGATGGCAGCCAACCCAGGAAGAACCAGCAGCAAACCCGGGGAGGGCCGAGCAGACAAAAGAACAGCGCAGGGTTTAGTGTCGTTCCTCCGCGAAGAGGGGGAGCGACATGGGTCTAGAATTTTTCCTTCTGTAACATTTATAATTTCAGATTCAGTGTCTTTACTCTCTGCCTCATCATTCAACTTTCTAACTCCCTTTTGTATTGGCTCTGGTAAGTTGTATCATTTCGCATCTTAGTTTTCAGTTGGCATAAAGTTGTTGCCTTGCTAATACCCGTAGTGTGGTGTCCCCTTTCTGTTTGTAATGTTGATTATTGGTGCATTTCTCCCTTGCTGATCCACGCCACCATGTGCTCATCACTTTTATGAATTTTCACAAGTTAACTTGGTTGACCCTCAATATTAGGTGTTTTTTCCTATTTCATTAATTCCCACTCTTATCATTATTTCTTTCCTTCCAATTTCTGTGTGCTATATTTACTTTTCTAATAAATTCTTGAGAAAACTTTCATTAATTTTATTGAAAACACAGTTGTGATTCTTATAAAAATGTAACATTTTTCTGTGGTTGCCTTTAGCGTTTACATTATAATATACCTATAATGTGCCCAGGTATAATTGTTTTATCTAAATACATATCCTACTCAAGGTTTTATCAATTTTGTAAAACTCTAATCTATTTCCTCCTCAAATATTACTTCAAGCTCTGTCCTTCACTCCTACATTCAAATACTTTATATACACTTTTGTTAAGCTATATAACCATTTCTCCTACTACATTTTAAGATTTTTTATTCTTTCTTCATGCTTAGGTATGGTTATTTCCTTTCTATAAGTATTCCAGTTTACTTATTCTCTCTCCAGCTATATCAAATTTGTTGTTAAAGCCATCTACTGAATTCTTGATTGCAATTACTTTATTTTGATCAATAATCTTAATTACTCGAACATACTTCTAATTGTTTGAACAAACTAATCATACTTATTTTTAAAGTCCATGTCTGATATCTTCTGTGGATCTGTTTCTAATGTCAACTTTTCATCTTTGTTTTTATTGGTTTTATGAATGACTGGTTAGTGTGATGTCATAGAGGTTACTGTACTTTCAAAGGATGGACGATTTGTGGTTCTGGCTAATGAGGATTTATTTTTGCTCATGTCAGCATCCTGACAGAACTTCCTGAAACTGAGGTTTGGATCTGGGAGACAGAGTGAAGCCTTGTGAAACCTGGTCTACTTCTGGGACGCCACCTTTCAGCTTCTCCAAGTGTTAATTTTGTCCCCCAGCCCCATGAGTGTCCATCACTTGTCCACATCTCAGTATCCGCATTCATAGTTGGCACTTACCTCGAGGGAAAAGCCCCACACAGCTTAATCTCATCTGTCTTTGCTTCACATATCCCCATCTTAGTCCCTAAATCCTTGCTGCTCTAGTTGCTGTCTGGTGGTTTCAGTTGTAAAAGTGTTTTTACAATATTTCATATTTCAGAAACATAATTTATTTGGGCCAGCGCTGTGGTGTAGCCAGCATCCCATATAGGCACTGGGTCGTGTCCCAGCTGCTCCACTTCTGATCCAGCTCCCTGCTAATGCTCCTGGGAAAGCAGTGGAAGATGGTCCAAGTGCTTGGGCCCCTGTGCCCACATGGGAGACCTGGGAGAAGCTCCTGGCTCCTGGCTTCAGATCGGCACAGCTCCAGGTGTTGCAGCCATTTCGGGAGTGAACCAGTGGATGGAAGACCGATCTCTCTCTCTCTCTCCCCCTCTCTCTGTCTATAACTCTGCCTTTCAAATAAATAAATCTTTAAAAAAAGAAATTATAAGATCTGTAAGTGTAAACATATCAACAAGCATAACAAAGATAAATATAATAAATTAACTTATTCAGAGAAAATAGCTCTCAGAATGATAAGAAAAAAATTACATTTTAAAAATGCTTTTAACACATGAGACACATTTAAACAAAATGACACAGGAAGCTCATGAAGAAAAGACTGGACAATGATACAACCAGAATTCTGTTTATGGCAAAGGGGGACTATTTTATTTTTTTTAAAGATTTATTTATTTATTTGAAAGTCAAAGTTACAGAGAGAGAATGAAAGGCAGAGAGAGAGAGAGAGAGAGAGAGAGAGGTCTTCAATCTGCTGGTTCATTCCCCAATCAGCCACAACGGCCGGAGCTGCGCCAATCTGAAGCCAGGAGCCGGGAGCCAGGGGCCAGGAGCTTCTTTCCCAGGTCATATAATTTCTAATATTTTACTTTGATCTTTTTAAAACTTTTTCTTACTGAATTTTTATACAAATAATTGAATTTTTCCTCCTCTGTGTACTCTCAGCCCTTGTACATCCACTCCTAGTCTTCCATTAACTCACTTGGTAAACACACGTGTGAAGCTCATATTTTGTATTGGTGTTGAGTCAGTCAGAGTCTCATTTTTCGAGAATTTGAGCGCATTCGCCTGCTCTTCTCATTGGCCCTGTACCCTGCATTCACATTATCCAACATTTTAGAAATAGATTTGATTTGAAATAATAAACTCTGCATTACACTCTGGGTCAACAATCATGGGACTTAAAGTACATTTTTCTGCCTTATTTCACCCTGGTTTATTTTATCATTTGTCTTCCTCTTTTGAGAACCACTAATTTTTAAAACTAGATCCTGCACAGCCATTTTATGATGTATTTGAGAACCGAGATGTACAGAGACTGCCTTCTGCAGTCTGTGGCTACTCACAGGAGGCCAAGTGCTTCTGGCCTCATTTCCTGTGAACCACAGTGAGCCTGAGGGCCATGGTCTCTAATGCACCGTGATAAACTGGACACTCGCTGGTCTGGTTGCTCCCAAAGTGTCTCCCATGTTAACCACATGGCCAGAGCTCCGAGTCCCTTTCTGCTTCTTGCATCTGTCCACGCCGCTGCCCACACCACCTTCCACGGAAGCCGTCGTCTGTTTATCTTGATTGGCACTGTGTGGACAGCATTTGTTGATTGGCACGTGTTCATTACTACACAGGGCTTCTCCTTTCTGAAGAATTCTTTTTTGCTTTTCCAAATTATTGTGAATTTATTACATTTTACAAGCTATTGTTTTTATCATTTTTTTTACAGGCAGAGTTAGACAGTGAGAGAGAGCGAGAGAGAGAGAGAGAAAGTGTGGGGAGCAACTCGGACTAGACTAAGTTACTGGAATTAAGACTTATTCTATGCATCTGCTCTCCCACAATATGGCGCTGGGAGAGGAGTAAACAGCTTCTACACAGCTGCCTCCAGTTCGACCAATAACCTGCAGGAGCTGATCCTGCTCCTGATTGGAGGAGAGCAGCGTACTCGGCGTGTGGGTAGCAGAGTTGGGATTGGTGAAGAGGACTATAAAGGAGGAGAGAGACAACATGCACCAGGAACATCTAAGGGGAACATCCGGATAACATCTGAGCAGCCCCCGAGAGAGCCGGCCGGCAGTGTGCCGCTCCCCCGCGGAAGTGGGGAAAGTGGCAGGGGGAGCCGCCCCTCCACGGAGGTGGAGGGATCGGCAGCCAACCCGGGAAGGACCAGCAGCAAACCCGGGAAGGGCCGAGCAGACAAAAGAACAGCGCAGGGTTTAGTGTCGTTCCTCCACGAAGAGGGGGAGCGACAGAAAGGTCTTCCTTTTTCCGTTGGTTCACTCCCAAAGTAGCCACTACGGCTGGTGCGTTGTGGCTGGCACGCTGCGCCGATCCAGAGCCAGGTGCTTCCTCTTGGTCTCCCATGCGGGTGCAGGGCCCAAGCACCTGGGCCATCCTCCACTGCACTCCCGGGCCACAGCAGAGAGCTGGCCTGGAAGAGGAGCAACCGGGACAGAATCTGGCGCCTCGAGTGGGACTAGAACCCGGGATGCCGGCGCTGCAGGTGGAGGATTAGCCTAGTGATTTAATGGGATCTGGGTTGGGATAGGAAAGATAAAAGTGCCCGAACTTTAATTCGTGTAACAAATGGCACCCATGTCACTCAAGTATTTGGATATTTATTTTGAATGCTCATTAACTTTATAAATCTTATTCAATAAATTCCCTTTATTCAATTCAATAAAGGGAGAGGGAGGGAGGGAGGGAGGGAGAGAGAGAGAGAGAGAGAGAGAGAGAGAGAGAGAGAGAGAGAAAGGTCTTCCATTTGCTGGTTCACTCCCCAAATAGCCGCAATGGTTGGAGCTGCTCTGATCAGGAGCCAGGAGCTTCCTCCGGGTCTCCCATGTGGGTGCAGGGGCCCAAGTGCTTGGGCCATCTTCTACTGCTTTCCAGGCCATAGCAGAGAGCTGGATCAGAGGAGGAGCAGCTGGGACATGAAGCAGTGCCCATATGGGATGCCGGCACTGCAGGCAGAGGCTTTTACCCGCTATGCCACAGCGCGGGCCCCAGTCAAGGCACTGTCTTCAAATTCATATTCCAAAGAAAAAATGATAATTTATTTTCTCTTACACTGTACTGTGTAGCTACTAATGCACTCACTTGTTTACTTAAAGTCATTCTGATGCTGAGACGATGTCCATGTGCAGTGGTCAGGGTCTTGAGAGAGCCCAGTGCTGGCGACTCACGCCCTCGCAGTCTGAATGCGAATCCAGCGCGTCTGCGCCTGGATGGCTCACTGATGAGACACGAGCTCATTTCCCACTCCTGAAGCCGCACAGTCCCCTGGGCCCACCCGCACACTAAGGGCTGCCAACAGGCCCAAGCCACCGGCCTCATTAAGGAGTTTCTAACGAGCTCATCAAGTGTGAATGGGCTTTGGCCAAGGACAGGCCCCTGGAGAATCTGGACTCTGAGGCAGGAGCAGAGGGACGTCAGCCCAGAGCCTGGGGACCCGGGAGCCCTAATGAGCCGGGCCTGGCCTGCGCCCAGCTCCCCATCAGACCGAGGGTAATGAGCTTGGACTGGGGCCCGGCCTCCGGTGAGCCCGCTCGGCAGGCTGCGTCTTCCAAGGCACTCATGCTGCAAACCAGCTGAGCTCCAGGTCCCCACGCCCTTGCCGGCACGAGGGCTCCCGGCTGTCTCAGCCGTGAAACACACGGGGTCCTGCATCGCTCAGCGCCTCGCGAAACACCCGCAGCTTCAGTTACCAAATCCCCACGACCACATGAGGCCCAGGCTGGGATGTGACGGATGGGTACATTCCAGTCAATCAGCAAGGGGAAAGTATGAAAACGACGAACTACGAAAAAGAACAGTGACAGGGTTTCTTTCTTTTTTTTTTTTTACAACCAGAAGTTAGCATTTATTTTAAAAGTAACGGCATCTGGAACTGTCGAGTCCCTGAGGAAATCCTCATTCCCTCTGCAGTCCGGCTGGCGGCACAGCCCCTGTCCGGGGCCTGAGCGGAGCCTGGGTCTCGGCCCTCACTTGGTGCAGTTGCGATGAGCGAGGCCACGGCGGGTCGTCTGGGAAAGTTTCCTGTGTCAGACTCGCTGCTTAGAAAGACCAAGGGTTACCCCAACACCCCTTCCTGTCCACAGTGCGGCCGGGTCGCCGCCGTCGCTGGCCACAAGATCGCCCTCTGCTGGAGGGCCGTGGCCATTGCCGCCATCCGGTTAGGGTCGGCACCAGGGCGTCCCAGAGCCCCGCTCTGCTCCCTTCCTCTAGCCAAGACGTCACCCTCTTGGACCCCAACTTCTGGTTCCACTGAGATGCAACAGAAAGGCAGAAAGAACTAAGTGCCTTCCACGCGCCAGCCCTGCGCCACCTGCTGGGACGTCGTGCACGAATAAGTGCGCTTTTCTCTCTCTTTTTTTTTTTTTTTTTTTTGACAGGCAGAGTGGACAGTGAGAGAGAGAGACAGAGAGAAAGGTCTTCCTTTGCCGTTGGTTCACCCTCCAATGGCCGCCGCAGCCAGCGCGCTGCGGCCGGCGCACCGCGCTGATCCGATGGCAGGAGCCAGGTGCTTCTCCTGGTCTCCCATTAGGTGCAGGGCCCAAGCACCTGGGCCATCCTCCACTGCACTCCCGGGCCACAGCAGAGAGCTGGCCTGGAAGAGGGGCAACCGGGACAGAATCCGGCGCCCCGACCGGGACTAGAACCCGGTGTGCCGGCGCCGCTAGGCGGAGGATTAGCCTAGTGAGCCGCGGCGCCGGCCTGCGCTTTTCTCTTCTAAGCCTCTGTTGTTTGGGGTTCTCGTCCGTCACAGCTAGCTAATCCTGAATAAGACAGGTGTCCTCCCAGCTCTTTCCTTTCCGGCTTCGCATGTGTGTGGCTGAGGGTCGATGTTTGGCGTTGGAGAAGCCATCTGGATGCTGCCAGTCAAACACACCGAGTAGAAGCAGAGCTCTGGGGAGTGGCAGGAGGTGGCTGAGGACGCCTGGCCCTTGGCGCCCTCAGAGCAGCCACGCTCTTACCAACCTGGGCCGCTGTGCAGCCAGCAAGGCCACTGCCACCTAAACTGCTTTTAGTAAAATATGTCTTACCCTGTGCCAAGGGTGACCCAAGTAATTCAGAAATGTTAATTAAAACGGAATTGTTGGGGGCTGGCACTGGGGCGTAGCAGGTAAAGCCATTACCTGCAGCGCCGGCATCCCATATAGGCACTGGGTCAAGTCCTGGCTGCTCCACTTCTGATCCAACTTCCTGCTAATGTGCCTGGGAAAGCAGTAGAAGATGCCCAAGCACTTGGGCCCCTGCACCCACGTGGGAGACCTGGAAGAAGCTCGTGGCTCCTGGCTTCAGATCGGCGCAGCTCCAGCCATTGCGGCCAATTGGGGGGTGAACCAGCAAATGGAAGACCTCTCTCTCTCTCCTTCTCCTTCTTCTCTCTCTGTGTAACTCTGACTTTCGAGTAAATCAATAAATCTTTAAAAAAAAAAAACCTTGTTAGTGGAAGAACAGAACAAACTGTAGACTTCCAAACCAGACGTGTATAAATATATTCACACCAGTGGAGTTTGGGGTCATAAAATAATTTCTCGTGGCCAAAGTTATAATCCTACGTCACAAATGGGGAAAAATAAATTCCAGATGGAGTCTCTTAAAATCATAGAAAATACTATAAAAGAAAATGTTCTTGATCTTGGAATGCAGAAACTGTCCTGTAAAAGCACAGTGCTGGCGTGGGCATTGTGGCACCATGGGTCAAGGCACAGGCTGGGACACCCACGTTCCTCATCAGAGTGCCTGGGTCCAAGTCTCACCTCCATGTGCGGTCCAGGTTCCCATGAACGCGTGTGCTAGGAGGCAACAGGTAACAGCTGAAGTGCTTGGATCCCTGCCGTCTATGTGGTTTGATTTCCTGGCTTGGCCTTGCCTGACCCCAGATGTGGGTATTTGGGAAATGAACCAGTGGATGGAGGATTTCCTTTCAAGGAAATAAAAATAAACATTTAAAAGTGCAAAGCTGCTGGTGCTGCGGCTCACTAGGCTAATCCTCCGCCTTGCGGTGCTGGCACACCGGGTTCTAGTCCCGGTCAGGGCGCCGGATTCTGTCCCGGTTGCCCCTCTTCCAGGCCAGCTCTCTGCTGTGGCCCGGGAGTGCAGTGGAGGATGGCCCAAGTGCTTGGGCCCTGCACCCCATGGGAGACCAGGAGAAGCACCTGGCTCCTGCCATCGGATCAGTGCAGTGCGCTGGCCGTAGCGTAGCGCACCGACTGCGGTGGCCATTGGAGGGTGAACCAACGGCAAAGGAAGACCTTTCTCTCTGTCTCTCTCTCTCACTGTCCACTCTGCCTGTCAAAAAAAAAAAAAAAAAAAGTGCAAAGCTTCGAAGCAATAAAGGAAAACCTTAAGCTTCTCTATAATGGAGGATACTGTAGATCAAGTTGATAAACATAAAACCTAGGAATAATATCTTTAACATGCAAAACAAATCAAGAATAATTATTCAAAGTATATGGAGTGTTCGTACAAACCGGTGAGAAAAGAATGACGCCCTCTGGGAACGCACAAAGAATGGAAGCAGGCATAACACAGGCGACAACGCGGGCGAGCAACCACAGCGTATTTTAAACTTCAGCGACAAACGCTGGCATTGCGACACGAGCGAAGCGTTAGGCTAACTGCCCAGCCTCAGCGAGGTCTCCGCTCTCGGTGACCCGACAGAGAAGGCTCGTGAGCTACGCTTCGTCCGTAGGCTTTAAGCGTTGAACCAACAGTGTCCAGTGTTGATAGAGTTGCATCTTCAAGCACCCCAGACCTCTCAGAATGGACATTCCCGCAGCAAATCTCCTCTCCCACGCCTGACCCCTCTCGTGCTTCAAGTCCCGAGTCCGGGATTCCCGTTCTTCCCGGTTTTCCTTTCCCTTGCTGCGCACTGAGCCATCTGCGGCGATCCTGCGCCATGGAGCCAGCTCAGGATCGCGGTCAGCAGCGTGGGGTCCTTCAGGGCCTCGGGACACGAGTGCGTCGCAGGGGAGCTGCAGTCCGCGCAGGCTCCTCACGGTGCGTCCAGGAACTTCGTGGATCCTCTCCCGGGACGGTCGCATCTGTAGTCTGTTTACACGCTGTGCACACACAGACTTTGTGTGGCGGAGGCGGAGGCAGAGCCCAGCGAGAGGGGCGTCCGGCCTCAGCGTTCGCCTCTGCAGGGCTGAGTGGGGGCGAGGGCGGGGGCAGTTGCGCAGCCCTCGGGTTTTGCCTCGTTTCCATAAATAGCGACACGCGCTGGTGTAAGAGCAGGGCACCTCCCGCGTCGCTCATTCATCTGTGCAGTCGCTGCCCATCATCATCATTCATCTGTGCAGACAGTCGCTGCCCATCCTTCCAGACTGCGTCTCCGTGCCTCAGACGCGCAGTTTCTGCTCACGCAGCCTCACGTGGCTGAGTCTCGGTGGGAATTCTGCTTCCATCGTCCTCGGGTTCCCGGTGGACTGTGAGGAGGGTCTGTCCGCCCCAGAGCAGCGCCCTCGGCAGGACACTGAGGAAACAAACAGCTAAACCAGCCACAAAGAACCCCGAGAACGCTCCCCCTCCAGGGTCACCTCGACCTAAGATGTCGATTTACCCACCACCAACAGCGAAACACAGAGAACCCGCACAGGACAGTCCACACACAGAAATAAAGAAGTCAGCGGAAATTGGCCTTGTGGGCTTACATGATGGAACTCTTGGACAAACACGTGCAGCCAGTCATCACAAACATGTTCAAAGACCGAAAGAGAAACGCCTCAAAGAATTCCAGTCCACTCTGACAGTGGTATCTGACCAAGTAGAAAATATAAGGGGATAGAAATCGTATGTACTATGTTATTACACCATATGTAACACACAACACGGGTAATGCATTCTATAGCCATGGACATGCGTATCTCTGCAACTGGAAACTCTAGAGATGAGAGTGACACTACCCAAAGTGAAAAAATTCCCTCAAGGAACAGCTGCAGAAGACAGAAGCAGCAAACCTGAGGATCCGTCAACGGCTGTTTTCCAGTCAAGGAACAGAAAGAAAAGAGAATGGTTAAAAGGGAACAGAGCTCCTGTGACCTATGGGGCACCATTGAGCATACGAGCACACACATGACTGGAGTCCCAGAAGGAGAGGAGAGAAAGAGGCAGGGAATGATTTAAAGAAATAGTCACGGAAAATTCCCAACGTGGGGGAAGTACTTGCATGCACATACAAGAAGTCCAGTGATCAGATTTGAGGACCCCAAGGGGGTCCACACCTAAGCGCATCACAGTAAAGCCTTCGAGAGCCCAAGGCAGCAGGAGAAGATTGAGAGCAGCCGGGTGAAAAGAATCCACCTCACAGCAGCTCACTGATTAGACGATCAGCTGACTTTCCATCAAAAACAATGAGGTCTTGGGGCCGGCACTGTGGTGTAGTGGGTTAAGCATCCGCCTGTGGCTCCTGTATCCCATGTGGGCGCCAGTTCAAGTCCCAGCTGCTCCACTTCCAACCCAACTCTCTACTGTGGCCTGGGAAGGCGGTGGAGGATGGCGTGGGGGACCTGAGGGAGCTCCTGGCTCCTGGCGTCAGGTCAGCCCAGCTTCAGACGTGGCCATTTGGAAAGTGACCCAGACAGAAGACCTCTCTCTGTGTATCTCCCCCCTCTCTCTGTAACTATGCCTCTCAAGTAAATAAATAATTCTTTAAAAAGATAAATAAACAGTGAGGCTGGAAAGTACTGGAATAGCAAATTCACACTGCTGAAAGGAAAAGTTGTTGACCAAGAAGTCTATATACAGAAAAAAATGGCCATCAAGAAATGAAGAATAGGGTTGGCATTTGGTGCAGCCGTTAAGACACTGCTTGGGCAGGCCACACCCCACATCTGAGTGCCAGGATCCACGCCCCCGCTCCACTCCCAGTCCCAGGCTCCTGCCAATGCACACTTGGCGAGGCAGAGGTGGAGGCTCAGTGGCTGGGTCCCCGCCACACACAGGGGGACCTGGATGGAGCTCCTGGCTGCTGGCTCTGACCTGGCCCAGCCCTGGCCCTTGCAGGCAATAGGAGAGTGAACCAGTAGAATGGAAATCTCTCTCTCTCTCTCTCTCTCTCTCTCTCTCTCTCTCTGCTTTTCAAATAAAATAAAATTCAGAAAAAGGAAGAGAGGTGGGCATTTAAGATGCCAGCTGAGACTCCCTGGCCCTTACTGGAGCGCCTGGGCTCACGCGTTCCCAGCTTCCCGCCCCTGCAGCTCCCGTGAGGCAGCGGCAATGGCTCAAGCAGCTGCACCTGACAGCACGGGGGGGGGGACCTGTGTGGGCGCCCCAGCCCTTGCTGTGGGGCCAGTGTGGGCATTTGGAAGGTGAATGGATGCAGGCTGTCTCCAATCTCTCTCTCTCTCTCTCTCTCTCTCTCTCTCTCTCTCTCTCTTTCTCTCTCTCTCTCTGAGTATCAGGTATGTTTTATAAATGAAGAATAAATGAAAATATTCCCATATCTTCTAATGGATGAGCTTTTTATTAGCCCTTACAAAAATTACTAAAGGGTCTTTCAGACAGAAACTGAAGCATACTAAGTGATAACTTAGCTCCTTCTTATCCTTAGAAGCTAACTGCACACAACAGCAGGTATAAACCTACACTCACTGGGATGTAGCATACAAACTTGTACTTGCATGAGAGAAGCCCCAAGGCAGGGGGAGGAAAGGGGCTAGGAGGAAGTTTCTACACACTATTAAAAGTAAATTAGCATTTGCCCGAACCAGACTGTTGGATTTAAGGTGCTCATTTTAACAGGGCAATCGCTGAGAAAGCCACTCCAGAAACATCAAGAAGAGGGGCTGGGGTGGGCGTTTTTGCAGTGGTTGAGATTCTGCTTGGGAAGCCTGCGTTCGGTCAGCGTGCCTGGCTCTGCTCCCAGATCAAGCACCTGGGCCATCCTCCACTGCCCTCCCGGGCCACAGCAGAGAGCTGGACTGGAAGAGGGGCAACCGGGACTAGAACCCGGTGCCCATATGGGATGCTGGCGCCGCAGGCGGAGGATTAACCAAGTGAGCCACGGCGCCGGCCCCAAGAATCAGTTTCTTAAAAACAGACCCAATTAACGTGTGGTTTGTATGATGCACATGGTTTGAAAACAAAGGTTTTCATAAAACATATAAACAGAGAGCTGAATTAGCTACAGTAATACCAAACGAAATAAGTTTAAAACCCTTTCAGTAAGACACAGGGCATTGATATTGATAGATAGGCCAGTTCAGCAGGAAGATATAATTATCAACAAATATGTCTCTTACAGTTGAGCCCCAAAATACATGAAGGGGAGCATGACAGCCCGGACGAGAGACAGGAAACCCGCGGGAGGAGTTGGAGTCCTCGCGCTCAGCGACTGCTGGAACGTGCAGGCGAAAGCAGCAAAGCCGGGGGCGCCTGCACTGGCCGTCAGGCAGCTCGTCCTAGCGGCCGGCTACAGAACACCCTCCCGACAGCAGCACAGTGCGGATTATTCTCTCAACACAGTTCCGTTCTCCAGGGCAGACCAAAGGCTGCACGAAAAACAAGTCTCAATAATGCAAAGTAAGTTTTCTCATCACAGTGTAAATAAATTGGAAGTCAGCAATATTTGGATGTTTACAAATACTTGGAAATTCACAGCATGAATAACCATAACCCCTGTGTCAAAAAAGAATCGCAGTGGAAATTCAAAGGTATTTTAACTCAATGAAAATGAAAATGCAGCATAAAGAATGTAAGGGATAAATCAAAGCATTGTTTACATGGGGACTTACAGCCTTTAATACCTATGTTAAAAAGGAAGAAATATTTAGAATAAATAATTTTATGCTTTTACATTGAAAATCTCGGGGAGGAGGAAAAACTGAAACAAAGGTGGGCAGAGGAGGGAGACCGCGTGGAGATCAATGGACCAGCGAGCGCAGCCCCAGAACTCAGTTACCCGAGGTTGGTTCTTGATAAACAGCAGCAGCATTTCCCGACTTTTAGCTCGACCAGCACAAACAGAGAGAAGGAGCAGGCCCTGGCACGAGGCTGTGCTTGAGACGGGCGTTGCCACGAGCCCGGCAGGCACCCCGAGGCCAACGAAACTGACAACCGAGAGAAAACAGAAAACCCTGGAAGGGCACAGCTGCCAAATTAACTCAAGGAAATAGGACAGCCAGACAGATCCCCAGCTGCTGAACACGGGGAATTAGTAACTGAACATATTACAGAGACAAATCCCACAGGACGGCACCGCCAGTCGATTCTAACACTAAGGACAAAGAGGTATGCCAACTTCGGACAAATACGAGGCGGAATCCGAGGCTGGGAGCTTATCCTTTTCAACAGATCGAGGGGCGAATCCAATCTTCACAGGCAAAACAAGCAGCAGTGCATCCCCACAGCAGAGCCCCAGCCCGCACGTAAAGACGTAAAGACGGATCTTGCCACACGGCGGAAACTGTGTTGTTTCTTACAACTCACGTAAGTATCTCAACACAAAAGAATTAGTTTGAGAAACTCTTTAGCGATCTGAATATAAAACAATCCAAATGAACTGAGCTCTAGAAGTGCCACACCTGTCACCATGTTTACACAAAGCCCGGGGCACTATTGAGGAGACGGAACCCCACAGAGGGGAGAGGAGGAGGGGGTGGGGGCTTCAATGGGTGTCCTCCTGGGGGCTCAGCGGGTGTCCTGAGGGCTCCTCTCCCTTTGCGCCCGTCTGCAGTGTGCAGAACAAGGTCTCCGTTGTGCGAGTGGAGCCGGGTCAGCCTGGTCTTCGAGGCGGCCTTAGGCCCGATCATCTGACCAGCGGCCTCAGGCATTTTGAAGGGAGCACCACTCGGCCTCTGCCCCTGGAGGATCTGATCGCCTTTATCCTCAGAGAATGTTCTGGCTTTAGAGTCTGAGCTTCGCTTTGCCACACAGGCCATCGCAAGCGCGGTTGGCTGAGCCACGTGGCCCTGGCCGCTCCGCTCAGTGACCTCCTGACCCCTGCTGCATGGAAGCGGCCATCTCACGCTGGCCCTCTCCTGGGGTTGGCGGTCACGCCCTCAGGCCAGGGCCTGGCACAGGGACTTGGCTTGCGATGCCCCAGGGCTGCTAGATGTGGCAAAGGTCTTCACAGGGGTTTCTTCGGCCAGGCCATAGACTGGAGAAAGGGAGACATCTTTCCCACGACTCCTGAAGGTGACTGGAGCTGCACTAAATCCAGCCGCCAAGACGACATGCTCAGACGCGTACAGGTGCATCTTCCCAAAGCTGAAGCAGGCATGGCGAAGCCCTCAACAGCTGGGCTGGCGTCGGCGCCGTGGGCTAGGCCGGCATGCAGACAGCCGCGTCCCACACTGGGCGCCTGGTGCAAGCCCTGGCTCTGGTGTCCACGCCAGCGTCCTGCTGGTGTGCACGTGGCTGGGTTCCTGCCACCTGTGGGGGCCCACCTTGAGTTCCCGCTCCTGGCGGGGCCTCCTGGCCATGGCGGTCTGCAGAGTGAGGCAGAGGGTGGAGGCTCTGTCTCTCTCTCTCCCCCATCTGTCTCTTTGCCTTTCAAATAAATAAGTAAATAAATAATATTTTTTTAAAAAGACTAATTTGTTAAAAGGAAGTTGCAACACTAGGCATCTACTCAATAAACGGAATTTGTAAACAAAATCTTGCGGAGAAAGTTCCAGACCCATGTGGTTTTGCAGTCAAGAATCGAATGCAGAATAATCCCGATCTTAGAGGAACCTTCCCAGAAAACGGATTTAAAATGAAGACTTTTCCAACTTCAGGGGAGGTCGTGAGACACTTCTAGGGGAATGCAAAGAAGATGCTACAGGAAAAAGGGCCGGCAGGCCAGGCCCGGGGAGCGGCGCCAAGCGCCCCAAGTTCAGCAGATGCAGACCCGTAGAAGCCGGGGTTCAGGTTAGCGCGTATTCGGGCTGAGTCACCGTGACTGTGTTAGGGGAGTAGAACGGTGCGGGTTCGAGTGCCCGCTCCTCCGCCCAGGCCGGGACGGCAGCAGCGATGGCGCCCGCGCGCAGCCCATCCACGCCGGGAGACCGCGTCGCCCGCTCGGCCTGACTGGCCCTGGCGGCTGCGGACATCGGCGGGTGAACCACGGCTGGACGCCCGCTCGCTTCCTCTCTTTCAAACAACATGGAAATACGTTGAAAATAAAAAAGATGCGTGTCGGTAAGCAGAGCAGCCATGCTCACCTCAGCCGCGCCGAGGGCCCTCAGCGCTGCGCGGCGTCCGCCCGAACCCCTCGGCCTGGCGCAGGCCGGGAGGTGACAGGGCTGGGGCGCAGCTGCCCGCCCTGTGGGCATCGGTGGGCGCTGATCCAGGAGCTTCAGTCTGTGCCGGCATCGACGCCGCGGCAGAGGTGAACTCGCGGCTCCCGACAGGCGGGAAACCGGACACGCACACGGCAGGCACCTGCAGGCCGCGTCCCTGACCTCGCTGGGACGGCTGATTCCAGCAGGGAGGGTGCCGGCCCTCCACCCTCAGACCCGGCTGGCGAGGGGGAACAGCGGCCGCCGTCGGCCCGGGTCTGGTGTGGCCATCATTGGCACAGGTCTGGTGTGGCCACCATTGGCACAGGTCTGGTGCCACCGGGAGGATGCTGCTCGCCACGCCCGCGTTCCGCGTCGGCGCAGTGAGGCCCAGGCAGCTCCACGTGGGAGACAGGCGTGGAGCTCCTGGACCCCGGCCTTGGCCTGGCCCAGCTGCTGTGGGCACTGAGGAGTGCACCAGCAGGTGGGAGCCCCCCCCTTCTACCTCTCAAATAAATAAAGATAATTAAATGTTGTTTCTTACATAGCTCAGAATAGATTTTTCTATATCACCCAGAAAATCACACTTCTTTATGTAACATAAATAAATAACTCTCTGTAGGCACAAAGATACATACACAAATATTCCTACTAATTTTTTTTTATCAATAATAGCCAAAACGCACAGCTAGCCTAACAGACAGACAGATATTTGGTGGATACCACCTGCAACAAGGAGGGGCCGATTACGGGCGCACACGTGACACAGATGAATCTCAAAGCCCGGGGGCAGCCATGCCGCGTGGATCTGGGTATGCAGAGCTGAGAGCCGCCCGGAACCCGACGCACATCCGTAGCGTCCCCGGGCAGGGACAGAGGCCGCTTCCTTCCTGGGTGACGGAACATTCCATCCTGATGGCGATCATGCTCCCCAAGTGTGCGCACGTGGCCAAGTCCACGAACCTCCGCACTCCAATAAACTACAGCTCGAATACTTGTCTCAGAAGGAAAATCCCACTCAAAAACCTACAGGAAAAGCAAAACTCGGTTGAAGAGCGAAGTGCCCTCCACACACACAACTTCAGGGGAATCCTCCGTTGTTGAAAAGACCCTCGGGGTCCGGCGCTGTGGTGTAGAGGCTAAGCCTCCACTCGCAGTGCCGGCATCCCATGCGGGCACTGGTTCAAGTCCCGGCTGCTCCACTTCCGACCCAGCTCCCTGCTAATGCTCCTGGGAAAGCGGTGGAGGATGGCCCACGTGCTTGGGGCCCTGCACCCACAGGGGAGACCCGGACGAACCTTCTGGCTCCTGGCTTCTGCCTGGCCCAGCCCAGCCATTGTGACAATTTGGGGAATGAACCAACGGATGGAGCCATGTTCCTCCCTCTCTCTCTCTCTCTCTCTCTCTCTCTCTCTCTCCTCTCTCCCTCCCTCCCTCTCTCTGTTTCTCCTCTGTATCTCTGCCTTTCAAAAAATGGATCTAAAGATAAATGAGAGAGAATAGACCATCTTTCCCCCGTGACCTTGCACTTGTATAAAAACCCAGTGCACCATTTATGTGTGGGTTCCGGGCTCTGTTGAGCTGTGCATCCTTGGACCACGTCTGTCCTTGGGCCGATCTCTCCTCGACGCAACCGCTGTAGCCTGAGAGAAGCCGCGACATCAGCCAGCAGCGCTCGTCCTCAGAGTGTGGGCCCGGGGCCTCTGGCTGATGAGCTCACAAGGGCAGGAAGTGTGCTGCGTGGGAGGCAAGGTTCTCACTGCCACCACCAGGGCCCTGGGCCGATGCGTGGAGCTGGGCAGTGATGCCCGGGACCAGTGGACGGTGATCCCAGGACCAGTGGACGGTGATCCCGGGACCAGTGGACAGTGATCCTGGGACCAGTGGACGGTGACCCCGGGACCAGTGAACGGTGATCCCAGGACCAGTGGATGGTGATCCCAGGACCAGTGGATGGTGACCCTGGGACCAGTGGACGGTGACCCTGGGACCAGTGGACGGTGACCCTGGGACAAGCTTGAAGAAGGAGAAGGGAAGTCAGGCAGCCCCCGTCTTCTCGGCACGATTCTCACTGTAGGCCCCTCCTTCCCGAGCAAACCTGGGAGCAGGCGCTCAGCATCGGGGGCTTGTGTGCGTCTCGTCTTTATTGTGAACGTGCTGAGTCAGCGCATCAGCAGGCGAGCGTTCACATCCTGACAACGCTGAGTAGTTCTACCTGTGCCCACGTCACATGACCCATGCATACGCCACATGACCAGTACACATCACATGATCCGTGCACATACCACACATCCCATGCACACGCCACACGACCTGTGCCATGCCACACGACCCATGCACACACCACACAACCCGTGCCCAGGTCACACATCCATGCCCACGCCACATGACCTGTGCCCATGCCACACGACCTGTGCCCATGTCACACGACCAGTACACATCACACGATCCATGCACATACCACACATCCATGCCCACACCACACGACCCATGCCCGTGCCACATAACCGGTGCCCAGGTCACACATCCATGCCCACGCCACATGACCGGTGCCCACGCCATGTCTCTGTGCCCTACTGTGGGCATTCACCTTCCCTCAGGACCCCGCTGCAGCCCTCCGTCCTCTCGTCAGGACGAGGGCGGACCCGCGCCCGGCATGGGTGACACAGGCCGAGGGTGAGCGGGGACTTCCCCAGGCCGGCCTGATTTGGGAGCAGCGGTGTGGTTCCAAGACTCGTGGGCACACGAGGGCCGCGGCTGGACGGGGAGCCCGTGGTGCTGGGCTGAGGGTGAGGGGCTGGGCGCCTGTAGTGGGGGCTGAAGGGGCTCGGTGTGAAGTGGCCGCCATGCCTTAACCCCAACGTCGCCTCCAGGGGGCCCTTCCCACCTCTGCCACGTTTGATCGCTGTTAACCCGACACGGAACGGAAGCCTGGCGTGGCCTGAGTCTGAGCCCCTGTCCACGGGCAAGGTCACGACCTCGGCAGCAGCTTAGCAGGGGCTGTGCAGCAGTCCACGTGGCCACGTGTGGGCACGGCCGCTGCTGTGGACATGGGCGTGGCTTCTCCGAGCGGGACTCAGGCCTCAGCACGGTTTCAGCGGTGCAGGGGCACAGCAAGCCCAGGCACGTGTCCCTGAGTCACCTCCACTGCACTCACGTGCTCGCTGGTCAGAGCGGTGTAGATGGGCAGGTGCTGAGTGCGAGGAGGTGCAGATTTGCTGTCACAGGAGCAGCAGGACCCGAGGCCCCGGCCCGGCCTAAACGCGCCGCGGTGTGCACAACCGACCGAGGCTACACGGAAGGTCTCAGGCCAGTGAGGGCAGAAGCCCCCAGACGTTCCACAGGCGGCTGTGCACACACTGGCCTCACGGCCCAGCCCGGGACCCCAGGAAGCAGCGCCGAGCCGGGCAGGGCTGTGTGCTGGCTGTGGAGGTGCCGGCCACGTGGGGGTCATCGCTGGCTCCCACCCCAGACAGGGCTGGGTCTGCACGCAGAGAGCAGAAAGCAGCAGCTCCACCTGTGGCCTGGGGCCTGTGTCCACCTCACACGGGCCGGCGGGCGCTCATGACCGAAGCCCAGCAGTGCCCCCCAGTGGCAAACGCTGGAATTGAGACTGGAAATTCCCCAGAGGCCTCAGCCTGGCGCCTGGGATTCCGGTTCCTGGTAGCTACTGCACCTCAAAGCTGCCGCCCACGATTGACAGCACGACAGGAAAACTGCCCATAGCACCTGGGTGTTGTTGGAGAACACTCCCGAAGGTTCCAGAAGGATCCGGAACAAAATGGAAGTGGGTCACGCCAGACCACGCCGCCAGGGCATTTTGGAAATTCCTGTGAAAACAGCATTAACAGACAAATTTATTTTAGTGCAAAAATCTGCGATCCATGCATGATTTTTTTCAAAACTCCTACTTCCCCGTGAACTTTTTGAAGCGACTTCTTTCCCTCTGGGGCTGACTTCCTCCACCTGCGGAGCTGCCCGGTGCGTGGTGTCCGGTGAGTGGCTCCCAGCTGACCAACTCTGAGCAGACCCCAGGTGGACAGCCAGAATCTTGCTTAGAGAACCATAGCCCTGGGACCACCTGATGGGAAAATCCTGGGGGAGATGGTGGGAGCGAGCCAGCTCCGGGGCCGACGTGCCTGTGTCTCCGGGCGGCCACAGGGGAACAGGAGCCCCCACATTCCAGCACTGTTGATTCCTAGGCTCCTTGCACCACCTGTGGCAAATGTTTGCCAGGCAGGCCCACCGGGGCTGGGGCTGACCCCGGTGTCCGTGTCGGCCACCTGTGGACAACCACTCGCAGTCTCACGTCAGCAGCCTGGATTTCCCTGTGTCCGTGCGAGTGACAGCACCCCGGCCCCACTGCCCGGCATGGTCCTGGGAGCCCAGGCCGGAGAGGCAGCTTCCCTGGCCCCAGAGGCAGAGGGCAGCAGGAGTCACGTGGGGCCGGGGACCGAGCACACGGGGAGAGCCTGGACAGGCCTGGGTCTCAGCAGACACCGCCCAGCACGCGGGGCTCCTGCTAATTGGCGGCGGGGGCAGTTATGCCTCCACCACGGTAATTGGGCCCTGGAGGCCTCGAGCGTGTGCGCAGGGGAGGAAGCCCCGGCCCCGCCTGTCCCGGCTTCTTTTAACCGTCACTCACGACTCAGGGCCAGCCAGGCTGCGTGGGACGGGCCGCTCGGTGTGGCCAGTGGCAGAAGCGTGAGCCTCCGGGCTGCAGCAGGTGGAAGACGCAGGCGGAGGGCCGGGGGGCCCACAGAGCCCGCGGTGAGTCTCCTTGGTGCCCGCCCTACAGGGCTGTGTCCCTGTCTGGGTGGCCAGCCCTGGACCTGTTCCCTCATGGAAGGCGATCGGAGCAAGGCCAGGACTGGGACCCCCACCCCGAGGCCCACGCTCCCGCCAGCACCCTCCCCCACTGCAGGTGCGAGGCCCCCATCCCACCTTGTCCACCTCCTGCTTTGCCGGCCCCCATGAGGGAGCCCCTCAATGGCCGCTACAGAGAAACGGGAGAGACCCCGCAGAGCATGGGCTGGTCCAGGCACTCGGCGCCCTCCTTATCCCAGCTGGAGCAGGCAGGACCTGGCGCTGTGCCCCGCACACCTGGACACCGGGCCATGAGGGAGGCCATGGGTCAGAGCCGAGGGGCCCGAGCCCCCTGCCCTGCATGTGTCCCCTTCTCCCCTGCTTCTGTCTCTCATGTAAAGGTCCACTGAGAGAGCAGCCGGAGAAACCCTGAGGATTGCGTCCCTCCACCCGGCGCTGCAGCCCAGGGGCTGAGGGACCCGGCAGATGTCCGCTGGGGAGCAGGGCCGTCCTCCTGGCCCCGGCCTGGCTGGGTGACCCGTTTCTGCGCTGGCTCCTGCAGGGAGAGTTGGACCTGGACTAAAAGGAAACCCAGGTTCTGCTCAGGGACAAAAGCCCAGCTCCAGCCCGCACCGGTCATGGTAGAAACCCCCTCGGGGCCGGACCCCACGTAGGCCTGGGGTTCTCAGGAAGAGACACTGCCCTTGGCCCGCGTGTCCCCCTAGCTGCGGCCCTGGCGCGGGCTGGGCGTGGCTCCGGGCAGCGCCGGGGACCGCCTGCGGGCATCCTGGAGCAGTGGCATCTGTCCCAGATGGAACTGAGGTTCCTCAGCAAACCTGCGCACAGCCTCCGGGTTCTGTGACCTCTGTTTTTGTGGCCACCTCCATCCGTTTGAACAATCCCAAGCCTCCACCCAGCCCCAGTGGGCTCACCTGTTCTGTTGTCACTGCTCCACGGGAGGAGCCACAGCCTTGGCGCTCGAAGACCTGGGTCGGCGTCCCGCTGCTCCAGCACCGCGGGTGCACCCTGGTAGGTCCCTGACGCTGTCTCTGCGGCCTCACGGAGACGGGGGCTTCACTCCCCGGGGCAGTGCAGAGAACTCCCAGAGGTGGCTGTGCTGCGACGCTCGTGAGTGACAGGGCAAGGACACAGTCGCCCACTCGGTCTGGCACTGGGGACGAGCACACAACCTGTGCGTGTGAGCCCTTGTTTCCAGCCGTTCCCTCCCCATCCCTCACGCTTGTCCTGTGCTGCTGGGTGCCCGCCCCGGCCCCAGCTACAGAGCCTCCAGGACAAGGTCACTTCTTCCCTCCTGGCCCCGGCTGCCTTCTCCCTCCTGAGAAGCTCACACCCGAGACTGACCACTGCCCTGGTGCGCTGGGATTTGGTCACATAGCCCTGGTCCCCCAAGATCCCGGATCTCTGCTGGCCGCGCATTCCCATACAAAGCCAACTCTGAAACCAGGCAAAGTGTCAAATCCAAACGAATTGGAAAAAATATGTCAGACACCAGACAGTAAATCCAAATGCCACAGGCAGCCATGACAGTGATGGGTGCGAGTCGGTGCAGAGAGCTGCTGGTTGTCATTAGACTCCTGGGAGAATTCGGTTGTGAAAAATCATCCATAAAGTGGTCTCCACTTCATGAGCACCGCGGGATGCTTGCGCGAGGAGGTGTAGACAGGCTGCTCCAGGGACTCAGTCACAGGGACCCGGACCCACACCCCGGGTTAAATGGCACCGTGGAGATGTGGTGCTGTGCCCCCTGCTCCCAGGAGCGAGGTGTCCGACTGTGGGGCTGGTCCTCTCCTGGGCGTCAGCTCTGTGTCCTCTGCCCCTGCTCTCTCCCAGCCACGGAAGATGAGGGGGGAAGGCAGCCCCCACACCTGCCCCCTGCCATCTCCCATCTCCCAGCCACGGAAGATGAGGGGGGAAGGCAGCCCCCACACCTGCCCCTTGCTCTCTTCCAGCCACGGAAGATGAGGGGGGAGAATGTCACCACGGTCAGCACGTTCATCCTGCTGGGCTTCCCCACCGCCCCCCGGCTGCAGTACGCACTCTTCCTCCTCTTCCTGCTCACCTATCTCTTTGTCCTGGTGGAGAACCTGGCCATCATCTTCACCGTCTGGAGCAGCACCCCCCTCCACAGGCCCATGTACTACTTCCTGGGCTCCCTGTCTTTCCTGGAGGTCTGGTATGTATCCGACATCATCCCCAAGATGCTGGACGGCCTCCTGCTCCAGCGGAGACACATCTCCTTTGTGGGGTGCATGACACAGCTCTACTTCTTCAGCTCCCTGGTGTGCACCGAGTGTGTGCTCCTGGCCTCCATGGCCTATGACCGCTACGTGGCCATCTGCCACCCCTTGCGCTACCAAGTCATCATGACCACGGGGCTGTGCGTCCAGCTGGTGGCCTTCTCCTTTGCCAGCGGCTTCACCATCTCCGTCGTCAAGGTCTACTTCATCTCCAGCGCCACGTTCTGTGGCTCCAACGTCCTGAACCACTTCTTCTGTGACATCTCGCCCATCCTCAAGCTGGCCTGCACAGACTTCTCCAGGGCAGAGCTGGTGGACTTCGTCCTGGCCTTCCTCATCCTGGTGTTCCCGCTCCTGGCCACCGTCCTCTCTTACGGACACATCACCTTGGCTGTCCTGCGCATCCCCTCAGCCACCGGCCGCTGGAGAGCCTTCTCCACCTGCGCCTCCCACCTCACTGTCGTCACCGTCTTCTACGTGGCCATGATCTTCATGTATGTCCGGCCCCAGGCCATTGATACGCGGAGCTCCAACAAGCTCATCTCTGCAGTGTACACGGTGCTCACGCCCATGATGAACCCCTTGATCTACTGCCTGAGGAACAAAGAGTTCAAGGACGCCTTGAGAAAGGCTCTGGGCTTGGGTCAAGGTGCACAGTAGGAGGGGCCTCTGCTTCTGGAAGCCCCGCTGGTGAGACGCAGCCCCTCGGGGAGGCCTCTTGATTTGTCATAAAGGAAATTCTTTCCATTACTGTAGTATGACCTTTGTTGTAAAGCAGTGATGCCCACGTCTGTCCCCTACAGTTCACAGAGGAAGTGTCACGGGTATGTTGCTGGCATTGTAATACGGTCATTCTCTTCATTTTATCTGTGAGCAAAGCAGGATATTTTAAAAGTCTATTAAATTTCCCCACCTCTAAAACCGCCATGCACATTTCATAAAGAGAAAGCCTGAGGTCATCAGACTCGGACGTCGTAAACGTCAGCGTGTTAGCGTGCTGAAATCCCGAGCCGCGTGGTGAAGGGGGCTACAGTGCCCCCGAGGCACCACGTGTCCGGGAAATGGCCAGTGCCCCTGGGTTTCTGTCCTGGACACGGAGGCCCGGGGAGGACAGCAGTCCCACCCCGAGCCAGTCAGCTACTGAGGAACAAAGCCGTGTTCTTGCTGCGTGAGCTGGTTCTGGTTGGGCTGCAGTGTGGGCAGAAGCCCTGGGCGGCAGGACCCACGGCTGTCCTTCTCACTCTGGGATCCTTGAAGCCAGAGTGCTGCCTGGTGCCCCGTGGGCAACCGGGAGACAGACGCTGAGTACTGGACGGGTGGCGGATGGCACTGTGCTAAGTGGAAGGGCACCTGGTGCTCCCTGGAGCAAGAGGAGACACGGCACACCCAGAGGGCAGGGGCCAAGGAGAGCCACCGGGGGGCCAGGGTGCCTGTACCCCACGGCAGCCTGGGACGCAAACCACAGCAGGAGAACTGAACCATCGGCAGCCCCTGGGAGAGCCGAGCCTGCCCACGCACCGACGGTCAGCTTCCCTGAGGGCTGCCTACCTCCTGGAGAAACACGAGTGTGTGTCTCCCGAACTAAGCTTTGCGTGGCAAAGGGGAGGTGGGCGCGGCCTCTGTGCAGCGTGCAAGTCCCCACCCTGAGCAAATGGGGCCGTCGGCTAAACGGCGTTCCTTCAGTGGCTTGTTGGTTGTGTGGGAGGCTTTTTGAGAGAATGGGGGAGGTCTGGGTGGCTACAAAACTCAAGATTTCCCCCGGTTTATGGATCAGCGTCAAATTCCGTACCACCCACGCCCCACTGCTCGTAAGACTGAGCCCCCAAAGCCCACCGGAACCTTTCCTCCTTTTCTGGAACAAGAGAGTCCCGCTTGGCTGCACCCGTTTCGAGGTTTGTGCTAATTCCGGTCTTCGCACGGGCCTCTGGTCATGGCAGCTGCTACCCGGACTCTCTGGAAAGGTAGGAGTAAGCGGGTCAAACAGCAGGACCCGCCCAGAGAGGAGGCAGAACAGGGCACACACATCCTCTGCAGACCCAGTGTGGATCCCTGGGGGCTAGAAAAGAGGGACCCTTCGTGGTGTTTAAGCGGGAGTCAGCTGCCTGGTGGCTGACCAAGGCCCAGTGAGAAGCTCACGTTTTGGGGGTCGTTGGTTAGCATAAGAACACAGCCACACTGATGGGAAAGGACCCTACCGCGCTTAATCTGGTGACATCATCCAGGCAGCGACCTGGACCCACGCGTCCCGAGGTGCATGACGCCAGGAGGCACCACCTGCCTTTTCCAGGCGGCACCCTGCTGGGTTTTCTGTATTTGGTGGTGCCGGGTCATTAACTGGACATCGAGAGCGCCGTTCCTAGGAAGTCCAGGAAAGCACACAGCAGCGATGTCTGCAGTCAGGGCGGCCCACTGGGAGCGAGAGGCACAGGCACCAGCGTCCTGCCCCCTCGCAGTGTGGGCGTCAGCCCGCAAGCCCAGCCTTTGCTCTGACTTCCTAGCGCAGCGTCCGGGAAGCGTTCGGTTTTGCTCGGATGGATTTTCCTGAAGGGGGAGGGAAAGGCCTGGGGCAGAAGGGGGAGGTAAGACCACCGAGGTGGCAGAGGAGTCTTGATCCATGGCTGAGGGGAAGCTGTCCACACCCAGGATGTCCTCTGCGCCCAGGGAAGCTTCCCTGTCACCTTTGCCTGAAGGTCTCCACAGGTGGACAGTCCTGGAGTCTTGGGAGGAACACTTTGGAGCTGTGACATGTGGACTTCAGGTCCAGGGTCTTGACTCTGACTGCCACGTGGGTGGTGAGAACTTGCTAGCGTCCCTTCCAGCCCGGCTCCAGCACAGTCTTTCTCTGACGTCGCTCTCCAGTCTCTGGGTTCCACATCGTGAAAGCATTGCTGTGCTCAGTGGGTGGCCCTGGGAGACGTCCTTCACCTGGTGAGGACACACGTGGCCACAGTGCATTCAAGCCTGGCAAAGGTCCCGTCAACAGACAATATCCACTCTGGACCACCCACGGAGCATCGTGTCAACCAACCACAGAGCATCGTGTCAACCAACCACGGAGCATCGTGTCAACCAACCACGGAGCATCGTGTCAACCAACCACGGAGCATCATGTCAACCAACCACGGAGCATCGTGTCAACCAACCACAGAGCATCATGTCAACCAACCACGGAGCATCGTGTCAATCAACCACAGAGCATCATGTCAATCAACCACAGAGCATCATGTCAACCGACCACAGAGTATCATGTCAACCAACCACAGAGTATCATGTCAACCACCCATGGAGCATCGTGTCAATCAACCACGGAGCATCGTGTCAACCAACCACAGAGCATCATGTCAACCAACCACAGAGCATCATGTCAACCAACCACAGAGCATCGTGTCAATCAACCACAGAGCATCATGTCAATCAACCACAGAGCATCATGTCAACCGACCACAGAGTATCATGTCAACCAACCACAGAGTATCATGTCAACCACCCATGGAGCATCGTGTCAACCAACCACAGAGCATCATGTCAACCAACCACAGAGCATCATGTCAACCAACCACGGAGCATCGTGTCAACCAACCACAGAGTATCATGTCAACCACCCATGGAGCATCATGTCAACCAACCACGGAGCATCGTGTCAACCAACCACAGAGCATCATGTCAACCAACCACGGAGCATCATGTCAATCAACCACGGAGCATCATGTCAACCAACCACGGAGCATCGTGTCAATCAACCACGGAGCATTGTGTCAACCAACCATGGAGCATCATGTCAACCAACCATGGAGCATCGTGTCAACCAACCACGGAGCATCATGTCAACCGACCACAGAGCATCGTGTCAACCAACCACAGAGCATCATGTCAACCAACCACAGAGCATCCTGTCAACCAACCACGGAGCATCGTGTCAACCAACCACGGAGCATCGTGTCATTCATTCATTCAAAGATTTGTTGGCTTATTAAAGAGAGGTTTATGTCCAAGAACATGGCTCTGGGATCCTCTAAAATTGTGCAGGATTCCCCAGTTACTTCATCTTTGCTCACCCACACTTATTTAAGGCATCGCCAGGAACAATTTGCAGTAGGATCCCGTCAGAGACTCTTCCGTGTCGACCATCACCATGGGAGTAAAAACCCCGTGTCTCCCTTAGTGGGTGAACAGTGTGGACCAAAGAAGAGGCAGACTGCTGGACTGACGGAGGGTGGGCGGGCTCATCTCAGCGTCCTGGTTGTCTGTAACCAAGGCCAACAGTCAGGAAAGGCAAAGGCGTGGAACTGCGCCAGACTTCTTGGTTTTCACATTCTGGTGAACAAATAAAACTGCTGATCCCATGTCTGCTCAAACAGATGGATGACGGCTGCTTGTGAATTCCAGAGCCACCGTGAGGAAGCTGGCTGCAGCTGTGGAGTGACCCGGCCCTCCCTGGCCACCATGCCTGGAAATGCAAAGCAGTACCGGTGACTGAGGGCCTAAGCCGGGGCTCCAGGCCCAGTGGACGTCACCCTGACGCATAAAACTCACTGGGTCTCTGAGCACAATGTTCTATTCTGTCAGAGCTCAGCCAAATAATGGGTTGTGCTTCCTAGTTGCACTGAGCATCCAGCAACGTCCTCCTCGTGACAGAGCCCAGCCAGCGAGGAAGCTTCCCAGGGAACGGCTCTGACGTAGTCAGGGCACGTATGAGGCATCCGGCCTCAGCACCTGGCTGGCTCCACAGCCCAGCCTCCTTTGCAGCCTCCTTAAGAGCCCAAGGGGACAGCAGGTCTTAAGATGTCACCGGCCAATCCCTCACCTCTCAGCCGGTTAAACTTCCTCTTCCCCTCACCCTCAGCACCAGGGACAGGGACCGAGGCTTTGGTGCCAGCGAGCACTTCTGGTCTGGGGTGCACACTCTTGCAGGCATTGAGGGTTCTTTCTCCAGAGGCCTCCAAATGTCCAGCCAGGGCCACCGGTCAGTCATGTCTGGACTTCCCTCCTGGGGTGGGGCAGACTTCACTCACCCCGGAGCAGGGAAGACAGCTCAGTCCCTGCAGGAGACGCTCGTGCTGGCACAGACGGTGGTCCTGAACAGGCACAGCAGCCGCAACCTGGCCCTTCCGTTCTGCCCGCAAGAGTGAGTGATGAGCTGATGCATTCTGGGGGACGATCCTGGGAGCACTCCGCTCCTGCTGGCCCCCTTGTGGGGCTCTGAGGAGGGATCCTTCACACCCTCCCATGATTTTCCCATTCCGTGGCTGCCGTCCATTTGAAAGCTTTAACCAGGGCCCACCATTACCAATGAGTTGGCGAAGGTCATAAGAGCCTGGACTGCAGCTGCGGTGGCGATTCTAGGTCCCTGGCCTTTGTTTGGGGGCTTCCCTGCAGCTGGGGAAGTTCTTGGCAACAGCTGGGAGTTCGGTTTTAGATCGGGGGTGAAGGTGGCCGCAGGCCTGGCTGCCCAGAGGGTCCCCCTTTGTCTAACTTCCTTTTTCCACCCTCTTCAGAGTGAATCGGGTAAAGTGGGTATGAGCAGATTCGGAGACAGAGAGGACCACGTTAGGGGTAACTGAGTCAAGCCCTTTTTGTGTTAGCCCTCAGTGTGTTGTTGAAGCTGCCGCCTGCCTCTGGATGGAGTCCTGTAGGGATGAGGATGCGTCCTGTTTCCCTGGGGAGACAATGTTCTCTGTTCCCTTTGTGTCCAGCCAATAAAGACTTTTGTCTAAACTGGGATGCCGATTTGCTGCTATCTTAATTCTGTTGTTTCTCACGAGGTTAACCCATCTTTCCTGTAAACGCACAAGTTCTGGGCCCACACACGAAGTTCGCTGACTTCCCCCTGCGGAGCTGGTGGACTTCACCCTGGCCAAGGAAGGCAGCGCTGGCTGCTGCAGGGGGCCTCCGGCGTCCGACTGGACTCAGTGGGCAGCTAACGTTGCACCCACGGTCCTGCACCCCCTCGAGGCCCCTTCTCCCGCCCCCTGCCTTGCTCTGGCTCATGGAGGTGAGGTTTTCCACAGAAGCCTGGCCCTTCTACCTGCAGCACAGGCCCTCACATCACCTTTGCTGGGCACAGGGCCAAGGATGGCGTGGGGACAGCAGTCTCCACTCGGGAGGCGGCCACTGGGGTGGGCACCAGCTCCACGCTGCCAGGGCCCCTCAGAGGCCAGCCGTGCTAATTGGCAGTGTGGGCAGCTCCAGCAGCCGGCTGGTGTAATAGGGCCCTGGAGTTTCTGTGCTACAGCAGAAAAAGCCACGCCCGTTCCACCTGCCCTAGGCAGCCCACTTCTCCGGAATGTGCTCGGGTCTTGTCTGTTCACTGGGCCAGCCTGGAGTCACTGGGCACCCGCAGGAGCTGCTCATCACGTCCACCGGACACCACAGCTGTCCACTGTGAGGGCTCCAGGCTCCAGGTAGGACCCATGCTCTTGTCTCCTTTGCTGTGATTTGAGAGGTGGGGTATCTGTCATCGTGTACAGTATGGGTACAAGTGCGTGCCTGCTGCACACGGCCCTTCCACCCGCTTTGGGGCAGGGTTACCCGTTTACAGTCTCATCACCAGCACGCAGTACCATGGCTCATGGGTGCGCCACAAAAGGCCCTCGCCTCTATGGGTGCTGTGCCAAGGGTGGTCCCACATTACCCCCAGCCTTAGCCAGCGTCCTCACCATGTCTGACCTCACACTGGCTCCCTTCACAGCTAAGTTCCACCTTAGGGACTCTGCCCGATACCAGGAAAGGCAAGAGAGTCAATGGCTGCAGGCCATGGAAGGGGCAGAGCCACAGGGAAGCTGCTACAGCCCCTGAGCACACCCCAAATCATCCATTCTGGGGCGCAGAGACCTTCGGTCCTCTCGGGCTTCCTTAAGGCACCTGAGCAGGCAGGAGCTTTCCCCTGCAGCCCCTGGGAGAGCTCGCGGGACAACGTGAGTCCTGGGCTACCTCATCAGACAGGAGGGGTGACGGAGTTAAAATGCAAAGTACACGGGGACCTGGGACAAATAAATGCTCCAGAGGGAAACAGGTGCAGTGCGAGTGAGGGCTGGCGTTCACTGCGAGCAATGAGCCCTTGTCAACCCCGCACTCTGGCCAAGTGTCCTAGTTATGAATGCCACTGACCTCAGGGAACCCAAGAACTCTGCACCACCTTTGCAACTTTTCTGTAAGTCTGAAATTCTTCCAAAGTAGCTTCTTTAGGAGGAAATACAGCCGAGGCTGCAGCTCAGGTGGCGGAGAGCACCGTGCGTGTGTTGATGCCTGAATGCTGTATTTACCGCATCCGCTAGTCCGCTCACCAGCCATCAGGTCCCGACACCTTAGCAACCAGCCCAATCTGCATGTTCAGGAGCACAGCACCCAGAGGCCCCGGCAAAACCAGTCGGCAGGCGGGCACTGCCCCACCATGAGCCCCCGGAGCCCTTCCTGTGGGCTTCACAGCTCTCTGTGTGGGGCTGGCGCTATGGTGCCCAGGTTAAGCCACAGCCTGTGTTGCCGGCATCCCGTATAGGAGTGGCTGTTGACATCCTGGCTGCCCTGCTTCCGATCCGGTGCCCTGATACTGTTCCTGGGAAGGCAGTGGAGACGGCCCAAGTCCTTGGACCCCTGCAGCCATATGGGAGACCAGGATGGAGTTCCTGGCACTTGGCTTTGATGGCCATTTGCGAAGTGAACCAGTGGATGGAAGATCAGTGTGTGTGTGTGTGTGTGTGTGTGTCCCTCTCTATCATTCTTTCAAATAAATAAAATAAGCCATAAGAAATAAAGCCCTCCAGGACCACCCACCTGGGGAGAGGTGACAGTTACTCTGGACACCCAGGGGGCAGCGCTCAGCTGGACGTCAAGCCCCTCGGACGGCAGATGCTTCTGCTTTCATTGACGGTGGCCTTGCATGAACCCTGGAGCACCTTGGTCCTCACCCTGGGCATTTTAGGGCAGAGAATGGCAGCATGGCCCCCTGTGTGGCCTTGGGTCGCAGAGTGCTATCCTGGACAGTAGGAGTACTGATGCCTCCAGCTGACCCTGGGCAGTTCTAGAAATTTCTTTTGTCAGTTCTGAACTCTCCCATCAACTCCTGACTTGTCTACCCAACCCCTTCCACACAGCCTGCACCGCCCAGCACTTCCTCCAAGCAGAACTCCGGGTCACTGGACACCCACGGGGCCTCTTCCAGGACTCCCACCTACGGAAGGGGTCCTGAGCCACACACCTGGGCTCACCTGTTTCCTCGCTCTACCTCTCACCTCCCTGTTCCAGTGTCCTAGGCTGCTGCAACCAAGGACTACAAAGGGGCGGAGGGGGCTGAAGACAGTGGGCAGTTGCTCTCCGCTCTGGAACAGGGCTCTCGGAGCCGGAGGACCCTCCCTGACCTCCCGCTCCTGGGAGCTCTGGGTCTTCTCGGCACGGGGCTGCATTGCTCCAGCCTCTGACCTCAACTTCTTGTGTCTGTGTGTGCTCGTTTCTGTCTCGGGTGAGGACACTCTCACTGGGCTGAGGGCCCACCGGCAAGAAGGAGATCGGGAACAGGGTCAGGAAAGTCAGGCTGGCCTGCGAGACAGTCCACAGGGACAGAGCCCAGAAATCCCAGAGCCTGGGGCTCCCACATCTGTGCCTTCCTGGGGGCACCTTCACGTATCAGCAGAGTCTTGACCGGGTCCCTAGACATTCATGTAACACTGTTGTCCTGTGCAATCAGAATGCTAAGTTAAGAAGTCTACTAATGCCCACAGGGAACACTAAAAGACGCCGTAATGAGTGGGGTCCTTCCAGACCAGCACAGGTGTGGGTGGTGCTGGGCCCCTGGTCACGTAACCGCTCAGGTTGTTGGTCCAGAGCCAGCACACAGGTCATGCTCTAAGCACTCTGTAGCCACTTGGTCATCAGCCCGGTGGGCCTGCTCTTGTATCTGGGACAGACACGGTCCCCTGAACTTAAGTGACATCCGGGGACCGTGTAAGACTAGCAGCAGGCCCTGGGGTGGACACTGTGGCTCATGTGATGTTTGTGGGCATGTGGGCCTTAGGATGGAGGGCCAGGAGGTGGGCACAGCACCTCCCCGACCAGAGACCCACAGGCTGGGCACGTCCAGCATGGTGCCACCCCGACACCGGCTCTGTGAGCAGCCCCTGGCACAGCTTACTTTCCATGCCAGTGTTGGTCCTAGGGATTTACAGGAACATGTTCTCTGCTCCTGCCCCGCCCTCCCCTGGCCCCTGCAGCTGCTAGGCTCCTCCCAGGTCCTGCGCCCTCTTCCGGAACAGCAGCCAGCATGGGTGCCCCTCGCAAGCTGCCAGCTGGCCCCTTCTGCAGTCACCCCGGGCTACCCCATGGGAGAGGCCCTGGGTCCTGTCAGCCCTTTTCCTCCCAGAGCCTCCTCTGCACCAGTGTGCCGTCCAGTCCTGGTTGCCTGGTTGCATGGACCTCCCTCACGCTGAAGCCGCCGCCCTGGCTCGCAGGAACCTCCCAGGCCTGGGGCTCACGTGGCCCCTGTGCTCACGCCCCTGAGATCTGCCTTGACCGGCCTTGGACTGATGCCTCCTTGGACTGCCCCATCCCCTCCGTGTGGCCTGGACCCTGATTCTCCTCATGCTCCCTCTTCCTGGAGCGCCCAGGAGGTCACGTGGCTCCCCCTCTTATTTCTCGGCTTCTATGACAACATTTTCCTGGAGGGTGTTTTGAAGTCGGGGTACACACGTCATCCACTAGTTTCAGATTCACTCCTGTTTCCATTTTCAGGACCAGAAGTCAGCAGACTGGGTTCCCACCTTCCTCTCTGGATGGGGAGGATCTGGCGGGGAGGGTCCAAAACCCACGGCACAGGCCCACAGCTACACCTGACCCGTGCCATGGGCAGCTCCGTCCAGAGCTCTACTCACCTCACACAACAGCTCCCACCAGACACTGTGGCCCCCACTGAAACCACAGGGTGGTCTGTGCCCTGCCCCTCCCACCCCGTGCCCAGAACTCCCTATGCACCCCTTGGGCCTGCAGTTGTACCCACTGGGGACTTGTCCTCTGCTCCCCATGGCT
This sequence comes from Oryctolagus cuniculus, assembly GCF_964237555.1. Lineage (NCBI taxonomy): Eukaryota > Metazoa > Chordata > Mammalia > Lagomorpha > Leporidae > Oryctolagus > Oryctolagus cuniculus. The sequence goes on from NC_091434.1 coordinate 1,154,772, forward strand.
CAGGCTCCCCAAGCTTGCCTGGAGTTGGCTTCACAGCCACCTGCATCCTTCCCCAGCCAGGAAAGCAGGTGACGTCTTCATGTGAGAATGACAGTGTGTGTCTGCACGTGTGTAAGCAAGTGTCAGCCTGTGTGAGTGGATGTGTATGCATCTGTACAGGTGAGAGTGTGTGCCTGTGTTAGCGTGTGTGTGAGTGGGTATGCGTGTGATAGTGTGTGCATCTATACAGGTGAGAGTGTGTGTGTGTGAGTGGATATGCGTGTGATAGTGTGTGCATCTGTACAGGTGAGAGTGTGTGTGTGTGTGAGTGATATGCGTGTGATAGTGTGTGCATCTGTACAGGTGAGAGTGTGTGTCTGTGTGTGTGCATGTGTGTGAGTGGATATGCGTGTGATAGTGTGTGCATCTGTACAGGTGGGAGTATGCATGTGTTAGCGTGTGTGTGAGTGGATATGCGTGTGATAGTGTGTGCATCTGTACAGGTGAGTGTGTCTGTGTGTGTGTGTGTGAGTGGATATGCGTGTGATAGTGTGTGCATCTGTACAGGTGGGAGTATGTGTGTGTTAGCGTGTGTGTGAGTGGATATGCGTGTGATAGTGTGTGCATCTGTACAGGTGTATGAGCGTGTGCATGTGTAGGCATGTGTGCATCAGTCAGCTTTCATTACTTTAAAATTCTCAAGAGGAGTCTCTTGGGCAGGCAAATGTTTGGCTCAGAGTTTGGAGGTCACTTCAGGATCTGGTGGCCCACCAGGCTGGTGTCTGATCACGGCTGGCCATGGTGGAGGTGGGAAAACAGTCACACGGTGAGCAGAGAGAGAAGCTAGGCCAAACTGAGCTCAAATAACAACCCAAGAACCACTTCCTGAAGGCAGCCCCCAACGCCCTGAACCTCCCACTGGGCCACCCCCATCGGCCATGATTAGACAGGTTTCCACCCTAACCCGTCAGCCATTAGCACCAATCGATTAACAAGTAATGGGAGACTGAGGTTTTAGCACCTGCATGATTTTGGGATCCAAGTCCTGTTCAGTCCACAGCAATATGTGGTGCACGCATGCATGTGGGTGTATGCACGCGTGTGGGTGTATGCATGCGTGTGGGTGTATGCACGCTTGTTATCTGTGTGTGTGTGTAATATGTGGTGCACACATGCGTGTGGGTGTATGCATGCTTTTCATCTGTGTGTGTGTAATATGTGGTGCACGCATGCGTGTGGGTGTATGCACACTTGTTATCTGTGTGTGTGTAATACGTGGTGCACACATGTGTGTGGGTGTATGCATGCTTGTTATCTGTGTGTGTGTGTAATACATGGTGCACACATGTGTGTGGGTGTATGCACGCTTGTTATCTGTGTGTGTAATACGTGGTGCACACATGCCTGTGGTGTATGCATGCTTGTTATCTGTGTGTGTGTGTAATACGTGGTGCACGCATGTGTGTGGTGTATGCATGCTTGTTATCTGTGTGTGTGTAATATGTGGTGCACACATGCGTGTGGTGTATGCATGCTTGTTATCTGTGTGTGTGTAATACGTGGTGCACGCACGCGTGTGGGTGTATGCACACTTGTTATCTGTGTGTGTAATACGTGGTGCACACATGCGTGTGGGTGTATGCACGCTTGTTATCTGTGTGTGTAATACGTGGTGCACACGTGTGTGTGGTGTATGCACGCTTGTTATCTGTGTGTGTAATACGTGGTGCACACATGTGTGTGGGTGTATGCACACTTGTTATCTGTGTGTGTAATACGTGGTGCACACATGCGTGTGGTGTACGCACGCTTGTTATCTCTGTGTGTAATACGTGGTGCACACATGCGTGTGGTGTACGCACGCTTGTTATCTGTGTGTGTAATACGTGGTGCACACATGCGTGTGGTGTATGCACGCTTGTTATCTGTGTGTGTAATACGTGGTGCACACATGCGTGTGGTTGTATGCATGCTTGTTATCTGTGTGTGTAATACGTGGTGCACACATGCGTGTGGTGTATGCACGCTTGTTATCTCTGTGTGTAATATGTGGTGTATGCACGCTTGTTATCTGTGTGTGTGTGTAATACGTGGTGCACACATGTGTGTGGGTACATGCACACTTGTCATCTGTGTAATACGTGGTGCATGCATGCACGTGGGTGTATACATGGTTTTTATCTGTATGAGTGTGTGTGTGTGTGTGTGTTTGTGTACACATTGGAATGGGGTGAGTGGGAGCAGTGGACCTCACAGACCAGACACTGGCAGGGCTCACGTGTTCACACGCAGCAGCATCGCAGGCCCAGGGGCCCCTCCAGGAAGGCGAGCATGGCGCAGGTCTACAGCCGTGACAGCAGCTCGCCTGCTCCATGGAGAAGGTCTGTGAGCTGACACGGCAGTCACGCCAGCCTCACCATCTCTCAGATACAAGGAGAGGAGCAAGTTACACAACTGGGGCTCCCCATGAGAGAGGTGGTACTGGGAGAGGAGGCTCAGGGCACCCGGAGAACCAAGGTGTTGCCTGATTAGAACACAGGCCCCAACACCCGTGGGGAAATCGATGCTGGTTCCCAGCTGGTCCTCCAACAGCTGGGCAGCTGTCACTGCCTCCTAACCCACCCCTTTCCACTCATTATTGTGGCTATACTGCAGCACACAGCACTTTCTCCACTTGAAAACTTGGCAGGTAAACACAGTTGTCCCCTGCTGCTGCCCCCAGGAGTGAAGTGGCCGACTGTGGGGCTGGTCCCTCTCCTGAGTGTCAGCTTTGTGTCCTCTGGCTCCTGCTCTCTCCCAGCCACGGAAGATGAGGGGGGAGAATGTCACCACGGTCAGCACGTTCATCCTGCTGGGCTTCCCCACCGCCCCCCGGCTGCAGTACGCACTCTTCCTCCTCTTCCTGCTCACCTATCTCTTTGTCCTGGTGGAGAACCTGGCCATCATCTTCACCGTCTGGAGCAGCACCCCCCTCCACAGGCCCATGTACTACTTCCTGGGCATCATGTCCACCTTGGAGATCTGGTATGTGTGTGACATCATCCCCAAGATGCTGGACGGCCTCCTGCTCCAGCGGAGACACATCTCCTTTGTGGGGTGCATGACGCAGCTCTACTTCTTCAGCTCCCTGGTGTGCACCGAGTGTGTGCTCCTGGCCTCCATGGCCTACGACCGCTACGTGGCCATCTGCCACCCCTTGCGCTACCAAGTCATCATGACCACGGGGCTGTGCGTCCAGCTGGTGGCCTTCTCCTTTGCCAGCGGCTTCACCGTCTCCGTCGTCAAGGTCTACTTCATCTCCAGCGCCACGTTCTGTGGCTCCAACGTCCTGAACCACTTCTTCTGTGACATCTCGCCCATCCTCAAGCTGGCCTGCATGGACTTCTCCAGGGCAGAGCTGGTGGACTTCGTCCTGGCCTTCCTCATCCTGGTGTTCCCGCTCCTGGCCACCGTCCTCTCCTACGGACACATCACCTTGGCTGTCCTGCGCATCCCCTCAGCCACCGGCCGCTGGAGAGCCTTCTCCACCTGCGCCTCCCACCTCACTGTCGTCACCATCTTCTATACGGCCTTGCTTTTCATGTATGTCCGGCCCCAGGCCATTGATACGCGGAGCTCCAACAAGCTCATCTCTGTCTTGTACACGGTGCTCACGCCCATCCTGAACCCCTTGATCTACTGCCTGAGGAACAAAGAGTTCAAGGACGCCTTGAGAAAGGCTCTGGGTTGGGCCTAGCACTACAGTAGGATAACTATGTGCTCTAGATTCTAATTGGTGGCAATAAAGTCATAATATATGGCACTTTTTGCTTTGATTTTTGAACTAAATTTAATGGGCCTGCAGAGCTGTGTGCAAGCAATGAACTTTCCTATGGATGTGGTTTCTCAGAAGAACCAGGCTCATGTCCCCTCAGACCCTCCCAGTCATTATTCTTCCTTCCCAGAGAACCATAGTCCTGACTTCTCTGCTAGATAAGATTCTGATTTGGGTGCTTTTTAGGGTCTTATGAATATAGTCATAAAGTATTTGCACTTTTATGTTTAGGTTCTTTCATTTTTTTTTTTTTGACAGGCAGAGTGGATAGTGAGAGAGAGAGAGAGAGAGAGAGAGAGAGGTCTTCCTTTTGCCGTTGGTTCACCCTCCAATGGCCGCCGCGGCCGGCATGCTGCGGCCGGCACGTCACACTGATATGATGGCAGGAGCCAGGTGCTTCTCCTGGTCTCCCATGGGGTGCAGGGCCCAAGCACCTGGGCCATCCTCCACTGTACTCCCTGGCCACAGCAGAGAGCTGGCCTGGAAGAGGGGCAACCGGGACAGAATCCGGCGCCCCGAATGGGACTAGAACCCAGTGTGCCAGCGCCGCAAGGTGGAGGATTAGCCTATTGAGCCGTGGCGCCGGCCTAGGTTCTTTCATTTAACATGACTGAAGAATCCTTGGTGCTTTTGCATTTGGCAGTATTTCAGGCATCCTCATTGTCATACAGCATTTATATGTAACTGTCTATGCATTTATGTTGATGGACTGTTCTGAATGGTGTTTGAGGGATGCTGCTATAAGCACTCTGGTTCATATTTTACTTTATATAAACAGCTACAGGCTATACCTATAATTGCTGCAATATTAAGGCATGTGTGTGGTCAGGCTTAGTAGAAACTGTAAAACTGTTTTCCTGAGTGTGCATACCAATTCTTTTTTAAAGATTTATTTGAAAGTCAGAGTTACACAGAGAAAGGAGAGGCAGAGAGATAGAGAGAGAGGTCTTCCACCTACTGGTTCACTTCCCAATTGGCCGCAATGGCCAAAGCTGCGCCAATCTGAAGCCAGGAGCTTCCTCTGGGCCTTCCCACATCTCCCACGTGGGTGTAGGGGCCCAAGGACTTCGACCTTCTTCTACTGCTTTCCCAGGCCACAGCAGAGCTGGATTGGAAGTGGAGCAGCTGGGACTTGAATCAGTGCCCACACAGGATGACAGCACTGCAGGTGGCAGCCTTACCCACAATGCCACAGCGCCAGCCTCATGCATACCAATTTTGACTTGCACTAGCAGGATATGAGAATTCCAGGAGCTCCATACCTTCACAAACACTTAGGATAAGTAGTTTTCAAGTTAGCTATTCCTTGGAGGTTATTTGTCATTCTCTCAATGACCAACGATGGTGAGCAACTCTTAACATTTAGATTATTGAACATTTTGGTTGCCCATTCTGAGGTTCCTGTTTAAATCTGCCCGTTTTTGTAAAGAGTCTCTTTTGGTTTTTACCTGTAAGAGTTCTTACCTATTCTGGATCCAGCTGGTTTATTTACTGCAAAAACCTTCTCCGAGTTTGAGCTTTCCTTTTCATCATCACAGTGTCTTCTGATGGAGAGCCATTCTGTAATTTTGATGTCCCTTTTCCCCTCCTTATAGCTTTATTTCCCATTTAGAAATGTTTGCCTCTCCCAAGGGCTTGAAGACAATCTATTTTGCTCCAGAAGCTTTACTGTTTTAAGTTTCAGGTTTAAATTTGAAATCCTTCTGAAACTGATTATTTATGAGAAGCAACGTTCATTGTTTGTATGGACAGGAGGCTGACAGCATCCCACCCAGTTAGAGCAGACCACACTACCCCTCTGCCTGTTTATCCACCACACATCTGAAACACACGGGTCATCTGTGTGTGGACTGTCTCCTCCCACTGTGTGTGTACTCCTGCACCACACCCTGCTGCTGTAGTTACTGTAGCTTCCCATACATCTTACTTCTCTGGTAGAACGTCCCCCATCCCTGTTCTTTCACTTCAAGATGGCCTTGGTCATTCTTAGCTCATCCAAAATAGGGGGCTACACATTTTAGAATCAGCTTGTCAATTTCAACTAAAGAAAAATCTTATTAGATCTTCCCTGGGATTATGCTGAATTCATAGATCAATTTAGAGATAAATATCTTCACAATGTTGAGGCTTTCACTTTAAGAACTAGACATATACTCACTTCATTTACAAATTCTTCAATGTCTCTACCCTGCTTCATGATTTTCAGTATAGAGGTCTTTCCCATCTTTCTGGGTATTTCAAGATTATAACAGAAATGAAGTCTTTTTAGATTTTAATTCTCTAACACCTTGTTGCTCGTACATAGGATACAATTTTTAATGCTTTCTTTTTGAAAAAAGAAATCAGATACTTATAGGAAGTAGCAAAAAAAAAAAAAAAAAACCATACAGAAAGGTCCAGAGTTCAGGTTCCCCCAGTGATACCATCGTGCATGACTACAGGACATACCAATCCCAGGAAATTATTTGGTGCAATCTCAGAATTTATTAAAAACTGTCCAGTTAAACATGCACTCACATGTAGCACACATGTAGTTCCATGAAATTTTATCACCCACGTCTGCAGCTTCACAGGCTACACCACACTCAAGACAGAATATTTCCATCACCCTTGCATTTTCTTCACAGCCACACACTTTTCTGGCCTCCAACAGCCATTAATTTGTTCCCCATTCCTATAACTTTGTTATTTCAAGGATTCTAGAAAAGTGGAGTCATACTGTATGTAACCTCTTGAGATAAACTTTTTTTCACTCAGCATACCTCCCTAGAGACCCATGTAAGCTGGTATGTACCCCAGTCATTTGCTATGGATATACCACACTTTGTTGATTCATTCGTGTGTTGAGGGACAGTAAGGTTCCAATTTCCTGTGAGCTAAGCTTTCACTTCCAGGGTAAATGGCAGCGCCACCCTGCTGGGTGGTACGAAGAATCCAGTTCGTTTCAAGGTGACTGTCGACGTCTCAGCAGAGTGGGGCTGTTCATGCCCTCACCAGCAGCATGCAAGGAAATGGCTTCTGTGCACCTGGTGTCTCCATGATTTTCAACTTTGTCTGATTTTTAGAATATTTCATCAGACCTAATCCATGCATCTGTAGTGGTGATGAAGTTGGACATGTGAAATGTCTGTTCATTGTGTCTTTTCCTAATTGGGTTACTTGCCTCCAAACACTCAGCTTGCGAAGTTCTTTACTCTGGAAAAGCCTTTGTCAGATGTGGTTTGCAGAGTTTCTCTCCGTCTGCAGCTTGACTTCTCATCTTCTTAAGAGGGTCTCTCAGAGTAAGCCCTTTTTTTTTTTTAAATTTTTAAGATTTATTTACTTGTAAGGCAGAGGGACATAGAGGGAGAGACAGAGTGAAAGGTCTTCCAACCAGTGTTCACTCCCCAAATGGCTGCAATTGCAGGGCTGGGCCAGAAGCCAGGAGCTCCATCCTGGTCTCCCAAGTGAGTGGCAGGGGCCCAAGCACTTGAGCCATCTTCCTCTGCCTTCCCACGTTCATTATCAGGGAGCTGGGGTGGAAGTAGAGCAGCTGGGACTCAAACTCTGATACGGGATGGCACCATCGCAAGCCCGTTGTGACATTGCAGGCCCACTGCTGGCCCAACATACTGTTTGTTTTCACTTTGGAGAAGTCCAATTTATCAAGTTTTTTTTTTTATGAATTGTGCTTATGATGTCAAGCCTAAGAATTCTTTCTCTAGTCCTAAGTCTGACATTTTCCTATTTTTTCCCCTAAAAGCTTTTAGATTTGTATTTTACATGTATCCATGGTCCATTTTAGGTTCGTTTTTCTGTGTGAAGCTCAGATTTCATTTATCTCCTGGACCTCCAATTGCTGCAGCACCATGCTTACTGAACTGCATCTGCACCACTGTCAAGTCTCAGTTCAGAGTGTCTGTGTTGGTTTAGTGTGGATCCTCTGTTCTGCTTCACCGATGTGCCTGTGACTACCAGTCGTGAGCAGTTCCACGAGGTCCTGATTAATGTCACTATATATAAACCTTAACAACCTGAGAGTGAGTCTTCCCACTGTATCCCGTTTCAAAATTACTGTGTCCATTCTAGGGCTTCTATGTTGTTCCCACACAAAGTTTATAAGCTTGTCCGTATTCACCAAAAACTAAAAAACCTTGCTAAGATTTTTATAGAATTCCATTAAACTTACACATTGGAGAACTGGCACTGTTACTCTGCTGGTTCTCCCAATCTGTGAACACTGAAGTCTCTTCAGTACTGAGGATTTTTGTACTTACCAACGTACAGAGCCTGAGACGCTTTGTCAGGTTTAGACGTAAGTGTCGCATTGTTCTGGAGCAATTGCATTCCACCTTTTATTTCAGTTTCCAGTTGTTAGTGTGGAGAATGCAGCTGACTTTGTTATCTTCTGTGCCATCTTGTGTGTTCGCCTTGCTGAACTTGGCTCTAGGAGCTGAAGATTCTTTTGGGTTTTCTAAGCAACACGCATGTACTCTACAAACAAGACAGTTTCCTTTTCCATTTCAGTCTCCTGCCTTTTGTACCACTTACGTGTGTGTGTGCATGTGCCCGTGTGCCTCCTGTCACTGGCTGACTTACATGTGTGTGTGCATGTGCCCGTGTGCCTCCTGTCACTGGCTGACTTACGTGTGTGTGTGCATGTGCCCGTGTGCCTCCTGTCACTGGTTGACTTATGTGTGTGTGTGCATGTGCCCGTGTGCCTCCTGTCACTGGTTGACTTACATGTGTGTGTGTGCATGTGCCCGTGTGCCTCCTGTCACTGGCTGACTTACGTGTGTGTGCATGTGCCTGTGTGCCTCCTGTCACTGGTTGACTTACATGTGTGTGCATGTGCCCGTTTGCCTCCTGTCACTGGCTGACTTACGTGTGTGTGCATGTGCCCGTGTGCCTCCTGTCACTGGCTGACTTACGTGTGTGTGCATGTGCCCGTGTGCCTCCTGTCACTGGTTGACTTACGTGTGTGTGCATGTGCCTGTGTGCCTCCTGTCACTGGCTGACTTACGTGTGTGTGTGCATGTGCCCGTGTGCCTCCTGTCACTGGCTGACTTACGTGTGTGTGTGCATGTGCCCGTGTGCCTCCTGTCACTGGCTGACTTACGTGTGTGTGTGCATGTGCCTCCTGTCACTGGCTGACTTACGTGTGTGTGTGCATGTGCCCGTGTGCCTCCTGTCACTGGCTGACTTACGTGTGTGTGTGCATGTGCCCGTGTGCCTCCTGTCACTGGCTGACTTACGTGTGTGTGTGCATGTGCCCGTGTGCTTCCTGTCACTGGTTGCAACTGTCAGCGTTCTGTAGGTAAGAGTGATGACAGCAGAAATACTTGCCTCGTTTTCCACTTGGAAGGATCCAGTTTTTCAGTTAACTATGATGTTAGCTGTAGGGATTTTGTAGGTGTGCTTTATCAAGTTAAAGAAGTTCCCTTTAGCTCTTGCTTGCTGACCAGTGATTTCATTTTAGTGTGAGTGTTGGACTTCGCCAAATGCTTTTTCTGTGTCAGGCAACCTGATCAGCAACTTGTCCTCTTTAGCCTGTTGCCGGGTAGATTCCATTGCTTGACTTTCGAACACAAATTTAGCTGTGCAGCCTTTGAACAGATCACTTTGGATGTGCACATTGCTCATTTTATATATTGCTAGAATCAGTTTGCAAACATCTTGTTAAGGATTTTTGTGTCTAAGTTTATGAGCGAGAACAACCTACAGGTTTTATTTTTCATACCGTCTTTGTATGCCTTTGTTATAAAATGGGTTAGGAAGTTCAGTACTCTTCTATATTCTGTAGACTTTTTGTAAAGTTGGTGTTATATTTTTAAATTCTCGGTAAAATTCTCCAATTAAGCCATTTGAGGGAAAGGAGACTTTTAAAATTAAGCATCCAGCTTCTTCAATGAGTCTCTTCAGGTTAATGAGTGACCAATACATAGGGCTTGCATAGGCTCTTCTTTTCTATTTGTTTCCTGTGCTGTTTTTCTTGGTGTGCAATGGATAACTTGCACCTATTTTTTTAGAATTCCATTTCTGATGTACTCAAAACACTGGAGAATATTGTTCCGTAAAGTTGCCCGGGTGCTTCAGCAGGTAGGTGTAACTAACCACGGTCTCACGCACGTGGATGTTTGACTGCTTTAAGCCGCACATTAAAATAAAACGTCACTTTTATTTAGGCTCGTTTACTCTCCCCCTTTCTAACAACAATTGCCTCGAGAATTTCCTGTAAGTATGTTAAGCACCAATTGAATGCCCTGAACATTCTGGCCTCAACCACGAAGTGATTTTAGAACTCAGGAGGTGCAGGCTGACCCATCGTGTTCCCTGCACTCCTCTCCGCGTCCTTCCTGACCTGCTGTCAGCAGGCTGCCTCGTTTTCCTTCCCTGAGGATGTCTGTCTCCCCTTTGTTCCTCAGGAATATTCTGCCGGACGTGAGATGCGCTGCCAGGTGGACTCCTTCTTCCTCTGCATCGCTGGGGTCTGCCAGCAGAGCCATCAGGGAATCGCTCGGGAGTGGCACTGACTACAGCCATGGAAAAGAAGGAGGGGACATATCCCAGAAAGCTGTAACATCAAACCAGGCAAACACAGTCCCCAGGTGAAAACTAGCAGATCATTATCCCCCTGGAATATGGATGACATTTTTAAAAACGTGCAGGGGCTGGCACTGTGGTGCAGCCTGTGGCATGGCGTCCCATACAGGCACTCGTCAGTGTACCAGCTGCTTCACTTCCAATCCAGCTCCCTGCTGATGTGCCTGGGAGAGCAGCGGATGACCCAAGTCCTTGGGCCCCTGCACCCACGTGGGGGGCCCAGAAGAAGCTCCTGGCTCCTGACTTCAGATGAGCTCAGCTCCAGCCGTTATGGCCATTTGGGGAGTGAACCAGTGGAGGGAAGACCTCTCTCTCTGTGTGTCTCTCTCCTTTTCTAACTGTTTCAAATAAAAAAAAAAATCCTTTCAAAATATGCAAACAGAATTCATTGATCCGAATATTTTTAAATGACACACATGATTTAATGGAGATTTAATCCAGGGATGCAAGACTGGTTTAACAGTCGAAAGCTGGCAGGTGTCACCTACCTACCATGTTCCCAGCCAGGGAACAGTGATCACACCGACTGATGCAGTTAAACTATTCAGCAAAAGCCTACAGCTATTTACGTAAAAACCCTCACAGACACAACAAAGGGAACTGATTCAACTTGACACGGGTTTCAGTTTCCGAAGTTCCATGGAAATCTGTAAAAGCATCCACAGCTAACACCCCAACCGCAACGGAATGCAGGAGGCTTGCTCCCGCCATTGCTGTTCCTCACTGCACCGCCAGTTCCAGCCAGAGATACAGGGAGAGGCGAGGGGGGCACGGGATTCCGACGGGGAAGGCAGAGGTAGAATTCTGTCCACAGGACAGGACGCGCACAGACCTCAAGGACTCCACAGGGCCCCCATAACTTACTCAGGGACCATCGAGGTCATGGCATGGAAGCCGACAGACAGACACCAACAGTGGTTTTATTACTGGCAACGAGCCCGAAATACCACCGAGTACAAATCCGAGCCCCCGGGGACAGGCCTTGCACGCTGCGGAGCTCCCAGGAGAGAGCGCAGAGGTCAGTCCGCGGGACACCCGTGCTCCTGGCCCGGGAGAGAGCGCGGAGGTCAGTCCACGGGACACCCGTGCTCCCGGCCCGGGAGAGCGCGGAGGTCAGTCCGCGGGACACCCGTGCTCCTGGCCTGGGAGAGAGCGCGGAGGTCAGTCCACGGGACACCCGTGCTCCTGGCCCGGGAGAGAGCGCAGAGGTCAGTCTGCGGACACCCGTGCTCCTGGCCCGGGAGAGCGCGGAGGTCAGTCCGCGGGACACCCGTGCTCCTGGCCCGGGAGAGAGCGCAGAGGTCAGTCTGCGGACACCCGTGCTCCCGGCCCGGGAGAGGTCAGAGGTCAGTCCGCGGGACACCGGTGCTCCCGGCCCGGGAGAGCGCGGAGGTCAGTCCGCGGGACACCCGTGCTCCCGGCCCGGGAGATAGCGGAGGTCAGTCCGCGGGACACCCGTGCTCCCGGCCCGGGAGAGAGCGGAGGTCAGTCTGCGGGACACCCGTGCTCCCGGCCCCGGCCCGGGAGAGCGCGGAGGTCAGTCCGCGGGACACCTGTGCTCCTGGCCAGGGAGAGGTCGGAGGTCAGTCCGCGGGGACACCCGTGCTCCCGGCCCGGGAGAGAGCGGAGGTCAGTCCGCGGGACACCCGTGCTCCTGGCCCGGGAGAGGTCGGAGGTCAGTCCGCGGGACACCCGTGCTCCCGGCCCGGGAGAGAGCGGAGGTCAGTCCGCGGGACACCCGTGCTCCTGGCCCGGGAGAGGTCGGAGGTCAGTCCGCGGGACACCCGTGCTCCTGTCGCAAGGGGACTCGGGGACAGGGTTCTGGCCGCTGCTGGTCTCTAAACTAAAACTCACCGAGCTAACCTGTCAGTCTCAGGGCAAACCCAGCGCCCGCTCCACGGACGCGGACAGGCGCTTCCAAAACGCCCCGGCGGTGAGGGCCCGCTCCGGCCGCCAGAGCCGGACACTGCCCTTCCCTCAGGTCGGTCACTACCGGACGGGCTCCCCCAGACCGCTCTCCTGAGGGCCGCGAGTCCGCCCAGCGCCAGCCCGAGACGCCCCCGGAAGCGGCCGGAGCCAGACCCGGAGGCCCGCGGGGCCGCCCCTCACCCACCCCCGGAACCCAGAGCCCCGGGGGTCACTAGGGTCCGCGCCCCTCACCTAGCCCCACCCCCGGAACCCAGAGCCCCGGGAGGGGGTCGCTAGGGTCCGCGCCCCTCACCCCACCCCCGGAACCCAGAGGCCCGTGGGTCGCTAGGGTCCGCGCCCCTCACCCACCCACGGAACCCAGAGCCCCGGGGGCCACTAGGGTCCGCGCCCCTCACCCACCCCCGGAGCCCGGGCGACAGGGGTCCCGCCCGGCCCGCGCCCCTCACCCACCCCCGGAGCCCGGGCGACAGGGGTCCCGCCCGGCCCGCGCCCCTCACCCACCCCCGGAACCCAGAGCCCCGGAGGCCCGCGGGGCGCGCCCCTCACCCACCCCGGAGCCCGGGCGACAGGGTTCCCGCCCGGCCCGCGCCCCTCACTCCCCCGCCGGCATCCAGGGTCCACGGCGACCTCCACGAGCGCCCAGCGAGCCCTCCAAGGCGCAGCCGCCGAGCCCCGGCCCCGCCCCCTCTCTGCCAGGCCCCTGCCAGGCGCCGCGGACAACCCGGAAGTGACGTCACTCGGGCGCGCCGGCGGCGGGGAAGGACCCGGTCGCCGTCTCGTCCCCGCAGGTCCTTGAGCCGGAGCCGAGCGCTTAGCCATGGCCTTGAGGCTTCTGAGACTGGCCCCGGCGTCCGCGGCCGCGCGTGGTCTGGCGGCCGGCGCCCAGCGCGTGGTGAGACGGGAGGGGCGGCCGCCGCGGGCGCGTCCGGTCTGGGGCGGCGGTGCCCGGCGCCGCCGTCTGCGGGACCCTGCTGCCCCTGGCTGGTCGTGTGGGTCGCGGCCAGGCCCGAGAGGGCCGCGAGCTCCTCCGGCGCGGCCGCCTCGGTCACTCATTCGTTCATTCATTCGCTCACTCACGCGGTGGCTCCGCCGAGGGTCAGGCCTGGCGGGCGCTGGGCGGCTGCGTTGCGGGGGAGGCGCAGGTCGCCCCCGGCCCAGAGAGCAGAGGGCGGCGCTGGCCTGGCCGCGGGCGTCAGGAGACCGCATTTCCCGCTCCGTGGCTGCGCGAGTGGCGGCGGCGCCGTGGCGGCGTGTTCGGGGGAGCCAGGCTGCGGAGGGGAGGGGCGGGTGGCCGCTCTCCCGTGGGCGGCCCCTGGGTGCCGCCGGTTACCTGGACGTTGTCATACCGGGCCTCCTCCGTTTGCTGCTGCTGTGAGTGTGCGCGTGCTGTTTGCAGACACGGGCCACGCGCGTTCCCGTTCAGGTGCCCTCGGCCTCCCCCCGCGCGCTCCCCCGAGCCCCGTCCGCGACTCCACGCGGCGTCTGGTTGTCCGGCCTCTTGGTCGTGCCAGTGCCCCGGACCCTGCTCGGTTTGGGTGACCTGCGCGGTTTGGAGCGGTGTGCGGCAGGTGTTTCTCCTGATTCGACTCGGTCGCGAGGCCAAGGGCTGGGCCACGGCGGGTCGCGGGCGCACGGGGACGCGGCGCCCCGCAGTTGGCGTGCCCCTCGCCGCCCGGCTGAGAGCGAGCTGGCGTCTCTGCTGTGTGCTCTGGGGCAGTCGGTGGCAGCCCACACGGGGGTGCGGAGCTGTGCCCCTCCGTGCGGGCGGACTGATGAGAAGCCACCGGAAGTCTGTGTTCTCGCACACTCACTCCGTTGCTTGCTTGTGCTATGCTGTGGTTAGAATCCGGCACTGCCTTACTTGGTTGCTCGCGGTTCGCTTGGCCTCCGTGTCCCCGCGCTGTCCCCTGGTTGCGTGCGTGTGAGCGCGTCCCTCGGCGCCCCTGTGAGGTGCAGGCCTACAGTCAGCTCTTTCCCCAGGCAGCCCTGCCCTTTTCCTGGAGGCCGAGCTGTCTGCTGTGTGCTCACTGCGCCTGGCTCTGGCCCTCAGCGGGTGGGCAGGGACACACACCTGTGGGCGCTCCTCCTGGAGCCAGCGGAACCGCGTTAAACTGTGGGGACTCACGCGCCGTCCCCAGCTCTGACGCTCGCCGTCGGGGTCCGTCGGGGTCCTCTGGCCGCGTCTCCTCGCCAGCCTGTGCCGTGTGACTTCCCTCTTAGCGGTGACACTTGGCCCCGTCTGCACACACTTGCTTAGTGTGTGTGTGTGTGTGTGTGTGTGGTGGTGTCAGAGTTGAGCCCGACCCCGTGGGCCGCTTTATCCCCTAGCGTCGGGTGCTCGTGGGGGCAGTGCCTCCTGCCCTCCTCTTACGCTGCGTTTGGTTCTCAGCAGTTTTCCCCTCACTCCCTTCAATTTCTAATACACATTTTTTAAAAAGATTTATTTCTTTATTTGAAAGAGTTACACAGAGAGAGGAGAGGCGCGCGCGGCGGGGGGGGGGGTCCTTCCATCCGCTGGTTCACTCCCCAATTGGCCGCAGTGGCCGGAGCTGCGCCGGTCTGAAGCCAGGAGCCAGGAGCTTCTTCCAGGTCTCCCACGTGGGTGCAGGGGCCCAAGGACCTGGGCATCTTCTACTGCTTTCCCAGGCCACAGCAGAGAGCTGGATCGGAAGTGGAGCAGCCGGGACTAGAACCAGCGCCCATGTGGGATGTCAGCGCTTCAGGCCAGGGCGTTAACCCACTGGGCCACAGCACCGACCCCGCCTAATACATATTTTTAAAGAGTTATTTATTTTACTTGTTTGAAAGAGAGATTGAGAGAGAGGTCTGCTGTTTCCTCCCCAAATGCTCACAACAGCCAGGGCTGGGCCAGGCCAAAAGCCAGGAGCCCGGGACTCCATGCAGGTCTCCCACGTTGGTGGCAGGGACGCAAGTATTGGGGTGATCATCTCCCTCCCAGGCATGTTCGTGGGAGCTGGTCAGAAGTGGGGGACCCAGGACAAAGCAGGCACTCCGACACGGGGCAGGAATCGCAGCCTCGCCCTGTCCCCCCCCCCCATTCCTGGTATTTGAACACGCTGGTTATGGGCCCCCCCATTCCTGGTATTTGAACACGGCTGGTTATGCCCCCCCCCCCCATTCCTGGTATTTGAACACGGTGGTTATGGCCCTCCCATTCCTGGTATTTGAACACGGCTGGTTATGCCCCCCCCCATTCCTGGTATTTGAACACGCTGGTTATGGCCCTCCCATTCCTGGTATTTGAACACGGCTGGTTATGGGCCCCCCCATTCCTGGTATTTGAACACGCTGGTTATTTCGTCGCAGTCTGCGTTTGGTTTTGGGAGCCCTCTGCCTGCATGCATCGTTCTCACTGCACTGCTGTGTGTGCTCCGTGCTGGGAGGCTCTGTTGTCTCGGGAATGTGTGACGCGTCCTCAGCGTGGCTTCACGGCCCTCAGTGCCCCTGGGCTTTTCCCAGCATGCCCCGCTCTCCTCCCTGCTCCCTGCCGACTGCTGACCTTGTTCCTGTCCCTGGTGCTGTTCGCTGGGTCTGGTAGTGTGCGTGAGCTGCAGACGCGGCGTTCCCTGAAGCGTCTGGTTAGGGTGCTCTCGTCTGTGGCTGGGTACCTGCTGGGTGCTGTCCCTGGTGCTGTTTGCTGGGTCTGGTAGTGTGCGTGAGCTGCAGACGCGGCGTTCCCTGAAGCGTCCGGTTAGAGTGCTCTCCTCTGTGGCTGGGTACCTGCTGGGTGCTGTCCCTGGTGCTGTTCGCTGGGTCTGGTAGCGTGCGTGAGCTGCAGACGCGGCGTTCCCTGAAGCGTCCGGTTAGGGTGCTCTCGTCTGTGGCTGGGTACCTGCTGGGTGCTGTCCCTGTGCCGTCCCTGCAGACCTGGCGGGGCACCGTGGTTGCTTCCCGTTTTGACAGCCAGGGATAAAACTGTAGTTCCACACACGCCCGTTTCTTCTGGAAACACCTTTTCCTGTCAGTGGGCCTGGGGGCATGATGACAGTCGTAGAGTAAGCTTGTGGTTTGCGAACAGACCGCGAGCCCTCTGCCAGCGTGAGGGTGCCGCGGGGTTCCCGCCAGCAGCCGGGGCGTCCTCGGCGTCCTCACATGCTTCCGGTGCGCTTGCTCAGAGCCTCGGCTTTGCGGGTCCGCTTCCGTGAGCTCCGCGTGGATCGTTTGCCCGTCGCGTTGGGTTGCGTGTCTGCCTTGCGTTTTTTGTAACGTGCCTTCTCCCCACCCTGCTGCGATCCAGGAAGTGAGCATTGCAGTCCTGGGTCTGTGGTCTGTGACACTCGGTGTTCCAGGGCGTGACTGTCGCCTGGTTGTTTTCCCTGCGCTCTGTCATTGGACGTTGTGCCGCAGGCCCTGTTTCACGGAGTGTACAGCGAATCTTCACAAGGATCGTGTGTTCCGCTTGTGGTGGCCCCGATGCCGTAGGCCTGGGGGTCTCGTTAGCAGTGTGAAGGTGGGCACTGCCTTGTCCTCGCACTGCATCATCAGGTATCTCCCAGCTTGGCACGGGAAGGAGCCTCGTGTCCTTGTTGTAGTCTTTGGTTGCTTTGTAGCGCGGGTGGCTTCTGATGGCCCAGACGGCTGCACAGACGAGGCTGGGCTCGCCTGGCGTTCCCTCTGCGCTGTGCACCGCTGCGGCTGCGGCTTCTCGGGTGTGCGGAGCTTCCTTGTTTGCATTAACGTATGTGAATGCAGAACAGGTTGGCAATGTGGGGCCGGCAGTGAGCAGGTCTCCCCCTCCTCGGAGACGGGAGGGAGCCCTCAGCCTCAGTGCAGCAGGGGAAGTGCTGCCGCTTCCAGAGGTGGAGGAGTTAGGATTTTCTGTGCCATTGTGGAGCTGGGGGGCCTCTCCCCTGTGAGCGATGGGGGAGGGGGAGGGGGAGAGCGGGAGGGGGCCTCTCCCCTGTGAATGATGATGGGGGGGGACGGGGACTCTCATCTGTGCGTGGTGATGGAGGGGGAAGGGGAGGGGACTCTCATCTGTGCGTGGTGATGGAGGGGGAAGGGGAGGACTCTCATCTGTGCGTGGTGATGGAGGGGGAGGGGGGACTCTCATCTGTGCGTGGTGATGGAGGGGGGAGGGGGACTCTCATCTGTGCGTGGTGATGGAGGGGGGAGGGGGACTCTCATCTGTGCGTGGTGATGGAGGGGGAAGGGGGGGACTCTCATCTGTGCGTGGTGATGGAGGGGGAAGGGGGGGACTCTCATCTGTGCGTGGTGATGGAGGGGGAAGGGGGGGACTCTCATCTGTGCGTGGTGATGGAGGGGGAAGGGGGGGACTCTCATCTGTGCGTGGTGATGGAGGGGGAAGGGGGGGACTCTCATCTGTGCGTGGTGATGGAGGGGAAGGGGAGGGGGACTCTCCCCTGTGAGTGATGGGGGAGGGGAACTCTCCCCTGTGAGCGATGATGGTGGGGGGACGGGGACTCTCATCTGTGCGTGGTGATGGAGGGGGAAGGGGGGGACTCTCATCTGTGCGTGGTGATGGAGGGGGAAGGGGGGACTCTCATCTGTGCGTGGTGATGGAGGGGGAAGGGGGGAACTCTCATCTGTGCGTGGTGATGGAGGGGGAAGGGGGGGGACTCTCATCTGTGCGTGGTGATGGAGGGGAAGGGGGGGGACTCTCATCTGTGCGTGGTGATGGAGGGGGAAGGGGGGGACTCTCATCTGTGCGTGGTGATGGAGGGGAAGGGGGGACTCTCCCCTGTGAGAGGGGTGTCTGGCCGCGGGGTTGCGGCGCCTGTAAGCAGAATGCTCACACGATGCTGTTCCTTCCAGGGCGGAGTGCACACCCATGCCCCGTGCAGGCTGAAATATGGACCTCTGGCCTTCATACTTGGAGAAAAAACCTCCAAAAAGTGGACAGAATCCAGCAAAGTGATAACGGTAGATGGCAATATATGTTCCGGAAAAGGCAAGCTCGCAGAGCAGATCGCAGAGAAGCTGGGTAGGCATCTGAGTCGGGCAGAATGGCTCCTGCGGGTGCACGAGGGCTTACCAGTGTCCGCTCGGCGGGATTTCATAAAATCCTCAAATGCTTATGGAAAAGCTGTTTTTAGCCTTTCAGATCTGGGGAGAACAGGCGTGCTGGTTGGCAGTTTGATGGAGTTTTGTCTGGCCCGGGGAGCAGAGCCTTGCCTGTGGGCTGTTGGCTAGAGCCAGAGCGAGGCTGCTGTCCGTTGCAGGTGGTGAACTGGCACGGCCAGGGTGTGTGCCCGTGTCCAGGGTCTGTGCCCGTGTCCCGGGTCTGTGCCCGTGTCCAGGGTCCGTGCCCGTGTCCCGGGTCTGTGCCCGTGTCCCGGGTCCATGCCCGTGTCCCGGGTCCGTGCCCGTGTCCCGGGTCTGTGCCCGTGTCCCACATCCTGGTCCACTGTGCCCTCTGGGGGGTTTGCCTGCAGCTGCTGCTGGCGTAGCAGGGACCCGTCCTCTCAGGAGGAGTCGGTACAGAGGCCCAGCGCAGCCCTTTGGCTCACACGTCTGCCTGATACACACGCCTCAGGCTTGCCGCCGGCCGTGTTACCCGCTCCGGTGCATCCTGACTGGCAGGTGGCCGGAGCCGGTGTGGGGGTGGGGGTGGGGTTCAGCTGGCCTTTGTTGGCGTCATCCGCGAGGCGCGCCCCTGGGGGTGACCCACAGCCGGCTTCACCAGGTGCTCTCTCCTCAGGCTTAAAGCACTTCCCGGAGGCGGGGATCCATTACGCCGACAGCACCACAGGAGACGGAAGACCCCTTGATCTCCAGTTTAGTGGCGGCTGTAGCTTGGAGAAATTTTATGATGACCCGAAGAGCAACGACGGCAACAGCTACCGCCTGCAGTCCTGGCTGTACGCCAGCCGCCTGCTGCAGTACGCGGACGCCCTGGAGCACCTGCTGAGCACAGGTGTGCGCCCGCCCAGCCCGCTGCCCGGCTCGCCTGTTTGAATTGCTGTGAACTACAGCCGTTCTTCAAGGGTTTCGGGAGGCGAGCGCCGTCTTCCAGTCAGGTCCCTGCCACTGCTGCTTCCAGATCCACTGGACTGGAGCAGGACTGAGGGATCCTGTGGAGGTTTCAGGCCATGGCCTGAGCGCATCCGTGGGATGTGTGAGAGCGAGGGCGAAGGAGAGCCCTGCAGCCGCAGGGAGGAGGTGGGACCGCACTCCGGAGTGGGCGTGTGTGATAGGCTGAGGGGCAGCGGGGGCTCACCTACAACCACGGGCAGAAAGCACGAGAGGGCCGTGTGCATGGGGGAAGGGGCGCCCAGGGTCCGGGGCCCGCGTGGTGGAGGGCCGTGTGTCCCTGGAGGGGAAAGCCGAACCAGGGCTCTACACTTGGGTAGGGTGCGTCCGAAGTCCGGGAGGTGGGCACGGTAATCAGGAAACAAAGTTAGGAAATGGAGAGGGCAGGCCATGGGCTGTGTGTGCAGATGAGGTCAGAGTTCAGCCGGCCGACCCCCAAAACACCCTGGGAACCGAACAGATGCACTGCGTGCTTGGGCACAGCCTCTGTGCCGTGGCGGCGCTGGGCTCAGAGGCGGAGGCTGATGGTGCCTGCGGGGCAGAAGGCAGCAGAGGCCTGGGCAGAGGCCAGTGAGTGGGCTTTTATAGGGGTGCGTGTGTGGGCAGAGGCCAGTGGGTGGGCTTTTATAGGGGTGCGTGTGTGGGCAGAGGCCAGTGAGTGGGCTTTTATAGGGGTGTGTGTGTGGGCAGAGGCCAGTGGGTGGGCTTTTACAGGGGTGCGTGTGTGGGCAGAGGGCAGTGGGTGGGCTTTTATAGGGGTGCGTGTGTGGGCAGAGGGCAGTGGGTGGGCTTTTACAGGGGTGCGTGTGTGGGCAGAGGGTAGTGGGTGGGCTTTTACAGGGGTGCGTGTGTGGGCAGAGGGCAGTGGGTGGGTTTTTACAGGGGTGCGTGTGGGCAGAGGGAGGCGGGTGGGCTTTGGGGGGCAGAGGGCAGTGGGTGGGCTTTTACAGGGGTGCGTGTGGGCAGAGGGAGGCGGGTGGGCTTTGGGGGGCAGAGGGCAGTGGGTGGGCTTTTATGGGGGTGCGTGTGGGCAGAGGGAGGCGGGTGGGTGTTTTTGTGGGACTGGTGTGCACGTCGGGGCAGGGGACAGTGAGGGGCGTGTGAGGCAGTGGGGGTTACACGGGTTGATGTGAGAGCTCTTGGTCGGCTTTGACATTCTTGGCTGCTACTGGAGTTCACGGTGTCTGAGCTGGGAGGACAAGAAGGTATTTTTTAAAAATTATTAATTGGCTTATTTGAGAAAGTTCTCCTCTGCTGGTCCATTCCCCAAATGCCTGCATTGGCCAGGGCTGGGCTGTGCTAAAGCCGGGAGTTGGGCACTCAGTCCAAGTCTCCCACCCAGCAGACAGTGACGCGGGTACCTGAGCCGTGGCTGCTGCCTCTCCGGGTGCACGCTAGCAGGAGGCTGGAGGCGGAAGGGAGCGGGGACTTGAAGCCCTGCACTTGATCAGGATGTGGTGTCTTAGGGCACACTGCCAGCCCGAGGATGTGTTTTCGAGAAAGCCCTGGGACCCGAGGAGCTGGGTCAGACTTGGGGCTGCCCGTGCTGCCAGGGCCCTGTGCCTGTGGCCCGAGTCCACACACCCAGGGCGCCTTGCTGGTGTCCCGCTTTCACTGTTTCATTACTCAGTGTGAGCCCCTGTCTTGGTTAGTGTTGCTCTGAGAAAAGTGTGGGCCGTGGCCTGCCCTCTGGTGTCCGCCCAGGACAGCGCGTCTGAGCCGTGGCAGGGGTGTGGAGCTGACCCTGGTGCTCTGCTCCCCCCACTTTAGAGTCACCCGTGTCTTCTGCCTGCTCAGTACTTCAGTTCACGCAAACGTGCCTGTTTCCTTTTGTGCTGCATTGATTTAGTCGCTGCGTGTGTAGCAGGTGCGTGCTGTGTGCAGGCCTGCTCCAGGAGCCTGTGGTGTCGCAGGAGTTAGGGGCTGAAGGCTGACTGTGCAGACAGGTGCAGCAGGTAACAAGTGAGTGGCAGGTGCTCTGAGGAGGCGGGCGCAGCTGTCAGATGGCCGGGTTAGGGGTCTGCTCAGTCCCGTTTGTGATCACAGGGCCCACTGCGGAGGGCTTGTGCCTGGGCTGTGTGCGTCGTCCTCGGGGAGTCACTGGCAGGAGCTCAGTGAGCAAGGCTGGGGGAGTAGAAACCAGGCCCCCGCAGGGACAGCATTTCCCTAGAGGCTGGGCCGGAGGGGCACCATCTGGCCTAAGTTGGGAGGTGTCCCTGTGACCCCCGGGGGGCAGCCTTGGGGCAAGAGCGGCCAGAGGTGAGGAGGAGATGGTGACTGGGCCGCGGCGTGGGGAGCAGGGTGCGGTGGGCACAGGGAGTGTGAGTGGACCCTTCAGAACAAGCTCACTTCCTATGTGTCGCTGACTGCCTGGAGGGGGCGCTGTGTTTCCAGGAGCTGGAGGGCCGTCACCGCTTGGGAACGGGTCTGTGGATGAGTGGGCTTCCTGTTTCTGGGTTGGAGTGCTGCTCTGACGGTGATCTCTGCTTGTGCCCAGGACAAGGCGTGGTGTTGGAGCGCTCCATCTACAGTGACTTCGTCTTCGTGGAGGCCATGCACAGCCAGGGCTACATCCGCAAGCAGTGTGAGTCGTGCGGGTGCTCCCCACGTGTCCCGCACACGGAATGCATTCCCACAGCAGGGAGGGGGCTGCCTGCGCTTCCTCCGCCGCGCCCCCTGCACACGCTGTCCCTTGTCCTTCTACCTCCTGTGGAAGCAAGTGGGGTTCCCTGCACACGTTGTCCCTTGTCCTTCTACCTCCTGTGGAAGCAAGTGGGGTTCCCTCCTCAGACAGCCCTCCCAGGAACACCCCAGTCCTTGGTGCAGCCCGCAGCCACTGAACCCTGCAGGTTCTCTGTGGAGTCAGGAGGTCTGGACTTCCCTGCCCCTGCCAGTAGCTGCCATCGCCCCATCTTGCTCCTCTCGGTCTTTTTTTCCCTAAGGATTTATTTCTTTATTCTGAACGTCTGAGTTACAGAGGAGGAGGCAGAGACAGGGAGAGCTCTTCCATCCGCTGGTTCCTTCCCCAGATGGGCTGTGACAGCCAGCACTGGGCCAGGGCGAACTCTGGAGCTTCATCCGGGTCTCATGTGGGTGGCAGGGGCTCAAACACTTGGGCCTTCTTCTGATGTTTTTCTTGGGCCATTAGCAAGGAGCTGGATGGGAAGTGGAGCAGGAGTCCACCTGGCACCCATGGGATGCTGGCATCGCAGGTGGGGGCTTTGCCCCAGCTCTCAGGTTCTTAGGACAGTAGTCAGAGGTGGGGCATTGCTGAGGCTTTGCCTTGTGGTGGGTGGGAAGATGAAGACCCCCGGGGTAGCTGCAGCCAGCCTGGAGGTCTGGGGTCGAGGCGAGGTTGCAGCGTCTGCGGCCAGGAGGCTGTCCCAGGCCTGTGGGCCCGGCCGGAATCTGGGAGGTCACGGTGAGCGTTGTGCTTAGCGGATGGGGAGACCCGGCAGGCAAGGGATGCTCCTGAGTGTGAGCCCTGTGCCCTGGGGCACTCGGGGCCGTCCGCCTGGGCCTTGCTCTGCCAGACCGATCCCACGGCCGTGCCGAGCGCAGACTGGGTGGCCAGCTGCGCTTCTGCAATGCTGCCTTGTGCTCACGACACACGGATGACAGACAGGGCTTGGCAGGGAGGGTGTGAAACCTACCAGCGGCTTCCTTGTGCTTAGGTTCCTGGCTGTGAGGAGTCCACTCAGTGCGAGGAGCCCCGGGCAAGGCGTCTCCGGGGCAGCGGGGGGGGGGGGGGGGGGCTGCTGGGGCGGGGCTGAGCCTCCTTAGGGCTCAATGGTTGTGTTTTGTCCTGGAAGTGCTAGGGAGCCGCGGGAGACTTGGCAGCGGAGGATGTGGTTGTGTTAGAGGGTGTGTGGTGAGGGCAGATCCCCAGGCAAGCCTGGGCAGTCAGCCCTGCTGGGGAAGGGGGCAGAGGGGCAGTGGGCGTGTCCAGCTGGACGCCACCTGGGAGGAGCTGTGGAGGGCCGCAGGCTGAGAAGTGACTTCGCCTCTGGGCGTCTGGAGTGTGGTTCCCTCGAGATGGGGGGGGGGGGGGGCTGTGGGAGAGGCCTGCCAGTGGGTGAGTGTTGGTGTCCCGAGGACTATGCAGGGCTGGAGACAGTTTGGGGGTCGTCATTGAGCGTGGGCCTGCTTTGTCCTGGGAAAACCCCTGGAGTAGGGTGTGTGCTGGGCCCAGAGGGGACCTCACTCCTGGGGGTGCCCTTGCGGGGGCTGTGGAGCCCCTGAAGTGAAGCTGGGTGGGCAGGTGCACAGGAGAGCAAGAGGGTGGGAGGGGGTGCTCTTCCACGTCACGTGGACGTGACAGGAGCAGAAAAGGCCCGCGCGTGATCCCTGCCTTTAGCAGGAGTCACTTCAGTGTCGGGTGCAGGACAGCTGCTTGCGTGGATGGCCTAGGACAAGGTGGAGGCTCCCGAGACGTGGGCACGTGAGCAGGAGAAAGGGGGAGAATGGAACTGGGGGTGGGGGGACTGGCCTGCTAAAGGTCCAGCAAACAGCGCATCGTGCTGTCCTGTGTGAACAGTCCCACAGTCACAGTCAGCAAACGGAAGCGAGGTGGGTCCGGCAGGTTGTGCTGGGGCAGGTGTGCCGTCCTCCGTGTGGTCCTCTGCAGTTGCTCACGTTGGCAGTGGCGCCTCTCAACATTGCCTCCAAAGTGGGGTTAGGAGCGGCGGTGCTGGAGCCGGGTCGCTGCCTGCCCGCTGCAGCTTCGGTAGAGTACTCCCCGCCTTCGCTGCCTTCGCTTTTGTTCTGTTGCCAGGTCTGAGCCGGTAGGTAGTTCTCTAGCTGGTGACATTTGCTGACACACGCTGCACCCTGGTAAATGGCTCCCACATCACAGCTCGAGTCCTGGTGCTCCTCACCCTGGAAGTTGTCCTCTCGGGTCTGATACTTTCCCTTGTGCGGTGCCGGCCAAGCACTGCTGTCAGTGCCGTGAGCCCCCAGCCGCTGTGGCACTGGAACCGTCACACACCTGCGCGTGCACAGATCGGCAGATGGTGTGTGGCTTGGGGTTTGTTTGCCTTTGTCCATTACTCAAAGAGGAGCACAGGGCGCTAGCCCCGTGGGGATGCGGGGTGACGAGGGCCCCACTGTGTGTGCCCTGTAGGGATGTGGGGTGATGGGGGCCCCTCTGTGTGTGCCCTGTGGGATGCGGGGTGACGAGGACCCCTCTGTGTGTGCCCTTGTGGAGATGTGGAGTGACGAGGGCCCCTCTGTGTTTGCCCTGTGGGATGTGGGGTGATGGGGGCCCCTCTGTGTGTGCCCTGTGGGATGCAGGGTGACAAGGGCTCCTCTGTGTGTGCCCTGTGGGATTTGGGGTGATGGCCCCTCTGTGTGTGTGTCCTGTAGGATGTGGGGTGACGAGGGCCCCTCTGTGTGTGCCCTGTAGGGATGTGGGGTGACGAGTCGCCCTCTGTCTGTGCCCTTGTGGAGATGTGGGGTGACGAGGGCCCCTCTGTGTTTGCCCTGTGGGGATGTGGGGTGACGAGTCGCCCTCTGTGTGTGCCCTGTGGGATGCGGGGTGACGAGGACCCCTCCGTGTGTGTGTCCTGTGGGATGTGGGGTGACGAGGGCCCCTCTGTGTGTGCCCTGTGGGATGCGGGGTGACGGTCGCCCTCTTGTGGCAGGTGTGGAGCACTACAACCAGGTGAAGAAGGTCACCATCTGTGAGTACCTGCCCCCCCACGTGGCCATCTACATCGACGTGCCTGTGCCAGAGATCCAGAGTCGCATTCAGAAGAAAGGAAACGTAAGTCAGGTTTACATCAAAGGCCAAGGTTCTCTTTGTGCGTCCTTGTTATCTTTCATTTTTTTTGAGTTTTATTTTTTATGGAAAAAGAGAGAGGGAGAGGGAAAGCTTCTGTCCACTGGTTCACTCCCCAGCTGGCTGCAGTGGCCAGGAGTGGGCCAGGAGTTTCTTCCAGGCCTCCCACGTGGGTGCAGGGCCCAGGCATTTGGGTCATCTTCTACTGCTTTCCTAGTTGCATTTATAGGGCGCTGGATCAAAAGTGGAGCAGCTGAGACAAGAAGTGACACCCATTTGGGATGCCAGTGTCGCAGGCGACAGCTTTACCTGCCAAGCCACAACACAGGCCCTACCTTGTTGTTTTAATATAAGTCAGCCCTGAAAACGCGTTTGGGGAGTGAAGCAGCAGATGGAAGATCTGTCTGTCTGGCTTTCTCTCTGTCTCTGGCACACAGTTATTTAATTCAAATAAATAAAGTCGTGGCCTCTAGAGTGACACAGCCAGCGGGCGCCCTGGTGGGTGGAGGGAGGCCCGAGCGCGGCCTGGTGCTGTTTCCCGTTGGGGCTGCTGCTCCAGGCCTGGGCCGTCTCAGAGTGGGGGAGGCTCCCGAGAGCACCCCCCCGCCCCCGTCCTCTCCTGCTCTTTTCCCACAACGAGTTGGAAGTGACTAAGAGCCACTAGTTGAACTGGAGTCGAGGCTTTAGGGTGATTGCTGGGAATGTCCAAACTCGGAAGAGCGGCTGGAGTTGCCGACGGTGGAGTGCTGCGTCCCGTGCCTGTGGGTCCGTGTTCCCGTTGTGTGTTAAGTTTATGGACACCAGACCCCTTTGCCGGCCAGCCTGCATTTACCCTTTTGTTACTTGGCGCAGCTCATCAGGGAGCTTTACAGACAGATCACCGATTTTGTGATGCGTGGCCGATGTCACTCACGCCACTCATACCCAGGATCTCCTCTTGGTGGGGCTCGTGTGCCAGGTGCCTAAGAGGACAGGAAGGGTCACAAAGACTGGAACTGTCCTGCTGCCCAGTCCTTACGGAAACCACTCCTGGGGTCTGGCGTTGGTGCACACGTGGCCACTGTGCCGGGTCAGTGCTGGGCCTGCAGGTGGCGGTAGACCGCTGAGCGGTCGGCTCTCCTCTGCCATGTTTCTTCTTAGTAGTGAACGTATGGTGAAGTCCAGTTTGTGACATTGGCCTGGTTTAAGGGTGGATGTGCCAGTGTTGCACGCACCTCCACACTCCCGAGGAGCAGGCCACACCCCTACACCCGTGCTCTCGCATAGCCTGACCTCAGGGAAGACCTGGGATGTGGCTTCCTCAGAGGCCTCCTCCCACCCCGTTCTGAGTGTGTCTCAGCCTGCGGGGGGCTCCACACCTGTGGTCGGGTGGCGGCGGTGCTCTGTGACGTGGGCACCCTGCGTCCCACCCCGCACGTGCGGGCGGGGGAAGGCGAGTGTGGGTGTAGCCTCCTGCTTTCCTCTCTGCTCTGCCTAGCCTCATGAAATGAAGATCACGGCTGCATATCTCCAGGACATCGAGAACGCCTACAAGAAAACCTTCCTCCCCGAGATGAGGTGAGCGGGCGTGCACTCTGGCGTCTGCACGTTTCAGTCGCGTTCCTGGGGGGATGGGTAGGTTTCGGCTTGCTTGTGTTGTCCCTGCTCTCAGGGGTCCTGGAGTAGATGGCAGAGCGGGTTTCATTTCTTCCCTGGCTGGACAGGCAGGACTCTGAACCGTAAGTGTAGACCCGGGAGGAAGGGGAGGAAGTGTGCAGACGTGAAGGGCCCTTGCCTTCCTGTTGAGACCGCTGTGACTCCACGGTGCGGACCAGGGCCTCGGAGTGTGGGCGCTGAGCTGCTGCTGCCCTGTGTGCAGGGTGCCTTTGGCCCAGCAGCTCGGCTGTCGGGTCCCCGTGCTGCGTGGCTGCTCTCTGGCCGCCTCTGCTGGGCCCCTTTCTCCTTCCTCGTGGCTTGTGACAGCTGGGGTTCGGTGGCCTCACGACCTTGGGCCTCGGGGCAGTGTAGCCAGGGATCCGCACCTGCAGGGGCGTGGGACGGCCCCTCCCCGGTCACCGTGGCGCGTCCCGGGGGCCAGCTCAGGGCCCGCTCACAGGGCCGGTGGAGCGTTAGGAGCGGGCGCGTCAGTGGCCTGGGTCCTGGGAGCATCTCCGCGGCTGGGAGGAGCCGATGCTGCAGTTCCTGTTGCTTTTTCTTCCAGTGAGAAATGTGAGGTTTTGCAGTACGATGCGAGGGAAGCCCAGGACGCAGACAAGGTAAGACAATGGTCGAAAACGTGTGGTTTTCCTTAGATTTGACTCACGTAATTATCTTGTAAATCAGGTAACCAGCGACTCCAATGTCGTGAAGAAGCATCAGCGTGTTATCAACAGTCCCCGGCCGTGAGGTTTCGCGTTGTTTGCAATAATTCAGTGTCTGATCTACGGATGTGAACGGGAAAGGAGCCTTGGGCTGTCCACCCGACGTTGCTGGTCAGGTGGTGACGCTGCAGGTGGACTGCTGGGGCGGGCTCAGTCTGGAAATGACGGCTCTCAAATGGCCGCCTGGTGGAGTTCCGGTCAGGCTCGGCTGTGTGCAGGGAGCGTAGCCAGAGGCCTGCCACGGACAAGCGTGCGTCAGGAAGGCTTGGTCTCCAGGTGCAGCGCTGTCCTGCGCAGGGCTGGTGTCAGGGCGGAGCTCGTGCGGGCTTAGGGAGGAGCCGCAGCAGGCAGGTGCAGGCAGGCATGTCCGGTGTGGGGTCTGCACCCAAAGTCCGGTCTCAAGGACAAGGCGGAGTGGAGGACAGTGGGAATTACGGCAAAGAACTCCCATTTGGCATTGTATGTTACAGCTGAGACAGTACTTCAAAAAGTTTGTGAAAAACAGAAATAAAAGATACGTTTATTTAGGAGCAAAAAATTTTTGAAATCCGTGCATAGAGTTTTCCTTGTGTGCATTTTCCGTGCACTTCTTGGAAACCCATGAATTTTAAGCTTTTTTTTTTTTTTTTTTTTTTGGTCATCAAAATAAACTCTTAGTCCCATTGTCCCCAAGTTTTTGGAAGTCCCTTGGTATTAAGCGTAAGTTACCAAACCAGAGCTGAACAACACGTAATTTAAAACTTGTAGGATCAAGTACAGGTTTTGGGCCCTGGGATTGAGGTGCGGGTGGAGGCGTCGGGACAGGAGGCACCCTTCTGAGTGGACCTCTCTGAAATGCACCTCAGCTGCCTCCCGAGGGGACGTGTGTGCCTTTGTCCTGAAGCCCTGGCGCTTGCCCCGCTGTCCTGGCTCGGCTGCCCGCGCACTGAGACCTGGCGGCCTCCCTCCGCAGCCTGTCTCCTTCCTGTCTCCTTTCAGGCGAGCGGTGGGCGAGGCCACCGCTGCCTCGGGGCTGCCTTGTCTGAGTTCATTCTCGAGTGCGCTCCCTGAGCTTGGCCTGTTTCGGGGCTGCCCCTCTGGCCGGTCAGGGCCAGACTGCGCTGACCATGGAACTTCGATTGCTGGGCTCCTTAGAGAGCGTCTCCGTCACACCGTCCCTCTGAGCGCCTTCCAGAGCGCACCAGCCTGGGAAGAAACGGGTGGGCTGCCCCTGGGTGGGCTGTCCCGGGTGGGCTGCCCCTCCCCGGCTTTCGGCCTTGTGTGTCCTTTCTCCGCGCACCTGTGGGGCGGCGCCTGCACCGCTGCTGCCCGAGCGTGCGTGGGGCGGCCCTCGGCTGGCCGGTGAATGGAGGATCGTCCAGCTCAGCTTTTGTGGCTGGTGTGGTTTTTCCTGCCAGATGGCGGCAGCTTGCAGTGCATTAAAACGTGAGCTCACTTGCATTCTGCATCTGCTCCTAGGTGGTGGAGGACATCGAATACCTCAAGTGTGACAAGGGGCCGTGGCTCTCCCAGGACGACCGCACCCTGCACAACCTGCGAATGCTGTGAGTGCGCGCGGCGGGAAGCGCAGCACGCTGGTCTCAGAGTGAGGTTTGCAGGCAGCGTCAGCAGCTGCCAGTGCCTGCCTGCGGCCCCTCCTCCCTCCCACACAGCCCTGGCCTCTGGCCTGCACCTGCCTGCACCGGGGGCCGTGGTTCACTCAGCAGATACGTGGCTCCCACTTTCCAGACGTAAGGGATCTGTGAAACTCCCCCTGTCTTGGGACACGCACTCCAGTAGGGAGAAACAGAAACACAACTTCCGGGTCAGGAGAGCCATGCAGTAGGTGGCCTTGGGTGACAGGACAGTGGGGGGTGGTGACAAAGGGCACTTTGGTCAGGGAGTAGAGCCAGGACTGGGCCTGCAGGTATCTGGGGTATGGGGCCCTGAGCCCACAGTGCAGTGGGGCACACCCAGCACCACGCCAGAGGGGCTGGAGCAGAGGGCAGGAGGCTGCCGTGGGAAGGGGGCACAGGCGTGGCCTTTGTGCTCTGAGAGGCAGGACCTTGTCTCCCTCACCGTGCCCTGGCCGTCCTCCCTCCCCCGTGTCCACACCCTACCCTCCCTCGTTCTCTCACCACTCTGGGGCCAGGGTTCTGTGTTGTTCCTCCCACCTTCCGTGGCCAGAGCCTGGAGCCTGAGCACCCTTGTCGTGTGTCTTCTTTTGTGGTGACTGTGCCTGGCCCCTGGCTGCAGACACCATGGACAGTCAGCCGAGGGCCCACCTGGACCTTTCACCTGCATGGCAGACAAGCTGGCCTCTGGCAGGTCGCGATAGCAGCCTTCTCACAGGGCGCTCTCCTGGGCCAGGCCCCTGTTTGCACAGGCCGTGCACCTGCTCCTGTCCATCCTGACTGCTCCTCACAGCACTGAGGCCCTGGGGTCCACAGCCTATGTGCCAGCCACGTCGAAACGAGTCTTCGGTGGCTGCCCACAGAAAGTGCACACAAGGGACGGCCCCCGCGGGTGGGAGTGCTCTCAGGGCTGGGCCTGTCGCAGGATTCAGAGTGATTTGGTAATGGCAGCGATGTGCCAGCACCCTGGTCATGTGTAAATC
The DNA here is from genome assembly GCF_964237555.1 of Oryctolagus cuniculus. Lineage (NCBI taxonomy): Eukaryota > Metazoa > Chordata > Mammalia > Lagomorpha > Leporidae > Oryctolagus > Oryctolagus cuniculus. The sequence goes on from NC_091434.1 coordinate 1,184,825, forward strand.
AAACTTGAGCATTCGAGGGTCTTTGATGTAAGATAGTGGAGGAAACATGAACAGATAGGTTGGGTTTCTGTCTTTCCAGTCACGTCGGGGGTGCTAGCCTGGCCTGACCCTGTCCTGTCCTGTTCCCTGCTACGGGCCAGGAGGCTATGACAAGGTCTGGGACCCCGGCCTCGGGAGCCCTTGCCTGTCTCAGGCCCGTAAGGCATGAGCTTGCCTGGGCATTCGGCTTTCTCTTTCCTCATTGCCTGGAGGTCAGTGATGGTGTTCAGGAAGGGGCGTCTGTGCAGCTCCTGCCTCTCGGGCGCCGGTGCCCCTGGACTGCCAGTCCTCTACTTCTCTCTGGGTGGGAGAACACTTGACTAAAACTTACCCACGCCAGCCACCCAGAGAGCAGAGACGGCTCACTGCTGTCCTGGGTCCCCACATGGTGTGGGGTGCCTGCTGTACCTGTGTGTCCTGACAGTTTGTTCACAGGCTCTCGGTAGTCGGCGTGGGTGGTCTTCATGGAAGGCAGAGACCCCAGCTTAGCGCTCACTGACGTGTGGCTCTGAAACCCACGCCACCTTCATGGCTTCCGTGTCTCCTTGCCCCCGTCCATGCTGCAGCTGCAGGGTTCCTGGCTGGTGGGGAGAAGCAGGTCTCCACGCCCAGAGTAAGGCTTGTTATGGTGACCCGTAAGGACACAGCGCTGGGTCAGGGAGGAAGCGGGCGGCTCGGGGCCTGGAGGAGCCCGTGCTCGGCTTCTGCGAGGGCCGTCGGGGGCCCAGCCTGCGAGCTGCTCTCGAGCAGTGGAGCGTGCGGGGGCCCAGCTGGGAGGAGCCAGGATTCGTCCAGATCAGCTGCGGCTCCGTCTCTGCAGCAGCTGGGATTCAAACTTCTGATCTTTGACTGGGTACCCACGTGTGCTGTGTGTGTGCCTTGGTTGAGATACACATGGCCTCTGGGCCCATCCAGCCCTTGGCAGTGAGGAGTGGTTCTTGGACTTTAAAGGGTTGGGAGGAGAGAAGAGGATTCTGGGACAGGCGCGGCCTCAGAGCCTGCTCCTAACTGCGGGGTCAGCTGTGCACCCCACAGAGTCCCTCTTTGAGGCTGGGCCTTTGGCCTAGTGGTTGTCTCCCACTTCCCAAATTGCAGAGCCTGGGTTCTGGTCCCAGCTCTGGTCCCAGTGCAGCTTCCTGCTGCTGCGCCCTCTGGAAGGCTCCCTGCACGCATGTGGGAGGCCCACACTGAGTTCCTGGCTTCCATGTGGCTATGGTAGGCATTCGGGCAGTGAATCAGCTCATGGGAGATCTGTCTCCCTCTCTCCTGTCTGTCTGTCTCCTTCTCAAATAAATTAGATACATTCAAATAATTTTAAAATATCATTCATATTTGCAATATGATAATAAGCTTATTGGACACATTTTTGTTCAACTTTAGGTTACTTTTTTTTAAGTGTATTTATTTGAAAGAGTTAGAGAATGCTTCCACCTGCTGCTTCACTCCCCAGATGGTTGCAATGGCCAAGGCTGGGCCAGATCAAAGCCAAGTGCCAGGAGCTTCAACTGGGTCTCCCACGTGGGAGCAGAGGCCTAAGGACTCGGGCCATCTTCTACAGCTTTCCCAGGCCATAGCAGAGAGCTGGATCAGAAGTGGACCAGCTGGGACTTGAACCTGTGCCCATATGGGATGGACATGAGCATTGCAGGCAGCGGCTCTACCTGCTGTACCACACCACCAGCCCTGAGGTTGCTGTCTGGAGTTATGACAGTGGTTACCGAGTCAGGCTGTGTGAACGTGGACTGCTCACTCACCAGTGCTTTGCAGAATTGTTCTCCAGTAGATAGGTGTGAGTTTGCACATCCGTCCCTGTCCTCTGCAGGGTCCTCAGACAGAAAGCAGGTCCTCGGGTTTGGACACCGAAAGGAAGCATTTGCTCCTCTTTGCTGCTAATAAACACTAAACCTCATTTTATGTTTTTATTGCCCATGTATTTGTCCTTTGTGAATTTTCCTGCATTCTCCAAAGAACCGGGTTTCTGTTTTTTGGTTTACTCTACTGCTTCCCTGCTTCCAATTTCTGTGATGTTTACTTTGGTTTTTATTTCATTCCCTGCCTGCTTTGGGCTCTAGTTGTTGCTCTTTCTCTGTGGTTTCTTCTTTCTAATACGTTCATTCAGTGCTTTTTCACAGTAGGAGTCCCTTTTGCTGGATTCCACACATTTTGAAGAGTAAATAAATAAAAATAAAACTTCAGTATATATAAATATAAATTTAGAATATATGTAGTTTTAAATTTTGTTTATTTGTATTTATTTGAAAGTCTGAGAGACAGAGGGAAACAGAGAAAGAGTCCCATTTGCTCGTCCATTCTGCCAGTGCCTGCAGCAGCTGTGGGTGGGCATCCCGGAGCCAGCAGCTGAGAACTCCGTCCAGGTCTCCCCTGTGGGCAGCAGGGACCCAGGTACCTGAGCCGTCACTGCTGCCTCCCGGGGTGGGACGCGGAGCCGACGCCGGAGCCGACGCCGCTGCCGGGCCTTGCAGGGCGGAGGGAGGGGCTCCCGAGCAGCGTCCTCGCTTCTGGAGAGCTCTGTGTTCATTTTCATTTAGTTCAAAACATTTAAAAAGCTCTCGAGAGTTCTTTGACCAACAGGATTTTAGGAGTGTGTTGTTTAATCTCCACGTATTTAGGGATTTTCCAACTTTCTGTTGGTGAGGGCCACTTTAGTTCCGCTGTGGTCTGAGAACATGCATTGCATAGTCATGATGGCTGATGGCTGTTCTGGCGCACACATTGGCCAGGAATGCTGTCTGTCGTGATTGAGGGGCGTGGACTCTGCTCTCGTCCTTGCTGATTCTCTGATGGATCTGTTTCTGGTGGAGGAAGGTCGGTCTCCATCATCAGTACCACATTGTTTGTTTCTCCTCTGAGTACACACGTGGGTGGGGCCCATGTCTGGGAGGGGTGACCCCTTGGTCCCGATGCTCTCCTGTGCCGAAGGCTGCTCTGTGGAGTTCCTGCAGCTGCTCCTGCTTCTCCACCCTTACCTCTAGCGCAGATCTTTACAGTTAAGTGATTTTCTCATACACAGGTAGTTGGGTCTTGGCCATCTCTCTCTCTCTCTTTTTTACAGATCGATTTTGTAAGTAACAGAGAGAAGAGGCAGAGAGAGGTCTTCCATCCGATGTTCACTCCCCAGGTGGCCGCAATGGCCAGAGCTGTGCCCATCTGAAGCCAGGAGCTTCCTCCGGTTCTCCCACGCGGGTGCAGGGGCCCAAGGACTTGGGCCGTCTTCTACTGCTTTCCCAGGCCACAGCAGAGAGCTGGATTGGAAGTGGAGCAGCCGGGACTCAAACCGGTACCCATGTGGGATGCCAGCACTGCAGGTGGCAGCTTTACCCGCTACGCCACAGTGCCGACCCCGGCCATCTCTGTTGTGACAGGTGTATTTGAGCCAAGCACACTTAAAACGAGCCTGGGTGTCTCAGTCCACGTCTCACTGGGTGTCTTCTGTTGGCTGTATTTCTGCTCTGTTTCCCTTATTCTGTCTTCTGCCGTCTCAGGATTAGGTTGGGAGTGTGTGAGCCAGTTTTGCTCCCTTGTCTGTTGGTTATCCCTCACGGTTCTCAGAGTGGCGGCAGGGTTCCCAGTGCACATCGGCAGCTCCCTGAAGGCCCCTTTCAAGTTCACTGTCAAGTGCGGTTTCTCCCCTGTGCAGGTGCCTGAGGCAGAAGCGTCCCCACTTCTCCTTCCCTTGCGGATGCCCTGGCTGGCGTTGGTTCCTCTTTTTGTGAGTTGCAAGTGTTCAGAACATGGTCACTCTTGCTCCAGGGTCGGCCCCCTTATCCACGGGCTCTGTGTCCAGGGATTCAGACAACTGTGGGCCAAAGTATTTGGGAAAAACGTGCTGCTGATGTGTCTGGGAAGGCAGTGGAAGGTGGCCCAAGTGCTCGGGTCTCTGCCTCCCGCGTGGAGACCGGGATGCAGCTCTGGGCTCCTGGCTTTGGCCTGTAACCTGTCAGTTACAGCTATTTAGGGAGGGAACCAGCAGATAGAAAATCTGTCTCTTGCTCTCTCTCTCATTCTACCTTCCAAATAAATAAGTAAATCTTTAAAAAAAAGTGTTCAGGAAAAAGTGCCTGCCGTGAACAGATGCAGACTCTCTCACCGTTCCCTGCGCAGTGTGTTAACTGCTGTCTGCGTGGCACTCAGGTCGTGTGGGTGTGAGGGGTGATCGGGGCAGGAGGAGGGACACGGCGCGGCTGAGCCATGGGGCTGAGAGGGAGCGCGGGCCGATCCCTGCGCGCTCTGGGGCGGTGTGGTGTGGCTTCAGCTTTCTGTCATGGAGATAAGGGCAGCGCCTCCAGTCCTTCACTGAGCTGAGCCTGGAAGTCCCTTCCTCATTTTTCACAACTCTTGCTGAGTTTTTAGTGTAGCTGCCTCTGTGAGTGTGCCCGGGGACTGTAATGTGCTCTGTCGTCCCGAGCCTTGCTTGATAAAGCGCTGTGTGTTGCAGCCACGTGCCGTCTACCTTCACGTCTGCGATCTCGCGGCCGGCTCAGGCGCAGCCCTGGGAGGTGTTTGAGCAGTGTGCTGTGCCTGCACCCGGTGCCCCTTCCCGGCGTCTCCTGCGGTGTGACAGCCGTTGTGTTCTCTCTCATAGCCATAGCCATGATTGCCTGGCACCCTCCAAGGGTGGGACCAGGCCTGTGGGGTGCCCTGATGGCCGCCCAGCCTCCAGGTACGCAGGGCCCTGCCGTGCTTCCCTGCACCGTCTGCCTCATCCGTGTCTCTGGAGGAGACTTCGCCACCTGCAGGCTGTGGGTGGGTGTCAGAAGCACAGTGCTGCAGGCAGCGCGGTGGCCCTGGGATGGGAGAGTCGGCGACGGGAGGTGTCCAGGGACACGGCTGAGTCGGGAGGCAGGGTTTCCCGTTCTCTCTTTCCTGCCTTTCTGCTTCCCTCCTTGGTTTTAAACTGCGTGGTGTGACGCTTTGTGCCGTGAGCCAGACTCTGCCTTGCGTCACCTCTGGACGTCCTGTGGTGTCTCTAGGAAGCCTCCAGTGTTTGGAGTCCACCCAGTGCTCTGGGAACAGAATGTCCTCTCACTGCGTTTGGCTTCCCGAATCATAAATGCTTGCTGGTGTCTTTGTTCCTTGTTTTCCTTCACTCTAGAATGTACGAGTTTGTTCTACAGTTTCCTGGGTAGTCACCCTTAATAGTCGTCATTTAAGCTCATAGTCATGAATTGGGAGACTTTAAATTAGTTGTAGTAGGGCCAGCCCTGTGGCGTACTGGGTAAATCCGCCGCCTGCAGTGCTGGCATCCCATATGGGCACTGTTCTGAGTCCTGGCTGCTCCACTTCCCATCCAGCTCTCTGCTGTGGCCTGGGAGAGCAGTAGGAGATGGCCCAGGTCCTTGGGTCCCTGCACCCGCATGGGAGACCTGGAAGAAGCTCCTGGCTCCTGGCTTCGGATTGGCTCAGCTCCGGCGGTTGCAGCCAATTGGGGAGTGAACCGGCGGATGTAAGACCTCTCTCTCTGTCTTTGTCTCTCCTTCTCTCTGTGTGTGACTCTGACTTACAAAATATATAAATAAATCTTAAAAAAATAATAAGCTGTAGACGAATGGCAACAAAAAGTGCACGGGGCGGGCGTGGCGTCGCCGCTGAGACGCCTGCGTTTGAGCCCCGCTCCTGCTCCAAGCCAGCTGCTGCTGCGGCACGCCCTAGGAGGCAGCAGGTGAGGGCGCAAGGACGCGGGTCCCCGCCGTCCGCCTGGCAGACCCTGATGGAGTTCTGGGCTCCTGGCTTTGGCCTGGCCTGGCCCCAGCTGTCGCAGGCATTTGCAGAATGAACCAGCAATGGAAGTTCTCTGTTTTTGTTTCTTTGTCACTCTTTCAAATTAAAAAAAAAAAAAAAAAAAAAAAAAAAAAAAAAACACTTTAAAAAGTGTGATGCATAGTTAATATTTCCATGGCTCTGTGTAAGATGTAATTCTGCCAAATTAAGCATAGGTGGTGCTCTTGCTCTACAGATCCAAGGCACCCCCCACCCCCGCCATGAAGTTCTTCAGATTTTCCAGCGATTTGTTATGCTTTTCAAACTGTAACAGGGTGGGACATGTCCAGCTGTGGGCCGTGTACGGCCCGCAAAATTTGGTCTGGCCCTGCCATAGCAACTGCAGGGGGGACTCAAATTCCAATAAACCTATAGCAGGCTAATTTTTAAAAAAGATTTATGTATTTATTTGAAAGACAGAGTTAGAGAGAAAGGTCTTCCACTGGTTCACTCCCCAGATGGCCACTACAGCTGGAGCTGTGCCGATCTGAAGCCAGGAGCTTCTTCCAGGTCTCCCACGTGGGTGCAGGGCCCAAGGACCTGTCCATCTTCTACTGCTTTCCCAGGCTACAGCAGAGAGCTGGATCGGAATTGGAGCAGCCGGGTCTCGAACTGGTGCCCATGTGGGATGCCAGCACTGCAGGTGGCAGCTTTACCTTCTGTGCCACAGTGCCAGCCCAGGCCCCTGATATTGTAAACGTCCAAATGGCCCTTGGCAGAACAAAGGTTCCCTGCCCCTAAACTCTAGAGAAACCAAGCCAGCCTTCCCACCGTGGTGCTTGTTGGCATTTGAAATACAGACTTCTCTCGAGATTTGTTGCCGTGGCATTGCTGCAGAAATTCTTACGTGACTTTTTACATGCAGAATCACTGGATTTGTGTGGCCAGTAAGCAGATGTGCACACAGGACACAGGACACAGGACACAGGCACAGATTGTACCCACCTCAGCACAAGCCCCTGTGGCCTGGGGAAGGGCTTTGGTGCTGGGGAACTTCACAGCGCTTGTGGTGTAATGGAATTGAAAAACAGGTTTATTTTGGTGGACAAGATGTGAGATCTGTGTGGTTTTCCGTAATACCCATTTTCTGTGGGCTCTGTGAAGAGCCCTCCTGTGGACAGGTGCACTATTTGTGTACAAACTGATTGCATTTCTAACAGCCCAAAACTGCAGTCTCAGAAAATCCCGGAACTTTATGCCTTTAGCTTGCTTCGTTTTTTTTTTTTTTTTTTTTTTTTTTTTTTTAATATATAGATAGATAGATATAGATGTCTTTTGACAAGTGAAACTAACTTCGTTAAAACTAAACAATAATCTTTTTGTTTGAGCGTGTACATTGTAGGCATTTGCTTAACTGTGTGGAGACGTGTGTAAATACACCTGGGAAAGCAAGCACATGGTTTGCATGGCGAGGTGTAGGCATGGCGAGGCGTGGCACGTGGCGTGGCGAGGCGTGGTGAGGCATCGGGTCCCTGGGTTGCTAGCTGTGTTTGAGGGACACAGCCTGGCTGGGGCTCTCAGCTGCCTGTAGCCCCAGCCCTCGCTGTCTGCTCTCTGGGACTGTGATCTGGGCCGGTGGCTGCGTGTTCTGACTGAGAGGTGCTGTCCGGGGCAGCCTGCAGAGCCGCGGGCCACGCCTGGAGGCCTGGTGGAGGCCAGGATTCTCTTCTGCTCCATGACAGACAAGAAACATCTAAGCCTTATAGCTCGTTAATGCGAAAGTGGCCTTTTAAAATTATTATTGCCTCTGTTTTGAGCCCTTAAGGAAGGAGACTTTATGCTCACGTTCCTAAAAGCTCAAAAAGTGTTTTTCATCTTCTAGTATAGTGGTTACGTTCAACGAAATTTAACTTGAAGTAAGCAGATTATAAAAGTGCAAATAAATATTTTAGCATTTGGCAAGATGGACTGTCCAGTACGGGGAGTGTCCTGTGCTACTTGTCGATGGACCAGAGCTTTCACCCAGAGCCACCCACCATCGGCGTGCCCCGTGCCCTGAGCGCCGGGGTGTCTCACGTCGTGTCTGCAGACAGCCTCGGCCTGGACAGCAGCAGCAGGAGCACGCGGCTCGAGTCGTCCCTGGGAGAGAAGGTTGCTGAGGGCGGGACACGAGGCACTTTGGAGCTTTTCACTGCTGCTCTCTGGGCTCCTTTTCTCCTGATTGCCAAGTCACGTCCAGGCCCAGAGGGTCCGCGCCTGCGGGCACTGAGGCGGGAAGGCTGTTGCAGGTCCTGGGTGTGATTCCGGAAAAGCAGCTCCAGAGAGACTGAATGGTTTGCTCCTGGGCTGCCTGTGGACGAGCCACGTCTGCAAGCGTGAGAGGGTTTTATGCGCACGCCTGAAGCCCACCTGTGAGACCCGAACTGACGGCGCGGCCTCTGTCTGTCTCTTCTCAGGGTTCAGAACAAGCTGGACGTGCTGAATTACACCAGCATCCCCTTGTACCTCCCGGAGGTCACCATCGGGGCTCACCAGAGCAACCGCCTCTTCCAGGCATTCAGAGAGGTGAGACCTCCGGCCCCCGGAAGCCGGCAGGGGTGGGCCTGGAGCCGTGGGGACGCTGGGCCGCTTCTCCCGAGCTTTTCCCCCTCGTTCCTGTGTGTGGGGCTGCTGAGGTCCAGCGGTGGCAGGTGCCAGCAGAGCTGTGCCGCTGGGCGACCTTCCTGGACAGGCACAGGCCTCAGGGCTGGAGCTGTGTTCCCCGTTTCTTGCTTGTCAGGTGGCACTGGCGTCCTGCTCCGACCACGTGGGAGCGGGCAGAGTGGGCAGATGTCGCCTTGATCCTCTCCCCTAACTTCCACACCTCTGTTGTGCGTCATTTGTTCTCCCCATGGCACGGAGAATCGTGTGTGGCCAGCTCTGTTGGGCCGGGGCCATTCCTCAGTGCCACGTGGGCCCCTCCCGGGGGACGGCAGGTGTGCTGCTGAGCGCCGGTGGTCAGCAGCGTAGGGGGACGTCCTCCATGTCCTCGGCTGCGTCCCGTGTGCCGCCGGGCCGTGTGTGACACCTGCTGGCCACTTCCTCACCTTGATTCTCTGAGAGCGGTGTCGCACGGCTGCGTAGGTGTCGTTGCTGCTGGCGTGACATTTTCTCCCGAGCGAGTTCTTGTGGCTGTTTGGAAAGTGATTTTACTCAGCGTAGAAATTTGGTGACACACACGGCCGTGACGCTGCCCTCGGGAGCAGCTGCACTTCCTGTGTGTCCTTTCCTTCTGTGTCCATTGCACGTGTGAGTGCTGGTGTCGAGTCTCTTCCAAGTGGGGTTGCACGTCGGCTTCCTCACTGCTGGGGCCTGAGGCAGCTCTCGCTCCAGCGGGGTCTCCTGTGCTGTACCTGTCGGTTCAGAAAACCCACGTGTGATGGGCCCAGACCGGACCACGTGTGACCGGCCCAGACAGACCCTGCGGGGTCTGTCTCCCCTGTGGCTTCGTTGTCCTTGCGTCGCCACTCCCTGTGTGCCCAGGCTGCCCGGGGCTTCCTGCTGGTCTCCTGGGCCGGCCTCTCTGCAGCCCTGTCTCCCTCCTGCGGAGCCTGCCTGGAGGCCCTTCCTGCAAGGGGAGGTGTGGTGGTGCCTCCTCGTGCTGGGTCTGTGCCTCCCCGGAAGCCTGTCGGAGTTTGTGTGTTTTGGGGCTGTAAGATTAGATGGATTTAAATTAGAATCGCTATCTTGGTAGTATTTCCCTTTGTACATTTCAGAATTTTTCTGTTTATCTTCAGAGGTGATTCTTACCTTAAAGTTTGTTTTATTCAAATTTATGTAGCATTTAGAACTTTCTTCAGCTAGTATTTGCCTGATGGAGGTTTTTCCCCTACATATTTTCATTTTAACCTCTCTGTGTCTTTATATTTCATGTGAGTATCCTATAGCCTGTAAATAGTTGTTTAAATTCTGTGCCACGTTAAGCGTTTATAATAGTTACCTGCTCACATCACAGCAGGCATCAACACGCGCTTCTGTAGCCTGTCATGCCATGTGTATTTTTCCTGCTTCTCCTATGTATTATTTTTCCTTTCTTCCTTTCTTTATTTGGATTTTTAAAAATGATTATTCCGTTCATCCCCCTCTGCTTGCTACTTGTCATTCTTTTAATAGCTTCAAGTGATAAGCCTGTAGTTCAAATACTCTTCTTGGATTTCTGGAAGGCTGGCGTGCATGAGTCGTTTTCCAGTGCAGAACAGAGCCAGACCACGGAATCCCCAACTCCAGCCGCCCAGCTGTGGCACTGCTGCTCCGGGCCTGTGGGGTGGCTCCACGTGGCCGAGCCTGCAGCCACGGCCCTGACCCCTCCCCCAGCCTGTGCAGCTGCAGCTGTTCCACCGTCGTTGGCCTCTGCTGACAGCACGTCCTCACACTGATTGTCCACAGTGGTCTTTACCTGATCTTCATTTTATACCTGTTTGGTGCTTTGAAGTATTTCAAACTTTAAAAATGACAAGGAGCACATGGCTAAGAGACTGAGTTAGCACGCTGTGCCGTTTCCTTCAGGCACGTGGTCGTGTGGCTCTCAGTGCGTGGCCCTGTGAGCTTCTCTGGGTCGCTGACGGGGACACTGGCCCTGGGCTCGGATGCTGAGTGGGTGTGGCAAGCACTCTGTCCGATCCTGACGTCCAGTGAGGTTGGAGAGTCTCCGCACAGCGCTACTTTCCCCAGCCCTGGCCCGAGCTGCCGGTGTTGGGAAACAGGCCCTGAGACGGCACCTCCTGCTCTCAGCCCTGGCTCTGGGGGCTCGGCCAGCCCCGTGTTGTGCCGGATCTGTCTCTGGTCTGAGGCTGGGCCCCTTCCTCTGGGTTTTCTTCGTGTTCAGGGCTTGAGGCTGTGAGGACAGCAAAGTCAGTGCCTTCGCCACCCCTCAGTTTGTCTCCCGGGTGTTGTTCCCCGGGGAGGTCTGGGCTGTGGGTCCTGTGGGAGCGTCAGAGAACGCCTCCCCCGCTGCTCGAATCGCCTGTGTCTGCAGGTGACGCCCGCACGCGGGCTGGCCAGGTGCTTGGAGCCTGCGGGATGGCCTTCGGGTGCTGTTGCACCCCTGGCTCTCTCGGCTGGACTGATGATTACTGTGCTGATGCCAAGCTGGGATTTTTCCCAAATCCGCCGTTCCTGTATCAGCAGCATCCAGTGTACAGAAGCATATTCTTTTCCCCCATTTTCAGTTCTCTTAGTCATTCGTGTCGGGGAGGAGTCCCGGCTTCCTGTGTATGTAGGACGTTTATTTCAGTGTTTCCCTGTACGTGCAGACCGTGGATCCACGCGGTGTCTCCTGCTACAGCGAGCAGGGTCCTCACAGCGTGCTGTGGTCCTGGCTCCTCCTCACGGGGGGAGACCTGGCTCCCTGGACCTCCTTTCTCTTGCTGGATCAGCCACCCTGTGTGTGATCTGCTCCTCCCTCGGCCACTGCTGCTCCCTGGACCGTGTGCTCCACCCAACCTGTGCAGGTGCAGAGCCGTCCGGCCCAGTGGTTCTCATTCCGGAAGAACGTTTTCATCAAGGACAGAACTCCAAATCGCCAGTTTTCTCCTTCAGCACCTCTGAGTTTCCCGCACCCACGCCTCTGGCTTTCTTATCGCTCGTAAGGACACGTATGGTGTTGCTCATGGGAAGATAATGCTCCCTGTTTCTCTGGCAGGGTCTGTGGAAGGACCTTCTGGCTTGTGTGAAGCCTTGTGCTATGTAGACTGTACGTGGTGTGCACCTCTGTCTGTCCCACTTTGCTGGCACTTGGCACATGCTGGCCCATGGCTGACAGTCACGTCCATGCCACTGTTGCTGCGTTTCCCTCTGCTCTCCTTGGGATCCGGTGGGCTCTGCACTGGGCCTTCAAGGACCCCGTGCTGGGCTTCCATGGGCCCCGTGCTGGGCTTCCGTGGGCCCCGTGCTGGGTCTCAGTGGGCCCTGTGCTGGGCTTCTGTGGGCCCTGTGCTGGGCTTCTGTGGGCCCTGTGCTGGGCTTCTGTGGGCTCTGTTCTGGGCCTCTGTGGGCCCCGTGCTGGGCTTCCGTGGGCCCCGTGCTGGGCCTCCGTGGGCCCCGTGCTGGGCCTCCGTGGGCCCCGTGCTGGGTCTCCGTGGGCCCCGTGCTGGGTCTCCGGGGGCCCCGTGCTGGGTCTCCGGGGGCCCCGTGCTGGGCCTCCGTGGGCTCTGTTCTGGGCCTCTGTGGGCCCCGTGCTGGGCCTGTCCACCATGTTCTTATGTCCTTTGCTGTCTTCTCTTGCTTTGCTTGTTGCCTTCTTGGGAGGAATCTACTGGGCGTGCTATTCCAAGTTACTGAACTAGAACCCGGTGTGCCGGCGCCGCTAGGAGGAGGATTAGCCTATTGAGCCACGGCGCCGGCCCTTTTTTTTTTTTAAGTTCTCCAACTCACCCCATAGAGGGCTCAGCATGGTCCCCAGGCAGGGGACCAAGAGATTTGGTGACAGAAGTTGGAAGGACAGGGCTTGTCCTTGTGTGGTTGTCTGATCTGACAGGTGGTCCGGCTACAGTGTCCACCGAGTGTGAGGGTGAAGCAGCCTGCGTCACAGCACACTCTGACAGTGCCACTGTCATGTAAGTGCTGTTTCCTTCCCTCGCAGACAGCCCACTGTCAGCTGTGGAGGCCGCGGCAGGAAGGCAGATTGGTCCTTCTCGCTGGTTTGTGACTGCGTTCTCGTCTCTCCTGCCTGCGTCAGCCACGGTGGGAGGCAGAAGCCAGCCTGGCGCACAGTGGGCAGGGAGAAGGACGATCTGGAGACAGGACCTGAGCCAAGGGTGGTGCGTCCTGTCCAGGCAATCCAGGGACAGCAGTGTGAGGAGTCCCCAGGGGAGACAGGCTGTGGGCTGTGCCCCCCATGCCCCAAGGGCTGTACGTCCTGTCCAGGCAGGTGGGAGGCAGCAGTGTAAGGAGCCCCCGCCCCAGAAAGGCTGTGGACTGTGCTCCCCATCCCTCAAGGGCAGTGTGTCCCGTCCATGCAGGCCAGGGGCAGCAGTATAGGGAGCCCCCTGGCCCAGAGAGACAGGCTGTGTGTGGACTGCGCCCCCCATCCCCCATGGGCTGTAGGTCCTCTCCAGGAAGGGCAGCGGCAGCAGTATGAGGAGCCCCCTCCCTGGGGGAGTCAGGCTGTGGACTGTGCTCCTGTCCTGTCAGAGTTTGAGGCTCTGAGTTTTAGTAAGTCACTGTACAATTTGAATTGCCAAAGACTGCTTTCTGGAACTGCACGTTGTAAGAAGCAGTGAAGGCCGGCGCTGTGGCTCACTTGGCTAATCCTCTGCCTGTGGTGCCGGCGCCCCGGGTTCTAGTCCCGGTTGGGGCGCTAGATTCTGTTCTGGTTGCTCCTCTTCCAGACCAGCTCTCTGCTGTGGCCCAGGAAGGCAGTGGAGGATGGCCCAAGTGCTTGGGCCCTGCACCATGTGGGAGACCAGGAGGAAGCACCTGGCTCCTGGCTTTGGATCGGTGCAGTGTGCTGGCCATAGCGGCCATTTAGAGGGTGAACCAACGGAAGGAAGACCTTTCTCTCTGTCTCTCTCTCTCACTGTCTAACTCTGCCTGTCAAAAGAAAAAAAAAAGAAAAAAGAAGAAGTGAAGATCTGAGAGGAAAGCTTTTTAGACGAGGGTTCAGGCTTTGCTTTATGCACTTTACAAAGATGCAAGACGAAAGAAATTAAAAATCGGGCTTTTGTCAGAGACAAGACTGCTCAGGTAGGACAGACACAAAGCTGGTTGTCAGGAGCTTGTGGCTGTGGAGCCCACCTGCCCTGCCGCGGGCTCCACGGAGAGCGCGGCCCACCTGCCCTGCCGCTGGCTCCACAGAGAGCGCGGTCCACCTGCTCTTCCACGGGTTCCACGGAGAGCGCGGCCCACCTGCCCTGCCGCGGGCTCCACGGGGAGCGCGGCCCACCTGCTCTTCCACGGGTTCCACGGAGAGCGCGGCCCACCTGCCCTGCCGCGGGCTCCACGGAGAGCGCGGCCCACCTGCTCTTCCACGGGTTCCACGGAGAGCGCGGCCCACCTGCCCTGCCGCGGGCTCCACGGAGAGCGCGGCCCACCTGCCCTGCCGCGGGCTCCACGGGAACAGGAAGGGAAGGGGCTGGCACGGGCAGGGTGCTTGTTTCCTGGACGAGGCCCACAGCAGTGTCCGTGGAAGGTCACCACCCTTTCTAGGAGGTTGTTTTGTTTGTTTTTTAGATGTTGAAAATATATTCTGTGTTTTAGCCAAAGTCCACAAACAGGAGAAATCTGTGCAATCCCAGTTAATGTTGTAAAGATAATAAAATTCAAAAAGCATACCTCAGAGCTGCATGGGAAACTCAGGTGTGCTCGTCCGTGCTAGCAGATGCTCACGAGGCACGAGGAGGCGGCCCTGCGCCTGGGGATGCCCGGCTCATAGGTGTTTAAACGTTTGTTTATTTTCTACTTGAAAGAGAAATAAGTCTTCACTCCTCAAGTTGCTGCAACAGCTAGGCCAGGCCGAAGCCAATAGCTGAGATCTCTTCCTGGTCTCCCACGTGGGTGCAGGGGCCAGGCGCTGGGCATCTTCTACTGCCTTCCCAGGCCATAGCAGGAGCCGGAGCAGAAGTGGAGCAGCAGGACTCCAGCCAGCGCCAGGACAAGATGCCGGCACTGCAGGTGGCCCCTGAGCTCTGCACCGCAGCACCAGCCCCGAGGAGCTGTGCTCTGACCTTTGTTTTTAAAGCTGTGGTCTCCTCTTCTCTTTCAGGATCTTTCTGTCTTTGGTGTTTTAGTTCAGCAAGATGGGTCTAGACTTGAAGTTTATATTTATCCCAGTGCTTTCTGCGTGCTGCTGGCTGGTTCGAAATCTGATCCTGTATCTGGCAGTGCCTGGTCTGGGGGTCTCTGATTCTGTTGGCAACGCTGCTTCTTTCCTTGGGGCAGACTTCAGGTCCCAGCCCTGTGTCGGGGGCTTTTATCTGTTGCTTACTGAGTATGGCCGCAGGGGGACAGGCGCCCCGCGGACGGGCCTGACACACACGGTGGTGGTGTGATGGCCGCAGGGGGACAGGCGCCCCGCGGACGGGCCTGACACACACGGTGGTGGTGTGATGGCCGCAGGGGGACAGGCGCCCCGCGGACGGGCCTGACACACACGGTGGTGGTGTGATGGCCGCAGAGGGACAGGCACCCCGCAGATGGGCCTGACACACACGGTGGTGGTGTGACGGCCGCAGAGGGACAGGCGCCCTGCAGACGGGCCTGACACACACGGTGGTGGTGTGACGCGTCCCAGGCCTGTTGCCCGTTGTCCACCTGCTCTGCTGCCCTGCTCAGGGTCCTGAGAAGCAGGGGTGTGTGGTGCTTTGGGTGCTGGGCCCGGGAGGCCGTCAGCCGTTTGAGCAGATTCTTAGCAGAAGTGGGGGAGCAGCTCCCACCGCAGACCCAGCCGGGGCTCCTGCCGCACCTCAGCTGGACACCGGCGTCGCCTCTGCTCCCGCAGCTGGCAGTGTGGTGGGAGCTCAGCCTCCGCGCCCCGCCCTGGCTCCCGCAGTCTCCACCCTCGGCCCCTGTGGGCCCTTGCAGAGCTCGGCAGCGCGGTGAAAGCGTTTCTGGTGGTTTTCTGCCAGGAGGCTTGCAGGCCGTCAGGGCTGCCGCCATGCAGGGGGAGGAAGGCGCCAGAGCTGTCTGTGACCCTGAGGCCTGTGGTGGTGCCGAGTCCCGTGTCCGTCCTACAGAGCGCGTCCGACTGGAAATGCTGCGTTCTGTGTGCTCAGTGTTTGCCTAGCGAACGATCCCCAGCTGGAGAAGTCATTAAATCCCCAGCCCTCGGGCAGAGGAAAGAGTTCTGCCTTTTGTTGTGCTCAGATTCCATCCAGGAGGTAGTGCTGCATCGTGGGGCTAGATAGTGGAGTGCGTGTCCCAAGCACTCGCTGCCACCTGCATCTCGGACACGCGTGCCAGACGCAGCTGTCTCCGCACTGCGCTCAGCAGGTGGTGGTGTGCCAGGTGTGTTCCGAGTGCTGGAGCTGTGGTGTCCCGCCCAGTCGGGGAGCTGAGGGTGGACGGACTCGCCCCAGGACACGTGGTGG
Source organism: Oryctolagus cuniculus (assembly GCF_964237555.1). NCBI lineage: Eukaryota > Metazoa > Chordata > Mammalia > Lagomorpha > Leporidae > Oryctolagus > Oryctolagus cuniculus. The sequence goes on from NC_091434.1 coordinate 1,200,646, forward strand.
CCGCAGGCACATGCGGCCTCCTGTGAGAACAGAGAAGAGCCCAGTGTGCCCAGACTCATGGGGCAGGGCCACAGGGAGCAGGGGCGAGACGGGGCGGGGCCATGGGAGTGTTTTGAGGTGGCAGGCCACTCCGCTTGTCAGATTGGACGTTGGCTTAGGGACAGAGGTGGCAGTCAAGGGGCGGCTCAGATGAGAGGTGGAGAGACCTGTGCTGTGACCGAAAAACTGGCCACCGCCCTCCTCCCAAGCCCCTGTTAACAAGTGCCAGTGTTGCCGTCTCCTGCACAAACCACTGTGGGAGGATCCAAGGCCAGGAATGGGGAAGGGGTGGGAGAGCAAGCCCCCAGCTGGGTGGTGGGGGCCTGGCTGCTGTTCTCACTTCTAGACCAGCATGTGTGATCCTGGGAGGGTGCGGGAGCCATCAGAGGTGTGTGATCACCAGTACAAGGGTTCACGTGTCCCCGTGTACATCGTGGCCCTGGGTTGACCTGGCCTGGGGTAGTGAAGGAGCCGGGCCTCGAGTAGGCCTGGAGAGGCCCGGAGACGCCCGGAGATGCCTGGGACGCGGCCCTGCCCTGCTGGGTGCCGACCGCAGCAGGCTTCCAAGGTGTTCCGTCATGTGCTTTATTGGAGCGCGAGTTCGTTTATAAGCAGAAGTTTTAGGACAGGGTTTTAAGACGTGTGAAAGCCAGTGGGAAGGCAGAACCAGGGCCCGCCCCCAGCGGGTGAGCAGACGGCACCGTAGCACCTCCCCTTGGTACCCGTGCCGGCCGTCTCGATCAGCAGCCTTCCTCTCCAGACAGTTTTCACAAAGCACAATTGAATTCTGTCACGACGGCGATGAGTACAGCTGGTGTGGCCGTTGCACCCCCTCGTGGGAAGCGGCAGAAGCGCCCGGGGCCGACGTCTCCGTGGGGCTGGCGTCTGCGGAACTCGCCTGGGCCGGTCTGTCAGCGTGGTCAGGAAGGGCCATGGGGGCCCTGGCCTGCCAGCCCTCGGAGCCCCCGTCTCAGACGCCCAGGAGGGCAGGAGGGGAGCTGAGCCAGCTGAGCCTGGCCTTGGTGCCCGGCTAGCCAGCGCACCTGCCAGGTTTCGGGAGCATCAAGCTTCTTGGCTGTTCTTAGAGACAAAGGCAGGAGGGTGTTTATAGACGAGGGTGGGAGCTAGGGAGGGGTGGGGGAGGTACGAGGGGCAGGTGGTGGACGGAGTGGGTATCCTGAACAGAGGGGCCTCCATTCACCAGGTGCCAGACCACCCTGCAAGAAGGCAAGGACATTCCCAGGGACCGAGACCAGGCAGATCCCTGCTTGTCTCCCACGACCTCACACCTGGTCTTCAGCGAGGCTGTGGCGATGGGTGGGGTGGCCAGGTGTGAAATGAGACCTGGAGCCTGCCCCCTGGTCAGTGAGTGCGGCTGTGGGCTGACCCCTGCTGGCTCTGGTTGCTGAAGGCTCACCTTCTTGCCAACACCCACTGGGCCCTCCCAGTCCCCGCTTCCCATGGGGCGTCAGCTGCAGGCCTTCTCCCGTGTGGTTGCCTTTGTGCGCTTAGTGTTGTGTGGGGCCAGGTGTCTCGGGCACAGCCCTGCAGCACGGAGCTCTGCTGGCGTCAGACTACACCTCGCCGTGTCTGTCTCGGGTGATCGTGTCGTCTGTGGAGGGAACCTGCTGCTGCTCAAACAGCCCCGAGAGCCAGTGCAGGGCAAGGTCAGAGGGCCTCTCAGGGAGCTTGGAATTTGAGCCAGGACTCAAGATGGGCAGGTTTTAATCATTTATGGGCTTTATTCAGAATAAGTCGTTGACTGAGGTAGATTTTAGAGACTGGAAAACAGAACAAGGCAGGGAAGTTGCTCAGGGTCCCTGCTCGATGGAGGACATGGGGTGGTTGTTAAGAAGGCATTTGATGGTGGTGAGGGGCTTCCGAGGGCACTAGCAGGGGCCACACTCCAGAGGCACCGGGAAGCCCCTCGGTGATGCTGTGGTTGGGAGCCAGGAGGTCACCACCATTCCTCTGGTGCCATGGCCTGCGGGGGAGGGAGGGGTGGAAACAAGCAGAGGTCTTGGAAGGGATGGCGGGTGGGGTCTGGGGGTGTGGGATTCAGAGGAGAGAGGCTGGAGCCAGGCCAGCTAGCACTGTGCCACTGCAGTGACCTGGGCTGTACACTATTGCCGTGGGAGGCACCGTGGTGGCTGTGCCCTGGTGGAGATGAGCAGAGGTTGTATGGTGATGGCTCCTGGCACGGTGTGCTGCTCCAAGCTCCACAGGGGCCCTTCCGTGGTGAGTGCGTACCCCTCCCGGCCGTGTTGCTGACGTGGCACGGATGGTGGGGCTCGTGGCTTTGTGTGGGCCCTTCCGTGGTGGGTGTGTACTCCTCCCCGGCCGTGTTGGTGATGTGGCACAGATGGTGGGGCTCGTGGCTTTGTGTGGGCCCTCCCGTGGTGGGTGTGTACTCCTCCCCGGCCGTGTTGGTGATGTGGCACAGATGGTGGGGCTCGTGGCTTTGTGTGGGCCCTCCCGTGGTGGGTGTGTACTCCTCCCCGGCCGTGTTGGTGATGTGGCACAGATGGTGGGGCTCGTGGCTTTGTGTGGGCCCTCCCGTGGTGGGTGCGTCCCCCTCCCCAGCTGTGTTGGTGACAGGACACGGCAAAGAAAGGCCTTTGTAGAGCGAGAGACCCTAGATGCTCACACGAGAAGGAATTATTTTGTTTTTGTTTTGTTCGTCCTCTGACCTGCACAGTTTTTGAAGATTTTATTTACTTGAAAGAGAGTTATATATATAGAAAGATCTGTCTGGTGGTTCACTCCCCAGTGACCAGCAGTGACCAGCGCTGGTCCAGGCTGAAGCCAGGAACCAGGAGCTTCATCCGGTTCTCCCGGTGGGTGGCCGGGGCCCAAACACTTGGGCCATCTTCTGCTGCTTTTCCCAGGCCATTAGCAGGGAGCTGGAATGGAGCAGCCAGGACTCAAACTGGTGTCATATGGGGTGCCCGTGTTGCAGGCGGTACCTGCACGCCACAGAACCCGCCCCTGACTTGGGCATGTTTGACTGGTTCTATCGCTGGGTCACTGCGTTCTGGTGACTCTCATGTCTGTCCACTCTTCAGGGCCTGCGCAGCGTGGACGCTCAGGCGCCTTGGGAATCCCAGCTTCCACCCAGAGCCGTGTGTTCGGTTAGCGACCACCCACTGTGTGCACCGTCTTAGCACACTGAGGCGCGTGCGACACTGCTGCTCGCCGTGGCACCCAGGCCGCGCGGCAGGCCCTGTGCTCCTGCACAGTCCTCCCTGGGCGCAGCTGATTTGCTTCCTGCTTTGCTGCTGTTGGTCCAGTTCAAGGAGGTCGGATGCCATTAACATCCTGTGCTCCCTCCGTGGAAGTGACCGACCGAGACAGTTGCCAGGACAACAGGATCTTCGACTTTCTCTCCTGCTGTTTTTATTTCTTTACTGTCTCACATTGTTTTCATTTTCATTACCAAGTTCTTTGCCATTTTAAAAAAAGATTTTATTTATTTATTTGAATAAGGCAGAGTCACAGAGAGTAAGAGAGATCTTCATCTGGTTCACTCCCCAAATGGCGCTGGCACAAGGGCGCTGGACCTGGCCAAAGCCAGGAGCTTGGAGCTCCATCCATGTCTCCCACGTGGGTGCAGAGGCCCAAAGAGTTGGGTCATCCTCTGCTGCTTTCCCAAGTGCATTAGCAGGAAGCTGGATCGGAAGTGGAACAGCCGGGACTGAAACTGGTGCCCGTACGGATGCTGGTGTTGCACACGGCAGCTTAACCTGCTGTGCCGCCATATCAGCCCCTTCTCTGCCATTTTTTAAGAATATATATCTATTTGAGAGGCAGAGAGAGATCTTCCATCTGCTTCCAAATGGCCACAATGGCCAGGGCTGGACCAGGCCAAAGTCAGAATTTCGTTTGCGTCTCCCACATAGATGCCAGAGGTCCAAGGACTCGGGCCATCATCTGCTCTCCCGGGTGCATTAGCATTGGAGCAGCTGGAACGCTGACCAGGGTTCTGACAGGGGATGCAGGGCCATCATCTGCTCTCCCGGGTGCATTAGCGAGCAGCTGGAACACTGACCAGGGTTCTGACAGGGGATGCAGGGCCATCATCTGCTCTCCCGGGTGCATTAGCGAGCAGCTGGAACACTGACCAAGCTTCTGACAGGGGATGCAGGGCCATCATCTGCTCTCCCGGGTGCATTAGCGAGCAGCTGGATTGGAAATGGAGCAGCTGGAACACTGACCAGGGTTCTGATACAAGATGCAGTCAGTCACACATCAGTTTAACCCATAGCTGCATCATGCGGGCCCCCATCTTTGCCATTTAAAAATAGAGATGTTTTCAAATCGCTTTAAATATGTTTGGGACTGGGTTGTGGTGCAGTGGGTTGAGCTGCCACCTGTGGTGCCGGAGTCCCACGTCTGAGCGCCTCTTCCAGTCCAGGGAGCTCATCTTCTGACCCAGCTCTGCTCATGCGCCTGGGAAAGCAGTGGAGGGTGGCCAAGTACGTGAGCCCCTGGGGGAGGCACGGATGGAGTTCCAGGCTCCTGTTTTTAGCCTGGTCCAGACCCTGCCACGTGGCCATTTGGGGAGTGAACCAGCTGGTAAAAGATCTCTGTCTCCCCCCACCCCTCTGTCTTTGTTCAGATATATGCGTACATGTGTGTGTACATGTGTGCATACATAGAAGTCGTTAAATATGTTAGCACTGCACGTTCTTGACCTCTATAGAATTCACACCGACAGACAAACTTGGAACGAGCAGCAGAGTGCTGGGGTTAATTTATCTGAACGTGTTGAAGCCAGGCCAGGCCCACCTGTGCTGGAGTCCCTCGTGGCGCCGCCTCCCTCACAGCTCCTGTGTTACACAGATTCACAGTGCAGCGGTGGCTCCCCTGAGCTCCGAGGGCGGTGCTCACGCCTTCCCGAGCCCACCAGGAGGCGGGGCTCCTCAGGGCTACAGAGGAGGGCTCCCCGCCCTGTGTGGCTCCGTGCCGCAGGGCAGCTGTGGGCTGCACGTCCCAGCTCGTGTGTGAGGAGCGTCACAGCACGCGTCCCCGGGAGGGAAAGCGAGCGCGGAGGGTGGACTTCTGTGGGTGCTGATTGCCAGGTGTCCGTGGTGCCGGCTGTGGCACTGTTGAAGTGCCACTTGTGTGTGTTCCACAACTTTTTGAAAGCAGACTGTTTACTGTTTTGAGGGATTTAAACAAATACTTAGGAGCTTTTTTTTAAAATCATTCCCAGCTAATAAGAGTTAATGGGATTGAGACACTTCAGCTGTATGATACTGATGTTCATTGCGATGAATTTATAGTTAAAGATGGATGTGTTTATAATAGGATGTAGTGTTTGTGTGTTAAACATAGGAGACACGGGGCCGGCGCTGTGGCATAATTGGTTAACGCCCTGGCCTGAGGCACTGGCATCCCATGTGGGCACCGGTTCTAGTCCCGGCTGCTCCTCTTCCAATCCAGCTCTCTGCTATGGCCTGGGAAAGCAGTAGAAGATGGCCCAAGTCCTTGGGCCCCTGCACCCATGTGGGAGATCTGGAAGAAGCTCCTGGCTCCTGGCTTTGGATCGGTCCAGCTCTGGCTGTTGAGGCCATCTGGGGAGTGAACCATCGGATGGAAAACCACTCTCCCTCTCTCTGCCTCTCTTCTCTCTGTGTAATTCTGACTTTCAAATGAATGAATATTTTTTATAAAAATAGGAGACACTTTCAAAATAGATTTTTTTAGCATGCTGCTCAAATGATTATTTTACTTATTTGAAAGACAGATTTCCTGTCTGTTGGTTCACTCACCAGACGCCCACAACACCCGGGGCTGGGCTGGGCCAGGCCGAAGCCAGGAAGCAGGAACTCCATCCGGGTCTCCCACATGGTGGCCCCCTGCGCGAGCCGTCACTGCTGCCTCCCAGGGCGTGCACTAGCAGGAAGCCAGAAGTGCAAGCCAAGCTGAGGCTTCAGCCCAGGTTCTCTAGGGGTGCAGCGCCGAGCCCTTCCCAGCTGCACAGACGGGCACCCGCAGGGCGTTTTCTCAATACGGATTCTGATCAAATGGGAAATTGTGACTTCGATTTTATTAGATTCATTTATGCTATACAGTGATGAAAGTTTAGGAAAACTGTACATGAAGAAATGACGACCATAATTTCTACAATGCTCTTCTTTAAAATTAATGAAAAATTCTAAGCAGAACTCATTAACATTTATATTTAATAATGGAAAATGGGAGTTGGAAATTGGAATTCCCAAATCACTGCAGAGCTGTTTAGTGTAAAGTCCTCAGAGTGTTGAGACAGAGGAGTCGATTGTGTTTAATACAGCCCAGGAGGCAGAGGGTTCGGTGCTGGCATCCGGGTCCCCCAGGAAAGCTCTCTAAGCTGAGAAGCTGTGAGTGTCATTGAAGGTCCCCAGGGCGGCTCCCAGGATGGAAATGCGCCCCATGACAGTCCTTGGAGGTTCCATACACCATGACCATACCTGGAGGGACGGCGCCCCATGACAGTACCTGAGGGACTGTGCTCCATGGCAGTACCTGGAGGCACCATGCCCCATGACAGTACCTGAGGGACTGTGCTCCATGGCAGTACCTGGAGGCACCATGCCCCAAGACAGTACCTGAGGGACTGTGCTCCATGGCAGTACCTGGAGGCACGGCGCCCCATGACAGTACCTGAGGGACTGTGCTCCATGGCAGTACCTGGAGGCACCATGCCCCAAGACAGTACCTGAGGGACTGTGCTCCATGGCAGTACCTGGAGCACGGCGCCCCATGACAGTACCTGGAGGCACCATGCCCCAAGACAGTACCTGAGGGACTGTGACCCATGACAGTCCTTGGAGGTTCCACGCACCAGAGACAGTACCTGGAGGCACCACGCCCCATGACAGTGTCTGGAGGCACCATGCCCCATGACAGTGTCTGGAGGTACTGCATCCCATGGCAGTACCTGAGGGACTGTGCCCCAAGGACAGTACCTGGAGACACCATGCCCCAAGGACAATACCTGAGGGACCGTGCCCCAAGGACAGTGCCTGGAGGCACCATACCCCATGGCAGTACCTGGAGGTCCCGCACCCCGTGACAGTACCTGGAGGTCCCGCACCCCATGACAGTACCTGAGGCACCATGCCCCATGACAGTACCTTCAGGCACCATGCCCCGTGACAGTACCTTCAGGCACCATGCCCCATGACGGTACCTAGAGGTCCCGCGCCCTGTGACAGTACCTGAGGCACCGTGCCCCGTGGCAGTACCTGAGGGACTGTGCCCCGTGACAGTACCTGGAGGTCCCACGCCCCGTGACAGTACCTGGAGGCTGCAGAAGCATGGAGGAAAGAGGAGGACCAGGGTGCACCTAGGGGACCGTCCACGTGAACACGTGTGCCCGTGGCATCTGTGGTGTTGGCCGCAGTGACGTCTCCCAGCCCAGAAACTGCTCTTGCTCACCCGACGGCACAGCCCTGTAGCCAGTGAGGTTCGGAGTTGCATTTTCCCCCTTTTCCCGGCTTCTTAGGATTGCTTTCTGTGCCTCCATTTTGTTTTCTTGGTAGGCTTGCTTTATTTCCTTCCTCAGGCTGTCTTCAGCTTGTCACAGTTGGCTTGCAAACTGCAGGAGTTCCACCACTTCACACGCGCAGCCGCCTTCCAGACAGCCCGGCCTCACCCTTCCCCGTGCGCTCGCTCACGGCTTCTGCGTGTGCAGTAGACCTCTCGGTTTAAATGCTTGCTTTCTCTTTTCATTGTGTTTGAAACACAGAGATGGTGAGAGAGAGAGACCTTCTGTCCTCTGGCTCATTCCCCAAATGCCCATAAAAGCCATGTTGGGGCCAGGCTGTCTTGGAGCCCAGCGCTCCATCCAGGTTCCTCCAGCGGATGGCAGACGCGAGTACTTGCCGCCGCCGCCGCCTGCCAGGCTGTGCGCTACCAGGAAGCCGACTGGGAGCAGAGGAGCAGAGACAGGCAAGGCGCACGCTCCGGGGATGTGGCTGCTGCGCCAAATGACCACCCTGAATTTGTTTAATCTTAGGTTTTCCCCCCACAACTACCATTTCTCCTTTTTTTCTTATTTTTTTTAAGATTTATTGTATTTATTTATTTGAAGAGCAGAGTGACAGAGGAAGAGAGAAAGAGAGTGAGCTTCCCTCTGCTGGTTGACTCCCCAGACGGCTCCAACAACCAGGCGTGGGCCAGCCCAAAGCCGGGGCCAGGAGCTCCATCTGGGTCTCCCACAGGGGTGGCAGAGGCCTGAGCACTTGCGCGTCGTTGCCGCTCTCCCAGGTGTGTTAGCAGGCTGCAGCAGTCAGGACTCGAGCCTTCAGTCCAGGATGGAGAGGGGGCGTGGCAGGCAGGGCTTACCTGCGCCACCGCGCCACCCCGTGCCTACCATTGCTGACGGCCTCGCTCCTCCGGGTGGATGTAAGTTTGTACCCAGCATCCTCATCTTCTGCCTGAGTGAGTTCTCAGCAGTGGCTCCTCGCACGGGTCTGGGAGCGATGGCTTCTGTTAGCTGCTGTCTGAGGGTATGTATTTGTCTCAGGTTCACTTTGGCCCGTGATTTCAGTGGATAGAGAAGTCGAGGGTGACAGCCCCTTCCCCATACCTCGTGTTGTGTGGTTGCCTCGTGTCCCGCATGGTGGCGTTTTGCCCAGAGAGGAAGGTGCTTGGACCCCAGACAGGCTGCGTGTGCACTCCAGTGCCCCTCTCTGTGTAGGCTTGCCTGGGAGTGCTCTCTGCCAGCCCCAACACCCCCGAGCAGGCAGCTGACCCATGAGGTGAAGAGCTCCGTCCCCAGGTCACGTGTGGGTTTGTGATTTACTGTGGCTCCGCCCCACTTCAGTAAACTCGGTTTTTTATTTTCAGCGGGAGGGGTGGGAAAACAGCCTCTGAAGGGGGCCGTGAGTCTCCCGAGTCCAAGAGCTGTGGGGAGGAAGTCCCCTCACCTGCGGGGCTCCCTGTGCGCGTGGGGGGCGTCCTCCCTCCTGGAGCCGCCCTGCGTGCACTCAGCAGGTGCTCACACCTGTGCCTGTCAAGTGTGTGTGTGGGCTGCTCCTGGAGTACTGACTGCATACTTGTCCCCCTAACCATTTACACACCCTTCCCGTGTGGGAGGGGCCCGCGTGGTCTCTGGAATTCCACTGCTGTGTGGGAGAGCCCCGGTAGTCATTAGGATCCCGTGGCCAGTGTGGGAAGAGCCTGCATGGTCTTTGAAATCCCACTGACTGTGTGGGAGGGGCCTGTGTGGTCTCTGGGATTCCGTGGCCTGTGCGGGAGGGGCCTGCGTGGTCTCTGGGATTCTGTGGCTGTGTGGGAGGGGCCCGTGTGGTCTCTGGAATTCCAC